>NC_133528.1:106482790-107914457 GCF_048544455.1 Silene latifolia | reverse complement strand
TTTGCACTAATATTTTTTTATGGATATGAGTTGGTGGTGGAGGACGACGGTGGTGGTGTTTGTTGGTAGTCGGACTAAAGTTTTACTCGTAAAGGACCAAAGTTACACTTATAAAGGACAAAAGTCGCACTCAAAGAACCAAATTTACACTCTTAAACCTTCAAATTTACACTTAAAATACTACATTTACACTCAGAAAACATCACATTTACACTTGTAAAATGTTATAATTATATAAATTCAAAATTTCCTTCACAAAAATCAAATTTACACTCTTAAAATGTTACATTTACACTCGTAAAACATCACATTTACACTTGTAAAATGTTAAAATTATATAAATTCAAAATTTCCGTCACAAAAAATCAAATTTACACTCTTAAAATGTTTCATTTACACTCGTAAAACATCACATTTACACTTGTAAAATGTTCAAATTATATAAATTCAAAATTTCCGTCACAAAAAATCAAATTTACACTCTTAAAATGTTATATTTACACTCGTAAAACATCAAATTTACACTTGTAATATGTTAAAATTATATAAATTCAAAATTTCCGTCACAAAAAATCAAATTTAGACTCTTAAAATGTTACATTTACACTCGTAAAACATCACATTTACACTTGTAAAATGTTAAAATTATATAAATTCAAAATTTCCGTCACAAAATAACAAATTTACACTCTTAAAACATCACATTTACACTCGTAAAACATCACATTTACACTTGTAAAATGTTAAAATTATATAAATTCAAAATTTTCGTCACAAAAAATCAAATTTACACTCTTAAAATGTTACATTTACACTCGTAAAACATCACATTTACACTTGTAAAATGTTAAAATTATATAAATTCAAAATTTCCGTCACAAAAAATCAAATTTACACTCTTAAAATGTTACATTTACAATCGTAAAACATCACATTTACACTTGTAAAACTCATACAACATTACATTTATACTTCTGAAATCTGAAACTCAAAACTGATTAATTAGGGGCTAGAGAGAGAAAGACAAATTAATTAGTGTATAGAAATTTGATTAGTGGTACTTTTTTTTTGTAATTTTCAATCTCAACCACCCATCTCAATCCAACCATCTACATTTTTTACCTTTTCTTTTTAATAGCCTTTAATCAAATTCATCTCAACCATCCATTGAGTCCATCCAATGGCCCTTAGAGGGACTTATGGACTCAATTGAAGATGATGACTCATTAGAACTCCTCTATAATATATATATATATATATATATTATAAAACTCAAGTTGGAGACCCCAATCATTTTTCAATTCTTGATTGAAAATTGCATTTAGAAACTAGTTTTAACTAGTGTCCCAAACCATTTGATTGGGAATCTCTTGGTGTGTACGAATCTTGTATTCAAAGCAAGATTAATTCATGACTTCTTTCTAGAGAAGGATTATGAATAGAGCAAGATATTCGCCCTATTTACACTTTGAAGTGTATGGTCGAATACAATTTCAATCAGAAAAGGTTATTACTTCTTCATCTCTTCTACCAACGAGCTAGGTAGATACTTGGTATCCACTTAATGAGGTAAGAAGAGAGATTCTTTGAACAAGTTCAATGAATATTTAAAAGTATCAAAACCTAGAGATTATAAAACCAAAGTATTAGTACTTTGTTAAAATAGGGAACAATAAAGTGAAGACTTTTATATACACCAAAAAGAGTGTGATATAGTATCACAAGTTCACCTTCATAATATTAGAAAGTGACAAAGAATCCTATACGATATGATTGAATCTTTACTATAAAGTTGGAAGCAGTTTCTATCACAATTTATCTAGTATTTATTTATTCGACTAAAACAAAACATAAATAAAGCAATCTTCTACATTTCATATGTGATATGGTTAGGCATGTACCTAAATTGTAGCTTGTTTCGATAGTGAACATGTGGTCTATCTTCCTACATGATCACGAGAACAAAGGGTTTGTGATACGAATTTTACTCGAGAGAATAAAACTAGTATGAGTGCAGCGGAAACAAAGAAAGAACAAACAAGATCCGAACGTACTAGGTACGACCCGATCTGATTTGTATGGATATTTGACAAACTAGACCTATAATTTGTCAATGGGGTTGATTGAACTCAAGACCTATTGAGAAACAATCTAGTGAGACTCGAATCGCGTCGAAAACTAACTGAATTTTGGTATGTAAACTACACTCCCAAAACAATAAAAAAAAAAAACACAAGTGCTCTTTTCTTAATCTTTTCTTATCATTTTTTTTAATAATGATTTACAAAAATTCCAAGGCTATAAATAGCCAACAAGGGCGAACTGATAAACCAACGCAAGGCAGTGAAAAGTTGCACAATAATAAGCTAATTAAGACTATTACCAAAGCTAAATTAAGACCCCTTATGGCAACATTAAAACAAAGAAACTAAACAGATAAATTAAGACTCCCCTTTATTAGCTAAGATAATAAGAAGTAGATGACAAATTGTAAACTTGTCACTTATTTTATGTTAACGGTCCACTGCAAGATATTAAGCAAACGAAACGAGCTTTCGACTTTAATCGCATCATCCCCAGTCCCTTAGAAAAGAATTGAACTCAATTCTTGTAGCTTTAACCCACCAGGATCAAAAACTAACACGCCTTTGATTGGATTAGCAAACAATTCGATCCCACGGCCAGAAGCGAGCAAATAACACACCCACCTGACTTTTGCAACAACCTTTGGTTCCTTTAAATCAAACAAGTAACAGATGGACTCAACTTGAATATCACAAGACTCGATTCCAATCTCGGTTATCTTAGCAAAGGAACCAATTTCATTTTCAAAATCTGATGAACCACACAGCCCTCTGCCCTTCGTAAAAACTGCTCCCTCAACTCCATAAACGTCAAATCTCGGAGGACGATTGAAATCTACGGAAGAGTCGATGTCGTAATTAGAATGTTCCTCACCCTTATACAACACTGATTCATCATAATCATCAAAGAGCGGAGTTAAATCAAGATTTAAGAAATAACCAGCCTCCTCTTGAATTTCTTCATAAAAGCATACACCTTTTGTGTGATTGAAAATGTTTAAAGACTCCATCTTTTTTTTTTTTTTGGATGAACACTGAACAGTACTTTTTTTTTTGTTTTCTTTTTTTTTTTTTGGTAACACCTTGAATAAAACTTACTAGAATCGTGCTCCTGAGATGCAAAACCGATTAACCCTCGAACTACCTGTTTAAGTTTAACCTTTGAACTCCAATCGCAATCGGAAATTCAACTAAAAAGTTGGCTTTGACACGCCTAGGACCGTCTCGATTATGGAAAATCAAGAGCCGAAGCTCTGATACCATTTATGATAGGAATTAAAATACGGAAGCGATATTTGATAAGTTAGACCTATAACTTATCAATGGTGAACGAACTGAAGACCTATTGAGATCGGACAAAGTTAATATTCAAAGACGCATTTGAATAAAAACGAGAATAATTTGGTAGCAAGCAAGTTTTGTGTTTTCTTATAATTTTTGAATACCTCTTTACATTTAGCTCCAAGGCTTATAAATAGCCTAAAGAGGACGACTGATCGAGCAACCAAAGGCAGTGAAAAGTCCCTCTTAAAAGAGCTAATTAAGACCATTATTTAGGTTAAATTAAGACTCCTTATTAGTGGCAATTAAACAGGAAGCTAAGGAGCTAAATTAAGACTCCCTTTATTAACTAAGATAACAAGATAAATTGTATATTTGTCACTTGGTAATATTCGATGCAGACGGTCCAATGTAAGATACCAAGCAAACAAAACGCGCCATCAAGCCCAACGAGGCATCATCATTACCAACTGTTAGCACAAAGTTTTTGCCTATCGAGCCAAGAGCATCGTCACCATCGTCACCCGTATCATCCCCTCCCCCTTTGAAAGGAATTGTCCTCAATTCATGTAATCTAACTCCTCCGGGATCAAATATGAACACTCCATGCACACAAACAAAAAGAATATCAAACACCATTTTGTACCTTCCACTCCTCCTCCCTCCATGCACAAGTCTTGATAGCTTACTATAAATCTCATCCTTGAACAAATAATGCAAACAAGAGGAATCCTTCATAGTTGCAGCATCCTTTTCTATTTCAAAATCAACCAAATAAGAATCAGATTGATCTTGAAATTTAATAGACCCAATTGTGCTCTTGTAGACCATGGGATTCAGATCGAACTCATACCCACAACTAAACGAATGACACGGTGCTTTGAAACCAGAAATCATTGCTTCCCCATCACCATACTCGTCAAAGATATGAGGTAATCTTGGAAGAAACACAACATTTTGTTCATAGATGCCTTCAAACGAGAATACACCTAACATTTTTTTTTCGGATGAATAATACCCCATGAACAATGATTTTTTTTTGTCCCGCTTGAATAAAACTTACTAGAAACTCGCCCCTGAGATGCAAAACCGATTAACCCTCGAACTACCTGTTCAAGTTTAACCTTTGAACTCCAATCGAAATCGGAAATTCAACTAAAAAGTTGGCTTTGACACGCCTCGGACCGTCTCGATTATGGAAAATCAAGAGCCGAAGCTCTGATACCACTTATGATACGAATTTTACTCGAGAGAATAAAACTCGTATGAGTGCAGAACAAAGAAAGAACAAACAAGATCCGAACGTACTAGGTACAACCCGATCTGATTTGTAAGGATATTTGACAAAGTTGACCTATAATTTGTCAATGGGGTTGATTGAACTTAAGACCTATTGAAAAACAATCTAGTTAGACTCGAATCGCGTCGAAAACTAACTGAATTTTGGTATGTAAACTACACTCCCAAAACATTAAAAAAAAACACAAGTGTTCTTTTCTTAATCTTTTCTTATCATTTTTTTGAATAATTATTTACAAAAACTCCAAGGCTATAAATAGCCAACAAGGGCGAACTGATCAACCAACGCAAGGCAGTGAAAAGTTGCACAATAATTAGCTAACTAAGACTATTAACAAAGCTAAATTAAGACCCCTTTTGACAACATTAAAACAAAGAAACTAAAGAGATTAATTAAGACGCCCCTTTATTAGCTAAGATAATAGGTAGTAGATGACAAATTGTAAACTTGTCACTTATTTTATGTTGACGGTCCACTGCAAGATATTAAGCAAACGAAATGAGCCTTCGACTTTAATCGCATCAGTTTTTGGCTCGTGATGCTGTCTATTAGAGAAAAGAGGATCATTTCTTATAGACAGAGTGGGAGAAAATGTTCAGAAGCCACAAACTGAGAATAAGACGTGGGAAGATGTTCCTTCTTGGTCAAAATAAGTAAATATTTCTTCGAAATCTAAGTAGACAGGAATCATGTTATTTTTGATAATAACAAACCGGTAACTTATTAAGATGCTTTATCTAGTTTCAACTCTGTAAAATTCCAAAGCAAGCATAAACATGAAAATGTTTATTTAGCTTGGTTAGTTGGTGGCAAAGGTTTTGCACGCAACAACAACACTTTATTATATTCGGATATGATTTGATATAGTTGGATTTTAAAATTATCTTGCATGAGTTTTGTAAATCGCAACTATCCTAAGGTAGGATACAAACTTAAGAAGAAATCATAAGTAGATGTTAAGGAGTTGAATTGTATGTTTTGATCATGTGATAAACATGTCTCGAATTGTCGAGTAGTTCTGTTTATACATGGAGTTTAGTGGGAGTAATGTGGTGTTAATAGTCTTATATGTAAGGGACATATTGATCATTGCGAATGATGAAAGACTTAGGAGAGGAATAAAACATCTCTAAGGTATCCAGACCTATAAAGATAGTTCTAAGAGGATATTAGCGTTAAATGAATATTTTTATATTGTTAAGAGTCTAGACAAGTTCAAAGGTATTGAACATGTAGAAATTGAATCCACTTGCTTCCGCTGCGAGATTAATTCATTAAGCTAAGATGTATCGCCATTCTTATAATTCGTATACTTAGAGTATGACGAAAGGTTATAAATCGAATTTAAGTGAAAGTCACTATATAGCCATATAGTCTATCCATTAGTAATCAAGAAGAACTAATGATAGGTCTTCTATGTCTCATATGTAGATAACATATTATTCATTGAGAATGATGGGCCAATACTCTCTTCCATGAAAAAGTGATTGGGAGACTAAGAGGAGTTGCAAGACATCTGTAGTATCCGAATCTATAGTGATAGATAAGAGAGGATAAGTGTGTAGAATTAAAAAAAAAAAATTATATTCTAAACACATAAGGATTGTTGGAGAACCATCTTGGCTATATTATTTAAGGAGAACATCTGCTAGAAACGTTCTAGGCAGTTGAACAATAAGATATATACAACAGAAATTGATTACACTTGCAGTAAAGAGATATGCAAGAAGGAGGGGATGATGTTAGGATTCGGTTTTGTGAATTGGAGGAACTATGGTAGTTCGTTCCAATAACTGAAGGTCCTATCCCTACTCACTGTGAGATCAGTGGGAGCTATTCTAAGGCAAGAGGGCCTAGGTCTAGATTGGATTTAGACACATACTCAAAAAGTTTTATAATAAAGATTATACATAACAAATGGAAAAAGTATATAGTAAGGTTAGGGAAAATACAAAGTGTTGCTAAAACTTGTTAACCAAAGCCTTTTCATAGGCTAAGCATGATAAGTCATGCCATTTCAATTGAGTTGAGATGTATAGTTATATACAATATTATGTATGGATTATAGATTATGTAGTAATTGATATAGTATCAATTTTACATATGTGATAATACATTCATCGTTTGAGTTTTATTCAAAACTCTTTTCTTATAATACTTTGTTTTCCAAATAGGTTGTCGAGACAATATTGAACCCTATTTAAGTGAACTGGATTAACATAGTATTGGCCCCTAGTCACTTATATGAGGTGATGTCTCCAAGTGACTAGAGTGTGATGCGATTGATGGCAAGTTCAAGTGTCATAGATTCATAAGAGATGACTAGTCGATCACATAGACAGACTATATGAGACACTCTGTTGGACAGTGACCTCTTATAGAGTTCTGGTAATTCATATAGCCTGGTCATGGTGAGAGCTACTATAGTATTCTTTTGAGTCAATTCTTTGACTAGAGACTGTTGACCCAAGTTGGCACAGTTTCTGAGTGACTTTAAATTATGCTCTACGACTTTCGTAAATGAGGTCAAATGGGCATCTTTTAGGTCATGATGAGCTGTGGCTAGACAAAGGGAATAGTGCGATAGGAATTTTGCACCCCCTTGTCAGGGTTATTTTGAATCTCAGGGCCACTCGAGGAGTAGTGAACTGAAAATGCGTGGCCACGCTCGGAAGGTATCTATGGTAGATAATTCCGGTCAGACAGTTACTCTCCAGATCGAGGAAACCACTCTTAATATGATCACTTACAAGAACGACATGCAAGACACCTTGCATTGAGTGGGAGATAGTAATAGGACAAGAGAATTGGTGACGCACACTTGTCTCAGACAAGTGGGAGATTGTTGGAGTATGTGTCCTCGACAATAGTGCGATCACATTATTAAAACTCATGATAAGAATACGTAAGGGATGATTCATTTATATAAGTCAACTGGTCAATATTAATCGGTAATGATTGGCTGACTAGAGTTTGACATTACTGTCGTTTTAACGGTGGTGATCAGCTGATCCATTAAGGTCACTCCTAAAGAACGATTCCCTCAATTATAAAGTTAATCGATTGTATGACGATACAGATTGATTAAATCCTTGAATTGAACAAAATTGATATGTAAGAGAGAAAATTATATCTTATTGTAATTTGATTAAATAAGATTCAATTTAGTAATTAATATGTTGTATTACTAAAATTGATTATTGTTTATAAAACAATTAAGAGAAGAATGAATGGTTAATTATAATTACAAAATATTGTGAATTATATTAACATGACCCATTTTATACACATGTTATTATGAATTACTATATAATTTATAATATGTAATTTAATTAATTTATATAATGATATTTAATTGTTAAATATGCATTAATATAATTAATTACTTGATTACATGCTACACGTGACATGTTGTGTGTGACAATTGACATTTGACAAAATAAAATGGATTTCCATTTTATGAAATGGACCGAAAATGGAAGGGGTTTTGGGGATAGTGGGGTGTTTATTTTAATTATAAACTAGACACCATCATAACCCTAAAAGATAGCCTTGCATGCCTATGTTTTAGATAAGAGACAAAGCTAAAAGCAAAGGCCATGCATCGGCCTTGGTTCCCTCCTCCAACCGGCTCCACCCCACCTAAACAGATAACAAGTTTCTCTTATACATTATTCATTCATTCACTCATTGATACTCATGAGATGATGATTTTCTATTCTTCCATATTCTGTCCTAAAATATATAAATTAGTTTATGTAATAAGTTTTGTTCTTAGATCTAATATAACAAACATATTACTAAGTGTGTAGTAATTTTTATTAGATTAAAATTTAAGGTAAACTACATATATTATCTAGTTAATAATATTTGTGGGATTTTGGGATAGTCTTGGAGCAATTGAAAGGAGGTTCTTATACATTTGGGACAAAAGGAATCATCCAATATTTAAGCTTAAGAACAAGTAAGAAAGGTGTTCTTACTTGTGCCCTTATATCCGATTTCCATATTGTAAGGAATTTTGTTCTTACTTTTCCATTTCATTTAGTTATGCGTGCATAAGATTCACATCTAATTAAAAGAGTTATTTAGATCTAAAATTAAAGTGTTTAATTTGAGGGTTATAGAATCCTTTCAGATTTTGCACATTGTAGAAATTGGAGTACGGGCTACATTGCTTGAAAGACTGATAGGCATGAACTTGTTCTATAGTACTCATACATCCAGCTGCAACATGACCATTAATACCATATCTCTCACAATGGACCTCTTGTTGAACTAAAGCATGGACTTTCTGCTGTCTACCCAAAGATTGGTAGTCTTTAGCTCTGCAATTTGTGCAGTCAATGCCTCTAACTGAACTGCAACAGCGCTATTTGAACTACCCCCTCTTGTACTATCTTTGGGGTTACCATACTCAGCAGTGTGAGTAGTTATCTCATCGATCAATTTCCAAGAATTGGCATCAGTAGTGTTGTTTTGAAACCTCCCATTGGCAGAAGAATCAAGTAAGGCTCTATGGTCATTATACAGCCCATTATAAAACTTATTGCATAGAAACCAGATCTGGAAACCATGATGGGGAATAGAGCGGACTAGTCTCTTTAAGCGAACCCATGGCTCATTGAGGTCTTCAGTGGGGCCCTGTTTAAAACTCATGATTTGGCTTCTAAGAGCATTTGTCTTCTGTGGTGGAAAATACCTCCTGTAGAATGCAAGAGCGAGTGTATTCCAGTCAGTAATAGCATTTGCTTCCATGTCCAAATCACGCAACCACTCAGCAGCCCACTATCTCGTAGAGAAAAAGGGAATAGAACTTGTTTTACTTGGTCCTGCGTTACCCCGGCAGTCAAAGGGATTGAGCAACAGTATGTAACGAACTTCTCCATATGTTTGGCAGGATCTTCAGTAGCTGCTCCTCCAAACATGTTCCGCTCTACCAGGTTAATATAGGACGCACGGATCTCAAAGGTACCATCATCGGTGGTTGGCAACTTGAATCCCTTAGGAATGGATGCAAGGGTGGGCTCTGAATGGCTTGCTAATGTAGCCATGATCGTAGTAGGGGCAGAATTAGACGTGTCTTCCTCTAAAGACTGATTTTCTGCAATAAAAGCGGCGTAAGTTGAATCAAGCGTACTCAAGTCTTCTCCTTGATATATCTCCTTCCAAAAGTTTCGTCTAGCACGGAGAGTCCTCTCTGGTTCCGGATCAAACGGTATGAGCTTAGACCTGAAAGGCCTGGGCATAAACAAAATTAGCACTGAAAGGTCAGAAACAGCCTCAAGTAACACAGGTTCCTTGAGACAAGAGGCAAACTAAAATAAAACAAATAGAAAAAATGCGTCGCCTCCCTGGCAACGGCACCAAAATTTGATAACGCTGTCGCAACCTATCAAAAATAAACCAACTAGTCTCTACCTAATATAGATAGGGAAGTGGAGATCGTATCCATAGGGAGGCTTTTAGCGTTCTACTTGTCAAAGGGGTTTGTTTGATTTTTGTTCCAAACTAAAGCAATAAAATAAAAGGCTTAAAGACAGAAATTGAGTCGAGAAAAATATAAGAGAAAGGGGCTATGACATCGGTTCAACATGGATTATTACTGGTTATAGGTAGGGTCATAGGTTAGTCTCAATTACCGGTCTATAAGGCAGTGAAAAGGTCCTCTCGGTCCGCTATTCGCTCTAGAATGCTTCTAGCGGGCTCTCGCAACTTACTAGGGCACTCTAATGTGTGTGACAGGTCTAACCCTTTCCAGGCTTTCGATCTTAGGTCGGGGCTTACCAGTACAATTAATCAATTACGTCGACTTAACTAACTAAAAGCAATTGAATGTCACAATTAACAACATAGACCAATTATATCGACCAATATAATCACCCAATTAAGACCGTCTCAATCCATGTCTCCCCTAAATCCTAGCGAAAGGAGATTTAGCTAATCATATTAAAACATGCGATAATAATTGAATAAGACGATAGAGGGAAGGAATACATAATTAAATTAATTGAGAAATTAAATAACATAAAATAAAACTAACAATAATAAGAAGAGAAAATATAGCAATTAAACAAGATGAACGAAAAGAAGAAAAGGGAATTAAAATTACCGATTTGAAATTGAGTATGAGCAATAGAGAAGGAGAAGAAATTATAGATCTAAAGTTTTAGAGAAGAGGGTACGTAATCATGTTTCGAACTGTCTGCTTGCATCCCCAAAATAAAAGTGTAAAAGCGTAAACCTAATAGAAAAATACAAGAGCTTTTATAGTAAAGCCCAAAACATTAAACAAACTAAACACAAAACTCGACTATCCGTGTACTATGTTGATCAACAATGGGGCTTGGTCGATCGACAGTGTGTATATGGTCGATCGACAATGGGGACTTGGTTGATCGATAAGAGCAAAACTCTCCAACCATGTTCCTTCTGTGTCGAATGACCATCGTCTATCGACATATAGAGCATGTGGTCGATCGACATAGAGGCTTGGTCGATCGACATTGAGCAAAGCCTTCAATATAACGTAAATCTGTGTCTAGTGAAGGTGTCTATCGACATAGTACAGCAAGTCTATTAGATAATAGGTGGCAATGTTCACCTTCTGATCCTCAAGACACTTAGTAGCATGGAACAGCTTCTCGATCTCTCGATCCAAGCCTCCAAAGGAGAAGGATAATTTGCAGCATCATAAGTAGGGGGATGGTGATGGGCAAAATGATTAAACACAGTCTGATGCGGCCGGTTGTTGTTGTTGTTGTTGTTGTTGTTGTTGTTGTTGTTGTTGTTGTTGTTGTTGTTGTTGTTGTTGTTGTTGTTGTTGTTGTTTTGTTGTTGTTGTTGTTATTGTTGTTGTTGTTGTTGTTGTTGTTGTTTGATACCGTCGTTAGGTACCAAATATAAATACCTATTACTACTAACAGAAGCTAGCGGTAAGGAGGGTCGATCTCCACAGGAGGCTAAGTATCTATCTGCTAAGTACGTCTGTCGGGTCACAATTGGGGGTTTTAAAATTGGTTTTCTAAACTACTGAAGATGTAAGGCAAGAGAAATAAAAACAAGAGCGATAAAGGTAAGAAAAAGCTAAGATTGATCAGATAAGGAGAGGTATGTCAGGATTTCGGTTCACCATGGTAGTTCACTAACTCAGTCATAAACAGTCTAGACAATCTACTGTGAGAAGGGTAATGGAAAGGTCCTTCCGATCCGGTATCCACCCTGGATTACAACTAACTTAACTTCCGTCCTCATTAGGGTAGTCTACTGTTCATAGCAGTTCTGTTCATTCCAATCTTCCGATCTAGGAGCGAATTTAACCAAATTAAAGTTATTTAGAAGCGTGCACTCAACTAAACATATTACAGTTATATTGCTATGGTCACAGGTTCTCACAATCAACTGTCTAGCCTATTCACAACATCGTTACTTTACTACCATGGCTCCCCTGATCCTAACATAAAAAGATTTAGCTATGAGTGCTATCAGATTAAACAACAACAACAACAACAACAACAACAACAACAACAACAACAACAACAACAACAACAACAACAACAACAACAACAACAACTACAACAACAACAACAACAACAACAATCAATATGCTAAGAGACATGATAAAGAGATAATCAAGCTGAATTGTATACTAGCAATAATTAAGAAACAGTGAAATAGGAAGAACAATAATTAAAAGCAAACAAAAATTAGATTAAGATTAAGAGAGAGAGATTACAAAAGAGCGAATCCGGCAATAAGAACAAAGTAGCAGCGGAGATTAAGAGTAGAGTTTCAGATCTAAAGTGTAATTAAGAGAGTAAAAAGTAGTATCAAAAGTGTGTTTATAACCTAATGACGACTTCCCTTATATAGGGAAGTGTTTTATTGACGTAAATAAACCTAACACGGATTAATTAACCAATGTAAAATAGCTAGTCACTCGATCGAGCCTTTTCAAACTACTCGATCGAGTGAATCTTCAGAAAAACCGTTCGATCGAGCAAAAGCAGCTCTCGATCGAACACTTCCAAATTAGCTCATTTCGATCGAGTTCAAGAACCACTCGATCGACCACCTGCAGCTGCCAAACCACTAGATCGACCTCTAAAAGCTCTCGATCGAGTAGATATCCACTGAAAACAGCCTTGACACTCGTTGGTTAGCTTCCTAGGACCTTCCTTCACGCTTCCCGAGGTACGACATCAGCTCTAAATCTCCGTCTCCTTAAAATGCATGCTAAGTGAGACGAATAAGGTGCGATTCCACTACCTTTAGGTCCATTTCTACAATTAAGACAAAACAAACCAAAGTAGCCAATTCGGAGCATTTTGCAATACAAAGCCATTTTATTTTTTATTTTCTCCACTTAAACACCCTCAAAACCTCCACAGCCAGATTACACATCTCACATTCACTTAAACACAAATAAAAAAAATAGAGAGAGGAGTAGAAGGAAAAGTTAGAAGGAGAAGGGGGATCTTTGCCACATGAAGTTCTACACTAAGTAAGACCTCATAAACCCTTCAAATCTATTTGTGTCACCTTTTAGAATTAATTTACATGTCACTTAAGATCTAAACTTGAACATATGAGTCTTCATCCATGCATGCAAAGGATTAAAGCTAGTAAAAACCATTAAATTGTTAAAAACATAGGATGCATGTGGTAGATCTGTCATCACAGGTTAAACTTGATATTTCCAGGTGAAACAAATATATAACGTTCCTTTTTTATCTTTAGTATGCTCACCAAATTTCGTAGGTTTTGCATGCACCGTTTTTAAATGAAAAATAGAACATCACAGCATGTTTTATGACTATCCGAAACACTAGATCTCACAAAAAGAGTACTAAAACCATATCTATTAACTGAACTAGTGTGTCATCTTTTAGTATAATTAACTCCTATAAATATGGATGACAATAGGATTTTGAATCAACCTATTTTGACTTGTTAAGAAGTATTTATGATGTTAAACTTTTCATGACTCAGTTTTTTACCACTGTTAGAAAAATGCGATTTGAGATATGATAGACCCATTTTTGAGACATGACCCAAGGTACATTGAATGAAGTATACTCATATAAAAATCTAACAAAATTGACCCCGCATGAAAATATTGACTTTTGAATTTATTATTAGTTTTAAAAGTCTCTATTGTAATCTGTAAAAAAACGTGATAAATGAGTGTGATAGTTTTACTTGTAAAAACTTGTCATCCTCATAAAAGTCTTATGAAAGTATACTTATAAAATATTTTAGCATCCCATCTTTTAGCATATTAAATTATGAAGAGAGTATAACATTTTAGGCTTTTGAATCGACGAGTTTTGATTTATTAAGAGTATTTTTCACCTAATAACTTATTAAGACTCACATTTGGACAGATTTTGTTAAGCTGTGATTTTAGACCCTTTAGAGATATTTTTAGACATAGTCCACGAGTAATTAAAGTTAGAATATTTCATAAGAAAATCAACCCCACTGACTTTGCCTTAAAATGATAAGAAATGAAGGAGATATGGCAGTTTGAAGTCACTGCTGCCTGGCTATAAAACCTTAGAGACTAGATAAGCTAGTATAACATGTGTAATCATATTTTATATGTGATAAATGACTAAACCAAATGATACTAAGTTGATAACATATTCATATTCATTCTGGACATGTGTAGAAACCACCTTTGAAGAATATAGATCGGGCTAGGATAGTTAAAAGATTTTATTAGCATAGTAGAGACCGAGTAAAATGCGTCGTATAAAATGCAATAGTTAAGGACTGACTTGGATGCATTAGTAATTGTTATTCTATATACATTGTAGACTCGAGATTTGTAGAGGAAGCTATTTAGAAAACACCCAAACAACCTCGTGAGTAAGGGAAACACCAATCCGTACATACTCTTGAATTGTTCAATTATTGCTACCTTGTTTACTGAAAACCTTTGTTACGGTAGAACTATTTTACTGTTGGTTGAGTTGTTTATATTATAATGTTTATTATTAATGTTATTGGTTTTGTTTTGAAATGGAAAGTTTTATAACTTCAGATGATCTTATTTGAAACCAAAACCGCTTTGCCTTTCTGCCAAGTTTATATGAGTTATTGAATTTCAAGGAAATGGTTTGATTATTTGGAATTGGAGTTTTCCATTTTTCTATAACGGTTTTGGTAGAGGGGTAGGTTGTTCCTAACAAGGGACCTCCTATATAGAGCTTTTGGTGGGGGTCAGTTGATCGAGACCCCGTCCTCTTATCTTCCTCTTTGGGGTTGGCCCTTAGAGGGGTGTGAACACTCGGGATTATAGGACAGTTTAATACATGATTTGGTGAACCTCGTCTTATCCGGACTAAGGCGAGTAGATCCTTTTCATACGGCCTCTATCCAAGTATATATATACCGATGTTAGAAACTGATGAAAAGAAAGGTTTTCTTATGAGTTGGAATCATCTTGAAAGATTATGGACTTAAATCATTTGGAACCCCTATGTTTATTCTTAACCATTGGGAATTACTTATTCTCCATCAATTATCATTGGAATTACTTATAACTTATTAATATTTTGAAATACTTATATTTATACTTTTTTTTAAAATGTATTTTAAGTTACAATTTTATAATTCATTTATTGTTTTATTTCGGATTGTTTATCTTACTCATTATTATTGTTAACCCTTTATTTATTTTGTCCTTGTTTGGACCTGCAGTGATCACGAATTCGTGTGAGCAAATCGTGTGACAAGTACTTGTGGAAAGTAGAGACGGGAATTCTTGGGAGAGCGCGTTCACGTGAAATATTTGGAGTTTTAGCTCTAAAACATTAAATATATTTTGGACTTTTAAATTTTTATTTGCTTCCGCTAAAACTCGTATTGTTGTAATCGGATTTATTTTGGTTTTATTTCAACTAGACATTTACCCTTTTATTATGTCATGGTACTATAACCACATTTGGTTACATTGTGACACACCCATGATCCTATTTTATACAAGGATACGATTTTTAAACTAAGAGGATTTTGGGGGTATTACAAAATGGTATCGGAGTGGGTTTTCTTCTTGGATAGGTGATTAGATCTTCATATCTCTTCACCGCCCCTGAATTGACTAACCTTGGTAAATATTTTCAAAAAGTTTTTCAAAAAACAAAACTGAATATCGTTTTCCTTAAAAAAATAAGAAGAAGAAGAATGACATGTGTGGGATGAGTGCTGGACTTATATAGGATGTATATTTGTATATTTGAGTTGTTATAATTGACTTGGATATTTTAACACTTTTAATTGAAAGGGTTAACGAATAGAATGTAATGAAGTATGTTAACATAATGTGAAATACAATTGACTCTACATATCTTTATGGTGTTATCGAATTGGAGTTAATTGTGATGGTAAATGAGACGTGTAACTTATTGAATTTATTGCGATTCTATACATGAGATTTTATTTTATAATGTGTATTGTTTTGTAACTATGATCATTACCAAGAATGTATTGAATGATATATTGGTTATATTTGGAGATTTATCAAAACATTATTATTATAGTTACTTGACGTTGTAGTTTCATTACTTGGGTTACCATTAAATATAATAGTTGTGTTATCGATGATACATGTTATAGCTAAATTTGAATTTTTTTCTAAATTTTGGGTATTATTAGGCGGTGTAAGTATAACTATGAATGAAGTATGCTAGTATTTGATTTGGAATTATAAATTATGCAAGAACTATCTCTGATTAGTGAACTCTATATTTTGGGGATATATAAACTAAGTTAAATTATAGTAGTTAAGTTTGTGTATTGTTTGAGGGACATTAGTTATTTGATCAAGGGAATATTGCATCATATTTAAGAACCTTAGTGTATGGAGAAGAAAAATCAAAGTTAAGAAAAGGTTTCACAAGGCAGAAAAGGAATATCGTGTTTTTTTATTAATATTAGCACGAAATTTACGGTGATAATAGTTTGATTACAATTGTTTGTTCAATTACATACCAAAGTTACCTTTAAGAGAAATTGAGAGCTTAGGGAAGTTTGTATGAATGAATTCACCTATTTGTGGTTGGCGATTTAGGAATCGCAAAAATAGTGAGTTGTAGAAATGGAAATTACCTTCGTAAAAGGCAGATGAATTGAGTATTGATTTCGTGAATATGGGAAACTAGAGACGTTTCAAAGATTTTGTCATATGCGTAAAAGTTAAGGAATAATGTAACTACTTAGTTAAGGTATTGATGAATTCATTAGTGTTATTATAGTAATAAGAAAAGTATTGGGATATATAAGTAGATAACATTTCTTGAAAAACTATTAAACAAATGATCTGATTTGACTTGGAGGATTATTAAGAAGTATTTGGCCAGTTAAAAAAAAGGAGGATTAGCTTTTATGCTACTATATTTGATGATGATAATGATGATGATGTTATGTGGAAGTCGGTGGTATAAATAGCATTAGTGGAAAATATTTATTGAAAGGTACAAAAGAAAGGAATTGAGGTAATAAGACTAAATGAATTAGTGTGATAGTTATGATATGAATATTATAGGTGATTAGGGTTTAAATTAGTGCAAAGATATAAAAATATAATTTTGTCACATTGACTCCGCTTAATGCATTGAGTGGTATGTTTGAATTTGATGATATGCGTAAATACGTTATCGGGATTTAAGTGGAGAATTTCAAAATGTAAGTGAGAAGACATACATTCATAAAAGAATTACACAGGTATGATATTGGTAATTTAGGTGGTGACATGACTTTAAGGAAATAGAAAGCTTAGACCAAACGATGGTGATTCTTACTTGTTGAGATTAGTTTGAGGTAATTAGTACAAAGTAGTCGATTTGGTATTGGTACATATGAGGGGAAAGAACTTTAATCCTTAGGATGAGTAAAGCATCGACATAGAGTGATGTAAAGGAATTTTATCGGGAATACATTAAGGAACTAGTTTACTTGTGGTAATAGCTACTTGAATTGACAAAGGAAGTTAAAAGAATCATCCGGAGGTTTGTATTGAAAGTTCCATAAACCAATTTATTAGATTATTCTAATAATAAAACTAATTTACTCATTAAACTATTGGTGGATCTAGTGCATGCATAACAAAATAAAGAGATTAAGAAGAAAATAATTTTCCTTACATTGTAGTAAGATCCGAAATTTGGCATAAGTAAGGTCTCCTACCTTCACTTGTTCTTGAGCTAAAAATACTGGATGATCCTCCAACCTCAAGTATAGAGATACTCCTTAAAAATTGCACCCAAGACTTTAACCCTTAAATCTAATTTATATATTAACTAGATAATAAATTAGATACCTTAAATAATATTTCTAATCTAATATTACTACTACTTTTAGTAGTATATTTGGTTATTAGAAAATATAAGAACAAGATTTTAGAGCTTCTAAAACTATTTTAGAGTGAGAAAGAATAATAATACACAAGACAATTTTGTGAAATTGGTTGAATGGAAAAATAAGAGCCAAGCCCTTATTTTGAAGGGAGTAGCCGGTTTTTGGAGGGTCAAGAGAAGGCCAATACATGGCCTTCACTTTCATATTGTTCTTCACAAGAAACTAAGTGTGTAAGGCTACTTAGTATTAGGTTATCATTGTGTTTTATTTAACAATTAAATAAAATACCCACTAACCCATAAACCTTCCATTTTTTCGGTCCATCTATTAAAATGGAGCCCATTTTATATTGTCAATTGTATTATTGTGTGATATGTGAGATAAAATGAGTCATATGTCATTTTAATGCATATTTAATTTATTAAATATCATTATTTATAAAAATAAATCACATACAATAAATCAACTAGTAATTCATAATTACATGTAAATAAAATGGGTCATGTTAATATAATCTACAACATTTTGTAATTATAATTAACCAATCATTCTTATTTTAATTGTTTTATCAACAATAATCAATTTTAGTAATAAAACATTTTAACTACTAAAACAAATCTTATTTAATCATATTACCATAAGATACGAATTCTCACTCACAAAATAAATTGTTAAATTTTAAGAAATTAATTAACTTGTATCGACATATAATTAATTAACTTATCTATTAAGGGAATTGTCCTATAGGTGTGACCTTAAGGGATCAACTGATCACCACTGTCAAACGACAGTAATGTCAAACTCTAATTAGCCAATCATTACCGATTAATATTGATCAGTTGACAATATTATTGAATCATCCCCTCCGTATTCTTATTATGAGATTTAATCATCTGATCGCACTATTGTTGAGGACACTTACTCCAACAATCTCCCACTTGTCCAAGATAAGTGTGCGTCAACAATTCTCTTGTCCTATTACATCATCTCCCACTCAATGCAAGGTGTCTTGTAGTTCGTACTTGCATTTGATCATATCTTGAGTGGTTTCCTCGATCTGGAGAGTAATTGTCTGACCGGAATTATCTACCGTGGATACCTTCCGAGCGTTGCCACGCATTTTCAGTTCACTACTCCTCGAGTGGCCTTGAGATTTTAAATAACCTTGATAAGGGGTGGACAATTCCTATCGCATTTCTCCCTTTGAATAGCCACAACTCATCATGACCCAAAAAATGCCCATTTGACCTCAGTTACGAAAGTCGAAGAGCATAAATCAAAGTCACTTAGAAACTGTGCCACCTTGGGCGAACAGTCTTTAGTCTAAGCATTGACTCAAAAAGAATACTATAGTAGCTCTCGCCATGACCAGGCTATGTAAAAATTGCCAGAACTCTATAAGCGGTCACTGTCCGACAGAGTGTCCCATACAGTCTGCCTATGTGATCTACTAGTCATCCCTTATGACTCTATGGCTTTTGAATTAGCCAACAAACGACTCACACTCTAGTTACTTGGAGACGTCACCTCATGTAAGTAATCAGGGGCCATTACTATGTTAATCCAGTTCAGTTTAATGGGGTTCAATATTGTCTCAACAACCCATTAGGATATAACAAAGTAATCGATGAGTTTAAAGAAACTCAAACAATAAATGCGATTATCATATATGAATAGTCAATACCATATTATCACTTCATATCTCATAATCTAAAGTGTATATTTTGTGGACACGAGGGGGCCCACGGGGGCGCTTGAGAAAACAAGCGTTTGTATTTGTGTAGTCGCCACCAATTTATTGTAGAAAATTGGAAACCGTTCGAATACTTCCCGTCATGTCAAGACACAAAGTAGTGACATGAACACTAAGAACTCGTTACTCTTAGCATTCTATGTCTAGAATGACTCTCGTGGATGCCAATGAACACGGATGTTCACAGAGATCTGGAGTAAGGGGTGAGGGTACGTATTAGGAAGCTCTTTTGATCGAACACCTAATCCCGCCCGCCTCAATAGCGGCCTCTACTAATGATTAGGGAAAATACTCTATACTTGATATGTTGTCGGTTATATGCATGCAATGCAACATCCATCGTTTTAATCCTAGCATGTGAGAATTAACTAAGTCAGTGAACACGTAATTTAACATACAATGGGTCGAAGTAGAGATTTAAGGTCGATTATATGTGAAAGCAAACAAGCGATAATAAAGATACAGTAAACAATATACAATAATTACAATGGTTCGATGATTTACGTCGAAAATACATTTAAAACGGATAATTTTAGAAAAGAAAAGGAAAATAATTAAGGTTAGAAAACGGACAGATTAATGGTGATATTACGGGTAATAGTCGATTAATACGTAAACTAATAAACTAGGTCAGAGCAAGAACGGAAGTTCAGAGACAGAATTCACCTCGGAACAGGCGCAGCAGAGCTGCGTCCCTTGGAAGAGGCGCAATGGTCAGTGCGTCTGTTCCTGATGTGAGTTATGGTTGTAAAGCCGGAACTGCATATCGTTAATGTTTATTGGTGAATTTAATGATCGATTATTGGTATTTGACTCGGATGAAAGTGATTTAACAGGTTATTTACATATGAGGGGGTCATAAAAGCAATAAAAAAACAAACTCAAATTAATCAGAACGAATTATAGACTAATTATGAGTGAATCAAAGATTAATAAGAGATTAATTACCACTAATTTAGGTCAAATTACTAAGACGGAAATGAATGAAAGCCGCGATAAACTGATGGAAATATACAAAAGTCGAATCCCAGAGATTTGATATGAATGAATCTAATCTCCAAAATCCGGGTTTGATTTTAAGGACGAAAACCCGCAAATATTGATTATAAGGGATTTAAGTCGGGATTTAAAGGTGATAATTATACATGTTATGATTATAATTATTATATACGAATGAAAAAGAAGAAAATAAGAAAGAAAAACGAAAGAAGACGAATTAACAGAAAGGCGAGGAAGAAGAAGAAAAGCAGGAACTGCGGCAGCCTCAGGAAGAGGCGCGGCAGATGCTGCGACTCTTCGAAGAGGCACATCAGTTGCTGCGTTTCTTCTCGGCGTCTGTTTTCTGTTAATCCGCAAAAAATAGGTTTGATAAAAGGGTTTTGTAAATCGGTTTTAAACATGCTTTCGACGTAAACCTCACATCAACTTATACAATAATAAAATACAATAATAAAACATGGGATTTACACCCTCAGACTTACATGTTTGACGAAACGAGATTCACTAAGTTAACGATTAGTGATTTCTCGACTCGAATGTACGATGAAAGTGCCCTCGTAAGAGGAATTAAATTAAATTGATTAAATTGATTGAGTGGAGTTGGTCAAATTGGTCGGTCATGCAAAATGAGGCTGGTACTCAGAAGGATCCGAGCTTACGTGGTCGAAAGTTCAAGCACGTAGACGCCAATAAACAATGAGCACGGTCTTAGAATGCAAAGGGAGAAGAGAAGGGCAGACACTCGCGTGAGAAATATGAGGAACGAAAGTCCCTATTTATACTAATCACACGGAGGAATTAGGGTTTCGGTAAAACTTTGGAACAAATCTCGAAAAGATCTTAAAATACACAGAAATGAGCTGGGGAAGAGGCGCAGCAGCCACTGCGGCTCTTGGAAGAGGCGCAGCAGGTGCTGCGTCCTTTCCCCAGGAGTTTCCTCCTGCGGAAGAAAGATTTTCCGCGTTTCTGTTATGGAATTGCGGTAGATCTCGACTTCCTTATTGTTTAAAATATAATTTCGGGATATATTTTGCCAAAATATTAAAAGATTAAAATATGGAATAGAATTATCTGGAATATTCCAGAACATTCCGACTCGGCATTTTAACCGGTTTATTAGAAAATGAAGATGGTTTTTGACCCGGACTCCAAATGTACTCTAATTACTGTCAAAAAGACCATAATGGCGCGTAGATGATGACCAAGGGGTAGACACAAGTATTTGAGCTATCACTTGACGATAAACTTACGAATTGTTATAAATCATTCCGTGTACCAAACATGCGGCCCAATCATCACCGGGTGGCTTGGGGAAGGTGCAGAAATGAGGTATCTACAGAGCCCCCACTTTGACTGAGGCTTGGACAAGGCGAAAGTCAAAGTATAGCCCTCAGGTCAATCGAAGATTACAACCTGACGACTATGGCGACGCGAGGCGGCTCAAGAGGTCTGAGCCAAGGACCTATCGTCGGGAACATTTTAGAGTCTGTCGACTATCTGGGAGGGTTGTTTAAAGTCTATTAGACTACTTAAGGAAGCTCGCCAGCCATAAGAAGAAACCATACCTGAGACTTTTTTCTCGAGATGCTTCCGGAGGTGCGTAGGAGCTAAGGGTAACTATGGTTTTGGGCGTATGAACTCGGAAAAAGGTGACTTCGAAAGAGTGTGATCCTATCGGTTAAGGCTAGGTGTGGGAACATGGGTAGTTTGGGAACCTAAAAGATAGTTGGTATGAGAACAAAGTATAGGATAATATTGAAGGCAGCAGGACGTCGGTAGAAACTGCTGGGGGAATCTGCTCGCGGCAGTTTCAAGCGAACTCCATATCTTGAGAAGTACAATCGGCTGTTATGAACTCTCGTTGGGAAATAGTCGAGGTGTGTCGAAACACCGTCGGAGAAAACCTGCTCGTTGTTGCAAGCGAAGTCTTGATAAAGTACTGCGACAATTCGCAGTCTGCTCGAAATACGGGTCCAGACGAAGAATAAATATCTAACGGACCAAATATACGATATATGGTGTTGGAGAAGAAGCGCACCAAAGATGGGCCGAAAATAATGAACTTGTAACGAATTTTTAAAAATCGAATTGGAGGGAAGATGAGGAAGAGGCGCAGAAAGAGCTGCGACTCTTGGAAGAGGCGGCGCAGCACCTGCTGCGTCTTTTCCTTGTTTCGTCCCTGTCTGAGTAAAAACTCGACAAAACTCATGTTTATTCATAATAACAAAACACAAAATCCTTTAAAACTCTCTCAAATTCCATCGACATTCCACCAAAACTTGATAAAAACCTTGCATTTATTATGACTAATCGAGGTATGTATCTTATTCTTACTTAAACATCCGCATTTTGCTTGATTTGAGTCGAAAAAATTCGGGTTTTCAACCCTAATATGTTGAAAATTTGGAGCTTTTCCCCCAAATGGATTTTCCTTGTGAAATTGACCTTAGAAATAGGTAATTGGTAGTGTAAGGAACATAACCATGTGTTGTTTTCGAATTTTCATTGAGTATTGAGCATTAGAGTAGAATTGAGACGGTTTCACAGCTGTTTCGTAAATTGCTTCGAAAATGGCCTTAGAATTGCCTATTTGTGTTGAAATTTGGTATTTGGAATCCTTGTGTGATGGGTTACCTTCCTCCCATCTCAGATTTTTGATTTGTGATGGCTTTTTCAGGACACTTTTCTAGGGCATAATCACCGTTATAGCGAAATGCTGCCGAAATTTCGACTCAAACCCATGACTAGGCTCGAACTTGGACTTGACTTGACCCATTTTACCACATGAGTGGTCCGTTTCGAAAGAAATGGCCAAATATGGCGGGAAAAAAGCCATTCTCGGAGCTTGAAAGGCTTGAAAACACCTTGATGAGGCTCGCCGTCGCTTGACGCGACCTAATTAACTCTAATTTTGCAGGTGACATGGCTTCTCTGTCAGGGAGGGCTCCCATGGACAGGGATACTGACTTCGGCCCTTCTCTTACTTTTGAGGAGATGTTAGAGGAGGCGTTTGCTAAGCAGGCTGTCGAGGAGGAGGCTACTGAGGAGGAGGCCCCGAGGCGGGCCAATGTCAGACGAGGCGGTCACCAGCTAAGGAGGGCACCCCAGTGGGCTGAGAAATGGGATGACCGACATCTCATTTGGGCAGCGGAGAGTCACCTGTCTTACAGGACGGTGAAGAGCATGGTAAATCTCAAACTCGTCATTCTTTCATCATCTTTCTTTACTTATTTATCTGCCGTTTCATTTCTCTTTCACTTCGAGCTAAAGATAGCTTTGTGTCGAATCGATATAGGAGGCTGGGAACATGAGGTCATTTTCTGGCTACACGACGATTATGGAGGCTTACTAGAAGCTGTCGGAGGAGGAGTAGGCCATCATCGAGCTTGGATCTTTTGGAGCTTTGGTGGGAGCATGGAGGGAGATCAAGGGAAGGAAGCTTCCGGCCAAACTTTGCCTGATTCGAGCCTTCCATGATCGGTACTGGGACACGACCTCGACCTTTCACATGCCTTTTGGCGAGGTCGGGGTCACGTTGGAGGACTACGACATAATTTCTGGTCTGCTGTGTGGAGTGGAGGCTGTGGTGTGGCCGTCAACGGCCAGGAGGGTGGACTCGGCCGAGGCCAGTAGGCTGATCGGCTGGAACCTAGCGGCGAGTGCTGCTACGGTTGACGAGTTAGTGCCGAGCTCCTACATCAGGGGTTACTTTGCGGGTAAGACCCCGACGGTGGTGACGATGGATGGGAGGGAGGTGGCTCCTCCTCCTTGTACGGAAGAGCAGAGGGCTCTTCTGTGGCTCTAGTGGTTCTTGTCTTCACTCTACCTTGGAGAAAAGGGGGAGAGGCTGTCGACGAAGCTTCTTCCCTTCCTTTCTGACCTGAGTGACCTTGGTCGTTGGGACTGGGTCACTCCTGGCTTTGCGATCCTCACTCGCTACATGGGGGCCATGGTTCATCCTGAGCTGCTGGAGAAGGGGACTTCTCCTGCTACTGTCGGTCTTGGACTTCTGTTGGAGCTATGACCCTTCATTTCGTACCATGAAAGATCATTTCTTCTTCTTATCGAATAGTGAAAGATCGTCATCGATTATCTTGTTTTGCAGGCGTGGGTGTACTCCTACTTTTCGGGCTTCGCGCCCAGGAGGACGGAGCCTGGGCTGAGAGCTTATCCCGTTGTGAGGGATTGGGTGATATGTCGTAGGAAGAGCCAGCGCTCTTATTACGATGTCTGTCGACAGGGCGTGAATGCCCTGAAGCTGAGTGACGCAAGTATTTTTTAATCACTTTTTCTTCATTTGTTTATTCATTACTTCTTTAGAAGCGATCATAAGATTGACCTCTTGTTTGTTTATCTTAGTGGGTGCCCAGGCCTTGGGTGGACTACCTTGACGCCCCTCCTTTCGTGGCTGAGGTCCTTCGACCTAGGAGCTCGAGTTGGTTGTTGTTGAGGAGGTCGATGGGTCCAGTGTGGTATCTGGGCGAGCGCTTGAATCGTCAGTGCTCTCGTGATGCTTTCACGGTTCCCATCGATCCTCCTCGGACGATGTTTAGGGAGCCTTCTGACGCTGAGAGGGAGGCTGACCTGGCAGACGTCGGTGGCGACGCTCTTCTTCTTTCTTGTGAGGAGTACTCTGCGTTCATTCGCCAGAGGCTGGTGTACTGGCTGGTCGTGGTAAGTGTTTCATTTTCCCTTTTTGAGTTGACCTGATAAAATGATGAATGATTATCCAATAAAGAATTCTTTTGAATTTTACGGGAGGTTGAGGAGGCTGGCGTCGAGCCCCCAGCGTACCCCGAGACCCTTGAGTACAATGACGCAACGGGGATGACGACGATCTCCGAGCTTCGCGGCTTTGGCGAGGTAGTGACAGATGCTGGCCTAGAGGAGTGGCAGCACCTGGTTAGGAGGATAAGCTCCCGATTCAGTTGGCTTTTGCTGTTGTATAAGAATACATTTGTCTATTTTATTGAAAACCTTTGTTTATTGAAATGCAGGTGGCGCTGTCTCGGCAGGTGGCATTGTGGAGGGTGGCCAACCGGCTACGGGCTACTGCCATTGAGGCACTTGATGGTGGTCGAGGACGACAGATATGAACCTTTCATTTACTTCATTTTGAATTTTGTAATTTTCTCGCATTTGAAATGATTGAAATGAGGCATTTCTTTGTCATTTGCAGAGCGAGCGCGACCTGGAGCATGAGCTAGTGTAGTGCCAGGAGGAGACGGCTCGCCTGCTAAGGGAGTGAGAGGTCCGAGACGCCGAGATTGCCGCTCTCGGGGCGAGGGTCACCGAGTGGAGCGACCGGGAGTAGTTTTGGGCTTGTTTTGGGCAAGAGCCCCTAGTTTGATGTGCATATAACATTTTGGTTGTATATATGACGGCATGAGTGCCTTTGCTGCTGGGTTGTATGTTCGTTCCTGCAGGTTAGCTTTGAACAGGTTTGGTAGATGACGGTTTACGCCATCATGCTGCCAAAATTTACATAGAAACGACACATAAAACACATATTGTACATATGGCTTAAACTAGCGCAAAACAAAGAAAAGACCAAAAAATGCAAAAACTTGCCCAGAAATGAGCGAAAAAATTTGCCGAAAAATGACCGGATGGTAGGGAGGGCTACCCCCTAGAAAAACGAAAAAAGAAATGTATAAGTTTGAAATGAAGTGTGAAACGGGAGTGAAATGATTCCCCCCAAAAAAATGAAATGGGTAAATGTGCTTATTTGACGAAAATGTCGATTTTGTCTCGAAAGACGTGCCAGGAAGATTAGGAAACATAAAATATGGTAATTTAACGGAATTACCAAAATAATAGCCTATTAGGAATAGGAAATTATAAGCAAGAGGAATTGGGAAAGATCCAACGCGGAAAAATCACATAAATCCTCTGAGGAAGAGGCGCAGCATGAGCTGCGATCCTTCGAAGAGGCGCAGCAGGTGCTGCGCCATTTCCCCAGTTTGCCAGTTCTGACGAATTTTAGGAAACAACTTTTAGTATAAATATAGACGTCGAGGGAGCTTTTATTCACATAATTCTTCCGTCCTTCTTCCATCTATTATATAAAACTCTCCTATTACATAGAAAAAATTTAAACTCATGGATGCCTTGGAAAACTGTCTCAAAGAATGGACGAACGAATTTACAAACATCGAGAAGCATGATATGGGTGCTTTCAATTTGGGGTCAATCTTGAGTCTGAAACTGGTGAAAGTTGTAAAACCATTCTTGGATGCTTGTCTCAAATATTGGGACCCTAATTTCAACATGTTTGCCTTCCCTGGAAGTGACATCTGTCCTTTTCCTGAGGAGATTGCTGCAATTGGAGGATGAGATCCAGAAAATATGCCTGGTATACCCTCTAGCTCTCAAGGATACAAAAACAAGTTTAGAGATTTGCTTGGACTGACTAAAGCTGAGGTTGACCATCTTGTAACCTCAAAAGGAGTCTGTATGCTCGATTTTATTGATTGATTTATAAACAGGGAAGACCCTTCGATCTCTTATATGGCGAGGCGTAGGGCATTCGGGTTTTGCCTACTGCATGGTTATGTCCTCCAATGGCATGTTGATAAGGAAATGAGAGGGGATCCTCGTTACTTGAGCTTGATTGAGCAAATGGAGCTGCGCAGGAGCCCATCTTGTTTGTGCCTAGGAGAGATCATTTTGGGGTTGGATAATAGGAAAGCCAACCGCGAGCTTCCTTATTTGGGAAGTCCTATCATTTTGCAGGTAAGAACGCAACCTTTTTTTTCTTCTTTTTTTTTTTCTGGTTTCGGTTTTTTTTTTCGTTTTTTTTTCCTTCTTTTTTTTTTATTTCTTTTGGTTTGGTTGGACATTAATTCCTGTCTTTGGTAGGTTTGGCTCATGGAGCGTCTGCGGTTGATCGAGCCCCCAGCTAATGTACCCGGATACCATGCTCGGTCGATTGCGATGAGGACCAGACTCTATATGGTGGACTTCACTCGGGTTTGCAACTATTGGGAGAACAAGCTGAAGAATGAAGGTGGTCCCTTGATCAGATGGGTTGTGCCATGGTGGCATCTCAAGTCAGTTACTGGAGTGTCTTCTTTAGATCCTACTCGATCGGTACGCATTCCTGGCTTGGAATTCAAGGTATTCATCTTCCCGAAGAGATTGATGAGGCATGTGGGCCTTAAACAGAAGATTCCTAAGCTTGATACCGTTCCTCAGTGTGGGAAATAATCTGTGTACTTCCCTTAAAATTAAGGATTATAACGAATTTATAATGATAAATGCTAGTCATAAAATAAATTACATAAACAAAAGGTAGATGAATAAGAAATAACCTTCGGTCCTAGTTAATAAGGCCTATGAACAATATCGCAATGATATTCTCCTATCAGTTGCACCCAAGATGATATGAGATATGCCCTTGTTCTTTTGCTAGAATCGATCAACCAAATTCACTGATTAATTTTAGGTTCTTGTGTTTTTCTTTGATGAGAGGAGGCTAGGTTAAAAGAGAATTAGGTTAGAAAAATTATGATCTACCTATTACCTTATAAAACCGTGTATTAGGTAAAATAGGGTAGATTTTTTTATTCCAAAATCTCGGCCCAATTTTCCGAAATTAAGAGGATTATTTCTCTTTTTTTTTCGGTTTTAGCAACAACCACAAATTAGGATAAAATCCTCTTATTTTTGGTTATTCTAAAATTATATATAATGCGTACATTTTATTAATTGTCATACATGTTGTCCCATTTTAATAAGTCCATACATAACTGATTGTAGTTGATTTATTAAGTCCGGCCTGACAACACATATTATAACAATCTCGTGTAAAATATACTTTAACTATAATTAAATATAACCGATTACATTTAATTACGAATTAACATATTAATTCGTCCAAGCTAACATTATATACATTAATTAAATATAACATATTATATTCAATTTTACGAATTGACAGTTAATTCGTCTTAGCTAATATTATTTAATCGGCATTAAATAATCGTCTCATCAACACATTGACTAACTGTTTAGTCATATAAGGCATCAATGTGATTACATTTCCATAATCACATCTCTCAAACACATCCTTTAGGTGTGACTTTTAGGGACCAGTTGATCACCGCAATCTGTATGATAATAACGTCAAACTTTCTAGCAAGCCAACCGTTATTAGGTAATCGTTAATCAACTGATAAAATACGAAGTATACCCTTGTGAACCTATAAGAGATTTATTAATATTATCACACTAATTTGTGGAGGACACAAGCTCCAACAAACTCCCACTTGTCCTCACAAGTGTATGTGCGATAACCGATTCTCATATCCTAAAATTTCTCCCACTCAATGTAAAACAATTTGCAAAATCTGTATTCATAAAGGTCGTATTTTACAAGTGATCTGTATTAAGAGTGGTTTCCCCGACTAGAAATTAACTTTACTGATAAACGAATCATCATTCGAGCATGGCCATGCATTTCAGTTACAACTCCTCGAGTGGCCCTGAGAAATAACTATACCTGATAAAGGTTGGATATTTTCCTCAACTCAATCCTGCAGATGTAAGCACAGTATGAAATGACCCGGAAAAAATCTACTTAGCCTCCGATTCACGGAGACCGTGAGAAAGAAACCAAAGTCACCCAAAAACTGCCTTAATCTCAAGAGACAGTCGATAGTCAAAAGAATCGACTCTAGGAACACAATGGATGTCCTATCCACGACCTGGCACCGAATGTTTTTAAACATTTAGGACTCCATTACGTTGTCACAAAAATTTGTCCTACGAGGTATCGTTATAATCTGGCATCTGTGATCGATCAGTCAACCGTTTGACTTATGGCTCGTTGAACCCACCATCAATCGACTGCACAATATAATAGCCAGAGTTATCAGCTCATTAAGACGATTACGGACCAAATAAAATATAATGTAATTCAGTTCACTTTGTGGTGTTCAATGTTGTCAGTACAATCCACATGAAAAACAAAATATTAAATTAAAACGATGAAGTTATAAATAGTATATGAAAATGAAAATGTATCAAATCCATAATCAACTACTACAACTCAGGAACACGTTTAATTCCCATGGAAATAACGTGCCCTTCATGCTTAACAAAATTCAACGGTTTAGTGAGAGGGTCTGCGATGTTATCATCCGAAGCTATCTTGTCAATCACTATTTCTTCTTGCTCCACGTAATCACGGATCAGGTGAGCTTTCCGATGTACATGCCTAGATTTGTTACTAGACTTTGGCTCCTTAGCCTGGAAGATGGCACCTCTATTGTCACAATAGATGGTGATCGGGTCATTCGAACTAGGAACTATCGTAAGTCCATGTAAGAATTGACGCATCCATATCGCTTCCTTAGCTGCTTCCGAAGCGGCATAGTACTCGAATTCAGTGGTTGAATCTGCTACAACACTCTGTTTGTAACTCTTCCAGCTGACCGCAGCACCATTAAGAGTGAAGACGAACCCGGACTGAGATTTTGAATCATCTCGATCCGTTTGGAAGCTAGCATCTGCGTAACCGATTGCGCATAGCTTAGTATCGCCTCTATAAGTCAATACCCTATCCTTAGTCCTCTGTAGGTACTTGAGTATGTTTTAAACAGCTATCCAGTGTGTTTCACCTGGATTCTTTTGGTATCGACTCGTCATACTCAATGCATATGCCACGTCTGGACGTGTGCATATCATGGCATACGTGATTGATCCTATTGCAGATGCATAAGGAACATGACTCATGCGCTCAATCCCTTCAGGCGTCGTGGGTGACTGAGACTTGCTCAACTGCATCCCAGACGTCATTGGAAGGTTCCCCTTCTTGGAGTTGGTCATGCTGAACTTCTCAAGAATCTTATCCAAATAAGACTCCTGAATAAGTGATAACGTCCGTCGTGATCTATCTCGGTAGATACGGATTCCCAAAATGCGTTGTGCCTCACCCAGATCTTTCATCTGGAAATGGTTCTTCAACCATTCTTTAACCGAAGATAGGAGAGGAATGTCATTCCCAATCAAGAGTATGTCATCGACATACAATATCAAGAAAACAATCTTGCTCCCACTCGACTTGATATATAAGCATGGTTCCTCGACCGATCGAGTGAAACCATACTCTTTTATCACTTGGTCAAAACGATGATTCCAACTCCGAGAAGCTTGCTTAAGTCCATAAATGGAACGCTTAAGCTTGCATACTTTCTTAGGATGTTCAGGATCTATGAAACCTTCGGGTTGCACCATGTACAACTCTTCCTCCAAATAACCGTTTAAGAAGGCGGTTTTCACATCCATTTGCCAAATTTCATAGTCAAGAAATGCGGCAATCGCTAAGATTATCCGAATGGAACGTAGCATGACTACAGGTGCAAAAATCTCATCATAATGCAATCCGTGCACTTGAGTGAAACCTTTTGCCACTAGTCGTGCCTTATAGGTATCTGGTTGCGCGTCTACAGAACGCTTTATTTTGTAAAGCCATTTGCACTGTAGAGGTTTTACCTTATTAGGTAAATCAATGAGATCCCATACGTCATTCTCATACACGGAGTCCATCTCGGATTGCATGGCTTCGAGCCATAGCTTTGAGTCGGAACAGGCCATAGCACCTTTATAGGTAGCGGGTTCATTACTATCTAGGAGCAAAACGTCATTCTCCTCGACCATACCAATGTATCTGTCCGGAGGATGAGAGACTCTACCCGACCTCCTAGGTTCCTCAGGGATATTAACCGTATCATCAGTTGGAGGAACAACTTCCTCCATCTGTTCCTCGGTTGTTGGTTCTGGAATATCCGACAGCTCGAAGGTTCTATTACTTGTCTTGTTCTCGAGAAATTCTTTCTCTAAGAACGTCGCACTAGCCGCAACAAAAACTCGATGTTCGGTAGGCGAATAGAAGTAATGACCAAACGTTCCTTTTGGATAACCTATAAAGTATGTCTTGATCGATCGCGGGCCGAGCTTATCCTCGTGTCTCCACTTGACATAAGCCTCGCAGCCCCAAACCCGAATAAAGGTCAAGTTAGGGACCGTTCCCTTCCACATTTCATATGGAGTCTTGTCGACAGCTTTAGTCGGACTTCGGTAAAGTATAAGAGCAGCTGACAAAAGAGCAAAACCCCATAATGAATCAGGCACTACCGTGTGACTCATCATGGATCGAACCATATCAAGTAAGGTTCGATTTCTCCGTTCGGACACACCATTTAATTGAGGTGTTCCAGTTGGAGTTAACTGCAAAACGATTCCACAGTCTTTAAGGTGTTGATCAAACTCATTTGAAAGATATTCGCCACCCCGATCTGAACGGAGTGCTTTAACCTTTCTAGCCAGTTGGTTCTCAACCCTGTTCTGGTATTCCTTGAATTTCTCAAAGGACTCACTTTTATGCTTCATCAAGTAGACATATCCGTATCTACTCAAATCGTCCGTGAAAGTGATAAAATATCTATAGCCATCTCTAGCGGTAATTGACATAGGTCTACAAACATCAGTATGTATGAGTCCTAATAGGTCACTAGCGCGCATTCCAACACCTTTGAAGGAAATTCGAGTCATTTTGCCAATGAGACATGATTCACACGTGTCATATGTAGAAAATCCGAATGCGGGAATAGTCCCATTATCGACGAGTTTCTTTACGCGTTTCTCATTTATGTGTCCCATTCGATAATGCCATAGATAGGTTTGATCTTTGTCACCAACCTTTAATTTCTTATTATTCCCGTGTAATACTTCCGTGGTTTTATCTAAGATGTAAATTCCATTCATGGAAACCGCTTTGCCATAAATGATTTCATTGAAAGAGAAAATACAGCTATTATCCTTTATTAAAAATGAAAATCCGTCTTTATCAAGTACGGAAACTGAAATAATGTTGTTAGACAAACTGGGTACATAGTAACAGTTATTTAAAAATAACTCAAAACCACTAGGGAGTTGGATTGCATATGTTCCCTTCGAGACAGCAGCAACTCTAGCTCCATTCCTGACTCGCAGGTCCACATCACCCTTTCCGAGAGGTGTGATGTTTCATAGGCCCTGCAAATGATTACACAGATGAGAACCACAAACAGTACAAAGTACCCAAGTTCCGAAACTTTCATGGTTAATCTCAATCATATGAATATAAGATGACATACCAACAGGAACGACGCGGCCTGCTTTAATGTCCTCACGGTACACGGGACAATTCCTCCTCCAATGTCCAGTCTTGTGACAATGGTGGCACTCAATGTCACCGCCCTTGCTCTTTGCGTTGCCTTGTGAGCCACTAGTCTCACCAGGCCCACTCTTATCGTTTCCTGGCTTCTTGAATTTTGGCTTACCTACAGTTAGGTCGCCTGGAGCTTTGCCCTTACCTTTACCCTTGTTGGAAATCGTGAGAACATCCTGCTTCATGCTCCCACTCAATTTCATATCCTTCTCGGTCTGTATGAAAAGTGAGTGTAGCTCATGAGGACTTTTATTTAAGTCATTCATGTAGTAGTTTGCCCTGAAAAGAGCAAAACCATCGTGAAGAGAGTGAAGCATATGGTCAATGACTATGCTCTCACTGATTTTACAATCAAGTGCCTCCAATTTCTCGACATTCTCAATCATGTTAAGAATGTGTGGGCTAACCGGTTGGCCCTTTTGGAATTTTGCATCAAAGAAGCGACAGGTATGCTCATAAGTAACGATTCTCGGTGCTTTTGAGAACTCGTTAGTGAGCGTGGTGAAAATCTTGTTTGCACCCTGGGCAATGAAGCGTCTCTGCAAATTAGTTTCCATTGCAAAGATGAGTACGTTCTTTATCGCACCCGCTTCCATGATGAAATCACTATAAGCAAGTGACTCGTTAACTCCCGCATTGGGGCCTGGGTTAACCGGTATTGGCTCAGTTAAGTACTTGAGCTTACCGTCAGCAATGGCAGCATTCCTTAGTGCTGCCTCCCAGTCCGCAAAGTTGGACCCATCATTCTTCAGTCGCGTGTACTAATTCATGTTGTCCATAAAAACTTTCAGCCAGGACTCGCGTCCAAGTGTGGCACTCGGCATTGAGATTTCGTTATTTCCAGCCATTTGTTGTAACAGTAATATAAACGTGTTCTACACTGCGAAAAGAAGAATAAATAATAAGCATATGCATCGATTTTAATTTAGGTCTAATGCAATACTGTTATAACGCGAAGACTCATGCATTTATACAATTGACCTTCCTCAAGAATTATATAAATGATCCCAAGACTCAATTATCTGTAAATTGATAAGCCAACCTTTTGGCTAATTCTACTGTTGGAATTCTTGGTCGATAAATTTCTGTAAATTCTATCTTTAGTCCATCATAATCACGAGAAACTCTTCGGACTATAATGTTGAGATAAACTAAGTCAACACAAACTACTTACCCAACGTAGAAGGGGTCATATTATGCCAACCGACGAAGAAGAGATTCATAGTTGTTTGCCCTTATAAAGACTAGTCTCAATTTCCGTTTTAGAGGAAGATCCCATCAACTTTGTTTTAATTCATTTTAAGTGAACTAATATCTAGCATGCGTGAATGAATAAACTAAGGTGATGGCTTAAAAAACATGAGACATCTGTATGTCTATGAAAACTAACATACAACCTATATGTGTCAATTTTCATGCATTTTAGTAGGTGGTTTGGTTTTAGGCGGAATATAATGCATTAACTAGCATGTGAATTAAAAGCAATAAGAACGGTAAAACGTAAAACAAAATAAAGTCCTAGTGTGGCCTATCCTATCAAAATGGACATAAATACAACTTTGGAATCCATCCATGGACCCGAGAAGCTTGTCTTGATGTTCCATCTTGATCCATGTAGCGGGAGTGAGCTCCAATCTCTATCTTTAGTCTTCTCAAAAATTACAATTTAAAATTACATAATAAACCTATTTACATTCTAATTTCAAAACCGTAATAAATAAAGAAAACCAAAACGGAGATACGAGATCTCAAATTACATTAAAAATTATGTTCTCATCATTACGAAAACATAATTTGACTAAGGCCACACTAGGTATTACAAATTACAACCGATTGCAAAAATACGTAAATAAAACCATTCAACGATTCATTCAACTAAAAAAAATGCATCAACTAAAAAAAATTAAACATACAAGACATAATTCTTTAATTGATCAAATTAAGTGACAATTCCTCAATTAATCACATTAATTTTAATCTTAATTCACATTAAACTTGTAATATGAATTTAATCCATTCATTATTTTAAACCTCTTTAAAATAATTAGGTATCTATGAATTATGAACCGCTTCACGATAATTTATCATACATTGTAAATATAATGTATAATCTTTCTAGGCCAAAACAAACAAAAACAAAATCCTTTTATTTTTTTAATTGTCTCGGCTAAATAAAAAAAAACAAAAACAGAAAAAAAATCTTTTTTTTCTCGGTAATGCTTTAAAAACCGAAACAAAAAAAACAGCCAATATTTTTTTTTCAGCTCAAAACCGAAAAGAAAAAAACAGAAACCTTTTTTTTTCTTTTTTTTGCATTCGGCAAACCCTAAAAAAAACAGTCCCCCTTTTTTTTTCTTCGGCAAAATTCCCTTAAACAACAAAAATTGGATGAACAAAATTGTTTATTGTTCCTATTAGAACAAGATTAGCATATGAATTAATAAAACATGATTAACCGTATATGCCAAAAACTATATAGCAAAAACAAATTTTTATATCATCAACATGACAATTTCCATTTACTTTTAACTTAATCTTCATTAAATCAAACATATACCAATTCTTCATATAATCATTTTAACTGATTAAAACAACAATATGAAAAATAAAAATGGAAATATAGCACCAAAAAGAACAAAAACCGGCTGCCAAAAATTTTTTTTTTTAAACGGCATAAAAAAAATTCCAGCCGTGGGTTTTTTTTTTTCTTTTTCGATTCAACAATCTTTTGTTTAAATTCATTTATGAAAATCATCAAAATAAAATTCGTGGCCTTGGCTCTGATACCACTTGTGGGAAATAATTTGTATACTTCCCTTAAAATTAAGGATTATAACGAATTTATAATGATGAATGCTAGTCATAAAATAAATTACATAAACAAAAGGTAGATGAATAAGAAATAACCTTCGGTCCTAGCTAATAAGGCCTATGAACAATATCGCAATGATATTCTCCTATCAGTTGCACCCAAGATGATATGAGATATGTCCTTGTTCTTTTGCTAGAATCGATCCACCAAATTCACTGATTAATTTTAGGTTCTTGTGTTTTTCTTTGATGAGAGGAGGCTAGGTTAAAAGAGAATTAGGTTAGAAAAATTATGATCTACCTATTACCTTATAAAACCGTGTATTAGGTAAAATAGGGTAGATTTTTTTCTTCCAAAATCTCGGCCCAAATTTCCGAAATTAAGAAGATTATTTCTCTTTTTTTTTTTCGGTTTTAGCAACAACCACAAATTAGGATAAAATCCTCTTATTTTTGGTTATTCTAAAATTATATATAATGCGTACATTTTATTAATTGTCATATATGTTGTCCCGTTTTAATAAGTCCATACATAACTGAGTGTAGTCGATTTAGTAAGTCCGACCTGACAACACATATTATAACAATCTCGTGTAAAATATACTTTAACTATAATTAAATATAACCGATTACATTTAATTACGAATTAACATATTAATTCGTCCAAGCTAACATTATATACATTAATTAAATATAACATATTATATTCAATTTTACGAATTGACAGTTAATTCGTCTTAGCTAATATTATTTAATCGGCATTAAATAATCGTCTCATCAACACATTGACTAACTGTTTAGTCATATAAGGCATCAATGTGATTACATTTCCATAATCACATCTCTCAAACACATCCTTTAGGTGTGACTTTTAGGGACCAGTTGATCACCGCAATCTGTATGATAATAACGTCAAACTTTCTAGCAAGCCAACCGTTATTAGGTAATCGTTAATCAACTGATAAAATACGAAGTATACCCTTGTGAACCTATAAGAGATTTATTAATGTTATCACACTAATTTGTGGAGGACACAAGCTCCAACACTCAGACTGTAGTGGCACATACAGCCGAGAGTCGTAGAGAATGGGCCCTCAAATGGGCTCAAAGAAACATGTGGTTCCTACATTCTTCTGTTAGTTCATTGTGGGTATCAGATTCCTATTTGCAGTGGAGGAAGGCTACCACTCCCGAGGAGCGCGAGAAATTGAGGAAGCGTGAGCCTGTTGACTACAAGAACCATGAGATAGTAAAGGAGAACCAGAAATATTTGACTGAGGGGGAGGGGGGGGAGAAGCCGGATTCCGAGTTGTTCATCCGTCGAAGAAACCGAAGACTTCTCCTGCTGCAGAGATGGTGGTTGATCGAAATGGCAAAGCTAGACCGCGAGAGAGACCTTTGGTGATTAGGTCCGAGATAACACAGGAGCGCCCGACTCGTGGTCGAGATAAAAAGTATGATAAAAATGACAAAGGCAAGGGAAAGATGAAGAGTAGCCTAAGTCGTAGTATTATTTATTATTATTATTATTATTATTATATTATTATTATTATTATTATTATTATTATTATTATTATTATTATTATTATTATTATTATTATTATTATTATTATTATTATTATTATTATTATTATTATTATTTGTAGTAGATGGTGGGATTTTTAGAATCCTAGCCTATTTATTATTAGCATTTTTGTATTGTGGCGTATTATTATTATTTATAGAAGAAAAAATGAATAAAAGATTAATTAGTTATGAAACTATTGTGATTTTCCTTTTATTATTCTTGTCGAATTTCAAATGCAAATACAAATGTCCTTCTATTTACATTTAAAATAATGGATTGTATCATGTGAAGGATTGTCTACGTATTCATTTTAAAAATGAAATCAAACCCTTGCGCGTAGCTCGAGTAAATGTAAAAGAATAATTGTTCTAAGCAAGAGCTTGTAGTGAACTAGAAATTGAGCATGAGCCTTACTTACTCCTAAAACACAATTCGATTAATTTGATGATATGAGGATGACGAATTGTCAAAATGCAAGAGCAAGGTGACATAAGCTTTATTTCAGCGGGCCAGGGGCCGTTTTTATTTCGTGTCGCATGAGCGACACGTGGGTGTTACGCGAGGCGCGTCTTTTGTCCTATTCTAGGCATAATATCGTTTTAGTTGGTCGAGGTTAGTTGGGTTGGCAAATTCGTTCCCATCTAGGTATGTGATTCTAACCGCACCCCCCGGGAGTATGGACTTGACCAAGAACGGTCTGGCCTAGTTGGGTTTGAACTTTCCTTTTGGATCGACAGGTAGAAGGGCTCTAACTGATTTGAGGACTAAATCTCCTTCCTTGATGTTTCTAGGCTTAACCCTTTTGTTGAAGGCTCGTTTGATACATGCCTGATATGTTTGCACATTATGTAATGTATGAAATCTTCGTTCATCCAAGAGGATGAGTTCTTCATATCTATCTTTCTTCCAATCGGCTTCTGGAATTTGACTTTTGAGTAGAATGCGTAAGGATGGGATTTCTAGCACAGCTGGTTGCACAGCTTCCATGCCGTAAGTCAAATAGAAAGGAGTGGCTCCAGTGGGCGTCCTAACGGATGTGCGATATCCCCATATGGCGAATGGTATCTTACTTGGCCAATGTCGATAATTATCGATCATTTTCTTGAGGATTGTGACAACATTCTTGTTGGCTGCCTCCACTACGCCATTAGTTTGTGGTCTATATGGCGAGGAATGGTGGTTTTTGATTTTGTACTTGGCTAGCAATTGTTCAGTCTCAGCCTGGAAATGTGACCCATTGTCACCGATGATCTCATGTGGGCCGCCATATCGACAGATGATATTGGTTTGTATGAACTTTGCCACGTTCTTGGCTGTAAGAATAATGTAAGATGCTGCTTCTACCCATTTGGTGAAATAGTCGATAGCCACCAGAATGAAAAAGTGACCTCCTGTTCTGGCTGGGGTGATCATCCCGATGATGTCGATTCCCCAAGCAGAAAATGGCCAAGGAGATGTCATGGTGTAGAGTAGCGAAAGAGGGACGTGTTGCACATTCTCGACGATTTGGCAGTTGTGACAATGTCTGACATATTTGATGCAATCGGATTCCATTGTGGTCCAGTAATATCCCAGGCGCGTGATTTTCTTTGCCATTATTGGTTCACTCATGTGAGGGCCACATTCTCCATCATGGACTTCTTCCATCACTTTCTGTGCCTGTGAATGATCAAGGCAATGCAAGACTACACCAAGAGGTGTTCTTTTATACAATTCTCCTTGCATAAGGATGTATTGAGAGGCGAGTAGGCGTATAGCACGTTGTCCTCTCTTATCCATATCCGGCGGATAAGTGCCATTGAGCTTGAAGTTTAGAATGGCTTGAAACCAAGGTTCCCCTGGGTTTTCTTCTTCATCTGTGATTTGGTGCACATAGGCTGGTTCTGACCGTCGTTCGATGCATAAAGGCATTTCTACCATATCGTCTGCCATGTTAATCAGAGATGCAAGTTTTGCAAGAGCGTCTGCAAATTGATTTTCTTCTCGAGTAGGTGTAGATAAGTCACTTGATCGAAGAATTGGGCAACTTGGTCTATCCTGGCCTGATAGGGTGCTAGACTTTCACTTCGAATTTTCCAAGATCCCGTAATTTGGTTGATGATCAAGGATGAATCTCCGTGAACTCGAAGATTCTTGATACATAAGCCTACTGCCGCTTGTAGCCCAATAAGGCAAGCTTCGTATTCTGCTGCGTCATTTGTCACCTCGAAGTCGAGTTTGACAGAGAGTGGTGTATGCTCGCCTTCAGGAGAAATGAGCAATACTTCTATTCCAAATCCTCTTAGATTCGATGCTCCATCAAAATAAAGGTCCCAAGAGTCTACATTGGTTTGGAGTATATCCTCATCTGGAAATGACCATGTGTCTACTGCTTGGGTGTCGTTGATGGGATTTTCTGCGAAGAACTCGGCGACGGCACGCCCTTTTATAACCTTCAGAGGTACGTATTTGAGATCGAACTCTGAGAGCATTAAGGTCCATCTTGCCAAGCGTCCGTTGAGAACGGGTTTTTCGAAGAGGTATTTGACAGGATCCATTTTGGAGTACACCTTAACGGAATAGCTAAGCATGTAATGGCGTAGCTTCTTCGTTGCCCACACAAGAGCGAGGCATGTCTTTTCGAATGGTGTGTACTTGCATTCATACTCCAAGAACTTCTTACTAAGGTAGTAGATAGCTCTCTGTTCTTTTCCGACGGTTTGTGCTAGCATAGCCCCCATGGCTGTTTTGGTCACTGTGAGATATAAACCAAGAGGTTGATCTCGTTGAAGAGGCAAGAGCACTGGGGGTTTGGCTAGTATCTCCTTGATTTTGTCGAACTGTTAGAAATATTAATCTCATTATTTAACATATTCATATATGTGACATTTTAATTTAGTCATAAAATTAAAACTATATCTTATGCATGCAAACTAAATAAGATAAGAGAAGAAATCATTAATCTTACTATATGATTTCGGTTTTATGGGCACCAACAAATTGACCTATTTGTTAGTTCTTGAGCTTTCCTTAAAATGGATGAACAAAAGATCCAAATTAGAACCTCTCCCAAATGTGAATACCAAAGGAAATCCCTTAATAACTAATATTATTTTGTACTAGAAATAATATAAGTCTTACTATAAAATTGACACAAAAATATTGTGTATTTCCTCTTGAAAATTTTGGCCAAGAGGAGAGATATGTGAGTTTTTATTTCTCTAACTTTTTCTTAAATGGTAGAGAGAATGTTTCTTTTTCTTACACTAGAAAAATTAGAATTGTAGAGAATGAATATGGAGGAATCCATATTGGTGCCTCTTCATCAAAACCGGTGGGGGTGTCTATTGGGGAGCCAATGCATGGATCCAACTTTCTTCCCAAGAAGTGTAGGCTTGCATGGCTACATATAGGTAGGTTATCATTGTGTTTTCTCTTATTAAAATAATCAACACAATTTATCCACTAATACCCTCTAATTTTCGGCACATATATAAAATGGGTGGTCCATTTTATTTTGTCATTTGTCAATTGTAATATATGTGACATGTTACTTGACATATGAAATTGTAATGTATTTTTAACATATTAAAAATCAACATACTCATAAAATATGTCATATACAAAATCGACTAGTAATTCGTAATTACTTGTACCAAAACGGTTTATCAAATTATAAATTACAACGTCTTGTATTTATAATAAATTATTCATTCAATTTCAATTTCAATTGTTTCATAAACAATAATTTTTATCCAAGCAATAAAACAATTCAATTACTTAGACCGTATCTAATATAATCGAATTACAATAAGACACGTTAATATTACTCACAAGATCATCCATCAATTTTAAGCAATTTAATTAACTCATATCGGCATACGATTAATTAAATAATCAATTAAGAGTATTTCCCTATAGGTATGACCTAAGGGGATCAACTGATCACCACCGTCGCACGACAATAATGTCAAAACTCTAGTCAGCCAATCATTACCGATATGTGTGGACCAGTTGACTGTAAAATATTACATCCCACATGTATTCTTAAAATGAGATTTAAACATGTGATCATCATGATCAACAGTTGTGATCGCATTATTGTCGAAGGACACATATTCCAACACGAACGCCTTTTGACAGTCGTCATCCCATATGGTGTGATCTGTTTTCTTTAGCTTTTTTAAGATGGTTTCACAGATCATGGTAAGTTTCGATATGAATCGACTTATATATTGCACCTTGCCTAAAACTCCTCTAACTTCCTTTTGTGTCTGAGGTTGTGGCATTTCGATTAGAGCTTTGATTTTGGAAGGGTCGATTTCCATTCCTCGTTGACTGACGACATATCCCAGGAGCTTGCCTGACATTACCCCAAATGCACATTTCTGAGGATTGAGCCTCATGTTGTACTTTCGTAGTCTTAGGAAGAATTTGCGAAGGTTATTAATGTGCCCCTCTCTATCCTTGAACTTGACAATCATATCATCTACATACACCATTACTTCTTAATGCATCATGTCAAGTAGGAGCGTGGTTGCAGTGCGTTGATACGTAGCTCCAGCATTGATTAATCCGAACGGCATAACAGTGTAGCAATAGGTGCCCCATTGAGTAACAAAGGCGGTCCATCTTGATCTGATTATATCCCGCGTATCCATCCATGAAGGACAACAACGCGTGATCTGCCGTACTGTCCACCAATATGTCGATATGTGGTAGAGGAAAGTCGTCCTTGGGACTCGCTTTGTTCAAGTCTCTGAAATCAACACAAACACGAATTCTGCCATCCTTTTTGGGGACGGGTACTATGTTGGCTACCCAGTCTGAATACTCGGAAATTTTGATGAGCCCGGCTTTGAATTGTTTATCGACTTCTTCTTTGATCTTAAGAGCCCATTCTGTCCTCATTCGATGAAGCTTCTATTTTACAGGTTTGAAACCTGGTTTGATCAGAATTATGTGTTCTGCAATGTCCATGTCGATCCCTGGCATGTCTTTGTAGGACCAAGCAAAAACGTCTTTGAACTCGTGCATAAGGTCTATGAAACTAGCCCTTTCGGTTGGGCTCAAGGTTGTCCCTATCATAAGTTCTTGGGGTTCTAGTTCGGTTCATGCGTTGATGGGTTCGGTGTTCTCTATAACTGGTGCCTCTTCCCCCTCTTGTAATATTTCTTTAGCTATGTATGGAGGTAGTTCAATTGATTCTGGGTCTGGGTCATCCTCATTATCATCGTAAATAGAATTGCATTCAGAATAACACATAGAGTAAGCAGAATCTGATTTATTCATATTAAATTTTGAAAAGAATTGAAACAAAGAAGCCATCTGGTCAGTAGTCAGTGGTGGCAAAGGGACAGCTGTGGGGACATTTCCCAAACTACTGTTACTAATCGATACTATGCTAGGAGAAAAAAGGGGATTGGAACTGACGACATGAGGAGACTCTCAAGGAATTTTGCTAGACTCCGACTCTGATTCCGACTCCGACACCGACTCTGACTCGAATTCGTTGTCTTCTGGTTCTCCTTTGAACATCTCTCCTTCTCCAGTGGTGAGCTTGAAGAGTCTTCCTTGGTTGTTTGTCCATTTGATCGATTTTCTCCATCTTTTTTGCTGATTTGAACTGGTTTCGGTGATTAGCACGGCAGGGTAATGTCATATAAAAAATCGACTAGTAATTCGTAATTACTTGTACCAAAGCGTTTTATCAAATTTTAAATTACAACGTCTTGTATTTATAATAAATTATTCATTCAATTTCAATTTCAATTGTTTCGTAAACAATAATTTTTATCCAAGCAATAAAACAATTCAATTACTTAGACCGTATCTAATATAATCGAATTAAAATAAGACACGTTAATATTACTCACAAGATCATCCGTCAATTTTAAGCAATTTAATTAACTCGTATCGGCATACGATTAATTAAATAATCAATTAAGAGTATTTCCCTATAGGTATGACCTAAGGGGATCAACTGATCACCACTGTCGCACGACAGTAATGTCAAACTCTAGTTAGCCAATCATTACTGATATGTGTGGACCAGTTGACTGTAAAATATTACATCCCACATGTATTCTTAAAATGAGATTTAAACATGTGATCATCATGATCAACAGTTGTGATCGCATTATTGTCGGAGGACACATATTCCAACAATCTCCCACTTATCCTCGACAAGTGTGCGTCACCAATTCTCTTGTCCTATTACTATCTCCCCACTCAATGCATGGTGTCTTTCAAGTCGTACTTGCAAGTGATCATATCGAGAGTGGTTTCCTTGATCTGGAGAATATATGATTGACCGGAATTATCTACCATAGATAACTTCCGAGCGTGGCCACGCATTTCCAGTTCATTACTCCTCGAGTGGCCCTGAGATATTGTTTTAACCCTGACAAGGGGTGGACAATTCCTATCGCACTTATTCCCTTCGACTAGCCACAGCCATCATAACCCAAAATATGCCCATTTGACCCCATTTACGAAGGTCGTAATAACCTAAATCAAAGTTAATCTGAAACTGTGCCACCTTAGGCAAACAGTCTTTAGTCAAAAGAATCGACTCATTAGAATACTATAGTAGCTCTCGCCACGACCAGGCTATATAAATTTGTCAGAACTCTATAAGCGGTCATAAGGCCCGACAAAGTGTTCCTAACTGTCTGCTTATGTGATCGACTAGTCATCTCACATGACTCTATGGCACTTGAACTTGCCATCAATCGCATCACACTCTAGTCACTTCGAGACGTCACCTCATACAAGTGACTATGGGTAAATACCATGTTAATCCGAGTTCACTTTAACGGGGTTCAATATTGTCTCTACAACCCGTTTGAATGTAACAAAGTATAAAAGGAGTTTTCAGATTTAAAAAACTCGAACGACAAATGTGATTATCACATATGAATAGTCAATACCTGATTACTACTTCATATTTTTATAATCCATTTTCATCATATATGTAGTTGTTCATCTCAATGCAATTGAAATGACATATGACATGACTCATCATGTTAAGCCTATAAGAAGGCTTTGGTTAGTAGGTTTTATCAACTTCTTGTACCTAACTCAACCTTACTACATACTCGTTTTCCTTTGTAATGTATACATTTGCATTACTGAACTTTCTGAGTACGTGTCTAGATCCAATCTAGACATAGGCCCTCTAGCCTTAGAATAGCTCCCACTGTTTTCACAGTGTGCGGGACCCATCCCTCTCGCACATCTCATGATTGCAAGTGTACTCAATTTTCGTTGTGAACCTCCTCATTGTTCTTTATTGCTTAGAACGATTCTAACAAATACATTTCTTAAATAACATAGCCACAATGGTTCTTTAACCATCTTTAGGTGTTTTGAATACGGTTTTTGTCCGAAACCTTATGCAATCTCAACAGTCATTAGTGTAAGCCCTTACACAAATTTGTGATTTGCAAAAACACTTAACTTTCCATCCTTAATGCTTCCTCAAGCACTTAAGAATAATCTATATGGCTACTTGGTAACTATTACTTAAATTCGATTTTGAAACAATTCATCATACTCAAACTATATGAAGTGTTGTACATCATTACCTATTTAATTGATTCGGCAGCGGAAGCAAATGGAATCAATCAAATATGTTCATCTTGATTGAACTAGTCATGAATCTTATCAACATAAGACTTCTTATTTGACGCTAATATCATGTAGATTTATTTCCATAAATCTGGATATCAAAGATGTATTATATTACTCCAAGTCTTAAATCATTCCCAATGATCAATATGTCATCCATATATTAGACTAATTAAAATAACCGTAACTCCCACTAAACTCCATGTATAAACACAACTTCTCGACTTATCGAGAAAAGTTTTATAACATGATCAAAACATTGATTCCAACTCATTGATGTCCTACTTAAGACCCTCTCTTAAGTTTCATATTATCTTAGGATTGCAAGAATCTACAAAACTCAAGACATGTATTGAATACATTCCTTCTAATTGAAGAAGTGGGTTTTAGATTCACTTGCTATATGTATATCATCATAATGAAACACAATCCCTAAGAAGATCCAAATAGACTTAAGCATTTCAACTAGTGCAAAACCCTTTGCCACCAATCAAGCTTTGATATCTAACAATTCGCTTGGAATTTATTTCGGATTTTCATAGCTCTAAGTCTTGTATTGAGTTGTGACTTAAACACTCTCATGTAAGTCATATGTTCATTACTTTCCAGAAGTAATCAACTTGAATCCAACAATTTCTTTGTAAGTTGCAAGCTCTTTACTTTCTAAAAGTAACACTAATTCATCATCTTCAACAAGTGATGACTTTAACCTCCTAGGTTTTGAAGAAACAACGTCTTACACAAAACGTCTCATGTAGCCAAGAAAGACCAGTTTCTTGCGACATAACATTCTAAGACCAGTTTCTTGCGACATAACATTCTTTGTGGCTCTTGAATTATTTCTCCCACTCTGTCTTCTAGAAATAAACTTGTATTTTAGAAAGACAGCTTCACGAGCCACAAACCCGTTGTACTCGTGATTATAATAAGGTAAAAATGAGCATTTGTTTCTTTTGAAATCTTACAAACATGGTACCCTACCATTTCATATCTCATATGATTCGTTTTAGATTTAGTGGAAAAATAATTTAGACAAAATGATAAAATCCCCAAAAGGATCAAGAAACTCAAGGTAACTTGATAGAAGTCCAAACCATATCGAATATCGTTTGATTTCTTTATTCAACCACACATTATCCCATAATGCGTGCTAAGAGTGATTAATTTGTGATACTATATCACATTTCCTTTGGCTTATATCAAAGTCTTCACTTTGATAATCCCATCACGACTAAATCGTGATTCTTTGAACTCTTTGAACTTCTTCAAAGATTTCTTTATTTACCTTATTAAGTTAACACACTAGTGTCAACTTAAATCGTTGGTAAAAGTAAATGATCAACCTATTCTGTATCAATGATTTACATTCTCGATCTCCTTTTCAACCAAAAGGCACGAGACATCTTGCTTTGAATACAAGATACACATATACCATAAGATTAACAATCTAATGGTTCCAAGAGTACTCGATAACTCTTAGCGTTCATCATTCCAGAATTTAAGGTTTAATCTTTGGTTACCAATTTGAGTCTTGCATCATCTACATGATGTATCATTCTAGTTTGGTTTAGAATATATTCACCTTGATAATGGGCTAGCCATACATAAAATCGTGGTGTATAGGGTCACAAAAGTGAAACCTCTTTTGTATCTTAACAAGTTTATATTCTTATTTAGAGTTTATGCACTTAATAGTTATAATTAAGTACAACTATAACCCAAAACTAGATTGAGTACACAATGACTCTATCTCTCAACATCATTGTTGCTAGTCGTCATATTCTAATCATCCTATGTATCAAATACAATGATGAAAACCACCACCGGTTTCTAATATTGACGAAGTAGTACTAGCAAAATTTATGTCAATCAAATAAACATTTAAAGAAGAAGGTCCCATTAGATGTCCCACAGCTAACTTATTGATTCTTCAATAGTTTGGGGTAGTTTCCTTTCTAGCGTCCAACAATTAAGACAATGGAAAATTTATCGGTCGGGATTGATAGGTTTAGTATCGTTATTCTCAATAACTTACTTTTAACATTACCTTTTATCAATTTCATTCTAATTTTACTTCTTTGAACTTCGTCCTTTTCTTAACGGTTTAAGAGAATGCTTCCACTCATTTCAATGAGTATTTGCTTAGAGAAGCAAAATTGAATTTCATGAAGACTACTCTTCAATTCGTTTGTTTAGTCTTAAAACTTCATTGAAGTGGTTGCGGTATTTTGGTCAATTGCGATTTCTAACAAATCTAGTTACCAAAATGATGTAACGTTTCAAAGTACATAACTCAATTAAGCATATGAGAAACAATTCATTCTAAGTAGATATGTTAGTCAAAAATCAAAAATCCTTTTGATCACGAATAACTTTTATCTATACTTTTCACAAGAGATCCTTACAATGGATAATACGAAGTTTTTAGAAGAAAATTCATATTTGTCTTTAGTTACGATGTTTTAATGGAGATTTGAATCGAAAATCGAAATGATATCATATATGAATTGTGGTAAAGAAATAGAACAATATGATAACGGAATAGTGGAAAACTTAACATTTATCGTTTTATTAATTCTTGTAAATAAAAAGTAAAACATTTACATAGTGACCTCTACCCAACTATGATAAATGATTCCAAGATCCAAATTCATATTAACTTGGGCATCGGTAAAGCCGAATACAACCCTTATCAATATAACTCGGTGGATTAACTCTTTAATCGATTCTACTTTTAGAACTCTTGGTCGATAAAATTACATTAATATTTATCTTTAGCCCGAAACACATCCGGCAACCGTCGAGAATACTTTCGTTGAGTTTAACCCAAATTTCGAATAAATGTGTCCATGATCCAAATTTACATCAACTTAGGCATCGGTAAAGCCGAATACAACCCTTATCTTTATAAATTCGGTGGGTAGACATTTATCACCCACCTCCCCTACGTAGCAAGGTTTGTACCCCGGTAAGGCCGAGTGCACTCCCTCACGAAATAGGTTTTCATGGTTTCTACTTTTTGGTAAGGCTAAGTCTCAATTGTTTATTTTAGCGAGAGGTCATATCAATTTATTATCTATCACGTTTTAAGTGAACTAAAGCGGTGAACTACGATAATTGTAATTGACACGGTCGATATACTCGATAAAATGATAATGCATGTTTTAGATATGGCGATTTAGCGATGCATGCAACATATAAATAAAATGCAAAGCATAAATAAAATCCTAGTATGGCCTTCCTAAAATAGTAAATCTAATAAACTATTACAAATTCGGAAACCAACTCCTTTGGTCCCTTGAACTTCGGTCTTGGCACGCATTTCAAGACAACACTTTTTTTGATGGATCGCCTTCTCGAGTGGCACCGTCTTCAAGGTACTCCGGAATAAATAAATTACAAAATGAATTACATAATTTCCTATTATACATTTGTAATAAAATAAAACAAATCTATTAAATTACAAAACGGTGATACAAGATCACAATAATTACAACCGAATCGATATTCCCATACATTTCGGGTAATACCAATTAAAAACTAAGACCATACTAAGTAAAATTACATAATTCAAAAATTACATAAAATTAAAATATGACAATCATAAATAAAATGCAGCATTATAATATATATGAACATACTCGATTTTATGCTAAATCCCCTTTAAAGAGCCAATATCGTATATTAATCTGTTTTTACGGATTTGCGTGATTTAACCTTTTAAAATCACAATAATTACATAGAATCATATTTATGTACAAGTTAATTACCCTAACCATCTTAGGACTCAAAATGAGTCTCCACTAACATTTGACAATAATTAAACTTGATTTCTTAATATTGTTCATAAATGGACTCAAAACACAAAATTATGCTATAAACTTCAAATTAAATCATAAAAATTTCAAATAATTTCAAAATTTGAAATTTAAACTCATGAACATTCTGGCAAAATACCATGACACTCATAATATTCAAAACTTAGGTTAAAAATTTCGAAAATTTATCGAGAAAAACAATGTTGCGGTTTATCGGTTTTAACAATTATGACCATAAAAATATGAGAAAAATTATATTCATCAACTTTTCACTTTTAGATCTGAAATATATGATAAAATACAACATGTGGCGTTTTTCCTTAAGTCATGAAGTATGTTTTAGCATTATTACTAATTTTAGTCACTATTTATGTGATTTTTCATCAAAAATTCATAAATCATGAATAAAGACTTCATTATAGCCAAATATTTTACACACATCTTGTAAAATTTCATTGCATGTGACACATACTAAATTTCCATGACCAGATTCAAAATATAACTCATATTAACCTATTTACCCATTTAAATACGATTTTAACTTGAAAAATCCATATTTCGAGCAAAACAACTCATTTTATCATGAAAATTTACAGGCCATCAGTAGATAATATATTTGAAAACATATCCAAAAATCACTGAAAGTTTCTAAGTTTAGCTATTTTTCGACCAAAAATGACATTTTTATCATAAAAATCACATTTTAATGCCAATATTATATAAAATGAACAATAAAATCCATAAATAAACCAAAATATCTTAAAAATCACTTAGGACCAGAAAATTTTAACATAAAAATTTATTTTAAGGTTTTCCTTCATAAAACCAAATTAATTAGTTTTGTATGTTAATCATATAACTCGGAAAAACTATAAACCGATATGCATGCAAACAACCTTAGGCTCATGATACCGCTTGTTAGAAATATTAATCTCATTATTTAACATATTCATATATGTGACATTTTAATTTAGTCATAAAATTAAAACTTTATCTTATGCATGCAAACTAAATAAGATAAGAGAAGAAATCATTAATCTTACTATATGATTTCGGTTTTATGGGCACCAACAAATTCACCTATTTGTTAGTTCTTGAGCTTTCCTTAAAATGGATGAACAAAAGGTCAAAATTAGAACCTCTCCAAAATGTGAATACCCAAGGAAATCTCTTAATAACTAATATTATTTTGTACTAGAAATAATATAAGTCTTACTATAAAATTGACACAAAAATATTGTGTATTTCCTCTTGAAAATTTCGGCCAAGAGGAGAGATAAGTGAGTTTTTATTTCTCTAAGTTTTTCTTAAATGGTAGAGAGAATGTTTCTTTTTCTTACACTAGAAAAATTAGAATTGTAGAGAATCAATATGGAAGAATCCATATTGGTGCCTCTTCATCAAAACCGGTGGGGGTGTCTATTGGGGAGCCAATGCATGGATCCAACTTTCTTCCCAAGAAGTGTAGGCTTGCATGGCTACATATAGGTAGGTTATCATTGTGTTTTCTCTTATTAAAATAATCAACACAATTTATCCACTAATACCCTCTAATTTTTGGCAAATATATAAAATGGGTGGTCCATTTTATTTTGTCATTTGTCAATTGTAACATATGTGACATGTTACTTGACATATGAAATTGTAATGTATTTTTAACATATTAAAAATCAACATACTCATAAAATATGTCATATACAAAATCGACTAGTAATTCGTAATTACTTGTACCAAAACGGTTTATCAAATTATAAATTACAACATCTTGTATTTATAATAAATTATTCATTCAATTTCAATTTCAATTGTTTCGTAAACAATAATTTTTATCCAAGCAATAAAACAATTCAATTACTTAGACCGTATCTAATATAATCGAATTACAATAAGACACATTAATATTACTCACAAGATCATCCGTCAATTTTAAGCAATTTAATTAACTCGTATCGGCATACGATTAATTAAATAATCAATTAAGAGTATTTCCCTATAGGTATGACCTAAGGGGATCAACTGATCACCACCGTCGCACGACAATAATGTCAAACTCTAGTCAGCCAATCATTACCGATATGTGTGGACCAGTTGACTGTAAAATATTACATCCCACGTGTATTCTTAAAATGAGATTTAAACATGTGATCATCATGATCAACAGTTGTGATCGCATTATTGTCGGAGGACACATATTCCAACACGAACGCCTTTTGACAGTCGTCATCCCATATGGTGTGATCTGTTTTCTTTAGCTTTTTTAAGATGGTTTCACAAATCATGGTAAGTTTCGATATGAATCGACTTATATATTGCACCTTGCCTAAAACTCCTCTAACTTCCTTTTGTGTCTGAGGTTGTGGCATTTCGATTAGAGCTTTGATTTTGGAAGGGTCGATTTCCATTCCTCGTAGACTGACGACATATCCCAGGAGCTTGCCTGACGTTCCCCAAATGCACATTTCTGAGGATTGAGCCTCATGTTGTACTTTTGTAGTCTTAGGAAGAATTTGCGAAGGTTATTAATGTGCCCCTCTCTATCCTTGGACTTGACAATCATATCATCTACATACACCTTTACTTCTTTATGCATCATGTCATGTAGGAGCGTGGTTGCAGTGCGTTGATACGTAGCTCCAGCATTGATTAATCCGAACGGCATAACAGTGTAGCAATAGGTGCGCCATTGAGTAACAAAGGCGGTCCATCTTGATCTGATTATATCCCTCGTATCCATCCATGAAGGACAACAACGCGTGATCTGCCGTATTGTCCACCAATATATCGATATGTGGTAGAGGAAAGTCGTCCTTGGGACACGCTTTGTTCAAGTCTCTGAAATCAACACAAACACGGATTATGCCATCCTTTTTGGGGATGGGTACTATGTTGGCTACCCGGACTGAATACTCGGAAATTTTGATTAACCCGGCTTTGAATTGTTTATCGACTTCTTCTTTGATCTTAAGAGCCCATTCTGTCCTCATTCGACGAAGCTTCTATTTTACAGGTTTGAAACTTGGTTTGATCAGAATTATGTATTCTGCAATGTCCATGTCGATCCCTAGCATGTCTTTGTAGGACCAAGCAAAAACGTCTTTGAACTCGTGCAGGAGGTCTATGAAACTAGCCCTTTCGGTTGTGCTCAAGGTTGTCCCTATCCTAAGTTCTTGGGGTTCTAGTTCGGTTCCAACGTTGATGGGTTCGGTGTTCCTTATAAATGGCGCCTCTTCCCCCCTCTGGTAATATTTCTTTAGCTATGTATGGAGGTAGTTCAATTGAGTCTGGGTCTGGGTCATCCTCATTATCATCGTAAATAGAATTACATTCAGAATAACACAGAGAGTAAGCAGAATCTGATTTATTCATATTAAATTTTGAAAAGAATTGAAACAAAGAAGCCATCTGGTCAGTAGTCAGTGGCGGCAAAGGGACAGCTGTTGGGACATTTCCCAAACTACTGTTACTACTCGATACTATGCTAGGAGAAAAAAGGGGATTGAAACTGACGACATGAGGAGACTCTCTAGGGACTTCTCTAGACTCCGGCTCTGATTCCGACTCCGACCCCGACTCTGACTCGAATTCGTTGTCTTCTGGTTCTCCTTTGAACATCTCTCCTTCTCTAGTGGTGAGCTTGAAGAGTCTTCCTTGGTTGTTTGTCCATTTGATCGATTTTCTCCATCCTTTTTGCTGATTTGAACTGGTTTCGGTGATTAGCGCGGCAGGGTTGAAATGGTCGTCTTGAAGTATCATGGGAATGATCTCATCCTGCGCAGCTGTAACAAATCGATCTTATCTAAACTGAAGGCTAACAGCCTATTCGTCTAAGCAAGGTGCTTGACGAGTCTTGATGGTAGGAACCGTTTCTGAAGGAATGAAGTAGCAATCGTGAAAGATCTCGATTCCAGCTAGTTGCCTTCCTTTGTAGTGCCAGGGTTCGGGGAACCCATGAAAATATTCTTGACTCCCTTCTCTGACGAAGTATCCATTTAGGGTAGGAAGGTAGGGTCGTATTGGATTCCCACGTTCTTACGGTTTTGGAACTGTGTGAGCATCTCTAGAGCTTCTTCTTTCATGGGTTTGTATCCCAATCTTAATGGTATCCTTTGAGAGTTTCCTTCTTTATAAGGTGCAAAGGTATTTCTTCGGACATGATTCAATGGCATCCCCATGAAGTATCCTTGAGACTTGAGTATGTGGTTGACCAATAAATTGGAGTAGGGATTGAAGTACAAGGGTGCCAATTCACTTTCTACAAGGTTTATGCTATGGAAGCCCCCAAGCTCGTATACTGGATCTATAACCACTTGGTTGCTTGACATCTTTTCTATCACTGCCTTGATAGGTGACGAAGTGATCGTCACTACTTTGCCATCTAGTGGGATCTTGATTTTCTGGTGGAGGGTGGATGTTAGCGCTTTGGAAGCGTAAGGCCTTCCCAGAAGTATGTTGAATGATGCTTCGATATCCACTATTTGAAAGTTAACCTTTCGCTCAATCGGCCTTGTGGCTATGGTGAGGTTGACTAGTCCTACCACTTTTCGTCGTGTACCATCATTTGCGTGAAAACCTTGGTTGGTAGGGGTCCAATCCGACTCTTTCATGCCCAACTTATATGCTGTTTTTAATGGTATGACGTTGACCGCAGAGCCATCATCTACCAAAGTCATTGGCACATTCTTTTTTAAACAAATGACAGTAATGTATAGAGCCAGGTTGTGACTAGCGCTGAAAGGTGGCAAATCTTCATCCGAGAAAGTAACTGGGTTATTTAGCTTAGTTGAATCTTGGAAGACCAAGTTGACAACGTCATCAGGTGTTACGTTGTGTGCCACGTTTAATTTAGCCAAGGCTTGCAGCAAAGCTTGGCGATGAGGGAATAAACTTGCAACTAGTTGCCAGACTAAAAGATCAGCCTTTGTCATTTGTAATTGCTTTAGCAAGTGATCAGTAGACGTATCTTCGCCTTCATTTGGTGTGACGACGTTGGTGCTAGTAACTGGACCATTAGCAATGGGACCATTCTGAGAGACATTTTGATACGGAAGTCCTGAACGAGTAAGGTGGTCTATATCTTGGTCTTCATCATTTTTGACTATGTCCTCACTAATCTTGACTAGGTAGTGCTCAGTGAGGTATTCATCCTCATCGTCATCGGCCCATATGCCGTTGACAGTAGCAAGCTCTCTCAACCTTATGTTTCAGTTTCAAAATAGATGATTTGATCGATTAGGCCATCAACCACGGCTACCACTTCTTGCATTGTAGAACTTCGGGAAAGGTTTAGTGGCATACTCTCCTTAGGCATGGTGTTTGGATTGCGGAGGGATGCTACTACATTTTCTAGTTCTGAGACTTGTCTATTCACACTCCTTGCCCATGCAATAAAGTCAGTGATGGTAGGGGAAATGGTTGAATAACTCCCATCATCTTCTAATGCATGGATCTCATCTTCGATTGGAGAAATGAGGTGTGAACAATCTAAGGTAGATTCTTCATTTTTAATCATAAGAACTCCAAGAGGATTCTGAGTATTGTTAGGCTTACCTCCAGGAGGTATGGGTAGGCGACCGTCTTCGATCATATCTTGAAGGACATGGTTTAGCTTGTAACACTTCTCTGTATCGTGTCCCTTTCCTCTATGATATTCGCAGTATCTATTTTCGTCCCAGAACTTGGACTTCTATTATGGATCAGGTGTAGGCCCTATGGGTTGGAACTTACCTTATTTCATCAACCTCTTCAAAGTATTGGAGTACGTGTCACCAATGTTAGTGAACTTTCTCTAGGGGTTATTCTTCTTTGATGATTCAAGAAGGTTAACCTCATCAGTCTTGCTAGTAGAGCTATAAGAACGACTTGTTGAGCCTTGATATCCACGACCTACCATTTTGGATAAGTGTCCTTTACGAATCTCAGGTGATTTGCATAAATGGGCCTTAAATTATCCACGAACTTTTCCACAAGAGTGGCTTCATCCGGACGCTCGTCAAGTTGTATACTAGTCTTCCTCCACCTACTTAGGAAGTCGGTGAAACCTTCTTTCTCATTTTGGGTAAGAACCTCTAGGGTGCGCATATTGTCTTGGATTTCAGCATTATCCGCGTATTTTTTAGCAAACTCGATTGTGGCGTCATCCCAGGTGGAAATCTTCTTGTGCTCTAGAGAATAGAACCATTGCTTAGGAATGGTGTTGACAGATGAAGGAAAGATCCTTAAGAACATCTCGGGTTTGATGCCTTTGATAGACATGTAGTCTTTGAAAGCACGAATGTGGTTCAAAGGGTTTTCATGTCCCTTGAATTTCGGGATATCAGTCATGTTGAAGTTGGTTGGCAATTTGGCGCTCACGGCCTCATACTTGAGATTGTTCTCCCTATAGATATCATCTCCTTTGAGGTACATTAATTGCTCCTCCAAGTATTGGAGTCGCTTCTCAGCTTCAGTAAGACCTACTAGAGGGTTGGTTTCTGGTTGTCCAACATTGGGTGGAAGGTTGTCATTCACACATTAACTAGGAATGTCATCTTCTGCAGGAGGTAGTCTAGTTTCTACCACAACAATCCGGTTTTCAATGGCATTAAGGCGTTCATAAGCTTGTTCTTGACTTGTTTGGAGACGAGCGAGCGCAGCTAGGATTAGATCATTACCATTCGGTGGTTGTCCATTGACACTTGCGTGACTAGTTCCGGGCATCTTGGAAACTGGATAAGAGATCGACGATGAATCAAAACACGATCGACCATTCTAGCACACTTACTCAAAGAAAAGACTCGAACCGTGAAGTGGGAGTGTGCCACTTGTGTAAGTGAGGTTTGAAAATGACAAAGTTTTGAAATGTTTGTCCAACTCAACTGTAGTGTAATTGTAGGAGTGTTGACTCGAAGTGAGATTTTGAAATGGGCTTTTGAGGCCCGACTTTTGACTAGATATTTGGACAGAGTTTCGACTCGTTTTGCGCTAATTTGGGCCATTTCTCGAAAATATTCACATTTTGAAAGAGGTTTTTGATTTTACAAAATTCGTCATGGTTTTGTTTAGGAAATGGTGATCATATATGATACAAGCATTAAAATAGGCATTATAACGGTATGCTGAGTGCATTTAAAAGGGTTTTGGTTTAAAGGGTGGGTTGCCATGCCGAGCAATCAAACCCGGGTCTGTGGAGAGGTCCGCGCCAAGTAAGAGTAAGGTCGGTTCCTAATCCATTCCCTCGAGTAGTGAAAGCCCTTGATACAAACAGGAGTAAGCATCATGGTATGGTTGACGTCAATCGCTATCCATCCTTAGGCCCAGATAAGAATTTGGACCGTCCAAACGGGACGATTGGTCGTATAGGTTGGGTTGGGCCTAGGAAGGCCGAATAAAACGATCTAAGAAGATCGAGTAATGAAAACCGACAACTGTCTCATATAAACTATTCCCTAACCTTGTTCAAGTTTCACCCTTGGCAACACGTAAGTGTATTACTCCCCAGCGGAGTCGCCAAACTGTGGAGACGGGGGGGGGGGGGGTTGGGGGCGCCACAGGGGCGCTTGGGAAAACCAGCGTTTGCATTTATAGAGTCGCCACCAATTTATTGTGGAAAATTGGAAACCGTTCGAATACTTCGCGTCATGTCAAGACACAAAGTAGTGACATGAACACTAAGAACTCGTTACCCTTAGCATTCTATGTCTAGAATGACTCTCGTGGATGCCAATGAACACAGATGTTCACAAAGATCTGGAGTAAGGGGTGAGGGTACGTATTAGAAAACTCTTTTGATCGAACACCTAATCCCGCCCGCCTCGATAGCGGCCACTACTAATGATTAGGGAAAATCATATATACTTGATATGTTGTCGGTTATATGCATGCAATGCAACATCCATCGTTTTAATCCTAGCATGTGAGAATTAACTAAGTTGGTGAACACGTAATTTAACATACGGGTCGAAGTAGAGATTTAAGGTCGATTACATGTGAAAGCAAACAAACGATAATAAAGATACAATAAAAAATATACAATAATTAAAATTACAATAATTACAATGGTTCGATGATTTACGTCAAAAATACATTTAAAACGGATAATTTTAGAAAAGAAAAGGAAAATAATTGAGGTTGTAAAACGGACAGATTAATGGTGATATTACGGGTAATAGTCGATTAATACGTAAACTAACAAAATAGGTCAGAGAAAGAACGGAACTTCAGAGACAGAATTCACCTCGGAACAGGCGCAGCAGAGTTGCGTCCCTTGGAAGAGGCGTAGTGGTCACTGCGTCTTTTCCTGAGGTGAGTTCTGGCTGTGAAGCCGGAACTGCATATCGTTAATGTTTATTGGTGAATTTCATGATCGATTAATGGTATTTGACTCGGATGAAAGTGATTTAACAGGTTATTTACATATGAGGGGGTCATAAAAGCAATAAAAAAACAAACTCAAATTAATCAGAACGAATTATAGACAAATTATGAGTGAATTAAAGATTAATAAGAGATTAATTACCACTAATTTAGGTCAAATTACTAAGACGAAAACGAATGTAAGACGCGATAAACTGATAAAAATATACAAAATTCGAATCCCAGAGATTTGATATGAATGAATCTAATATCCAAAATCCGGGTTTTATTTTAATGACGAAAACCCGCAAATATTGATTATAAGGGATTTAAGTCGAGATTTAAAGGTGATAATTATACATGTTATTATTATAATTATTATATACGAATGAAAAAGAATAAAATAAGAAAGAAAAGCGAAAGAAGACGAATTAACAGAAAGGCGAGGAAGAAGAAGAAAAGCAGGATCTGCGGCAGCCTCAAGAAGAGGCGCAGCAGATGCTGCGACTCTTCGAAGAGGCGCAGCAGTTGCTGCTTTTCTTCTCGACGTCTGTCTTCTGTTAATCCGCAAAAAATAGGTTTGATAAAAGTGTTTTGTAAATCGGTTTTAAACATGCTTTCGACGTAAACCTCACATCAACTTATACAATAATAAAATACAATAATAAAACATGGGATTTACACTCTCAGACTTACATGTTTGACGAAACGAGATTAACTAAGTTAACGATTAGTGATTGCTCGACTCGAATGTACGATGAAAGTGCCCTCATAAGAGGAATTAAATTAAATTGATTAATTGATTGAGTGGAGTTGGTCAAATTGGTCGGTCATGCAAAACAAGGCTGTTACTCATAAGGATCCGAGCTTACGTGGTCGAAAGTTCAAGCACGTAGACGCCAATAAGCAATGAGCACGGTCTTATAATGCAAAGGGAGAAGAGAAGGGCGGACACTCGCGTGAGAAATATGAGGAACGAAAGTCCCTATTTATACTAATCACACGGAGAAATTAGGGTTTCGGTAAAACTTTGGAAACAAATCTCGAAAAGATCTTAAAATACGCAGAGAGGAGCTATGGAAGAGGCGCAGCAGCCACTGCGGCTCTTGGAAGAGGCGCACCAGGTGCTGCGTCCTTTCCCCAGGAGTTTTCTCCTGCGGAAGAAAGATTTTCCGCGTTTCTGTTATGGAATTGCGGTAGATCTCGACTTCCTTATTGTTTAAAATATAATTTCGGGATATATTTTTTGCCAAAAGATTAAAAGATTAAAATATGGATTAGAAATATCCGGAATATTCCAGAACATTCCGACTCGGCATTTTAAACGGTTTATTAGAAAATGAAGACGGTTTTTGACCCGGACTCCAAATGTACTCTAATTACTGTCAAAACGACCGTAATGGCGCGTAGATGACAACCAAGGGGTAGACACAAGTATTTGAGCTATCACTTGATGATAAACTTACGAATTGTCATAAATCGTTTCGTGTACCAAACATGCGGCCCAATCATCACTGGGTGGCTTGCGGGAGGTGCAGAAATGAGGTATCTACATATTTTCACTTATCAAAGTGCAATAAAAGCTTGGCTAGTGGATATACCATGTATCCATTCATTCCAACTTTATGAATCGCTTAATTCCTTCTAATCAATGTTATGTCTAACAACATGATCTTCTCGAAGTACATGTCAAGACTTCATACTAGACATGAGCTCTCTAACTTGAAAGACGCTCCCACTGTTATCATATAACTTCTGATGAAATCTTTGGTGGAGGGATCTACTCATAGTCCCTATGTTAACCATCTTACCACAATGTACTCAGATTCTAGTTGTAGAACTTGCAATGGTTGATACTAAAACATTTTTCTAGTCACTTACTCCTAAGTCAATAAAATCAGCCTAGGATTTCGAAAAATCCTTATAAGTTCGGAAACTTGAGTTTGTGCAACCTTTAACACACAACTTAGTATGTCATCCAAACACAAGAATAAATCCTCAGTTCTCCTCAAGAATTTTAATGTACGTTCTTGAAGGCTTTCCAATGACCTTCATTTGAATTAACTTGTCATTGATTTATCATGCTCCAAGCATATGATCCATCAGGGCATGTGCAAATAATAGCATACATGATCGTTCTAATGGCGGAAACATTAGCAATCGATTTCATGTGATTAACAACTCATTAGGTTCAGTGAATGACTATGACTCTACCATAGTAATTCCACTTTCATCAATATGAACAACCCCCTCAACCTTGTTGATATTAATCAGATGAAGAATCTTATCAATATAAGATACTTATACAAGTGCCAATCTAAAATTCCCTAAGTCATAATAAATTTGGAATTGTAGAATTCATTATGTCTTCTTTCATCGAGAATTGAAAACCAAAACACTCCTTCATAGATGGCAGTGTTAGCACGTCATCCTCAATGAGTAATATGACATTAATATGGAAGACAATTTCTCCCACTTAACTTCATGTTTAAACATGGCAATTTTAATTCCCACTCAAATCCATGTATACATAAGGCTTCTCGACAATTCGAGTAGAACCATTCTCTTATGATATGATTAAAATGATCATTGCAATCTTTAAGTGTTATTAAAACCTTGTGCTTATGTCGTACACACACCCCTTTCCAAATACCCATTTAGAAAATGGTTTTAACATCTAACTTGTTCATACACACTATGAGGTGTAGCAATGATGACATGGATCTTAGCATAGTTACATGTTAACTTAGCTTAGTAGACATCTTTATGTCTATCTATGCAACACTAAATAAATATATCTTTTTTCACAGATTTCACTTTGGTTCATAAGGCTCTTATGTGAAAATTGAATTGAAACTTGATACAGCCACTTCATAGATCATAATATTATTATATGAAGAACATTTTCTTTTGGTCTCCTCACTAATCTGAAGATTCACCTAAGAATTCTTTCTTTTGGTCTCCTCACTAGTCTTGAGTTTAACCTAAGAACGCTTTCTTTTGGTCTCCTTACTGAAAGATCATAGATCCTAATTAGACTCTCTAATTCAAATTCAAATTATCTCATAATTTGTTAGGTGATCTATGTAACATGCATGCAATATAAAAGCATATTAATATAAAGATGGAGGAAATCGGATTTCCTTACATTGGTTTGATGGTGAAAATGGGCATAATCAAGATCTCTCCTATCTTGATTGATCTTGAGCTAGAAAAATATGGAAGATCCTCCTTGTAAAAATCTCCAAATAGAATATCTCCATCAAGAAGCACCCGAGAACAAACACCTAAATCTGTAACAAATATTAACTAGATACTTGTCAAAATCTACCCTTGATAATATGTAAAATATTACTAACACTCTTAGTAAATATTTTAGGTTACTAACATTCTTAGTAAATGATTTTATTATTTTTTGGAGAGATAAACAATTTTGTTCTTCACACGCAAAATGTTTGATATGAAAAACAACAATTGAATGGGGTATAAAGGAGGGAGTGGCAGGGTGGTAGGAGAGAGGAGGAGAGGAGTGCTTTTTCTATTTTTTTATGTCCAATGCAATTTGTTTATAGAATAGAACAAAAGTTGATAGGGAAGAACAAAAGCATGTGTGTAATGATTATATTTCATGCACAATTACACATACAATTACACGGTCCAATGCCCCATTTACGGGTCTATTTTGGTTCTTATATTTGTCGCACAAATACGTGTAATTTTACTTTAAACATCGTTTTATGTTTAAATGCTTCCCGGTTAATTTTGTCCAAAACACTCCGTAAATATACGTGTACAGCTACACATATTATTTACGTACTAATATTAATCACATTAATCAATTAGTATAATTTTAATGAATTAACAATTAATTAATTGAGAGACGTCTCATAAAATTTATTATTCAATTATCGCATAATTAAATAATAACTTCCGCGCCTCGATTTCGTAACTCAAAATCTCTCTAAAAAGAACGACTAAACGTTTAGTCAATAAATCAAGGGACTAAATAAATTGTATCTCATACAATTAATTAGTTGTCAATTGGGGTTTGTTCCTTTAGGTGTGACCGAAAGGGGTCAATTGATCACCGCCGTCACACGACAATAACGTCAAACTCTAGTCAGCCAACCGTTATCGATTTACGTTAATCAACTGACGAGGATCATATAATAAATATCCTGATGATATTCCTTTAATGAGATTTATGATGTAAACGCACTATTGTGGAGGACACTAACTGCAACAATCTCCCGCTTGTCCGACACAAGGTGTGTGCTACCAATTCTCTTGTCCGTTTTAATCTCCCACTCAATGCATGGTGTCTTTCAGGTTGCACTTGCACATGAACATATCGCGAGTGATTTTCTCGATCGGGAGTGTGACTACAAGACCGGAAAAATCTCCCATATATTACTTCCGAGCGTGGCCACGCATTTATAGTCACAACTCCTCGAGTGCCCTTGAGATATTGTAACTCAACGTGGGTGGACAATTCCTGTATGCCCTATCTATCTTTGCTCAATACAGATCACCATGACTCAGAAGATGCCCTTTGGCCTCCTTTCACGGTACGACCTAGGACAAAAACCAAAGTCACTCGGAAACTACACTAACTTGGATAATAGTCTCCAGTCAGAAGAATCGACTCATAGGAACATCTTAGAGATCCCTGCCACGACCAGGCGTCTATAATAGAACTAAGGGATTCTCTAAATGGTCATTGTCCGTCAAAGTGTAATACACTCTGCCTATGTAATCGACTAGTCATCGCGTATGACCTCATGGTGTTGAACCAACCATCAATCGACTTACAATCTAGTCACTCCGAGACGTCACCTCATTAAGTGACTAGGGACAAAATACAATATTCATCTTATTCACTTGAATAGTGTTCAACATTGTCTCCACAACTTATTCAGATAAACAAGGTATTATAAATTTAGTCACACTAAATGAAAGAATTGATAAATGAATGCTTAAATAATGAATCCGATTATCATATATATATAAAAAGTGATGCACTATCCAATTATTACATATCCATAATCTAAAGAAATTTTGGTACTCGTCTCAATCCCATTGCGACGACATGACCATCATGCTTAGCCTTTGATAAAGGCTTGGTTAAAGGATCAGCAATGTTATCGTCTGTCCCAACCTTACATATGTCTATTTCCTTCATTTCCACATAATCTCTAATTACATTGTATTTCCTTTCAATGTGTCTAGATTTATTACTAGATTTCGGCTCTTTGGCTTGAAAAATAGCCCCACTGTTATCACAATATAGAGTGATCGGATCTTTGGCGGAATGGACTACTCCTAGTCCCTCTAAGAATTGCCGAATCCAAACAGCTTCCTTTGCAGCCTCAGACGCTGCAAGGTACTCAGCCTCTGTTGTAGAATCCGCGGTAACGCTTTGCTTGAAGCTCTTCCAGCAAGCAGCTCCTCCATTTAGCATAAATACATAGCCGGATTGGGATTTAATATTATCCCGATCGGTTTGGAAACTTGTGTCCGTGTAACCTCTTACACGCAACTCAGTTTCTCCTCCAAACACTAAGAACAAATCCTTAATCCTTCTCAAGTACTTAAGGATGTTCTTTACGGCTATCCAATGACTCTCACCGGGCTTGGCTTGATAAAAACTTGTCATGTTCAAGGCATATGCGACGTCGGGACGAGTGCAAATCATAGCATATATGATAGACCCAACAGCGGAAGCATAAGGGATGGTCTTCACACTAGTGGAATTATACCCTATAATGGTTGTTCTAATAGGGTATTAGTGGCGGTTTCCTAGCGATGTGATTGTTGGGGTCAAATATTTTTTGTGTCGGTTGTAAAACCGCAACCATAGGGTAAGTTATGACGTCGCTTGTAAGTCCAAAACCAACACTATAGGGTAACCTATGGTGTCGGTTCTGAGTCTAAAACCGCCACCATAGGGTAAGTTATGGTGTCGGTTGTGAGTCTACAGCCACCACTATAGGGTTACCTATGTCGATTGTAGGTAAACAACCGTCACTAAAGGCGAACTTATAGTGGCGTTTATAGCACAAGAACCGCCATAATAGGTAAATCAAGTGTGGCGTTCGTAACTTAAGGACCGCCACCATATATAAATATTATTTTTAAAAAAAAAATTTGCTACCTAAATTCCGACAGCAATGTCCTACAAATTTGACAATCCAAATATCGAATGAACAAATAATACATACAAAAGAATGTCAACCAGCAAGGTTGCATATCATCAAACATAACAATAATGCCGTGTTAAAAAATTATACATCCAATTATATAAATATTTACATACACGTCTTAGTTAATAAACTAATAAACATTACGTGTTCTCTAAACCTTTGTAGCTCACACCTCTTTAACACTATTCATCTCCTCAATCAACATTGTTAAATCTGCGATAAAACATTTAACAAACCAATAGTAAGAAAAACAAACCTAAACGTTATTAAATCAACTGTATAATTTTACATAAAATAAACCTACAACACTATAAATAATGAACTATCAATCCGATGAGTTTTGGTGAAAAAGTTTTGATTTCTGGTCTGTTTATGACCGAAGTTTTAGGTCCGGTCTTCGGTCTACCTAAATATTTTTATTCACTTTTTGGTTCGCTAAGGTTACTCAGGTTTGGCATAACAGGAACACATGCAGGATTGAAGGTTTTGTGCAGAGACCGGCTTGTCTGGTCTTGAATGTCAAGCAGGAAATCACAAGGCATTGAGACAGTTAGAGATACTAAGCAGTAATACTCGAGTTCAACACTGGCTAGAGTATATTCAGAATACTTGATATGGTTGAATTTAGAATTGAAGTGTAAAATATGATGTGACAAAGGGACTATTATTATATTAAATGAAATGCTTACATTTTTCCCAAAAAAAAAAAGGTTACTCAGGTTGTAACAAACAAATGTGTATCTCATTTCCAAAACAAGAGAACTTACTTTGGCATCCACATCAGTTAATGATCTTGCAATCACCCCTTGGGCATCACTGACTACGGAGTTAGTCTTTACCCTTGCCCTGAAGACATGATAGAAAGCACATTAGAGACAACCAACTCAAGCAAATCTCGCTCATATGGGAATAATACACATAGAATGATTACCAAAGAGATAAGATGGTCACACTCCTCGTCAGATACAAAACCTCTGTAAACAAATATCCTGTCACTGCTGTCACAATGAATAAATGTCAGACATTAGCTAGCATATGTAGGCATGTAAAACAGCATTAGTTCACAACAGATTAAAAGGATCTTGTAGAGAGTTATTAAAAAATATTTCGTTAAGATACATGACCTTGGCTGCCATGATAGTTGGACTACCCTCGATTGGTCTATTTTTCCAGACTTGCTTAATCGAGGCTTGTCTTATCTACCCATGCGGGATATACTCAGGGTTTTAAATCTCGGTATCGGTCACGATCGCAGTAGCAGTCGCGGTGTCACGGTATCGCTCCTGAACCACTTGTCGCGGACCTTGACTCGCTTGTGTTGGGAATGTGTCCTCAACAATAGTGCGATCACATGATTTAAATATCATTATTAAATCTCATTTTAAAGAATACAATTGGGAAGTATTTTTACTGTCAACTGGTCAACATATATCGGTAATGATTGGCTGACTAGAGTTTGACATTACTGTCGTGTGACGGTGGTGATCAGTTGACCCCCTAGGTCATACCTATAGGGCAACACTCTTAATTGATCATTTAATTAATCGTATAATGTTACGAGTTAATTAAATTACTTGAAAAATTGACGGACGATTTTGGAAGTAAAATTTACGTATCAAATTGAAATGTGATTAAATGAGATACGGTCCGAGTAATCGAATTGTATCGTTACTTGGATGAAATTGTTGTTTAAAGAAACAATTAGATTTGAATGAATTATTATAAATGCGATTTATAAACGGTAAAATATTTTGGTACAAGTAATTATGAATTACTAAGTCGATTTTTGTATATGATGTATTTTTATTGATACGTTGATTTTTAACATGTTAAAAATACATAACAAATTTATGTTACATATGACATGTGACATATTGACAATTGACAAAAATAAAATGGTTTTCATATTATCCATTTGGACCGAAATATTGGACTTAATTAACATATTCTTATAATGTTAATTAGTGTAGTGGAAGATGTAATCATTCTTTTTACACTAGGCATGCATACCTAGTGCTTCTTGTGGAAGAGCAACTAGCCCATGCATTGGCCTTCCTCTTCCTCCCAACCGGTTTTCATCTAGAAAAGAACAAGAGTTCTTTTTCTTATTTTATTTATCATTTACCATATGTATGTGTGGGTGATAATCATTATTCATTCTTACTTCAAAAATATTTTTAGAAAGAGAAAAACCTCTAAAAATCTCTCTCCTCTAACCGGTTTTAGAGAGTAAAAACCAAACAATTTTTGGTTCAATTTTTCACTAGATTAATATTATACTAGCTCAAATAATATTAATTAGATTAAGAGTTAGCTTTGGGTATTATTCCTAAGGAGAGATCCTACACTTGGATCTTGTTCTTCCATTAAAGGAAAGCTCAAGAACAAAAGAAAAGGAGATTTCTTTTGTGCCCATTTGAACCGAAATTTCAATGTAAGGATATGATTTCTTCTCTATTTTATTATATTGTTTGCATGCATAAAATCCGTATTTAATTTTATGACAAATTATTTTGACATATATGAGTATGTTAGTATGTATATAGATCTACATTTCCTTCAATCGGTATCAAGAGCCACGGTTGTTTGCATGAAAATTGGTTAAAAGTTTTTCCGAGTTATAAGAATAACAAATAAAACTTGTAAAATTTGTGTTATTATGATATATCACGAAATTAATCCATGCATGTTAATATTTCTGGTCCTAAAATGTTTTAGGATATTTTGGTTAATTTTTCGGATTTTTATTGTTCATAATTTACAATAATGGCATTTAAATGTGATTTTATGAGTAAAAATGTCATTTTTGGTCTAAAATTAGCTATACTTCGAATTTTCCATTGATTTTTGGATATGTTGTCACATATATTATTTTGAGATAACCTGTAAAATTTCATAATTTTTGGACTTGTTATGCTCGAAAAATGAATTTTTTCATTATTAAATTCGGATTTAGGTGAAAAATAGGTTAATATGAGTTAAATTTCGAATCTGGTCATAGAAAATTAATATGTTGTCACATGCAATTTTACAAGATGTGTGTAAAATAATTGGCTATAAAGAAGTCTTTTTGCATGATTTTTGGATTTTTGAAGAAAAATAGCATAAATAGTGACATTATTAGTGAAAAATTAATAAAATATAATCTATGACTTAGGAAAAATGTCTAATGTTGCATTTTATTATATTTTTCAGATCTATAATTGAAAAGTTAATGAAAATAATTTTTCCATGTCTTTATGATTATTTTATTAAAAATCGATAAACCGCAACATTGTTTTTCCGGGAAAATTTCGAAATTTTTAACCTAAGATTTTGAACATTATGAGTGTCATGGTAATTTTCCAAAATGTTCATGAGTTTAAATTTCAAATTTTGAATTTATTTGAAATTTTATGATTTATTTGAAGTTTAATAGCTTATTTTTGTAATTTTGGTCCATTTATGAACAATTTTGTAAATATGGGTTAATTATGGTCAAATTATTAGTGAAGACTAAATTTTGAGTCCTAAGAGGTTAGGGTAATTAACTTATACATAAATATGAGTTTATGTATTTTTGTGATTATAAAAATGTTGAAATCACGCAAATCCGTAAAAACCTAGTAATATACGATATTGGCTAATTAAAGTCGATTTAACATAAAATTGAGCATGTTCATACATATTATAATGCTGCATTTTCTTTATGATTGTCATAATTTTAATTTATGTAATTTTTGAATTATGTAATTTTACTTAGTATGGCCTTAGATTTAATTGGTATTTCCCGAAATGTATGGGAATATCGATTCGGTTGTAATTTTTAATGTGATCTCGTATCACCGTTTTGTAATTTAATAGATTTATTTTATTTTAGTTACAAATGTATAATAGGAAATTATGTATTTTATTATGTAATTTTATACATTCCGGAGTTCCCAAAGACGGATTTCTTCAAGAATGGCGATACATAAAGACGGTGTTACCTCGAGATGCGTGCCACAACCGAAGTTCAAGGGACCAATGGAGTTGGTTTCCGAATATGTAATAGTTAAATAGTTTTTCTATTTTAGGAAAGGCCATACTAGGATTTATTTATCTTTATGCTTGCATTTTATTTTATGTCACATGCATCGCTAAATCGCCATAACTAAAACATGCATCCTTATTTTATCGAGTTTATCGACCGTGTCAATTAGAATTATCGTAGTTCACCGCTTTAGTTCACTTAAAACGTGATAGATAATAAATTGACATGACCTCTCGCTAAAACAATCAATTGAGACATAGCCTTACCAAATATTAGAAACCATGAAAACCTATTTCGCGAGGGAGTGCGCTCGGCCCCACCGGGGTACAAACCTTGTTACGTAGGGGAAGTGGGTGATGAATGTTAATCCACCGAATTCATGTTGATAAGGGATGTATCGGCCACACCGTGCCCAAGTTAATGTGGGTTTGGATCATGGACACATTTATTCGAAATTTGGATTAAACTCAACAAAAGTATTTGATAAGGGATGTATCGGCCCCACCGTGCCCTTGTCGATGTGTTTTGGGCTAAAGATAATTGTTAATGTAATATTATCGACCAAGAGTTCTAAAAGTAGAACCGATTAAACGTTAATCCACCGAGTTATATTGATAAAGGATGTATCGGCCCCACCGTGCCTAAGTCGATATGAATTTGGGTCTTGGAATCATTTATTATAGTTGGGTAGAGGTCACTATATAAATGTTCATATCTTGTTAATTTGCAAGTATGATTTTAAAAAGACAAATGTTAATATTTCCTTCCTCCATATTTATAGTGCATTACAATGAATCCAACAAATGCTACCGCACCAATAACTATTGAGTCATATCACAATGTTCTTGACGACATATGCTCCAACAATGATTTCGATACTACTAGAGAACTTCATTTCGGGATAGGTTCGGATGGAAACCTTAACTTCATCACCTCTTCTAAACCACCCACTTCTACTAGACCTCGTGTGAGTCCGTCTCAGGAAGACTACCTCATGCGATCTATAGGGTCTTTGTCTCTGGAAGATAAAGATGCCAAAGCTAGTGGGAGCTCTAGCAATCAAGTTCTTGCTTCAAAGGGCAAGAGGTTCAAGAAGAAAGGAAAGAAAATCAAAAACTTCAAGCAAGTTAATGATGAGTGCCATTATTGCTATGGCATGGGACATTGGCTTAGGAATTGTCCCATGTATTTGCGAAATATAAGGGAAGGACTCATTACTCCAAAAGGTACAATTCCTAAAGAAATTTATGTTATTGATATAAATTATACTTCCACTACAACATGGGTACTAGATACCGGTTGTGGTTCTCACCTTTGTAATCATTTACAGGGTTTAAGAGATGTGGAGAGGCTTAACAAGGGAGATGTGGATCTACGCCTTGGAAATGGAGCTCGGGTAGCGGCCGAATCCAAGGGAACTTATGTTTTAGCTTTGCCTAATGGATTTGAGTTGTATTTGCATAATTGTTTTTATGTGCCTACGCTCTCTAAAAACATTATTTCAATCGCGTCTAGACATGGACGGTTTTTGTTTTGTCATTAAGAACAATCGTTGTACTATTTCTAGGAATGATTTGGTTATTGGCCAAGCTTCTTCCATAAATGGCATTTACATTTTAGAGACCTCAAATCCGACGAATGATATTTATAACATTCAATCAAAGAAACTCAAATCAAGTGACCCAAGTGAAGCGTTCATTTGGCATTGTCGATTAGGTCACATAAACGAGAATCGCATCAAAAGATTAATTTCGACTAATGTGATTACACCATTTGATTATCAATTATATGGTACATGCGAATATTGCCTAATTGGCAAAATGACTCGTAATCCTTTTAGTGGTAAAGGGACACGAGCTAGTGAGCTATTGGGACTCATACACACCGATGTATGTGGACCAATGACTATCACCGCTCGTGGTAATTATGACTACTTCATAACCTTCACCGATGATTTAAGTAGATATGGGTATATCTATTTAATGAAACATAAGAGTGAAGCGTTTGAGAAATTCAAGGAATTTCAAAACGAAGTAGAGAACCAATTGAATAAAAGGATTAAGGCACTACGATCCGATCGTGGTGGAGAATACCTTAGCCTTGAATTTGATTCACACTTGAAAAGTCGTGGTATTATATCACAACTTTCTCCACCCGGAACACCTCAACTTAATGGTGTTGCCGAAAGGAGAAATCGAACCTTACTTGACATGGTTCGATCCATGATGAGTCAAACCGAGTTACCGAACTCGTTTTGGGGATTTGCTATACAAACCGCAATTCGATCTTTGAACAATAGTCCCACAAAGTCCACCGAAAAGACTCCATGTGAGATGTGGACGGGTAAGATCCCGAATATATCCTATATGAAGATTTGGGGATGTGATGCTTACGTCAAAACTAAGAACGACAACAAACTTGCCCCAAGATCCGAAAAATGCATCTTTGTAGGTTACCCCTCGACCTCTCGAGGATATTACTTCTACAAACCTCAAGATCATAAAGTGTTTGTGTCTTGCGAGGCTGTCTTCTTAGAAAGAGAATTTATTTCTAAGAGACGGAGTGGGAGAAATTTTGAACTTGATGAAGTTCAAGAGCCACAAACCGAGATAGAGACGCAAGAAGATGTTCCTTCGTCGTCTAACGCGGTTGTACCTCCTCCACTAAGAAGGACGGGCCGAGTAATTCGCCATCCCGATCGATATGTGGGACTTATCGAGGAAGATGGAACAATCTATGTATTGCTTATGGAAAGTGATGAGCCCGCCACCTACAAGGCCGCAATCTCTAGTCCAAATTCCTCCTTATGGCTTGAAGCCATGAAGTCCGAAATGGATTCTATGCATGAAAACCAAGTTTGGGACTTGGTAGATTTGCCTAAAGGGGCAAGACCCCTCCAATGCAAATGGATATTCAAGGTCAAAAATGGCATAGAAGGACATGACGATGTCTACAAAGCTAGGCTAGTGGCAAAAGGATTTACCCAAGTCCAAGGTCTCCATTATGATGAGACCTTCGCCCCCGTAGCCATGCTAAGATCCATACGGATTTTGTTAGCGATCGCCGCATTTCATGATTATGAAATATGGCAAATGGATGTCAAAACCGCTTTTCTAAATGGGCATTTAGAAGAGGAGGTGTACATGATACAACCCGAAGGTTTTGTTGATTCTAAAAATCCTAACAAAGTGTGCAAGCTTAAGAGATCCATTTATGGTCTTAAGCAAGCATCTAGAAGTTGGAATCATCGATTCAATCATGTTATAAAGGAAAATGGTTTCACTCGAAATATTGAGGAACCATGTTTATACATGAAATTCAGTGGGAGCAATGTTGTGTTCCTAATCTTGTATGTCGATGACATACAACTCATTGGAAATGATATTTCAATGTTGTCTTCTGTTAAGAAGTGGTTAGGTAACCACTTCCAAAGGAAGGATTTAGGAGAGGCACAACGCATATTAGGTATCCAGATCTATAGAGATAGATCCAAGAGGATATTGGCACTAAGTCAAGAGTCTTATGTTGATAAGATTCTTCGACGATTCAGCATGGACAAATCCAAAAGGGGTTTGGTACCTATGGTAACCGGGACGATATTGAGCAAGACTCAATGTCCCTCCGAACACCATGATGTTGAACGCATGAAGTTGATCCCTTACGCTTCCGCTGTTGGATCAATCATGTATGCCATGATATGCACACGTCCTGATGTCTCGTATGCCTTAAGCATGACGAGTAGATATCAAGGAAATCCAGGTGAGAGTCACTGGATTGCTGTCAAGAACATCCTTAAGTACTTGAGAAGAACTAAGGACTCTATCCTTGTGTTTGGAGGAGACACTGAGTTGCGTGTTAATGGATACACGGACTCAAGTTTTCAAACAGATAGAGATGACATGAAATCACAAGCTGGTTTTGTTTTCATGCTCAATGGTGGTGCCGTAGTGGAGAAGCTTCAAGGAAGTCAGAATCATGGATTCGACAACGGAGGCTGAGTACATAGCAAAGATCGGAAGCGCCAAGGAAGCTATGTGGATCAAGCAATTCACGGAAGGTCTAAAAGTAGTACCTACCGCCAATGATCCCATCATTCTCTATTGTGATAATAGTGGGACGATCTTCCAAGCTAAGGAGCCGAAGTCTAGTAATAGATCTAGACATGTACTTAGAAAATATCATGTAATAAGAGATTTCATTGAAAGAAAGGAAATTGCGATTTGTAAGGTTGGGACGGATGACAACATAGCCGATCCGCTCACCAAGCCTTTATCGCAGGCTAAACATGATGGACATGTTACGTCCATGGGACTTAAACGTGTACCAAATTTTTGTTAGATTTTGAAATGAAATAAAAGTGTTGTTTTTGTTCATGTTCACAATCACATTTGTCTTTTATCTTTAATTTATACATTGTTACATCCAAACGGGTTGTGAAGACAATTGAACCCCGTTAAAGTGAACACGGATTAACATAGTATTTGCCCATAGTCACTTGTATGAGGTGACGTCTCGAAGTGACTAGAGTGTGAGGCGATTGATGGCAAGTTCAAGTGCCATAGAGTCATGTGAGATGACTAGTCGATCACATAGGCAGACTGTTAGGAACATTTTGTCGGGCCTTATGACCGCTTATAGAGTTACGCAAATTTATATAGCCTGGTCGTGGCGAGAGCTACTATAGTATTCAAATGAGTCGATTCTTTTGACTAAAGACTGTTCACCTAAGATGGCACAGTTTTCGATTAACTTTGATTTGTGTTACTACGACCTTCGTAAATGGGGTCAAATGGGCATATTTTGGGTTATGATGGTCGTGGCTAGTCGAAGGGAATGAGTGCGATAGGAATTGTCCACCCCTAGTCGGGGTTATAACAATATCTCGGGGCCACTCGAGGAGTAATGAATCGAAATGCGTGGCCACGCTCGGAAGGAATCCAGAGTGGATAAATCCGGTCAAAACAGTTATTCTCCAGATCGAGGAAACCACTCTCGATATGATCACTTGCAAGTACGACCCAAAGACACCTTGCATTGAGTGGGAGATAGTAATAGGACAAGAGAATTGGTGACGCACACTTGTCGAGGACAAGTGGGAGATTGTTGGGAAATGTGTCGTCAACAATAGTGCGATCACATGATTTAAATATCATTATTAAATCTCATTTTAAAGAATACAATTGGGAAGTATTTTTACTTGTCAATCGTCAACATATATCGGTAATGATTGGTGACTAGAGTTTGACATTACTTGTCGTGTGACGGTGGTGATCGATTGACCCCTAGGTCATACCTATAGGGCAACACTCTTAATTGATCATTTAATTAATCGTATAATGTTACGAGTTAATTAAATTACTTGAAAAATTGACGGACGATTTTGGAAGTAAAATTTACGTATCAAATTGAAATGTGATTAAATGAGATACGGTCTGAGTAATCGAATTGTATCGTTACTCGGATGAAATTGTTGTTTAAAGAAACAATTAGATTTGAATGAATTATTATAAATGCGATTTATAAACGGTAAAATATTTTGGTACAAGTAATTATGAATTACTAAGTCGATTTTTGTATATGACGTATTTTTATTGATACGTTGATTTTTAACATGTTAAAAATACATAACAAATTTATGTTACATATGACATGTGACATATTGACAATTGACAAAAATAAAATGGTTTTCATATTATCCATTTGGACCGAAATATTGGACTTAATTAACATATTCTTATAATGTTAATTAGTGTAGTGGAAGATGTAATCATTCTTTTTACACTAGGCATGCATACCTAGTGCTTCTTGTGGAAGAGCAACTAGCCCATGCATTGGCCTTCCTCTTCCTCCCAACCGGTTTTCATCTAGAAAAGAACAAGAGTTCTTTTTCTTATTTTATTTATCATTTACCATATGTATGTGTGGGTGATAATCATTATTCATTCTTACTTCAAAAATATTTTTAGAAAGAGAAAAACCTCTAAAAATCCCTCTCCTCTAACCGGTTTTAGAGAGTAAAAACCAAACAATTTTTGGTTCAATTTTTCACTAGATTAATATTATACTAGCTCAAATAATATTAATTAGATTAAGAGTTAGCTTTGGGTATTATTCCTAAGGAGAGATCCCACACTTGGATCTTGTTCTTCCATTAAAGGAAAGCTCAAGAACAAAAGAAAAGGAGATTTCTTTTGTGCCCATTTGAACCGAAATTTCAATGTAAGGATATGATTTCTTCTCTATTTTATTATATTGTTTGCATGCATAAAATCCGTATTTAATTTTATGACAAATTATTTCGACATATATGAGTATGTTAGTATGTATATAGATCTACATTTCCTTCAGCTTGTCGTGGACGATTTTTATTTTAAGATGTTTTATGTATTTTTTTTTATGTATATATGTTTCTGATTTTATTTTATGACGAAATATGTCCACAAAAACATTTTTAAGTAGTAAATGAAAATCTTGGTGTGTATCGGTAAACGGCTGAAACGGGTTAAAATGTAAATGAAAGATAAAAGTAAGGAAAATAGTGACAGGCAACAAATTTTTGGCGGGAGAATATTGACCATCAAAATTTTTGGCTCCAAGAGAAGAATTGGCCGGGGAAGAAAATTGTAGAAAAGATTGGTGGGCTCCCACCAATTAAATACTACTAAAATAAATATTTTACATGCACAAAGAGACTAAATAACATACAATGATACAAGTCCAGTAATTATACAATCCGTCTTGACCAATTTCATATCAATAACATATAAATAATATTTATAAAATCAATTGCAAGGGTCCCGGGCGGTTGCTTTCCTTTATTCAGTTACATGTAGAATGAGTGGCGGGGTGGTTGCAGACCTTCATAATCTTTATTTTGATTTTGGGCTCCATTAAAAAACGACCTGACATAAAATCCCCATGCTGACTCGTTGGGTTTCGAGTTACCATCCCATCCACTACGGCTCGAGTTAGTATCAGAACCATAATAAGATTGATTATTATAATGCGTGTCGCCGTAGTTAATGGTGTCATGGTTAAAGATATTTATACCCTCGGAGTGAGATGTTGTATCATAGTCATACCCACTACTTGGTTGATGTGTGGGTGGTTCAAAAATTGGATAATATGAGTAATAGGGGTCGATATTTGAACCAGTTGACTGACTTGCTATGGCATTTCCCGATAATCCTTGCCACGACGAATCGTGTAAGGGATGATCTTCGGCAACATTTTTTCATTTCCGACTGCGCTTCTACACTTTATTTGTTCTCTCGAGAGGGGCATCGGGGGTCATCCTATTAAAACCAGGGGGGTGGTCGTCAAAACCTACATGTATCGCATTACTTTGATCGTGGTAGGAGTGCATATACCCACCACCACCTTCACCTCCATCGTCGTCTCCATTGCCATCCCCAGATCCATCGTCACTACTTGATAGAGTCAATACATATTCCCTTGTATGTTGTTGAACGTTGTTATGATATGGAAATGGTGGACCAGCAACTCTACTATCTCCTTCACCGGGCTCTTGATAATTGCCATCATTCTCATCATCATCAATTTCTATCCACTCTGCATCCTCCTCGCCGTTATAAAATGCTTCTTCTGTTTCATCCAACCAAGTATTTAGTGGATCTGAACAATCAAATATATTATCCAAATTAATTGGATTGAAACTTTCGGCAATCTCCTTTTCGCTGCGCCTCGTTTGATGTTTTGCTCTTTAACCACATATTGTACATCAAGTACACAATCTGGTGTAGTTTCTTATACTTTAAACTGTTTCTTGTTTTTGTGTGAACAAGACTCCACATACTCCAATTCCTTTCACAATTAGAAGATGATGTGGTTTGACTTAACAGCTTCACAACTATCTTCTGAAGATATGGAGCACTGTCGCCATAAGTTAACCACCATGTAGCTGCATTTAAGAAATATATTCATGATAATTAAATCTAAACTATTATTTCTAAATTATGAAATTTTCAAATCAATTATTACCTGGATCCATGTGCTTTATCGCTCTCTAGGCTACAGTACTTGCAAAACTATCCATCTTTTGCTCATACATGAACAATTATAAATAATAAATTTAATAAATTAATGACAACCATGTGAAACACATATAATGGTATTTGTAAAAATCAATAATAATTTTTATAATAACTAACCTCAGTTGATGCTCTAATTTCACTGTCAACATCTCCGACCAATTTTGCAATAACGTTCTTCACGCCTTTCTTTATTTCCACGTCTAATGAAAGTGTATCCACTCCATACAAGAATGTGGAATTAAAGTAGAATCCTTCAAATAAACATAAATAAATCAATAATAATTACAAAGTTTCACAGTGAACCAAATAATAATTAAAAATATATTACCTGCCGCATGTAGATCATGATGAAGTTGAAAGTTCCGTCTTTTATCGATCATAACCCAATATTGCTTATAACTTGAACAAGTTTCCTTAATAGCCAACTTACATCGTTCCATTGCCTCATAGATATATCCCATAGTAGGTAAATTATCTCCATCAACTAACCTTAATACTCGGACGATAGGCGCTTGGGTTTTTAAGATTTCCTGTGCCTTTTTCCAAAATTTGGCTACGGAGGTTGATGGACTTCTAGAGAATAGTTCACGAATTTCCACAGCCATCTCATCACTATCATTGTATTGGCAAGTTAGCCAACCAGGTGAACTGAACATATTTTGTAATCCAATCTTTTGTTCCACGACACTTTCTAACATAATGAAATTTGTAGCAAACCTTGTCATCGCTGGACGTAGTAGTTCTTTTCCATCGGTAAATTTTTTCATGTAATTAAATACCCACCTTCGACGTTAGATAAATCTACTCACCTCTTTAGCTTGTTCAATCACTGCATGAATGCTTTTCCTCTTACCCAAATCTTCTAAAAGAAGATCAAGACAATAGGCTGCGCAAGCTGTCCAATATATGTGTGGGTATGTTTCCATTATCTTTTTACCACCTAATTTAACAGCAGCCTCATTATCTGTTACTATCTGAATCACTCTTTGTGGACCAATTTCTTCTACTACGTCTTTCATAAGCTTGAAGTAGTAGTTTTCGTCCTCGCGCAAGACATTTGAAGCATCAACAGATTTATGAAAAATAGTACCACGAACTGAGTATACTAAAAAGTTAATAACGTGCATGTCTTTTGGACCTGTCCAACCATCACACATTATTGTCACACCTCTTTCATCCCATATTGGAGCGAGAGTCTTTATATAGCCCTTCATTTCTTTGTACGCTTCGGGAAGATATGCCTAAGTAAATAAATGAATTAAATAAATAAAGAAATAAATGTTATACGTGTATATATAACATTAAAAATATGAAAATAAATGTTCACATACCTCGGCTATGTCATATGTTGTAGGAGCTCTTAACCCCTCCCCAACTTCATGTATTGTTTGCATTAAAGGATTTGCATATGGAGACTCTACCGCTCTAAATGGAATATTAGTATCAATTATGAAATTCCCTCAAGCTTTGAGCAATTTATTCTTTGCCTTTTTTAACCACCCGGTGTTAATCTTTGACTGTTTCTTTTTCGGACAATCTTTCTCAAGTTCAACGACTCTGGACCTCAATCTAGATCTTGGGCTTATTGTAGGTTCAAACGTACTACCCCTTCTCATACCTGTTTCTTGGACGGACCCTGACCGATGCAATTGTGGGTCAATCTACTACCTCCCTCACCATATGCAAATTGTCTGTACGGGCGACGATGGTCGGCCTCATGTTGCATCCAGCTTTGGTACCTTTCATGTGCTAATCGTTGATCGATATCATCATCTTCTTCATCGTCATCATATTGGGTATGCCGATATGAACCTACCATTTCTTCTTCAAATTCTTGAGCACGTTTTGCTTTATCTTTTTTTGCTGCCTTGAAATTATCTAAGAGATTCCTCATTTCTTTCCGCACGTCTGAAGAGACTTTAGGACAAGGTGCAACATTTCCTGCTTGGTTAGCCAAATGTTCCTTCAATCTTGTAATTCCTCCGCTCATCGTTTTATTGCAAAATAAACATTGAACTCTTCGACCTGCTTTATCAAGCCGAGTTCGAAATCGCCATGCAACGTCTTCATTGTTAGGCATTTTGCTAAACAATTTCAATAAAATAAATTAATTATTGGATTAATTATTTAAGTTTTCACGAATTATTTGTTAGTAGGTTTTTAACTAAAGAATAATTTCAAGAATATAAATGAATAATTGGATTAATAATTTCAAGAATATAAATCAACAAATAAAATTGCTAAATACTACAATTATAAATTAAACTTAACAAAATTCAAGAATATACTACAAGTCTACAATGATAAATCAAATTTAACAAAATAATACTAAAATCTACAATTATAAATAAAAAACCGTAATAATACAAATACAAACTAACATTTTTATTGACTTAGGTCATTAGTCATTACTCTCATTAGGTGAGTAAATGGTCCTTATTTTCAAAAAAAAAAGGTGAGTAAATGGTACCAAACTTGCCACGTCCCCACCACTATAACCACTTAATTAATTAACATATTTAACTCCCCCCAACATCCTCCTTCATCCCAATCTCCCATCTTCATCTCCCTTCATCTCCAATTTCCCATTCTAACCCAGTAACCAGACCCAACTCTGTGAAAAATTAAAAATGAACCAATTCATTATTAATACTCAAATAAGATTATTTCATCTCCTTTTTTCCTCTGCTCCGCTGCTCGTCTTCAACCTCGTCCCGATTGTACATGCGGCATACAAGTAATGGTGATATCAGTAGAGAAGGAAAACAATTATACGATACTACAATACCTTAGCGTTCTTCACTTCTTCAACAATTAAGATCCGCAAATAAGGTAAGTTTTTTTTATAATTGCTTAATTTGGATAGATGGAACCGTAGCTTTTATAGATGAGATTGAGCATAAATTTACAATTATTTACATAGCAATAATTTACCTTTTGAATTCTTTTTAAAAGTTTTTTTGTTGGTTTTTTATTATTGTTGAATCTGTCAGAAGATATTTTCTTTTTGCCTTGGTGCGGTCATATCGGCCGAGTCACTCGATACCCGAGTTGACTCGGATTACTCGGCCGATTTTTGGCCTCTTTCAAACTACCCGATTTATCTCGGAGTATTGTGTATCGGCAACCATCGATACTGATACATCTCGGGCGAGACGAGACGTATTGGCCGAGATTTAAAACCCTGGATATACTTGACCTATTACAGGTTTGTCACAAATATATCCGTCACAAAAGAGACTCACTGATTTTTAAAATATTCCAACTTTGTGTCATGACTGCCTCATAATCAAATCAAATCATAAAGGGTTCAGTAAGCAGAATCACATATTTCAACTTTGTTACAAGCTTACAGGATAACATCCCACCTTTTATGAGAAAATATGTAAAACTCAGCATGGTGAAACAAATACTGAATCAGCAAAAGTACCCAACACAATATCCGAGATAAACAATCGTATCTGAAAATTCAACTAAACTAACCAACAACAACTACTTTATGGCAGGATACCATGGTGTCAAACATAAGCAATGTTGTAAACACACATTATATCAGAAAGACGGGTAATACTTACCGGATGTTTATTAAAAATAACTGATTTACTCTATCGTACTGGATCCACCATTGTTAAGGTAATACTTTATCGCACTAAAATTATCAAGCGGTCACACGGGCTCATAATCAACTGAAAAACATTAGTTCACAAAACCGAATTCAGGTACAGATGCGGTACCTGAAACAACAACAACAAGGTTAATAACTTGAGCATATTATTCCATGTAATGTTCCGTGGTTCCAAAAATGTAAACAAACTTCCACAGGTAGATTAATTCATCCAAAACCTAAATCTGAACTTAATGTAATTGCACATTGAGAATCAACTGAAACAATCAACATCCATTAAAGCAAGAACTTGAGAACAAGTAAACAGAGTTGAAAAGGGAACGGTTAAACAAGCGAGAAAGAAAAACGATAACAGTAATTGACGAAAAGAACTACTACGACCAAACCAGTAGCCACCACTACCAATCCAGGCCAACCAAAAATACGCTTGATCACGGAATAAAGCTTAAACTGAAAGCCACAACCAGAGAGACAGACCCTCTAACCTCGAGACTAATGGAGATTAGAATTTTAGGCAGAAAAATGCCCCAACCCTAAGGGTCGAAAAGCAACAATCTCCTTGAACAGGTCAAACACCAAAACAAACAATTGTATCAAATAAAAAAGAAAAGGAACATGGGTTGAACAGACACCCATCAAACACAAGTGCCGCACTTATGGCAACTTCCCCATATGAATCTCTAAAGTTTAGCAAAAATAGACCACACAAAGTAGGATATACTAATAAGAGGGGAAGACAAATCAAGAAGCAATGAAGAGCAACAAAGAAAAGTATACGATCACCAAACAAGTGTTTGACCCACAACGGATTTAAAGCACTGGGTAATAAATTGAGCTCAAAATCAAGAAATAGAAATGAAATATTGAACCAAAACATAAAGAAAAAAAAAATCACTCCGAATGGACAAAGATGAAGAAGATCAGGGACAAACCGACATACTAGTTTCAGAGGACATAGCTAGGGGTCGGAGATAATATGGAAACGCAAACAAGAATGGAGAAGGAGGATAGAGTAGTGGCATAAAGCAAATCAAGAAAATTAAACCGTGATCGAGCGTAGGAACAGCCAGAGATCGACTGCATAATAGCCATATCCCTGGTGGTACCCGTGGGTGGAGGCAGTGATGGCAGGGGGATGGCGGTGGCAGTAGTTTAATGGTTTCTTAGTGTAAAGGAAAGGGTGAGGGGAGAGGCAGTTTATTGGCTCGTAAATAGTGTAATTGTGGGGGTTTGGGGATTAGGGCATGTGAAGACTGAAGAGGCGCGCGCAAAAAAATACGGAATAATCAGTTGTTTACATGATAGCGCGCAATCTTTTTTTAATATGTCGATCAATATGTCTATTGCAATTAAAACCGCCGCAAAAATTTTTTGTGGCGGTTTTTGATAAAGAAGCGTTATTATTTATCACTATCTTTAGTGTCATTATTAATGTCAGTTGTATGAATAACCGCCACAAATGATCTATGGTGGCGGTTTTGACTTAAAACCGACACAAATAATTTATTTTATCGTGACGGTTCTTTATTAAAACCGCCACAATAGACTTACTATAGCATAAAAATTTTGTTCCCGCCCATTTTTTTTGCATTTTATGTCGTTTCCTATTAGAACCGCCACGATAGCGGCGACACGATAGGAGGTTTTTCTACTAATGTCATGCATTCAATCTCCTTAGGGGTAGAGGGAGACTGTGACTTGCTCAAAGTGATCCCTTGACCCATTGGTAGAAATCCTCTCTTAAAGTCTTTCATATTAAACCGGTTAAGAACTTTGTCAATATAAGTTTCTTGACTCAATGATAATATCCTATTGGACCTATCTTTATAGATCCGGATACCCAATATTCGTTGTGCCTCTCCCAAGTCCTTCATCTGGAAGTGATTCCCTAGCCATTCCTAAACGGAACTGAGCGATGGAATGTCATTCCCGATGAGTAATATGTCATCCACATATAGGACACGGAAAGCAACCTTACTCCCACTAAACTTCATCTACAAACACGGTTCTTCAATACATCGAGTGAAACCGTATTGTTTAATAACATGATCAAAGAGATGATTCCAACTCCGAGATGCTTGCTTAAGACCATAGATGGACTTCTTGAGCTTACACACCTTCTTAGGGCTAGATGTATCCACAAAACCTTCAGGTTGTGTCATGTACACTTCCTCTTCTAGAATCCCATTCAAGAAGGCGATTTTGACATCCATTTGCCAAATCTCATAATAATGAAATGCGGCAACCGCTAAGATTAACCTAATAGACCAAAGCATAGCGACTTGAGCGAAGGTTTCATCATAGTGTAGACCATGAACTTGGGTGAAACCTTTTGCCACCAATCTAGCTTTGTAAACATCTATATGTTTATCCACGCCGAGCTTTATTTTATATATCCATTTACACTGAAGGGGTCTCCCTCCCTCAGGTAAATCCACCAAGTCCCATACTTGGTTCTCGTACATGGAATCCATTTCGGACCGCATGGCTTCTAGCCAATGCGACGAGTCGGGACTAGACATGGCCGATTTGTAGGTAGTGGGTTCGTTACTTTCCAAAAGTAACAAAACACCATCCTCTTCGATGTTACCAAGGTGGCGGTCAGGTGGATTAGAAATCCTACTTGAATTTCTAGGAACAATTACCGTTTCAAAGGAGGAGGGAACGTTATCCTCCACGTTCTCCTCTACCCCATTCTCAGTTTGTGGCTCTCAAACTTCGTCAAGTTCAAATTTCCTCCCACTCTATCTTCTAGAAATAAACTCTTTTTCTAGAAAGACAGCATCACGAGCCACAAACACTTTATTCTCGTTTTTATTGTAGAAGTAATAGCCACATGTTTCCCTTGGATATCCTACAAAAAGACATTTGTCAGACCTGGGTGCAAGTTTATTGTCAGACTTGATCTTGACGTACGTTTTGCAACCCCAAATGCGCATGAATGACAAATGAGGGACTTTCCCTGTCCATATCTCATATGGAGTCTCATCGGCCGCTTTAGTCGGGCTTCGATTTAGTGAAAATATTGCAGACAAGAGGGCAAAACCCCAAAACGAATCAGGAAGCTCGGTTAGACTCATCATAGACTGAACCATATCTAATAAAGTTCGGTTTCTCCTTTCGGCCACACCATTTAATTGTGGTGTGCCAGGAGGAGTCCATTGTGATACTATACCACAATCTTTTAGGTGTGAATCAAATTCAGAATTTAGGTATTCACCACCACGATCGGATCGTAGGGTCTTAATTCTTTTATCCAATTGGTTCTCTACTTCATTGTTAAACTCCTTGAACTTGTCAAAAGCTTCACTTTTGTTCTTCATCAAGTACATATACCCATATCTACTCAAATCATCAGTAAAAGTAATGAAGTACTGAAAACCTCCTTTAGCGGTGATGGTTAATGGTCCACACACATCCGTATGTATGAGAGCCAAAACCTCACTTGCTTGTGTCCCTTTTCCCGCAAAAGGTGCACGAGTCATCTTGCCTAAAAGGCAAGACTCGCATGTACCTTAAGATTCGAAATCAAATGGTTTGAGCACTTTTGATGAAGCAAGTCTCTTAATGCGTCTTTCGTTTATCTGACCTAAACGACAATGCCAAAGGTAGGATTCATATGGATCACCTGTTTTGAGCTTTTTAGTTTCCACATGATAAACGTCAACATCATTTAAAACATAAATTCCTCCAATTGAAATGGCCTTGCCATAAACCAAATCATTCAGCGAAAAAATACAACAATTGTCCTTAATCATAAAACAAAAGCCTTCCGCGTCTAACGCGGAAATAGAGATGATGTTCTTGGTTAAAGTTGGTACAAAATAACACTTATTTAAAAACAACTCTAAACCACTCGCTAAAGTGAGGACATAGGTCCCTAAGGAAATGGCCGCTACTCTAGCTCCATTCCCCATGCGGAGATCCACATCACCTTTTGCTAGAGCTCGCACGTCCCTTAAACCCTGCAAATGATTACAAAGGTGAGAGCCACATCCGGTATCTTATACCCAAGTAGAAGTGCAAGCATAATTAATGTCTGTATCACATAGAGAGAGGAAATCATACCAATAGACGTCACACGCCCTTCCTTGAGGTCCTCCAAGTATTTGGGGAACTCCTCCTATAATGCCCCTTCCCATTACAACGGAAACATTCAGCCTCGGAGAGTTTGACATTCTTTGCCTTAGGTTTGCCATTCTCAACGGCTTTTCCCTTTCCCTTGTCTTGTTTCTTTGATGATTTCTTGAATTGGTACTTTTCTTTCCCCTTTCCCTTCCTAACTCCAAGGGACATGTTCTTTAACTTCATAGTGAGAACATCCCCTTTCTCACTCCCTCTAGCTTTCATATCCGTCTCCGCTTGGGTGAGGAGTTCATGAATTTCATGATAACTCTTATCCATGCCATTCATGTTATAGCTTACCCTAAAGTGGGCAAACTTGGTGGGAAGTGAGTGGAGGATGCGATCCACCACAAGAGTCTTAGGAATGTTACACCCTAGACGCTCTAGGATGTCAACATATTCGACCATTTTTAGTACATGGGGACCAACCTTTTGGCCCCTCTCAAGATTTTCTTCAAAGAAGCGTGCCGCCGCTTCGTATTGGTGGACTTTGGGTGTTTGTGAAAACGTAGTAGTCATACGAGTGAATATCTCGTACGCATTCAAAGAAATGCATGAAAGCTTCAGATTTGGGGACATCGACCATATCAACACATTTTTGAGATCATTGGACATCCTCATATAGTCATCATAGGCGGTCCACACCATCGATGAAGCCCTTGGACCAGGCTCGATAGGAGGGGCATCGGTCAAGTAAGCGAGCACGTTGTCGGACAACGCGACACTTTTGATGTTGGATTCCCATTCAACAAAGTTACTACCGTAATATTTTAAGGTACATTTGTCCATTACGGACCTTAGCCATGAATCTTTGCCTAGTAGAATAATCGATGGTGTTGATGAAGTTGCCATTGCGAATTAAAATGCTACAACAAACAAGGAAATATTAACATTCATTGTTTTTTTAAAAATTACTTGTGAAACATTTTTAACAAGTTTTAACATTTATATAATAATCTCCCACTAAATTATATAAATGATTCCAAGATCCATTTTTAAACAAAAATGAGCATCACTTGGGCGAAACATCCCATAATCGTGTAAATTCGGTAAGTCAACGTTTGACTAATTGTACCTCTAGAACTCTCGGTTGACGGATTTCCTTAAATCCATCTACTAGCCCCGGAATACAAGACCGTCTTAATATCCCGTTGAGTCCAACCAAGTTTGGCGCGTGATAACCTTTTATCACTCTACTTACTCGAGGTAAAAAGAGAACACCCCGCTTGGGCGAGCGTGACTCTAATGAACAGGGGATTCATAGGTGTTACTAATTGGTAAGGTTAATCTCAATTTTAGTTATGTGAGAGATCTTGTCAATTTAGTCAAAAATTCTCTATAAGTGAACTAAGTCGGTGAATGTAAATGACGTGAATTGACAACCGCGAAAATAAAATGCATGTGAATGGCGATTTTGGCATGCGCGGAAAAATAAAAGCAAACAAGCATATGAATAATCCTAGTATGGCCACCTAGTTAAAAAAAACTAGACTATTACATATCGGAAACCAACTCCTTGGTCCCTTGCCTCTTCATAGGAACATCTTCCAAAAGTGGCTCCTTCTTGTGGAATTTGGAACACCTTTCCAAAAATAGACTCCGTCTCGATGTAAATCCGTCTTTTGGAAACGCCGGTAAAGAATAACTATTGCAATCAAATTACATAACTATTCCTATTATACATTAATTAATAAAATAAATAAAACAATTAATTAATTACAAACCGACGATACGAGATCGTATTTAAATTACAAACAAATCGCTATTCCCATGCATTTCGTAAAATAACAATTAAAAATAACGAGGCCATACTAGGTACAACAAAATAAATACTTTAAATAAATGATATTCATTCATTCAACATAAATAAATATGCTTACGAATGCTGTAAAATGATGTCAAAGTCGCCCTATCAACAATCGTTGGTATCTTGCTCGGTTTTGTGGATTTAATCGATTTTTAACTTGTTAAAAATTAATAATTAACACTTAAATCTCATTTAAGTCCAAACTAATTATCCAAAATAATTTGGACCTCAAAAATTAGTCCTCACTAATTTGATGATGAATAATTAGTTTCATTTGGTGTTATTTGCTAATTTAATCGGTAAAATGATATCTTTTAAGTAATAAATCTAAAATAATTGAAACTATTACCAAAAATTGAAACTAAAAATTTTGAGTATTCTGAAACACTCACAAGAACACCAAAAGGCCAAAAAATTGCTCCAAAATTTTTGGATAAATTTTATGAAGAAGAAGATCGATATTTATCGGTTTTTAACCATTAAAACTAATAAACATCAAAACAAGGTGAAAATATATTTTAAACTTCATTTTAAACTTTTAAAATATATTATTGAATGTACATAAATTTATCAAGGGCAGAAATATTCGTTTCAAAATTATGATTAAAATAATTCAATTTTATCGACTTTTATCTCATAAAATCAATAAACAAGCAAAACTTCAAACCAACCTTCGAAATTTTATATACAATCTGTAGACAATATATATATATATATATATATATATATATATATATATATATATATATATATATATATATATATATATATATATATATATATATATATATATATATATATATATATATATATAAAAAAAATATAAATATTTCATGACCCGAATAAACATTTAACTATTTTTAGTTAACTCTTTACCAAAATACGGCATTTTTGACTCGGTTTTCTACAAAAAAACATTAAAAATAGCAAAATAACTTCACAAGTCACTAAATTTTACCACAAACCCTTTGTGATCAGTAGGTATTCATGCCTAAAAATTTTCGTGCTATAACCTCTTTTAACACCATTTTTTATTTTTCCAAATAATCTCATAATTTGTTAAATGTGCTAAAAATCAACATGCAAATTACAAGCCTTAGCTCTGATACCACTTGAAAGATCATACATCCTAATTAGACTCTCTAATTAAAATTCAAATTATCTCATAATTTGTTTTTAGGTGATCTATGTAACATGCATGCAATATAAAAGCATATTAATATAAAGATGGAGGAAATCGGATTTCCTTACATTGGTTTGATGGTGAAAATGGGCACAATCAGGATCTGCTATCTTGATTGATCTTGAGCTAGAAAAATATGGAAGATCCTCCTAGTACAAATCTCCAGATAGAAGATCTCCTTCAAGAAGCACCCAAGAACAAACACCCAAATCTCTAACAAATATTAACTAGATACTTGTCAAAATCTACCCTTAATAATATATAAAATATTACTAACACTCTTAGTAAATATTTTAGGTTACTAACATTCTTAGTAAATGATTTTATTATTTTTTAGAGAGATAAACAATTTTGTTCTTCACATGCAAAATGTTTGATATGAAAAATAACAATTGAATGGGGTATAAAGGAGGGAGTGGCCGGATGGTAGGAGAGAGGAGAAGGAGTGCTTTTTCTAATTTTTATGTCCAATTCAATTTGTTTATAGAATAGAACAAAAGTTGATAGGGAGGAACAAAAGGATGTGTGTAATGATTATATTTCATGCACAAACACATACAATTACACGGTCCAATGCCCCATTTACGGGTCTATTTTGGTTTTTATATTTGTCGCACAAATGCGTGTAATTTTACTTTAAACATCGTTTTATGTTTAAATGTTCCCGATTAATTTTGTCCAAAATACTCCGTAAATATACGTGTACCTCTACACATATTCTTTACGTACTAATATTAATCACATTAATCAATTAATACAATTTTAGTGAATTAACAATTAAGTAACTAAAACCCGTCTCATAAAATTTATTATTCAATTATCGCATAATTAAATAATAACTGTCGCGCCTCGAGTTCGTAACTCGAAATCTCTCTAAAAAGATCGACTAACCTTTTAGCCAATAAATCAAGGGACTAAATAAATTGTATCTCATACAATTAATTAGTTGTCAATTGGGGTTTGTTCCTTTAGGTGTGACCTAAAGGGGTCAGTTGATCACCGCCGTCACACGACAATAATGTCAAACTCTAGTCAGCAAACCGTTATCGATTTATGTTAATCAACTAACGAGGATCGTATAATAAATATTCTGATGATATTCCTTTAATGAGATTTATGATGTAAACGCACTATTGTGGAGGACACTAACTCCAACACTTACTAGTTCCTAACTAGTTTTATGTTTGTTGCTAATTTTCTCCCACTCTATCGTTTGAAAAAATACATCTATTTTTCCCGAAAGATAGCCTCATAAGCTACAAACAATTTCATACTTATGATTGGGAAGGAGGAAAATATCGCACATGTTGACCTTAATTGATGACCCTAAGCCCTACTTTATTTCGTATGGAGTCTTATAAGTGGTTACAAGTCTTAGTTACGAGTGGTGTAGCCAATTGGTATGTTAAATTCCCTACTTTGAGTTCAAATAACTCTATTTGACTTTACAATCGTTCTTTCTTATATCAAATAAGATGTGCCATTTAGTCATAAAAGCATAAGGGAGAATCAAATTCATAGCTTATGTACTCATTACAATGATACAATCGTTGTAATTCTTTTATGATCAATTTGAGTCAATACAATTTATGTTTTTGATGTAAATAGTGTATAATGACAAGTTTTAGAACAAAGAAATTCCATAAAATGAGTGACTTGGGTTCAAAACCAAGTCACCAAAAACCAAATACAACCTTTGTCTTGAAAACAAAAGGAAATAAACTAATTTCCATGTCAAACAAGGAAATTTCAAGAAGTTCTAAAACAACATTTCAAAATACAACAACAAAGAGAAGACAATCAAAATAAGGGCCAAGCTTCCATAGGTCTTCTACTATGGGTGGCTACTTTAGCTTCCTTTGAAAAGCCTCCTTAGGCTTGCTTGTCTTTGCCTTTGTCTTTACTCGAATGCCCTTAAATACAATTAAAAAAGGGTTAAGAATCACAACTTGTATCCAAATACCAAAGTTAAGATTGAAATAAAAAAAACATAAATTATAGGGATATATATATTTACCTAATGGAACAATCTTTCCAGTTTTGAGATCTCCAAGATACTTCGGGCAATTCCTCTTCCAATGTCCGATGCCATTACAATAATGGCATTTGTCCTCGGAAGTAGCATCCTTTTTGGAAGAGCTTTTCTCAATAGCTTTTCCTTTTCCCTTGAAGGGAGTGGGCTTCTTACTCTTGCTAGCACTCCTTTTAAACTTCCCTTTGCTCTTATTGTTAATAACGAGCATATCCTTGGTTGAGCTAACATTTAGGCCCGTGTCTCTCTCGGCTTGCACAAGCATTTTGTGCAATTCATGGAGAGTAGTCCTCATATTTTGCATATTGTAGTTTACCCTAAATTGTACATATGCCTTGATTTTGTTCAAGAAATGTAGAACTCGGTCTATAATGAGTTGTTCGGGAATGTCAATCCCTTGCATTTTAAGGGTCTCAACAAGCTCAATCAACTTGAGCACATGAGGGCTAACCTTTTGGCCCTCTTTGATGTTGACCTCGAAAAATGCGGAGGCCGCTTCAAATTGGATGATCCTTGGAGCTTACGAAAACATGGTCGCAAGCTTGGTGTATGTTTTAGCCTGAATTCTCCTGAAAGGATCCAGCCTAAAGATTAAGTTGTATGGGTATCTAGTTCTAATATTATTGAGAAAATGTTGAGTGACGGATGGAATAATTTATGAGAGAATAATGATGTTTATGTATCCTGGATCAATTAACTGGTAAAGAAAAATAAGAATACAATGGAATAAGAATAATAAGCTAATTGTATAAGAATGTTTGTCTATTATTTCGTGTCCTTTACAAATGTTCTTTTTCTCTATTTATAGTCTTTCTCTTCTAACGTTACAATCAATTACACAAATGTTTTAACCGTTGGAACCGTCTCCTGATTAATAGGGCACATTTCCTATTAATCCGGCTGACTTATTCAAACTCAACAACTTCTCCTCCTTCTCCTCTTGCACGTTGTTGTTTGTGGAGATTATATGTTCTTGTGGTTGGACTTGGTCTTCCGTAAGAATAGGGTGTGCAAGTAACTGCTTTGCTGATCTGTTGATTAAATATCCTGTTGGAGAATTCCGTCAGGCTATTCTAATATTGCTATCAGGCTTCTTCAACATCTTTATCATCCTCTGATATTCTTTTCCTGTCAAATAATAGTTGGAATTGTCCGAACCTTGGTTGCCCCAGTCAACCTAATAAAGTCAGGCTAAACTAAAGTCAGACTAGGCTAAATGGCCTAACAATTGTCGCTTGACATTTTACCCGTGCTGGATCAGGCCAGGGGTAAGATGTCAATTTACCGGGCTCAAAAATAAAAAAGAATCACATTTACTCAATGACTCTTAGACTTCTAGTGACCGTTAATCACTGCAACGGCTAACTACATGATGTCATGCTGACAGTTTTGTGTTTTCTAGGGTTTTTGCACCGTTATTCTCCCCCTATAAATACGGTAATTGTGATGAGTTCATTCTTCACCAAAATTCTTCTACTTCTCTTGCTAAATCTTCTCTGAAATTCTTCCCTATTTTCCAGGAATTTTAGTCTGCTACTCGTAATTTTTCACTAAAGCTTGTTAATTTATCACTAAAATTAATAAAACCACAAAGGATATGGGAGCCAAAAAGCGTCCTGCTTCTCAGAAGGCTGCGGTTGAGCCTGAGCCAACAGACATCCATGAAGAGGAGGTGGTTGAAGTTGATCCTCCTGCTCGTGCTATAGCATTTAAATATCAAGATTTTGTTTTCTCTGCTCTTCGGTCTCTCGAATCTTCTTTCCCTGAAGAAAATCTGTTGAAAACGAACTATGATGGGGTTTTAAGGGAGAAAAAATTGATCCCTGACTCGGCTGAAGTTTGGATCCCTGAGTTTTGTCCAGTCAGGGCTAACTGGGTGTCACCTGGTTGGTTATGTATCTACGAATGGGCGTTCAAGGCGGGTTGTAAGTTGCCTTTTACTCCTTTAATGATTGATACTATTCGCGCCATGGAAGTATCACCTTTCCAAATTATGCCAATGGTTTGGAAACTTGTCCACTCTATTGAAAATTTATGTGCTAAACATAAACTTGTGATTACTGTTACTGACATCAAGGCAGTATATCATCTAAAAAATCCTTCTACTGGTCGTTTCAATTTGAGAATTAAGTCAAAAATGTCTCCATTAATTACTAACTTGGATTCTGGAGACGATAAAGTCTGGGCGAAGACTTACCTGTTTTTCCGGACTGACACTCTGGGGTCTGTCTGGATTATCTGAGATATCCTCCTCTGGAGAGTGGTAGGTTTCCTGTATCTTCAATTTGCATTTTATATTGTATGAATTTGGAATATTTAAGTTTTACCTGTGTATTTTGCAGCTCCTGACTGGAACTCTGATCCTCTTGACAAGGAATATGTTTCAAGGATAGAGACCTTTCTTGCTCTTCCTGAGGAAGAGAGGACTTAGCCTGCTAGTCTGGGCAGGGATTTGTTGCCCCGGTATATGAAGCCTAAGCTGAGTGTGGTCAAAGTACCTAAAGGTAAGCCTAGTTCCACTGCTCTTTCCTGTATGTCTTCTTTATGTCTTTGTGTTGATTGTTGTCTTTCTGCTACTTCTTTCCTGATACTTATGTGTATTATTTATACATTCAGTATACAGATCCTCTGCTAGATTGGCTAGTTTTAATGCTGCCGACTTGAAAGCTGGAGTTGCTAGGATTGCTGAGCAGTCCAAGAGTTAAGAGGCTAGTGGGAGCGACAAGACTCTTGACATTTTAGTTTCTGATGTCCAGCCTCCCCAGGAACCGCCCAGGCTAGTTTCCCCAGAGGTTGTTCAGCCTTCCAAAAGGAGGAGAGAAGCTGTCATTTCTGAGGAAGAAGGGAGAGAGAAAAAACCCATTCAGGCTCAACCAATTAGGAGTGTCAGGGAAGTGGCTACTCGGTTGGACGATATGGACGCTGCCCGGGCACAGATAAATGATTTTTCTGCCAATATCAGCGGCCAGCTCTTATCTGATAATGCCCTTGAATCTTCTACTAAAGTAGTGTCTATCTTGTCTTCTCTTGTGACAAAGGCTGCCGCTCTTGCTTCTTAAGCTAAGGAGGTTACTTGCAAAGGGCGTTATTATTGTGTATCCTTGTGTTACCTTTTTTCCCTTGGGTTTGGTTAATTGATCTTCTTTCATTTTTTTATTGGGCTTCGATGCTGGGTTGGCTACTGCTTGTCAGCTCAAGGATGCCCGGGCTAGAATTACTGGCTTGGAAGAGAAATTGGATAAAGTTAACCATGATTTACACACGTCTAGGGGTAATGAGGTAGTACTTCAATCTCGGCTAGGGTCGGCCAGGGAGGCATCTAGGGCTGCTTTTGTTTGTGAGGTGGCTGCAAAAAATGCTGAGAAAGTTGCCAGGCAAGAACTCGAGGCTGTAAGGGAAGAGCTGGAAGCCGTCAAGAGAGAGTTGGCTGCCGAGAAGCAGGTAATGCAGGATCAGCTGAGGAAGAATGAAGATCTTGGTGCTGAGAAGGAGCTGGTGGAAGCGCGGCTTACTGATGCTGCTCAGTACTTCTTCGGGAAAGGCCGGGTTGATGCTATGAGAGATCCTGAATCTGACCGGGCTAAGCAGGATCCGGATCGGGATGAGACAGCTTTGGACACCCAGTATCCTGATTTGGCCAATATGGGTCATGAAGAAGAGGTAGATTCTCCTCCTTCCAAGGAGAAGTCTATTGATCAGGAAATGGTGGAGGGTTGTGAGTCGGTACTTGATTTGAAATCTGTTTAAGCTTGTGTTTTTGTTTTGGCCCATCCAGGGGGGATGTTCCTGGAATGAATACTTGTTACTTTTTAGGTGTGTGGTTTTATATGGCTGGTATTTTTTTGAATGAACATTTTGTTTTGGTTTTTAAACAATTGATCTTTGATGGTTTCTTTTTGTGTTTTGATAAGGCATATTTGTAGTGTTGGATGTGTACTGGATCTGGCCAGTTATTCGACTGGATCGGGCCAGGTTTCCTTGTGCTGGATCTAGCCAGTTCTTTGTGTCATGGGTGGGGTTATTGCCTGTCTGGAGGGCTTATGTCCCCTGCCTGTCTGGAGGGCTTATGACCCATTTATGACATACAATCCTGGAAAAATTTTCCCAGGTTTGTATATTAAATTGAGCTCAATATTTTAAGGCCTATTCTTGCAACTGAAAGTTGGATATTAGCGGAGTGGCCCTCAATCTTAAAAATTTGTTTTAAGTAAGGTACATTATGCAAAACAAATATTGAAGATTCTACTCGTTAAAGAGAAAGACGAGAATATTGACAAGTATGTAGGCACATAATGAAAGGAATAATATAAGGCATTTATTCATATAATGGCAAGTACCATACACTTAGTTGCATATTAGGTCAGGCAAAACATGGTAAGGTAAAGATTATACCTGGGCTGGGGGATATATTTTATATGTGAAATAGTTTTAAATGTGCAATATTCCAAGCTCTGGGGATCATTTCGCCGTCCAGGGTTTGTAGCCTGTAAGCACCCTGGCCGACTATTGAGTCAATCAGGTAGGGACCTTCCCAGGTTGGGTCCAATTTGCCTGCGTTTTTCTCCTTTGTGTTTTGAAAAACTTTTCTGAGAACAAGGTCTCCTACCCTGAATACTCTGGGTTTGACAGTCTTGTTGAAGCTTTTAGCTACTGTTTGCTGATATGCCGCCATTCTGATGCTGGCTGCATCCCTCAGTTCTTCTATTAAGTCCAGGCTATCTTCCATTAGAGGTATATTGCTTGTTGTTGTGTTCAGGCTGCATCTGGCTGATGGGATGTCGACCTCTGCTGGGATTACTGCTTCACACCCATAGACCAAGGAATAAGGGGTTTGGCCTGTGGATGTTTTAGGCGTGGTCCGGTCAGCCCAAAGGACCAAGAGAAGTTTTTCAGCCCATCTACCTTTCCTTCTTTCTAGCTTCTTCTTCAGGCAACTGATTATTAATTTGTTGCTGGATTCTGCCTGGCCGTTAGATTTTGGATATCCTGGTGTGGAAGTTACCAGGGTGATGTTCCATTGAGCATAGAAAGTTGCTGTTCTTTTTCCCACGAATTGCATGCCGTTGTCGCATACTATTTCAGAAGGAATGCCATATCTACATATGATGTTACGTTTGATCAATGCTATGACATCCTTTTCTTTGACTTGCCTGTACGAATCAGCTTCTATCCACTTGGAGAAGTAGTCAGTCATTGCTAGCATGAAAACTTTTTGCCCAGGTGCTTGAGGTAGTTTTCCTACTATATCCATGCCCCACTTCATAAATGGTCAGGGGGCGGATATGGAATGTAGCTCCTAAGATGGTTGGTGGATATATGGTCCATGAATTTGGCAGGCTTCACATTTAGAGCTGAATTCCAAGCAATCGGCCCTCAGAGTGGGCCAGAAATAGCCTGTTCTGAGTACTTTGCTTGCCATGCTCCTTCCGCCTTTATGATTTTCACAGTATCCTCCATGGATTTCTGATAGTATCTGTTCAGCTTCTTGTGGTTCCAGGCATCTGAGGTATGGTCCTGCCTGCGATTAAAAAGCACATTGTTAATAATAGTATATGAAGCAGCTTTGATTTTGAGTGCTCTAGCATCTTGCTTATTCAGGGGGACGATTCCTTGTTGGAGCCAATCATAGTAAGGTTTTGTCCATAAATTGGCAATATATATTGGGAAACTTTCATCTTGTTTGTTTATTGCAGGTTCTAATAAATGTACGATGGAGATTTTATCAAAATCAGGGGGACTGAAGTTGGATCCTAGGCCGGCTAGGGCATCGGCCTGGGTATTCAAGTCCCTAGGTATTTGATCAATATTAAAATTGCGGAATTTGGTTTTTAAATTTTGGACAACTTCCAAATAGAGCATCATTTTTGAGTCTTTTGCAGTATATACTCTATTTACTTGGTTTGAAATAAGAAGGGAATCAGTACGTACCTTTAAGTTTTGTACACCAAGGTCAATACATACTTTTAATCCAGCTATTAGGGCTTCATATTCCGCCTCATTGTTGGTAGCTTCGAATGCACAGCTTATAGCGTGTACTATCTTATCCCCCTGTGGCGATTTTAGTACTACCCCTAAGTCGGTACCCCTCATGTTGGCTGCACCGTCGACGAACAGGGTCCATTCTAGGTCTGTTTGGTCACTGGTCAGTCTGTTTACTTCTTTTATCAGGTCGGGTTCTAGGGTTGGGCAAAAATCAGCCACAAAGTCTGCTAGTGCTTGTGACTTAATTGATGTTCTTGGTTCAAAGTTTATGTTGTAGGTGCTTAGCTGGACTGACCACTTGCACATTCGTCCGGATAGTTCTGGTTTCCTAAGTACAGACTTGATAGGAAGATTGGTTCTGACTATTATAGGGTGGCTTTCAAAGTATGGTCTTAACTTAGTACAACTCATAATTAAAGCTAAAACCTATTTTTCAAGTAGGCCATACCTGATCTCTGCATCTAATAGACTTTTACTTACGTAATAGACAGGGTGTTGCTGTCCGTCCACTTCTTTGACTGAATCTGCGCTGACAAAGATTTAGTGATCGAAATTATCTTTTGTCGGGGTTAAATCTTTGACTGGTTTTGCCAACAATGGTGGAGAAGATAGATATGCTTTCAAATCTTCAAAGGCAGCTTGGTGATCAGGGGTCCATTGGAAGTCTTTATTTTTCCTGAGCAGGTTGTAAAATGATTTGCACCCCTCTGATGACCTTGAAATGAACCTGTTCAGGGCTGCTATTCTTCCTGTCAGCTTTTGTATGTCTTTGACTGTTTTTGGTGGTTCTAGGTCCAGGATGGCTTTGATCTGTTTAGGACTGGTTTCTATTCCTCTTTTTGTCACCATGTAGCCCAAGAATTTGCCTGCTGAGACTCCGAAGTGACACTTCTGTGGGTTTAGTTTCATGTTGAATTTCTCCAGTATTTGGAATGCTACTTCCAGGACTCTGACGTGGTCTTCTGCCTTTTTTGACTTGACTACCATGTCGTCAATGTAGACTTCCATGGTGTCTCCAATTTGATCTTTGAACATCATGTTGACCAACCTTTGATAGGTTGCACCTGCATTTTTTAATCCAAAGGGCATGGTAGTGTAACAGTATACTCCTCTTTCAGTAATGAAGGCTGTACTTTCCTGATCTGCGGGGTACATCTTTATTTGGTTGAATCCACTGGAGGCATCCATGAATGTTAACATCTCGTGGCCTGCAGTGGCGTCCACCATTGCATCAATATGTGGCAGGGGAAATGGATCTTTGGGGCAGGCCTTGTTCAGGTCAGTGTAGTCTACACAGACTCTCCACTTGCCATTTTTCTTCTGGACAACTATTATATTTGCAAGCCAGTCGGGGTACATCACTTCCCTGATCATTCCCATGTCCAATAGCTTATCGACTTCTTGGTTGATGATTTCATTTCTTTCTGCAGCAAATTTCCTCCTCTTTTGCTGTACAGGCTTAAAGGATTTGTCAATATTTAACTTATGGGTTACAATATCAGCATCTATACCAGTCATATCAAAATTTGACCAAGCAAAACAAGACATTTTAGTTTTGAGGAAGCTGACCAGGTTGGGTCTGACTGAGTCAGGTGCGTCTGACCCTACAAGTACCTTCCTGTCAGAATTCAGGTCCGAAATGACCTCTCCTGTTTCCATTTGTGATTGTGCAACATATTCTTTCCTGACAGGGGACTTTAATTGCTATGCGAGGGACTTACCTGACTTTGAAGGTTTCAAAGCCTGGGTGTAACATTCCTGGGCCGTCCTTTGTTCTCCCCTGATGGTGGTTATCCCCCATTCGGTTGGTATCTTCACACATTGATGATATGTTGACGGGATGGCTTTGACGTTGTGGATCCATGGTCTGCCTAGGATTACGTTATACGAGGATAGGCAATCCATTACCCCGAATCTTTCATAGGAAGCTACGCCTTCCACATAGGTTGGCAGGCTAATTTCTCCCAGGGTATTCTTTGTTTCTCTGCTGAATCCGACTAGGACACTGGATTTCTTGATGATTTTCGTTTTATCTGTCTTCATAGCTTTGAGGACGTCGAGCATCACCAAGTTGATTGAACTGCCTCCGTCTATCAGGATTCTTGATACCTTGGCCGTGCCAATTTTCATGGTAATTACCAGGCTGTCATAGTGTAGATCTGATATTCCCTGCAAGTCTGAGTCATCAAAAGTAATGGCAGGTAATGACTTAGACCTAAAAGGGGTTTGAAGTTTAGACTCCCTGGAGATTCTTTTGGCAGCCGAGCTGGTTAAGCCACATATTTCTGAGCCTCCGTTTATGAACTTGACTTCATAGATGGGGGGAGAAGGAGGAGGATCTCTACTGTTTCCTGGATCTCTGTTGCTTGGTCCTTCATCTTTGCTCTTGGATTGCTGGGTTAAGTCTTTCAGATAGCCCTTCTTTAGGAGGTACGCCACTTGTTTCCTGAGTTGGATACATTCTTCTGTGGCGTGTCCGATATCCTGATGGAAGTCACACCATTTTGTTGGATATTTCCTGGGGTTGTCAGATTTCTAGGGCCATCTGACCGTGTCTCCCAAGCTTTCCAGGCATTTGATTAGTCCTGCAGTATTTATAGAAAAGTTATATTCAGGAATACTTGGTAGGCTATAAAGGTTAACTTTATGTTCCTGTGCCATGTTGACTTCAGATCGTTCAGGTCTGGAATAGGGTGTTGATCTGGGGTTGCCTCCTTTCTGGTAGGAGCTTTTCCTGTTAGTGTGTCCGTAGCTTTGCTTTCCTCCGGATGAGTTTGTTCTGAAGTTGAGGTCTTCTTCCAATCTAACATGTTCTAAGGCGATGGATTGAACAGTGGCAAAGGTTGGGCAGGCTTTTTTGGTTAAGTCTGCATAGATGTCACTGTCAAGCAGTACTCCTTGCCTGAAGGCTTCTATCGCTGTTTCTTCATCACACCTGGGAATGGCTACCTTCTCTTTGACAAATCTGGCCAGGAATTCTTTAAGAGATTCTTCAGGGAGCTGTTTTACCCTGAACAAGTTACTGGGTCTCTTTGCCATGTCTCTGCTGCTCGCAAATTGTTGATTAAAGGCATTGACCAAGTCTGCAAAATTCTTGATACTTCCATTTGGGAGATTGATGACTCATTGCAATGCTGCTCCAGTTAGGGTTGTACCAAAACCTTTACACATGCAAACCTGCCTGAGTTCACTGGGTATTGAGGCGGCTAACATCTTCTGTTTGAATATAGCAACGTGATTTTGTGAATCAGAGGTTCCATCATAAGTTCTCATGGATGGGACGGTAAATTTCTTGGGGAGATCAATCTTTGCAATTTCATCAGCAAAGGGTGAGTCAGCGAAGCTGTCAACTTCCACCTCAGCCACGGGATCTGGCACTCCAGGTATATTTTCTATCTTGTTATGGAGTTTTTGAATTTCCTGAAGCATAGCCATCATTATTGGTGCCTCAGTTTTGTTTGTTTCATTGTTGGGAATAATTTGTGTGCCGGATGAGGTGTCCTTCTCCGGAGTTCCAAAACTGGAGAAGTCGATGTGCTTGATGATGGATGAGAATGGGGTTCCTGGCTCGAATCTAGTTTTGGAACCAGAAGCCTGATTTTCCAATTTGTTTCTCAGGTTAGATTCAGATTCCTTAAGTCTTGTGATCTCAGCCTCTGCTTGAGCCGCCTGTTCTTGAATTGTTTCCAATTTTTTGATCTTAGCCAAGGCGGCTGCCAATTGTTGTTCTGGAGTAGGTTCTGTCATTTTTGTGTATAAGGATTGAATGAAAAAGTGATGAGGAAGATTTTTTTATTAATGAACTAGATGCCCCACGGTAGGCGCCAATTGTTTTAGCCTGAATTCTCCTGAAAGAATCCGGCCTGAAGATTAAGTTGTATGGGTATCTAGTTCTAATATTATTGAGAAAATGTTGAGTGACGGATGGAATAATTTATGAGAGAATAATGATGTTTATGTATCCTGGATCAATTAACTGGTAAAGAAAAATAAGAATACAATGGAAAAGAATATTAAGCTAATTGTATAAGAATGTTTGTCTATTATTTCGTGTCCTTTACAAATGTTCTTCTTCTCTATTTATAGTCTTTCTCTTCTAACGTTACAATCAATTACACAAATGTTTTAACCGTTGGAACCGTCTCCTGATTAATAGGGCACATTTCCTATTAATCCGGCTGACTTATTCAAACTCAACAACTTCCCCTCCTTCTCCTCTTGCACGTTGTTGTTTATGGAGATTATATGTTCTTGTGGTTGGACTGGGTCTTCCGTAAGAATAGGGTGTGCAAGTAACTGCTTTGCTGATCTGTTGATTAAATATCCTGTTGGAGAATTCCGTCAGGCTATTCTAATATTGCTATCAGGCTTCTTCAGCAGCTTTATCATCCTCTGATATTCTTTTCCTGTCAAATAATATCTGCAATTGTCCGAACCTTGGTTGCCCCAGTCAGCCTAATAAAGTCAGGCTAAACTAAAGTCAGACCAGGCTAAATTGGGCCTAACAGTGTAGATCTCATAGGTCGTGTTATCTTAATAGCACTCCTTTGGAGATCCGGTTCCATTGAGAAAATCAAGATGTTCTTGATTGCGGCCGATTCTTTTAGGTAAGCCTCATAGGCTTGCCTTACGGCGGGGGTAGACCTAGTAGTAGATGCAGTGGGAGCGGCTTCGGTAAGGTAACAAAGCTTGTCATCACCTTCCGCGGCCAAGCGGAGTTGCGCGTCCCAATCGGCGAAGTTAGACCCATTCTTTTCTAATTTACATCGATCCATAAAGGATCGGAGCCAAGAAGCATTGGTGAGAGGTGGAGAGGTTGCGCTAGTTGAAGCGGATGAATTAGGAGTTGTCATTGCTTATTAATCAAATTGACTACAAAAAGAAAATGAAGGAATCATAAACATTTATCGTTTTAATTAATCTTGCAAACATTTTAAACAAGTCTAGCAATTATATAGTGACCTTTACCCAACTATAATAAATGATTTCGATATCCATCTTTATACAAATATGGGCACGGGGAAACCGATACATCCCATACTTATGTAAATTTGGTGAATTAACTCTTTAATTAATTCTACTTTAGAACTCTCGGTTGATGAATTTCATAAAACCCATCTTATAGCCCCGGAACATAAGACTAGTCATAATGTCCCATTGAGAACAACCAAATTTCGTGTGTAATAACGTTTTATTACCCCACTTACCCAATGAAAAATGAAAGAACCCCGGGAAAACCGAACCTACCCCAAATGTCACGGGGATTCATGGGTCCTACTATGCAAGGCTAATCTCAATTTTAAATTTAGTGAGAGGTCATGTCAATTTATTATCTATCTCGTTTAGTGAACTAAATCGGTGAACTATCGATAATTGTAATTGACATGGTCGATGACTCGATAAGAAACGATATACATGTGAAGTTATGGCGATTTGGCAATGCATGCAACATATGAAGAGAAATGCAAAGCAAATAATAAATTCCTAGTATGGCCTTCCTAAAATAGAAAATCAAATAATCTATTACAAATTCAAAAACCAACTCCATTGGTCCCTTGATCTTCAAGTGGCACGCCTCCCAAAAACACCGTCTTCGTCGGAACGCCTTTCCAAATGGTACCGTCTTGAAGGAACTCCGGAATTAAAAATATAGTAATAAAATGACATAGCTTTTGCATTATACATTTACAATGGAAAAAAAAACTTAGTAAAAGTAAAAGTGATACGAGATCACATTAAATTACAACCGTATCGATATCCCCTTACATTACGGGAAATATCAATAAAAAGTAAGGCCATACTAAGATAAAATTACATAATTCAAAATTATATAAATAAAATATGACATTCATCAATGAAATATGCTGCATTATAATATGGATCTACACTACAACAAATTGTTACTTGCGCCACGAATTATGCCACGGGAATTTATAATTCGTGGCTAAACTCTGCTTAGCCACGGGAAAAATTTATTCATTATTTTGGAAAAACTTTTATGCCACGGGATAAGTTTTCCCATGGCAAAAAGTCACTTGCGCCACGAAATAGGCTACACCCATGGCAAATAATCATTTTAGTCACGAACTATGTCACACCCGTGACGAAATTTTAATTAGCCACGAACTAACAAACTCCCGTGGCGAGTATCTTTTCCGACTTAAATTAAGATATTTTCATGTTAACGCAAACTTAAAATCTAAAAGAAATTTAATCAAATATAAATAATTTTAAAATGTATTTGAATATAAAATTTTGCAAACACTTTGATTAATTTAATTAATATTTTTTTATTGTTTTACTTACTTTAATAAGAAATTTTAAAATTTTATAAACTTATATGCAAGCAAAGAAAAGTTTATCGTCTAAATATTTTTATTCTTTTAGAAATCACAATTACGTTTTGCAGGTTTTTCACAATATTTCCAATTTAAGAAATTTGTTTTAATATATAATTCTGTTTATTAGAGTCGTGAATTTCTTTTAATTTTTTAATTAAAACATTATAATCTTATATAACAATCTTAAATGATCGTATCATATTTAAAGACATAGCATATAAAATTAAATAAATAAGTTATTTATCATCTACCTTTGATAAATATAAAATTAACTTAATGTCAAATTGGTTCATTCAGAATTGTTTACAACTTTATTTGTATGATATTTATAGAAAAATTTGAATTTGATATAAAATATAACTTGGTGAGAAAAAAAACTTTGGGAAATTTTTTTTTAGGAGTGAAAAAAAAAGGACAATTAGATTACAAAATTGATTAAATAAAATAAGTGCGCTGAGAATTGAAAGAAAAAAAATGATCTTCCACAAATCAATTAAGAAAAAAACATATCGGAGAAATTATCAATATAAAAAATTCAAGGGTTAATTGATAAACATTACAAATATAATGACTTCTTTTCATAATCAGTACCAACATAATCAATAATTAGTAATCAATACCAAAATATTAACTTTTTTCTACGATCGGTACTAAGTCTCCTGAAAATTTAATCTTAACCTACTTGAAAAGTTCCAAAAAGCCATCATTCAAGTACAAATCTCCACTCACCCACTTCCAAAATCCCTCTCTTAAATGAAAACACCTTTAAAGTAGGAAAAAAATTAGAGTAAGAAGGCGACTTGGTACCTATCGTAGAAAAAAGTTAATATTTTGGTAGTGATTACTAATTATTGATTATGTTGGTATTGATTATGAAAAAGATGACTAAAGTTTGTAGTTTTAATCAATTTACCCAAAATTCAATATGGAGAATTTTTTCAATTGAAAATGACCACATCACAGGGAAAATATAGAAATTATAATAATTTAAAGTTACATGTGCAAATAATGTGAAAAATTTGAGAAAAAAAACGATAAATCATAACAAAGAGAAATCAGTTTAAGAAAATAAGTAATTTTGTTGTACGACAATGTTTTTCGTGTTTATTGAGTAAAAAGTGATTTCTTTTTGGTTAATAGTGACCAACTTGGGGGAAAAAAGACCTTAATTTATAAAAAGTGGTCTTATTTTACAAAAAAAGGATTAATTTTTCATATCGTATGTATGACAGTCATACAATAGCATTTGCATAAAAAATATACGAAAAAATGAGTACAAGAGAAATGAAAATAAGAATGTCGATAAACTAAAGAAATAAAAAAAAATGTTAGGAAAACATGATTAAGTTTTCTTTTTAGAGAAAATGGTTTTGCTAACTTGGGCAAAAAAAATGACGTCAAAATCATTAGTCGGGAGGGTAACATCGAAAATTTGATTGTTTTGGCCAAAATAATATTTTTCCCGCAAAAATTCGTAAATCATGTAACATTTTTGTAATTAAATAGTACTAAAGGTAAATTTTGAAAGGAAAAAAATAAACTAAAAAGGATTAAAAGTACTAATTATATCAACAAACTTGACTTTCAGTTTCGGTAGCACATCAAAAGAACTCTATAGTTAAGCGTGCTAAGGTGAGAGTAGTGTTGGGATGGGTGACCTCCTGGGAAGCCTCTTTGATGCGCGCGAATGCATAACCGGTGAAACCAAAGAATGATTCAAATGAATCGAGTTAACTAGCGAAACCAGTGCCGAGATTGTCATTATTCCATATATGATAAAAAATCGATCATGAAAAAAAATTATTTAACATTTTATTTATTTAATTTTCATATATATTTTTTGGAAAATTCACGTGGTACCCTCGAACTTTGCCATTTTTCACGTGGTACCCTACTTTTTAAGTTTGTGTATATGATATCCTTGAAATTTGATTTTCAAGCGCAACATGCCCTATTTATCGTTTTTAAAATTTTCAATTGAGCATAAATTATAGATCAGAAATCGAAATTGACTAATTTTTTTTTTTTTCAAATTGATTAACTCTTCGAGATCTATAAATTGATACAACGAAAATGGTCATTCGGAAATTTAAGATCCAAGATATGTTTGATTGGAGATTTTCGTTAAAAAAAACCCTATAAATTGTCAGTCGGCAATTTTTTTTCTCAAAATTGTAGATTATGACGAGATAATCATTTAACGGAAAAAAATTAGCTGATTCTGAATTTTGATCTAGGAATTATGCGCAATTGAGTTTTTTTAAAGCGACAAAAAGGATATGTTATGCATGAAATTCAAACATAGAGGGCATAATGTACACAAACTTAAAAAGTTGGATACCATGTGCAAAATGACAAAGTTCGAGGGTACCACGTGAATTTTCCTTATATTTTTTGCCACGGAAATTATTTGTTGGCCACGGGAAATTTTTTCGCCACGGGAGTTATTAGCCACAAGAGATTCCGTGGCCAAAAATTTAATAATAGCCATGTTCTTGTTTTTCCCGTGGCTATCTCTTTGTCATGGCCACTTGCGTCACGGAAGGTATTCCCGTGGCCAAATGATTTAGCCACGGAAATTTAACACTTGCGCAACGAATTTAGTCGTGGCCCAAGTGCTCATTTGTAGTAGTGCTAACATGCCAAGTTATGTGTCAATTCGCCGTATTTAAACTTATATCGTAAATACAACCCGGTTTTATGGATATTCGCGATTTTTAACTTATTAAAATCGCAAAATAATACTAAAATAAATTTTATCCCAAGTTAATTATGACTCAAAAATTAGTCATTACTCAATTTTTGGCAACAATTCAACTTGGTATTACAATTATGCTCATATATGACCTTAAAATTATAACTTTTCTTAAATAAATCCAAATTTAAATTACAATAATTTCAAAATTTGAATTTTAAATTTTTGAACATTCTGGAATATTACCATGACACTCATAATGTCAAAAATCAAGGTTAAAAAAATAGAATTTATTTTGAGAAAAAATAGTTGCGATTTATCGGTTTTATCAAATAAAACATCTAAAGCATATGAAAATCAATCTATTCAATGTTTAACTTTAGATATGATATGTGGGACATAAATTTAACCTAAAATAATTTTCTCATGCTATGAAATTTGTTTTAGCTATTTTTGCTAAAAATAGTCACTATTTATGTCATTTTTACACTAAAAATTCATAAACCATGCAAAATGAATCGTGTTCATCTCAAATTTTACACACAGTAAGTAAAATATGTATGTGATAACATATGAAAATTTCAAGGCCAGTTTCAAAGTTTAACTATTTTTAGTCATTTAAACATCATTTTACTCATTAAAATGTAATAAAATTACTAAAAATCATTAAAATGAGCAATAATATGCCATAAATCATCAAAATGACCTAAAATCACATTAGAACCAGAATATATTAAGATCCAAAAGATTTCGTGACTTTATCTAAGAAATCACAAAATACTAGTTTTATTTAAGTTACTAATAACTTGAAAAAACTATAAATCGATTATGCATGCAACATCCTATGCTCTGATACCAATTGAAAGTTCCATAAACCAATTTATTAGACTCTTATAATAATAAAACTAATTTACTCATTAAACTAGTGGTGGATCTAGTGCATGCATAACAAAATAAAGAGATTAAGAAGAAAACTATTTTCCTTACATTGTAGTAAGATCCGAAATTAGGCACAAGTAAGGTCTCCTACCTTCACTTGTTCTTGAGCTAAAAATAGTGGATGATCCTCCAACCTCAAGTATAGAGATACTCCTTAAAAATTGCACCCAGGACTTTAACCCTTAAATCTAATTTATATATTAACTAGATAAGAAATTAGATACCTTAAATAATATTTCTAATCTAATATTACTACTACTTTTAGCAGTATATTTGGTTATTAGAAAATATAAGAACAAGATTTTAGAGCTTCTAAAAGTATTTTAGAGTGAGAAAGAATAATAATACACAAGACAATTTTGTGAAATTGGTTGAATGGAAAAATAAGAGCCAAGCCCTTATTTTGAAGGGAGTAGCCGGTTTTTGGAGGGTCAAGAGAAGGCCAATACATGGCCTTCGCTTTTCATATTGTTCTTCACAAGAAACTAGGTGTGTAAGGCTATTTAGTATTAGGTTATCATTGTGTTTTATTTAACAATTAAATAAAACACCCACTAACCCATAAACCCTTCCATTTTTTCGGTCTATCTATTAAAATGGAGTCCATTTTATTTTGTCAACTTTGTCAATTGTATTATTGTGTGATATGTGACATAAAATGAGTCATATGTCATTTTAATGCATACTTAACTTATTAAATTTCATTATTTATAAAAATAAATCACATACAAAATAAATCAACTAGTAATTCATAATTACATGTAAATAAAATGGGTCGTGTTAATATAATCTACAATATTTTGTAATTATAATTAACCAATCATTCTTATTTTAATTGTTTCATCAACAATAATCAATTTTAGTAATAAAACATTTTAGCTACTAAAACAAATCTTATTTAATCATATTACCATAAGATACGAATTCTCACTCACAAAATAAATTGTTCAATTTTAATGAATTAATTAACTTGTATCGACATACAATTAATTAACTTATCTATTAAGGGAATTGTCCTATAGGTGTGACCTTAAGGGATCAACTGATCACCACCGTCAAACGACAGTAATGTCAAACTCTAGTTAGTCAATCATTACAGATTAATGTTGATCAGTTGACAATGTTATTGAATCATCCCCTCCGTATTCTTATTATGAGATTTAATCATGTGATCGCACTATTGTTGACGACACTTACTCCAACATGTCATACATAAGGCATATTTAAGACTTTGACGAGTGATGCATATAATTTAAATTTGTTTAATATCAGTGGTAATTAATAAAAATGAGCTATTTGTTCAGGTAAGAGAAATTGTATTATTATACCTATTTAAGAGACTTATTTATACTTTACAGACACATTAGTGAGAAAGATAATTGTTCACCTATTTAAGCTAGTTCCCTGTAACACCCCCTTCTTACCCGGTCAAGGTAATTGGGAGATGTTACCATCTCGGTTTCCCGAGGCAGTGAAATCGGAATTACAATTAAGAAACTTTATTAAATAAATAACAAGTTTAGTTATTACAAACACAAACTAATGAATAAAGTACAACTCATGACCACTATACTCATCTAACCAACTATACTCGTCTCGTGACTCATCAAGCTCGTCCCGTGTCCCGCATGCTATCCAAACAACCTGTACTTAACCTGCTCCCCATATGATCGGAAATATCATATGGATCGACACAGGCCGCCCCGGAAATAGGTGACATTTACACAGACACACAAACGTCAGTTTCAATACACAAACATGATGATTGATAGGCTTGTTGCACACCTAATCAAAGATAAAATTCCCTAGACACAAATGAATGTAGTACAAGGGATCGAACACAAGCAGACGGGAATTGTGTTATGAAATGCTATGAATAGAATTCTAACAAGGTCGATTACGATAGGTTGTTTGATTGGTTTGAATACTTGTAAATAAAATGACGTAAAATATATATGATAAAAGAGTCTAAGGGAGTCGGGTCACACAAGCAATTACGTAAATGTTCATGCCAAAACTAGGAATTCTTAATAACAACAATTGTTTAGGTCTCGTGACAACCACCTCGCGGCCTTATTGTCAACTATATATCGGGTCCTAGAGAACTCTCGTTATGACTAGGTCGGTCTACTAACACATGTTTAGTCTAATCCAATTTCGTGCCTCTCGACTTATAGAATGAATTTAATAAACTTAACCAATGCTTATGGCCACTAAACAAAGATTAATCAAAGAAAGTCAAACATGTGATAGAAACAAATTATTGATATTATAGCATCCATTAACAATTACAAGAACTATTTATGCATGACTTCCCTAATTCCTAGACAAAAAAAACTACTCACTCATAGTGAAAATAAAACAAATATTGTATGAATTAATAAACATGATTATAATGGAAATATAATTAAATGAAATTATAAGAGTTATTAATAAACTAAATAGAAATAACATATGAATCGGTGAAATGCTAAAGATGAGAAATGTAATATGAAATGCTAATGATAAACTAGTGATGATAAAAACTTGATAATAATATGAAATAACAAACTAATATAAAATGCTAATAACTAAAATGTAAAGTAGAAAACAACTGATATGGAAAATGCAAAGACGAAATAAACTAGAATCGAAATTACCAAAACAAAGAACTTGGAACTTGAATGAAGAGAACACAAATGACAACCCAAATAACTTGAATGGAAAGATTATATTACATAGAACCAAATGCTTAACTTGAATTGTTTAACAAAGGAAATGCTTAACAATATGTAAACTAATGAAAACTAGAGAGAATTTGTGTGCTAAGTATGTAAAGGAGTGTAAAAGATGTAAAAGAGATGTAAAAGAGATATCCTACAATGACGGATTAAGCCCCTCTATTTATAGTAAAATAGGGGCATAACGTAAAGTTCATAGAGCAAGGTAGCCCTGATCGGGGCCTGGCCACCCCGCTCGGGGTTGTAGGTATCCGGATTAATTCTCTTAAATCTTGATTAATTGCTCCAAGGGATCCAAAGTTCATGTTTAATGCCCCTTAATACACCCGTTTAATTTGCACATTTGGACATCCTAAGAGCATCTCTAAGCTTGACTTTTCCATTTGTTTGACTTGGACTTTCGCTTGGGACAAATTCATTTCTTTATTTGTTCATCAACCCAAGCTCCGTACTTCTTACTCGGGTTTGGAAATTACCAAAACACCCTTCCGCGGTCATGCTTAGTCTTTTAGCCTCGTGAACTCGTGCGCTTGCTACTTTGATGGTAAGAAGCTACTAAAAGCTTATTTTCCTACAAAACACAATGAAAACAAGCAAACACAACTAGAATACGGAATTAGCTCATTAAATCACTAATATTAGTTCAAAGGACGTGTAAAATAGAGCTAAAATAGGGGGTAAAATCATATATAAAATGGACACATCAAACTCCCCCAAGCTAAACGCTTGCTTGTCCTCAAGTAAGAAACCATATCCCATTAATTGAAATATCCTAAAACAAGCTAGATCATAATGATTCGAAACCCGAAACAACATGGGCATAAATATAATGCAAAAACATGGATGAGATTTATATGACGGCGTAGCTTGAATGACTTCGAATGAACTTTTCGGCCCTTGCATGATATTTTTGACTTTGGACTCTCACGATTCACTCAATACTCATTATATGTGAAAGGATTTTTATGTGAGTAGCATTCACCTATCCTCTACTCATGAGAGTGTGCATGCAATCTAATATGTAGTCATTTCAAATCACAAGTAAAAAACAATCAAAATGCAAGCATGTAAAAGAAGCCAATGTGTAGAAGAAGGCAACTTGTAATGGGTAAGAAAGGGGAACATATGAATTATGGTTATGTGGAGCTAAGTCAAGCTAGCAATAACCAAATGAAAGGATGCTCAATTCCAAAACTAAACCTAAAATTTCAATGCAAACCATAAGAAAACACTCCAAAAGATGATAATAAAACATGAGAATTTTCTTATTTTCACTTCTTCTTTTTCTCAATACAATTCATGCTTTTTTTTTTTTTTTTTTTTTTTTTGGTGAAATGTGAGTATGTATTAATATATCAAAGAACCCGTCTCATGTACAAAAGAGGCTAGCTGGAACGAATTCCAACAACAAAAAATGATAGCAACCACAAACAAATCAATTTAGGAATCTCATAAGAGATCCTACTGCATCAAAATCAGATCGCCCATCCCTATTCGGATATTTCCTTCTTACCTGCGATCGTATCATCTTCTTCATCCTCTCAAACCTTATCACTGGTCTTTCAACGCAGAGCTCATGGCGCGCCCGGTTCCTCTGAGTCCACACACAGTACCGGTAAGTTGTTTGAATCAGAGCCATTGCTTTCCATTTCATATTGTTTCGATTAGTTATCATTAACTCGTTGATGGTGGGTATCGATCGACCAATCCACTCTTCAATGAGTTGATGTACTTGTTTACCAAAATCACAGTAATTGAAAAGATGGTCACTAGTTTCAGTCTGTGTTTCACATAGAATGCATCTGTCATCAGTGCAAACACCATAGGCAAAGAGCTTTGCTTTAGTGTTAATCCCTTCTTGCATAATGAGCCACAAGTTTAGTGAGCATTTTGGAATATTCCAGTCATTCCAGACGATTACTGACCAAGGTTGAGAAGCATGAGTACCCAGCAGCCAGTCATAGCCATTTCCAATCGTGTACCCTTTCTGATGAGGGTACCAAAGATTGTCAATAAAACCATCTTTGATTTTCTCCTTAACCTTACAGATAGATTTCCAAGTCCAAGAAGCGTCGTTTGCAGGTTTATAGTCATGCCAGTTTGAGCCTTTGAGGTAAACATTATCAACCCATTTAATCCACAGTCTGTCAGATTTTGTATAAATCCAATTCACCAATTTTCCAACAGCAGCTATATTCCAGATACTCGCTTTTTTAATACCAAGACCTCCTGCATCCTTAGGTAAAGTGACCCTATCCCAACCAACTAGAGGGAGTCTATGGTATTCACTGCTACTATCCCACAGAAAATTCCTACAAATGGCTTCAACCCTTTTAATGGCAGCATTAGGAATAACAAACATCGCAGCCCAATAGTTATATAAAGTATTAAGCACAGAGTTAATGAGTACAACCCTGCCAGCATAGGATAATTTCTTTGCACCAAGGCTTCTTATCCGAGTCACCATTTTTTCAACAAGACTGTTACACTCTTTCTTAGATACTTTACCAGGCTGGATTGGGACACCCAGGTATCTAAATGGCATTTCCCCTTTTAGAAACCCTGTGACTGAAAGAATGTCATTCTGGAGATCCTCCCTCATACCATTAAAAAATATTTCTGATTTTGTATTGTTCATCTGCAGACCTGAAGCCTGGGAGAAGGAAATGAAGGCCTTCATAAGGAGAAGTATGGATGGGGCATCCCCTTTGCAAAACATCAAAAGATCATCAGCAAACATAAGGTGAGGTAACTTGACTCCTTTGCACATTGGATGATAATGAAATGGCCATCGAGCTGTAGCATAAGCAATAAGTCTAGACAAGTAATCCATACATATGGTAAATATGAGGGGTGATACTGGATCCCCTTGCCTGAGCCCCCTATTTCCCTTAAAATAACCAAAATTGCTACCATTGAGCACCAAAGTATAAGAAGTAGTAGTAATACAAGCCATAAGAAGGCCAGTAAATTTAGCAGGGAAACCCAAACCAGTTAATAGCTGCTCAACAAAATCCCACTCAACTGTATCATAGGCTTTTTGTAGATCAATTTTGAACAAACATCTGGGTGAGACACTCTTGCGAGAATATTGATGTACAATATCTTGACATATCAGCACATTCTCAATAATAGACCTTCCCTGAATAAAAGCCCCTTGACTTTCATGAATAATATCTGGAAGAACTAAAGCAAGCCTGTTGCAAAGCAGTTTAGATATTACCTTGTAGAGAACATTACAACAAGCAATAGGGCGAAATTGCTTAACTGATTGGGGTCGTTCACACTTAGGAATTAGGCAAATATTGGTAGCATTCAGCTGAGTGAGCAGTTGACCAGTTGTGAAAAAGTCCTGTACAGCCTCAATAACATCCGAACCAATCAATTCCCATGAGTCTCTGTAAAAACCACTAGTATATCCATCTGGCCCAGGAGCCTTATCAATAGGGATTGAAAAAACTACTTGTTTAATCTCCTCAGAAGTGACTGGCTGATTAAGAATAGCAATATGCTCCTCAGTGCATCTTTTTCCAAACCCCAGAACAGCAGGCTGGACTTGAGCAGTGGACTTTCTACTACCAAGTAGAGTAGTATAATAATTCAGAAAAGCCTCCTGTATACTATCGAAGTATTACAGTTATCCCATGTTGATCCTCTATCTCGAATAATCTGTATTCCCCATACACCTCTTACGAATGGTAGCATGAAAATAGGCAGTATTATTATCACCATCCTCAATCCACTTGGTCTTAGCTTTTTGTCTCAGAAAACTATCTCTAGCTGCTGCCATACCCCTGAACTGAGCCATAGCCTCTCTCTCCTGCGCAATGAGAGTATGATTCATAGGATCCCCAAGGAGATGCTCTTGGATATCAGATAACACTAGCTCTGCCTCTCTAGCTTTAAGCTCTATGTCAGAATAACATTCATTATTTAGCCTCTTTAGAACAGGCTTCTTTTTTTTTCCGTTCTTTTTTTTTCACATCTTTTTTTTTTATTCTTTCATCATTTTTTTCATTTCTTTTCTTTTTCACAACTCCTTTTTCACTTCTTTCTTTCATTAACCAATTCCGGAAAATAGCAAATCCGGCATAACCAAGCTCACAAAGACCAAAAATTAAGCAAATCCCAAATGAGCACCCTAACACCAATGATATAGCTACTAGCTTAACAAGGTAGGCAAGTATAATGTAGCTAGATAAATTGTAAACCTGTGTAAAGAGGGGCTAGAAATGGGCAACAAAGTCTATGTGAATAGCTTCAAATGCAAGCATATAATGAAAGTAATCCTCATAAAAGATGAAATAAAAACCATACTTGTGCGTTATTGATATAACACACACTATAAGGAGATCTATACTCACCTAAGTGAGACCATAAAAAGATGTACCGGTCCAAGGAGGCTCTACCTTACCATTTTGTGGCTTGCCAAAGTCAAGATCAAGCCTATTTGGTTCAAAATTCATCTTTCACCTACTATGTCAAGATATCCCCATGAAGCAAATATCCCATTAAATAAGAATGAATCATTAGCTAATAAGTTATCATTAGGATAAGCAAGAGGGCAGAAGTACAATTTTCATGACAAAAAGTAGGCTAAATGAGGCATTAGAAGGAAAAAGCAACACAATTTTCTCAAAATTTTCAGATTTTCTACAATGCAAAACTACACTAAAATGCAAATGCAACACTCCCCCCCCCCCCCCCCCTCCTTCCCCCAAGCTAAACACAACATTGTCCTCAATGTGCCAATATGTAAAGCATCCAACCAAGCTGTTAAAACGGCTCAAAGCACATAAACAAGAAAGACAAGCTAAGAGGTTATATTTAATGGGTTGCGACAAATTAAACTAAAATGCAAAGAAAAGAACACTTACTAGACTAGCTAGCCTCCCCCAAGCTAGTATGTATACGGGGGACTCTTCCATTCATCAAATATTCAAGAAAAGGGCCAAAAGTTGAAGCCCTTCCTACCTCTTGGTGACCTACTTCCACCGGATCCCGATGTAGCATCTTGTTGGCCACTATCACTTGGCTCATCTCTTTGCAAAGGAGTGACATACTCACCAATATTGCTTCCACTACCTAGTCCTCCTCCATAGCTACTATACCCTCCATAACCACCATATCCACTGTAACCTCCATAGACACCATTAAAGGCCTCCACTCCATAATCCGAATCGCAAAAATCCGGGTCGGGAGCATAAGTACTTGCATTATTACTAGAAGAATAAGGGAACCCACCCGGGGGATAGTTGTAGAATAATGTGTGTGGTCTCTCGGGTAGGATAATCCCTTTCCTAGGAAATTGATCATATATAGAGTATAAGGCAAGTCCTTGGTCATCACGAATGACATTCACATTAAGGCTTATGTCTCTCATCATACCCATCATGTAAACGCTAGAGGTGGAATGGCGAGCATGAGAGGATTGACCTCTCTCACATTTCTCAATGGTGGTGGGTGTCTCTTGTCTTAGAGGCAAAAGGTAGGTTACGGGTTCAAAGGTAACCGAACGGCGGGGGTTAGTGTGGACTACGGCCTTGAGTTCGGAAATCTCATCCTGTAGACTTGTTGAGTCATTTTTAGCAATTTTCCAAATCATGTTTGGATGAGAATTCCTAAACCAATTCAAGGATAAAAAATAAGTATAGTCAAGTCCATCACCCGCCTCCTTGAGGAAGTAAAAGGTTGCATTTGTGTTGTTTCTTGGTTAAACTTGCATAATTTGTGAGCAATTTTGGTGACGAACCCACCCATGACAATAACACTATTGTTCTTGTGACATTGTTTGGTCAAGTGTGTGGCAAAATGGTAAGGGATATTAATCCCCCAATTCTCATCACCATTAACATTAAAAAAGCACCAAGAATTTCAACCTCCAATTTCTTCACCGAGTAAGGCTCATTCATACCCAAGAAAGTTCATCCCATAAACCTTTGCCAAATACGAAATTCGGGATAATGAATATATTGATGCGGGACAAGGTCCCAATCAACAAAAGGGAAATGGGAAATGACTTGTCATGTGATTTTGGGGTTGTAATACTCGGGAGACTCAGTATGCAAATTTCCATGCTTCAATTGAAAAATTTCAGCAAATCCACCGAGATACATATTATAATCATGATTAAACAATCAGAAACTAACACCGTATATATAATCCTTCTTTTGAGACTTATGAAATTGAAAGAAACTCAAGAACTCAAGTGTGAGTTCGGGGAAGGTCTTATAGTTCATGGTGTAGGCATACTTCATATCAAAAAATTTAAACAATGCCTTAACTCGTTTTTCTATTTCAATATGCTTAAGAGAATCACGATTAATAAAGTTTGTAGCCTTCATACCTTTGCTTCTCAAGATGACCCAATTGTCCCATTGCTTTTTAGTAGCAAAAACCACTTGAGGATATGTCGGATCATGCCAAGCCGATGTCTCTTGAATCTCGACATCCTCCGCGACATAGGATGCCTCCGCCTCACCTCTCCTTCTCTTTATAGCCCCTTGTGAAATACCTTACTTAGGAGCCATTTTCGGAAATTTTAAGACACAAATTTCATCTTAAGGCAAGCTAAAATTCATACAAATAAGCATAATAGAACAAATTAGTGAACTAATTCATCTCATAAACATTAATAGAACACAATCTAACCAATTTCTAGCAAAAATAAGCACAAAATCGATTTCCCCCAATTTCAGTTAGGGCTTGAGAAAGTTGATTAAATTGATCAAAATGGATGAAATCAAAGAGAAATGAGATGAATACTTGCTTGTTGATGTCAAATGATGAACAAACCTTGCAAATTGATGATTGGAATGATGTTTCTATGTGATTTTAGTGAAGAAATAAAGAAGAAAATGTGAGATGAGGGATAGAGAGTACTGTCGAAATGCTGAGAAATAGATAGAATGATACTCTTTGTCCCGTATTATAATTAAAAGCAAAAGATGTAGAGAATCACGTCCCCGATCGAGGTTGACCTGTTTTATGTGTTGACTTTCCTCTACTCCGTATTGTTTTAATTCCGTCTCGTTTTTGAAAGTTACGTCCCCGAACAGGGTTTCTAGCATGGGGACGTGTGAATATCCTCCTTGAGCCTTCTCGTCTTCTTCCTTCACCTATAAATCACAAAACAAAACACCGTCAAGTCTGGTAATTTTATTTCTAAATCAATGAAAACATTAAATTTGCGAAAAATTAAAAACAAAAACAAATAAAAGCTTGGGTTGCCTGCCAAGAAACATTGGTTTAATGTCTCGCACGACGTAAGAAGCTTATTTGATCAATTTTCGTCCTTGAACTCGCCGCCTTCCGAGCTTTCTTTCATAACTTCTTTCACATTCCTTATCCACTTCAAGCTCTTCCATGAATATCCTTTCTTAGCACTCTTAGCATTAGTGCTCTTAGAATCCTTACCTGCAAAACAATTAATACCAATATCGACCTCCAGTGGATCCGTCAGTAAGGATCGAGGTATAGAAGGAGCAATAGGAGAGGCCACAGTGTTAATTAAATAACAAGACTCGTGTGATATTAGGCTCTTAATGGTGTTGTTTTTGCTAAAAGTAACCCGGTCAACTTCCCTTTTTTCACATCAATTAACGCGACCGCGGTTTGCAAAAATGGTCTACCCAATATAATGAGAGGCCTCGACCATATCAAGTATGAGGAAGTCAACGGGTATGAAAAACTTGCCAACTTTTACGGGCACATATTCTAAGACACCTAAAGGTTGCTTTAAAGAACGGTCCGCCATTTGTTAAGTGATATTAGTTCATTTTAAAGCACCCATGTTGAGTTTTTCACAAATGGAATAAGGCATGACGCTCACATTAGCACCTATGTCGCAAAGATCCTTATCAATGGTATATGTGCCTATAGTGCAAGGAATAGAATAACTATTGGGGTCCTTAAGTTTCGGGGGAGACTTGTGTTGTAAGAATGCACTACACTCTTCAGTGAAAGCTATGGTCTCAACCTCATTGAAGGATCTCTTCTTTGAGAGGATTTCTTTCATGAATTTTGAGTAAGAAGGGATTTGGGTAAGTTATTCGATAAATGGTACGGCAACTTGTAAATTCTTAACAACATCCAAAAACTTACCGAACTTACTTTCCTTCTGGTTCTTTGCTAGGCGGTGGGAAATTGCACTTGAATCTCAACAACTTCCTTTGGAGGAGCATCCTCCACATCTTTCTCTTTCTCAACCACAATATGATCTTCCACCTTCTTTGAAACGGCATCACCTTCCTTAGCATTAGGAGAGATCTCCTTCCCAACAAGCACCTCTTAATTTTCTTTAGGCATATGGGGCTCATCATCCTTGGTACCAAGATTACTCTTTTTCTTAAACATTGCTAAGCGGTGAAGAAATGGCACTTGAATCTTAATGGGAGGCTCTTCACTAGCCTTCTTTTTATCACTTCCCCCAAGCTTGGTCTCTTTACTTACCACCTATCATCCAAAGTCGTGGATGGCTCATCATAACTCTTACCACTCCTCAATTGAATGGCATTAACCATCTCATGTGGTTGTTCACCTTGGGGTGGTAGTTGACCCATCTTCCTTTGAGAGCTAGATGCGGCTAGTTGAGCCATTTGTTGCTCTAGCATTTTGATTGCGGTATTGTGAGCTTGGTCACTCTTTTGATATTGAGCCACCAACTCGGTTTGAGCCTTAACCTTTTGCATCACCAAGGCTTCAAGTTTGTCCCCCCCCTCTCCCACCATGGTTATTTTGTTAGGCATTTTGGGGTGGTGGACCTTGGTTTGGTTGGAAATTTTATTGTGGTGGCCTTTGTTGTTGGTTTTGACTTTGATAGCTCGGTGGGTAATTGAACCTTTGTTGTGGTGAAACATAGACATTTTGTTGTTGTTGAGGTTGAGGCACAAAAGTTTGTTGTGGTTGAGGGTTTAACACATTGTTGCTTTTGTAAGACAAATTCGGGTGAAATTTCGTATTTGGGTTGTAAGTATTTGAAAATGTACCCGGTTGAAATGAACCTTATCTAAAACTTTGAAAAGCATTTACCTCCTCAATAGTAGCGTGGCATTGAGCGGTGTAATGACCCGCACCTCCGCAACCTTCGCAAAAAACAATTTGGCTTGTAGAGGACACGGCATTGAGTTGTTGAAGAGAGGAAACCGCATTTTGAGCCTCTAATTTTTCTTGGAGCAATAAGATTTGAGCTTTCAAAATTCTAGTGTCGGAAGCTTCCTCTTTACCTTTGACTGGTGCACTCCGGGAATTGACATATTAGGGATCATGAATCGCCATGGATTCAATCGTGGCATGAGCAATATCGGTGTCAATTTGATCAAACCACCCATTGTTGGCGGAATCAAGAATTCTTGGGGATTCGGCACAAAATCCATTGTAGAATGTTATAGCTAGGAACCAAGCATCCAACCCATGATGTGGGCATTGCCTTTGCAACTCCTTGTACCTTTCCCAAGTTTCATATAAGCTCTCTAGAGCTTGCTGACGGAATCCCATGATTTGGTTCCTCAAAGTTTGAGTTTTCTCCGATGAGAAAAACTTTTGATAGAAAGTAGAGCTGATCAAGTGCGGGTCAGCCCGCTAAAATAGCGGGCTTGGACGAGAAAAATAAAAAATTAAACGGGTAACGGACAAGAAAATTAGGCCCGCTAGAATAAATGGACGGGCTTGGACTAAATAAAATTGTCTATGGGCGGCCCGCTAGGCCCACTATTAAAAGTAAGCTCATAAAAGTTCTCAAAAAGCCTCAATCCTCCGACGTTCTCTACTCATTTCATTTACAATTTGTACACTATAAACCAATTAGGTAGCCCAAATGAATACTTATGCCTTACGTATAAGTGGAAGATTGTCAGTGTTTACCCTAGTCGTATAAAGATTCTTCGAGAATGGACATCCTAACGCGATTGTCGTATAAAGATAGTACCTTTTAAGTATTTATTACACGGGAGTGTATATAACCGCTGAAAATGAACTTTTGATGTTTGTAGTAGAACATTGTCAAACTTGTGTTTTTTTTCCAAAAACAAGTAAACTTATCATTTGAAAATTAGTATACTTTCTTAAGGGTAAGCTTTTAAAGACAATTGTTAAATTTTAGTGGGATGAAGCGATAATAATTTTTTGATAAAAACACAAATTTTTGTATTTGATTTTAGTCAGGCCCGCGGTCTGACCCGCTCTTTTGAAGTGGACGGGTACGGAAAGTGGAAATTGGCCCGCTTAGCGGGCTCGGGCTATAAAATAAGGCTCGCCGGACACTTTTTTAGCAGATGGACCCGGCCCATGTCCGGCCCAAGCCCGCTTTTGATCAGCTCTAATAAAAAGCAAGAGCCAAAGTTTCCCAATTGGTTATTCCCATGGCGGTGTGATCAAGGCTATTGATCCATAGTATTGCCTTGTCCTTCAAAGAGAAAGGGAGAAGTATCTACCTTATTTGAGCTTGAGTGACTCCCGTTTGCCTAATCATGGAGCAATAGTCACAAAAATTTTGATTATGCAAATTGGGATCCTCCAAAGGACTTCCCTCAAATTGCTTTCTCTCCACAAGGCTAATAAAAGATGGTTTGATCTCGAACTCCGGCGCGGTAATTTGGGTAGTAGTGATACTTGCCGAGAGCATAGCCGCGGTGGGCTTGGAATGATCGGAAAGCTTCACCATCTTTTTTATTGGAGATGGTGGTGGTGTTGGAGATTATGAATAGAACCTTCTTCTTCATCACGGATTGAGTAATTGGTACGAATACGACCCAAACCTTCGGGACTAGAAGATGCGCCAAGCTCCTTGAAGTAATTGAGTCGGTGACGGAACGTTCTCTTGAGCTCCGGATCAAAGGGAATCAATTCTCTAGTATGAGAGGACCTAGGCATATGACACAAATCTCAAGAAACTTATAAGTAACGGTCTCAAGGAACAAGTGTTCCTTAAGACAAAAGAAAACAAGATAAAAATAAACAATTCTGAAGGCAATAAAACCATGCTCTGCGGCAACGGCGCCAAAATTTGATAGCTTGATCACACCTAATCAAAGATAAAATTCCCAAAACAAGGAGACGGGAATTGCGTTATGAAATGCTATGAATAGAATTCTATCAAGGTCGATTACGATACGTTGTTATATATATGATAAAAGAGTCTAAGGGAGTCGGGTCACACATGCAATTACGTAAATGTTCATGCCAAAACTAGGAATTCTTAATAACAACAATTGTTTAGGTCTCGTGACAACCACCTCTCGGCCTTATTCTCAACCATTGATCGGGTCCTAGAGAACTCTTGTTATGACTAGGTCGGTCTGCTAACACATGCTTAGTCTAATCCGATTCCGTGCCTCTCGACTTATAGAATGAATTTAACAAACTTAACCAATGCTTATGGCCACTAAATAAAGATGAATCAAAACAAGTCAAACATGTTATAAAAACAAATTATTGATATTATAGAATCCTAATTTTAACAACTACAAGAACTATTTATGCATGGCTTCCTTCATCCCTAGACAAAAGCAACTACTCACTCATAGTGGAAATGAAACTAATATTGTATGAATTAATAAACATGATTATAATGGAAATATAATTAAATGAAATTATAAGAATTATTAATAAACTAGTTAAGTTATAAACTAATCTAGATCTTATGCATGCATATTAAATGATGAAAAACCCTAATGACAGGCGATTATCAGGCGACACAAGAGACGATCATCTGCCATTATTAGGGCTCGAATTTTCTTCACTATGGCTCGAAATTCTGCTTCTAAATCTAAGAAAAAACAATATGCTAATAGTAAATGTACAAGTTCTCAAAAGAAAGCAAGGCTGAGTCATAATGGAGGAGGAATAAAGGGACCATCTGAGGAGGATGTGCAAAGAACCAAGCCTATGCATGAAGTCAATGGTGTTACTGGTCTCTCCTTTGATGATGAAGAGGAGCCTGCTGCAAATATTAAATTTGTGACACAACGTGGCAAGAAATCTAATACAAACTCACAAAATGTTAATCAGACTGAAATAGAGAAACACAAAGAGACACATTCAACCCTAGTGGAGCCTTCTCCTACCATTAAAGCACAGATAGAGGAAGATATATTGCAGTTCACTGCAGATGATGTGCAGGAGGAGGTAGAGTTTTGGAATCAGGCTGTTGTGTGTTTTGTCCTAGGGGCAAATCCACCATGGGAGGTGTTAGAAGGTTTTATTCATAGAATATGGAATAAATATGGAATTGACAAGATTTCTTTTCTCCCTAATGGAATTTTTCTTGTCAGATTTAAGACCTTGAGTAGTAAGGAAGAAGTGCTTAAGGCTGGCTATCACATGTTTGATAACAAGCCCTTAGTGGTTAAACCTTGGCAAAGTGATGTGGACCTCCTTAAAGAGGAGGTAAAAGTAGTGCCAGCATGGATTAAACTGTATGGCTTACCATTAAAATTTTGGGGTAAGTGTCTGCCAAAGATAGCTGCTTTGGTGGGACCTTATGTTAGGTCTGATCCAGCTACAGAGGCCAAAACCAGGCTGGGATATGCTAGGGTGATGGTTGAATTAAAAGTTGGACACAAGTTCCCCACTTGTGTTCATTTTAAAGATGAAAATGAAAGTTTACTGCAGGTTAAGGTAGAATATGATTAGAAGCCAAGTATTTGTTTGAAATGCAAAGGCATGGGACATGAAACTACTGAGTGTAGGAAGTCTTAGCCAAAGAAACAAGCTCAACCTATAGTCAGAAAGGAATGGAGACCTGTGCCTAAGGTTAAATCAACTCTATCTGTGACTGAGTATCCTGTATTGTCCAGTCCAACTACTCCTGCTCCTAAACATCAACAAATAGAGGAAAGGGATGAGAGTGACACTGAGGACACCATAGATTTGGATGAAATTGAGAGACAACAGGGTAGTGCAAGACAAAATGGTGACCCTCCCAACCCATCTGTTTCTCATGAATAACATTGGATTTTGGAATGTGCGGGGTCTTAATAGTGTAAATAAACAGAAAGTAGTTAAAATTTTTATGAATAATCATAGGCTTGGCCTGTTTGGTTTGCTTGAGACCAAAATAAGTGGTGGAAATGTGACTAATGTAAGCCTTAACTTGTTTAATGGCTGGTGTGTGACCACCAATAGCCACACTCACAAGGGTGGAAGGGTTTGGATGTTATGGCAGCCCCAATTGTTTGATGTGCATGTCTTGACTTATAATCCCCAGTTTATTCATGCAAAGATTACTGTTAAAGTCACAGGGAAGAGTTTCTTTCTAACCTTGATTTATGCCTTCAATGATGGTAAGGATAGACTTGAGTTGTGGAGATGTCTGAAATGTTTTGCTCACTCCTGCACTGACCCTTGGGCTCTTGCTGGAGATTTTAATACAGTGCTGAATCTTGATGAGAGATTAGGGGGCAGACTCGAGATGATGATATGGATGCCTTTGTGGACTGTGTGACTGCTTGTGGGATGGTTGATATCCAGGCTACTGGTGCTTTCTTTACCTGGACAAATAAACAAGATGTTGAGCATAGAATGTACAGTCGACTAGATAGATTTTTGGTCAATAATGAATGGCTAACTGTTTTTCCTGAAATGATTGGACACTTTCACCCTGAAGGGCTGTTTGATCATAATCCCTGTGTTATATCAAATAAGCACCTGGTTGTCACTAAGAATAGATGTTTTAAGTACTTCAATATGTGGGGTGGTGCAGCTGTCTTTCTTCCTAGGGTTAAGACAGTTTGGGATGAACCCATTTATGGTACTAGGATGTTCTGTATTGTCAAGAAATTGAAACAGTTAAAACATGTCTTAAAGGAGATTAATAAAGAGTGTTATGCAGATATTGAACTCAAAACTGGGGAAGCAGAGCAGGTTTTGACAGATATTCAAAATCAGATTATTGATGACCCTATGAATCATTTGCTTATCACTCAGGAAAGGAAAGCTCTGGAAACTCTCAGAAGCCTGACTAAAGCCAGAGACAGCTTTCTTAGTCAAAAGGCTAAGACTAAATGGCTAGAGGAGGGTGATGTTAATTCTGCCTATTTTCATGCTGCTATCAGGAAAAGGTGCATGAGTAATACCATTATACAGATTGAGGATCAGTATGGGAGAGTTTGTACTGAAACTCAAAGTATTCAGGCTGCATTTCTAGAGTATTATAATGGCCTACTTGGCGGTAGGAAAATCACTGATACTGTCAGGTCTGCTGTTCTGGACTTTGGAAATTATTGCACTAAGGAGCATAATTCTATTCTAAATAAGCCCGTGCTGTATGAGGAGGTCAAACAGGTTGTTTTTTCCATTCCTATTGATAAAGCCCCAGGACCTGATGGCTACACAAGTGGTTTTTTTAGGGATTCATGGGAGTTGATTGGCAATGATGTTGTGAAGGCTGTGCAGGATTTCTTTTATACTGGTCAGTTGCTCACTCAACTAAATGCAACTAATATAAGTCTAATTCCTAAATATGAGAGACCAAAATCAGTTAAGCAATTCAGACCTATTGCTTGTTGTAATGTACTTTACAAGGTTATATCTAAACTCCTTTGCAATAGGCTAGCCCTAGTCCTACCTGACATTATTCATGAAAGTCAAGGGGCATTTGTGCAAGGTAGGTCCATCATTGAGAATGTGTTGATTTGTCAGGATATTGTTCACCAGTACTCTAGAAAGAATGTTTCTCCCAGATGTTTGTTTAAAATAGATTTGCAAAAGTCCTATGATACTGTTGAATGGGACTTTGTGAAGCAGCTACTTACAGGTCTGAAGTTCCCTAGTAAGTTTGTTGGCCTCCTTATGGCCTGCATAACTACCACTTCCTATACATTGGTGCTAAATGGGAATAATTTTGGGTATTTCAAGGGTGACAGAGGTCTCAGGCAGGGTGATCCAGTGTCTCCACTCATTTTTACTATTTGCATAGATTACTTGACTAGGCTAATTGCTTTTGCTACTAATAGGTGGCCTTTTCATTATCATCCTATGTCCAAAGCTATTAAACTCACTCACCTTATGTTTGCGGATGATTTATTGATGTTCTGCAAAGGGGATGCTCCTTCCATCCTTCTCCTTATGAAGGCCTTCATTTCCTTTTCTAATGCTTCAGGACTGCAGATGAATAATACCAAGTCAGAAATGTTTTTCAATGGAATGAAGGAAGAGCTGCAAAAAGATATATTATCAGTCACGGGTTTCAAGAAAGAAAAATGCCCTTTAGATACTTGGGAGTTCCAATTCAGCCTGGCAAAATCTCTAAAAAGGATTGTAGTAGTCTTGTTGAGAAAATGGTGACAAGAATCAGGAGCCTTGGAGCTAAAAAGCTTTCTTATGCAGGTAGGGTTGTCCTCATAAACTCTGTTCTTAATACTCTATATAACTATTGGGCTACTATGTTTGTTATCCCCAAAGCTGCCATTAAGAGAGTTGAGGCTATATGTAGAAACTACCTGTGGGATAGTACTACTGAATATCACAGAGTCCCATTGGTGGGTTGGGATAGAGTCACTATGCCTAAAGTTGCAGGAGGCTTAGGCATTAAGAAAGCTAGTGTCTGGAATATAGCTTCTGTTGGAAAGTTGGTTAGCTGGATTTACACGAAGTCTGATAGATTATAGATCAAATGGGTTGACAGTGTCTACCTCAAAGGGGCTCCCTGGCATGATTATACACCAGCTAATTACTCCACTTGGACTTGGAAGAGTATATGTAAGGTGAAGGAGAAGATTAAGGATGGGTTCATTGATAATATTTGGACTCCTCACCAGAAAGGCTACACAATTGGTAATGGCTATGAATGGCTTATGGGGAATTATACGAAACAACAATGGGCTACAATTATATGGAATGACTGGAATATTCCTAAAACATCATTCATATCATGGCTCATTATGAAGGTATTAACATCAAATCGAAACTTTTTGCTTATGGATTCTGTCAGGATGACAGGTGCATTTTGTGTGATACTCAGCCTGAAACTATTGTTCATCTTTTCACTGAGTGTGAGTTTAGCAACAAAGTCCAAAATTGTGTTGGGGATTGGATTGGACGACCAATGCCTACCATCAATGAACTACTGACTACAAATCGAAATAGCTTGAAATGGAAAGCATTAGCTATGATTTTGACGACTTACAGATATCTTATCTGGGCTCAACGGAATCATGCGAGGATTGAGCTAAGTGTGATGAGGCCTTCGGTGGTTGTGGAGCGGATGAAGAAGATGGTTCAGCAGCAAATCAGACGGAGGTGTATGAGTAAGGATGGAATGAGTGAAATGGAAATCCGCGATTGTCTGGGTTTCTATTGATTGTTCGTTTTGACTGTTAATGTTGTTGTTATTTGTTTTGGTTTTCCATATGCTCTTTTTGAAATTGGGGAAGTTCTTTTGATATATATATATATATACATACTCACATTTCACCAAAAAAAAAATTATTAATAAACTAATAGAAATAACATATGAATTAGTAAAATACTAAAGATGAGAAATGTAATATATATGAAATGCTAATGATAAACTAGTGATGATAACAACTTGATAATAATATGAAATAATAAACTAATATAAAATGCTAATAACTAAAATGTAAAGTATAAAACAACGGATATGGAAAATTGATACAGGAGAAACATGGGTATATGTTGAAAACGCAAGTTCGTGTCACTATTGACATTTCAGATTCGTTCACTTGGATTAAAAGCTAAATATCTCCTAAACTATGAATAATTTTGGTGTGATTCCTATTTGAGATGAAAGTACACGATGTTAGCTTTCCAACAAGTGGTCACATGCCTTATTTGGTTAGAAGGAGATATGGTCGTTTTAAGTTGAGCTATCCAACTTCTACGCGGGTGAGGAACTGACTCAAGTTTACTTCCCTAAATTGAGTCTTATAATTTAGTTTCCATATTTTTTTTACCAAATATATTTAAGGTAGTGTTGTTTATTTTCTTGTTGTTTATTTCCTAATCCTAGCAAGTTGTAATAAGGCAAATTAGCCAATTCTCTAAGAGTCGAGTTTAAGAAAGTTGTTTTTAGGCAGTTTAGGAGTCCTCTTAGTCGGCCTACTCTACTATAAATAGAGGGCTTTGTATTCAGTGTTATTCATCGGAGTTTGGGAATTAATAGAAGAGTTTCCTGTTTTGTGCTTATTACTTGCGAGTTTTAAGTTTTCTGTTTCTTCCTTGCGAGTTTGAGATATTAGTGTGATTCGATCCTTGCGAGGTGAGAGCCAACATTCGTGTGTATCCTTGATTTTCTTGCAAGGAAGGAGAGTTTATTCACGTCATATCCTAGTTTTAGTTGTTATTCTTGTGAGATTTTCACAACTAATTCATATCCTTTTAATTTTCGTTCAATATCATACAAAAACCAAAACAAACACTTATATTCCGCTGCCAATTAATTTCTGTTATGAAAACGAACATTTCTCAGTACTGTTAAATTCTAAAACGAGTAGCTTCACATAATTTGGACCTAGTTTTACATAAAAAATGCAAAGACGAAATAATCTAGAATCAAAATTACTGAAACAAAGAACTTTGAACTTGAATGAAGAGAACATAAATGATAACCCAAATAACTTGAATATAAAGATTTTTTTTTTTTGGTAAAATGTAAGTTATATTATACCAAAAGTGATCACCAAAAAATACATCAATTGTTTCTTCTTACATCAATCTAGCAAGAATCGAAAAAACAATGGGAAAATTAAAGCCATTCTTTATACAATCCACTAATCTTTCCATGACTATGTAATCTTTGGAGCCTCATTCTGATATCCTGCTGCACCAAAAGAATCAGGTTCCTTGGTCTGAGAAGCACCCCTTCTACCCTGCATTTGTTACGCATCTCCCATATTCTGTAGACTAAAGCCTGAATACCAGCACCTATCATCTGCTTTCTTAACAGGCTTCTCATACGAAGTTTCAACCACCACTGTACCACATTCCCAGTAGGGACAGAGATCTTCATGAAGGCATTAAAAAAAGACAAACATTTCCTACTATAATCACACTCAAAGAACAGATGAGCATGACTTTCATCCTGATTTCGACAGATACAACACACAGTATCCTCATAAATTCTCATCTTATGCAACCTGTCCCTAGTAAGCAATCTGCCATGAGCCACAAGCCACCCAATAAAGCAATGCTTAGGAGGACTCAGCTTATTCCAAACAAAAGGAGTCCAATTAACATTACTATTGGAGGTCCCCAACCAGTTATAGCCTGCTTTTAAACTATAAATGCCCCCCCTGTGTCAGCCACCAGTCACCATAGTAACCTGGTTTTAGTCTTTCTTTCACAGCACACAATTTCCTCTAAGACTAGCTTGATCCAGCAGTAGGAAGATAATCAAACCCCCCCCCCCCCCTCCCAGTTTTCATATACACAGCATGTATCCATTTGACCCATAGGTGGTCTTCTTTCTGGGCAATCCACCATATATACTTACCCATAGCAGCATAGTTCCATCTTCTTAACTCAATGATACCTAAACTCCCTGCTTTCTTTGCATTACAACACTTGTCTCGGGATATAAGAGCAGGTCCTTGAGCTATCTCTTTACCTTGCCATAAAAAGCTTCGACAAATACGTGCCCAATAACAGTGTAAATTGCTGAGAACAAACTTGATTAAAGTCAATCTACCTGCATATGACAACTTACGAGCTCCAATGGCCCTAATCCTGTCAACAACTCTCTCAACCAGCTTAGAACACTCCAAGGAAGAATTCTTTGAGCAATGATTGGAACCCCCAGATATCTAAATGGAAGCCTACCAGCAGGGATCCCAGCCAAACTGATAATCTCAGAGAAAGTATCCTTATCAATACCATTACCATACAAGCAAGACTTGCCTCTATTCATTTTAAGCCCTGATGCACAAGAGAAGGCTTCAAATGCCCTAAGCAAAATAGTCACAGAAGTTCTATCCCCTTTACAAAACAAAAGCAAGTCATCTTCAAAGCACATATGAGACAACTTCATAGGCTTACATAAAGGGTGATACTTGAAACCATCATAGTCTTGAACCACCTGAAGAATCCTACTTAAGTATTCCATACAAATAGTGAAAAGCAAAGGAGAGAGAGGGTCACCTTGTCTAATCCCTCTCTTAGCTTTGAAGAATCCAAATAGCTCACCATTTAAAGCTAAAGAAAAGGAGGGAGTGGTAACACATTCCATGATTAAGGTAATGAACTGCTCAGGAAACATCAAAGCCTCAAGCATCTCCCTCCCAAAACTCTACTCAATACTATCATAAGCCTTTTGAAGATCAATCTTCATCAACAACCTAGGTGAGCAAGCTTTCCTTCCATATAATTTCACCAAATCTTGACAAACTAAGATATTTTCTACTATATCTCTACCTTTCACAAAAGCACTTTGATTTGGACTTATAATAAGAGGCAGCACTTCACTCAGTCTATTACAAAGCAACTTTGCAATGCATTTATAGACTGTGTTACAGCATGCTATAGGCCTGAATTGAGTGACAGAAAGAGGCATATCAACTTTAGGCACCAAAGTTAACATAGTATTGTTCACTTGCTTTAACAACTTGCCATTCTCAAAAAAACTCCATAATGGCAGCACAGACTGCAGTCCCAGTAATACTCCAAGCGTCTTTGAAAAATTGGTTGCTGTAGCCGTCAGGGCCAGGGGCTTTAGTCCTAGGAATAGAGAACATAGCCAACCTGATTTCCTCAGCAATAACCTTCCTCAGCAGCTTCTCATGGTGCTCAATGGTAATCACTCTGCCTTTCTGGACAGTTGGCTTGTGCACACTTTTAACAGCCTGACTAGTACCCAGAATCCGAATAAAAAAATCCTCAAAAGCTGTGTTGATATCCTCAGGATTAGTTTTACAACTCCCATGAACACCCTCAATCTGAACCACCTTGTTCCTGCTTCTTTTAGCCCTTAGACTAGCATGAAAGTAAGCTGTGTTGTCATCACCTTCAATAGCCCAGGTAGCTTTAGTTTTTTGCACAAGGAACTGATGCCTAGCATTAAGCAATACAGCATATTCTTTAGACAACTCTCTCTCAGCCATAATCAGAGCAGGGTCCAAAGGAGTGACTCTTAACCTCTCCTGAAGTTGGGTAAGAGCCATAAGAGTAAGGGAGGTAGTATGCTCTATATCATGAAAATTCTCCTTATTAATTTCTTTTGAAGGCCTTTTCAGTTTCTTCAGATTAGTAATTAACTTAAACATTGGGGTACCATCAATCTGATCATCCCAGTGACTCCCAACAATTTGAGTGAAACCAGAGAATAAACACCACATGTTATAATACTTGAAGGAGGCATGTTTTCTCTTATTAGCCACCCCAAACTGTACCACACAGGGGCAGTGATCAAAAATTCCCTCAGGCAAGAAGTTAGCAAAAGTCTCAGGAAATCTTTGTAACCAATCCCCATTCACCAATAATCTGTCAAGTCTACTGTACTTCCTTGTGTCAACACCCTGTTTGTTGGTCCACGTAAAGTAAGAGCCAACAGCCTTTATGTCCTGAATCTGATAGAGATTAATGTAGTCCTGGAAAGGTGGAATCTCAGCTGGAGTAACTTCACCTCGAATCCTTTCCTGAATATAAATATTATATTACTTAGAATCAAATGCTTAACTTGAATGGTTTAACAAAGGAAATGCTTAACAATATGTAAGCTAATGAAAACTAGAGAGAATTTGTGTGCTAAGTATGTAAAGGAGTGTAAAAGATGTAAAAGATGTAAAAGAGATATCCTACAACGACGGATTAAGGCCCCCTATTTATAGTAAAATAGGGGGATAACGTAAAGTTCATAGAGCAAGGTAGCCCCGATCGGGGCCTGGCCACCCCAATCTGGGTCGTAGGTATCCGGATTAATTCTCTTAAATCTTGATTAATTGCTCCAAGGGATCCAAAGTTCATGTTTAATGCCCCTTAATACACCCGGTTAATTGCACATTTGGGCATCCTTAGAGCATCTCTAAGCTTGACTTTTCCATTTGTTTGACCTGGACTTTTGCTTGGGCCAAATTTATTTCTTCATTTGTTCATCAACCCAAGCTCCATACTTCTTACTCGGGCTTGAAAATTACCAAATACCCTTCCGCGGTCATGCCTAGTCTTTTAGCCTCGTGAACTCGTGCGCTCGCTACTTTGACGAGAAGAAGCTACTAAAAGCTTAATTTCCTACAAAACACAATGAAGACAAGCAAACACAACTAAAACACGGAATTAGCTCATTAAATCACTAATATTAGTTCAAATGACATGTAAAATAGAGCTAAAATAGGGGGTAAAATCATATATAAAATGGACACATAAATGTTTATGTTAATGAGACTCGATTATGCAATTACCATACCAGTACCGGGAGATGCCCAGACGTACCCATAACCACTGGTGCCAGGGACACGCCCACGATACCACACTTCACACAAAGGTACCGGGATACACCTAGACATACCGAGTCCGGAAGCCAACCAGATCCCCTGCCAGACCTCGTGCCTCAACCACACGAGTCCCTCCGTGACTCAAGTCATTAATGTGCACATCCCCCTTGGAGTGGGAAGATCCAAGGGGCGATCAGAGTGTAAGACAGTTTTCCAACCGTCTTATATCTCCTCTACAATCAAGTACCACCACCAAAGACCTCCAACACAATACAACCACAACCATACATGACCAAAGGAAGAACAATATTTAACATATAACCAATTCATAAATTCAATCCCACATACATATTAACCGACTTATACTAGCAAGGAAAGACACCCAAACATGCATACCCAATATTGAAACCGAGTAGGATAACCTACCTTTTTGCATTCTTCACAAGCTACTTGATTCCGACTTGACTCCATCTCATAAAATCATCTCATGAGACCGTCTCACCCTAAATAATTCATACAACACTATCACAATGCGTTCTACACTACAATAATATGAAATCCTTTATTAATAGTCATTAATTACTCATATTACATAAGCTAAATACTAATTAATCTCTCTTAGTAAACCCTAATTTGATATTAACATAAGACAAAGAGGAAAAGGTGAGATTTCGACTTGTAAAGGTAGATCGGGAATTAGGAGAGGTGTTCCATCATTAATCCAAGCTTGAAGGTATTGTTTTCTATTCCTAGTCATAAGGCAGTTGGGCTTGATGGCTATTCTAGTGCTTTCTTTAAGGATGCATGGGATGTAGTGAGGGGGTTTGTTTGTCATGCCATCAAAGATTTTTTCCAGACTGGCAAATTACTTAAGCAGTTGAATCATACCCTCATTACACTAATTCCTAAATGTGCAATGCCTCAAAATGTGACCCAATTTAGACCTATTTCATGTTGCAGTGTTGTTTATAAGTGCATTTCCAAATTAATTTACAATAGGCTTTCTGAGGTGCTGCCTGAGTTGATTAATGATAATCAAGGGGGCTTTATTAAGGGTAGGGGTATAGTTGAAAATATCGTTATTTGTGAGGACATTGTAAAATTGTACAATAGGAAATCAGTGTCTCCTAGGTTTCTCATGAAAGTTGACCTGAAAAAAAGCTTATGATTCAGTCAACTTGATTCAGTCAACTTGGATTTCTTATAAAGGATGTTGATTTCTTTGGATTTTCCTAAAAGCTTTATTCCCTTGATCATGGAGTGTGTCAAGACTGCAAGTTACTCTTTGGTACTTAATGGTAATATCTTTGGGTTTTTCAATGGTAAGAAGGGGTTAAGACAAGAGGATCCTCTGTCTCCTCCTCTTTTTACTATTCAATGGAGTACTTAAGTAGGGTGCTGGCCTGTGTCACTGAAAATATGGGGTCAAGTATCATCTTATGTGTAGTAAAGTCAAACTTTCTCATTTAATGTTTGCTGACGATCTTCTGTTGTTTAGTAAGGGTGATATGATATCTATAATGGTACTGTTGATAGCATTTACTACCTTCTCTAGGGCTTTTGGGGGTGCAAATAAGCCCTTCCAAAACTAATGCTTACTTTAATGGAGTTTCTGGAGGGGTTAAAGCTGACATTCTGCAAATAGCTGGTTTTCAGGAAGGGAAGCTCCCATTTAAATACTTGGGTGTGCGTATCACTACTGGCAGAATGACAAAAGCACAATTTCAGATATTGTTTGAAAATTTAACAGATAGAATTATAAGTTTTGGGACAAGGCACCTATCATATTCAGGGAGGCTGGTGCTTGTCAATTCATTCCTTACTTCTTTATATTTTTACTGGATGAACATTTTCATCATTCCTAAAGGAGTACTGAGTAGGTTGAACTCCATATGTAGGAACTACTTATAGGACATGACATTTGATCATATCAGGGTTCCTCCAGTTAGTTGGGAGAAAATTTGCTCACCAAAGCAGGAAGGTGGGGTTGGAATTAGAGACAGTTTTGCTTGGAATAATGTTGCCATGGGTAAGTTGGTGTGGTGGATCTATTTTAATCCTGACAAACTGTAGGTTAAATGGATTAGCCAAATAAAGGGTAGAGCTTGGACTGACTACTCTCCTAGTGGGGACTTGAGCTGGGGGTGGAAAACTATATGTAGGGTTAGAGATAAGTTGTGCTCATGCTACAACCAAGCGCAGTGGTTGTTGAATACTAAAGGGTATACACTGAAGAGTGGATATGAGTTGTTGAGAGTAAAACACCAACCAGTTATGTGGAACAAGTTCATTTGGAACTCCTGGAGTGTACCAAAGCACGGGTGTATATGTTGGTTGATGATCAGGGAAGCTTTATAGGTTAAAAGCAAATTGTTTGCTTTAGGTATTAGCCCTGATGAGGATTGTTTATTGTGTAGAAGTGCTACCGAGACTCATTTGCATCTCTTTGAGCAATGTGTCTATAACAGATGCATACTAAATGAGATGGCACGTTTATGTCAAGTTTCCATTCCAACTGCTAATGTTTTGCAATGGATTTGGAACCAGAAATTGTCCAAAGCAAGGAAGGGTGTACTGGTTTGTGCATTCATGGCTTGTTTTTATCAGATCTGGATGCAGAGGAACAGAGTCCGTGTTAAGCATAGCTTGTTTAGGCCTTTAGTTACTCTGAGATTAGCCAGAAATAGTGCAAAACTACGGATTAGTGTGCTTCAGAACCATTCTCTAGATCCTTATACTAAGCTCAGGTTAGATAGCATTGATTTATATAAGTAAGGATATGTCTCTACAAATTGTGTATGTACGAAAAATGGTAGGTTGTAATAACCTTTGTTTATGCTTAATGGAATTCTTACATTTCACCCAAAAAAAAGAAAAAAAATCCAAGCTTGAAGGCCAAGGGGAAGGTTCAGGAAGCATATAGAGAGTGGGGAGAGTGTTTTAAAGCAAGAAGGAAGAAGGAGAAGAAGAATGAAAAGGATAAGGGTTTGGATAAGATGAAATCCCGAAATATCATTTTTCTGGTATAGTACAGTGCCACTCAACCGAGTGACCGGTTCACTCGACCGAGTGACACCCACTAGGTCTAGTTTATTTCATACTTGATCTCGTGGGAGGGGACATCCTTTACTTCCGAGTATACGTGGGTTCCCTCACGTGTGCCTAGGTCCTTTCTGAGTCCCAAATTATCCAAGTATTACAATCTTCCCTCCTTAAAAATGAACTTTGATGCGTGCCTATTTCATACATTTACTTTACTCATTTGCACGCAATTATATGCTTATTTAGTAGGGACTGGCTACTGTTCTCCCATGAATTGGCTACTTTGGGTTATTTTTTATTTTATGCAGATTTGGACCCGGAAGAGTGTAAACAAGCCAAAACCCGTCCCCGGAGTTGCATTCGAGACACTAGTGAAGTTAAGCTCGGGAATGATCATCTTGGAATGCGTGAAGACGTAAGGAAGCATGATTAAGTGATGATGGACGCTGCTGTCTCTAAAGAAAAGTCGAACGACAACTGCTTTTTGTCGATCGACTGGTATGAGTGGTCGATCGACTATTCTGCTTATCAGGCCGTGTTGACTTAAATAGTTAATTCGGCCCATTAGTCATTTATTCAATAATTCTCAACTATTTCTATATAAATCAAAACTTAGAACTTTATTTGGGGATCTTTTACACTGAAAAATTCTCTGCAACATTACTTTTGCATCTTTGTTTTTGGATCTAAACTTGTAATTCCTCTCTTCCGATTTCGGTAATTTCAATTGTTCTTTGTTCTTCAATTTATTCTTATTTCTTCTTCTTTATTAGTTGCAAGTTTTATGTTCAATTATTATTTACATTTCGTCATCATGTTTAATTCGTTTATCATTATTATTGTTGAATTAGTTAGTTTAATTATGCTTAGCTAAACTTCTTATGCTAGGATTTAGGGGATCCACGGTTTTATGAAGTAATATGTTTGGGTTTTAGGTCTAGCAGTTTACTCCGTCTGAATTGTTAATCGTAGCATCTAATGCGGTTTGATTAATTAAGTGCACGTAGTTAATTGACCATCTTGTTAAACTTTGACCTGGATCGAGAGATTGGGAAAGGCGAAGACTGGCTATGAACAATAGGATACTCTAATTAGGGCGAGAGCTACATTAGAATTCTAGGGCGAATGGTGGACCGAGAGGACCTATTCAATACCCTTCAGACCGTTTATTGGTGACCGTTGACCCTACGTTAGATCGCTGTAGACTGTGGTGAACCGAAATTTTAGCCCTTTTCTTCCTATTATTTGAAATCGTTCATCAATTTATTTACCTTTGCTTACTACTCTAGTTGATAGACAAACCCAATCCAAACCCCCAAACTTGTTACTCAGATAGACTTCAATTTGACAATTAGATTGCAAATAGCCTCCCTGTGGATACGATCCCGACTTTCCTAGCTATATTAGTTAGAGACCAGTTTGTTTATTTTTGATAGGTTGCGACAGCCCTGTCAAATTTTGACGCCGTTGCCAGGGAGGCGGCGTAATTTTCAATTTGTTTTATTTTACTTTGTCTCTAATCTCAAGGAACTTGTGTTCCTTGAGGCCGTTTCTCACCTTTCAGTGCTAGTTTTGTTTATGCCCGGGTCTTTCAGGTCTGAACTCATACCGTTTGATCTAGAACCAGAAGCAGAAGACTTGAGTACGCTTGATTCAGCTTACGCCACATTTATTGCAGAAAATCAGTCTTTAGAGGAAGACATGTCAACTTCTATTCCTACTAAAGCCATGCCGACTTTAGCAAGTCACTCTGAGCCTACCCTTGCCTCCCTCCCTAAGGGATTCAAGCTCCCCACTAAGAATACGGGTACTTTCGAAATTCGCCCTTCTTACATTAATCTGGTGGAGCAAAATTTATTTGGAGGAGGAGCTGGTGAGGACCCCGCTAAACATATGGAGAAGTTCGTTAGTTACTGCTGCTCATTTCGTTTGGCTACAGGGGTGACTCAAGACCAAGTCAAACAAACTCTTTTCCCTTTCTCCCTGCGAGATGATGTAGCGGAGTGGCTACGTGACTTGGATACGGAAGCTCATGGTGTTAAAGACTGGAATTCGTTAGCTCTTACATTCTACAAGAGGTACATCCCACCCCAGAAGACGAATGCCCTTAGAAGCCAGATCACGAGCTTTAAACAAGGCCCTACAGAGGACTTTAATGAGGTGTAGGTTCGTTTCAAATGACTATTACGATCTGTTCAACATCATGGGTTCCAGATCTGGTTCCTCTGCAGCCAGTTTTATAACGGGCTGTATGACGATCATAGAGCCTTACTTGATTCAGCTACCAACGGGAGATTCCAGGACAACACTAATAATGCCAATGCCTGGAAACTAATTGATCAGATAGCTACTCACACAGTTGAGTATGGTAATCCAAGAGGTAGCAAAAAAGGAGGTGGTTCGAATAGGGAAATTGCAGCTCGGTTAGAGGCTCTAACCGCCTAAATTGCCGAGATAAGGACAGCCTAGTATTTGGGTCCACCACAGACAGTTAATGCTTTGGTTCAATAGGAGGTCCCTTGTGAGCAATGTGGTGCTCATGGTCATGTTGCAGCTGGATGTATGAGTACTTTAGAACAAGTTCATGCTTATCAATCTTTCAAGCAAGGTACTCCATACTCTAATTTCTTCGCTGAGAGAAATTATAATGTATTTCAGCCTACCCCTCCGCCGACCAACCCTTACATTATCCCTTAAAATCGTGGTAATCAACCACAAGCGAACTTTAATAGGCCGCCTCAACAGCATTTTCAACAGGTGCAGCCTCCTCCTCAAGCTTCAAACAGTGATATGTCGGACATTAAAGCTATGTTACAAGCAAATGGCAGCTTCACAAAAGCAAAAAGCTCTAATTGCTCAATTCTCGACTCACAACAAAGTCTTGGACAATCAAATTGCCCAGTTATCGAGTCAAAATACAAGTAGGCAGCCGGGTGCGTTACCGTCTAAGCCTGATAAGCCTCATGAGATCTTTAATGCGATACATCTACGAAGTGGTTTTACATATGATGGCCCAGAGGTGCCCCGAGTGAACAACGATGTTATTATTGATGATTTGGATGTTGATGCGGAAGATGAATATGCTGAGGGAGCTGCTGCTACGCCTGAAAAAAGTCGATCGACAGGTATTGTTGGTCAATCGACTAAATTTGCTGAAGTGGACGCTGGGATTGCTGGAAAAAGTCGATCGATAGGTTGTTTTAGTCAATCGACTGAAGATGATAGTCGATGGACTGGTGATTTTAGTCGGCTGAGCCACCCATTGCGATTAAGCTTCCCTTTTCGACCCGACAGCTGAATACAAAGATTGAGCAGCAATTTGGGAAGTTCTTGAAAGTCGTGAAGAATTTGCAGGTAACGGTACCTTTCACTAAATTCATTACTCAAATTCCCTCATATGCTAAATTTATGAAAGAGATTCTGTCTCGTAAGAGAATTTTTAGTGAGGTAGAGACTACCGCTTTTACTGAAGAGTGTAGCGCACTCCTACAAAATAAGTCTCCACCAAAATTGGCTGACCCAGGTAGTTTCTCCATCCCCTGTTTTATAGGCACTCATACTATAGATAATGCTTTATGTGACTTGGGTGCCAGCATCAGTGTCTTACCCCTGTCTTTAGCTCAATAGATAGGTTTGACTGAGTTTAGATGCACAAATATGACTGTCCAAATGGCAGACTATTCCTTGTCGCGTCCTTTAGGGGTCCTAGCAGATGTTCCTGTGCGGGTAGGGAAGTTCTTTATATTCGTCGATTTTGTTGTTTTGGACATTCCTGAGGATACACATACCCCTATTATCTTAGGGAGACCATTCTTGCACACTGCTGGTGCAATTATTGACGTAGGAGCGAGGACTCTGACATTTAAAGTGGGGGTGAGAAGCTGACCTACACCCAATCTACTGTCCGTAGGGCACCTATGCAAGTTGTACCTTGCCATGTAGTAACTGGTAGTCCTACAGTTGAGTCATGTTTTTCTATTACTGTGACACCTCCGCCCCATGCTGGGAGCAAGATGGAGGACCGTGCTTTTGTATCTCTTTCTGCCGGACATGACAGGTTGAGCTAGCAGGAGGATTCGGGAGGTGGACTTGGTACGTTGGGTGCATTTTCTGAGGCTGGCGATACTGATTATGGTGGACAGAAAGGAGATCCCTTGTCGCGTACAAAGAAGGAACGGCCACAGCCTAAGTATTGTGAGGAAGCATATGCTGCGGGATGCCCTTCTGTTTTCAAGGCTAAGTTTGAGTGGTGGCCCAAGGTCAAGAATGCTAAGGGGACTTCATTTAGTCAACGACCGAGCTGCACGCCGCCTGATTGCTGATGACATATGAAGTAAGGTCGAGCGGGACCTCAAAAACCAGCGCTAACCGGGAGGCAACCCGGATTAAATAAGCTTCGTTTTAGCAAAGGACATTTTAGTTTCGATTATCGTTTGCTTGGCTTGCGTTGTAATTAGGATTTATTTCCGTTTGCTACTGAGACAATTAAGATACGTGCTTTGGTACTTGTTGGGAGATGTGTGCGTTATTTTCAGGTGCATCGGAAAAGAGGTGCGTCGTCTTGGCAAACTATGCATAAAAGACGAGATTGTGTTGAGTTTAAGGTGGAAAAAGTCGATTGACAGGTGAGTTTAGTCGATCGACTGGAGCTGACAGTCGATTGACTAGTATTGTTGGTCGATCGACCAACCTTGGTACTAGCGTGTGTTTAAGAAGATGATAATCCCGATTTTGCTATGGGTGATGAATAGTGGCAGCTGGCCACGACCTCCCTTGTTGTTGGCTGGTTCGGGGAGGTCATTAAATTATAAGTTCCCGTTGTTTCTACATTCCTTTGTTTGTTTTCATTTCGTCCGCGTACACCCCTTTCCCTTTATATTTTGCACTGCTGCTAGTGTTTGCTGAACACAATGAGGGAATTGTGTGATTTAGTTTGGGGAGGGTATGCATCTGTCTATTTGCATCCAGTTGCATTTTTATTGCATTTTAGTTTATATGTTTATTGCATTTCCGTATACATTGTTTTTCCTTTTCCACTAAAAATTCAAAAAAAAATTGAAAAAATTACAAAAACATGTTTTATTTTGCATTTTAGGTCGAGTCGGAATGGTTAGATAACAATGATGAAACTGCTTATGTGCTTTATTTATAGCCCAAGCCTTGCTTTGTCATTTTTGTACGGTCATTGCATAATCTACGAGTTTGTAATCAACTTTTCTGAACGAATAGACTTGACTTAATATCGGCAACCTACTCAAAATTTCTGAGGTTTAGAGCTTAATAAAGTGATGACATTCATGATCAGTTTCATCTAGGATGTGAGTAGTACTCCTTATAAGACATGTAACATCAATTTGCATAAACATGATTTTGTCTCTTAGTACCTGTATACATTCGGGTTAGTGGCGGCACCCTTTTTGTTCTTATTACCCTTGAGCCTCAGATAGCTATATTGACTTGTTTTGACCCAATTGTTAACCACATCCCTATATAGCGCAGTTAATGTCTTATACAACTGGTTGTATATACAACTTGTTCAATGTAGTTGAGCTTTGTTATAAAGTTATCGAGCACTACTAACAAAATTATCGAGCTATGATACAAAGTTATTGAGCTTAACAGAATAATTACTATGCTCAATAACTTCGTAAAATAGCTCAAAAACTTGTAAAATAGCTCAACAACTTTGTGTAAAAGCTCAACAACTTTGAGGCTGTTGTACAATGCTACTATACAACTGGTTGTAGGATAGTATTTATGCTATATAGCCTATCCTAGTCGAGCTAGTACGGTTAATATTTTTGGGTACATGTGTATCTGTCGATCTTGGGTACATGTGTATCTGTCGAGCTAGTACGGTTAATATTTATGCTATATAGCCTATCCTAGTCGAGCTAGTACTGGTTAGCTGATGAGCACGGTTATACTCTCAAGAATGGTTACAAATGGTTATGCACTCACCAAGCTAAGGTGGACTGGTATCCTCTGGTTTGGAATAGCTAGAATATTCCCAAGCATTCAATCATCACATGGTTTATTATGCAGGAGGGGCTAAATACTAAAGCTAAGTTATACCAGATTGGCTTTTGTGAAGACAATCTTTGTCTAATCTGTGGTGAACAGCCTGAAACGATCAATCACTTATTCTATGAGTGTCATTATGGCTGCAGAATCAGGGCAGCTCTTGCTGTCTGGATGGGAAGAGCCTTTCCTACCATTACTGATCTTAGGAATGGTAGGACAGGCAGTCTACAATGGAAGGCAATGGCTATGATATTTAATGTGTATCTCTATATGATATGGCATCAGAGAAACTTCACCAGACTCCATCAATCTGTGTGAGGCACGAAAAAAGTTAGTCCGCTCGGATAAAGGAGCAGGCGGGAAGAAGAGGGTGCAGTAAAGCTGGTCCTGGGATGGCTAATAGCACTAATGGTTGGCTAAGCTGCTTGCAATGAGGGCCTGGTAGCTGTTGTGCTGTTAGTTTTTGGTTGTATCGTTTGTTTTTTTGGTTCTTTTGAGCTCATCAGGGTTTGAACCCCTAACCTTGTAAATGTATCTTGGTCCTTGATATAATATATATACTCACATTTCACCTAAAAAAAAAGAAGGGTCTGAGAAGAAGGAAATGAAAGAATGAGAAAAAGAAAGAAGGAAAAGAAAACAAAAAAGTATTGAAAAAAAAACGTGAAAATGGAAAAAAAAAGAGAAAAGATTATGAAAATCAAGTTGTAAAAGAAGATGGTTCACTCCTATGCTCTTGTTCTATATTATCTGAGGAGTAATTCTTGTTTTGGTGCGGGAGTTTTATGCCAAGTGTGGCGTCGTTTTATGTTAAACAGTTGGGTTGTTAAAGCGGGATTTGTTTACTATTGGTTTCGTTCGGTACTAGCTCAGCTCTTAGCTCCACATCTCCAAAATGTTTTGCCCTTTTTTACCCAATTACCTCACTTTACCATATTTGTAAGTCCTCGGCATGTAATTTGGCCCTGTTTGGTTGGAATGCATATGTACGGTTGGTAGAGATAATTATCATGTTAGACTGCATGCATGTTCTTATAGGTTGCAGTTAGGTGAGTGTCTTATTTCCTTCTTGTCTTACAATGAATAATCTCACCATGTTCTTTAACGAGTGATGAGCGACCCGTGAGAGTCCGATATATACGAGTCTTGCAAGGTTGAAGGTTCAGTAAGTTATTTCATACGTATAACTCGTTTGCAATTGATTCTGTACTTTGGTTTTGGCTTCTTGCATTAAATTGGTTTGGGCGTATGAAGCATAGTTAGCTCTGAGCTTGTCTACCGTTCCATTAGTTGTTTATGTCCTTAGTCTTTGCTTGCTTGGGGAAAAGCAAAGGCTTGGTTTGGGGAGGTTTGATGCGTGCCTATTTCATACATTTACTTTACTCATTTGCACGTATTTCTATGCTTATTTAGTAGCGACTGGCTACTGTTCTCCCATGAATCGGCTACTTTGGGTTATTTTGTATTTTATGCAGATTTGGACTCGGAAGAGTGTAAACAAGCCAAAACCCATCCCCAGAGTTGCATTCGAGATACTAATGAAGTTAAGCTCGGGAATGATCATCTTGGAATGCATGAAGATGCAAGGAAGCATGATTAAGTGATGATGGACGCTGCTGTCTCTAAAGAAAAGTTGATCGACAACTGCTTTTAGCCGATCGACTGGCTGCGCTTGAAGAAAAAGTCGATCGACTGGTATGAGTGGTCGATCGACAGCTTTACTCTGAGGATTGGTCGATCGACTGTTTTTAATAGTCGATCGACTATTCTGCTTATCAGGCCGTGTTGACTTAATTAGTTAATTCGGCCCATTAGTCGTTTATTCAATAGTTCTCAGCTATTTCTATATAAAGCAAAACTAAGAACTTTATTTGGGGATCTTTTACACTGAAAAATTCTCTGCAATGTTACTTTTGCTTCTTTGTTTTTGGATCTAAACTTTTAATTCCTCTCTTCTAATTTCGGTAATTTCAACTGTTCTTTGTTCTTCAATTTATTCTTATTTCTTCTTTTTCTTTATTAGTTGCAAGTTTTATGTTCAATTATTATTTACGTTTCGTCATCATGTTTAATTCGTTTCATTATTATATTTGAATTAGTTAGTTTAATTATGCGTAGCTAAACTTCTTATGCTAGGATTTAGGGGATCCACGGTTTTATGAAGTAATATGTTAGGGATTTAGGTCTAGCAATTTACTCCGTCTGAATTGTTAATCGTAGCATCTAATGCAGTTTGATTAATTAAGTGCACGTAGTTAATTGACCATCTTGTTAAACCTTGACCTAGATCGAGAGATTGGAAAAGGCAAAGACTTGCTATGAACAATAGGATACTCTAATTAGGGCGAGAGCTACATTAGAATTCTAGGGCGAATAGTGGACCGAGAGGACCTATTCAATACCCTTCAGACTGTTTATTGCTGACCGTTGACCCTACCTTAGATCGTTGTAGACCATGGTGAACCGAAATCCTAGCCCTTTTCTTCCTATTATTTGAAATCGTTCATCAATTTATTTACCTTTGTTTACTACTCTAGTTGATAGACAAACCCAATTCAAACCCCCAAACTTGTGACTCGGACAGACTTTAATTTGACAATTAGATTGCAAATAGCTTCCCTGTGGATACGATCCCGACTTCCCTAGCTATATTAGTTAGAGACCAGTTTGTTTATTTTTGATAGGTTGCGACAGCCGTGTCAAACTTCGTCCCCGAAGTTCGCCACTCACTCTCTTTCCCAATTATTCCTCGGTCTTCTCTTGAGCCTCATTCTCGATTCTCGTGTATTCTCTTGCTATTATCACTCTTGTTGCTACACACGTATATCCTACTTATCCTAAGTTTCTTGTTCAATTCTCATTTGTTTCTCCCGTATCGTGCTCTTTTTTTCCTAAATTTTCCGAGTTCTTACATTCACTCCCCCTAAAAGAGAGCTTCGTCCTGAAGTTTACTATAAGTCTCACATGACACTCTCCCGGTAAGCTACTCTTATTGTCAATTGTTGTATTCCCCAAAGGATCCCGACTCGCTTCATGATATCTATATGTCATTCGTGGTCAAAGTCTATATCTATTTGATGACGTTTTGATATGTATGTGATTACTATATGTATATATATGTATATGCACACCCTTCATGACTAGGCCCAACCACTCTTTATATTCATCATATCATTCACATATCGTATCGAACCGCTGTTGCTCATACTAGTTTTAAATACTCGTCTTGTGACACGTACTCGCCATTATTGTTTACTTATCCACTACTATTACGGAATGCATACATGTTCTCATGTACTCTACACTATCAGATAATCACTTGTAATTTGACTACTCTCATATACTACCCAAACAAATGACAAGATCAAATGTAAACAATTCATAAAGGTCCACCGTGTGGGGTTCCTATGGTCGTTTGACTCTTAGGAGGTCGGTATAGTCCAAAATCAAACTAAAATGCGTCATAGGTGGTCTAAAATTCCTGGAAATGGACTAATTACATAGTACTCGGTCGAATTTGTCAGCTACTCGGTCGAGTAAACATCACTCGGTCGAGTGGGAGTGTCACTCAATCGAGTAAGGGTCTTTACAGAAGGTTTCCAAGGTCTGTTTTCGGCCTACTCGATCGAGTGATGGGGTTACTCGGTCGAGTAGACCACCACTCAGTCGAGTGAAAAGGGCACTCGACCGAGTGTCACTGGGTGGTCTTAATTACGGCCATTAATGGCCTCCAAGTTCTCTTATGGTCGAACATACATGCAATGGGGTCCTAATGGTGATCACCACACCATTCTACCATACAAGTCTACTAGTTTTTGGCCTTATGACCGGGTTTACAACACGAGAATTAAATTGTTCAAAGTTAAACAGTAAAGAAAAGACTCAAAGAGTCCCGATTCCTAAGGTGGCCATTACTCAGAGGGCTTCCTCTTTTTGCCAATGCTTGACACTCATTTTGCCCACCCGGAGCGACACTTCATCGTCTTGCTTCCTCCTTCCGCTTGCTCCTCCTCCTTGTCCTCCTCCTCTTCTTAATTTTCCTGTTCTTCTCCCGCCTACGTGCCGCCTCCTCCCATACCTCATCAAGGTCCATGCCCTCCGCCGCTGCGGATGTTCCCGTCTCACTTCCGCCCCCTTGGTAGACATTGCCAAAATAGATCCCGGCATCACCCATATATGGATCACGCAAGTATCCTACATCGAAAGGAGGTTGCACTACCCAATCCGATGGTTGTATACCATAGGCCTTAAAGACTCCTGAGGTGTCTTCGTCTCCGGACAAAAAGATAGGGTGGTGGGCGGGTCGTACCCCTTGGTAATAAGTCACCTCGTTTATGTCTCTCAATACAAGGTCGATGTTCACTCGGTGGATGAGGTACGACAAGGGATAGTTGGAGTCAAAGGTGGGTTGGCCTTGGCCAAAGTTCCCGGCATAAGGTGGGGGCATCATCATCGTAGGAATAGAATGGGGAAAAGAGGTGGGAGCTTGCTCAACGGGAGCACGAGGTACGGAAGGTAGTGGACGGGTTTCCCTTTCCACGGTAGCATCCTCAAGGTCAAAAGTAAGGTCACTAGGGATGGTGTACCGTTGGACCTTGGGGCGGGGTGATCCCTCCCTCTCTAAAGGGGAAGTCGGGGGTAGTCTTTCACCGGTGGGGAGCTTCATATGCCAATGTTCGTCACCTCTCCAAGAGTAGGTATCCTCCTCCTCTTCCCCCTCTACAACCCAATACTTAGCCTTCAACCACTCAAGTTCAAAATAGACAACTTCTCTAGACATGGGTGCATCCATCATTCCCGGTTCATAAGCTAGCAAGTTCTTGGCTAACCGACTCACCAAGGCCCTACAATCTAAGGAGCACTTGTCCGACTCGGTCATCCTCTCAAGGGCAAGACATACAATGGACACGGTATTGAAGTAGAAACTCTCTTCACGGCGGGGGTTAAGGTAGGAACTCAAGATCAACACCTCCATGGAGTTGAGTTTGCTTGGGTCTTTCCTCCCATAGAGGAGGTTGGCCAAAGAGCGCAAGAAAATATTTAGGACGGGGTGTTCAATGTTGCTAGTCTTCATGTTACTCACACTAACCTTTCTTTTACCCGTGTAAAGATGAAAATACTTTGAAGCCTTCATGTCTTTCTCAACCTTATCATTGTGTGACCCACGACTCGCTTACCCACTCCTAGATGGTCGGCAAATGCTTCACTACCTAAGTTGAAGGTGGTATTCTTGAGCCTAAAACTCACATCATGAGTCTCCTTATCATAGGTGAAGGAGCTTAAAAACTCAAGGGTGAGGTTATGGTAGCTTATCTCCTCTAAGTTGTACAATCCATCCAACCCAAGAACCGTAACGATGTTATGCACCTCTTTCTCTATCCCTAAGGCCTCCAAGGTACTTACCGATGTGCACTTGGTTGGGGCCATCCTTCTAGTGGCTAGGACCTCAAAAGTACTCTGGTGCTCCTCACTCCCAAAGGCTATTGACGGGTACCCCATGAGGGTGATAGCGAGCGGTGCCTCTTGTTGAGGTTGGCGGGCATTCCTTCCATGGCCGGTTCTAGCGTTCCTTGACATGCTACAAGAGAATCACACACAAGATATGGAATGGGAAAGGTAAGAATTTGAAGCCAATTTTGGATATGAATGAAAATTTTCTTTACTTCCCAAATGGGTGGATGACAAATAAAAGGAATTCCCAATATAGTTCTCTTTATATTTTAACCAACCTTTCAAAATTTTCTCATGTTACAAATTCTTTTCCGGAAATTAAAATTCTTGTGATATACTATGGTTTTAAAACATTGTTTTAATCACATGTACTATTCTTGTTCATCATCCAACTTGTCCAATTTTGACTCAACCATGACACACTACACTAGATTCTTATCATATTAGCCATTTGCCCAAACTTTGAAAATTTTAACACTTTAAAGTCTTACTTAAGAGGTTACATGTTATTTTCATCAACATAACTTGTTAAACTCGATAAAATGAGAATTTGTTTGATATAATTTAATAGAAATTCGGGCAAGTGAAATGCTTCTTTTGCCATTTTAAAGCCCTTGAGTCGGATAAATTTTAAATGTAAGGCTACTTCAAGCATCATGGGTTTGAAGTTTGAGAAGCCATAAGTAAGCAATAACACTAGTAGTGAGCATAAAATTAAAATTTCGACATGGTTAGTGTAGGATTTTCAAGAATTTTAGACAAAGTTTTCCTTAATTTCATTCCATGGGATAGTAACTATAAAATTCACAATCCCACAACATAGTAAAATCATCCTTTAAGATATAATAATACATTGTTCATGGGAGTTTTAAGAGGAGTTGGGAAATTTCACCCAAGTTATTAAGACGAAATTGATTTCATTTTGGGACCACATACTACATTATCAACCAAGATAGCAGTCTTATAAGGCAAATAAATCAAGTTTTACTCATGAAAAAACAAAATTTGGGCACGGCATACCTATATTTCGAAAATTTAAGACGAAGTTTTAAGACGAAATTTTCACATATTAAACAAGATCCATCCATGAAAACAATGATTAAGCCTTTGTTGTCCATGTAATACCCCGTATTTTTATATAATTAATTATATGGATATAATTATTAAATATTATTTATTATACATTTTATATCCCTAATTAAGTCGGGTAGATTGTTGGGTCGATAATTATGTTAGGTTATTTTATTTAACTCGCGTTGTATCGATACAAGTTAATTGAGACGGGTTTATATAGGATTCGAAATGTGAGCTAACCATTTGAGTTGGGCCATTAACTGTTCAGCCCAATTAAACCCTAAGCCCAACTAAACCTAACTAACCCTAATAGTATACCCTAACCCTAATAACCCTACCCAAACCGCCTCCCTCATCTCACACTCCCTCAGCCGCCTACCTCCTAAAACAACACCAAAACTCCAACTTTCACGCATAGGGAGAGAGAGAGAGAGGCCGTGGGTGATGACAGTGCTGCAAGGAAGAGCTAGGGGAGATGGTCGACAACCGTGGGTGGCCCTAGTGGCGGCTGTGGCGGCAGGAATGGTAAGGGTTCAAGCTTTTCTCTGTTTTCATTATTTAATGTCGGGTTTTAGGGGTGTTGTGCGTGTCTGTTAGAGGTGTTCCTGGTGGTGGTTGTCGGGGTATATGGGTAGGGTGATAAGGGGCGAGTGTAGTGGTGGTGTTTAGGGCGGTTGTTGGTGTTGATAGTGGCTGTAATTGGCGGCATCGACAGGGTGGTAGAAACGGGTTATTACACGGGTTTTCAGGGGAGTTTAGACAGGTGGGTTTTTGGGTGGCACCACCGTGGACTAGGGGGAGGTCGAGACGGTGGTGCTATGGTGTCTGGGTTCGTGGGATGACGGAGAGCAAGGTCGTGGTGGTTGGCAGGGGTAAGGCTGTTGGCTGCGGTGGTGGTCAGGAGAGGAAATAGGGCGGTTGGTGATGTTCGGTGGTGAACTGGCCAGGTTGGCAGCCCTGGTTCGACTCGCCGTGACGATCGACCGTGGTGGGGTTGGTTGCCGGTGGTGGGGTTGAAGTGGGTAGCACGGCTGGTGGTGGACGCGGTGGTTCAGGCGATGTGTGGTGAGTTTGGGTGAGAGTGAAGGGCGTGTGTTTAGTCGGGTTGTATTCGTTTTCTTTATTATTTAAATTATCGTGTTTAGTAGTCAAATTAACTTCCGAGTTATTTAAAGACGGGTTTTCATAATTTAATCGTTATATTTCGTAATGGGTCGTATTCTTAATTAATTAATCTAATCCCGAGTTATTTTAATAATTAAAGACGAGTTTAAGTCGGGTTGTGAGTTGTTCAATATTTGATTCGGGTTTTTCTTAATCGAATGATTCGTTTAATCTTTTAATTATCATATAGGTTATTTAATTTAATTCCCGAGACATTTAATAATTCAAGTCGGGTTTGAGTCGGGTTTGTTAAAAGAGAAAAGTTACTATATCGGGAAAGTTTCCATTTTAGGAAGTCCTATCATTAATAATCCTCTATGTTGGGAACGGGAATAGTTAAGTAATTGTTATCATTATTTATCTTTCAGAGAACGATTTTGTGATGGAATATTATTGGACATCTGTCCATTGACCGCTTAATCGCTTAATTGGAATTGCTGGCACTTTGAGGTAGGGAAATACACTTGTCCTATTATCGTCATAGTTGAATTGTGTTGACTTGATTCCTGGTTGTTGATTTACGTTATCATTTATATTTGGGAAGTGATTGACTGAATTTATCGTATTGAGTATGATATCACAACATCGGGTATCCGGCATGACTTTATGATTTATCGGTTCGATGAATTATATACATATTGCATTGCATTAATTTTTGTTGAGCATTTCATATGCATTGGAGTTGGAGGATGATGTGGTGGTGATGGTGTGGAGATACGATGTGATGTTGTGATAAGGCCCAGGCGGGTTCTGCAGACTTGCCCGGTGTCCTCACCGTTGAGTGGCGATCGGCTTCGGTCGATATATAGTCTACCGGGGATCGGTATGGCTGGGCGTTCCGGGGTATGAGATGTGTGTGATGAGTTGAGATGGAGATGGAGGTGTCGGAGTATCATGCATATCATATTTACTGTTTTATTGTTTTCCCTACTCAACCTCGTGGTTGACCCTGTGTATTCGTGAACACCTGTGATGAACCGTTTTATGGGGAGCAGACTTGACAGGTTTAAGAGATAGGACGGGAGCTTGATGGGCGTGAGACACTGGATCAGACGACCTAGTAGCTAGATCATCATCTAGAAGACCTCACTTTTATTTACGTCAGTTCTTGTAATTTAATTTAAAAAGGAGAATTTGTAATAATTAAGTTAAAATATTAAATAAATTGCCTTGGAGTTTAATTTGTTATTCACTACCTCGGGAAACCGAGATGGTAACACCGTCATTTATCTGAGGAGTCCTAGTTCAGGCCCTTAAATAAATGGGGGTGTTACAAAGTGGTATCAGAGCAAACGATCCTCAGGCCTATACCAATGAACCCAATGAACATAGGATGTGTCTAAATAAAATGAACCCCGGGATAGAACTGTTAGGAGCACACTACGGTAAGGTATGAGTTAGGGGCCCCCTCACACCGAACCAGCGCCCTCTCGGTTTGACCCGAAACCCCGAGTGTATATGAGAGAAAGGGTAGAAAAGTTGCTTGAGGTTGAACATGAAATTCATATATCGTTGCCTAAGTGTTAACTGATTGATACCTTGATTATTGCATAAAAGAGTTGATGTATACCTTGAGACCCATATATTCTAACCATTCTGCAGGACAACGCTACGGTAAGTATTTTGTATGAATGATGACGTGATCATATAATGTTGTGGAAATGAGAAATAAAATTTCGAGTTTAGGTTAATAATCAATGAAGTGTTGTGGTAGTCGTGAGCATGAAAATAATTGCGAGTCGATGATAGTTACCTAGGTGGATGTTGAATGATGTGCTGATAGTAGTATTATGTCTAGTAATATGCGGTTATGTGATCCCAAAGCCATGCTAGTATAGTCTTGTGACAGTAATTAGAAACACTTTTGAATTACATGTTTATAGTCATAGCAATCGTGATTTAGATGTACGGAGTAGATCGATATGCGAAGGGATTCTACGGGATAGATGTTTACGAAAGTACAGTGTGAGATTTAAGTTAGGATGGGTTAGTATCGATAATATGGTTGTAAGAGTTTGGAACATAGAAAATGAACGACTTAGTGCTGAAACTTGCTTTGTTTGATTGTACTCTTTAATTGACCTTACTGCCATTTCTTTTCTGTTTATTGCCTATGGATGAAAATTTTATGGGAGATAGCCTCGTGAGTTAGTGTTCATTTGGCGTTGGTTTCATGCTTATAGGATATACGGATTAGGATTAATAAATATTTTAGTGGGCTGTGGTCAGGAAGTTTCTGTGCAGTGATGTTGACCAACGATTTTGTAAAAAAAAAAAAAAAAAAAAAAAAAATTGTCATGATAACTATGTTGGCAATTATAATGGGATAACTCTTTTGATGATTCACATGATATGCATTGGTTTAAATGATAGTCATTATAGTTACATTTAATTGAGCCTACGAGTTGCCTAATTATTCAATCATGCAAATCAGAGAAGTTGTTCAAGTTGCTAATCTTTTATCATAGCTAGTGTTCTACACAGTATATGATGGCAAATGTATATGTTTAAACTATTTATACAATATCTCTTGTTTCGCGGAAAATGAATTATACTAAGTTGCTGGACACAATTGAATGATATGGTTGCTAAAATGTGAAACATAGGTGTGATATGGAAGTAATGTTGTCGTTGTCATAGATCATATGTAGTTACTTTTATTGGGAAACATGTTTTCAGAATTGATATCGTGCAAACAATTGTTATAATTTAAAATATGAATTATGAGTATGTTGTTGATTGCTTAAATTCATCGACCTAATTCGTGACCTAAACCAGTGAGTGAGTAAATGGTTGTATGGACATGTCAATAAGATCCTGTGATTGTGATAGATAGTAGTGGTAGATCTATTTCTGTGATATGTTTACAAATGTGAGAAGTTCTTAAATTGTTTGTTGATGTTGCTCTCGCGCGTTCATAGTCTATAATTGATCATCAAATTTGTTTAGTTGTGAAACCGTGTAAACCATGATTCCTTTCTTGTTGTTCTTTTAGTTTGATGTTGTGTTTTTAAGTTACGCATGAGCTAGTAATAAATGTTACTTGTTGACAACCAGTTAATTCCTTAATAAAACCTTGTTTCGACCTTAATGTTGATGCGCAATCTCTTACCATGTATTCTTTCCTGTCACATGTGGTTGATAATGATTTTGTTGCATAGGTATAATGGTGGTTACGAGGACGTAACCATGTTCTTAGTTGGGTAGGATTGTAAAATCTTGATGCTTAATTTGCACTTGTTTGTAGGTTATAGTTGACCAATTTGACGTTTAGTTGTGGGGTACCTATGCAAATGAGTTCTATATGTTTTGTTCCTACTTCGGTTAGTTGATGGATGTGAAAAAGGAGAGTGTGATTAAACTACTGGTAATGAGTTATGAGTTGGCCTATGAGCCGAGTGATGATTACGGGAGTTATGTTTACGGTCCAGTGCGACCATGGTTATTGAGTTACTTGAGTTTGAGATCGGAATTTAGATGAAGATGACGGTGTTCTCGAGATGATTATATAGTTGTTATATATCCGTGTTCCCGGGGTAATTATTAGTCGTAGTTAGTTGGGTTAAGTAAAGATGAGTTAAACTTCGGGACGAAGTTTATTTTTAGGAGGGCAGAATGTAACATTTCGTATTTGTTATGTTAATTGTTGTGTCAAAAGTGCGTGTTAACCGAGTTAGAAATGCGTGACGTCCGTAAGTACGATATACAATACCTTTCAGAGGTTTGGGTACGGGAGCGAACTTCGGGACGAAGTTCATTTTAAGGGGGGAAGACTGTAATACCCCGTATTTTTATATAATTAATTAAATGGATATTATTATTAAATATTATTTATTATACATTTTATATCCCTAATTAAGTCGGGTAGATTGTTGGGTCGATAATTATGTTAGGTTATTTTATTTAACTCGCGTTGTATCGATACAAGTTAATTGAGACGGGTTTATATAGGATTCGAAATGTGAGCTAACCATTTGAGTTGGGCCATTAACTGTTCAGCCCAATTAAACCCTAAGCCCAACTAAACCTAACTAACCCTAATAGTATACCCTAACCCTAATAACCCTACCCAAACCGCCTCCCTCATCTCACACTCCCTCGCCCGCCTACCTCCTAAAACAACACCAAAACTCCAACTTTCACGCATAGGGAGAGAGAGAGAGAGGCCGTGGGTGATGACATCTTGCAAGGAAGAGCTAGGGGAGATGGTCGACAACCGTGGGTGGCCCTAGTGGCGGCGTGGCGGCGAGGAATGGTAAGGGTTCAAGCTTTTCTCTGTTTTCATTATTTAATGTCGGGTTTTAGGGGTGTTGTGCGTGTCTGTTAGAGGTGTTCCTGGTGGTGGTTGTCGGGGTATATGGGTAGGGTGATAAGGGGCGAGTGTAGTGGTGGTGTTTAGGGCGGTTGTTGGTGTTGATAGTGGCTGTAATTGGCGGCATCGACAGGGTGGTAGAAACGGGTTATTACACGGGTTTTCAGGGGAGTTTAGACAGGTGGGTTTTGGGTGGCACCACCGTGGACTAGGGGAGGTCGAGACGGTGGTGCTATGGTGTGCCGGGTTCGTGGGATGACGGAGAGCAAGGTCGTGGTGGTTGGCGGGGGTAAGGTCATTGGTCGGTGGTGGTCGGGAGAGGAAATAGGGCGGTTGGTGATGTTCGGTGGTGAATCGCGGGTTGGCGACCCTGGTTCGACTCAGCCGGACGATCGACCAGGTGGGGTTGGTTGCCGGTGGTGGGGTTGAAGTGGGTAGCACGGCTGGTGGTGGACGCGGTGGTTCAGGCGATGTGTGGTGAGTTTGGGTGAGAGTGAAGGGCGTGTGTTTAGTCGGGTTGTATTCGTTTTCTTTATTATTTAAATTATCGTGTTTAGTAGTCAAATTAACTTCCGAGTTATTTAAAGACGGGTTTTCATAATTTAATCGTTATATTTCGTAATGGGTCGTATTCTTAATTAATTAATCTAATCCCGAGTTATTTTAATAATTAAAGACGAGTTTAAGTCGGGTTGTGAGTTGTTCAATATTTGATTCGGGTTTTTCTTAATCGAATGATTCGTTTAATCTTTTAATTATCATATAGGTTATTTAATTTAATTCCCGAGACATTTAATAATTCAAGTCGGGTTTGAGTCGGGTTTGTTAAAAGAGAAAAGTTACTATATCGGGAAAGTTTCCATTTTAGGAAGTCCTATCATTAATAATCCTCTATGTTGGGAACGGGAATAGTTAAGTAATTGTTATCATTATTTATCTTTCAGAGAACGATTTTGTGATGGAATATTATTGGACATCTGTCCATTGGACTCGCTTAATCGCTTAATTGGAATTGTTGGCACTTTGAGGTAGGGAAATACACTTGTCCTATTATCGTCATAGTTGAATTGTGTTGACTTGATTCCTGGTTGTTGATTTACGTTATCATTTATATTTGGGAAGTGATTGACTGAATTTATCGTATTGAGTATGATATCACAACATCGGGTATCCGCATGACTTTATGATTTATCGTTCGATGAATTATATACATATTGCATTGCATTAATTATCATTGAGAATTTCATATGCATTGGAGTTGGAGGATGATGTGGTGGTGATGGTGTGGAGATACGATGTGATGTTGTGATAAGGCCCAGGCGGGTTCTGCAGACTTGCCCTGGTGTCCTCACCGTTGAGTGGGATCGACGCTTCGGTCGATATATAGTCTACCGGGATCGGTATGGTCAAGCGTTCGGGGTATGAGATGTGTGTGATGAGTTGAGATGGAGATGGAGGTGACGGAGTATCATGCATATCATATTTATTGTTTTATTGTTTTCCCTACTCAACCTCGTGGTTGACCACGTATTCGTGAACACCCGTGATGAACCGTTTTATGGGGAGCGGACTTGACAGTTTAAGAGATAGGACGGGAGCTTGATGGGCGTGAGACACTGGATCAGACGACCTAGTAGCTAGATCATCATCTAGAAGACCTCACTTTTATTTACGTCAGTTCTTGTAATTTAATTTAAAAAGGAGAATTTGTAATAATTAAGTTAAAATATTAAATAAATTGCCTTGGAGTTTAATTTGTTATTCACTACCTCGGGAAACCGAGATGGTAACACCGTCATTTATCTGAGGAGTCCTAGTTCAGGCCCTTAAATAAATGGGGGTGTTACAGTCCAATTAGACACAACAACAAGCACCAAAATTCCATTATTGACTCAAGAACACCATTTTCGAGTTCATCAATGGTGGACAAAGTTTCATCACAAAAATTTGATTTTTATCAACAATAATGGTGTAAAAAGCTTACTAGTATCATGAATTACGTAAAATGTACAACTAATTAACAAAACTCATATGATTTAAGAGTATATCTAAAGAAAACTCAAATTGGGGAAAAGATGGAAGCGGATGAATAAGCTTACCTTGACAAATTAATGGGACTAGGTGAAAAAAGTGGAGTAATAAAATGATTCCTATGTAAAATGGAGCAACAATGGAGGTTTTTGGGGAATATTGGTGAGGAAAGAGATTAAGATATGAAGATAGGAATGAAAAGTGGGGGAGATAAGGTGCAGTGTAAGCTATGGGGACAGACACAATTTTTGAACAAACCCTGAAACAGGCAAAGAGCAATTCTCAGGGAATGCAATAAACTATGATTTTTGTAAAAATAGTAAATGGACTTGAAAAATTATGAAACTTGGTGACAATTTAGTTAAAATGGTAAACTAAAACTATGCCAAATCTCATAATTTTACACATATTCTAAGTATTTTTAATAAATAGAAAACCAGACTGATACATGTCAAATCTCAGACAGTTTTCTCAGTCTGATTCTTATGACTGTTTTTGTGATATTTTCTGACATATAAGGGGATATAATTATCAAATTTACTCTCAATCAAGCACAGAGATTAAACTTAATAATTTGGGGGTGATTAAGACTGAATTGTTCAAGCAAGCACAAAATCAATTCAAACTCAATCAGACAATGCACTTAAAACAGTTCAAGCAAGCACATACATGTTCTAAGTAACACCATAATCCTTAATCAACACCTAAGTAAGCACAAGGTATTATTAAGTCTGACTTATAACTAAGACTTAGCAAAGTTAGAAGATTTGCAAATTTTTGAGAGAAATCCCAAGGTTTTCATTAATTAAAGTCTGGGTAAAACAGCCTAAGGAATGTGTTAGGTTCATATACCTATTATTAGACTCTTCTAATAGTGAACTAATTAACATATTAATGTGAGTTCATTAGATCTAGCGCATGCATAACTAAATAAGTGATTAAATGAGAAAAACAATGTTCCTTACATTGTTATATGGCTCAAAATAATGGGCACAAATAAGGACACCTTCTTTATTTGTTTGTTCTTGAGCTTAAGAGTAATGGATGATCCTCCTTAATCCCAAATGTAGAGATCCTCCTCTTGTTGCACCCAAAACAAATCCCTTAAACTAATATATTAACTAACTAGATTAATATACTAGTATCCTTCAAATAATTCTAATAATATGCTTATTACTACACTAGTAATCTTATATTGTGATTAGAATTTTTGATGAACAATATTCATGTATTCTAAAACTAGTTTTTAGAAAGAAGTGGGAGAGAAGATGAGAATAAGAAGTATGAATGAATGAATTTTGCATGAGTCAAATGAATAGAGAATAAATTCTCTAATGTAGAGGGAGGGGTGCCGGTTGTGGGGGAATGGAAGACCAATGCATGGTCCTTCCCTTTTTCCTTTTGTTCTTATCTAAACCTTAGGCATGTAAGGCTTAAATTGATTAACTTGTATCTTCACATAATTAATCAATTTGTCTATTAAGGGAATTGTCCTATACGTGTGACCTTAAGGGATCAACTGATCACCACCGCCAAACGACAGTAATGTCAAACTCTAGTTAGCCAATCATTACTGATTAATGTTGATCAGTTGACTATAAAAATGAATCATCCCTTACGTATTCTTAATTTGAGATTTAAACATGTGATCGCACTATTGTTGAGGACACATACTCCAATAATCTCCCACTTGTCCGAGACAAGTGTGCGTCACCAATTCTCTTATCCTATTATATCATCTCCCAATCAATGCAAGGTGTCTTGCAGGTCGTACTTGCGTTTGATCATATCTTGAGTGGTTTCCTCGATCTGGAGAGTGACTGTCTAACCGGAATTATCTACCGTAGATACCTTCCGAGCGTGGCCACGCATTTTTAGTTCACTACTCCTCGAGTGGCCTTGAGATTTCAAATAACCCTGACAAGGGGGTGGACAATTCCTATCGCACTATTCCCTTCGTATAGCCACAGTTCATCATAACCCAAAATGTACTCATTTGACTTCAATTACGACAGTCGTAGAGTATAAATCAAAGCCATTCAGAAATTTGTGCCAACTTGGGCGAATAGTCTTTAGTCAAAAGAATTGACTCATAAGAATACTATAGTAGCTCTCGCCACGACCAGGCTTTATGAATTTCCAAAACTCAATAAGCGATCACTGCCTGACAGAGTGTCCCATACAGTCTGTCTATGTGATCGACTAGTCATCCATATGACCCTATGGCACTTGAACATGCCACCAATCACATCACACTCTAGTCACTTCGAGACGTCACCTCCTTTAGGTAACCAGGGGCGAATAATATGTTAATCCAGTTCACTTTAATGGAGTCCAATATTGTCTCAACAACCCATTTGGATTTAACAAAGTAATAAATAAGTTTAAAGAAACTCCAACGATAAATGCGATTATCATATATAAATAGTCAATACACTATTACTACTTCATATCTTATAATCTACAGTGTACCTTTTACACTAGTTGAAATGCAATAAAAGCTTGGCAAGTGGATATACCATGTATCCAAACATTCCAACTTTATGAATTGCTATTTCTTTCTATTTAATGTTATTTCTAATAAAATGAATTTACCTAAGTAGATGTCTAGTCTTCTTACTAGACTTGGGCTCTTGTACTTGGAAGATGATCCCACTGTTATCATATAACTTGTGATAAAGTCAATGATATAGGGATCTACTCCTAGTCCCTTTGTTGACCATCTTATCACAATGTACTTAGATTCTGTTTGTAGAACTTGCAATGGTTGAAACTAAAACATTTCTCTAGTCTCTTACTCCTAAGTCCATAAAATTAGCCTAAGATTTCGACAAATCCTTATCGGTTTGGAAACCAAAGTTTGTGTAACCCTTAAACACATAACTTAGTATATCATCCAAACATAAGAACGACTCCTCAATTCTTCTCAAGAATCATAAAGGATGTTCTTTAAGGCTTTCACAAGACCATCTTATGAATTAACTTGTTATTGACTTATTATGCTCCAAGCATATGATTCATCATGGCGTGTGCATTTAAAGACATACATGATCGTTCTAATGGCGGAAACATTAGCAATCAATTTCATGTGATCAACAACTTATTTAGGTTCAGTGAATGACTATGTCTATCATAGTAATTCCACTTTCATCACTATGAATAACCTATTCAACCTTGTTGATGTTTAAACAGATATGATAGAACTTATCATCATAAGTCTCTCAACTCTATGCCAATATTCTCTCGAATTTAACACATAGATTCGGAAATCTAAAATACATCGCACCTTTTCCTAGTCTCCCAATCACTCTTTCACAGAAGAGAGCATTGGTACATTATTCTTAATAAGTAATATGTTATCAACATATAAGACATGGAAAAAATAATTCTGGCTCCCACTTAACTTCATGTGTAAACATGATTCTTCAACAATGTGAATGAAACCATTCTCAATCATCACATGAACGAAAAGTATAATCCTTTGATACTTGCTTAAGACCATTCTAGGATTGCTTAAGTAAGCTTTGCATAATATGTTAGGGTTCTTAGATCTTTATCTAAGGTTTTGTATTCCATACACATCCTTTTCCATTGAACAAAAGGGGTACATTGCATAATCACAGTCTTTTCTAATGCAATAAAGTTACATAGTGTCATTTTTCTTTGAGTAAAGGGGTATTTCCATGGGTTTGCCTTGGCCCGAAGGGCTATCTCAATAGCGGCATCTAAAATGCCTATACGAACTCAATTTATTATTTCAGGATAGGAATGTAGAACCAAAGGAAATCGACTAAATTCCCATTTTAGAAAAATGAATTTTTTAATATCATTTGCCATTCTTCATCAAAATAAAATGTGGCAATTCCTAACATAATTTATCTTGATTAACATCTTCATGTCAATCTTTGCTCTTAGGTACTCTAAAGCTCTATTTACTTTAAAGAGACCATCGCCTTAAAGTAAATCTACTCTTTAGTACATGGCTTGTATGCAAAAAATTCGATTTGGGACAAGGTAATATATACCTTTACTTTCAAAAAGCAACAATTTAACAATAAGACATGTGAGATATACTCCCACTAAGCTATACTCCCACTCTATCTTAAAAGATTATAGTTCCACTACTTTCAAAAAGTAATGCATTAACTATAAAACATGTTTGTAACGATCTACTCCCACTCTATCTCTTAGAAATACATCTATCTTCTTAAGAGATAGTTTTGTGAGTTACAAAGATATATGGTGAAGTCATAGAAGTTTGTCTAGACTGACGTGTTAGCACATAAAAGACCAGCTCTTTCATGGCAGCTTGATTCATGTAATATGCGAATCTGATCCATGTCATTTGTTAAATAGACTCTCTATTTCAGGTATCTCCTGGTTGACCATTCGTTTTTAATAACGTGTCCGTTTTGGATTGAAAATTCCCAAAATTGAGTTCGATAACTCAAACCGACTCATATTAGTTTGATCTTATGGGTAGTGATACAACATCATAATCCATATTTAATAAATCAAATTCATTACTTAGATCCTTGCCACTACGATCGGATCGTAATGCTTTAGTACTTTGTTCAATTGGTTCTCTACGTCATTTAGAAATTCTTTAAATTTCTCAAATGCTTCACTTTATATTTGATTAAGTAAACATACCCATATCTACTTGAATCATCGGTAAAAAGTGACGAAGTAGTCATAATTTTCCCTTGCGGTGATGCTCATAGGAACACATACATCGGCATGTATTAGTCCTAACAAATTACTTGCTTGTGTCCCTTTACTACTAAAGGGAATATGAATCAAATTTGCGAAGGAGACAAGATTCGCATATACCATATGATTGAAAATCAAATGGTTCAATAAATCTAGTCGACACTAGCCCTTTAATGCATTTCTCATTTATGTGACCTAATCGAAAGAGCCAAATGTACAAATCATTTGGATCACTAGTTATGAGTCTTTTGGATTGTATGTTATAGATATCTTTAGTTGAGTTGGAAGTGTCTAAAACATAAATACCATTAAGGGAAGTGACTTGGCTCCCGACCAAGTCAATTTTTAAACAAAATACAATTGTTTTTGGTGGCGAAAGAAAAATCCTTCCATGTCTAACATAGAAGTGGAAATAATGTTTTAGACAAAATGGGTACATAATCAAAATTATATAGATGTAACTTAAAATCACTTAGCTAAGGCAATCACAAGGGTTCCCTTTGAAATGGCGGCTACTCTAGTTCCATTTGCAAATTGGAGATCCATGTTACCCTTGCTAAGTGTTTCCATACTCCTTAACCCTAACTGGAGTGACAAGTCCAGCTTTGATATTTTCCAAATACTTGGGGCAATTTCGATTCCAATGGCCCATGACATTACAATAATGACATTCTTCATAAGATTGGGCACCCTTCTTGGTTGTGGTAGTCTCACTATCCATTTCCAATTCATTATTGGGTTTGGGTTTCTTATCCTTCTTTGCCTTTCCTTTAACAATACCATTACTCCTTTCAGTTGCAAGGACATTCTTGCTAGAACTCCCACTGAAATTAATATTCCTCCTTGCTTCTACAAACAAGGATGCCTTAGAAATAGTGTGATTTTTTTCACAAGATTCTCTTACCAAAGAGGTGGGCATTAATATGGGAGTGGGAGGTGTGGAAGTGGTAAAGTAGCAAAGATTTCCATCCTGACCAATGCCAAATCGTAATTCTCTAATCGTGTCATTGTCATACTCGGAGAACTTTTCATCGAATGATTGGAGCCATGAATTAATAGTGATTGGTGTAAGAGTATTAGATGAATCCATTGCGGATAAATAACTAAAAAAACGGAAATCAAGGAAATAATTAACATTTATCGTTTTAAAGCTTGTAACTATTTTAAATAAGTTTAATATTTATATAGTGACCTCTACCCAACTATTATAAATGATCCCGAGATCCAAATTCATATTAACTTGGGCACGGTGAGCCGATTCATCCCTAATCAATATAATTCGGCTTATCGATTCTACTTCTAGAACTCTCGGTCGATAAAATTACTTGAATATTTATCTTAAGCCCGGAACACATGCGGCAACGGTCGCGAATACTTCCATTGAACTCAATCCAAATTTCGATGTAATAACAATTTACTACCCACTTACCCAACGTAACAGTTTAGCACCCCGGTGAGCCGAGCCTACTTCCTTATGAAATTGGGATTCATGGTTCTACTCTTTGGTAAGGCTAATTCTCAATTATTATTTAGTGAGAGGTCATGTCAATTCATTATCTATCACGTTTTAAGGGAACTAAAGCAGTGAACTACGATAAGTATAATTGACACGGTCGATGACTCGATATGAAAAGCATGTGTTGTTATGGCGATTTGGCAATGCATGCAACATATTAAAATAAATGCAAAACAATAATAATAAATTCCTAGCATGGCCTTCCTAAAATAGAAAATTAAATATTCTATTACATATTCGGAAACCAACTCCTTTGGTCCCTTGAATCTTCAAGTGGCACGCCTCCCAAGAATACCGTCTTTGTCGGAACGCCTTTCTGAATGGCACCGTCTTGAAGGAACTCCGGAGTTACAAATAATAATAAAAATACAAAGCTATTCCTATTATACATTTGTAATATAAAAACTAGTAAAAATAAATGTGATACGAGATCACATTTAAATTACAACCGAATCAATATTCCCTTTCATTACGGGTAATATCAATTAAAACTAAGGCCATACTAAGGTAAAATTACATAATTCAAAATTATATAAATAAAAAGACATTCAACAATTGAAATATATAGCAATATAATATGTGTCTATCATGCCAAATTATGTGCCAAATCGCCCTATTAAACTTATATCGTATATATAACCCGGTTTTATGGAAATGTGTGATAATAACTTATTAAAATCACTAATCAATACTTAAATAAAATTTAAGCTCAAGTTAATTATCCTAACACTCTTAGGTCTCAAAAATTAGTCATCACTCAACTTTTGACAATAATTCAACTTGATTTAATTTTTATGCTCATTTTTTACCTTAAAATCATAACTATTATGAAATAAATCCAAATTAAATTACAATAATTTCAAATTTTGAATTTTAAATTTTTGAACATTCTGGAATATTTCCATTACACTCATAATGTCAAAAATCATAGTTAAAATTTTCGAATTTATTTCGAGAAAAATATAGTTGCGATTTATCGGTTTTATCGAATAAAATATCTAAAGTATACAAAAATTAATTTAAACAATTTTAAAACTTTAGATATGATAATTGGGATATAAATTCAACCCAAAATAATTTTCTCATGCCATGTAATTCGTTTTAGCTATTTATGCTAAAATAGTCAGTATTTATGTCATTTTTACACTAAAAATTCATAAATCATGCTGAATGATTCAAGTTCATCTCAAATTTTACACCCAGTTAGTAAAGTATGCATGTGACAACATATTAAAATTTCATGGCCTATTTCGAAGTATAACTATATTTAACCATTTTACCTCCATTTAATCCATTTTCATCTCATAAAAATCATAAATCATGCAATATTAATCACATTAATACGAAATTTTACATACAATAAGTAAAATATGCATGTGAGGTCATATATAAATTTCAAGGTCAGACACTTAGCTTAACTATTTTTAGCATTTTAATTTCCGTTTTAGTCATAAAAATGTAATAAAATAACTAAAAATCATTAAAATGAGCAATAAAATACCATAAATCATAAAAATGACCTAAAAACATTATAGGACCAGAATATACAACATAAATCATGATTTCGTGACTTTATCTAATAAATCACAAAGTTTTAGTTTTAATTAAGTTACTAATAACTCGAAAAAACTATAAATCGATTATGCATGCAACATCCTATGCTCAGATACCAATTGTTAGGTTCATATACCTATTATTAGACTCTTCTAATAGTGAACTAATTAACTGATACGAGTACGGATACGGTCCAACGAGAGGCTCGGCCTTAGCTCGTCACACACGGCCCAAATATGTTTGGCACACATTCCAAAGGAGCTGCAAGTGACGGTCCAAAATACTACAAGTTAATATTATGTTCTTATTTTACTTATTGCTAATAAAAGTTGGAATAAGACATGTAATAAGTGTAGGCTTTACCTCTTCATCTTCCTTAGCTTTACCTCTTCACCTTCTTAGCTTTACCTTTTCACTTTCTAAGCTTTAACTCTTCAACTTCTTAGCTGGTTGTTTAAGTTCCTTGGCTGCTATATAAAGCCTTGAAACTTATGAATAAAATCAATGAAGAAATTTAGAAAAAACTTGTTTTGAGTTGAAAATGGTTGCGGCCAATCCTTTGTTATTGTTTGACGCGTTTCAAGCATTAACCCGAGTTATAATCAATAGGTCTTGATTATAGTTCACCATTGTTTGAGTTATAGGTCTAGCTCAAGCAAATATCCCATTGGTTCGATTTATTCACATAATTCGAAACAAATATCTTTATTTCTTGTTTCTTTCACAATATCAAAAAAAACACATAAACATTACTTTTCAATTTCCGCTGCCAAATCACATCATATGGTATCAGAGCTTCGGCTCTTGATTTTCCATAATCGAGACGGTCCTATACGTGTCAAAGCCAATTTTTAGTTGAATTTCCGATTGCGATTGGAGTTCAAAGGTTAAACTTGAACAGGTAGTTCGAGGGTTAATCGGTTTTGCATCTCGGGAACAAGTTTCTAGTAATTTGTTATTCAAGGAGCGACGGAGACAAAAAAAAAAAAAAGTTACTGTTCACAACCGTGTTACTGTTCATCCGTGAGAAAAAAAAAAGAAATTTGTCCCAAACGGTCTTAAGGTGTGTCGAAGTCAAGATGTTGGTTGAATTTCCGGTTGCGATTGGAATTCAAAGGTTAAACTCGAGCGAGGTAGTTCGAGGGTTGATCGACTTTGATAACCCATATTATAGGTTCAAGAATCGGGACGATTCTTTTTGAAGAAAGGGCGGATGATACGAGTACGGATACGGTCCAACGAGAGGCTCGGCCTTAGCTCGTCACACACGGCCCAAATATGTTTGGCACACATTCCAAAGGAGCTGCAAGTGACGGTCCAAAATACTACAAGTTAATATTATGTTCTTATTTTACTTATTGCTAATAAAAGTTGGAATAAGACATGTAATAAGTGTAGGCTTTACCTCTTCATCTTCCTTAGCTTTACCTCTTCACCTTCTTAGCTTTACCTTTTCACTTTCTAAGCTTTAACTCTTCAACTTCTTAGCTGGTTGTTTAAGTTCCTTGGCTGCTATATAAAGCCTTGAAACTTATGAATAAAATCAATGAAGAAATTTAGAAAAAACTTGTTTTGAGTTGAAAATGGTTGCGGCCAATCCTTTGTTATTGTTTGACGCGTTTCAAGCATTAACCCGAGTTATAATCAATAGGTCTTGATTATAGTTCACCATTGTTTGAGTTATAGGTCTAGCTCAAGCAAATATCCCATTGGTTCGATTTATTCACATAATTCGAAACAAATATCTTTATTTCTTGTTTCTTTCACAATATCAAAAAAAACACATAAACATTACTTTTCAATTTCCGCTGCCAAATCACATCATATGGTATCAGAGCGGAATAACAGAAGTAATGTTTATGTGTTTTTTGATATTGTGAAAGAAACAAGAAATAAAGATATTTGTTTCGAAATATGTGAATAAATCGAACCAATGGGATATTTGCTTGAGCTAGACCTATAACTCAAACAATGGTGAACTATAATCAAGACCTATTGATTATAACTCGGGTTAATGCTTGAAACGCGTCAAACAATAACAAAGGATTGGCCGCAACCATTTTCAACTCAAAACAAGTTTTTTCTAAATTTCTTCATTGGCTTTTATTCATAAGCTTCAAGGCTTTATATAGTAGCCAAGGAACTTAAACAACCAGCTAAGAAGTTGAAGAGTTAAAGCTTAGAAAGTGAAAAGGTAAAGCTAAGAAGGTGAAGAGGTAAAGCTAATAAATGAAGAGGTAAAGCTAATAAATGAAGAGGTAAAGCTAGTAAGGTGAAGAGGTGATCATTCCTCTTCCCTTAATTACAAACATAATCTGAAAAATGCTAATAAAAATGTAATGTTGGTCCGTCCTTTCCTTGGCATGCGTTTGTGATACATATTTGGACCATATTCAATAAAGTCGAGATTCATTTAATCATCCCGAGATTCATTAAACTAACCCCAAAAAATCATCGGAATGCATTAAACTGATATCCGACATTCATTGAACACGTCTTTCCATTGATCCGTATCCCAACTCGCATCATCAACATATTAATGTGAGTTCATTAGATCTAGTGCATGCATAACTAAATAAGTGATTAAATGAGAAAAACAATGTTCCTTACATTGTTATATGGCTCGAAATAATGGGCACAAATAAGGATACCTTCCTTATTTGTTCTTGAGCTTAAGTGTAATGGATGATCCTCCTTAATCCCAAATGTAGAGATCCTCCTCTTGTTGCACCCAAAACAAATCCCTTAAACTAATATATTAACTAACTAGATTAATATACTAGTATCCTTAAAATAATTCTAATAATATGCTTATTACTACACTAGTAATCTTATATTGTGATTAGAATTTTTGATGAACAATATTCATGTATTTTAAAACTAGTTTTTAGAAAGAAGTGGTAGAGAAGATGAGAATAAGAAGTATGAATGAATGAATTTTGCATGAGTCAAATGAATAGAGAACAAATTCTCTAATGTAGAGGGAGGGTGCCGGTTGTGGGGGAATGGAAGACCAATGCATGGTCCTTCCTTTTTTTTTCTTTTTTTCTTATCTAAACCTTAGGCATGTAAGGCTAGATAAGTAGAGTCATTATGATGTTATTTTAGCTTATTAAAACAAATCACCCACCATCCTCTAAACCCTCTTCATTTCGGTTCATTATGTAAAATGGACATCCATTTTATTTTGTCAATTTGTCATTTATCACACAATATGTCACATGTAGTATGTAACATGTTATTAATTAATTTAATGCATATTTATCAAATAAATATCATTATATACATTAATTAAATTACATACAACAAATTGAATAGTGATTCTTGATCACATAAATAAAATGGGTCATATAATTATAATTCACTACATATTGTAATTATAATTAACCATTCATTCTTATCTCAATTGTTTCACAAACAATAATCAATTTTAGTAATAATATTTCAATTACTAAAATAAATCTTATTTAATCAAATTACAATAAGATATAAATAATTTCTCTCACAAATGAATTGTTCAATTTTAAGGAATTGATTAACTTGTATCGTCATACAATTAATCAATTTGTCTATTAAGGGAATTGTCCTATAGGAGTGACCTTAAGGGATGAACTGATCACCACTGTCAAACGACAGTAATGTCAAACTCTAGTTAGCCAATCATTACTGATTAATGTTGATCAGTTGACTATATAAATGAATCATCTCTTACGTATTCTTAATTTGAGATTTAAATATGTGATCGCACTATTGTTGAGGACACATACTCCAACAGAATGGTCCTTATATAGGCCTTCCTGTGAAGTTTTCAGTACATGTAAAAACCCTAGATAACTCCATCTAAGGGCCAGGATTAAACTAAGGAAACAAACAAGAACATTGGGACTATATTGCAACGGTTAAAAATGAAAATTAAGGCAACCTGAATAGAACAAAAGAGTTGCAGACTGACAGTGACAGGTTGTCCTCTTGACTGTTGTATTTCTTTGGCTGGTTGTTGAAGGTCAAAATTGCCTTGGTCCAGGCATCTTTTGTGGCTCAAGGCTTTATCTGTGAATGCTGAAATAAGCCAAGGCTTTCTTTGTTGAGAGTTTTTACCTGTTTGGCCAAAAATGGCAAACTTGCTTTATCTGAATTACCCCACCTGCAACTTGCTTTCAGTTTTGATTTTTCTGTGGAATTCTTTAGGATTGGTCCCTGGCTCCTTAAGATTGATTTAATATTAGTTGAAAAGAGAGTCAGCTGGCCAAGGTGGCTGCTGGTGGCTAGCCTAGTTGTTGTTCTTGTGGCCTGATGAGACTGGACTGGTAGTTGAGGTTGCCTCAGTGCTGTTGCTGGTTTGATCTGTGACTGGCATCCCTGGCAAGACAAGGGTGTGCTTTGGTTGTGCCTGATCAGTCTCTAAAATAGTGTTAGCCTGGTTAACAGCTCCTGATACAACCCCCACTGGTTGAACAGGGCTTGACCTTAAGCCTGGATCCTCCTCCTCCTCCTCAGAATCTTCATAGAATGGACTAAGATCACCCACATTGAATGTACCATGAACCCCATAGTCCCCTGGCAAGTCAATTTTATAAGCATTTGGACCAATTCTTTCTAAGACCTCAAATGGTCCATCTGCTCTAGGCATAAGCTTGTTCTTTCTCTTGGAAGGGAACCTTTATTTTCTGAGGTGCAGCCAGACCAGATCTCCTGTCTCAGATTCCTTCTTCTTTCTAGGCTTCTTGGATTGTTTCTTGTATAGCTCATCGGACCTTTTAATTTGTTTCTTTAAAGTTTCATGCAGCTTCAGCAGTTGTTCAGTTGTTCTCTTGGCATCAGGATTGAGCTCTTCCCTTGGGACAGAAGATAAGTCCAAGGGCATAAGTGGATTAACCCCATAGACTATCTCAAAAGGACTGTGACCAGTAGCAGTGGATGGTGCTCTGTTGAATGCAAATTCAGCTGCAGCTAGCTTTAAATCCCAATCCTTCAGAGTTTTGTTAACCAGACACCTTAGAATCCTCCCCAAAGTTTTGTTAGTGACCTCAGTTTGGCCATCTGTCTGTGGGTGGTGGGAGGTACTGAACAAGAGCTTTGTCTTTAGCGGCTTCCATAGGGTTTTCCAGAAGTAGCTCATGAACTTGGTATCCCTGTCTGATACAAATGTCTTAGGAATCCAATGGAGTCTCACAATTTCTTTGAGATATAGCTCAGCAACACTAGCAGCATCCTCAGTTTTCTTGCAGGCTATGAAGTGAGCCATCTTACTAAACCTATCTACAACCACCATGATTGAGTCCTTGCCTCGTTGTGTCCTAGGTAGTGCCACAATGAAATCAAGCCTCACATCTTCCCAAGGTTTATCAGGGACAGGCAGTGGAGTGTAGGGTCCTGCTTGGAAGGAGCTCATGGCTTTCTAGCATGTTGAGCACCTTCTAAGGACTGTCTGAATATCACCTATCATACTGAGCCAGTAAAACTGATCCTGTAAGATCTCTACTATTTTATGGACTCTAAAATGTCCCCCTAGTCCTCCTGAATGGACTTCCCTGATTAGCAAATCCCTGTAGGACCCCTTTGGCACACACAGCTTGTTACCATGAAACAGAAAACCTTCTTGCAGCATATATTTCTTGCTCTGAGTTGATCCTCCCTCTATGAGAGTAATCCACTCCTCAAAGAATTCGGGATGTAGTGCTTCTTGCTGATTCAGCAGAGAAGGCCAATAGCTCAGAGGGACACCCCATCCATAATCCTGATCAATGATTAAGCGGGTTTTGGAATGTGCGGGGTATGAATAGGAGGAGTAAGCAGCAGGTTATACATAGATTTTTGATAAATAATAATGTTAATTTCTTTGCTTTATTAGAGACTAAAATTAAACCAAATAAATTGCACACAACCATGAATTCCTTTAGTAATTGGAGTATTTCTACAAACTCAGCATACCAGTATATCCATATGACAGTGCTTTATAAGAGTACCAATGCACGTTCTCATGTCACCATGGTCTATGCTTTCAATGGAAGCAATGAGAGACAGTCTCTTTGGGCTAATTTAAACAGACTAGCAAATAACATTTCAGGGCCATGGGCCATTGGAGGAGACTTCAACTGTGTTTTGACTGAGGATGAAAGAGTGGGAGGATCCTTTTCTAGGCAGGATGCAGAAGATTTCAGGCAATGCTTGCATCAATGTGAAGTGATAGATAGTCCTGCCATGGGAGCTCTGTACAAATGGAATAACAAACAATGCCCGACTGACAGAGTGTATAGCAGACTGGATCGTTTCCTAGTGAACCAGGAATGGCTCAATGATTACCCTCTTCTGTATGCACATTTTTTGCCTGAGGGGATCTTTGATCACACTCCTTGTGTGGTACAGGCTAATGCAACTGATGAAAAGAGAGCCAGACCTTTTAAATATTTTAATATGTGGAGCCTGGCTTCCAACTTCAAAGAGACTGTTCAAGTTGGATGGACGTGTATGCAAACTGGAACTAAGATGTATGAGCTAGCTAAGAAATTGAAGAACCTGAAGCAGGGGCTCAAACAGCTGAACAGGTCCAGGTTTGCTGATATTGAGAATAATGCTGAGGTGGCTCTCACTAAACTAAATAAAATACAGCAAAGCTTGGGAGTGAATCCTCAGAACCTGAGCCTTATTCAACAAGAATGTGAGGCTAGAGAAAACTATCAACAGTTGGCTGAAGCTCAGAACCAGTTCTTGCAACAAAAGGCAAAGATGAAATGGAGTGCAGATAGGGATGCAAATACTTCATTCTTCCATGGCATTTTGAAAACTAGGAGGAGACAAAATCGGACAAGACAGATTATCGATCATCGGGAAATCAACACACCGATAAGGAGGGGTTCAAAGAGTTTTCTAAGATTCTATACCCAGTTGTTAGGCCAGTCTCACCCCACAACTCCCGTCGCACCAGAGTAGTACAAAGAAGGTAACAAATGTGATGAGTCTCACCACCAGATTTTACGATGCCGATTCGATGCGAAAATCAAAAGCACTATCTTCAAAGATACCGATGACAAAGCTCCAGGTCCGTATGGCTACTCTAGTCAATTATTTAAAACTAGTTGGGATACTGTTGGAGGGGATGTATGTGCTGCAGTCCATGAATTTTTTAGGAATGGCAAAATGCTCAAGCAATTGAATGCTACTAATGTTACATTAATCCCTAAGGTGCCAAATCCTTTGACTGTAATGCAATTCAGACCCATAGCATGTTGTAATGTGGTATACAAATGCATTTCAAAACTTCTTTGTGCAAGGCTTGCTTTGGTTCTCCCTCATTTAATTTTTGTCACACAAGGAGGTTTTATTCATGGTAGAAGCATAATGGAGAATATTCTAATCTGTCAAGATCTTGTTAAACTTTATGGAAGGAAGAGTGTCTCCCCTAGATGTCTATTCAAAATAGACCTGCAGAAGGCTTATGACTCAGTGGAGTGGAGTTTCCTTTTTCAGATGCTTCACGAATTAAATATTCCAGCTGGTTTTATTGCTCTCATTAAGGAATGTGTCACAACTGCAACTTACACCTTGAATTTGAATGGGGATAGCTTTGGCTGGTTTAAGGGACAAAGAGGATTAAGACAAGGAGATCCTTTGTCCCCTTTGCTCTTTACAATTTGTATGGAATATCTTACCAGATTGCTAGCCTATACTACCTCTACAATGAAGTTCAGGTTTCACCCTCTTTGCAAATCAATGAAATTGAGTAGCTTAATGTTTGCAGATGATTTGTTGCTCTTTTCTAAAGGGGATGTGGATTCCATTATGATACTGCTACGCACTTTCTCAACCTTTTCACAAGCATCAGGACTTCAGATGAGTAGGGGAAAATCGAATGTGTATTTTAATGGAGTACCTGGTGAAGTCAGAAGAGAAATAGTTCAGGTTTCAGGCTGCATTGAAGGCAATTTACCTTTCAAGTACCTTGGGTTGCCAATTAAACCATCTAAATTATCAATCAAAGACTGCCAACCATTGATTGATAAAGTTCTTGAGAGGATAAGACAACTGGGAACCAAAAAACTCTCGTATGCTGGGAGACTGGTGTTGATAAAAGCAGTATATAGAACTTTACATTCCTACTGGGCTTCTATTTTCATCATTCCAAAGGCAGTGCTCCTCAAAATTAAAGCAGTATGCAGGAACTTCTTGTGGCATGGAGGGACTGAGTATGCTAGGACCCCTACTGTTGTCTGGTCAAAACTTTGCACTAATCAGAAGGAGGGGGGACTTGGTCTGAGAGATGAATACAGTTGGAATAAAGCAGCAGTTGGGAAACTGGTCTGGTGGATTCAGGCTCACCCATCTAAACTATGGGTGCAATGGGTACATAGTGTCTATCTGAAGGGACAAGAATGGGAGGATTATAACCCTCCCCAGGATGCCAGTTGGACTTGGAAAAAAGTTTGTAAATTGAAGCAGGAGTTTCAGCCAGCATATCAACAGAATGAATGGGCAATGGTACCAGGTAAGGAGTATACTATCAAAAAGGGGTATAGCTGGTTAAGGCCAACCAGCCAGGCTGTAAGCTGGTCTCATATTGTTTGGACCAAATGGTCCGTTCCCAAACACAGCTTTATAGCTTGGTTGTATTATCAGCAAGGGTTTAATACCAAAGACAAGCTTTTCAGATTTGGTATTACCCCTGACAGCAGCTGTTGTATTTGTGCTCAAGAGGAAGAGTCACCTCATCACCTCTTCTTCCAGTGCCAGTACAACAGGAGAGTTATTCAGTAAATACAGGAATGGACGGGTGTGACTATGTCTGCTACCAATACTCAGAATTGGTGGCAACACAAGAGGTTCACGAGACTGAAGAATGGGGTCCTGAATAGTATACTCAATGCTGCCATGTATTATATCTGGAATCAAAGGAATGCAAGCAGGCATGAGGGTGTTATAATTAGTCCTGGAAGGTGTGTGGTGATGATACAAGCGGATATCAGGAACAGGATTAAGCAACAGTTGCAGGGTACAGTGTCCAGAAAGGATAAGCATTGGATTGAGAAATTGTTGCACTAGCTAATATGATCTTCTATATGGTCTTCTATGAAGTATGGTAGATGATATAGATGAGTTTGTGATAGGAATATGGATTGTGAGCAATGTATACTGTATATGGTTTTTTTAGCATCAATATAATTTTTTACATTTTACCAAAAAAAATAAAAAAAAAGAATTCAGGATCCTCCTTATACATCTCCTTCATGAACTCAAGCCCAAGTACGTTGTTGCCCATGACAGTCAGCAAAGAGTGTCTTCTATATAGGGCATCAACTACGACATTTTGGTTCCCTTCCTTGTATTTGCTTGAAAAGTTGAAGGTTGCAGGAACTCTACCCATTTAGCATGCCTATGGCTCAGCTTGTGTTGGCCATTGATGTATTTCAGGGCCTCATGATCAGAATGCAACACAAATGGCTTAGGTTTTAGGTAGTGGCTCCAATGTCTAAGGGCTCTTATGATTGCATAAAACTCCTTGTCATAAGTAGAATATTTCAGCTTGGCTCCATTTAACTTCTCACTGAAATAGGCCACAGGTCTCTGGCCTTGGATCAGGACAGCTCATATTCCAACTCCACTGGCATCACACTACCTCAAATAATTGTTCAAAGTCAGGCAGCTTTAGAATGGGAGTCTCACACATCAACTTCTTGATTTTTTCTAAGGACTGCTGAGCAGCTTCAGTCCATTGGAAATCTCCTTTTCTCATGCACTCAGTGATTGGTGCAATAATTGAGCTGAAATTCTTAATGAACCTCCTGTAAAAAGATGCTAGACCATGAAATCCCCTCACTTCTGTGATTGTTTGTGGGACTGGCCATGTTTGCATAGCCTTGATCTTCTCTTGATCAACAGATATTCCTCTCCCAGATATAATCTATCCCAGAAATGCTACCTCATTGACCATGAAGGTACATTTCTCAAGCTTCTTATATAACTTCTACTCCCTGAGTATTTTAAAAACTGCTTCCAAACGTAACAGATGTTCAGATGGACTGCTGCTATAGATCAGTATATCATCAAAGTATACTACAGCAAACTTGCCAAGGCAAGGCCTTAAAACTTCAGTCATTAGCCTCATAAAAGTGCTTGGGGAATTTGATAACCCAAATGGCATAACAAGCCATTCATACAGTCCATGTTTGGTTTTGAAAGCTGTTTTCCATTCATCACCTTCTCTTATCCTCACCTGATGATATTCTTGTTGGGAAATGTGTCCTCAACAATAATGCGATCACATGATTTAAATATCATTATTAAATCTCATTTTAAAGAATACAATTGGGAAGTAATTTTGTTACTGTCAACTGGTCAACATATATCGGTAATGATTGGTCGACTAGAGTTTGACATTACTTGTCGTGTGACGGTGGTGATCGATTGACCCCTAGGTCATACCTAAAGGGCAACACTCTTAATTGATTATTTAATTGATCGTATAACGTTGCGAGTTAATTAAATTACTTGAAAATTGACGGACGATTTTTGGAAGTAAAATTTACGTATCAAATTGAAATGTGATTAAATGAGATACTGATCGAGTAATTAAATTGTATAATTACTCGGATGAAATAAATTGTTTAATGTAACAATTAAAATGAATGAATTATTATAAAATTCAATCGAGTTGAAATTTATAAATGGTAAAATATTTTGGCACAAGTAATTATGAAATTACTAAGTCGATTTTTGTATGTGACGTATTTTTATTAATACGTTGATTTTTAATATGTTAAAAATACATAACACATTTATGTCACATATGACATGTGACACATTGACAATTGACAAAAATAATATGGGATCCATATTATGTAAAGTGCCGAAAAATTGGGGAGCATTAAGCTAGTTAATTGTTTTATTTAGTTGATAAAACATAATAATGAAAAAGCAAGTCTAGGCATGCAAGCCTATTGTTCCTTGTGAAGAAAAATTTTTCCATGCATTGGCTCCCCAATAGCTCTCCTCTTACACGGTTTTGGGGAAGAAAAACTATCATTGTTTTTCTATAATTTTTACCTAATAATATACTAAGTGTAGTGTATTATATTCATTCTAAAATTATCATCCAAAATCAAGTTCTAGAGAGAAGAAAAATCCTCCTCATCTTCTCTCATAAAACCGAAATAATATAAGTGTTTTATAAAATTTTTGGTTCAATTTTCTACCTAGATTAATATTATACTAGCTCAAATAATATTAATTAGATTAAGAGAAAGCCTTGGGTATAATACATAGGGAGAGATCTTACACTTAGATCTTTATTCTTCCATAAGGAAAGCTCAAGAACAAAAGAAAAGGAGATTTCTTTTGTGCCCTTTAAATCCGAAATACCCATTGTAAGAACATGATTTCTTCTCTTTGTTATTTTGTTTGCATGCATAAAATCCGTAATTAATTTTATGACAAATTATTTAGACATATAAGAGTATGTTAATATGTATATGAATCTACATTTCCTTCAATCGGTATCATGAGCCACGGTTGTTTGCATGCAAATTGGTTAAAAGTTTTTCCGAGTTATATGAATAACAAAATAAAACTTGTAAAATTTGTGTTATTATGATATATCACGAAATTATTACATGCATGTTAATATTTCTGGTCCTAAAGTGTTTTAGGATATTTTGGTTAATTTTTCGGATTTTTATTGTTCATAATTTACTATAATGGCATTTAAATGTGATTTTATGAGTAAAAATGTCATTTTTGGTCTAAAAATAGCTATACTTCGAATTTTCACTTGGTTTTTGGATATGTTGTTACATATATTATTTTGAGATAACCTGTAAATTTTCATAATTTTTGGACTTGTTATGCTCGAAAAATGAATTTTTCATCATTAAATTCGGATTTAAGACAAAAATAGGTTAATATGAGTTAAATTTCGAATCTAGTCATAGAAAATTAATATGTTGTCACATGCAATTTTACAAGATGTGTGTAAAATAATTGGCTATAAAGAAGTCTTTTCGCATGATTTATGAATTTTTGAAGAAAAATTAGCATAAATAGTGACATTATTAGTGTAAAATTAATAAAACATAATCTATGACTTAGGAAAAACGTCTAATGTTGCATTTTATTATATTTTTCAGATCTAAAATTGAAAAGTTAATGAAAATAATTTTTCCATGTTTTTATGATTATTTTATTATAAATTGATAAACCGCAACATTGTTTTTCTAAAAAATTTCAAATTTTTAACCTAAGATTTTGAACATTATGAGTGTCATGGAATTTTTCCAGAATGTTCATGAATTTAAATTTTGAATTTTGAATTTATTTGAAATTTTTAGATTTATTTGAAGTTTAATGGCTTATTTTTGTAATTTTTGGTCCTTTTTGAACAATTTTATAAATAAAGGTTAATTATGGTCAAATTATTAGTGAAGACTATATTTTGAGTCCTAAGAGGTTAGGGTAATTAACTTATGCATAAATATGAGTTTATGTATTTTTGTGATTATAAAATGTTGAAATCACGCAAATCCGTAAAAACCGAGTAATATACGATATTGGCTAATTAAAAGGCGATTTAGCATAAAAATTGAGCATGTTCATACATATTATAATGCTGCATTTTAATTATGATTGTCATAATTTTAATTTATGTAATTTTTGAATTATGTAATTTTACTTAGTATGGCCTTAGATTTTAATTGGTATTTCCCGAAATGTATGGGAATATCGATTCGGTTGTAATTTTTATTGTGATCTCGTATCACCGTTTTGTAATTTAATAGATTTATTTTATTTTAGTTACAAATGTATAAATAGGAAATTATGTAATTTATTATGTAATTTTATTCATTCCGGAGTTCCAAAAGACGGATTTCTTCAAGAATGGCGATACATAAAGACGGTGTTACCTCGAGATGTGTGCCACAACCGAAGTTCAAGGGACCAATGGAGTTGGTTTCCGAATATGTAATAGATTAATAGTTTTTCTATTTTAGGAAAGGCCATACTAGGATTTATTTATCTTTATGCTTGCATTTTATTTTATGTCACATGCATCGCTAAATCGCCATAACTAAACATGCATTGTTATTTTATCGAGTTTATCGACCGTGTCAATTCGAATTATCGTAGTTCACCGCTTTAGTTCACTTAAAACGTGATAGATAATAAATTGACATGACCTCTCGCTAAAACAACTAATTGAGACATAGCCTTACCAAATAGTAGAAACCATGAAAACCTATTTCGCGAGGGAGTGCACTCGGCTACCCCGGGGTACAAACCTTGTTACGTAGGGGAAGTGGGTGATAAATGTCTAATCCACCGAATTCATATTTATGAGGGTTTCATCGGCTACCCCGTGCCTAAATTAATATGGGTTTGGATAATGGACACATTTATTCGAAATTTGGATTGAACTCAACAAAAGTAATTGATAAGGGTTTCATCGGCTACCCCGTGCCCTTGTTGATGTGTTTTGGGCTATAGATAAATATTAGAGTAATTTTATCGACCAAGAGTTCTAAAAGTAGAATCGATTAAAAGGTTAATCCACCGAGTTATATTGATGAGGGTTTCATCGGCTACCCCGTGCCTAAGTTGATATGAATTTGGGTCTTGGAATCATTTATTATAGTTGGGTAGAGGTTACTATATAAATGTTCATATCTTGTTAAATTTGCAAGTATGATTTAAAAGACAAATGTTAATATTTCCTTTCCTCCATATTTGTAGTGCTTTACAATGAATCCATCAAATGCTACCGCACCGATAACCATTGAGTCATATCACCATGTTCTTGACGACGTATGCTCCAACAATAATTTCGATACAACTAGAGAACTTCATTTCGGGATAGGTTCGAATGGAAACCTTAATTTCATCACCACTTCTAAACCACCCACTACTACTAGACCTCGTGTGAGTCCGTCTCAGGAAGACTACCTCATACGATCTATAGGGTCTTTATCTCTGGAAGATAAGGATGCCAAAGCTAGTGGGAGCTCTAGCAATCAAGTTCTTGCTTCAAAGGGCAAGAGGTTTAAGAAGAAAGGAAAGAAAATCAAAAACTTCAAGCAAGTTAATGATGAGTGCCATTATTGCTATGGCATGGGACATTGGCTTAGGAATTGCCCTATGTATTTGCGAAATATAAGGGAAGGACTCATTACTCCAAAAGGTACAATTCCTAAAGAAATTTATGTTATTGATATAAATTATACTTCCACTACGACATGGGTACTAGATACCGGTTGTGGTTCTCACCTTTGTAATCATTTACAGGGTTTAAGAGATGTGGAGAAGCTTAGCAAGGGAGATGTGGATCTTCGACTTGGAAATGGAGCTCGGGTAGCGGCCGAATCCAAAGGAACTTATGTTCTAGCTTTGCCAAACGGTTTTGAGTTGTATTTGCATAATTGTTTTTATGTTCCTACGCTCTCTAAAAACATTATTTCAATCGCCATGCTAGACATGGACGGTTTTTGTTTTGTCATTAAGAACAATCGTTGCTCTATTTCTAGGAATGATTTGGTTATTGGCCAAGCTTCTTCCATAAATGGCATTTACATTTTAGAGACCTCAAAACCGACTAATGATATTTATAACATTCAATCAAAGAAACTCAAAACAAGTGACCCAAGTGAAGCGTTCATTTGGCATTGTCGATTAGGTCACATAAACGAGAATCGCATCAAAAGATTAATTTCTACTAATGTGATTACACCATTTGATTATCAATCATTTGGTACATGCGAATATTGCCTACTTGGCAAAATGACTCGTAATCCTTTTAGCGGTAAAGGGACACGAGCTAGTGAGCTATTGGGACTCATACACACCGATGTATGCGGACCAATGAGTATCACCGCTCGTGGTAATTATGACTACTTTATAACCTTCACCGATGACTTGAGTAGATATGGGTATATCTATTTAATGAAACACAAGAGTGAAGCATTTGAGAAATTCAAGGAATTCCAAAATGAAGTAGAGAACCAATTGAACAAAAGGATTAAGGCACTACGATCCGATCGTGGTGGTGAATACCTTAGTCTTGAATTTGATTCACACTTGAAAGGTTGTGGCATTATATCACAACTTTCTCCACCCAGAACACCACAACTGAATGGTGTTGCCGAAAGGAGGAATCGAACCCTACTTGATATGGTTCGATCCATGATGAGTCAAACCGAGTTACCGAACTCGTTTTGGGGATTTGCAATCCAAACCGCAATTCTATCTTTAAATAATAGTCCCACTAAAGCCACCGAAAAGACTCCATTTGAGACATGGAAAGGAAGAGTTCCTAATCTATCCTATATGAAAATTTGGGGATGTGATGCTTACGTCAAGGCTAAACCCGACAATAAGCTTGCCCCAAGATCCGAAAAATGCATCTTTGTAGGTTATCCTTTGACCTCTCGAGGTTACTACTTCTACAAACCTCAAGAAAACAAAGTGTTTGTGTCTTGTGAGGCTGTCTTCTTAGAAAGTCAATTTATTTCTAAGAGACAGAGTGGGAGAAATTTTGAACTTGACGAAGTTCAAGAGCCACAAACCGAGGTAGAGACGCAAGAAGATGTTCCTTCGTCGTCTAACGCGGTTGTACCTCCTCCACTAAGAAGGACGGGCCGAGTCATTCGCCATCCCGATCGATATGTGGGACTTATCGAAGAAGATGGAACGCTCGATGTGTTGCTTATGGAAAGTGACGAGCCCGCCACCTACAAGGCCGCAATCTCTAGTCCTAATTCCACCTTATGGCTTGAAGCCATGAAGTCCGAAATGGATTCTATGCTTGAAAACCAAGTTTGGGACTTGGTAGATTTGCCTAAAGGGGCAAGACCCCTTCAATGCAAATGGATATTCAAAGTCAAGAATGGCATAGAAGGACATGACGATGTCTACAAAGCTAGGCTAGTGGCAAAAGGATTTACCCAAGTCCAAGGTCTCCATTATGATGAGACCTTCGCCCCGTAGCCATGCTAAGATCCATACGGATTTTGTTAGCGATCGCCGCATTTCATGATTATGAAATTTGGCAAATGGATGTCAAAACCGCTTTTCTAAATGGGCATTTAGAAGAGGAGGTGTACATGATACAACCCGAAGGTTTTGTTGATTCTAAAAATCCTAACAAAGTGTGCAAACTTAAGAGATCCATTTATGGTCTTAAGCAAGCATCAAGAAGATGGAATCATCGATTCAATGATGTGATAAAGGAAAATGGTTTCACTCGAAATGTTGAGGAACCATGTTTATACATGAAATTTAGTGGGAGCAATGTTGTGTTCCTAATTTTGTATGTCGATGACATACTACTCATTGGAAATGATATTCCAATGTTGTCTTCCGTTAAGAAGTGGTTAGGTAACCACTTCCAAATGAAGGATTTAGGAGAGGCACAACGCATATTAGGTATCCGGATCTATAGAGATAGATCCAAGAGGATATTGGCACTAAGTCAAGAGTCTTATGTTGATAAGATTCTTCGACGATTCAGCATGGACAAATCCAAAAGGGGTTTGGTACCTATGGTAACCGGAACGATATTGAGCAAGACTCAATGTCCCTCCGAACCCCATGATGTTGAACGCATGAAGTTGATCCCTTACGCTTCCGCTGTTGGATCAATCATGTATGCCATGATATGCACACGTCCTGATGTCTCGTATGCCTTGAGCATGACGAGTAGATATCAAGGAAATCCAGGTGAGAGTCACTTCGGATTGTGTCAAGAACATCCTTAAGTACTTGAGAAGAACTAAGGACTCTATCCTTGTGTTTGGAGGAGACACTGAGTTGCGTGTTACAGGATACACGGACTCAAGTTTTCAAACAGATAGAGATGACATGAAATCACAAGCTGGTTTCGTGTTTATGCTCAATGGTGGTGCCGTAAGCTGGAGAAGCTTCAAGGAAGTCAGAATCATGGATTCAACAACGGAGGTGAGTACATAGCAAGATCGAAGCGCCAAGGAAGCTATGTGGATCAAGCAATTCACGGAAGGTCTAAAAGTAGTACCTACCGCCAATGATCCCATCACTCTCTATTGTGATAATAGTGGGACGATCTTCCAAGCTAAGGAGCCAAAGTCTAGTAATAGATCTAGACATGTACTTAGAAAATATCATGTAATAAGAGATTTCATTGAAAGAAAGGAAATTGCGATTTGTAAGGTTGGGACGGATGACAACATAGCCGATCCGCTCACCAAGCCTTTATCGCAGGCTAAGCATGATGGGCATGTTGCGTCCATGGGACTTAAACGTGTACCAAATTTTTGTTAGATTTTGAAATGAAATAAAAGTGTTGTTTTTGTTCATGTTCATAATCGCATTTGTCTTTTATCCTTAATTTATACTTTGTTACATCCAAACGGGTTGTAGAGACAATTGAACCCCGTTAAAGTGAACATGGATTAACATTGTTTTTGCCCATAGTTACTTATATGAGGTGACGTCTCGAAGCGACTAGAGTGTGAGGCGATTGATGGCAAGTTCAAGTACCATACAGTCATGTGAGATGACTAGTCGATCACATAGGCAGACTGTTAGGAACATTTTATCGGGCCTAATGACCGCTTATAGAGTTCTGGCAAATTTATATAGCCTGGTCGTGGCGAGAGCTACTATAGTATTCGAATGAGTCGATTCTTTTGACTAAAGACTATTCACCTAAGATGGCACAGTTTCAGATTAACTTTGATTTGTGTTACTACGACCTTCGTAAATGGGGTCAAATGGGCATATTTTGGGTTATGATGGTCGTGGCTAGTCGAAGGGAATGAGTGCGATAGGAATTGTCCACCCCTTGTCAGGGTTATAACAATATCTCGGGGCCACTCGAGGAGCAATGAATCGAAATGCGTGGCCACGCTCGGAAGGTATCCGAGTGGATAAATCCGGTCAATCGCTTATTCTCCGGATCGAGGAAACCACTCTCGATATGATCACTTGCAAGTACGACCTGAAAGACACCTTGCATTGAGTGGGAGATAGTAATAGGACAAGAGAATTGGTGACGCACACTTGTCGAGGACAAGTGGGAGATTGTTGGGAAATGTGTCCTCAACAATAATGCGATCACATGATTTAAATATCATTATTAAATCTCATTTTAAAGAATACAATTGGGAAGTAATTTTGTTCTTTTGTCACAACCGGTCAACATATATCGGTAATGATTGGCTGACTAGAGTTTGACATTACTGTCGTGTGACGGTGGTGATCAGTTGACCCCCTAGGTCATACCTAAAGGGCAACACTCTTAATTGATTATTTAATTGATCGTATAACGTTGCGAGTTAATTAAATTACTTGAAAATTGACGGACGATTTTTGGAAGTAAAATTTACGTATCAAATTGAAATGTGATTAAATGAGATACTGATCGAGTAATTAAATTGTATAATTACTCGGATGAAATAAATTGTTTAATGTAACAATTAAAATGAATGAATTATTATAAATTCAATCAGTTGAAATTTATAAATGGTAAAATATTTTGGCACAAGTAATTATGAAATTACTAAGTCGATTTTTGTATGTGACGTATTTTTATTAATACGTTGATTTTTAATATGTTAAAAATACATAACACATTTATGTCACATATGACATGTGACACATTGACAATTGACAAAAATAATATGGGATCCATATTATGTAAAGTGCCGAAAAATTGGGGAGCATTAAGCTAGTTAATTGTTTTATTTAGTTGATAAAACATAATAATGAAAAAGCAAGTCTAGGCATGCAAGCCTATTGTTCCTTGTGAAGAACAATTTTTCCATGCATTGGCTCCCCAATAGCTCTCCTCTTACACGGTTTTGGGGAAGAAAAACTATCATTGTTTTTCTATAATTTTTACCTAATAATATACTAAGTGTAGTGTATTATATTCATTCTAAAATTATCATCCAAAATCAAGTTCTAGAGAGAAGAAAAATCCTCCTCATCTTCTCTCATAAAACCGAAATAATATAAGTGTTTTATAAAATTTTTGGTTCAATTTTCTACCTAGATTAATATTATACTAGCTCAAATAATATTAATTAGATTAAGAGAAAGCCTTGGGTATAATACATAGGGAGAGATCTTACACTTAGATCTTTATTCTTCCATAAGGAAAGCTCAAGAACAAAAGAAAAGGAGATTTCTTTTGTGCCCTTTAAATCCGAAATACCCATTGTAAGAACATGATTTCTTCTCTTTGTTATTTTTTTTGCATGCATAAAATCCGTAATTAATTTTATGACAAATTATTTAGACATATAAGAGTATGTTAATATGTATATGAATCTACATTTCCTTCAATTCTTGCCTCAGATCTATCTTTGAAAAGATCTGAGCCCCACTGAGCTCATCCAATATATCATCCAACCTTGGAATAGGGAACCTGTACTTGATTATGGCCCTGCTATGAGTACACATTCTCCAAGTTCCATCTTTCTTAGGTACCAGTAAAGCAGGCACTGCATATGGACTCAATGATTCCCTCACAAATACCTTTGTCATCAACTCTTCAATCTGATGATGCAGTTCCTTGGTTGCTGTGGGATCACATCTGTAAGCTGGCTTGTTAGGGAGTACAAAACCAGGTACAAGGTCTATGTGATGCTCAATTCCTCTCAGGGGTGGCAAACCACTAGGCAACTCAGCTGGAAAAACCTCCTTATATTTCTAAATCGGAGGTTAAACCTCTGCAGGCACATCATTACTCTCCTCAATGTTGATTTCCCTTGATAGTAGAAACAGCACAGGTTGTTCTTGCTTTAGCTCTTTGATCATGGCTGCCTCAGATAGAAACAACACTCCATTAACTTCCTTAGGCATATTAGGACTTCCATATCCTCTTTGGTTTGGTGGCAAGGGAGTCAGGGTGACTTTCTTGCCATTGTGCTTGAATCTATAGACATTTTCCTTTCCCTGGTGAGTGGTGTTCCTGTCAAACTCCCATGGCCTTCCTAACAGTAGGTGGCAGGCATCTATAGGGACCACATCACACAACACTTCAACTTTGTACACCTTCCCAATTAAAAAAGGAACAATGTACTACTTGCCAACTCTTACTTCAGAACCTTTGTTTAACCACCTTAGCTTGTAAGGACTGGGGTGCTTCTGGGTAGGTAAACTCGGCTTGCTGACCATAATGGTGGAAGCTACATTGGTACAGCTACCTCCATCTAAGATCAAATTACACACCCTTCCTTGGACAGTGCACATACTCCTGAATATCATGGATCTCTGATCAGCTTCTAAAGGAGCTGGTTGAGAGTGCATAACCCTCCATAGGACCAAACTGTGCCCTGTGTCAGGGTGGGCTACAACTTGTCCTTGATCAGTTTCCCCCTCAGCTTCCATTTCTCCTGGAACCAAGGTCTCATCTTCCTCATACTCAACTAGACCTTCTCTTTCCAACTCTTCAATCTCCATAGCTGAGAGAGCTCTAATAGAAGGATAGTCCTTCTTAAAATGGCCAAAGCCTTAGCATTAAAAGCACTTGATCTTATCCCTGGACAAAGGTGGGTTGGTTTTAGGATACATGGGTGCTTTCCCTTTGTCTGCTGTGGGTTGGATAGCTGGTTTAGGTGTCTTAGTGATTTTAACACTAGTATAAGGTTTGAATGTTAGTCTGGTGGGAAATTTGGGTGTTACAGGCTTTACTTTCCCCAGTTTCTCAACTCTTAAGGTCAGGTTAACTGCCTCATCAAATGACCAAACCTGCTGCATCCTTACCCTGCTAGCTATCTTAGGATCTAAACCCTCAACAAACCTAACAATCTTTTGCTCAGGTTTCTCAGTAACCTCACATTGAAGGGTTAGCTGCTCAACGTTCCTAAGGTAGGCCTCAACAGATAACTGCTCTTGTCTCAACTGAGTCAGTTTAATAAAAATATCCTTGGTATAGTCTTTGGATATGAATTTCTCTTTTAATTTCTTTTTCAACATAAGCCAAGACTTGACTGGTTCCTTTCCATCTCTAATCCTTTGGTGTTTCATACTCTCATACCAAAGAGATGCATAGCCTTTAAGTTTTAAGATGGCAACTTTAAAAGCTTTTCTGTCATCAAAATTTTTAAACTCGAAGACTCTCTCAACAGATCTAAGCCAATCTAATAAATCCTCAGGATTTAAACTACCATGGAAATCAGGAATGTCTACCTTTACATCTTTGTCTCTGGCATCATAGATTCCTTCCTCCATTCTTGAGTCATCTGATTCAGAGATGGCTTCCTCATGAGGATCATGATGTGGTTGCCTCCTTCCTGCTCTCATTGCAATCATTCTCCCCCTTCCTCTTCCTCTGAAAGGTGGTGGTTGCCTCCTTGGGTCATGGTTTGGAAATCTCTCCATGACAAGACAGCATTGAGCAAAGTATCCACATTTCCTGCTAGATCCTCTATCCTGTTCTCTCTTCACTCATTGGGTTGTTTTTTATAGTTTTGATGTAGCTGGGAAAATGAACTCACTTTTCTCTCACTCAGGACTAACACAAGACAGGATTGTGTTAAAACCTAAGCTCTGATAATCAGAATTTGCTGTGTAAGCTATGGGGACAGACATAATTTTTGAACAAACCCCGAAACAGACAAAGAGCAATTCTTAGGGAATGCAATAGACTTTATGATTTTTGTAAAAATAGTAAATGGACTTGAACAATTATAAAACTTGGTGATAATTTAGTTTAAATGGTTAACTAAAACTGTGCCAAATTTCAGAATTTTACACATACTCTGAAGTATTTTTAATAAATAGAAAACCAGACTGATACAGGTCAAATCTCAGACAGTTTTCTCAGTCAGATTCTTGTGACTGTTTTTTTGATATTTTCTAATATAAAAGGGGATATAACTATCAAATTTACTCTCAAGCAAGCACGGAGATTAAACTTAATAATTTAGGGGTGATTAAGACTGAATTGTTCAAGCAAGCACGGAATCAATTCAAACTCAATCAGACAATGCACTTAAAACAGTTCAAGCAAGCACAGACCTGTTCTAAGTAACACCACAGATCTTTAATCAACACCTAAGCAAGCACAAGGTATTATTAAGTCTGACTTATAACTAAGACTCAGCAAAGTTAGAAGATTTGCAAATTTTTAAGAGAAATTCCAAGGTTTTCATTAATCAAAGTCTGAGTAAAACAGACTAAGGAATGGTCCTTATATAGGCCTTCCTGTGAAGTTTTCAGTACATGTAAAAACCCTAGATAACTCCATCTAAGGGCCAGGATTAAACTAAGGAAATAAACAAGAACATTGGGATTATATTACAACGGTTACAAAAGAAAATTAAGGCAAACTGAATAGAACGAAAGAGTTGCAGACTGATAGTGACAGGTTGTCCTCTTGACCGTTGTATTTCTTTGGCTGGTTGTTGAAGGTCAAAATGGCCTTGGTCCAGGCATCTTTTGTGGCTCAAGGCTTTATGTGTGAATGCTGAAATAAGCCAAGGCTTTCTTTGTTGAGAGTTTTTACCTGTTTGGCCAAAAATGGGAAACTTGCTTTATCTGAATTACCTCACCTGCAACTTGCTTTCAGTTTTGATTTTTCTATGGAATTCTTTAGGATTGGTCCCTAGCTCCTTAGGATTGATTTAATATTAGTTGAAAAGAGAGTCAGCTGGCCAAGGTGGCTACTGGTGGCTAGCCTGGCTGCTGTTCTTGTGGCCTGATGAGACTGGACTGGTAGTTGAGGTTGCCTGAGTGCTGTTGCTGGCTTGATCTGTGACTGGCATCCCTGGTAAGACAAGGGTGTGCTTTGCTTGTGCCTGATCAGTCTCTAAAAGAGTGTTATCCTGGTTCACAGCTCCTGCTGCATAAGGGCTTTTAGCCGAGTTGCCCAACCCGTGTGAACCCACTCGGTCGAGTGCCAAGTGTACTCAGTCGAGTACGACTCTACTCGGTCGAGTGGAAGGCCCATTTGGTCGAGTGACAAGTTTTTCCAGAATGTATTACCTCTTGGAATTGGGTCCACTCGGTCCAGTCAAGGGTCCACTCGGTCCAGTCAAGGGTCCACTCGGTCGAGTGATTGCTTACTCGATCGAGTTGGTACTTGCACTCGGTAAAGTGGTTCCGTTGGGTCCAATTCTTAATAAAGTCCTATCAACGGATTTCCTGCAAGACAATACGAGGTTCGAGAGTCCACCATGCATCGGTGACTCGTCCCGAGTTAGCTCATGCGACATCAAGATCGCCGTTTCTTATCTAGTACATCCATACTCGCACTTACTCTACCAAAATAATCACAAAGTATATACTAGTGATAGCACTATCAAGCATTAGACAAATACACGGTATAAATCAAGAGAATTGAATTATCATCTTTCAAAGGTGTCACGATATGTAAATCTACTCATCAAACTCTCCGTGCCTTACTATACACATGGGAAACTCATAACATGCTAGAGTCTATCAACAACCATATCATTCATGTAATCACACAACATTGTTTATATCTTTCACCCTTACTTCTAACCACCCACATAGTGACCAATCGAGGCAATAGGCACTAGTTTTGATATAAGGGTGCCCACTCATCCAAAACCGATCTCCTATTGTACTCATTTCGGGTTTATTTTATTAGACACACCTAGGTTCAATTTGGTTCATTCGTTTAGGTTCTAAAATCGAAGCTCTGATACCACTTTGTAACACCCCCTTCATACCCGGCCAAGGTAATTGGGAGATGTTACCATCTCGGTTTTCCGAGGCAGTGAAATCGGAATTACAATTAAGAAACTTTATTAAATAATTAACAAGTTTAGTTATTACAAACACAAACTAATGAATAAAGTACAACTCATGACCACTATACTCATCTAACCAACTATAATCGTCTCGTGATTCATCAAGCTCGTCCCGTCTCCCGCATGCTGTCCAAAAAACCTGTACTTAACCTGCTCCCCATATGATCGGAAATATCATATGGATTGACACAGGCCACCCCGAAAATAGGTGACATTTACACAGACACACAAACGCCAGTTTTAATACACAAAGATAAGACATGACTCGATAAGTAGAGATCTGACATGATGATTATGTTAATGAGACTCGATTATGAAATTACCATACCGGAATCGGAACACGCCCAGACGTACCCATAACCACCGGTGCCAAGGACACGCCCACGACACCACACCTCACACAAAGAAATCGGGATACGCCCAGACTCAAGCCATTAATGTGCACATCCCCCTTGGAGTAGGAAGCTCCAAGGGGCGACCCGAGCGCAAGACGGTTTCCCAACCGTCTTACGTCTCCTCAACAATCAAGTACCACCACCAAAGACCTCCAACACAATACAACCACAACCATACATGACAAAAGGAAGAACGACATTTAACATATAACCAATTCATGAATTCAATCCCACATACATACTAACCGACTCATGTTATATCCAAATAGGTTGCAAGGACAATGTTGAACCCTATTAAAGTGAACTGGATTAACATAGTATTGGCCCCTAGTTGCTTATATGAGGTGACGTCACGAAGTGACTGGAGTGTGATGCGATTGATGGCAAGTTCAAGTGCCATAGAGTCATATGGGATGACTAGTCGATCACAAAGGCAGACTGTATGGGACACTCTGTCGGGCAGTGACCGCATATAGAGTTCTGGTAATTTTTATAAAGCCTGGTCGTGGCGAGAGCTACTATAGTATTCTTTTGAGTCAATTCTTTGACTAGAGACTGTTTGCCCAAGGTGGCACAGTTTCTGAGTGACTTTGATTTATGCTCTACGAATATCGTAACTGAAGTCAAATGGGTATCTTTTGGGTCATGATCAACTGTGGCTATGTAGATACCCAGTATCTACACCTCCCGAAAACCACCCGATGATGATTGGACTGTAACGTGTTTTTGATATACGTGCGTGGATTGGCTATACATGAGACGGTTTAATGCACTACCCGAATATGAAAAATGATTTCAAAAGTTTTCTAACTTCATTTGCATAAAAATAACACTATTTAGAGTTAAAACCGTCTTCGGACCCAAAACCGACTCAGAAACCCGCAACTCGAGTCAACCTGAGTCAAACCGAGTCAAATCAAATCTCGAATGTTGAAAATAATGCCATGAATGTCTTTATCATGTCATTTCCATTAAAATGACCCTAATTAGAGTCAAAATCGACTCCGAGCCCAAAACCGACACCAAATTCAAATCCCGACTCACACGGGTCAAACCCGAGTCAAGCATACAAAACACCTACCTTAAGTAACACCCAAAATCATCTTATTAGATGCCCATATTGTTACACGACATCTCATTTCAATACCACAAATCAAACCAACCAAACAATGGATAGAGCAAAGGCCACGTCCAAATTGAAAGGGACAATACACCCACTTGTATCTCAAGGTAGCTCGCGCCTCTTTAGGGTGTCTGCTTAGCCTCTAAACAAACATAACCGACCTACCTCCCCAAATTTCTCTATAAATACCCACCATCACACACTACAATCCTTACGCGAGAGTCCACCCCCTCCTTCTCCCTTAAACTTCTAGACCCGACTTCCTAAGTCACAAAATCGACACGTGTTTACGGCCTACCGATCGTAAACACAAGCCTTACACATATTGTTTGGTACCGTCGCCGTGCATTCGACCGGCCCATTTGACCAACTCAATTCATCAATCGACATATTTTAATTAACGTATTTTCAAAACAAAATCCTTTTTTAAGGCACTCTTTTAAACTTCTTTGATCGCAAGTAGTCACAACGAGAAAACCGTCTCTAAAGTCGTCTACGTCGCAAACATCAATACATGTAAGTTTGAGGGTGTACACAACTCACTTATTTCATGTTTCTACTGTTTTTATGAGTTTATAAGCATGAACAATGCATAACACGATTCAAACATAGGTAAGACGAGCCAAAACCTAGTTTTGGCCTGAGACAGAAGCCCCTTGCTATAAAAAGAGGCTCGCGCCTCAAAGGGGATGTCCAGGTCAGACTCAAACGTGTTTGAGTTCGTCTTTCCTTCAACACTTTCTTTTATTTTTACTTCTTTCCTTTTACGGTTTTTACCATTTTAATTCATTTTTATGACAAATATTTTGACCATTACCGAAATCATCCTTGGTTCTTTATACCATGACGGTTTATTCCGTGACTCGGTGATATTATTTGGTTAATTACATTTTAATGGGTATTTCAACACCCTTTTCTTTTATTTACCATTTTTCTCATTTGTTTACATTTGTAAATATATTAGTCATAATTCATAATCATTCTTGGTCCTTTATACCATGTCGGTTTAATTCGAGTACGATGACAAACTTGACTAATTACAAAGAAATGAACTTAACATATTTAGTTCAAATCAAACATTTTACATTTTTATTTGTAAACTATGCTTTTCAAACTAGCAAATCCGACACCGACTATTACTAAGATAATAGTAATAATTCCGAGTCATGCAAACAACATTTGCAAATCATTCATCACAAATACAATTTCAAATAACCTTTCTAACAACCTTTTAAAATGGTTTTGAACAAGCTTTTTACAACCAGGAGACGCCTCTTGGTTCGGCTCATGGTTCGCGCCTCAAGAAGCCGGCTGTTTTCATATTTCAAAAACCCGGGCAAAGCCCCTTCCCTCGCCAATAGGCTCGCGCCTTAATAGGGCTGCCTGGCACTGTTCTGTCTCATTTTAGCATTTGTCTAGGACGATCCCAATCACGGTTAATCCAAATACATGATGGATCATATTGACAAGTTTCCGTTTTTTTACACTTTGTCATTTGACAACCTTTTTCAATAAATGGATCTTGTTAAGCATCATAACCCGAACTTGGTAAATGGATGTTTAAATTCCGTTTTCACATGTAAATCAATCTAAATACAACTTGACATCTTATGCTTGATATTTGTATTAACAAACCGACTTAGAAAGCTCACATGTTAGGTTAACACTTTTGGATGTGCATTCATGCATTTACACTGTTTTATCAACTTTTGCACTTAAACAACCACGATCGATCAGTAGAGGCCGCTAACGCGAGCGGGATTGGGTATCCGATTAAAGGGCTTCCCAATACGTACCCTCACCCCTTACTCAGAACCTTTGGATAGTGGATGGCCTTATCCAGGGCGTACGAGAGTCATTTTAGGCATAGAATGCTAAAAGAGGGACGACTCCTTATCTTTAGTACCAATGTCAAACACCGCTTTTTGCCTTGATTGACCTAGGTATAAAGTGGATTCGAACGGGTTCCAAACATCCAACAAATTCTTGGTGGCGACTCCGAACATATCTAATCATTTCGAGACCTTTACCAAGACGAAACCGACCGATCTAAAGCGATCCGGTCGAAAGAATTTTTACGTCACCGAGCGTGGCTTTCTAGACCGTTGCATGTCCACTGATTGGCTTGGCGTGTAGGTGGCTCGTGACCGGAGATCGGTAGGTGGCCCAAATCCACAGACCGGCCTGTGGCCCACGTCCACAAATTGGCGACTCCGCTGGGGATGATTAGGACACTTATGTCTTTGTGATCCTTAGAGGTGAAACTCGAACGAGGTCGTGGTTAAAGTGCATTAATTGATATTACGCTCATAAGTCGGGTTCCTTGTTCGGGCCCACAACCTAACCCTTTTCGACCAATTGGCTTGTCTCGTCGGCGTGAGTTTTCTCATCCCCGTGTTTCGAATCCCGATTGAGTCAAACATATCGTTGACTATACACATTTTTGTTTCGTCAAAGAGGTTTCATTACCTTCAAACACGAGGCTAGGGCACCCTCCTTACACATTTTGTTTGGATTGGTATCTCTCTCGCAAATCGGGGTTTAATTGCTTGGTGTGTAACCCACCCTTTTAAGCCAAAACCCGTGTCAACATTATGCATAATATAATGAACTGTGAGTTCTTATGTGTTATGTGATCATAAGTCCTTCCGTGTCATTTCAAACTTTCAAAAACACCCTTTTGCGCCGTTATAATGGCCGTTTCAAACCTCGGTCTTTCGCCGATCATTGCAAACCTTTTTTATGCCGTCGTAATGACGATTTTCAAACCCGGTTTTTCAAAACCGTTTCAAACCTCGGTCTTTCACAACCGTTTCAAAACTCGGTCTTTCGCCGGCCGTTGCAAACCTTTTTTAGGCTGTCGTAATGACGACTTTTAAAACCGGTTTTCTACAACCGTTTCAAAAACACCATTTCGTGCCGTTATAATGGCCGTTTCAAACCTCGGTCTTTCGCCGACCGTTGCACGCCTTTTTAGGTAGTTGTAATGATGATTTTCAAAACCGGTTTTTTATAACCGTTTCAAACCTCGGTCTTTTGCCGACCGTTGCGCAACTTTTTATGCCGTTATGATGGCCATTTCAAAACCCGGTTTTTATAACCATTTTCGAATACCCCTTTTTATGCCGTTATAATGGCCATTTCAAAACCCGGTTGTTATAACCATTTCAAATGCACATTTATCACACCGTCGTAGTGACGATTTTCAAACCCGGTTTTCACAAACCATTTCAAAATACCCTTTTACGTTGTTATAATGGCCATTACAAACCTCGGTCTATCGCCGATCGTTGCATTCTCAAAGCGCCCTTTTACGTCGTCATAATGACGAATTCTACGCTCGAATTTTCGAAATTCGAAATCAATTTTCAAACAAGAATATTTTTCAAACGTTCGTAATGATGATTTTAACCCGTGCAACTTTCCAAATTTCAAATCACGTTTTCGAAATCAAATTTGGCTTTTCTAAGCCGTCGTAATGACGATTTCAATTCTCACAATTTTTGATTTGCATAGCGTCTTTCAAAGGTTAAAACGGTTTCTAACCCGTCATAATGACGAACTCAATCCTCATACTTTCCAATTTCAAATCGTTTGAAAACTAATTTAACCGTTTTCAAATTTCAATTTAAAAATCAAATCTTTGAAAACAAATTTAACTGTTTTCAGATTTCAAATCAAATTTCAAATCTTTGAAAACAACTCTAACCGTTTTCAAATTTCAAATCCAACTTCAAACCCTTTGAAAACAAATTTACCTGTTTTCAAATTTCAAATCAAATCTTTTGAAAACAAATTTAACCGTTTTCAAATTTCAAATCCAATTTCAAATCTTTGAAAACAAATCTAACCATTTTCAAATTTCAAATCCAACTTGAAACCCTTTGGAGACAAATTTAACCATTTTCAAATTTCAAATTCAAAATCAAATCTTTGAAAATAAATCTAACCGTTTTCAAATTTCAAATCCAACTTCAAACTCTTTGAAAACAAATTTAACCATTTTCAAATTTCAAATCAAACCTTTGAAAATAAATCTAACCGTTTTCAAATTTCAAATTCAAAATCAAATCATTTGAAAACAAATTTAACCGTTTTCAAATTTCAATTCAAAATCCAATCATTTGAAAACAAATTTAACCGTTTTCAAATTTCAATTCAAAATCAAATCCTTGAAAACAAATTTAACCGTTTTCAAATTTCAAATCAAATCTTTGAAAACATATTTAACCGTTTTCAAACTTCAAATCCAATTTCAAATCATTTGAAAACAACTTTAACCGTTTTCAAATTTTAATTCAGAATCAAATCTTTGTAAACCAATTTAACCGTTTTCAGATTTCAAATCAAAACTCAATCTTTGAAAACAAATTTAACCGTTTTCAAATTTTCAACCCAATTTAAAATTCTTTGAACACAAATTTAACCGTTTCCATGGCCATTGTGATGACGATTCCAAATTCTTCAATTCTCGATTTTCAAATCCGTGATTCGGAATTTCAAAAACCATCTTTGGAAACAACACTTTGTTTTCGGAGCCGCCGCAATCCCAACTTAAACCGTCTTTTGAAAACAAACCTAAGACAACCTTTTCAACTGGACCTTCTAAAGATCCCTACTCTTCGGAAGCCGTCCATAAAACGACAAATGAATCTTTTTGAAAATTTCTATTTTCGAAAACCTCAGTCCACTTTTCCTATTCAGCCTAGAGTCGATTTCAAGTAAAGTCGTCTAGATAACGTTGAGTCTCCGCCGAAGTTAGTACCTACCTTCTGGTCTAGGTCGTGTCGCCTGATTGTCGAGACATCTTCAATGGCTTAGCAAAGTCAAAACCTGTTGGGTTCTAAAGCCGTCTTTCCCCTACATTACGGGTCAAAGGTCAAGTTGTTTACATGTCTCGTCCAACAACGTCACTCCATCGACAAACCTCCAAACTAAGTCAGAAGTCGTCTGTCTAGGCATCACTATGCCAAAGTCGACAGTCGAGTCTAAGTTCAAAGTCATGCACCAAGAGTTCAAACACAAGAGGTCATTCACGATCTTTAATGAACTCATAACCTAATCACACTGTCACGTCTCCACAATATAACTGCCTTTTATACATATATGTCGCACTTGCCTTTGTTTGTGCAATATCTTGCCAAGACAAGTTATAACGCCTATCGTTATGTCAAATAGGAATCCCGTGGGTGCCATCGATCGTCAAACAGAAACTCAAGAAGCTGATCAACCTTCATCTGCCATGACTTCTGCCGAAACCAACAACATGGTCCTACGACTCCTAGCTACCGTGGAAAACTTGAGCACTCGTCTCTCCCAAGTTGAGGACAAACTGATAACCGGGAATTTTCCCTCTTCTGATATTGAGCAAAGGGTTAAGCTCCTTGAAAGCCGACTACATGTCAACGACAAAACCAACCCTAGTTGGATATAAAAAATATCGGTATACTTCCATTAACATTATAAGGATTATAACGAAATTATAAATATGAAAATTAGTCATAAATGAAATTTGCATAAACAAAATAGAGATATTATGAAATCAACCTTCGGTCCTAGCAAAATCGGCCTAAGAACAATATCGCAATGATATTCACCTATCAGTTGCACCCAAGATGATATGAGATATGCCTTTGTTCTTGCTAGAATAGATCCCCAATTCCCTAATTAATTAGGGTTTTTTTGTGTTTTGTTTTGATGAGAGAATTAGGTTAAAATTAGGTTTGAAAAATAATCTCCCTAATCTCCCTTTAAACCGTGTATTAGGAGTGATTAGGGTAGATTTTTCTTTTCTAATTTTTCGGCCCATCCAACCGAAATAATAAGAGGATATTTCTTCTTATTTTCGGTTTTTTCACCTACCAAAATAAGATGATTAAATCTTCTTATTTTTGGTAGTTTACAAAATGTATATAAAGTGTATAATTCATAAATTGTCATTTAATTTATTCCGTATTAGTAAGTCTACATACAACAGCTTGCAGTCGATTTATTAATACCGGTCTGTAATAATTTATTATGACAATCTCGTATAATATATACTTTAATTATAAATATCGCATATTTATAATTAGCTTATTAAATATAACCGATTACATTTAATTACGAATTAACATATTAATTCGTCCAAGCTAACATTATATACATTAATTAAATATAACTTATTATATTCAATTTACGAATTGACATTAATTAAATCTCGGCTAATATTATTTAATCGGCATTAAATAATCGTCTCATCAACACGTTGACTAACTGTTTAGTCAATTACATGAACTAACCTTTTAGTCATATAAGGCATCAATGTGATTACATTTCCATAATCACATCTCTCAAACACATCCTTTAGGTGTGACTTTTAGGGACCAGTTGATCACCGCCATCAGTATGATAATAACGTCAAACTTTCTAGCAAGCCAACCGTTATTAGGTAATCGTTAATCAACTGATAAAATACGAAGTATACCCTAGTGAACCTATAAGAGATTTATAAATGTTATCACACTAATTTGTGGAGGACACAAGCTCCAACATTGGAAGGCTTCCAAAACCAGACGACCTCATATGTCCTTCCCTGATTTGAGTATGCCTTATGTAACAGCCTTGGAAAGGCTAATCTCCCAAGGAAAATTACAACCGATTGGTCCAACTCCAGACCCTTTACCAAGCAAGCGAGGTCGAAGATGGGACGGAAAACTGTTTTGTCAATATCACCAAGGTCGCGGACTTGACACTGAAATGTGTCTCCCCCTAAAAGGCGCCATCCTTGATATGATTGAAAAGGGCGAGTTACCATTACCTCCCTCAGCAAACAACAAGAACAACCCTCCAGAAAACCCAATTGGACACATTGAGGAATCTTTCCTAGACTGCTCTCACCTCATCTCTCCTGACGATGAGAAAATTCATGCAGTTGATGAGGATGGCATACAAAGTGCTATAATGATGCTCTCCGTCTCCATCAACAACATATTCTCAAAGCTGCAAGTTGCAATCGATGACTTGAACACTCGGGTAGCTAATTTGGAGAAGGGGTTTGGTAGTACCAAAAATGAACCTGACCACCAAGGAGAAAACAGACCCTCCGTTCACCAACCAACAGCTGTTGAAAATGAGGAGTCATCCGATGGTTCCCACATCCACGAACCTACCAACAAAGAAATCACCTCACCAAAATCCCATTCAAAATATCAAGTAACATCCCAAAAACTTCCCATTGACAATGACCTAATCCTGCTTCCGCCCAGGATTGGCAAAAACAAAAACAAAAACAAAACTCACAAAAACATCCCAAAAAACACCAATGTTGGAATCGTGGGAAAACATCAAAGGGTATTCACAGATCTGGGAATAACATATGGCACCGCTCTGGGGATACTTACTTCAGAAGGATTACTGCAATCGATTGGACCAACTCCGGATCCATCTGAGGTTAAGAAATCCTGTTTCTGGAACCCTAATGCCTATTGCCAATACCATCAAGGCAAGGGCCATGACACCGAATCCTGCTTCAAACTCAAGAATGCCATTCAAGTTATGATCGAAGTTGGCAAAATCATAATTGCACCTCTGAGTCAAGACAATCCTCCTGAATATCTCAAGTCAAACAGTAAGGTTGAACGTTCTCAAAGGACATTCACCAAACTCAACATAACCTATGCCGCAGCCCTTCAAAGGCTCATGATTGAAGGGAAACTACAACCAACCGGGCCCACTCCAGACCCGTCTGAACAGAGGAAAACCCATTTCTGGGACGGCAGTGCCTATTGCCAATATCATCAAGGAAAAGGTCATGATACTGAAACATGCTTCAAACTGAAACATGTTATTCAAAATATGATTGACAACCATGAACTGATGGCTTCATCCCTATGCCAACCAAGTGGTGAAGATAACCCTAATGAACATCTCATTCTGCAAGGAGATGAGAGCCTCATGGACTGTTGTCCTCATATCATTCCCAACAACGAGAGTGAAGTGCTCAAGTGGGTCAATGCTCAAGACCAAACATCCAAGCCGCTGGATGCTGCGAAAAAGACCTTCGAGGAGGAACATGATGATTAGGAGTTCGTATCTACGATTGAGTCTGAGTCCGAGTCCGAGTCTTAGGCTTTCTCATATCTATCCTAGCGTCTTTCCTTTTATTCCTAAATGACAACTGGGGGCTGTCCCTACGAGTCACATGTATTCATCGAGTCTGTGCTAACATCTCATTTATCTAAATAAAAGCACGATTTCCAACTATCATATATTCTCCACTTTACCAGTTCCCGTTGACAACGAGAATTGATTTGAGAAATGATTTAAAACAAACAACATGTTCCAATTCAATGTGAGTACACTCGAGTGACGTTCCGTACCGAGTAAGCAAAGGACTAGAAACTCCGTGTCCATTCTCTTTACCTATTCCATGTCTGGAAATAGAAACCTTTCATTAGCACCCGATCTAGAACAAGCTCTCTATCAAAGGGATCCTGTGATGAACCCAGATAACAAACAGGGAGGTCTCCTTGTTCATAATAAATGACAGAAGGCAAGACCATTCCCCACAAAAATATCCAAACACAGAGAATCGACCTCTCACCACTGGGTACATCCCCGCTGGCACCTTCACCATCCTCGAACGAAGGACAACAAAGAACGAATAGGTCCAAGCGAAAACAAATGCGAAAACCAAAGCCAATGCGAAAGCCAAGGCTAAAGCCAAAACAAAAAATAAAGCCAATAGCCATTCACCCAAAGCCAAAGCAAAAGGCCACAATCAAAGGCCCAAGCCAATAGTCATTCACCCAAAGCCAAAGCGAAAGGCCAAAATCAAAGGCCCAAGCCAATATCCATTCACCCAAAGCCAAGGCAAAAGGCAAAAATCAAAGGCCCAAGCCAATAGCCATTCACCCGAAGCCAAAGCGAAAGGCCAAAATCAAAGGCCCAAGCCAATAGCCATTCACCCAAAGCCAAAGTGAAAGGCCAAAATCAAAGGCCCAAGCCAATTACCATTCACCCCCAAGACCAAAGCCAAGGCCAAAATCAAAGGCCCAAGCCAATCGCCAATTCACTCAAGTCCAAAGCCAAACTCAAAGTCAAAGTCAAAGCAAAAACTAAAGTCAATTCACTCAAAGCAAAAGCCAAAGCCAAAGGCTACTCACCCAACGTCAAGGCCAAGACCCAAGCCAAAATCAAAACAAAACAAGATTGAAACCCTTTTCTCAAAAAGGACAAAATCCCAAAGAAAGCATCCAACACACAAAATCCTGTACAAGTAAGTCCGAAATACCAAGTCCAGGACCAACAAGTCCAAAGCCCAGGACCAACAAGTCCAACACACCAAATCCTGGACCGACAAGTCCAAAACACCAAACAAGTCAGTCCAAGACACCAAGTCCAGGACCAACAAGTCCAAAGCCCAGGACCAACAAGTCCAACACACCAAATCCCAGACCGACAAGTCCAAAACACCAAACACTAAAATCTCAACCAAAACTGCTTCACCCCTAAGTCCTTCTAGAGACTGTTACAGGGGACCTATCTAGGATCCTGGGAATTCCCCTCAAGATCATAACCAACATCGCTTCACCCTTAAGTCCTTCTAGAGACTATTATAGGGAGAACTATCCAGGCTTCTGAGGATTCCCCTCAAGCTCGTAAGATCACACCTTAACCTTTAAGGTCCAGACATGGGAATCTGATCCCACATTATTTACCAACCATTTCGTGCTCAGGCCACATCAAACCGGAGACCCCATTCCGCACCACATTACAAGCCGTAACCCACCGGCCTAAACACCACAAAATACAAATTCCAGAATTTTATTTGTCAAACAAACTCTTATTACCAAGCTCCACATTCCATAATGTCGAAGCCATTTTCACCCTGACTCAGATACAGAGTCTTCAAAAAACATTGCTCTCGGGAACGGATCATGCCCATTGCTTTCTTAGAGTCCACTTTTTAGTATGCTCACACAACAAGAAACACTTTCACAAACTATGCCTCTTCGATTCATGATCAAGAGGAAATTCTTTCCAATCAACTTTCGAGTCACCAAATGGAATTTACCGTCGTGACCCTCAACTCCAGATTTTTATCTGTTAAACAAACCTTTTATTACCAAGCTCCACATTCCATAATGTCGAAGCCTTTTTCACCCTGACCCAGATACGGAGTCCTCAAATGCTTTGCTACCGAGAACGGGACATACCCAATCTACCCTTAGGGTCCACTTTTTAGTGTGCTCACATGATAAGAAACATTTTCACAAATTACACCTCTTCGATTCATGATCAAGGAGGAATTATCTCAAATCAATTTCTCGAGTCACCAAACAGAGTTTACCGTCGTGACCCTTACACTTTAAGGTCCTAACAACTCGCTTAGGCACACATTCAGACGAGTCACCAAACGGCTTTTACCGTCGTGACCCTCACACTTTAAGGTCTTAACAAATCGCTTAGGCACACACATTCAGAACTAAGATCTGGTTTGATTTCACTTCACGCGAATACGTAGGCAGTCCTTCAAGGACACAACCATACATCTCAAAATCAATTATCAAAACACACTCAGAACTACGATCTGGTTTGATTTCGCAAACACGCGAATACGTAGGCAGTCCTATTACAAGGGCACAACCACACCCCCACACACATTCAATTTTCAAACCTTCAATTTGCAACCCATTTCACACCCAGCAGAACTACGATCTGGTTTGATTTCACAAACACGCGAATACGTAGGCAGTCCTTCAACAAGGACACGACCGCATACCCCTTTGAATCTCAACCATCAACATCAATCCTCAAAACCATCCCACCCAGCTGCAGAAAATTAATCTCATACCTCTTTACTGGGGGCTTCTTCCTTAAGACGTCGCCCATTCCTTGTTTTGTCAAATTCCCACCTTCTCACTCTGGGGGCTTCTCTTTCAAGACGCCACCCATCCTTTACCCTCAAACATCTTTCGAGTCTCAACTACAGTCTAAAAAAAACGCCCATAGCCTAGTGCTCGGTTCGGACGATGACAAGGTCTTGGTTCCGCTCTCTGAATCATCATACCTTGAGAAGGGATCTCAAACAAGCAAACGGAGGCAAAGATGTCTGGAGAAGTTAATCAATTCATGTTCCCCTTCCGAGCGAACCTTCTACTCCAGGGATTTGATACGTATTGTCACCCTTTCTTGGCTAGGAGTTGCACTTACATGTACAAAGTCTGTCTGAGTCACCCCCGTGTCGTGTCAATACTGAGTTGGCATCACGTTCACGACTGCCCATTTGTCAGTCTATCAGCATGCGTCCGTATGAGCCAATGTCGCAATGGTCACGTGTCTTCAATCTATCAAATCACAGATCTACGAGTAACAAGACTCGCCTTTAAACTTCACAACTTTCAAAACTTCTATCTCCCCTCGTGTGAGATATTACATGCTAGTTGCTTATATGCTAACTGCTCATATGCTTATGTACTTACGTGCTTATATGCTTGCATTCAACGTGTTTGTCTATGAGACTACGGATTTGTGTGGTCACTAACCATGTAGGTAATCTTAAGAAGACGATCTCACTCCAACTGAGTACTGAGTTCTTCCAAACAAACAGCGACCAATAAAGTCCAAGGGCTTTAACCGCGTCGATTACATTGCATATGCTACATCCCAACGATCGACAACTCATATCCCCGGCGAGTACTAAGAAGTTTATAACTCCCCAACGAGTGCCGATTTTCAAATGGAAGTCACACAGGTCTTTCAAAGATCCTCACAACATCATTTATGATCCTGACGCAGCGCTCTCCCTAAATGGTTTTTCAGAGAGCCTTGCTTACATGATTCATCCCCACAGAGCTCGTTTAGGGCACCCATCAATTTGGAGTTCGTTGCTCCCTAGCCGAACCTATCAACGTCAACCTGGTTGGAAGTTATTTCCAGACAATATCTTGAAATAAGCCCGATGTTACAGGCTATTTCCCGAAGTCGATTATTCGACCATCCTTGGCTGGCGAGCCTATACGCACCTTCGATGGCTGGCGAGCTTATGCGCACTTTCGATGGCTGGCGAGCCTCAAAACGTACCTTCAACATGGCTGGCGAGCCTTAAAACGCACCTTCAACATAGCTGGCGAGCCTTTGCACGCACACAAGAAGAAACTCAAGGACGTATCCTGAAGATGCCTCGGGTACGACTCCTTTTCACAAGCTGGCGAGCCTTTGTCCGCAAACAAGGTACAACTCAAGGACGTATCCCGAAGATGCCTCGGGTACGACTCCTTATCACAGCTGGCGAGCCTTTGCACGCACACAAGATACGACTAAAGGACATATCCCGAAGATGCATCAGGTATGACTCCTTCCTATGGCTGGCGAGCCTCAAAACGCACCTTCAACACGGCTGGCGAGCCTTTGCGCGCAAATAGTTCAAGGACATATCCCAAAGATGCCTCAGGTATGATCCCTTCTTATGGCTGGTGAGCCTTTATACGTAGTCTAACGGACTTTAAACGACCCGCATCGAAGTCGATAGACTCTAAAATTTTCCCGATGGCAGGTCCTTTACTCGAATCCCCGAGTCGCCTCGACGTCGCCCTTCCCAACGGCAGGTCCTTGGCTCAAACCCTTTTGAGTCGCCTTGACGTCACAATGGTCTTTAGGTTGTAATATTTGATTGACCTGGAGGCCATACTTTGACTTTTGCCCTGTCCAAGCCTCAGTCAAAGTGGGGGCTCTGTAGATACCCAGTATCTGCACCTCCCGAAAACCATCCGATGATGATCGACTGTAACGTGTTTTTGATATGCGTGTGTGGATTGGCTATACATGAGACGGTTTAATGCACTACCCGAATATGAAAAATAATTTCAAAAGTTTTCTAACTTCATTTGAATTAAAATAACACTATTTAGAGTTACAACTGTCTTCGGACCCAAAACCGACTCAGAAACCCGCAACTCGAGTCAACCTGAGTCAAACCGAGTCAAATCAAATCTCGAATGTCGAAAATAATGCCATGAATGTCTTTATCATGTCATTTCCATTAAAATGACCCTAATTAAAGTCAAAACCGACTCCGAGCCAAAAACCGACTCTAAATTCAAGTCCCGACTCACACGGGTCAAACCCGAGTCAAGCACACAAAACACCTACCTTAAGTGACACGCAAAATCATCTTATTAGATGCCCATATTGTTACACGACATCTCATTTCAATACCACAAATCAAACCAACCAAACAATGGATAGAGCAAAGGCCACGTCCAAATTGAAAGAGACAATACAGCCACTTGTATCTCAAGGTAGCTCGCGCCTCTTTAGGGTGTCTGCTTAGCCTCTAAGCAAACACAACCGACCTACCTCCCCACATTTCTCTATAAATACCCACCATCACATACTACAATCCTTACGTGAGAGTCCGCCCCCTCCTTCTCCCTTAAACTTCTAGACCCGACTTCCTAGGTCACAAAATCGACACGTGTTTACGACCTACCGATCGTAAACACAAGCCTTACACATATTGTTTGGTACCATCGCCGTGCATTCGACCGACCCATTTGACCAACTCAATTCATCAATCGACATCTTTTAATTAACATATTTTCAAAACAAAATCCTTTTTTAAGGCACTCTTTTAAACTTCTTTGATCGCAAGTAGTCACAACGAGAAAACCGTCTCTAAAGTCGTCACGTCTCAAACATCAATACATGTAAGTTTGAAGGTGTAAACAACTCACTTATTTCATGTTTATACTGTTTTTATGAGTTTATAAGCATGAACAATGCATAACACGATTCAAACATAGGTTAGACGAGCCAAACCCGAGTTTTGGCCTGAGACAGAAGCCCCTTGCTATGCAAAGAGGCTCGCGCCTCAAAGGGGGTGTCCAGGTCAGACTCAAACGTGTTTGAGTTCGTCTTTCCTTCAACACTTTCTTTTATTTTTACTTCTTTCCTTTTACGGTTTTTACCATTTTAATTCATTTTTATGACAAATATTTTGACCATTACCGAAATCATCCTTGGTTCTTTATACCATGACGGTTTATTCCGTGACTCGGTGATATTATTTCGTTAATTACATTTTAATGGGTATTTCAACACCCTTTTCTTTTATTTACCATTTTTCTCATTTGTTTACATTTGTAAATATATTAGTCATAATTCATAATCATCCTTGGTCCTTTATACCATGTCGGTTTAATCCGAGTACGATGACAAACTTGACTAGCAAATCAAACATTTTACATTTTTATTTGTAAACTATGCTTTTCAAACTAGCAAATCCGACACCGAATATTACTAAGATAATATTAATAATTCCGAGTCATGCAAACAACATTTGCAAATCATTCATCACAAATACGATTTCAAATAACCTTTCTAACAACCTTTTAAAATTGTTTTGAACAAGCTTTTTACAACCAGGAGACGCCTCTTGGTTCGGCTCATGGCTCGCGCCCCAAGAGGCCGTCGGTTTTCATATTTCAAAAACCCGGGCAGAGCCCCTTCCCTCGCCAATAGGCTCGCGCCTTAATAGGGCTGCCTGGCACTGTTCTGTCTCATTTTAGCATTTGTCTAGGATGATCCCGATCACGGTTACTCCAAATACATGACGGATCATATTGACAAGTTTACGTTTTTTTACACTTTGTCATTTGACAACCTTTTTCAATAAATGGATCGTGTTAAGCATCATAACCCGAACTTGGTAAATGGATGTTTAAATTCCATTTTCACATGTAAATCAATCTAAATCCAACTTGACATCTTATGCTTGATATTTGGATTAACAAACCGACTTAGAAAGCTCACATGTTAGGTTAACACTTTTGGATGTGCATTCATGCATTTACACCGTTTTATCAACTTTTGCACTTAAACAACCACGATCGATCAGTAGAGGCCGCTAACGCGGGTGGGATTGGGTGTCCGTTTAAAGGGCTTCCCAATACGTACCCTCACCCCTTACTCAGAACCTTTGGATAGTGGATGGCCTTATCCAGGGCGTACATGAGTCATTTTAGGCATAGAATGGTAAAAGGGGGACGACTCCTTATCTTTAGTACCTATGTCAAACACCGCTTTTTGCCTTGATTGACCTAGGTATAAAGTAGATTCGAACGGGTTCCAAGCATCCCACAAATGCTTGGTGGCGACTCCGAACATCTCTAATCGTTTCGAGACCTTTACCAAGACGAAACCGACCGATCTAAAGCGATCCGGTCGAAAGCATTTTTACGTCACCGAGCGTGGCTTTCTAGACCGCTGCATGTCCACAGATTGGCTTGGCGTGCAGGTGGTGACCGCAGATCGGTAGTTGGCCCAAATCCACAGACCGGCTTGTGGCCCACGTCCACAGGCTATACGAAGGGAATAATGCGATAGGAATTGTCCACCCCCTGTCAGGGTTATCTAAAATCTCAGGGCCACTCTAGGAGTAGTGAAATGAAAATGTGTGGCCACGCTCGGAAGGTATCTACGGTAGATAATTCCGGTCAGACAGTTACTCTCCAGATCGAGGAAACCACTCAAGATATGATCAAATGCAAGTACGACCTGCAAGACACCTTGCATTGAGTGGGAGATGATATAATAGGACAAGAGAATTGGTGACGCACACTTGTCTCGGATAAGTGGAAGATTGTTGGAGTAAGTGTCCTCAACAATAGTGCGATTACATGATTAAACATCATAATTAAATCTCATAATAAGAATACGTAAGGGATGATTCATTATATAGTCAACTTATCAATATTAATCGGTAATGATTGGCTAACTAGAGTTTGACATTACTGTCGTTTGACGGTGATGATCAGTTGATCTCTTAAGGTCACACCTATAGGACGATTCCCAAACTGAAAAGTTAATTAATCGTATATTGATACGGATTAATTAAATCCTTAAATTGAACAAAATTATTTATAAGTGAGAATTATATATCTTATTCTAATGTGATTAAATAAGATTCAATTTAGTAATTATTTTGATATATTACTAAGATTGATTAATGTTTATGAAACATTAAAGATAAGAGTAATTAGTTAGTTATAATTACAAGATGTTGTAGATTATATTAACTAGTCTTAAAGTGACCCATTTTATTTACATGTAATTGTGAATTACTTGTTAATTTGTTAAATGTAATTTATTTAATTTGAAATGATATTTAATTAGTTAAATATGCATTTATATTACAAATGACATGTTACATGTCACATGTCACAACATATTACAAATGACAAATTATAAAAATAAAATGGAGTCCATTTTATGTAGTGGGAGCCGGTTTTGTGATGGGTAGACTAGGGTTGTGTGGTTGATTTTTTTAAGGCACAAAACATAATCATCACACTAAAAACAACCTAAACCTAGTCCATAGTCTTTGGAAAGAAAAAAAGGCAAAAGCCTTGCCTTCCCCATGCCTCAAAAACCAGCACCCCCTCCCCATATCACAAGAGATTGGTTCTCATTTTTTCATTAGAAGAAAAACTCTTATACTCTCTCTCTTATCTTCTCTCATAAAATTGTTTTATGTATATTTTTGTTCTAGATCTAATATAACCTCAAAAATACTATAGTAGTAATGAAAATAATATTGGATCCAAACTTAAGGTTACTAATTCATAATACCTAGTTAGTATATGAATTAGTGTTATGGGAATGTCTTGGGTGCAACCGATTGGAGTGTTCCTACACTTGGAACTTGAAGATTTTTGGAAATCATCCTTACATATTAAGCTCAAGAACAAGTGAAGGTAGGAGACCTTACTTGTGCCCATTTCAAACCATTTAACAATGTAAGGAACATTGTTTTCTTCTTTACCTCTTTTCTTTTGTTATGCATGCAACTAGATCCACTAGTTCTAAATCAACAAGTTATTTAGATCACCATTAGAAGAGTCTAATAAGGGTATATGAACCTAACAATATTGATTGAGTAGTTATCCTACCTTGAAAGCAAATCTCACAACTCAAGCAATTAAGAATTAAAAGTGTTCCTCTTAAAATCCTTCACCTAAACAACTAGAATATCGCATACAATTACTAACCAATCATATAATATAATTTAAGATGCAAAACTACCCTGGACAATAATCAAAACCGTCCCAACCCGAAGGCTTCACCCGTTGCAGCCCTACGGTGGTCCCTCTGTCAGGTCAACGCCGGTCAACGACAAGATAGCCGGTCAACACGGTCGTGGTGGCCAAGGTGGTGGTCAACGGTGTTAATATAAAACATAAACATTTGGTAAAAGATGATTATTAAGAAACTTACAATTTAATCTTAAGATGGAAAAGATGAATGTTCCTCTAATTCCCATCTTCTCTCTCCCTCTCTCTCTCAGATTTTATGTGAGTTTTATGAGGCAAATAAATAATATGTGAAAGATGGTGGGAGTTTATATACAAACTCAGGTGAGATTTTAGGAAGTTTCACTAGTAGAAAAACCCCCTATCACGACACAGTTATCGTGGCGGTTCTAATAGAAACGACGTGAAAAGCCCAATAAATTGGCGGGAAGGAAATATTTTTGTATATAGGAGGTCTATAATGGCGGTTTAAGTAAGAACCGCCGTGATAACATAAGCTTTTTATGGCGGTTCTAAATAGGAAACGCCACCATAGTTTAATAGTGGCGGTTCTATTAACAACCGACGTTAAGAATGACGTTAAAAGTTAATACAAAGGTATAATTTTTTGGAGTAAAAAACCGCCATGATATGTGTTTATGTCGGTTTCTAACTAAAACCGACGTTAGTAGAAAAATTATAAAAACAAAAATACAAACCGCCAAAAAGCCCAAAACCTTCAGCATAAACACGTATTCATCATTGACCGCCAAAACCCTTCAGGCCCTTCACCATAGCATATTCTGTAAAGCTGCTTCGTCTTCTTCAATTCAACCGCCAAAACTTCACATCCCCTTGCAATTTAACTCCAGCAATCGAATACCTGCTACACCGCACAAGCAACGATACAAAGCCAACGCTATCCGCAACAACAAGGTACCGTTTTCGAACTCCTCTCTATTCTACTAATTACAGTTTCTTAATTTAAATCTTTATCACTATCATCAAATTAATCGTTATTGTATTGTTGTGTTACTCCAGAAATTTCTACGAAGTTCACCTTATTATGTAATTAATTAATAAAATATCCAGTATAGTTAAGAGCAAGTCCAATGGTATAGCTTAGGGACTTGCTTGCAATCTCTTAAAATTACAAGCTAGTTGCTACACCATTGGAGATGGCTATGTAGAATGGCTTGCCTTAAGCAACTAGCTTAATGAAGCTAGTAGCTTGAATGAGCCCACTATCACAAATAAACTAATAGAAATTTAGCTAAATAAATTTAGGTTTGATATATTCTTAATTTTTTATTTATTAAAGAAAAACAAAGCTAGAAACTTATAGCTTACCATTGGAATGGTTTAAGAATTAAGGGCTGTAGCTTGAAATATGATGTGGAATTACCAAGCTAGAAAGTTATAAGAGCATCTTCAATGGTAAGCTAGTTGGTACTAGCTTACCTTTGCCACATCATTTTTTGAGCTAAAACAACTTCAAACTACAATTTACTCCAATGGTAAAGCTAATTTACTACTAGCTTGACAAGACCGACCTAACAAACTCTCCTATTTATTTATTCAATTATTAATTTCTAAAAATAAAATTAAAACTTTATAAATGAGACACTATTTTCCTATTGGCTATATTCTTCTTGTGGGTCCATTTAAGCAAGTAGCTCCATGGAGCTACTAGCTCAAAATTATTTGAGCAAAGCCAATCTACATGGACAACTCCAATGGTTGAGCTAGTAGCTTACAATTTCTTAAAATTGCAAGCAAGTCCTTTTACTCAACCATTGGAGATGCTCTAACTCACCATTGGACTTGCTCTAAGTCTTTCCTAGAAAACACCTCACTTCCCTTACTTCCCCTCAGCCACACCTCATACACGTTTTTTTTTTAAAACTCCGACTTATAAATAATAAATAATCCCATTTTAAATATTTAATAAAAATGTGTTTCCACCCGTTGACTCGACCTTCAACCACGTTGACTATGACTAAAAATGCGAGGTATTTCAGGGATAGAGTGTTGGGATAAGGATGATGGAAGTTGATTGGTTTATTGATGTAGATGGGTGTTGTTGTGTCCCATCTAATTAGTGAACTATCTCGTTTTTGTTGTTCTAAAGTTGTAAATGTTTCGTTTTTTCTTATTATTTTTATAATATTAACCTTACATTTCACCAAAAAAATAAAATAAAATAAATGTATATATATTTTCAAAAATTTTAAAAGTGGAAAAGATAAAGAAAATACTCCAATGATTTAATCGAGATCGAACTGACTCTGAACTTGAACCTTCAAGTTTAGAGACTTTTTGTAACAACCCGGATTATAAAACAAAGGAAAAACGTAATATAAAGTAAATATCAGAGTATAATACTGATAAAAGGGTCAAGGTGGTGGAAACACCAAGCCCAAATCCGGATCGATACTAAATCCAAAACCAAACTAATATATTATTCAAAGGTTCTTAAAACATAAAGCAAGCTCCTATTTTATTATTAAGCTCGCTTCGCACATTCCCCAAGCAAGCATCAACTAGTCAGTAACAATCTGAGCAACCTGAAAATGGGGGTCGATAATCAGTCGGGAGTAACTAGATGCTCTCCCAGTCATGTTTACAACAATTGAATATAACCAACAATCAATAACAATTGAAATGCAAAACTAGTAAACATGTGAGACCAACTATACTCATGAAGACTCAACACCAACTTACAATCAAACAAGGACATATTAGGACAACCACCTAATTAATAACTCCCAATTAGACCACATGAGACGACATTTTAAATAACCCATGTTACAACACCATGTAGAAACTTAGGACAATCAACCTCGATGTAACCATAACCAACCCAAACAACCCTCAAAGCGTATGACGAACGGCCTCTGACTAATGGAGTGTATAACGAACTGCCTCCAACTACTAGAGCGTATAATGAACTGCCCCTAGCAACAAACACAATGTATAGAATGAACGTTGTTAGAGCGTATAAAGAACTGCCTCTAACCACTAGAGCGTATAACGAACTGCCTCTAGATATGGAGCGTATAACGAACTGCCTCCATAATCGGTATGGACCGTATAACGAACTGCATCCACTGTGGACCGTATAACGAACTGCATCCACACTATGTGTAGCGTATAACCACTGCCTACATGTCTAAGACCTGGCTAGACCTCTCGGTGAAACACAGAGCGTGTAACGAACTGCCTCTGCTACACCGAACGACACTCGGGGAACAGAGCGTATAACGAACTGCCTCTGTTGGCCCCCCGACCATAGACCATAAGAATCCCCGAAGGGTAGCGTTTGTTCATTCCTATAGTATATAACTGATATTATCGTCATCTATACAACCAACCAAATAACAAGTACACAATATAGCTGACATCACCAACAATGCATGACCAAACATCACGACTCAAACCCTAGAACAGTGTAACCGACTGTACTACTTATCATATGAATAGAGTAACCAAAGACATAAGCTAACATTGTTATACTACAACTGGGTACAACTCTACATATGAAACAAATACTAATGATCAATGTTATAATAACCTTAACCATAACATGAACTTTAGATGTGAGGTTATACTTGTTGGAGTATGTGTCCTTGACAATAATGCGATCACATGTTTAAATCTCATATTAAGAATACATAAGGGAATGTAACATTTTATTGTCAACTGATCCACATTAATCGGTAATGATTGGTTGACTAGAGTTTGACATTACTGTCGTGTGACGGTGGTGATCAGTTGATCCCTTAAGGTCTTACCTCTAGGGAAACATTCTTAATTGATTAATTAATTAATTTTATGACGATACAAGTTAATTAATTCCTTAAATTTGAACAAATGATTTTGTGAGTAATAATACGTATCATATTGTAATTCGATTAAATAAGATTCGTACTAAGTAATTAAATTTTTTTTTTTGTCAAATGTGAGCTTTTATATAATATAATCAAGATCAATTACATCGTTTCATTACATTCATCTGATCATAATATCTCCTACTCCTAAATTGGTCATACAATATCAATTAAACTTAACCAAAGTCTATTCTCATTACTAACAGGCAGCTGCATCTTCATCTTCATTTTAACACGCATGCAAATGAACTGTTTAATCTCCTTCACCAAAATCTCAGGTCTTCTGACAGCCAATTCAAGTCTGCACTTGTTCCTTTCCATCCACAGATTGTACCAGACTGTGAGCTGTATCATTCTGCAAATGTCCTGCTGCAGTTGAGACAAACCCTGTGCACTCCCATCCAGAGCAGTCTTCAGCCAGTTTTCCAGCAGCAACACCACACATCTGCTATACTCACACTGAGTAAACAAATGCTGGTGAGTTTCAGTCTCCTTTTCACAGATAACACACAAGTTATTCTCACAAATATTTAGCCTGTGCAATTTGTCTCTCAGATTCAGGGCTTCATGCTTAATTAACCATACTATGAAAGAGTGTTTGGGTAAAAACCAGCTATCCCAAACCTCCTTATACCATTGTACAGGAGGGTGCTGCCCCTGCAACAGTTGGTACCCAGACTTCACAGTATACCCCTTCACATCAGGAGTCCACTGATCACCTACATATCCCATAGCCAACAACTTCCTAATTTTGCATATGTTCCTCCTATTCCAATTGGAATCAGGAGGAGGTTCATAATTGTTCCATCCTTGACCTTTTAAATATACATGATCCACCCACAGCACCCAAAGTCTATCAGCCTTAGTATAGATCCAATTCACTAGTTTACCAACACTTGCAGCATTCCATAGTTCAGCATTCTTTACACCTAGCCCCCCTTCCTTCTTACTAGAGCAAATAGTATTCCAGGCAACAAGAGGAGCTCTATTATATTCTGTACCTCCATCCCAGAAATAGTTCCTACACACAGCTTCAATTATCTTGATGACTGATTTTGGAATCAGGAAAATAGATCCCCAATAGTTGTGTAGGGTATTCAACACTGAATTTACCAGGGTAAGTCTCCCTGCATAGCTCATCTTCTTATCTCCTATACTCCTTACTCGATTCACAATTCTCTCCACCAGGATTGCACAATCCTGCTTAGAAAGCCTCCCTGGCTGGATAGGGACCCCCAAGTACTTGAAAGGGAGGTGACCCTCTCTGAATCCAGAAATCTGTAAGATATCCTTCTTAACAGCAGCATCCACACCACAAAATACCACTTTAGACTTAGAAGGATTAACCTTTAGCCCAGAAGTAGCAGAAAATGTAGAGAAAGCTCTTAAAAGCAACATAATAGATCTAGTATCTCCTTTACAGAATAATAATAAATCATCAGCAAAAAGGAGATGGGTTAACCTCAGTGCTCCATACAAAGGATGGTATCTAAAGAACCATTTATCTGTAGCATAGTCCAAAATTCTAGACAGGTACTCCATACAGATGGTGAAAAGCAAGGGAGAGATAGGATCCCCTTGCCTTGGACCTCTTTTACCTGAGAAATAACCAAACATAGACCCGTTCAGATTCAGAGAAAAGGAAGTAGTTGTGATACAAGTCATCACCAATCTCCTAAACCTGTCAGGAAAGTTTAGAGCACCCATCATCTCATCAATAAAATTCCATTCTATGGAATCATAGGCCTTCTGGAGGTCTAATTTGAACATACATCTAGGAGAAGAGGTACCCCTATTGTATAACCTTACCAAGTCTTGACAAATCAATATATTTTCAAGGATGCTCCTACCATGTACAAAAGCACCCTGATTTCTACTAATTATATCAGGAAAGACCCCAACCAACCTCTTGCATAGCAGTTTTGAGATGGTTTTATAGAGGACATTACAACAGGCTATTGGCCTGAAGTGCTTAACAGAAGTTGGTCTATCCATATTAGGGATCAGAGTTATAGAGGTGGCATTTATTTGAGTTAGAAGCTTGCCAGTATCAAAAAAATTTATAATTGCTGCACAAACTTCACCCCCTACTATATCCCAGGCATCTTTGAAAAACTGGCTTGTATAGCCATCAGGCCCAGGTGACTTGTCTTTAGGAATACTGAACAGGCATTCTTTAACTTCCTCAGCAGAGATTGGCTTATTCAACTGGGTCCAGTGATTAGTAGTGCAACATTTCCCTCGTTGAACAACATTGATATTCACAGGATCCACCAGACTATTAGATCCAAGAAGATCCTGATAATAATCCAGGAATGCAGCTTGAATTTGAGCTCCATCAGTACATAAAACCCCATGTTGATTCTCAATACATAGAACTTTATTTTGCATTACTCGTTTCCTTATAGCATTATGGAAATAGGCAGTGTTGATATCTCCTTCCAGTGACCATTGTATCTTCGCTTTCTGTATTAGAAAACTATCTCTAGCTCTCTGTAATTCCCTCAATTCTTGAGCCACAATACATTCCTGTTGAATTAAATCATGGTCCCCAAGCCTAACCACCAGTTCTCTCTGGATTTTGTCAAGCAACATACCAGTCACATTAAAACTGGTTTCAATATCAGAAAAACAATTCTTATTTAGCTGTTTCAAATTAGGTTTCAACTCCTTTAACTTCTTCACAACTTGAAACATTTTAGTCCCTTCTTTCCTTCTATTCCACACATTAGCAACACATGGCTTGAATAACTGAGATTGCCCCCACATATTAAATTATTTAAAATTCCTCCTGCATTTAGTATCACTTGTCCTATCAACAATAGTACAAGGACAATGATCAAACAGTCCTTCCGGGTGAAAATGAGCATTATAGTTTCCATAAGCTGCCATCCATTCAAGGTTTCCCATTGCTCTATCAAGCCTATTGTAGACTCTATCCTGTAGTGCCTGCTTATTTGACCAAGTATACAGAGCCCTAGTAGCTTGAATATCATCCATACAGCATAAGGAGGTACATTCCTGGAACTGTTCCATCTCCATCTCTGTAGAATTCCCTCCTAATCTTTCTATTGGGCTCAGTACAGTATTAAAATCCCCTAACCAGAGCCAAGGCTCAGTACAAGTAGTAGCAGTCTACTTCAAAAAATCTCATAGACTATGTCTCTCATCAACCCCATTAAAAGCATAAATCATTGTTAACAAAAACACCTTATCATCAGTTCTAGATATAACTTTCATGTGGATATGTTGTGCACTATAGGACAGGAACTGAACCTGAAAACACTCAGGTTTCCAGAAAATCCAAATCCTCCCCCCCCCCCCTTGTGCCAGCTGTTATTAGTAGAAACACTCCACCCCTCACACAGGTTAGTGCATTTATTCAGTAGCTTACTAGGCTTTATTTTAGTTTCTAAAATTCCAAAAAGGGCTATTCCATTATTCTGCAAAAACCATTTGACCGTTTTCTGTTTATTAATATCATTTAGCCCCATAACATTCCAAAATCCAATGTTATGCATCTAAGACTAGTGGAGGGGGATCTTTCCCACTCTGCACTACCCCCCCCCCCCCCCTGGAGTAGCCAGTTTATTCAAGGCATCAATAAAAGTAAAAGGTCCAGTGCCACCTTTTGCCCTATAACCTGCAAAACTCTCCTGTCTGCTCATTCTCATGACATGCCTAGCAGGTGTGGATTTCACCATACTAGCTAGAGGAGGAAATACCTCAGGTGTGAATATAGCAGTAGGATGATCAAACACAGTGTTCACCACAGGCTTCTGGACAGGCCTCCAGATTTTCTGTGGCTTCACCTTGGTTGGACCTGGTTTTAGAGTTGGCTTATGTTTAGCTTTCCTGCAATGTTGTGACCCATGACCCAACCCTTTACAGATAGAGCAGGAGATAGGTTTCCATTCGTACTCAATCCTAACATCAACCACATGACCACCCTCATCCAAAAATCGAACTTTCTCTTTCAAAACCTGATCAATGGTAAGTTCAACCATTACACGAGCAAAGCTCAGTCTGGTTTTGTCCTGTGTAGCAAGGTCCTTCCTTACAAATTTACCCACTAAACCTGCAATACTAGGGAGGCAGTCACCCCAGAACTTAATGGGTATGCCATATAGTTTCACCGAAACAGGTACTTTGTCCACTTTCTCCTTAATCAAATCAATATCCTTTGACCATGGTCGAAGAATAATTGGTTTGTTTTCAAACAAATATGGTCCATAATTCAGCAGATTTTCCTTTTATGTGAGTGTCTTAAGTCTGACTAAAAAAATGCCATTCTCCATAAACGACACTTTATCCACATCATATTGAGCCCAGATTCTATAAACATAATCCTCAACCATCTCCCATGGCGGGTTAGCACCAAGTATATAACCATAAACAGCAGTGCTCCAGAAGTCAACCTCAGTTTTGATGTCCTCAGACGTGAACTGCAGCAAGTCACACAATTCCTCATCTTCAATAATAGGCTCCATAATCGACACATCTTTTCCATTTTTCCTCTGCTTCCATCCTGATTGATCTGCTCCATTCTCATTCAAGTTCAGCACCGGTATCCCTGTCAATTCAGCCATTGTTTTGGTCTTGGTTGCATCACCCGAACAAGGTACTGGGTTACCCCCAGCTGACAGTACAGGATTTTCCCCAGCTGACGGTACTTCCATAACATTCTTCGCAGGCGTTGGTTGCTTACGTGTTGTTTTTGGTGTTTTGGTTTTTGATTTTGACGAAGATGATTCAGGGTTTTCACTAAAAACCATGATCGCCATTATTAATTGCAAATTAAATGCAGAATTTAAGATGAAAAGTAGAACTAGGGTTTAGGGTTTCTGTCGCTCAAATTTCGCTTTCTCTCTCTAGTCATTTTTTTGGTGTGTTAGCTTTTATTAATTAATTGTTAATTACGTAATTAAATTGTTTTATTACTTAGGTTATTTATTGTTTATGAAACAATTAATATAAGAATGAATTATTTATTATAAATACAAGTAGTTGTGATTTATAATTTTGTGACCCATTTTAAGTATTTGTAATTGTGAATTACTAAGTTAATTTTGTATGTGATTTATTTCATTTATATAATGATTTTTAATGAGTTAAAAATGCATTATTTAAATTACATGTCTAGTAACATGACCAATATGTCACACTATACAAGTTGACATTTGACAAAGTTAAAATGGATCCATATTATCTTATGTGTGCCGTGAAAATGAAAGGGAAGGGGTTTATTGTGCCTTAATTATTTAATTAGTGGGAAGCATTATCATTACCTACTAATTATAGGCTTTCATGCCTACACTCTTGTGAAGAGCAACTAGCAAAAGCATTGGGCACTCTTCCCATGTGTAAATTCCGGCCACCCCTAGTGAATTGAGAGAGTTTTTCTCTTCTAATTCACACAATTCATTTTATATAAGATATACACTTTAAGGTTAACTCATCTCTCTAGTTTTTAGTTGTGAACATACTAGAAAAATCTCACATATCTCTAGTATTATTTCTCTATTACTAGAAGTAGTAATCTCATAATATTAGTAATAATTTAAGGACACTTATACTAATTCTAGTAACAAATTAGTATTTGTATTAAGAGTGTCTCCTTGGTACAAATCCTTAAGGAGTAGATCTTGCAATTAGATCTAGGGTTTTGGGGCATTTGGATTATTCTTTAAGAAGACTAATTTGGTAGGAGACCAAATTAGTATAAACCACTCGGTCCTCTTTGTAAGAATAATTGTTTTTTCTTCTTACTTTGTTATTTTATTATGCATGCATAAGTTCCTTTTAGTTTATGGCTAAACTAATAAACACTTAGTTATTAGAGGTGTCTAATAAGAGATATACGAATCTTACAATTGGTATCAGAGCAAGAGTTGTTGCATGCATAATCGGTTTTGTTTTTCCGTGTTAATTAATATGTTAACATATAAAACTAAAATTTTGTGATTTATGAATATAAATGCCACAAAAATTTTGGATGTTAAATATTCTGGTCCTAAATGGATTTTAACTCATTTTGATGATTTATGGTAATTTATTGCTCTTTAAAATGATTATTAGTATTTTTATTACATTTTATTGTATAAAAAGACACTTAAAATGCTAAAATTAGTTAGACTATGATTCTGGCCATGAAATGTTTACACTAACTCACATGCATATTTTACACATTGTATGTAAAATTTCGTATAAAATGGTTTTATATAGCATGATTTATGATTTTTACATGATAAAAATCGATTAAATAGAGTATTTTGGTTAAAAATGGTTAGACTTCGTTTATGCTCATAAAATTTTAGTATGTTATCACATGCAATATTTATAAACTGTATGAAAATTTTGAGATGAAATGGTTTAATTTTGCATGATTTATGATTTTTAGATGTAAAAATCGAATAAATAGTGACTATTTTGGCAAAAATAGCTAAAATAAATTTTATGGCATGAAAATTTTTCCCAATGTTATATATGTGATATGAACATCAGATCTAAATTTGCATGTTAAATTTCATAAGATTTAATTGGTTATTGATTTTATGAGTTATAAATTGATAAATAGCATCTTTAATAGTCATTTATATAAAAATTAGTTTTTGGGATAAAATTTGTCATTTCCAGGTTCTAAAAACTTGTTTAGAATATTCAAAATTTTAATTTTGATTCATTACATAATTTTTTATGTTTAATTTGGAATTAAAAAGTTAAAATTGTGTTTTATACGATTTATTTGTGAAATAAATTAATTTAATTAAGGGCAAATTTTTATTAAAATTTTAGAATGTTGGGAATTTTCCATAATATACAAAATTTTGATTTTGAAATTTTCAAATTTTTATGACTTTATTGGGAATTATTTCCTTATTATTATGAATAATAGTGTTTAAAGAGCAATAATAAAATATCAAGTTTAATTATTGTCAAATGTTTAGTGAAGACTAAATTTTTGAGTCCTAAGTAGGTTGGGATAATTAACTTGGACATAGATTTGATTTATGTAATATTGTGTGATTTTAATATGTTAATAGTCACAATTATCCATAAAACCGGACCGATACGATATTAACTTAAATAGGGCAATTTGGCACATCACATGGCATGTTTCATACATATATTAATGCTGCATTTTTATTATGATTGTCATATTTTATTTTATATAATTTTGAATTATGTAATTTGTACTTAGTATGGCCTTAGTTTTAATTGGTATTTCCCGAAATGAATGGGGATATCGATTTGGTTGTAATTAATGTGATCTCGTATCACTTTTATTTTTTTATTTAGTTTTGTTTTTCTTTTATAATGTATAAAGTAGAAAATATATGTAATTTATTTATTTCGGAGTTCCTTGAAGACGGTGCAATTCGAGAAGGTGGTCCGACAAAGACGGTCTTACCTTGAAGTGCGTGCCAAATAAAGTTCAAGGGACCAAAGGAGTTGGTTTCCGAATTTGTAAATAGTTTATTTGATGTACTATTTTAGGAAGGCCATACTAGGATTTTATTGTTTTTGCTTTGCATTTTTTTTTTATATGTTTGCATGCATAGCCAAATCGCCGCAACTACATATGCATATTATTTCATCGAGTCATCGACCGTGTCAATTATAATTATCGTAGTTCACCGCTTTAGTTCACTTAAAATGTGATAGATAACAAATTGACAAGACCTCTCACTAAACAATAATTGAGAATTAGCCTTACCAAATAGTAGAACCATGAGTCTCAATTTCATAAGGAAGTAGGCTTGGCTCACCGGGGTGCTAAACTTGTTACGTTGGGTAAGTGGGTAGTAAAATGTTATTACATCGAAATTTGGATTGAGCTCAACGGAAGTATTCGTGACCGTAGTCGCATGTGTTCCGGGCTAAAGATAAATATTAAAGTAATTTTTATCGACCGAGAATTCTAGAAGTAGAATCGATTAAAGAGTTAATCCACCGAGTTATATTGATAAGGGATGAATCGGCTCACCGTGCCCGAGTTAATATGAATTTGGATCTCGGGATCATTTATAATAGTTGGGTAGATGTCACTATATAAATGCTTAAAACTTGTTTAAAATGTTTACAAGTATTATTAAAACAATAGATGTTTATTAATTCCTTCACTTCTTGTTTTGTAGTCGAAATTGTTTTCTAAATTGCAATGGCAACTCCAATTTCATCCGCGGCCACTAGCTCAAACACTCTCACCAATGTTTCTTGGCTCCGATCCTTCATGGATCGTTGTAAATTAGAAAAGAATGGGTCCAATTTCGCCGATTGGGACGCACAACTTCGCTTGGCCGCGGAGGGTGACGATAAGCTTCGTTACCTTACCGAGGCCTCTCCCGCCGCACCTACCGCTAGATCTACTCCCGCCGCTAGGCAAGCCTATGAGACTTACCAAAAGAAGTCGGCCGCGATCAAAAATGTGTTGATATTCTCTATGGAGGCCGAACTCCAAAGGAGTGCTATAAAGATTAGCACCGCCTATGAGATCTATACGAAACTTGTGACCATATTTTCACAAGCTCCGAGGATCATTCAATATGAAGCGGCATCCGCATTCTTTGATCTCAACATTAAGGAGGGCCAAAAAGTTAGCCCTCATGTTCTCAAGTTGATGGAGCATGTTGAGACTCTAAAATTGCAAAAGGTAGAGATTCCCGAAGAACTCATCATTGATCGAATTCTTCATTCCTTAAACAAGGTTAAGGCATATGTTCAATTCAGGGTGAATTTTAATATGCAAAACTTGAAAGTGTCCCTCGATGAATTGCACAAAATGCTTGTGCAAGCCGAGAGGGACATGGGGCTAAATGCTAGCACCACTAAGGATGTGCTCAACATTAATCAAAAGAGCAAAGGGAATTTTAAGAAAGGTGGTCATAAAGGAAAGAAGCAAACTCCCTACAAGAACAAAGGAAAAGCTTGTGAAGCTAGCTCCTCTAAGCCCAAGAAGGGTGCCCCATCCGGGGACAAATGTCACTATTGTAATGGTGTTGGGTATTGGAAGAGAAATTGTTCAAAGTACCTTGGCGATATAAAAGCTGGAAAAGTTATTCCAATAGGTAAATTACTATCCTTATCTTTTATGTTTCAAATCTCAACTTTGGTATTTTGATACAAGTTGTGATATTTACCCCTTTTTATTGTAATTAGGGCATCCTAGTAAGGACAAGGGCAAAGAAAAGCAAGCCTAGAAGATCTTGAGGGAAGCTAGATGTGGCCGCCCATGGTGCTAGATCGGTGGATGCTTGGCTTTATTTTGTTTTGTCTTTACTTTCATGTTGAATTTTTAGAGCTATTCTGATTTCCTCGTTCGACTTGGAAATTTGTTTGTTTCCTTAAACAATGGTTGTATTTTGGATATTGGTGACTTGGTTTGTAACCCAAGTCACTTATTTCATCGTATCATTTGTTCTAAAATTTGTCATCATACACTACTTGCTTTGAGAAACATTAAGATTTTATCACCTTAAATTGATGTAATAGACAATTATAATGATTGAGTCATTATATGTCCATGAGCTATGAATTCGATTCTCCTCATGCCATTGTGACTAAAGTCACAATTTACTAATGTAAGATCAATCATAAAGTTATATTGAGTTATTGAACTAGGGAAATATTACCAACCTTATCATATACACCTTTCAAATTTAAATCACCTACTCTATATTATCCTTTTAATATGTCTCCATTAAATCACTATTAAGTTTACATGTGATTAGTTTTCCTCCTTCACCATCAATTTTTGTGGCTCATAAGCTATCTTTGGAGGAAAAGGGCATTTTTCCTAAAGATAGAGTGGGAGTGAATTTAGCCACAAACGCTTCTTGTAGAGGAGACCAAAAGAAGATGTTCTTAAGGAAACTACGTGAGGAGACCAAAAGAAGATGTTCTTGAGGAAACTACGTGAGGAGACCAAAAGAAGATGTTCTTGAGGGAACTACGTGAGGAGACCAAAAGAAGATGTTCTTGAAATGTAAGATTTTGATCTATGAAGGGATATAACTAGAGATTTTAAAATTCGACATTTTACTTAAGAGCCTTATGAGACCAAAATGGTATCTATGCAAGTAAATAGATTTATTTGGGATTGTTGAGTCAAATCCAAAGTAAATAGAAATTTATGATTAAGAGTTGCATAGAGAGACATGTCAATGTCTACGAAAGCTAAGTTAATTGTTAGCTATGCTAAAGATTCAAACACATTGCTATACCTCATTATGAAAATGAATACATTAGATATTAAAACCTCTTCCAAATGGGTATTTTGAAAGAAATATGTGAATGACATATATGGTTTTATCTAAATACTTAGTAAAGCAATGATTATTTCAATTCATGAAATGTTTCGAATGAGTTGTCAAAAACGAAACATGTGGGAGTCGGTGACAGTCATGCCTAGACATGAAGTTTAGTGGGAGCATTCATCCTTCATGAATTGCATAACATATTACTCATTGGGAATGACGAGCATATACTGTCTTTTATAAAGAAGTATTTAGGTTTTTAATTCTGGATGATATTGGACATCATGTGAATCTATTAAAACATGGGATGTTGGATTGGCACTTAGATAGGTATCTCATGTTTATAATGATCCTTCATCTTAAAGAAATCAATCAGTTAAGTAGGTTATTCATGTCGATGAATATAGAATTACCATGATAGAGTCATGGTTATTTACTAAACCTAAGAACTGTTGTCTACATGAATTCAATAACCAATGTTTCCGCCATTGGTATAATCATGTAATGCCATTATACACATGTCCTAGATGAATCAAATGCTTGGAGCATGATAAGTCGATAACAAGTTAACCCATATGGGAGTCATTGATAAGCCTCAAGGAACCATCATGAATTCTCAAGGAGAACTAATAGTCTGTTCTGGAGTTTGGAAGGATACTTAGTTGTGTGTTAAGAGGTTACACAAACTCAAGTTTCCGAACTCATTAGGATTTATGAAAATCCTAGGCTGATGTTATTGACCTAAGATGTAAATGACTAGAAAAGGTGTTTTATAGTCATCCATTGCAAGATTCTACGAAATAAACCTAAGTACGTTGTGATTAAGTGGTGTACTTTAAAACTACAAGTAGTGTTGTCCACCGAAACCCACATCACAAGTTATATGATAACAGTAAGAGCTTCTTTTAAGCTAAAGAACCTAAGTCTAGTATGAAGTGTAACACCCGCGAATTTCCCATTTTGACATTTAAAATTTATTAAACCATTTAATCATTTTATTATATATTTTTGAATTATTTAATTTAATTAATTTTATGTCAAACACGATTTTTATGAACGTATTATATAAAAGCTCATTTTTATAAAAATACGTGTTATTAAATTATATTCTTGAGACATAATTTATATGAAAATAAATGTATTTATATATTTTGATCGGACAATAATGGTGACAGTAGTAATATTAATTTCCGTCTTAATTTTCGTCTAACGTTAGACCGTCACATTTTAATTGGGAATCTTATCTAAATACGGACCAATCGAAAATCGACATATACACCCCTATCCACCCCACACTCTACTTTTACATATTATTATTATTATTATTATTATTATTATTATTATTATTATTATTATTATTATTATTATTATATATAATTATTATTTATTGTTATTGTTATACGGAGTATATTATTGCTATTATTATTTGTGGTCATTATTAGACACCCAAACCCCACTTCCCCTTTTCTTCTTCATTCCTGCGAGAAACAACAAAGCAGCAGCATTTACAGTACACCTCCATTCCGTCTCCTTCATACCCCATTTCCTCTCTTATTTCTCAACCAAACTTCACCATTTTTATACCTTTAGCTTCCTCTCTCCGTCCTCATTCTTTCAAGGTAAGAAAGACTCGTTTTTGTGATGGTTTTGTTTTTCGCCGTCTTATTAAAGTCTCGGATTTTGCCTCAACCATTTCTTTTTCTTGCTCCTTACTGAAGATTTCGAAGACCCGGTGGGATACTGAAGCTTTGGGGACCGTTTATTCGGAGAATAAGGAGCGTTAAAGGTAACGGTGATAGGTTACTCGACAATCGTCGAAATTTCCGTCTTTTGTGTCCTTTTAAATGTTCTTGTTTATTAAAGTTTAAACCTTTATATTGTTTGGCATTTGTATGATGTTTCTCATCTTGAATGGTGTTTGACATGGGACTGTTTTGAGCCCGATATTCCGTCATGAGCCCTGTGTGTTTGAGCTCAGTTTTGGGGTGGTCTCTGTTATGCGCCTTAGGACTGGGCCGGGCTCGATTTTTATGCGTCTTTTGGTTCCGCTTTGGACTGATTTTTGGGTTGGATTAAGAAGTGGTGTGAGGGGTGGCCATGGGTAGTCGGATGGTGTGAATGGTAGTCGGGTGTCGGTTGTTCGTGGCCGCGTTAGGCTGTGGTGGGCTGAATTTTCAGCATTGTTATCTGGCTTCCTGTTGTGCTGGGATTAACTTCTGTCTCTGCATAGAATATGTGTTGAGGTCGTTTTGGCTACGTGCTGTGAGAATCAGACTACTCTTGTGTGTGGCAGTTAGAATTGGTAGAGTACTATGTTTCAGATTAGCCGCAGGTTAAGGAACCTTAGCTACTGCTTGTTTTTCGTAATCGAAACCGCGCATCACTAGCCTTTTGTCTGTCTAACTCATGAGTTACTGCTCGTTTAGTAGGGGTAGTTTTGTGGGTCGTTCTTGGCGGGTAAATGTTGGCTAATGTGGTTTTTGTCGTGCTGGTTTTGGGACGTTTCACACTGTTTTGGGTAGTCATAGTGATGGATGTATGTCCCGTGTTAGCGACCTTTGCAGGCGGTGTTTATGGACTGATTTGTGGTGGCCAATGCTTTGTAGATGATTGGGTACCGTGAACCGAAATGTCAATATGTATTTTCCGTCTCATGTCTTTATAAAACAATTCGTTAAATTCGTTCATTTAAATACTTTCCTTTTATGGTTTATACTTATAAAATCCCGTTATTTAATTATTTAAATTTCCGTCTCAAATATGCCCATGTACTCGTCTCGTTACATAGCTATGGGGCATTTGGGTTTGGCGCCAATTACATAGGTTGAAACATTTAAATTTCTGACCCGTGTTTTATATAACATGACTCGTTAAATATTGTTCTTTTACGTATTATGTTTTATTTATTTCATTCACTTGGTTTTATTTGTTGGACTCTTTTGGTACAAATTGTTGGGCTCATTTGGTCTTACTTGTTGAGTTCATATGGTTTTATTTATTGGACTCATTATACCTTGTTTTTTTTGGGCTCACCATATCTCTTTTGTTGGACTTGTCCCATGATAGAATTGTTTGGGCCAATCTCATGATTTATAGTAGTCTTGTAAATTAGTTACTTGTGCGTGTTTCCACTTTGTTCCCGTAAATTTCACATCACGTAAATTATTCATTATCATTTATTATATTTTATTTAACCGGCATGTTAAATTATAAAGTGGAATGTTTATTAATATAAATCAAGTATGAGATATTTATTATAAGTAGTTACTTGTAGTGAGTCGTACCCTTGATAATGTCTTGTATTGTTCTGTGGTGAGAGTCTTGGTCCTATCGGATACTAGGGGTGAGCCATAGGCCCTCTAGTTGCGATATGATCGTCGGGACTGATGTTCCATCCGTATTTATGGTGAGATGCAAGCCATAAGTATGGGTGTGACATTAATAATCCCGTCCCATGTGCATGAAAAGGTTATTATAAATAATTACTTGTAAGAGTCGTATTCTTGTAGAAATGCCATATTACCATCGTATGTGCTTGACATACTTTTTGCCCTGCTTGTCTTTGTTACGCAAGCACGGGTTTGACCTACTTGTCTTTGTTACGCAAGTACGGTTTTGGCCTACTTGTCTTTGTTACTCGGCAAGTACGGCTTTTGGCCACTTGTCTTTGTTACGGCAAGTGAGTCTTATCTTAGTCTTTCCGCCACTTTCGTCTTTGTTACTCGCGATTGGGGTACTCGGTCTCCTTCGTAGTCGAGTCTTGGGTGCGTGTTGTGCTGGCGCACGTCGAATCGGGATGTACACCCGAGAATCTGCAGATTTAGACTAGGACCGTATTATTATCGTAGTCCTACCCGGGGAAATTATAGTCTAAGAGTGATAAATGTCTTGCATTATTTGGATGGTTACTTTGGTCATATCTCCTTGAAATACGTGCTCGTGGCTAAGTGGTCGTGTCGGTTTCCTTGTCTTTCTTCTCCATTTATTTCTTGTTGCTTATGCCTTACCTGTTTATTCCATCATTTCTTTATTCCTTGTTGGTTTAGACACGTATGATCCCATGTTTAGATATGATTCGATTCACTCATGTCTTATCTAATATGATTGTTTGTTTATGTTCTTTGTTATGTTCGTTTCGACATATTGTGGCTGGGAGAACCTTGAGTTACTCCCCACTGACTGTGGCGTTCATGTTTACATGAATGACAGGTGGTGAAGATGCTTACGTGTGGAAGACGTGTGGGCTAGCGAGAACTAAACCCTTGGACCTTAGTTGCTAGTTTAGAAACCCCTTATATGTTTATTCGTGGGATATATTTTCCCCGTTTTCTAGACTTGGGTTGTAATAACCTAAATTTGTCTATTGTTGTATTTGTTTCTTTTCGTTAGTGGCACCCGCGTGCCATTCTTTAACTAGTAATTTTTAAAAGTTTTTAAAATATCACAAATTCGCGCTTTAATTTATTAGTTATATTTTCCGCTTTATCGCGGGGTGTCACATGAAGTCTAGAGTAAAATTCATGCTATAAGGGATAACATGAAATTGAAGGAAATCGCAATTCACAAAGTTTGAACACTTGGACACATGGTATGTTCACAGCTGAACTTTTATTGCGTTTGGTAAGTGCATAAGTACACTTACGATTATAAGACATTTAGTAGCAATATGGTATTGACTACTCATTTGTGATAATCATATTTATTGTTTGAGTTATCGTTAACTCATCTCGTACTTTATTATATCCAAATGGGCTGTTGAGATAATATTGGACTCCATTAAAGTGAACTGGATTAACATAGTTTTCGCCCCTAGTTACTTATATGAGGTGACATCTCGAAGCAACTAGAGTGTGATGCGATTGATGGCAAGTTCAAATGCCATAGAGTCATGATAGATGACTAGTCGATCACATAGGCAGACTGTGAGGGACACTCTGCTGGGCTTATGACCGCTTATAGAGTTCTGGAAAATTTTTAAAGCCTGGTCGTGGCGAGAGCTGCTATGGTATTCTTATGAGTCGATTCTTTGACTAAAGATTGTTCGCCTAAGATGGCACAGTTTTAGAGTGACTTTGATTTATGTTCTGCGACCTTCGTAGTTGGGGTCTAATGGGCATATTTTGGTTCATGATGAGCTGTGGCTATTCGAAGGGAAGAGTGTAATAGGAATTATCCATCCCCGTCAGGGTTATCTTATATCTTAAGGCCACTCGAGGAGCAATAAACTGGAAATGCGTGGCCACGCTCGGAAGGTATCTATGGTAGATAATTCCGGTCAGACTGTTATTCTCCAGATCGAGAAAACCACTTATGATATGATCAAATGCAAGTACGACCTGCAAGACACCTTGCATTGAGTGGGAGATAGTAATAGGACAAGAGAATTGGTAACGCACACTTGTCGTGGACAAGTGGGATATTGTTGGAATACGTGTCCTCCGACAATAATGCGATCACATGTTTAAATCTCATATTAACAATACATAAGGGAATGTAACATTTTATTGTCAACTGATCCACATTAATCGGTAATGATTGGCTGACTAGAGTTTAACATTATTGTCGTGTGACGGTGGTGATCAGTTGATCCCTTAAGGTAATACCTCTAGGGAAACATTCTTAATTGATTAATTAATTAATTGTATGACGATACAAGTTAATTAATTCCTTAAATTTGAACAAATGATTTTGTGAGTAATAATACGTATCATATTATAATTCGATTAAATAAGATTCGTACTAAGTAATTAAATTGTTTCATTACTTAGGTTATTTATTGTTTATGAAACAATTAATAAAAGAATGAATGGTTTATTATAAATACATGAAGTTGTGATTTATAATTTTATGACCCATTTTAAGTATTTGTAATTGTGAATTACTAAGTTAATTTTGTATGTGATTTATTTCATTTATATAATGATTTTTAATGAGTTAAAAATGCATTATTTAAATTACATGTCTAGTAACATGACAAATATGTCACACTATACAAGTTGACATTTGACAAAGTTAAAATGGATCCATATTATCTTATGTGTGCCCTGAAAATGAAAGGGAAAGGGTTTATTGTGCCTTAATTATTTAATTAGTGGGAAGCATTATCATTACCTACTAATTATAGGCTTTCATGCCTACACTCTTGTGAAGAGCAACTAGGAAAAGCATTGGGCACTCTTCCCATGTGTAAATTCCGGCCACCCCTAGTGAATTGGGAGAGTTTTTCTCTTCTAATTCACACAATTCATTTTATATAAGATATACACTTTAAGGTTAACTCATCTCTCTAGTTTTTTGTTGTGAACATACTAGAAAAATCTCACATATCTCAAATATTATTTCTCTATTACTAGAAGTAGTAATGTCATAATATTAGTAATAATTTAAGGACACTTATACTAATTCTAGTAGCAAATTAGTATTTGTATTAAGAGTGTCTCCTTGGTACAGATCCTAAAGGAGTATATCTTGCAATTAGATCTAGGGTTTTGGGGCATTTGGATTATTCTTTAAGAAGACTAATTTAGTAGGAGACCAAATTAGTATAAACCACTCGGCCCTCTTTGTAAGAATAATTATTTTTTCTTCTTACTTTGTCATTTTGTTATGCATGCATAAGTTCCTTTTAGTTTATGACTAAACTAATAAACACTTAGTTATTAGAGGTGTCTAATAAGAGATATACGAATCTTACAATACTAACCACGACTATAACTTCAACAAATACCTTTGAAGTTATAGTAACCTCAACCATAACCTTGACACGAAAATCAAAGTTATACTAGCGTCAACCATAACCTTGAGCCATAATCACAGGGTTACATCGGTTACAGCTACAACCTTGACTCGCACTTCAATGTTATAGTAGGTTCAGCTATAACCTTGAATTCATATTTCCAAGGTTATAACTCAAACAGCCATAACTTGAGTAACAACCCAAAGTTGTACTAACTTCAGCTATAACACTTGAATCATCATCAAGGTTATACTAACTTTAGCTATAACTTCGGAGAGCACTCTTGACCGCCTATCATGTCGTCGTTAGGGTTTATTTGTAAACCCTAATTACACTCATGACACCCATACTTAACGCATAAGCAACATATGATATATAATTAATGCATAAAAACATATACAAACATGTGAAACATATTTAATCAGGATAACAAATAATCAAACATGTACCAATCATACAAACAATCATTAAATCATATTAATTACATCAATCGGCATAAACACAATTAAAAGAGAAACACCTAGTTACCTTTTTAAGCAAATAATCCTAAAGATCGTCTTCAACGATATAAACGTCCTCTCCAGGAGCAACTTCCACGCCTTCATTGTCGTTTCACACGTGCCAAAGAAGAACAAATCTAATAAATATACTAATATATACATATAAACTATAAAACTATAAAAACTACGCGAAAAACATAAAAAATTACGAAGAAGATAGATAGATCCAAGGAATAGGATCGATCTAGGCACGAAGAACGATGAAGAACAAAAAAGAAAGGAAAGGCGGCACGAAACCCTAGAGGAGGTGGAGGCACATGGCACAAAGGGAGAGAAGAGATGAGAGAAACTAGGTTTAGGGTTTTGAGAATTATGAGAAAATAAAAGCAAGGGTTTGGTTTCCCTTCTTATTTATAGAAAAGCTCATGGGTCTATTCCAAGCTTAGGCCCAAACTCACCTATGTTTGCTCCATAAACACGTGACACCCAAGAAAAGAACGGGTCTTCACCGTTTTCGAACCCAACGAGCCCAAAAGACAAGAGACGGATATTTTTCCGAGAAATAAAATATGAAATATGGGAAACTAAAATTAAAGAAATATATTACACTTTTCACCAAAAAAAATAAAGAAATATATTACGGAAATTAGGGGTGTTACAATCCAACCCCCTAAAAAGAAGTTTCGTCCTCAAAACTTGATAAGAGAACTACCTCATAGGCGCTTGGGTTTCCCAAGTCTCTTGCTCAAACTTCTGACTCCTCCATAGAACTCGAACCAAAGGTACGACCTTATTCCTTAGCCTTTTCTCCCGACGTTCCAAAATATGAACAGGTCGTTCCTCACAAGTCAGGTTAGGCTCAACCTCGATAACATCATCCTGTAGAACATGAGAAGGATCACAGCGATAACGACGCAACTGCGACACATGGAACACATCGTGAACCTTTGATAGATTCGGAGGTAAAGCCAACCTATAGGCTACCTTGCCAACTATCTCGAGCACCTCATAAGGTCCAATATACTTAGGACTAAGCTTGCCCTTAATCCAAAATCTCTTGACACCTTTCATCGGCGAAACCTTAAGAAAAACCTTATCGCCAACCTCAAACTCAATCGGCCTACGCCGCAAGTATGCATACGCCTTCTGTCGATTCTGGGCTGTCTTAAGCTTCTCACGGATCAACCTTACCTGCTCAATCGATTCCTGAACCAATTCTAGACCAAGAACGACAGCCTCACTAGAAACGTCCCACCACAAAGGACTACGACACTTCCTTCCATAAAGTGCCTCAAACGGAGGCATTTGAACACTAGCTTGGTAACTGTTGTTATAAGAGAACTCCACAAGCGGTAAACTCTTCTCCCAACTAACCTGAAACTCCAAAGCACAAGCTCGCAACATATCCTAAAGCGTCTGAATCGTACGCTCAGTCTGACCATCAGTTGCAGCATGAAAAGCCGTACTCATCTTAAGCTCACTGCCCAAAGCCAACTGCAGCTTCTTCCAAAACTGAGAGCAATACCTTGGAGACGATATCCTTAGGAACACCATGAAGATGAATGATCTCTCGCTGATAATCATTCGCTAGTTCCTCGAGACTCCAAGTCTCCTTCATCGGAATAAAATGCACGACTTTAGTCAAACGGTCAACTACGACCCAAATCGCATTCATTCCTCTCGGCGACCTCGGCAAACCCATGACGAAATCCATCGAAATAAAATCCATTTCCATGTGGGAATATCCAAAGCTTGCAATAGGCCACCAGGTCTCTGATGTTCAAACTTTACCTTCTGACAGATCAGGCAACGGCTTACAAACTCGTGATCTCCTTCTTCATACCCGGCCACCAAAAACGTAGTTTCAGATCCTTGTACATCTTATCACCACCAGGATGAACCGAATAGGGAGTACTATGAGCCTCCTTGAGGATCTTACATTTTAAGACCACATCTAGGCACACACCAACGACCTTGGAATCGCGGACCATCATCAGGTCCAACGTCGAAGCCTTTGGCGCGACCTTCGCTTATAGCGACTCGAACTCCTTCTAGGAATTCATCCTCTCTTTGCTTAACTCGAATCTCATGAAGGATCTCGGGTTCAGCAACCATCGCACTCAAATCTAGAGTACCAGGAAGAACTACCTCAAGGCTCATCTTCTGGAACTCTCGACTCAAGTCATCAGGTAACACCATCACGGATCTCATGGCATGATACACCGTGCGACTTAAAGCATCGGCAACCACATTTGCCTTACTCTCATGATACTGCAGCTCAATCTTATAGTCGTTAAGCAGCTCCAACCAACGTCTCTGCCTCATGTTAAGATCCCTTTGAGTGAAGATATATTTCAAGCTTTTATGATCCATATAAATGTTGCAAGAGACTTCATACAAGTAGTGTCGCCAAAGCTTAAGTGCAAACACCACTGCTGCTAACTCAAGATCGTGAGTCGGATAGTTCATCTCGTGAACATTCAACTGACGGGAAGCATAAGCCACGACTTTACCCTTCTGCATCAAGACATAACCCAAACAAGACTTAGACGCATCGCAGAATACATCGAACTCAACGCCCTCTTCTAGTAGAGTCAACACAGGAGCGGTAGTCAACCTCTTCTTCAACTCCTGGAAAGCAGCTTCACAAGCTTCAGTCCAAATAAACTTGGATTCCTTCTTCATTAACTGAGTCATCGGTCTTGCGATCTTAGAGAAGTCATGCACAAACTGACGATAGTAACCAGCTAGACCAAGGAAACTCCGAACCTCGTTCACATTCTTTGGACTCTCCCATTCGACCATAGCTCGAATCTTCGATGGATCAACCATAACTCTATCGCCAGATATCACATGACCCAAGAAGGTAACTTCCCTTAGCCAAAACTCGCACTTTGAGAACTTAGCATACCACTTCTGCTTATGCAGAGTATCCAAAATAACACGAAGATGACTCTCGTGCTCAGCCTTATATCTCGAGTAAATCAGTATGTCGTCTATGAACACCACGAGACACTTATCCAAATACTCGCTGAAATTGTGGTTCATCTGATCCATAAAAATAGCAGGTGCATTCGTCAACCCAAACGACATCACCATGAACTCATAGTGGCCATACCTCGAACGAAACGTAGTCTTAGGAATATCCTCATTCCTAACTGGAGTTTGATGGAAACAAGGCCTCAGATCGATCTTCGAGAACATACTTGCACCACGGAGCTGATCAAATAAATCCTCGATCCTCGGCAAAGGATACTTATTCTTGATAGTAACCTTATTCAGCTCACGATAGTCGATGCGCAACCGCATACTACCATCCTTCTTCTTGACGAACAAAATGGGAGCACCCCACAGCGAAGCACTCAGTTGGATAAAACCCTTATTGATAATCTCCTCAAGTTGCTTCTTAAGTTCCTGTAACTCAGATGGTGCCATACGATATGGAGCTTTCGAAATGGGACCAGTTCCGGGTAACAACTTAATCGAGAACTCTACATCTCGCTCAAGAGGAATACCAGGTAGATCCTCAAGAAAGACATCGGGAAACTCCTTAACCACAGGGATATCCTCTAACTTTAACTCTGGTGAAATATCTCAAACACTGCACAGATAGATCTGATGACCCTTTCTACCCAAGCCAACCATCTTCATAGCAGAAACCCATTTGACGGTAGTGTGACTCTAACACCCTGATAAGAAACCCTTGAACCTGTAGGACTCTTAAGCACGATCTTCTGATCATGACACAGGAACCTAGCGTCATAGCGAGATAACCAGTCCATGCCCAAAATCACATCAAACTCTCCTAGTTTGAATTGGACAAGGTCCACAGGAAGGATCACCCCTGCAATACTGACAGGTACGTCCTCGAACAGAACGGAGCAAGAAACAATCTCATCCGTAGGAAGGGATATAGAGGTATGAACGGATGATGAGGAAGTGAGTCCAGCTCGGACGGAAAAGGATTCGGATATGAAAGACATCGACGCACCCGTATCAAAAAGAACAAAAGCAAATAAAGAGTGAACGAGAAAGGTACCCGTAACCACATCTGCCTCGGCACGACTCATAACGAACACTCGACCAGCCTTCGGAGCATCAGCCTTAGGAGCATCAACCTTGGGCTTCTGGGGACAATCAACAGACTTGTGTCCCGACGCCTTGCAAGTGTAACAAGTAAGCGGAGCACCAGTGGCACAGGTCGTACCCGGGTGGTACGCCTTTCCACACTTATAGCAAGACCAATCCTTCTTAGCTTGACCTTGATCACGCGGAGTGTACGGACGAGCCTCATACTTCTGTTTCTTCTGGGAAGTACTGGGAGCAACATAAGGCCTCTTCATGAACTTATTCTTCGCACTCTCCTCAACCTCGGTAGAAAGGACAGAATCATAGATACTAAGAGCACGATCATAAGCTTGCTATAAAGAAGTCGAAGGAATACCAGACATAGCAGTCCGGACCTTGGGAGTCAGATTCTTCTCAAAACAACGAGTCTTCGACACCTCGTCCATAGTAACAAAAGTAACAAATCCTGACAGCTTCACGAACTTGTTGGTGTACTCCTCGACAGTCATGGAACCCTGTTGCAACCGAAGGAACTCCTGCTTCTTCTGCCAGCGCATCTCCTCGGGATAAAACCTTTTCTTCAGAGCCTCAGAGAAAACAGTCCAACCATATCCTGGCTGAACCTCCATACGAGCTCTAGTAAGAGCGCACCAGTTGTCGGCCTCATCCTTCAGATAATAGGTGGCGATGTCCACCTTCTGATCCTCAGGACAACCAGTAGCGAGGAACAGCTTCTCGATCTCTCGAATCTAAGCCTCCAAAGCAGTAGGATCATTCGCACCATCATAAGTAGGAGGACGGTGACGAGCAAAGCGATCAAAAACAGTTGGTTGCAGATGGTTGTTGTTGTTGTTATTGTTGTTTTTGTTGAGGTTATTAGTGAAACCTTCAGCCATAAATGCCAAAGAGGCCTCAAGTCACCTGATGCGATCAGCATCGGTCTCACCATTCGCGTTACGCACCTTCTGTAAGAACAAAATCTCGTTATAAGTGGTAGGACCTAAGTACCACTCCAAACAACTACTCATACACTCTACAAACATAAGAAAACCAATAAATCCTATTGGTTTCTACCCCATTTACTCTCACTCATTAACTAGGTCATTTATTTTAGTCATCAACTAAGCGAGAGTTAGGAGCGTGTTCGCTTTGATACCAACTGTAACAACCCGGATTATAAAACAAAGGAAAAACGTAATATAAAGTAAATATCAGAGTATAATACTGATAAAAGGGTCAAGGTGGCGGAAACACCAAGCCCAAATCTGGATCGATACTAAATTCAAAACCAAACTAATACATTATTCAAAGGTTCTTAAAACATAAAGCAAACTCCTATTTTATTATTAAGATCGCTTCGCACATTCCCCAAGCAAGCATCAACCAGTCAGCAACAATCTGAGCAGCCTGAGAATGGGGGTCGACAATCAGTCGGGAGTAACTAGATGCTCTTCCAGTCATGTTTACAACAATTGAAACCAACAATCAATAATAATTGAAATGCAAAACTAGTAAACATGTGAGAGCATCTATACTCATGAAGACTCAACACCAACTTACCATCAAACAAGGACATACTAGGATAACCACCTAATTAATAACTCCCAAATAGACCACATGAGACGACACATGACAACAACCCATGTTACGACACCATGTAGAAACTTAGGACAATCAAACTCGATGTAACCACAACCAATCCAAACAACCCTCAGAGCGTATGACGAACGACCTCTAACTAATGGAGCGTATAACGAACTGCCTCCAACTACTAGAGCGTATAACGAACTGCCCCTAGCAACAAACACAATGTATAGAATGAACGCCGTTAGAGCATATAACGAACTGCCTCTAACCACTAGAGCATATAACGAACTGCCTCTAGATATGGAGCGTATAACGAACTGCCTCCATAATCGGTATGGACCGTATAACGAACTGCATCCACTGTGGACCGTATAACGAACTGCATCCACACTATATGTAGCATATAACCACTGTCTACATGCCTAAGACCTAGCCAGACCTCTCGGTGAAACACATAGCGTGTAACGAACTGCCTCTGCTACACCGAACGACACTCGGGGAACAGAGCGTATAACGAACTGCCTCTGCTGCCCCCCGACCATAGACCATAAGAATCCCCGAAGGGTAGCGTTTGTTCATTCCGATAGTATATAACTGATACTATTGTCATCTATACAACCAACCAAATAACAAGTACACAGTATAGCTGACAGCACCAAGAATGCATGAACAAACATCAGGACTCAAACCCTAGAACAGTGTAACCGACTTTACTACTTATCATATGAATAGAGTAACCAAAGACATAAGCTAACACATTATTATACTACAACTGGGTACAACTCTACATATGAAACAAATACTAATGATCAAATGTTATAGTAACCTTAACCATAACATGAACTTTAGATGCGAGGTTATACTAACCTCGACTATAACTTCAACAAATACCTTTGAAGTTATAGTAACCTCAACCATAACCTTGACACGAAACTCAAAGTTATACTAACGTCAACCATAACCTTGAGCCATAATCCTAGGGTTACATTGGTTACAACTATAACCTTGACTCGTACTTCAATGTTATAGTAGGTTTAGCTATAACCTTGAATTCATATTTCCAAGGTTATAACTGAAACAGCCATAACTTGAGTAACAACCCAAAGTTGTACTAACTTCAGCTATAACACTTGAATCATCATCAAGGTTTTACTAGCTTTAGCTATAACTTCGGAGAGCACTCTTGGCCGCCTATCATGCCGCCGTTAGGGTTTATTTGTAAACCCTAATTACGCTCATGACACCCATACTTAACGCATAAGCAACATATGATATATAATTAATGCATAAAAACATATACAAACATGTGAAACATTCATATTTTATACATTTTAACCCCCTATATTAGCTTGATTTTACATGTCTTTAGCACTTATCTTAAGTGTTTTATAGCTAATATTTGCATTTCTAGCTGTTTTGGGTGGTTTGACATATTTTGTAGGAAACAAGCTTTTTGGAGCTAAAATACTACTTCCTCCAGTCAACTCCACTCTATCACTTTGCTTTTTCACGTTCGTCAACGCGTGTTTTACGTGGTAAATATCGTTAGCTACGTATTTGCAAAAATTATAAAAGTAAGATATTTTAAATGTACTCGTAAACACGAATTAAACAAGATCCCACATGAATATATTTTCACTTATGTATTGAGAGAAAATCGAGATTGAATGTGCATTTGTAAATAGTGTAAAAAATAGAAACAGGTAGAGTGGAGTTGAATGGAGGAAGTACAAAGTTGCTAGAAATTGCAAGTTAAGAGGAAAGAAGACCAAATGGACTAAGGATTGGATGTTGCATGGACTTTGTACTTCAAGTTGCATGGATTTTTGTATGGGAATTTATTGGATCAATTAGCAAAATACAAATGTGATCAAATATCCAAGTCAAGCCCAAATTGCAAGTCAAAAGTCAAGGGGAAAGCATGGGATTCCAAAAGTTCTTAAGATGCCAAATGCAAGCATTAACCGGGTGATTAATCGCACAATTAATCACCTACATAGGATTCTCCAAGTTATTAAGAGGGAATTCAAGGCAAATGGTGGAGAAACACACGGCCCCGATCGAGGCCGCATGCATCTTGGAAGTTTACGTTTCTTTCTCCTCTCCTATAAATAGGAGAGGTATTCCGAGGTTTAGGGTATCTCATTTTTACGTCCAAGTTTACTTACAATAACCTCAAGCATTATAATTTCTCTCATTAGTTTTCTCATTTTAGTTTACAATTTGTTAAGCATTCCATTAGTTAATCTTTCAACATTTTGTACTTCAAGATATTGTTCAAGCATTTGATATTCAAGCTTTTGGTTATTTGTTATTCGTTCTTCCATATAAGTTCTCCTCTATAAGGTATTTTTGATTCCAAGTTTGCAATTTTACATTATTATTTTAGTTACCACATAGTTATTATAATCAAGTATTTCATTTTACATTAGCATTGTTCCTTTCACAAGTTATATCATCTAATTTATATAAATCATATAACCATGTTTAACATTTCTTATAATTTAGTTTGCAATTTACATTTTAGTATAAGTAGCTAAATTTCCTAGTCTAAAGGCTAGGGGAGCCATGCAAAATCAAATATATAACATGTTTAAATAGGTCTATAATAATATTTTTCAATTGTTTCCATCACATGTTTGCATTGTTACATTTAATCTTTGGTTATCGGTCGTAATCGTAGATTAAGTTTGTTCATTCGTTCTAAAGTCGAGAGGCACGGAATTGAATTAGACTAAGCATGTGTGGTAGGACGACCTAGTCATGGACGAGAGTTTTTCTAGGACCCGGTCTATGATTGATACTAATGCCGTAAGGTGGGTATTTCTAAGCCTAAACAATTGACAAAATTATTAGTACCAAATTTATCATGTTCATATGTTTGCCTTTGCATGAGTGACCCGAACCCTTTAGACTCACTTTTATTATATTATTTACATTGCAATTTTTATTAATCATCAACCAAACAAACCAAACCCAAAATCGAAATCGACCTTGATAAAAATCTACCCATAGCAATTCACGACGTAATTCCCGTTTCCTTGTGTTCGACCCCTATTACTACATTAATTTGTGTCTAGGGAAATTATCTTTGCATAGGTACGCGATAAGCCTATCAAATTTTGGCGCCGTTGTCGGGAAAATGGTTTTATTGCATTTTGAATTGTCGATTTTTATCTTGTTTTCCTTTGTCTTGGGGAACACTTGTTCCTTAAGACCATTACTTATCACTTCTCTAGAAATTGTTGTCTTATGCCCAGGTCCTCACGCAAGGGAGAATTGCTTTCACCGGATTCCGATCCCGAGAGAACCTTTAGGAGAAGACGATGTTTTTGGAAGGAAGTGAAAGAGGCCTCTTCTCCCGTACAAGCCAAAAGTGCTAGAAAGTCTTACTTAGACGATCTAGAAGCCATTGAAGAGGAGGAGGTTTCAAGTTCATCATCTCCACCACCATCACCATCTACTACCAAAAAGATGGTGAAACTTTCCGATCACTCAAAGCCCACCGCGGCCATGCTTCCGGCCGGAATCAAAACCACTCAAATCACCGTGCTGGACTTCGAGATCAAACCGGCTTTCATTAGCCTTGTGGAGAGGAAGCAATTTGGGGGAAGTCCTTTGGAGGATCCCAATTTGCATGTGCAAAACTTTTGCGACTATTGCTCCATGATCCGTCAAACGGGCGTCACTCAAGCCCAAATAAGGGAAATATTTTTCCCTTTCTCTTTTAAGGACAAGGCCAAGCTTTGGATCAATAGCCTTGACTGCACCGCCATGGGAATCACCAATTGGGAAACTTTGGCTCTTGCTTTCTATCAAAAGTTTTTTCCACCGGAGAAAACTCAAACTTTGAGGAGACAAATCACCGGATTCCGTCAACAAGCTCTTGAGAGCTTATATGAGGCTTGGGAGAGGTATAAAGAGCTTCAAAGACAATGCCCACATCATGGGCTAGATGATTGGTTTCTAACAATAACATTCTACAATGGTTGTTGTGCCGAGTCCCGAAGGATTCTTGATTCCGCCAACAATGGGCGGTTTGATCAAATTGACACCGACCTTGCTCATGCAATGATCGAATCTATGGTGGTCCATGATGCCCAATATGTCAATTTCCGAGTTATGCCATCCAAAGGTAAAGAAGAATCCTCTAACAACTCCGTTTTGCTAGTTCAAATTGCCTTGCTCCAACAACAATTGGCGGAAAGGGATGCTAGAGATTCCGTTCAACAAGTCAATGATATGCCTTCAATAAGCCAAATCGTTGTGTGTGATGGTTGCGGAAGTGCGGGTCATTATGCCGCTCATTGCCGAGCTCCTATCGAAGAGGTAAATGCTTTTCAAGCTTTTAGTTCATACCCACCGGGTACATTTTCCAACACTTATAACCCGAATACAAAATTCCATCCGAATTTGTCTTACACTAGCAACAATGTGCTTAACCCTCAACCTCCACCACAACAAAATGTCTATGTCCCTCAACAACAAAAGTATATCCCTCCAACGGGTTATCAAAATCAACAAAGGCCCCCACAAAACAATTACCAACAAAATCCACCACAAAATGCACAACAAACAATCAAGAGGGAGGTAAGCTTGAGGGATTGATAGTCCGTATGCAAAAGGAATTGTTGGCTCAAATTCAAAAGAATGAGCAAGCTCAAAATGCCGCAATCAAAATGTTGGAGCAACAAATGGCTCAATTGCCCTCATCTAGCTCGTCAAGGAAATCGGGTCAACTACCCCTTCAAGGTGAGCAACCACATGCTACCCTTAATGCTATCTCCTTAAGAAGTGGTACAAAATATGATGGGCCATCCATGCCCAAAGAAGATGAGGAGGTACTTGTTGAGTTGGAGATTTCTCCAAATGATAATGCAAATGAAGAAATTCCCAAGAAAGTGGATGACCCACTTGTTGTTGTTGAGAAAGCCAAGGAAGTGGAGGATGCTCCTACAAAGAAAGATGTTGAAGCAAAGGTCGCGGAAAAAGTCAAAGTGCCATTTCCCCCATAGATTGGCAAAGCATCAAAAGAATTCTCAATTCAGTAAATTCATGGAAGTTGTGAAGAATTTATAGGCAACCATTCCTTTTAACGAATTAATCACTCAAATTCCATCTTACACTAAGTTCATGAAAGACATTTTAACTAAGAAGAGGACTTTTGATGAGGTTGAAACAATAGCTCTCACCGCCGAGGTGAGTGCTCTTTTGTAAAACAAGTCCCCTCCTAAGTTAAAAGATCCCGGTAGCTTTTCTATTCCATGCACAATTGGCACCTGCCAAATTGATAAAGCTTTATGCGATTTAGGTGCTAGTGTGAGTGTAATACCTTACTCTATTTGTGCTAAGCTTAATATGGGAGTCTTAAAATGCACTAGTGTCACATTGCAAATGGCGGACCGTTCTATAAAACGCCCTTTGGGAGTTTTGGAGGATGTTCCCGTTAAGGTTGGTAAGTTTTTCATTCCGGTTGATTTTATTGTTCTTGACATGGCCGAAGATGCCCAAATCCCAATCATTTTGAGAAGACTATTTTTACACACCGCGGGTACGTTAATTGATGTTAAGGACGGTAAAATTACATTGGAAGTGGGTGACGATAAGGTCACATATAATTTGAATAGTGCCATGAAGAGTCCAATGATAGAAGAGTCTTATTATTCTATTGACATTTTGGATGTTGTTGACATTGTTATAGAAGACTCTACCCCTCGATCTTTATCTAAAGATCCCTTGGAGGCACTCTTGCTTTTAGAATCATTTGCAGGTGATGATGAGATTGGAAATGAGGAGATTGATGCTTTGGAGCAAGAATTGGATGGAGAGGAGCTATCATTGGAGGAGAGCTCACACTTTATAGGCTTGGTTGCTACACCTCAAGATCTTGAGGTACAAAAACCCGAGCTTAAGCCCCTTCCTTCCAATTTGAGGTATGCTTTTCTAGATGATGAGGGGATGTGTCTGGTAATCGTTAGTGCTAAATTAGATGAGAGTCAATTGGCTAAATTGCTTCATGTCTTAAGGTCTCACAAGAAAGCCATTGGTTATAAACTTGACGATTTAAAAGGCATAAGTCCCGAATTTTGCATGCACCGAATTAATCTTGAGGAAGATCATAAACCATGTGTCCAAGGTCAAAGACGACTAAATCCTAACATGCAAGAAGTGGTCAAAAGGGAAGTGCTTAAATTGTTAGATGCGGGAATTATCTATGCGATTTCCGATTCTAAATGGGTGAGTCCGGTCCAAGTGGTTCCTAAGAAGGGAGGAACCACCGTAGTCAAAAATGATAAAAATGAGTTAATTCCAACTAGAATTGTGACGGGTTGGAGAATGTGCATTGACTATAGGAGGCTAAATCTCGCCACCAAGAAAGACCACTACCCATTACCTTTTATTGACCAAATGTTGGAAAGGTTGGCATGTCACAAATATTTTTGTTACCTAGATGGTTATTCCGGGTTCTTTCAAATACCCATTCACCCGGATGACCAAGAGAAGACCACGTTTACATGTCCCTATGGTACATTTGCCTACCGTAGAATGCCTTTTGGTCTTTGTAATGCCATCGCCACTTTCCAACAATACATGATAAGCATCTTTTCCGACTACATTGAGTCTATCATGGAGGTGTTTATGGATGATTTTAGTGTCTATGGTTCTTCTTTTGATGCTTGCTTGACTAACTTGTCCAAAGTTTTGAAGCGTTGTGAAGAGGTTGATTTGGTTTTGAATTGGGAAAACTGCCACTTCATGGTAAATGAAGGAGTGGTGCTTGGTCATATTGTTTCGAAAAGAGGAATTGAAGTGGACCGTGCTAAGGTCCAAGTTATTGAGCAACTACCCCCACCGGTAAATGTGAAGAGTGTAAGGAGTTTCTTAGGCCATGCGGGTTTCTACCGCCGTTTTATTAAAGATTTTTCTAAGATTGCCAAACCCCTTACGGAGCTTATTTTAAAAGATGCTCCCATTGTGTTTACTAACGATTGTCTTGAGTCTTTTAATAGGATCAAGAATGCTTTGATTTCCGCACCTATCATCCAATCACCGGATTGGAACTTGCCATTCGAGCTCATGTGTGATGCAAGTGACTATGCGGTAGGTGCCGTGTTAGGACAAAGAAAGGACAACGTTCTCCATGCTATCTAGTACGCTAGCAAAACCTTGGATACGGCTCAAATTAATTATGCTACCACGGAGAAAGAGCTACTTGTCATTGTCTATGCCTTAGACAAATTCCGCTCTTACTTGATTGGTTCCAAAGTCATTGTTCATACCGATCATGCCACATTGAAGCATCTCCTAGCCAAACAAGAAGCTAAGCCAAGGTTGATACGATGGATCTTGCTCTTGCAAGAATTTGATCTTGAGATTAAAGACAAGAAGGGGGCCGAAAATGTTGTTGCCGATCACTTATCCCGTTTGAGGTTCAATGATGGAGGTATTGAATTACCTATCGATGATTCCTTCACCGACGATATTCTAATGATGTTGGAAGCCAATACTCTTTGGTATGCCGACATAGCCAACTACCTAGTTGGGAGAGAGTTTCCACCCAACCTTTCATATCAACAAAGGAAGAAGTTCTTAATATGTGGGGTAGTGCACCGGAATTTCATGAGATTGTTAAGCACACTTGGAGTCAGCAAATTGTAGGTTCTAAAATGTTTGGGGTGGTGAAGAAATTGAAAGCTCTTAAGGGAGAACTTAGGAAACGAACAATAAGAAATTGTTTTTCTGATGTTGAACTCAGAGCAAACCAAGCTATTATCAATCTGGAGAAAGTCCAATTACAAATTGAGGAAGATTATGATAGAACTGACCTAATAGCTGTTGAACTGCAGGCTCTGGAAGAGGTGAAGTATTGGTCTAAAGCAAGGGATAGTTTTCTGCGAGAAAAGCAAAGACTCGGTGGATCGGTGAAGGTGACAAAGAACACGCTTACTTTCACTCTGCCATTAAGTCACGATGCCCGAGAAATAAAATTGTTCAAATTGAGGACCGAGAGGGGTAATCTACAGATCGATCACATCGGATTCAAAGAGCTTTCCTGAATTTCTATCAGGGTCTGCTGGATAGCCAGAAGGGGACTGAACAAGTGAGAAGTGTGGTTCTGCAGACAGGTCCTTTTTGCACTGAGAATCACATAGCTTCTTTATTAGCTCCTGTTACTAAAGAAGAAATTAAAGGGGTGGTGTTTGCTATCCCTATAGATAAAGCTCCTGGGCCTGATGGGTATACTAGTGGCTTCTTCAGAGATTCCTGGGAGATTGTTGGGGATGATATTTGTAGTGCCATCATAGATTTCTTCACCTCTGGAAGTATGCTTAATCAGATTAATGCTACTAATATTACCCTCATTCCTAAGTGTGATAGACCAACTACTGTGAGCCATTTTAGACCTATAGCATGCTGTAATATGGTTTATAAGGTGATTTCCAAGCTGTTGTGCAACAGACTAGCCCTGGTTCTTCCTGATATCATTCATGAGAACCAAGGAGCTTTTATTAAAGGCAGGTCTATCATTGAGAATGTGCTCATTTGCCAAGATATTGTCCACCTGTATGCAAGGAAAGCAGTGACTCCAAGATGCTTGTTCAAGATAGACTTGCAGAAAGCTTATGACACAATTGAGTGGGATTTTGTAGAACAAAAGCTTCATGGGCTTAAATTTCCTACTCATTTTATTCAGCTGGTGATGCAATGTGTAAGATCTACCACTTTTACCCTATCCCTGAATGGGAGTAATTTTGGATACTTTAAAGGACAAAGGGGATTGAGACAAGGGGATCCAATATCACCTCTTCTATTCACTATCTGTATGGAGTACTTGTCCAGGCTGATTAAATTTGCCACTGATAGATGGCCATTTCAGTATCACCCTTTATGCAAGAATTTAAAGCTTACACACCTCATGTTTGCAGATGATTTATTGCTTTTTTGTAAAGGAAAACCTTAGTCTATCTGGTTGCTTATGAGAGCTTTCTCTTCATTCTCTAAGGCTTCAGGACTAGCAATGAATAATGCTAAGTCTGAAATCTTCTTTAATGGAGTTGCTGAAGATATTAAGGAAGGGATAAAAATGGTGACTGGTTTTAAGGAAGGCACAATGCCATTCAGATATTTGGGAGTGCCTATTAGGGCAGGAAGACTTACAAAATCTGAATGCAGTGCTCTTACTGAAAAAATGGTAGCTAGGATAAGGGGATTGGGAGCTAAAAAGCTATCCTATCTTTGGGGTGACACTTATCAATGCGATCTTGAATACCCTTCAAAATTATTGGGCTCAAATGTTCATAATTCCCAAGAGTATCATAAACAACATCATGGCAATCTGTAGGAATTACTTATGGGATGGCTCCTATGAGTACCATAGAGTTCCAATGGTAGCCTGGGATAAGGTTACATTGCCTAAGAAGGAAGGTGGATTGGGGATTAGACGAGTGATACCGGAATATAGCCACCGGGCAAACTGGTTGATTGGATTTATTGTAAAGCAGATAGGCTTTGGATCAAATGGGTTAGTGATGTATATATCAAGGATCATGACTGGCATTGCTATACTCCTCCTACTGATGCTACCTGGGTGTGGAAGAATATTTGTAAAGTAAAAGACAAGCTAAAGACTGGTTATGCTAATGGCAGCTGGACTGGGAGTCCTAAAGGGTATTCTATCAGGAGTGGATATGATTGGCTCTCCCCTGATCACATTCATCTTGACTGGCCTGCAATTGTTTGGAGTAATTGGAACATTCCTAAGCATTCTATGACCACATGGCTCAGAATGCAAGAGGGTATGAATGTGAAGAGTAAACTAGTGAGATTTGGATGCTGTCCTGATGATCTGTGCCTGCTCTGTCAGTTACAGTCTGAAACAGTGGAGCATATGTTTACTTCCTGTGTGTATGCTGTCAAAGTTCAATCTTGCTTAGCAAAGTGGTATGGTGGTGGCTTCCCTACAGTGACTGATCTGATTGCAACTCAGAAAGATAGTATTCAATGGAAGGTAAGGGTAGCCATGTTCAATGCAGTTACATATTCTATTTGGTACCAAAGGAACAATGCTAGAGTTAATGATGTTTTGATGAGGTCTGAGTTTGTAGCAGCACGAATAGAGGAAGATGTCAAGAGAAGAGTTAAAGTGAAGTGTGGAAATGTTGCTGATCAACCAGGCTGTGGTTGGCTGCAAATTATGGGAGTGAATTGAGTGCTTGTAATGGGATTCGATCCCTGCCCCTCTTGTAACTATTTTTCTTAGTTTTTGATATATAATATACTCACATTACACCAAAAAAAAAGGAAGAAGTTCTTACATGATGCCAAGTTCTTCCAATGGGATGATCCACATTTGTTCAAACATTGCTCCGATGGGCTATTCCGGAGATGTATCCCACATTGGGATGTGAAAGGGGTACTAGAAGGATGCCATTATTCTCCTTATGGTGGTCATCATGGACCATCCAAGACCATTGCAAAGGTGTTGCAATCTGGCTTCTATTGGCCAACTATGTTCCAAGATGCCAAGAATTTCCTGATGGCTTGTAATGCTTGCCAAAGGACGGGCTCCATATCAAGAAGGCACGAGATGCCTCTAAATGGTATCTTGGAAGTATAAGTGTTCGATGTTTGGAGCATAGATTATCAAGGACCGTTTCCTTCCTCAAAAGGGAATCGGTATATTTTGGTTGTTGATTATGTCTCTAAATGGGTAGAGGCAATTGCTACTCCTACCAATGATGCTCGCACCGTAATTAACTTGTTCAAGAATATCATATTCCAAAGGTTCGGTGTTCCAAGAGAAATCATTAGTGATCGTGGTACTCATTTCGGTGAGAAACAACTTGATGCTTTGTTGGAAAAATATGGAGTCTATCATATAAGAGGCTTGGCTTATCATCCACAAACTAGTGGCCAAGTGGAGGTTTCCAACCGTGAGATCAAGTCCATACTTGAAAAAGTTGTTGCCAAATCACGAAAGGATAGGAGTATGAAGCTCGATGACACCTTATGGGCCTACCGTACCGCGTTTAAGACACCTATTGGTACTTCACCATATAGGTTGGTCTATGGAAAGGCGTGCCATCTTCCTGTTGAGATGGAACAAAAGGCATTTTGGGCAATTAAGGAGCTTAACATGGACCCGAAATTGAGTGGAGAGAAGCGGTTGTTGTAACTCAATGAACTCGATGAATTCCGCTTGCAAGCTTATGAGAGCTCCCGTCTCTACAAGGAGAAAACAAAAAGATGGCATGATAAGAAGATCTTAAACAAGGAATTTCAAATTGGTGATAAGGTCTTGCTATTCAATTCCCGATACAAGCTATTTCCGGGAAAGTTACGATCACGGTGGACCGGTCCATATACCGTCACAAATGTCAACAAGTTTGGTTCCGTTGAAGTGATGACCACCAAGGGCGAAAAATTCAAGGCAAACGGTCATCGTTTGAAGCTCTACCATGAGAATGTGATCGTTGGTGTGATAGAGGAAATGACCGTTCAACCTCTACCAAAGAAAGCTTAAACCAACTCAAGCATTTCATCGTGCGGGACGTTAAACCAGCGCTTCTTGGGAGGCAACCCAAGCTTTTTATTGCTTTTATTTATTTTTGTTTTTAATTTTCTGCAATTTATTGTTTTTTGTAGATTAGTAATAAAATACTCGACTTAACGATGTTTCTTTTTGTAATTTTTAGGTGAAAAATGAAGAAAGGAAAATTTGGAGTGAACTTGACACGCTTCCCCATGCAAAAACCCCGTTCGGGGACGTGGTTTTCGAAAAAAAAGAAAACAATTCAAGCCCATAAACGAGGAAGTCAAAAACGGGATTTGCAGTCAACCCCGATCGGGGTTGGGGGGCCCCGATCGGGGTCGTGGTTTTGTGGAAATTGTGCTGCTATTTGACGGGTAAAAAAAAAAGCTTCTATCCTTCATTTGCAAACCCGACGGTACACTCCTCTTCCCTATCTTCATTGTTTTCTTCACTTTTCTATCTAAAATCACAAGAAACTTCAAGTTCTTCATCAATTTTGCAAGATTCAATCACCCATTAACATCAAATTGGTAAGTTTTCTTCTCTTTTCTCTTTAAATTCATCCATTTCAATCAATTAATTGGATTATGCAAACCCTAAATCAATTTGGGGGAATTCGGTTTTGTGCTTTTTAGTGCTAGAAATTGGTTGTAGAATGCTTATTACATGTTTGTAGTATGAATTAGTTCACTAATTCCTGCTATTATGCCTATTAGGATGAATTTTGGTTTGCCTTAAGATGAATTTTGTCTTAAATTTCAGAAAAATGGCACCACGAAAAGCTCTTTCACAAGGTGCTTCTAAGAGAAGGAGAGGTGAGGCGGAGCCTTCAAATGCAGCAGCGGATGTCCAAATGGAAGAAGTCCCACAATGGCAAGACCCGGAATATCCGAATGTGATCTTTAATTCACAAACTCAATACAACAATTGGGTTATGTTGAAGAGCAAAGGTATGGAATCAACAAAATTTATCAACCAAGCATCTTTAAACAATATTGGAATTGAGAAAAATGTTAAGGCTTTGTTTAAAAATCTTGGTATGAAGCATTGTTATACAATGAATTATAAGACCTTCCTCGAACTCACCCTTGAGTTCTTGAGCTCTTTCGAGTTTCATAGGTCTAGGAAACCTGATTTTGTTGTTTTTGTTACCTTTCGCTTGTTTAATGAAGATCATAGGTTGGACTTAGCGGACTTTGCCGCTATCTTTGATTTGCCTCACAAAGACTTACCCACCGAATCACCCGATGACTATAACCCCGTTTTGACTTGGAATGCCATTTCTCACTTGCCTTTTCCGGGTTGGGATCATACCCCTCATCAATATATTCATTACCCCGACATAAGGATTTGGAAAAGGTTTATGGGATGGACCTTTTTTGGGAGAAATGAACCTCACTCGGTGAGGAAGATTGAGGTAGAAATCTTGGGTGCTTTCTTGCATGTTAATGGTGATGAGAAGTGGGGAATCAATATCCCCTACCACTTTGCGGTCCACTTGACCAAACAATGTAATGTCAAGAATAGTTGCATTGTCTTAGGAGGTTTGGTCACTAAAATTGCTCACCATTTGTGTAGGTTTAACCAAGAGAATACCAATTTGAAACCATTGCTTGAGTCTAGGTCTAAGGGAGTCGGCTTGATTATGAATATTTTCTTTCTTGTAATTGGTTTAAAGATGCTCATCCCAACATGATTTGGAAGATAGGTAGGCAAGAATCCATTCGTCTACCCGAGGAAACGAAAGAAATTAAGGCTTTGGTTCACACTAAGCCTCATCGTGGAAGTGACCCCGTTGTTAGACCGACCTACCATTTGGCCCTTAGAGGTGAGACACCTACCGCCGTTGAGAGGCGTGTGGGAGGTCAATCCTCCCAAGCACATCACTCCACCTCTAGCATTGAGTCACCTTCTAGCATAGAAATGATGAATATGATGCGGAAAATGAACTTAGGTGTTAATCAAATTCGTGATGACCAACGACTTGCATTGCATCCTATTTATGATCATTTTGCTAGGCAAGGAGTTATCTAACCTGAGGGGCCACACCCTTCATTCTATACTTATCCTCCGGGTGGATTTCCTCCTCCATCTCTTATCCCCCCTTCCCCTTTTAACAATGATGCAGGTACTTTTGCTACATATGAACCCGGTCTGGATTTTTGTGGTTCGGATTATGGGGTTGAGGCATTGCAAGGAGGCTATGGAGGCTATGGTGGATATGGTGGGATTAGTAGTTATGATGATGGTATTGGTAGTGGTCAAGATCACTCCTCTTCAAGGGGATGATTCAAGTGGAAGTGGCCAACAAGGAGAATCAAGTGGTAGTGGTAAGAAGAAGAAGAAAGGGGGGAAGGGGTTCAATTTTTGACCATTTTCTTAGTTGATTGATGAAGAAATCCCCCGAATTCATGCTTGGGTGGGGGGGAGGGGGGGGGGGGGGGCTAGCAAGTTGAGTAAGTTTTTAATTGCTTTGCATATTAGTTTAGATCTTGCAACCCATTGAACATAACCTCTAGTCCTTCTTGTTTTGTGCTTTGAACCATTTTTATGGTTTGATTGGGTGATTTGGATAGTTGGCACATTGAGGACAATGTGATGTTTAGCTTGGGGGGGGGGGGAGGGGATTGCATTTACATATAGTGTAGTTTGCATGTAGTGTAGAAAATTTGAAAATTTTTGAGAGAAATTTTTGCTTTGTGCTTGCTTGTAGCCTACTTTCATCTTTGCTTATCCTAATAATGGCTTGTTGCTAATGATTTATTCTTTAATGATGGGATATTAGCTACATGGGGATGTCTTGACATAGTAGGTGGGAGATGGAGAATTAACCGAATAGGCTTGATCTTGACTTTTGGCAAGCTACAAAATTGGTAAGGTAGAACCTCCTTAAAGACCATTTTATCTTTATTTGGTCTCACTTAGGCGAGTGTAGGTGTCTCCTTATAATGTGTGTTACATCAAAACGCACAAGTATGGTTCTCATGTCATCTCTTGGTTAGCATACATTCATTTGTTATAGCATTTTGGAGCCATTCACATGATATTTTAGCCTTTTTGACCCCTTCACAAAATTTATCCTTAGCTACATCATTAAAATTGCCTACCCTTGTTGAGCTCGTAGCTTAGTTGGATAGTGTTTGGCTGCTCACTGGGATATGTTTTATTATTTGAAGTCATGTGAGCTTGGTCTTAATGCTCAAAAAGAAAAAAAAAATGAAAGGAAGAAAAAAGTGGAAAAAAATGATGAAAAAAATGAAAATGAAGAAAGAAAAAAGCATGAAAAAAAAGAAGTATGCATTGAAAAGAAAAAAAAAAGAAAGAGAAGAAGAAGAAAAGATATGAGAAATTCTCAAGCATTATTCATTTTATTTTGGAGAATTTTCTTATGGTTTGAATTGCAAAATTGGGTTAGTATTGGGATTGAGCATCCTTGTATTTTGGTAGTTGCTAGCTTGACTTAGCTCCACATTACCATAACTCTTTTGTTCCCCCTTCTTACCCATGTTTATTTGCCTTCTTCCTACCAATTTGGCTTCTTTATCATGCTTACATTTGATTTGTCTTTGCTTGCTAGTTTTGACATGTTTACCATATTAGATTGCGGGCACATTGTTATAAGTTGAGAATAGTTGAGTGCTCATTCACAAAATTGTCCTTTCACATATAAAAGAGTTAGAGTGCCCCGTGAGAGTCCATAAGTCAAAAGATCATGCAAGAGCTTAAAGGTTCATTCAAATTTTTCTATGCTACGCCGTCGTGTAAATCTCATCCATGTCTTGCTTTATTCCTTGCCCATGTTGTTTTGGGTTTTTAAATCATTATGCTTAGCTTGTGTAGGATATTGCAGTTTATGGGATTTGGTCTCTTGCTTGAGGACGAGCAAGGATTTAGCTTGGGGGAGTTTGATAAGTGCATATTTTATACATTTTAAACCCCTATATTAGCTTAATTTTACATGTCTTTAGCATTTATATTAAGTGTTTTATAGCTAATATTTGCATTTCTAGCTGTTTTGGATGGTTTGACATATTTTGTAGGAAACAAGTTTTTTGGAGCTAAAATACTACAAAGTTGCTAGAAATTGCAAGTTAAGAGGAAAGAAGACCAAATGGACTAAGGATTGGATGTTGCATGGACTTTGTACTTCAAGTTGCATGGATTTTTGCATAGGAATTTATTGGATCAATTAGCAAAATACAAATGTGATCAAATATCCAAGTCAAGCCCAAATTGCAAGTCAAAAGTCAAGGGGAAAGCATGGGATTCCAAAAGTTCTTAAGATGCCAAATGCAAGCATTAACCGGGTGATTAATCGCACAATTAATCACCTACATAGGATTCTCCAAGTTATTAAGAGGGAATTCAAGGCAAACGGTGGAGAAACACACGACCCCGATCGAGGCCGCATGCATCTTGGAAGTTTACGTTTCTTTCTCCTCTCCTATAAATAGGAGAGGTATTCCGAGGTTTAGGGTATCTCATTTTTACGTCCAAGTTTACTTACAATAACCTCAAGCATTATAATTTCTCTCATTAGTTTTCTCATTTTAGTTTACAATTTGTTAAGCATTCCATTAGTTAATCTTTCAACATTTTGTACTTCAAGATATTGTTCAAGCATTTGATATTCAAGCTTTTGGTTATTTGTTATTCGTTCTTCCATATAAGTTCTCCTCTATAAGGTATTTTTAATTCCAAGTTTGCAATTTTACATTATTATTTTAGTTACCACATAGTTATTATAACCAAGTATTTCATTTTACATTATCATTGTTCCTTTCACAAGTTATATCATCTAATCTAATTTATATAAATCATATAACCATGTTTAACATTTCTTATAATTTAGTTTGCAATTTACATTTTAGTATGAGTAGCTAAATTTCCTAGTCTAAAGGCTAGGGGAGCCATGCAAAATCAAATATATAACATGTTTAAATAGGTCTATAATAATATTGTTCAATTGTTTCCATCACATGTTTGCATTGTTACGTTTAATCTTTGGTTATCGGCCATAATCGTAGATTAAGTTTGTTCATTCGTTCTAAAGTCGAGAGACACGGAATTGAATTAGACTAAGCATGTGTGGTAGGACGGCCTAGTCATGGACGAGAGTTTTTCTAGAACCCGATCTATGGTTGATACTAGTGTCGTAAGGTGGGTATCTCTAAGCCTAAACAATTGACAAAATTATTAGTACCAAATTTATCATGTTCATATGTTTGCCTTTGCATGAGTGACCCGAACCCTTTAGACTCACTTTTATTATATTATTTACATCGCAATTTTTACTAATCATCAACCAAACAAACCAAACCCAAAATCGAAGTCGACCTTGATAAAAATATTCCCATAGCAATTCACGATGTAATTCCCGTTTCCTTGTGTTCGACCCCTATTACTACATTAATTTGTGTCTAGGGAAATTATCTTTGCATAGGTACGCGATAAGTCTATCAAACATATTTAATCAGGATAACAAATAATCAAACATGTACCAATCATGCAAACAATCATTAAATCATATTAATTACATCAATCGGCATAAACACAATTAAAAGAGAAACACCTTGTTACCTTTTTAAGCAAATAATCCTAAAGATCGTCTTCAACGATATAAACGTCCTCTCCATGAGTAACTTCCACGCCTTCATTGTCGCTTCACACGTGCCAAAAAAGAACAAATCTAATAAGTATACTAATATATACATATAAACTATAAAACTATAAAAACTACGCGAAAAACATAAAAACTTACGTAGAAGATAGATAGATCCAAGGAATAGGTTCGATCTAGGCACGAAGAACGATGAAGAACGAAGAAGAACGAAGAAGAAAGGAAGGGCGGCACGAAACCCTAGAGGGGGTGGAGGCACACGGCACAAAGGGAGAGAAGAGAGGAGAGAAACTAGGTTTAGCGTTTTGATTATTATGAGAAAAGAAAAGCAAGGGTTTGGTTTCCCTTCTTATTTATAGAAAAGCTCATGGATTTATTCTAAACGTAGGCCCAAACTCACCCACGTTGCTCCATAAACAAGTGAGACCCAAGGAAAGAACGAGTCTTCACCGTTTTCGAACCCAACGAGCCCAAAAGACAAGAGACGGATATTTTCCCGGGAAATAAAATATGAAATATGGGAAAATAAAATTAAAGAAATATATTACGGAAACTAGTTTGAATGCCCGTGCGTTGCAACGGGGTAATTAACTTATTTATAATGCAAACAAAAAACGTTATAAGTGTTTAATGTTTACATTATATGTCTAATGATTTGTTTACATATTATTAAAATATCTCTTTCAAAAAAAAAAGATTAATATATACGTGGGTTAACTCTTATTTATAATTATATAATCACCCTACCTTATATTAATCTTTCGATGTGGGACAATTCTACTATTTATAAGTAATATATTCACAAAAATTGGATTTTTTTTCTGATGTGGGACAATTCTAATATTTATACGTAATATATATTTATCAAACCTGCGTTATTTTTCAATGTGAGACAAATAACATACTCGGAATTACACCATCTTTTTTGCACTTAGTTCGACAACAAACCAGATCTCGAATACCGAATACAGACAATTGCTACTCATTATATCTAATAGTTATATTTAAATTTAATAATATGATCAAGTACTCTCCATTAATATTTGTACGTTATTTTTCTTCAAAAAAAAATTTAAAATAATTGAGATACGGAAATTTTCCGTAGTACTCCTTAGTTTTGTTAGATTTTTCATGTTACCCCTACTTTTAAAAATCTGCCTATGGTACCCTTGAGGTTCCATTTTTTTGCCCATGGTACCCCCTAATGTAAAGGCTGTTAAATGAACGTTCAGTTTGATGACGTGACAATAAAAATAACAATTAAAAAATAATACCCCCTTTATTGTTTTATTGGTACGGATATCTCTCTTTTAAATGCAAATTTAATTAACTATATCATTATAATATTGGAAATTTCTCATGGTAACCTTGAACTTTGATAGATTACACATGCTACCATGGACGCTTATTTTCTATTTTTTTATCATAATTAAAATATGTGCAAATGATAAGAACCTATACTCTAATGATAGAATATTTTTTAACACAATTCTAATTATATTATTTAAACATTGTATATTTACGGATTTACCACACCTACATTATTTTTCAATATGGGACATATAAAATCTATAGGTAGAAAATATAATGATATAAACTTTTAAGAGCTCTCCAAGACAATACTTAAGCGACTCAAAAGATTTTGGGTTGATGCCTAAGTTCCAAGGATGCTCATAGAATCACCCACCTTATGCTATATTTTGATGTGGGAAAATTCTATTTTTTATATGTAGTATATTTATCACACCTATATTATTTTTCAATGTGTGGGATATAACATACTATGAAATACATCATCTTTAATATGTGCAAATTATATGAAATCTATATATACTCTAATGATAGCATTTCTTACCATGAATCTAATAATATTATTTTCATAATTTTTTACCGACATTATTTTGTCAAATGAAATTTAAAAGTTTTTATATAAAAATTAGAAACACCACTTGAATATAAAATAAGAAATACATAGTATATATTATAATAACTAAAAGATTTTCCAAACATTAACTTAGGTTAGAAATCATTATTGTAGAGACAGTAATATAAACTCTTTTAAGAGTTATCTCTGACAATACTTAAGGGAATCAAAAGATTTTGGGTTATTACTTCTATTTATAATCATAAGATCACCGTGCCTTACGGTAATCTTCCGATGTGGGACAATTTTAATATTTATACATAATATATTCACCACACTTACGTTACTTTTCAATGTAGGACAAATAACATACTAACTACTAAGTACACCATTTTTTTTGTACCTACTTTGACATTACCCCGATTTAATAATGAGAAAATACAATACAATACAATATACACTCTAATGATAACATTTTTTTGTTACAATCTAATTATATAATTTTCATACGATATTTTTTTTCAAATGAAATATAAAGTTTTTATATCAAAATAATAAACATCACTTTAATATAATATAGAAAATGTATATATATGGGACATTTCTATTATTTATACATAATATATTCACAACACCTACATTATTTTTCAATGTGAGACATATAACATACTAAAAAGTCTATATCTTTTATATCAAAAAACTTTGGATTAATACCTAAGTTTCAAGGATGCCTCCTATTTATATTTATAGAATCAACCTACCGTATACTATTATTTCAATGTGAGATACATAATTTAATTATTTAAACGTAGTATGTTCATAATACCTACATTATTTTTCAATGTGAAAGATATAACATACCAAGAAATACATGTCTCTTCTTAAAAAACCACAATTGTATACATATTATTTTTCTTTGAAGGTAAAAACCACTTAGTCTCGATCATTAGATATGGATCTCTACATCATACATATAACGACTCATTAAAGCTCTATTACTGCATTCAGAAGACAACCATTAGTAAAATCTTTAGTTTTGTAGTGTGTCAGGAGACTACCATTAGTAAAACCTTTTATTTTTTGATTTTCTTGTTCAACCTTTAGTTATTTTTTTATTTTCTTGTTCATATTCTTAACTCTTTCCCAAGTAGTTCCCAACGATTTCCACTTTATTTTTTATCTCATATCGTAGATAACGATAGAAAATCTTAAGAGCTCTTTAAAACAATATTTATGAGACTCAAAAATTGAATATAATATGTGCAAATAATATGATATCACTTGAATATAATTTAGAAAATATACATATTATAAAAATTAAAAGATTTTCCACTTTATTTTTTACATCAAAAATTATACTTTCCTAAATTGATTTTTGATGATGTGGACGTCTCAGATCGCTCGAAAAAACTCTCTTTTATATATATACTAGATTTAATGCCCGGGCGATGCCCGGGCCAATTTGTAATATCCTATGATTATGGCTGGTTTGATAATACTTTAAGGCCCTTTTCTTAGACTTAATTATATTTTGCTGAACTAAACTGAACTTTTACGAGTTTAACTTTTCTGAACTCAACATATAAAAGTTGGAGTGAATTTATAAGAGCTTAATTTTTTTTCTAAATAGAATTTATATAGAGCTGAATTGGACTTATATGAGCTTAGCTTATAGAAAAATGGGTATGAGCTTAATTCTAATATTGCTGGAAATCCCAACTCTTAATGTACTGTGGAAGCTTGAAAGTTTTTCACAATTGTTGGACTCTCTTATATTACTCGAAAAGTTCCTGTTTTAACTGAACTGAAATTTCAGTCATAAATAACACGACCTTACTTCTGTTCAGCTCCATTAAATTAAGTATAAGAGTTGAACTAAACTTACATGAGTTTAACTTTTCTAAACTGATCTTGTCGACAACCTTATTCTCTATATATACCCCATCTACCCATCTAAAAAAATTTGACTTATATGTAGATTATGTACACTTTTAAATTGTGATCTTTTCTTTTTGTGGTTCTTATTTTTTTACTTTCACTTATGACTGACAGAGATCTCTTTTTTTGGTAGATTTTGGAGTATTTTCTATAGTAGTTGTTTAATTTTTCTAATTAACTGTATATATATTTTATTTTAAGTAGTTTAGAAAATTGAAGTCTCTTAACATTTCTCGAAAATTCAACTATTGTTGTGGGAACTCGAAAGTCATGTAATACGAAGAGATAATTGATTAAAATATACTTATATTTAGTTAGTTAAGGTGATGAAACGAAATTAAAATATGACTCAAGAAGCCATACCACTTCGGCCTTTCCCTATGAACTCTACTACTCCTTAAACCACACGAACATTAAACCCATCTATAAACAATAATTTAGTTAAAATAACTAAATAGCTAAAGTGTATATATACAGATATACTCATCATCATGGTGACATCTTATTTGAAATTAATCACCATCTTAGTTGAAGAAACACGTAGGTCGTAGCAATTGGTATTTGGCATACGTTCGTCTTTTATATAGGAGTATACGTCAATTTCTATTTTTTATTGAGTTTATAATAGAATTGTATAACAATTATTGCTATATTAGTTTCCGTATGAGAATAACTAAAGAAATGTAGTTGTTACTGTGCAAAACGGGTTTACCTTTATTGTCCGTCATCCTTAATAATAAAGTTATGGATAAGACTTGTTTTGCTCATTAAAAAATAAGCATTACCAGGTAATTTTTAATATTATAAATTATAAAATATAGAATAAAACCGTTTTAATTTATTTTATAGTAAATTATAGAATAAATTCTTCATCTTCTCCTTCGTATAAATTATATGATCCTTTGGTTCATTCTCTTGCCGTTATTCATAATACTTCTACCCTATTTGAGTCCTTTTAATTCTTTAATACACATTTTATGCAATTTTATAACATTCATAATCATTCTACTTAGTTATGCTTTTGGACGACCCGCTCCTTTATATTCTCATCAGGTCATTTGTGTAATTGTGGTAGACACTCTAGACAGAACCTTTTTTGAACAAAAAATTATTCATTGTAAGATCTTCAAAACTCATTGTTAAACATGTTTCACCCACTTTGAATAAGCAAATAAATTATACGAAGTATCGATTTGAATAAATTGTACTCTTTATGCACATTGAAGCAAACGCCAAACATATTTAATGTCTTGGAGTGAGGTAATTAGATAAATTCAGCCATACACATACATATCCCGCCAGTTTTGTATAAACCTATTTTTTAGGTAAAAATAGTGTAAAACTGTTTCAAAGGTAACCATAGTAAAGGTAAAATTAATTATTAAAAGACTGTTGGGTTGAGTTATAATGCTACCCACCTATTATAGATGATTAATTTTTAAAAGATGGTGCCTTGCAATAAACTTATGTAAAATCTCCTTCCACCTATATTTGTCATGTACAAATGCTCTCTAATCTTTAGTAAGAGATTGTCGTCTCTTACCAGGCTTACAATCACCTGTTACAAAAGAAAATGGTTGTTGAACCAATTGTTTAAGCGTCTTAAGAAATAAGGAGTAATTGCTATAAGATACTAATACTATACACAAATCCACAAAGTAAAAAATTAGCAATCATTTATTCAAATAATAAAACTAAAACATAAAAAAAGTTTACAAATTCTCATTGAAAAGGGTTGTAAGCCTGAAACATATGTAAAAGTAGACGATATATAAGTAGAAATTTATTAGCAATAGTATATACAAACCTTGTGACGACTTATCGTGTTGTTTCCATCACTTTCAGTCTTCATATCTCAACATAACATTCCCTAAAAAAACCACCAAAATACTTGAATGAATACAATAAAAACTAATCAATGGAGAAAGAAGCTATATGAAGAAATAAAATCGTAATTGAAAAATAAAAAATAAATAAAAAATTGAGCAAATATAATAATAATAATAATAATAATAATAATAATAATAATAATAATAATAATAATAATAGCAATATAGAAGATTACGTGCAGAAAAATATTCTATGAACCTTGAAAAGCTTTGGGATGCTATTTATATGAGATAACACGTTTTTAAATATTCTAGGAACCCTTGAGGAGTTTGATCTACAAAGGAATTACTATGTCTCTAATCTCTATGACTTCATATGTAAGATAGTTGTGTCCCGTACAAATATTGTTTCCTTATCCATGTAAAACTCAGTATGTATTATTCTATTAATTTGCTACAATTTTAGAAAAGTTGGACGTTCAAAAGCGTTTTAGAAAAGTTGGACTCTCCGTAATCGCTCGAAAAAAGCTTCCTTTAATAATATAGATAGATATAGATTAGGGGTGTTACACTTTTGAGCCGGTTTTAGATGCAAACCCAAATTATCGAACCGATTACAAACCCATTCGAACTCGAGCTCGAACTCGAACGGGCTGGGTTTACACCCCGAAAGGAGAGCCATCCGGGATGAAACCGGGGGAAGAAAAAGCCCGATAATATATACAGTACAACTTTTGAGTTGTGACTTGTGAGCCAGCAATCTGCATTTTTACCTAATTACCAAAACTTGACTATATTTGTGAACCTTGCCTCTCCATTTCTCTGTCTTCTCAGTTCTCACTTTGCGATCATTTGTGACCTCCAAACAATGGCTTCTCGCATTGTAGCCGCGGCTCGTCAAGTTGCCACCGTCTCACGGATCTCTTCGTCTAGCCAACCTTCTCTCCTTGTTCAACGCCGGGGTCTTGCCGGTGCTGCTGGTACCCTTTCTTTTCTTTTTTTCTTAAACATTCATCGTTTTTTTCCGGCGTATAACAAAATTATCGATCCTAGTTTTATTTAGGTTTTTCGTTTGTGTGTTTCACCTTTGATTCCGATCGCTTCCATTGATGTTTGGATAGCGAATCTGGATGGTTTATCTGTGATTTGTTTTGTTCAAGTGATTCCTGATTCCGATGACTTAATGCTGGGCATGCATTTCGATTTTATTGATTTCATTTTCGGGCTTTGTTGATATGTTTATGGCAGCAATTTTATATTTCATAAATAAAACTTTGTTTGGGAGTGTGATCTTCGTTTCATTTTAGACAGTGTTTGGAAATACAGAATGAATTTCATTTTCTTGATTTCAATTGTAGAAATTAATATGTTGTTATTCCATACCAAATCCAATTTCACAAACTTGTTTGTAAATCACATGTAAATCATTTCCGAATTCCAATTGCTCAATGATGGGAATTAGAATTGAAATTCGACGGGGATGTCTGATTCGAGGTCACACAAAAAATTGATTAGAGAAATATATATTGCGTCTGTAAAAAAAAGCTGAAAAGAAAAATATTGCGACGGAGTTCACATCACAAAAAAAAAATTATTATAAGAATATTGGATAGTGGTAGGAATCAAAATGGCTACTATGGGGCAGGAATTTAAAAACTCTAATTTTTACCGGGTTGGAATTGATAAGGAATTGAGCAATTTTAATTCTAAATTCTAAGGTTTTTCCACATGCTTGAAATGTCTCAATTATGGAATTCAATTCCAATTCTAAGTTCCCAAACATACCATCGTGCATTCTACAATTGGCTTACCCTCACTAATAACCTGTGTTTTGGGAGAGTTTCGTGTTCTCGTTCTTAAACATTTATTGTTGTTCTTGGTGCCGTTAATTCAAATCTTTGATATTTGAACAATTTAGCAGCTATTCACAAAGGAGGACTTGTGAATGATGAACATAATTACACAATTTATGATTTTCACTCTAATTCAGCATCCAAGTCTAGATTGCCTCTCTCGTTAAACTGTTCTTACTCAACAAAGCTAAAATAAAAGGTCGATGTGTTTTCAATTCATCTTTGACTATTTGATACTCCATACATGTCATTCCATAAATTTGTTCAATATACGTGAGGAGTATTTTAATCAAATGTGTGGAAATGAAATGAATAGTGATAGTATTTCTTTTCTAACATGGAGATTATGATATGTACAATTTGTTTGCTGTAAGATTTCTCATATTTGCCCTTCTAGTTAAGGGATATTTAATCAGTGGCGTCTCCAGGATTCTAGTAACGGGGGTGCGAATTTCTACGAAAGTTTTTTATCATTGAAAATACTCCCTTCTATTCACTCATTTCTTCCCCTTTTATTTTGCACAAGAAATAAGAAAATGATTTTAGACCACACAAAACATTGTACCCCACATATATTTGATTTTGGACCACACAAAAGCTTCCAAAAAAGGAAAGAAGGAAGAAAATTCAACTATCATAAAAACGGAAAGAGGGAGGAAATGAGTGAATAGGAGTGAGTATTATTTTATCATCACTACAAATAATAAAATAATAAAATATTTATCTTGGTCATCCATAACATGAAAACATAACAATTTATATCATATATAGAATAACACTTAAAACATATCGTAATAGAAGTTGCTTAAATGAAAATAAATTTTTTTAAGGTTCATACATGAATACATCCAAATAGCTAAAAGTACTAATTAATATAACTCAAATGCTATAGAACAGTCTTATAGAGGAGTTTTTGTACGGAGTAATAATGCCATGAATATATGAAATGGGCAAGAGGTTGGAATTAATGCTTGCGTTTTTTGTTGATGATATGACTCATATGGGCCAGCAAATCTCACCACCCAAAGACCCAAAAAAAATAAAATGCTAACTGTTGGATTTGAACCTGAATGGCAGGGGAAAGAAATAGGGACTCAAACCACTACACCAACTAAATATTACTGAAACATATGCGCTGTTCTTTTTACTTATGTTTGAAGAAACAGGGGGTGCGGGTGCATCCACTGCACCCCCCTTGGATACGCCTATGTATTTAATTTAAGAGTGTGCTAGAAATGGTTGGGGAAAGAGTATTAAAGGAGACATACAGGTAGGTTAGAGCATGTTATTGAATATTGGCCGTTACACGATGTACCACCCAATATGTAAATGATTTTTGACTTTCCGCGAAAATTTTCTCTTATATATATGTGTGTTACCCAATATAGATGGTATATACTAAGGCTAAAAAAGCCAACACTAGCTCAATATGACTTCTTTGACAAATATACAAATAAGTTGTGATAAAACCTTGACATTAAACGCGCCATTGCATTATGGTATGTAACTGCAATTCACAACCGTTACAAGTTACAATCTGATACCATGGGTGTTATACAAAATGAAAAATTGATAAAAGTTAGAGCTTATGAAACCGAACAATTAATAAATGTTGGTGCTTATGAAACTGATGTATTTGACAAAGGGCGTTTAACGATAATCCTTTGTTTTTAACTAGTTCTTTTATTTTTTGTCATTCACTTAAATACTCAATCCTTCTCAAGAGATGAAAATAAATATTGTGGGATGTCAAACCACTCACTCGTACAAATGAATATTTCTCTACAATGTGGTGATAGTTTTTAAAATTGCGTAGCTCTTTTGTTAAATTGAAAATCAAACTACCTACCGAAAAACGAAAACATCAAATATAAAAATGGTGGTAGGATATACACGTGTTTTGTAGAGATATACTCCTAAATTTATTGCAAAAGAATTTCTATGAAATAGTTGTAAGCAAACTTTGACATCAAAGGGTAATTGTAGATGATAAATTCTCCATTATTATTAAAAGTGTCCGTTGTCAAATATTTAAGGTCATTTTTACCTTTTTAATGACTTGATTATATGATCTATTGCAGACCACCATGGGCCTCCGAAGGTGAACTGGTGGCAGGATCCAATGAGCCCTTCTAAGTGGAAGGAAGAACATGTTAGTCGTTTTCTAATTTAACGTCTTATCTTGTCTTTATTTTTGCAATATATTTAGTAATAATCTGTAAGCAATTAGGTGATAATGATTATAGATACTTTTCCCGGTCTGTTCCAAAGGGTTATGCAATTTGATCTTGGGTTTTACTCCTTTTTAATATTGGATTAACATAGACAGGCCTTAAACGAATCTTAACGTGATGCTCTTGATCCCACTTAACTTTTGTACTCATGGTTGATGTTTTAGAATTTTGCTTCCACTCAAGTATGCCTCTTTAGTTCAGAAGAACTTAATTGTATTTTGATGGTGCAAGTTTGCCAGTAATTATATGCAGTATGCTAACATGGTTAAACTTTTTTGCCATCAAAGCATTCAGGCGACTCTCCCTACTCCCAATTCCCATCTAACAAATAGACTTCTAGAAAGTAGAAACTGTTTGCGTTCATCAATTCTGTTCAATTTGTAAGAGGTGGTTTTGTCGTTTACTATAACATGTTTTACTCTTCTATTATTCAAAATTCTTTCAGCTTACTTTATGAATCCATGCCAGATGCTTATGCTTTGAGACACTGCCATGGAATAGATTTTTCTCATGTACCTATGTTTTATTCTTGGGCCCCGACCTGCCCAAATGTTTTTAAATTCCTAAAACAATAGCACCCTAAAACAATTGGGAAACCAATTCCAGTTTGATGATAATGTTTTAAAATTCCTAAGCTACACTCCCCCATCTCATTTATATTGTCCCATTTGACTTTTGTGAACAAATGACTACTTCGGCTCATGTTTTCTCACAATATACCATAGCTACAATATTTTAAAAATGACAACATAAAATAATTGTTTTGGGTAGCCAAACATGTCAAATTTCACATTGTATCTCTACCTATACTATAACATTACCTAGTGCCTCCTATACTATAACATTACCTAGTGCTTCAAAAGCTCTCTGAAATGGTGGGTTAAGGCCTTCAGGATAGGTGGAATATGCGCAGGCTTAACCCTTGAGTTGCCTAACATAGAGAGTCTGCTTTTGGTGCATCTGTACTTATTTTTAGAGAAATTAATGGTCAACGTTGATGATGGTTAACCAACAACAACAACAACAACAACATTACCCCAGTGCCTCAATGGCTCCCGCAAATTGCGGGGTAAGGGGGGGGGGGGGGGTCGGATGTACGCAGCCTTACCCTTGTGTTAGCAACACAAAGAGGCTGTTTCCGAATGACCCAAGATGAAAATTGCGTCGAGAACTACATCGAAGGACCACTACTTCACAAGAGAAAGAAGCACAGCCACTTTAGTTGATGTTGGTTAACTATCGAAGAAAAATTGTTGTGACTAGGATGTAGGTAAAGTTTTTGAATATTGTTATCAAATTGGGGCACTCGCAAAATTAGTTGTATCACAATTTCTTCTGAGTGTATAGGGACGCTTAAGAATTTTGTTCCAGAACATTGCTCGAAAAGCTCATTGTTGCAAAGGGTTCTTGTGCTTCACACCTTACTTGGTGATTGTGTTAGGTACAATGAATGTGGATGAAGTTGCTAATTTTCTGAATATGGTGGCAGTATGAGACAGTTAGTAATATTGGGAAATTGCAAAGCAGCTTGTTTGTAGCCCTCTCTTTTTCTCTGCTTCACAGTGAAAGTAGCAAGTAGGCCCTACCACTATATGGAGCTGAACACCTTTACTATGAAGTGAAGCAAATTGAGTCCATAAATTTCATTTGATGTGCAATTAAGGTGATTTGACAATGATCTGCCAATTACTAAAAAACATCTGACATGGCAGTGTAAATTGGCTAGGAATAGCAACAACAACATCAGAGCCTTAATCCCAAAATGATTTGGGGTCGGCTGACATGAATCATCTTCTAGAACCGTCCATGGCTGAACGCACACCTAAAAAATGCGAAAAAATAGAAAAGAAAAAGTGAAAAACAAAAGGGGAGTGAAACATAATACAAAAGCCAAGTAAACTTATAGGTTTTAAAATCGAAGTCCGGAATTCTTTTATAAAAACTTAGAATTTAAATCGAGAATAAAGATTAAAATGATTTTGAAAACCAAAGTAAAACTTAAGGGTCCAAAATACCCTGAAAGTGAACCAAGTATTAATATATAAGAAAGTTGTTGGTAAAAAGGTGTAATAAATCTGAAAAGAACAAATAAATTTTAAAAATTAAATAAAAACATTAAATATATCAAATAACGTCAAATACCAAAAATCCACATGTATCATTGCCCTTCATTGTGCCCTCTTCGTCACCACTCCCTCATCAAGCCCGAGAAATCTCATATCGTGTTGTATCACTCTCAGCCATGTCTGTTTTGGTCTCCCTCCGCCCCTAGCAACCTTTTCTGTTCCCCAAGTCTCTAGCCTCCTAACTTCCTAACTGATGCGTCCATTGTTCTCCTTCTCACATGGCCAAACCATCTTAGTCGGTTTTCCATCAACTTGTCCTCTATTAGCGCCACTTTCACCTTTTCCGTAATCACCTCATTCCTTAATCGATCTTTCCTTGTATGGCCGCACATCCACCTCAACATACGCATCTCCGCCACACTCATCTTTTGAATGTGACAATGTTTCACGGCCCAACACTCGGAGCCGTAAAGTAAGGCAGGCCTAATCGCCGTGCGATAAAATTTTCCCTTTAATCCTTGGGGCATAAATTTATCGCATAAAAACCCTGTAGCACTTTTCCATTTCAACCATTGTCTAGGAATAGATTAAGAAAATTACCCATCTTCTATATAAAAATATGTGTCTCTTACCTATTAATTACCTGTTGTCTTGTATGCATAATCCTTGATAAATCTTACTATGAAGTACCATTGTTGGCAATCTCAGTCACCAGTTATTCTCACAGAAATGCTCAAACATCTTTCGTCTCTTCCTCAGCCATATGTATTTAAACGCCTGCACTACTTTATGCAAGCTAAAGCACGAACCTATAAAATTGGGCAAACCTACTTGTAGTACTAGACACGGCTACCATCGGAGGCCTGAAGTGCTAATGTTAGTAAGAATAATGTTAGTAAGGAAATAACATTGAAGAAAAAGATGACATGACAACACACATATTCTTGTATAAATAATACATGTTCTGTAGCGAGCATTTGACTGAAGATTGTCTATTGGGCTTGATTGCACAACAGCCAAAACTTATGGATTCCATTTACTCCAAATACTAGTAAAGGGTTTTACTGCAAATAGTGTTTGCATCCTATTTGCTACTTTCACCGTTGCTAAAATTTCCCAAAAGCCTGGATGTGGATTTATCAAATTTGGCAGATACTTCCTCCATTCAACTCCACTCTACCTATTTGTGTTTTGCACAAATATTAAGAAGGGTGGGGTTGGGTGGAATATATTGTAAATAAGTAATAAGGTATGGTGTAAATTAGTGGGGTATGAGTGGAAAAGAGTGGAGTTTGATGTAAAAGTAGTGGGGTATGAGTGGCAAATATTGTAAATAAGTAATGAGGTAGGAGGAGAAAATGGTCATTTGTCATTCTTTTTTAGGAAATAGGTAGAGTGGAGTTGAATGGATGAAAAAGGAAATATGGTAGAGTGGAGTTGAATGGAGGAAGTACTTGATAACCGTCTCTTCAATAAAAGGTTAAGCAAGTGCCACATTGATTTGCGGGCTTGCTATATGCTGAACAGTCATTAAGATACCATCCTCTTACCAAGGACCAATAAAGTATGTGTTCTTTTCAATGTTGTGAAATTGTGATGTAGCATATGGTCTTTGTTACCCCTCCACCCTTGCTTATGTGAGAGCCTCTTTGAGCGCCTTGGGGTTTTTTGTTCATTGAGGTGATGATGGTATATTTGTATTTTATCATTAAGTCTTAAATGTAAGATCTGGTCAAATGGGGACAATATAAATGTGCAGAAGTAAAGATTTTAAAATCTGAGAAAATGTTTCCTTTCTATCCTTTCTGCAGTCTGTGCCATATCGCTGTGTGTGTTAAAAGAAGTCTTGAAATTTTACTAAGGTTCATAATATTTTTTAGATGGATATGAAGTTGGTAACTGACAAATATCTGATTTGGATGGGTTTCTATCATAGGATTCTCTCAGAACGATTCGCTACTCGTAGGGTACCCGAGTGAATCCGGTAACCCAGGTTTCTATACCTTGTGCTGAGTGCTTTGGATTTAAAAGCACGAGGATTGGATTAGGTTCCAATTAACAAATTGAAAATAAGCCAGTATCTTAATTTTTTAGTGGTGCAATGCAGTTTGTTATCGTTTCTCTCTCTGGATGGGGGCTACTTATCTTTGGAAGCTACAAGTTCTTTACTGGGGGCAAAGGAAAGGAGGAGGTACGAATTGCTCTTCTCTTGAATTTACCCTATTTCAATTCAGTGTGCTCACAATCCCCAGAAGCTGTAATTGTCAATTATTCACGTCTTTTTCTGAATTTTATTAATTAATTTCAGTAATCTTGGTTTTTTTAGGCGTTCTTACGTTGGTATAGATCTTAACGTTGTTTTCTCCTCTTTGCAGAAAGTGGAGACTTCACACTAAGAGTTTTTCTTTTGATTTTGTTGCAATAAAGTCGAATCGCGAAACTGTTAGACCAGATGGATATCCTGGGGCAGGTTCATGTTAGTGGTTAAGATGGATTTGGAGCGAACATATGGATTTGTAGACTCGGTTTTTTTTTGGCAAATTGTATTGCGAACACATAAAAGTAGTTATGGTTGAATAACTGTTGCTTCTCTTTCCCTTTCAAATTGGTCGTATTGCTCTTAAACGTTTTGCACATCGCAGTCGTTGTTTTTGAGGGAATTAATGCTCTCGTCTTTTTGTCCAACTGTAGGCATCTAATAAAGGAGTTAAGTAGAAGACAAGGACCCGATCTTTGTATAATTTTCCAGTTAAGGACCTGAACTATAAATTTTTCCAATTAAGAACCTCCTTTTTAATTATGTTATTGTTATTTTTTTTAACAACGATAAACTGGGATTAAAATAAAAGAAGTCAGTTACAGTACGAACTCCGGCGTACATGAGTCCTTTAGACTACTAGTAAGCCAACTAAACGAACTAAGGGGGCGTTTGGTTGGAGGTTTATAAGAAAGGGAAAGGGAAACAAAGTTATTGATTTCCTTTGTTGTTTGTTTGACACAAACAAAGAGAATGGATTTCCCTTCCTTACCCCTCAATCCATCTAATTCCTTACCCCCCACCCCCCCAAGGTATGAGATTTTATTACTTTTGTTACCCTTCAACCACCTTATTTACCTACCACAACACGAGTCACCATCAAGACGTCATCGCCACCACCACCAAAACCACCACCACAGCCAGCCCACATAAACCACCACCGCCACAACCACCATGACGCCACCACCGCCGCAACCACCATGACGCCACCACCACCATCACCACCACCACAGCCACCCCACTGCCACCACACCACCCCGCCATCGCCACCACCACCACCACCAAAACCACCACCACAGCCACCCACCACGACGCCATAGCCACCACCACCACCAAAACCACCACCACAGCCACTCCACATAAAACAACCACCACAACACCATCGCTACCACCACCACCACAACCAACCTACTGCCACGCACCACCATCATCACCAGCACAACCACCCCACCTAAATCACCACCCGCACACCAAAATAAACCACAACCCACCACACTTCATTTCTTAATGTAACCAAACAATTAGTTAAGTTTTAGGTAATCCCTTACCTTTCCCCCTCTTACCCTTTCTAATTTTCTTTCCCTTTCCCTTTCTCTAACCAAACGTCCCCTAAAGGTACAAGAGAATGAAGCAAAACCAGTAACTCAGTAAGATGACATTTTTTTATAGGGAGGAGGATAAAATTCTTCGAAATGGAATAGGTCTACATCTTTTCTTTTAGCCCGCGTAGCCACTACAACTTTCTTCTTGGTGTGCTTGCAAAGAAGATAAGAAAACTCGATGGAAACGGAAGATCTTTTCTTTAAATGAACACTAGCTTGGGTCACACGATTTCGGCGGTGGGAAGAATCCACCTTACGTCGAAACTCTTGTTCTTGCTTTCTTTAACCGCAGTAAACTCGAACTAAACCACAAACACCTGCTAACCTTGTTAACCTGAATGGAGTCTGATGATATCTGCTTCTTTTTATCAATTCGGAAAACATCTTTTTGGTCTATAACCTTAGTATGCTTGAATACATGTTGAATGTTGAATGCTCAACTTTCTCCTAAGGTAAAGGAGAAGAAGAGGGAAAATGAAAGACAATGAACCTGCGTGGAAAAAGGAGAGATCCTTTCCAGTTAACAAATTATCATAACCCGCGGATGAGATATGTAGTTGATTTTTAGCTTGTTTTTTTATTTGAGCAGTACCTTGCCGATTTTTTCGCAAAGGAATGAGTGGTTGAGGTATTCTCGTCTGGCGGACAGATGGTTTCGAAAACCATAGAATCTTGACCATAATTACCTTCACTTATTTCACTTACTTCAGTGATCATTGGTGAATCTTGACCAAAATTACCTTCACTTATTTCACTTACTTCAGTGATCATTGAGACACTACTACAAGAGGAGCTAGAACAAGCTCCAACGGTCTTATCAACCACATCAACACTAAGAAGAGGCTTCTTTCCTTTATTGACAGAGGCCAACGGGTCAAACGAAAAAGCAACACGCTTACCATTAGAGTTAACTGCAAGTCTCTCCACCACATCAAGGAGCTCACGGCTAGCTTCGGAATTATTCGGATGAAGACGTAAAACATTCTCAAAGTCATGCAAAGAGTCTTGGAATAGATTCAACTGCTTATAAGCTAAGGCCCTACGATATAGGGCTTTGACATTGCAGGGGTCAAAATGCCAAACAAATTTGCAGTAATGGCAAGCTAGTTCAGAATGAGAGAGTTTCAATTCGCAAGTTGCTAAATTAAGAACAAGAGATAAGGCTAGGGAAGAGATGGCATGCTGATCACAAGATGACAAAAGGCCAACAAAGCACATAAAATTTAAGGTTTGTTTGTAAAGACTGCCTGCAAGGGAAATATTTCCTTTTTTGAAAAGAGAATTACCTTTATCCTTCATCAATTGAATAGAGGAGAAAGATGACTCTCCTAAACTCAGAATTCAGGTAATAAAATCCTCATCGTTCACATCGTCGTCGTCGAAGATAAACAACTCACTAAGATTGTAAATAAAAGATTGATAGTCCATTGGAAAGGTAAAGGAGAAAACAAGGAAATGAAGACGAAAAGGGAGGAAAAATTTAGTAGAGAAAGTAAGTCCTTAAAAAACAGAAGAGGAAATGAAAGCAGGGTTAAAAAGAGAGAGTCAGACAACAAGAAGATGAAATATACTATAACCCACCCACACAACACCAACCCAAACAAACCACCTCCACCAAACACTGGACCATGGAGAAACATGAAGAAATAAGACACCACCTGAAGATAACGAAAACAACAACCTAAGACCACAAGACATGAAGACTGAAACGAAACTTGTCCCACAAAAGATGATGAAAGGGGAATAAAACCATTTATATTTAGAATCCGACTGAAAATTTGTCACGGTCTTCCAATTAAAACATCATAACACAACAGACTGAAAAACGAGGTCCAAATCGCCGGAATAAGCGAATTGACAGACGATATGATAGACATACAACAAGGTTCTAATGTGACCAAATCAATTAGAAGGAAATAAACAGAGGAGTGTTAGCACAAATGTATTTAAACCAGACTGAAAAGGAATTTATACAGATAAAGTATCTGAGACATGTTAATAGCTTACAAAGCTGTAAATGAAAACCCATGGTACAAATATGATAGTTTGGCATATGAAAGGATGAAGATGAGATTTAAACAAGGCACAAAACAATTAAAGAACCAAATTAGTTACTCTAGTTCTTTAATTGAACCAAAAAAGGCAAATGGGGATTGAACGAATTGGAAAAAGGAAGTATAACAACCCCAAAGACCGACATAAAAAAGGAGGGAGGACAAACTGACATATCAACACAGGACGCGGCCGAGGAATATGGGTGAAGAGCTCCAATAGTGGACGAATCACAACAAAGTTAGCGCGGTTTGGGACACATGAATAAAAAGAGGTTCAAGGGAAAATAGGTGGGTCAAATCGGAGAAAAGACAAACAAATCATGGTCGAGCGATTGGAAACCGCCAGAGAGCAGTCTTATAAAGACCACATCTCCGGTGGTGCCGGAGGGGAGGTGGGTAGGTCAGTGAGGATGGCGGTGGTAGTAGGTCAAGGATTACTTAAGGAGGGAGGAAAGGTAGAGTGATGCGTGCCTATTTAATACAATTATTCTATTCATTTGCTCGCATTTCTATACATTATTGAGTAGCGTAAGCTACTATTCTTCCTTGTTTTGGCTACTTTGGGCCGTGTTGTATTTTATGCAGGTTATAAGCTCGAGTATGTGCAAATAAGCTAAAACCCGTCACAAAAGCTTGAAATCTTGGCCTTGGTACGAAATGAGCGTGGAAACCATCCTTTTGGAGTCCTTAGTGAAGTAAGGAAGCGTAAAGAGCAAAACAAAGGCTTTACATTACTAGTGCCTACTTTGAAGAGTTATAACTCGAGTTCTACAAATGATAATAAAGTGATTCAAATTGGAGATGAAATCTTGTCCTGTTAGCTTTCCAACGTCACAAAAAACGCTCTGTTTGCCCAAGTAACGAAGAAATGGCGGCCGTTCGAAGTTCAGTGCGCATTGCAGGAACTGCGCGACGACAAAAGGTCGATCGACTGTTCTTCTTGGTCGATCGACTTATCTCCAGTTTGGTCGAAATTTGCTTTATAATTTCGGCCCATTACTCCTTTTATTATTTAAGACGGACTTAGTAAACATTATTAGGTTATCTTTCATACTGTTAAACACTCCTTCCTACGTTACTTTGCTGGATTATTCCTCTCCCTTAATTCGGTATTATTGCTGCTTCTCTCTTTTAATTCTCTTATTTAGTCTAGTAGTTTCTTTATGCATTACATTAGTTTTAATTATGCGTAGCTAGTTTGCATGTTAGGATTTAGGGAATCTACGGCGTAGACGAATTAATTTAATCTAGATCTGGAACAGGTATTAATTAGAATTGCCTCATAGTTTTTTAAATTGTTTGTCTAGCGAATCGATGCGCAGCGACTAGTTAGACTCTTTGGTAATTTCTGACCTAGATCGGAAGATTGGAAGGGAATAGACCTAACTATGACCAATAGACTACCCTAGTGGACCGGAAGGACCTAGAGTTGTTTAGGCATTAGATTACTCTGATGAGGGCGGAAGTTAAGTCAACAGTAGTCTAGGGCGAATTGAGACCGGAAAGAGATATTCACTGCCCTTCTCATGTTACCCAAACCAGACCTTAGTTACTTAGACCGCCGCAGCCGTAGTGCACCGAAATCCTAGCTTTTCTCTCTCACGGATCTACTCTCTTTAGTTAATTTCGCATTCTCTTCTTCCCTCTACTTTAGTTTAGTTAAAAATCTTTTTACCCCCGTTACTCTTAGACTAATTTAAAACAGACAAATCTCATTTTTGCCTCCCTGTGGAGATCGACCCTACTTACCGCTAGCTTCTGTTAGTAGTACTTAGGTATTTATTTTTGGTACCTGACGACGTTATCATATAGCAATCGTAGGCCAAGAGCAATCGCAATAAAAACACGTTGTCATCTTCAATTTTCCGCCATCACCATGAATTATCTGAATTTTTTCTTTTTCATCGGATTCAGATCACTAATCGAAGATCAAAACCGGATGGCTACTATGCTCCATGAGTCGTATCATCGTTTGTAACACCCCCTTCTTACCCGACCAAGGTAATTGAGAGATGTTACCATCTCGGTTTCCCGATGCAGTGAAATCGGAGATAAAATCAAGAAACATTTAAATATAAATGATAAGTTTAGTTAATTACATAAATGTAAACAAATGATAAATGTGAACTATATAAATTACAAGTCGACTACCATCTACGCCATCTATGCTACACTACTCGACTTTGAGTCCAAGGCGCGGCCCAAATCCTGATCACGTCAACAAGCATCATGTACTCAACTTGCTCCCCATATGATCGAAAATATCATATGGATCGACACAGGTGATACCGTCGTCAGGTACCAAAATAAAACCTAGATACACTAACAGAAGCTAGCAGTAAGTAGGGTCGATCTCCATAGGGAGATGGGAAAAATGTTAGCTTTAACTAAGTCCGACTCGGTAACAGTTTTGGGGGTTTTAGTTGTTTGTTCTATTCTAATGAGGTCAAGGGAAAGAAAGAAAGCGAGAGAGTAGAGATTAAACAAGCAGGGAGAAAATAGCTAAGACAATCGGTTCGCCATGATTCTCTAGTCATGCAATCTAGGTCTCAGGTCAATGCAAGTATGATTTATGAGGCAATGAATATCTCCTTCCGATCTCAATTCGCCCTAAAATACAAATAGTGGAACAAAACCAACTCTTCGGCTACAAATCACCTACCCAAACCAGTTTAATGCAGCAACCAACAAAGTGGCAAATGGTAAGTGCAAACGAATTAAATCAATGTCTCAAACCACTGAACCGTCGACCTTGCAAGACTCATGGATATCGGACTCTCACGGGTCGCTCATCGCTCAAATTAAGCACAGGGTGAGTATCTAAGTAAAAGATAGAAAGAAGTAAGACGCTTACCTAACTCGACCTATAAGAACATGCATGCAGTTTAGTATGAACAGAATCTCTACAACCGTACATATGCATTCACACCAACTGATGACCAAGACACATGCCGAGGACTTGCATTTAGGTAAGTGAGGTAATGGGTAAGAAAAGGCTATAATGAATTTGGAAGTGTGGAGTTAGCAGCCAAGCTAGCAGTAACAGATCCAAATTATAAACATATCCCAACTTCATACTCAATTAAATCAAAACAAACCGATGCTAAATTGCAGCACAAAGCTCACCAACCACCATAAAATTATTAACTCCCCATAAGATACAAATAGAACATGGGAGATAAATCACAACACATTAAACCTTCAGCTCATGATTTTTTCGTAATTTTTTTGTTTTTTCTTTTCTTTCTTTTTCAATTCTTTTTTCTCGTTTTTTTTTTTTTTTTTTTTTTTTTTTTTTTTTCTCATATTTCATATCCTCCTTCTTTTCATTCCCTTCAACACTTCCACCAACTTCTCAAATCAGATATGTAACCAAACTGCAATAAAACATTCCAAACAGCTACTAATTACTAGCTCGGCTAGGGTAGGCAAAATTATAGATTGTAGCTAGACAAGACAAAATAGGCAATTTGGCTATGTGAGGCTCATGGGTAGAATGAAATAAAGGGAACTGCCTCTCCTAACATGTGTCACCAACCACAGACCGAATGCATACAAGTATTAAGAAGACTGAATTCATGCTTATGCAAATTGATGTTACATGCCTTATAGAGAGTACTACTCACATCCTATATGAAACTGGTCATGAATGTCACTAGTTTATTGAGCTCTAACCTTAGAACGTAAATGTAGCTTGCCAATACATGAGTCAAGTCTATTCGTTCAGATAAGAGAGAGACAAAAACTCGTAGATTATGCACATTGCCATGCCAACAAAATGTCAAGAATATGCAAGGCAAGGGTAAAGGCTCAAGGTAGCGTCAAAGTTCAATCGTTCCGACTCAAAATAAACGTGAATTTTTTGAATTTTATGTGATTTTTCGAATTATAAACTACGATGCATGCGAAAATGAATAAACGTGTAAGCGGAAATGCAAGAAAACAAGACATGCAGACACAGATATGGATGCATACCTCCCCAAACCAAACCGTACAATGCCCTCATTGTACTAAAAATAGGGAAAGAAATGCAAACTAACGAGAAAAGGATAGAGGGAGTCGGAAAACTTACAAGACAACGTAAGGGGGACCTCCCCAAACTGACCATGAACATGGGAGGTTATGGGTAGCCATGCAGCAGCTCAACATGCGAAAAATAATAGCTGGACCACGTAACTTCTCGATCGAACAGAGCAGAGTGGTTCGATCGAGTGGAATGAGTGTCAAAAGTGCTCGATCGAGAAGATGGGATACTCGATCGAGAGAAGTGGTTTTACAACATTTCGATTGGGAGCAGCAGAGGCTCGATCGAGTAGAATTCCTAGCCAAAGTGTTCGATCGAGTAGAAAAATCACTCGATCGAGCAAAGTCACCTGCAAAACGCATAAAAGAAGTACAGGAATAACAAGATACGCATAGTTTAGCGTTTGAAGTTCAACACACCGCATAAAAAGAAATAACAAGTTCAAACAAAAGTACAATAAAACAGTCCGGGTTGCCTCCCGGATAGCACAGGTTTAATAGGTCCCATACGACCTTTGTGGCTTCAATTAACTGGCTCATCAGGATTGTCGAAGTACAGGACTTCAACGCGGTTGTCTGCATCATTTGCTTCATGGTAATGTTTCACATATTGCCCATTCACCTTGAACCTATTCCCCTCAGAATTCTCTAACTCCACGGACCCAAATTTAGTGACAGCTGTCACTGTATAAGGGCCACTCTAACTGGACTTCAGCTTGCCAATAAATAAGCGCAGTCGGGCATTAAACAGCAACACCTTCTGCCCGACATGAAACTCTCGAGGTATGATCCGTTTGTCGTGCCATCTCTTCGTCTTCTCTTTGTAGATGCGTGAACTATCATAGGAATTTAGCCTAAACTCCTCCAATTCATCTAGCTGCAATAAACGATTCTGACCACACAACTTAGGATCAAAGTTAAGTTCACGAATTGCCCACCAAGCTTTACATTCTAACTCAACAGGTAAATGACATGACTTCCCATAAACTAACCGATATGATGATGCACCAATCAATGTTTTAAAGGCAGTCCGATATGCCCATAATGTGTCTTCCAGCTTAAGACTCCAGTCCTTCCGTGACTTAGAAACTACTTTAGCTAAGATCTCTTTAATCTCATGATTAGAGACCTCAACTTGACCACTAGTTTGGGGATGATACCCCAAACCACGCCGGTGTTGAACACCAACCTTAGACAAAATAGACGTTAGTTTCTTTTCCTTAAAATGCATTCCCCCCATCACTAACGACGACCCTAGGGACACCAAATCGGGGAAATATAATCTTTTTAAACATCTTAATCACGGTCTTGGCATCACAATAGGGTGAAGCAATCGCCTCCACCCACTTAGACACATAATCAACAGCTACCAAGATATACCTGTTACCTTTACTAGATTGGAAGGGTCCTTGGAAATCGATGCCCCAGACATCAAAAACCTCGACCTCTAGGATAACATTTTGTGGCATCTCATGTCTCTTTGAAATGTTCCCTGATCGTTGGCAGGCATCACAAGCTGAAACAAAAACCTTAGCATCAGCAAACAAAGTAGGCCAATAAAAACCAGACCGAAGTAACTTAGCCACGGTATGCGATGGACCGTGGTGACCACCATAAGAGGATGAGTGACAGCCTTTCAAGATTAATCTGGTCTCCCACTGCGGAATACACCGTCTGTAGAGACCGTCTGAACACTCCTTAAATAAATAAGGGTCATCCCAGAAGTACTGCTTAGTGTTATAAAGAAGACGCTTCCTCTGCTGATAAGAAAGGTCAGGCGGCAGCGTGCCACTAACAACGTAATTAGCTAAATCTGCATACCAAGGATCTTGGTTAATAATAGAAGACAAAACAGCAAATAAAGAATCACCGGGAAAAGAATCATCAATAGGTAAAGAATCTTCTCCCTCTTGCTGTGACAGTCGCGACAGATGATCAGCTACTATGTTCTCAGCACCTTTCTTATCTTTTATCTGCAAATCAAACTCCTGAAGTCTCAACAGCCATGGTTTAGCTTCCTTCTTAGCAAGAAGCTGTCTCAGCGCTTCATGGTCAGTAAAAACAGTAACTTCTGACCCTATCAAATAATAACGAAATTTCTCTAGCGCATATACCACAGCTAGTAGCTCTTTTTCAGTAGTGGTGTACTTCACTTGAGCCTCATCCAGAGTTTGGCTCGCATAGTAGATTGCATTCAAAGCTTTGTCTTTCCTTTGACCTAGCACTGCTCCTAGTGCATAGTCACTAGCATCACACATGATCTCAAACGGCAAATCCCAGTCGGGAGGCTGTATAATCGGCACCGAAATCAAGGCCTGCTTTAACCTGTTAAAAGCGGAAAGACACTCATCAGTAAATACAAAAGGGGCATCCTTAAAAAGCAGCTGTGTAAGTGGTTTAGCAATTTTTGAAAAGTCCTTGATAAACCGGCGATAAAAGCCAGCATGACCAAGGATGTGACACCCCGCGATAAAGCGGAAAATATAACTTATAAATTCAAGCGGAAGTTAGGAAATTTTTGAAACTTTTATAAATTAAAGCGCGGATTCATTAAAATCCAAAACATAAATAAAGAATGCGGAAATAAAGTTTAAATTATACAAACGCGATAGTCAAGGTGAGGGAAAATATATCCCTCGAATGACAATACAATAAAAGGTGAGTCTAAGCAATCCTAATAATCCGACTACAAGGCCAGAGTGCTCGCTAGCTCACACATGTCTTTACCCCATAGATGCACCAACTAATACCTGTCATTCATGTAAACATGAACGCCACAGTCAGTGAGGAGTAACTCAAGGTTCTCCCAGCCACAAAATGTCGAAACGAACATAACAAAGAACTAAAACAGTTAAGTCATGTAAGATACTTACAAAAGATATGAATATCAAGTTTTTATATTTAATTATGGCAATTAGATGAGATGTAACAAGATAGATCAACATTAGCATAATAAATATTCAACTAATCATGTAAACTAGCAAGGTTTGGATGCTGTTCAGATGAGCTGTGTCTTCTCTGTCAGTTACAGCCTGAAACAGTGGAGCATATGTTCACAACTTGTGTGTATTCTGTCAAAGTTCAGTCCTATTTAGTACAGTGGTATGGTGGCTGCTTCCCCACGGAGAATGATTTGATTGCAGCTAATAGGAATAGCATTTAGTGGAAGGTAAAGGTTGATGTGTTCAATGCTTTTAACTACTCTATATGGCATCAAAGAAACAATGCAAGGGTTAATGATTGGTTGTTGAAACCTGAGATAGTTGCAGCACGAATAGAGGAGGATATTAGGAGGAAAGTTAAGCTGAAATATAGGGCAGTTGATGACCAGACAGTTCTTGTTTGGTTGCATTCCATGGGTGTGACTTGAATTGCTTGTAATGGGATTTGATCCCCGAACCTCTTGTAATTATTTGATTTGTTATGATATATAATATACTCACATTACACCAAAAAAAAAAGATTCAACTAATCATGTGAGACAATTAAATAATATGAAAGACAAGAATTCAGTCATTTATAAAAAAGGCACGCATTTCAAGGAAATACAACATAGATATGAGATTAGAATCCGAATCATGTGAAACAGTTAAGTAAGGGGTCAATCAATGCAAATTACAAGAATAGAAACTGTAGCCATTACTTGGAAAACCACTTAGCAAACAATTCACGAGACGTGGCCACTAATGTCACATTCATACTTATGGCTTGCATCTCACCATAAGAACGGATGGGAACATCAATCCCGACGATCATATCGCAACTAGAGGGCTTATAGCTCACCCCTAGTGTCCGATAGGACCAAGACAAACAACAGACAAATACCAATATCTATAACCAAGCAAGGCCTTTACTAGTCATATATCAAAATATAATTCCCCTGGTAGGACGACAATGGTACTCCCAAGACCCAGTCCTAGTCTAAATCTGGCCAGACTCTCGGGACAAAGACACGCTTCCCGATTCGACATGCGGCAGGACAGTCCGCATCCAAGACCCGAACCCTAAATCGGAAATCGAGAACCCACAATCGGCAAGACAGTCCGAAAGAGGCGGAAGATATGAGCTAAACCCACAATCGGCATGACAGTCCGAAAGAGGCGTAAAGATAAGTCAAGTAATACGGTATAGCATAGAAGCATTATCCAGAGAATACGACTCAACCAAGCGATACGAATCAACTTGGAAAGAGACTACTACATGTAATGAACCGATGATAATCCAAGTGAGACATTTCATGCCAAATTATATTCATGAACATGAATGAGTAACCCAATTCTTCAATATTTGTCACTTGAATAAAAATGTAAACAAATGGAAATGAACCATTTATAATAAGCAAAACAAGCATTAAATTATAAATGACTCAATTTAATTAAACAAGTAGAATAATTCACTCATATTTGAGATACGATAAATAAATGAGAATGAACGGATCAAAAATTCATATTATAGGTAAATGAGACGTTTTATCAAATTTTGACTTGAATAAATAATAAATTCCACATTTATGATTAATGTGAGAAAAATAAATGAATGAACAATATTTAACGAATTAAGTTATATAAAACATGAGACGACATTTAAACATTTCAAATGACTCGGAATTGGCACCAAAACACCCATAAGAAGTGTGGCCCAAAAACATAAAATGTAAACAACCCAATCAAATAAGCATTTCAAACCCAACTAATAAAACCTAACAAGCCCCATTGATGAAACATGACAAGTCCAAAAGATTGAGCATGACAAGCCCAATTACCAAAACCATATAAATCACTAAGTGGTGAAAGAAGGGGAAACAAGATGGCTACTCACTACTCAACCCGTGACCACCCTAGCACGGCCAGGCCGTGACCCTGCCGCCACTCACGGCCAGCCACCTCGGTCAGCCCCAAAACAACCACCATTCAACCCATAACCAACCACCAAAACCTATACAAATAACCATCAACAAAATCGTGTAACAACAATCAAACGAGACAAGCTTAAGACGGGTACATACACACACGCATTCACATGCTCATTTCCCATACTAACTATTCAACCTTTACTACTTTATATCCCGTCCCAAATCAGACCCAAAATGGACCCGAAACAGGCCACCATTACGACCCAACTCAGCCAAAAAATTATCTGCAAATGGTCACCCACACACCCATCCTGAAACAGGCTCACAGACTCCCTCCCCTTGTCACGGTTTCAAGCTGAAATCGAAGCCCCAACATCTTCAAAAGCGAGCCATTTAAGACACATTAACACCGAGCCTAAACACCTGCTCCGAACGACCACCCCTTTCGACAGTCCCAAAACAGAGGAGCAAACCAGTCCAACTCGGTTGCAACCCAGAATTTCGAGCAACTAAATCTCGTTCCATCAAGGCGAGTATAAACCCGGGTTGAGACGGAATGAACCAGCTACACAGAGAGTGACGGCCACCCGTTTAACCGTGAATAAAACCAGTAAAAGGAAATCAACAAGGACACAAACCTGTACTCGAAAGAAAACCAAGCACCCATCTAGTTCGAAACACGCGACAACCATGGAAATTAACTACAAACCTGAAAACTCGACTTCTTACACGAGAAACTCAGAAAAGACTCAAACTTGGCAATGAATAAGGAAAGATCGAGTAAGAAGGACGAAAATATCGACTCATTGTCGAGTAACCTATCACCGTTACCTTATAACTTCCTTAATGGGCACGATTTCGATTCAAAATCATCTCGAGTGGTCAAAGCTTGCCCTAAGCACGAAGATGAAAGAGATTAGTACGAGATTCGAGCCTTAAGGAGAAAGACAGACGCGATTTTGGAAGAAAGCAGGGACCTTTCTTACCTCAAAAGATGGAGAATGAAAAGGGGAAGCTAATGGCGTAAAGATTAGTGGAAAAGGTTGAGAAATGGAGTCGGGATCTGAGGTAGGAGTTGGCGGAAATGGTGTACGGGCTCTCTGTTGATGCTGCCTGTTTAGTTGCAGGAAGAAGAAGAAAGAATAAAGGGGGTGGGTCACGGTAGAATAGTAACAATAGTATTATATAATAATAATAATAATAATAATAATATAAATATATATATTAATAATAATAATGATAAATGAATTATAGTAATATATAAAGGAGATATTTAGAGGTAGGGTGTAAGAGGGTAGGTGAGTGTGTTGTCGATATAGGATAGGTTGAGAAAAAATTAGTCTCACAAGTGGAAATGTGACAGTTTACAGTTAGACGAAATAATGTCTCGAGTCTTTATTAACTTGAGACAGAACTAATATTATTACTGTCAATATTATTATCCGACCAAAAATACGTTTACATATATTCTTATATAAATTATGCCTTAAAAATATAATTTAATCGTACGTATTTTCATATAAACGAGCTTTTATATAATACGTTTATAAAAATCGTGTTTAACATAAAATTAATTAAATTGAATAATTCAAAAATATGAAATAAAGTAATCGAACAGTTTAATAAATTTAAAATGTCAAAAAGGGAAATTCGCGGGTGTTACAATCACCCCACCTTTTAAAAAGTTTCGTCCTCGAAACTTGAAAGTAGAAATGAAAGGTTATATTTATAGAAGTAAAACTGGAATTTTGAAATCGGTAACCAAAACATTTAAAAGGTTACTTAGTAAGAATTAAAATCCGTTCACATGCTTCAAATAAAATTTTCCGACAGAGCCAGATTGAAAGGTAAATCATTGGTGTAAATCAAAAATTAAAATGCTTTCAAAAGCATTAATGAAGAGTTTTCAAAAGTGTAAGTCTCATTCATGGAACGAAATTGCTCTTGTCGTGCACACAAGAACGCTAACTTTCCAAGTCAAAGACAAATTCAATACATTCGCCGACAAGCGTAGAACAAGTTATCAAACGTCTCCAATAACGAGTTCTAACATCCGATCAACGGTAAAATCAAAAGAGAAAGGTAATTCACTCACATTTTCTTTTGCAAAAGCCAAAATAAAAACTGGCGTTTCACTTTTAAACCCAAAAGGGAGTTAAATTCCTGAAAATATAATATTAAACTTTGACAAGGAAATCATAAATAGATCAAAGTTAGTTGAAATTGGATAAAATTTAAAGAAATTTCGGGTTTAGCAATTAAAATCATGATAAATGAGTTTATATCCCAAAAACAAGTAGGGAACTAAATCAAATTTTCATTTCCAAATTTTTTTAAAATAGGTACGGTTTGGAAAAGTAACATAAACTTTTAACACCGAATCAAAACTGATAGCTTGAAATGTTTAGAAATCGTACGAAAAGAAAAGCAACTTAGACATCAAAATACAAAGTACGCTAAGAGAATTCAAACTTAACTAATCAAAAGAACTCTGATGAACTTCCTAGGGGTAAGAGTCGAGCAGGGTCAACAAAGATGTCAAAGATAGAGTTTCACAGGTTACGAGTGTCAAACCTAAAGAAGGAGCATGATGAAGCGAGGAAAAGAGGTATGAACGGTAACGCTTATGATCAAAGAAGAAGGGGATTAGACAACACGGAAACGCCAAGAACTCGAATCCCAAATAACAACATCAGCCTAAACGGTTCTGAAAACTTCCCAACAACAAATCTCATAACCACATCACTCCCAAGGATTTCCTCAAAACACTCATGTCACTTCATCCTAAGAAATTCCATGAAACATGGTACTCCACTATAAGTGTGATTTCACCACTGCAAAACCTCAAACATCTACCAACTTCCACAAGATCAAGGTCAAAGCTTCTAACAAAGCTATACTCGTATTCAACTAGGGTCAACCATGGGTTTCTCAAAATGGTAACCCATCAATCAAAAGTCCAAATTCAAAAGTTCTTTTGCACATTCTATCATCCCAAGGAGATCTTGTTATACTCTTGAAACCTAAGGCATAAATGGTGACATTCTCCAAAATACGAGACAACCACCCAAAACATCTAACTCATCTCAGCTCAACATCTATCGATCCCAACTTATAATCATATCTCAAGAACTCTGGCTACTAATCCTCGTTACCGCAAAGTGGATCACCAAATGAGATTTCAAAACTAGCTATGACGCTCACCTAATATGGTTCCCATGTAATCATCACAACACTCACAAAAGTATACCGACTATGCTAACCTCGAGCTCAACTCAAATTTCCAAGTAACACTTTCATCACCAATGGCCAACAACGTCCTAGAGGTGTTTCCTTCTAAGCTCTCATCATAAACTCTACTCCATGTCAAAACCCAAGCAACAAAACTCGAGTTACCAAATTCTCAAATTCCAAGTATAAACAACAAGGCCAAGTTCTATAACCTTAGTAACATATGAACCTCACACTTTACAACACTAATAATTCCATTAATCAAGCACACTCACTTCATGTCAAGCAACTACGCATAAGAAACATCCAGGTATATCCTACCACACTACCGAAGTCTTTCTAACATCACAACCTCTCAAAGCTAGGGTTATAGGTCAACCACAAACAAACTCCACAAAGCCAAATTATCCAACCAAAGTTAGCAGTCCACAAAAGAGAACTATCAAAAGGCGTTAAAGGAGGATTAGCAAGGAATAAAGAATTCGGAGGGTACAAGATTAACTCCCAAGGAAAAAGAAAAGAAAGTTTAGGAGAGGAAATAAGCATCAAGAAGTAAGGAATAAGACAAGGTACACAAAGAATGAGAAATATCTTCGAGGAAGTAGAAGCATTCTTCAAAGGTTTAACAAGTCTTCAATTCCCGGCAATAGGCACCAAATCTTGATCTTCACGTCGGTAAGCCCACGGTCATTGATTCAAGGGCACAACAATTATTAAATGACAATCAACAAACATGTTAGAACCTAACAAAGAGCAAACACACTATAGACTACCACCTTAGGTCCTTATATCTACCCATCTCTCATTCATTATTTAAGGTCAAGTTCAAGTTTAAAATTGGGGTACACGTGTGTGTGTCGGGAGCAACATAGGCTCTGATACCAACCGTGACACCCTGCGATAAAGCGAAAAATATAACTTATAAATTCAAGCGAAAGTTAGGAAATTTTTGAAACTTTTAAAAATTAAAGCGCGGGTTCATTAAAATCTAAAACATAAATAAAGAATGCGGAAATAAAGTTTAAATTATACAAACGTGATAGTCAAGGTGAGGGAAAATATATCCCTCGAATGACAATACAATAAAAGGTGAGTCTAAGCAATCCTAATAATCCGACTACAAGGCCATAGTGCTCGCTATCTCACACATGTCTTCACCCCATAGATGCACCAACTAATACCTGTCATTCATGTAAACATGAACGCCACAGTCAGTGGGGAGTAACTCAAGGTTCTCCCAGCCACAAAATGTCGAAACGAACATAACAAAGAACTAAAACAGTTAAGTCATGTAAGATACTTACAAAAGATATGAATATCAAGTTTTTATATTTAAACATGGCAATTAGATGAGATGTAACAAGATAGATCAACATTAGCATAATAAAGATTCAACTAATCATGTGAGACAATTAAATAATATGAAAGACAAGAATTCGGTCATTTATAAAAAAAAGGCACGCATTTCAAGGAAATAGAACATAGATATGAGATTAGAATCCGAATCATGTGAAGCAGTTAAGTAAGGGGCCAATCAATGCAAATTACAAGAATAGAAACTGTAGCCATTACTTGGAAAACCACTTAGCAAACAATTCACGGGACGTGGCCACTAATGTCACATTCATACTTATGGCTTGCATCTCACCATAAGAACGGATGGGAACATCAATCCCGACGATCATATCGCAACTAGAGGGCTTATAGCTCACCCCTAGTGTCCGATAGGACCAAGACAAACAACAGACAAATACCAATATCTATAACCAAGCAAGACCTTTACTAGTCATATATCAAAATATAATTCCCCTGGTAGGACGACAATGGTACTCCCAAGACTCAGTCCTAGTCTAAATCTGGCCAGACTCTCGGGACAACACAGTTCCCGATTCGACATGCGGCAGGACAGTCCGCATCCAAGACCCGAACCCTAAATCGGAAATCGAGAACCCACAATCGGCAGGACAGTCCGAAAGAGGCGGAAGATATGAGCTAAACCCACAATCGGCAGGACAGTCCGAAAGAGGCGTAAAGATAAGTTAAGCAATACGGTATAGCATAGAGGCATTATCCAGAGAATACGACTCAACCAAGCGATACGAATCAACTTGGAAAGAGACTACTACATGTAATGAACCGATGATAATCCAAGTGAGACATTTCATGCCAAATTATATTCATGAACATGAATGAGTAACCCAATTCTTCAATATTTGTCACTTGAATAAAAATGTAAACAAACGGAAATGAACCATTTATAATAAGCAAAACAAGCATTAAATTATAAATGACTCAATTTAATTAAACAAGTAGAATAATTCACTCATATTTGAGATACGATAAATAAATGAGAATGAACGGATCAAAAATTCATATTATAGGTAAATGAGACATTTCTTCAAATTTTGACTTGAATAAATAATAAATTCCACATTTATGATTAATGTGAGAAAAATAAATGAATGAACGATATTTAACGAATTAAGTTATATAAAACACGAGACGACATTTAAACATTTCAAATGACTCAAAATTGGCACCAAAACACCCATAACAAGTGTGGCCCAAAAACATAAAATGTAAACAACCCAATCAAATAAGCATTTTAAACCCAACTAATAAAACCTAACAAGCCCTATTGATGAAACATGACAAGTGCAAAAGATTGAGCATGACAAGCCCAATTACCAAAACCATATAAATCACTAAGTGGTGAAAGAAGGGGAAACAAGATGGCTACTCAGTACTCAACCCGTGACCACCCTAGCACGGTCAGGCTGTGACCCTGCTGCCATTCACGGCCAGCCACCTCGGTCAGCCCCAAAACAACCACCTTTCAATCCACAACCAACCACCAAAACCTATACAAATAGCCATTACAAAATCGGGTAACAACAATCAAACGAGACAAGCTTAAGACGGGTACATACACACACGCATTCACATGCTCATTTCCCATACTAACTATTCAACCTTTACTACTTTATATCCCGTCCAAAATCAGACCCAAAACGGACCCGAAACAGGCCACCATTACGACCCAACTCAGCCAAAAAATTATCTGCAAATGGTCACCCACACACCCGTCCTGAAACAAGCTCACGGACTCCCTCCCCTTGTCACGGTTTCAAGCTGAAATCGAAGCCCCAACAGCTTCAAAAGCGAGCCATTTAAGACACATTAACACCGAGCCTAAACACCTGCTCCGAACGACCACCCCTTTCGACAGTCCCAAAAACAGAGGAGCAAACCAGTCCAACTCGGTTGCAACCCAGAATTTCGAGCAACTAAATCTCGTTCCATCAAGGCGAGTATAAACCCGGGTTGAGACGGAATGAACCAGCTACACAGAGAGTGACGGCCACCCGTTTAACTGTGAATAAAACCAGTAAAAGGAAATCAACAAGGACACAAACCTGTACTCGAAAGAAAATCAAGCACCCATCTAGTTCGAAACACGCGACAACCATAGAAATTAACTATAAACCTGAAAACTCGACTTCTTACACGAGAAACTCAGAAAAGACTCAAACTTGGCAATGAATAAGGAAAGATCGAGTAAGAAGGACGAAAATATCGACTCATTGTCGAGTAACCTATCACCGTTACCTTATAACTTCCTTAATGGGCACGATTTTGATTCAAAATAATCTCGAGTGGTCAAAGCTTACCCTAAACACGGAGACGAAAGAGATTAGTACGAGATTCGAGCTTTAAGGAGAAAGACAGACGCGATTTTGGAAGAAAGCAGGGACCTTTCTTACCTCAAAAGATGGAGAATGAAAAGGGGAAGCTAATGGCGTAAAGATTAGTGGAAAAGGTTGAGAAATGGAGTCGGGATCTGAGGTAGGAGTTGGCGAAAATGGTGTACGGGCTCTCTGTTGATGCTGCCTGTTTAGTTGCAGGAAGAAGAAGAAAGAATAAAGGGGGTGGGTCACGGTAGAATAGTAACAATAGTATTATATAATAATAATAATAATAATATATAAATATATATATTAATAATAATAATGATAAATGAATTATAGTAATATATAAAGGAGATATTTAGAGGTAGGGTGTAAGAGGGTAGATGAGTGTGTTGTCGGTATAGGATAGGCCGAGAAAAAATTAGTCTCACAAGTGAAAATGTGACAGTTTACAGGTAGATGGAATAATGTCTCGAGTCTATATTAACTTGAGACGGAACTAATATTATTACTGTCACTATTATTATCCGACCAAAAATACGTTTACATATATTCTTATATAAATTATGCCTTAAAAATATAATTTAATCGTACATATTTTCATATAAACGAGCTTTTATATAATACGTTTATAAAAATCGTGTTTGACATAAAATTAATTAAATTGAATAATTCAAAAATATGAAATAAAGTAATCGAACAGTTTAATAAATTTAAAATGTCAAAAAGGGAAATTCGCGGGTGTTACAAAGGAAGCTCCTCACTCCTTTGACATTAACAGGAGGAGGTAATTGCTGAATCACTTGCACTTTTGCTTTGTCAACCTCAATACCCCTGTCAGAAACTAAGTGCCCTAAGACAACTCCCTCGTTGACCATAAAGTGGTACTTCTCCCAATTAAGCACAAGGTTAACCTCGATGCAGCGCTGCAACACTTTATCAAGGTTAGACAGACAGTTAGTAAAATCACTTCCATAGACACTGAAATCGTCCATAAAGACTTCCATAATAGACTCAATATACTCAGAAAATATCCCCATCATGCACCTTTGAGAGGAGGCAGGGGCATTACATAAACCAAAAGGCATCCTGCGATAAGCAAAAACACCCTGAGGACAAGTAAAAGTAGTCTTTTCCTGATCATCCGGATGAATATGGATCTGAAAGAACCCTGAGTACCCATCTAGATAACAGAAAAACTTATGAGAAGCTATCCTTTCTACCATTTGATCAATGAAAGGAAGGGGAAGGTGATCTTTCTTTGTGGCGGCGTTCAGCTGTCTGTAATCTATACACATCCGCCAGCCAGTCACTACTCTTGTAGGTATTAACTCGTTTTTGTCATTCTTGACCACAGTAATCCCTCCTTTCTTAGGAACTACCTGAACTGGACTCAACCACTTAGAATGACCAACAGAATAGATAATACCAGCACCAAGCAACTTCATTACCTCAGCCATCACAACATCCTGCATCTTCTGGTTCAGCCGGCGCTGTCCCTGTCTGCAAGGCTTGTGATCCTCCTCAAGTTCAATCCTGTGCATACAAATGTCGGGACTAATCCCCTTCATGTCATCCAAAGAATAACCCATAGCTTTCCTATTTTTCTTAAGCACAGCTAACAAAGCGGTCAGCTGATCATCATCAAGCTTAGCACTAACAATGACTGGATATTACTCTGTATCATCTAAGAAAGCATATTTAAGATAAGAAGGAAGAGGCTTACGATGAGGTAGCTTTACCTCTATGGCACAGAGAGTACTAATCATTTGTTCCACCCTCTCTCCTTCAGCGTCGGTGAGTTCACGCTCATCTAAAGCAGCTTCAAGTAAATCCAATACAGCATCATTGTTATCTGGGTTATCTGCACACTCATCCAAAAGCATTAGAGCTTCTAGTGGGTCCTTTATAGAAGAACCCGACCAGAAGTCATAAACAGACTCGTCAACAATATCAACAGAATAACATGTATCCTCTATCACTGGCCGAGCCAAAGTGCTAGGCAGACTGAAGGTAATTGCGTCATCCCCCACTGCAAGAGTCAAACGCCTTTATTTGACATCAATAATGGCCCTAGCTGTACATAAGAATGGTCTTCCTAGTATAATTAGGGGCCGGGTATCCTCAGCTATGTTTAAAACAATAAAGTCCACTGGTATAAGAACTTGCCTACTTTTACAGGCACGTCCTCTAAGATACCCAAGGGTCATCTCACAGATCTATCAGCCATCTGTAATGTAATGTTAGTCATTTTAAGGTGACCCATATTAAGCTTCTTGCAGATAGAAAAGGGCATGACATTGACACTGGCTCCTAAATCACAGAGAGCCTTGTCTATTACTTCATTGCCTATAGTACAGGTAATAGAGAAACTACCCGGGTCTTTCATTTTAGGTAGAGCTTTATTTAAAAGTAAATTACTAGACTCTTCCATAAAAGCAACAGTCTCAAATTCACTAAGCTCTCTCTTACGCATCACAATATCTTTCATAAATTTAGCGTAAGTAGGTACCTGGGTAATAAGTTCGGTAAAAGGGACAGTTACCTGGAGGTTCTTGACCACGTCTACAAACTTACCGTACTGTCGCTCTACCTTAGCATCCTTTAGACGTCCTGGATAAGGAACCCTGGTAGCAATGAGTGGACTCGCGACTTTCTCTTTAGCTTTAGTAGCACGTGACGCCTTCACAGTAGGGGAAGGTGACACGGTAGCGGAAGTAAATGTTGTATTTGATGTTCCGCTGGTTCTGGTGCTCGATCGAATGATTTTTTCAGGAAAATCACTCGATCGAGGAATATGAACCTCTCGATCGAGTTCTTCAATTTCAACTTCTGTCGATTGAGTCCCAGAATCACTCGATCGAACAAATTTTCCTGCCAAATTACTCGATCGAGAAGAATTAACTCCTCGATCGAAGTCTTCGAATTGGGCACTTCTCGATCGAGTTGGCATTATACTCGATCGAGTACTGGGAGAGGCTAAATCACTCGATCGAGCTATATTTTCACTTGATCGAGCTGTAGGATGATATTCACCAGGGATATCGTCTATTAGCTCCTCCAACTCGTTATCCGGGGTATCATCAGCTGTCACAACCCCGTCTTCCGGCATTTTCGATCCATCATAGGTAAGACCGCTTCGGAGATTAATGGCATTTATTGGGTGTAACACCCCTAATTTCCGTAATATAATTCTATAATTTTATTTTCCCATATTTCATATTTTATTTTCCGGGAAAATATTTGTCTCTTGTCTTTTGGGCTCGTTGGGCTAGAAAACGGTGAAGACCCGCTCCTTCCTTGGGTCTCACGTGTTTCTTGGTGTAGATGGGTAAGTTTTGGGCCTAAGCTTAGAATAAACCCATGAGCTTCTCTATAAATATTTGGGGAAACCAAACCCTTGCTTTTCTTTTCTCATAGTTCTCAAAACCCTAAACCTAATTTCTCTCCTCCTCCTTCCTCCTTTGTGCCGTGTGCCTCCACCCTTCCTAGGGTTTCGTGCCGCACCTCTTCCTCCTTCCTTCATCATCTTTCGTGCTTAGATCGATCCTACTTTTTGGATTTATCTACCTTCTTCGTAAGTTTTATGTTTCGCATAATTTAAAGTTTTTATAGTTTTTATAGTTTATATATATATATATATATATAGTTAGTTAGTTAGTATATTTATTAGATTCGTTATCTTTGGCACGTGGATGATTCAATGAAGGCGTGGAAGTTGCTCCTGGAGAGGACGTTTATATCGTTGAAGACGATCTTTAGGTTTATTTCCTTAATATGGTAACTAGGTGTTTTCTTTTAATTGTGTTTATGCCAATTTGATTTAATTAATATGATTTAATGAATGTTTTGTATGATTAGTACATGTTTGATTGTTTATTATCATGTTAATTATGTTTTCTCATGTTTGTATATGTTTCAATGCATTAATTATATATCATATGTTGTTTATATGTTTATTATGGGTGTCATGAGCGTAATTAGGGTTTCCGAATCAAACCCTAGTGACGGCATGATAGGCGGCTAAGAGTTCTCTCCAGAGTTATAGCTAAAGCTAGTGTAACCTTGATGATGATTCAAGTGTTATAGCTGAAGTTAGTACAACTTTGGGTAGTTACTCTAGTTATGGCTGAAACAGGTATAACCATGGAAATATGATTCAAGGTTATAGCCGAAGCTACTATAACATTGAAGTACGAGTCAAGGTTATAGCTGTAACTAACATACCCTGAGATTTATGGCTCAAGGTTATGGTTGGAACTAGTATAACTTTGAGGTTCGTATCAAGGTTATAGTTGAGGTAAGTATAACTTCAAGATATATATGTTGAAGTTATAGTCGAGGTTACTATAGCCTCGCATCCAGAGTTTATGTTATGGTTAGGTTTACTATAACATTGGATGGTTAATGTTAAAGTTATTGTTAGGTTTGTTTACCTCTCATTAGACTCCTCTAATAATGAACTAATTAACTTCTTAATTAATTGTTCTTTAGATCTAGTGCATGCATAACAAAATAAGAGATTTATAAGAAAATAATGTCCCTTACATTGTTGATTTCGGTTTTGTGGGCACAAGTAAGGTCTCCTACCTTCACTTGTTCTTGAGCTATGATGAATATTAGGATGATCCTCCAAAGACTCCAAGTATAGAAGCCACTCCTCTTGATTGCACCCAAGATTATCCCTTATCTCTACTAAATAATATGTGCTAGATATTTGTTTAGTAGTCTACCTTAAAATTGATTACTAATACTCATTTATTACACTAATAATATTAGTAATCTCTTTGAACAATTTGAATCAAAACTTCTCATGTTTTGATAGAAAGAAAACTATGAATAATGGAGGTTTTGCATGTGATAAAGATGTAAGCATCTTTTTAGAGAATAAGTGAAGAAAAGTATGAACAACAAAATGTTCTCACAACACACCCTCAAATGGTCCGTCCAAAATGCTCTTATTAGAGCCATTTTGGTCCTTTCAAAATCACATGCTATATTGTGTAGGTAGTAGGCTTTAGCTAGATTAAAGTTGTGTCATAAGATGTTGGAGTATCTTTCCAACAACTAAATGACAAAGCTATAAAACTCAAGCATCCCTCTTATTTGGACGGTACACTTGTGCTATTATGGTCCATTTTTTGTCTTATAATATTTGTCCCACAAATGCTTATAAGTCTTATGTTTAATTATCTTACATAATTAAATATTAATTTAATCATACAACAATTATATGACAAATTAATAAACATATATTCACTCAACTTATTGAGTAATATTTTACCATTATATCAATATATAATGGGTCCCATAATTGCTAGTTAGTTAAATTTACAACCTCTTGTAAATGTAAATAACTAATTACCTCTACCTCGAAATATTTATAAAACCTCAACATAATTTAGTGAATTAACATATTAATCCACTAAATAGGATCTTATTTAATCACATTATAATAAGATACATATTTCCTCTCATAAATATAAATTGTTCATATTTAAGGAATTAATCAACTTGTATCAACATACAATTAATTAAATTTACTGATAAGGGCATCATCCTTTAGGTGTGACCTTAAGGGATCAACTGACCACCACCGTCCCACGACAGTAACGTCCAACTCTAGCAAGCCAATCGTTACTGATTAATGTTGATCAGTTGACTATATAATAAGTCATCCCTTACGTATTCTTAATATGAAATTTAAATATGATATTAAATCATGTGATCGCACTATTGTTGAGGACACATTTTCCAACAATCTCCCACTTGTCCGAGATAAGTGTGCGTCACCATTTCTCTTGTCCTATTACAATCTCCCACTCAATGCAAGGTGTCTTCCAGGTCGTACTTGCACTTGATCATATCTTGAGTGGTTTCCTCGATCTGGAGAGTAACTGTCTGACCGGAATTATCTACCATGGATACCTTCCGAGCATGGCCACGCATTTCCAGTTAACTACTCCTCGAGTGGCCTTGAGATTTCAAACAACCCTGACAAGGGCTGGACAATTCCTATTGCACCATTCCCTTTGTTCAGCCACAGTTCATCATAACCCAAAATATACCCAGTTTAACCTCATTAACGAAGTCGCAGAGTATAAATCAAAGCTAATCAGAAATTTGTGCTAACTTGGGCGAATAGTCTCTAGTCAAAAGAATTGACTCATAAGAATACTATAGTAGCTCTTGCCACGACCAGGCTTTTGGAATTACCAGAACTCTATAAGCGGTCACTGCTCGACAGAGTGTCCCATACAGTCTGCCTATGTGATCGACTAGTCATCCCATATGACTCTATGGCACTTGAACTTGCCATCAATCGCATCACACTCTAGTCACTTCGAGACGTCACTTCATATAAGTAACTAGGGGCGAATACCATGTCAATCCAGTTCACTTTAATGGGGTTCAATTTGTCTCTACAACCCATTCGGATACGACAAGGTAACTGGTGAGTTTAACGAAACTCAAACGATAAATGCGATTATCACATATGAATAGTCAATACACTTATTACTACTTCATATCCTATAATCTTTAGTGTATAATTAACACTAGTTAAAATGCAATAAAAGCTTGGCAAGTGGATATACCCTATATCCATATATTCCAACTTTATTAATTGCTATTTCCTTCCATTCAATGTCATCTCTAATGACATGAATTTATCTAAGTATATGTCTAGACTTCTGACTAGACTTGGGCTCTTTAACTTGAAAGATGCTCCCACTGTTATCACATAACTTGTGGTAAAGTCATTTGTAGAGGGATTCACCCTTAATCCCTACGTTGACCATTTTATCACAATTTACTTAGATTCCTTTTGTAGAAATTACAATGTGCGAAACTAAAACACTTTTCTAGTCTTCTACTCCTTAGTCAATAAGACATCCTAGGATTTCAACAAATCCTTTTCAGTTTGGAAACTAAGGTTTGTGCAACTCTTCAACACCTAACTTAGTTTTATCATCCAAACATATGAAAGAATCCTTAATTCTTCTCAAGAATCTCAAGAATGTTCTTTAAGGCTTTCACAAGCGATATCATGGGAATTATCTTGTTATTGACTTATTATGCTCCAAGAATATGATTCATCACGACGTGTGCATTTAATGGCATACATGATCGTTCTAATGTCGGAAACATTAGCAATCGATTTCATGTAATCAACAACTTAATAGGTTCAGTGAACGACTATGACTCCATCATAGTAATTCCACTTCCATCAACGTGAATAACCTATTCAACCTTGTTGATATTAAACAGATACAAAAGATCTTATCCTCATAAGACTCTCAACTCTATGCCAATATTCTCTCTCATAGATTCAAAAATCTAGAATACTTTGCACCCTTTTCAAGTCTCCCAATCAATCTTTCACAGAAGAAAGCATTGGTACATTATTCTCAATAAGTAATATGTCATCAACATATAAGACATGGAGAAACAATTCAAGCTCCCACTTAACTTCATGTATAATCATGATTCTTCAATCATGTGAATAAAATCATTCACTATTATCACATGAACGAAAAGTATAATCCTTTAAAGTTTGCTTAAGACCATTCTAGGATCACTTAAGAAAGCTACGCATAAGATGTTAGGATTCCTAGATCTTTATCTAAGCCTTTGTGTTCCAAACACATCCTTCGCTAAATTCCCATTTTAGAATAGTGAATTTTATTTGCCTTTCTTCATTAAAATGAAAATGCGGCAATTCCTAACATAACTAATCTTGATCAACATCTTTATGTCAATCTATGCATTTGAGTACTCTAAAGCTCTGTTTACCTTTAAAGAGACCCTCTCTTTAAAGTAAATGTACTCTTGAGTAACAATTTCCGGATTGTAATGCTACGGCTCGTATGTAACAAGGTTGATTTGGAATAAGGTCATAATACCATTACTTTCACAAAACAATATTTTAACAATAAGACATGTGCCCTAAACTCCCACTGAACTATACTCCCATTCTATCTTATAGATTATAGTTCCATTACTTTCACAAAGTAACACTCTAACTATAAGACATGTTTGTAACGATCCAATCTACTCCCACTCTATCTCTCAGAAATACATCTATCTTCTTGAGAGATAGCTTTGTGAGTTACAAACATATATGGAGTATTGGAAGTTTCTCTATACTAACACATTGGCACATAAAAGACCAGCTCCATTATGGCAGCTTGATTCATGTTATATGCGAATCTGGTCCATGTTATTTGTTAAATAGACTCTCTATTTCAGGTATCTCCTGGTTGACCATCCGTTTAGAATTACGTGTCCGTTTTGGATTGTAAATTCCCAAAATTTGAGTTCAACAACTCAAACTGACTCATATTAGTTCAATTGGTTCTCTACATCATTTAGAAATTTCTCAAATGCTTCACTTTATATTTGATTAAGTAAATATACCCATATCTACTTAAATCATCATTAAAAGTGACAAGGTAGTCATAAATTCCCCTTGCGGTGATGCTCATTAGAACACATACATCGTCATGTATTAATCCCAACAAATCACTTGCTCGTGTCCCTTTACCATTAAAGGGAGTACAAATCATTTGCGAAGGAGATGAGACTCGCATATCCCATATGATTGTAAATTAAATGGTCCAATAAATCTAGTTGACACTAGCCTTTTAATGCGTTTCTCATTTATGTGACCTAATTGAAAAAGCCAAATGTACAAATCATTTGGATTAATAGTTATGAGTCTTTTGGATCGTATTATGAAGATATCTTTGCTTGAGTTGGAAGTGTCTAAAACTTGTATATCATAAAGATAAGTAACATGGCTCACAGCCATGTCTGTTTTCAACAAAATAAATCCTTTCATGTCTAACATAGAAATGGAAATAATGTTTTAGACAAGGTGGGTACATAATAACAATTATGTAGATTACAACTCAAAGCTATTAACTAAAACAAGTACATAAGTCCCTCTTGAAGTGGAGGCTACCCTAGCTCCATTTCCTTGTCGGAGATTTACATCACTCTTGTTTAGTTTTTCTACATTTCCAAGTCTCACTTGGTGTAATAAGTCCAACTTTGATATCTCCCAAATACTTGGGGAAATTTCGCTTCCAATGGCCCATGACATTACAATAATGACATTACTCATAGGATTGGAAACCCTTCTTGGTCTTGGTTTTGGTACTCCCACTATCCATTTCCAATTCATTATCAGGTTTGGGTTTCTCACCCATCTTTGCCTTTCCTTTATTAATACCAATACTCCTTTCAGTTGCAAGGACACTCTTGCTAGAACTCCCACTGAATTTAATATTTCTCCTTGTTTCTTTAAACAAGGATGCCTTGAGTTTAGTTTGATTTTCTTCCCAAGATTTTCTTACCAAAGCGGTGGGCATAAATATTGGAGTGGGAGGTGTGGAAGTGGTAAAGTAGCAAAGATTTCATCCTGACTAATGCCAAAGCGTAATTCTCTAATCGTATCATTGTCATACTCGGAGCGCTTTTCATCGAATGACTGGAGCCATGAATTAATGGTGATTGGTGTAGGAGTATTAGATGAATTCATTGCGAATAAATAACTACAAAAACGGAAATGAAGGAAATAATTAACATCTATCGTTTTGATAATACTTGTAAATTTCAATACAAGTATTGCATTTATATAGTGACCTCTACACAACTATTATAAATGATTCCGAGATCCAAATTCATATTAATACGGGTACGGTGAGCCGAGTCATCCCTTATTAATATAACTCGGTAGATTAACCCCTTAATCGATTCTACTTCTAGAACTCTCGGTCGATAAAAATTACTCTAATTTTCATCTTTAGCCCGGAACACATGCGACTACGGTCACGAATACTTCCGTTGAGCTCAATCCAAATTTCGATGTAATAACATTTTATTACCCAGTTACCCAACGTAACAAGGTTTGTATTACAGTGAAGCCGGATTAACTCCTTTATGAAATAGGGATTCATGGTTTCTACTATTTGGTAAGGCTAATTCTCAATTATTATAAGTGAGAGGTCTTGTCAATTTATTATCTATCACGTTTTAAGTGAACTAAAGCTGTGAACTACGATAATTATAATTGACATGGTCGATGACTCGATATGATATGCATGTTGTTGTTTATGGCGATTTGGCAATGCATGTAACATATTAAAAGAAATGCAAAGTAATAAATAAAAATTCCTAGTATGGCCTTCCTAAAAACAGAAAATCAAATAATCTATTACATATTCGGAAACTAACTCCTTTGGTCCCTTGAATCTTCAAGTGGCACGCCTCCCAAGAACACCGTCTTCGTCGGATCACCTTTCCGAATGGCACCGTCTTGAAGATACTCCATAATTACAAATAATACTAAAAATACAAAGCTATTCCTATTATACATTTGTAAAATGGAAAAACTAGTAAAAATAAAAGTGATACGAGATCACATTAAATTACAACCGAATCAATATTCCCTTTCATTACGGGTAATATCGATTAAAATTAAGGCCATACTAAGATAAAATTACATAATTCAAAATTATATAAATAAAAGACATTCCACAATTGAAATATGCAGCATTATAATATGTGTCTATCATGCCAAATTATGTGCCAAATCGCCCTATTTAACTTATATCTTTTATATAACCCGGTTTTATGGAAATGCGTGATCGTAACTTCTTAAAATCACAAATTAACACTTAAATCACATCTAAGCTCAATTTAATTATCCTAACACTCTTAGGACTCAAAAATTAGTCATCACTCAATTTTTGACAATAATTCAACTTGATTTAATTTTTATGCTCATATTTGACCTTAAAATCATAATATATTTGAAATAAATCTAAATTAAATTACAATAATTTCAAAATTTTAATTTTAAATTTTTGACAATTCTGGAATATATCCATGACAGTCATAATGTCAAAAATCATGGTTAAAATTTTCAAATTAATTTTGAGAAAATATAGTTGCATTTTACCGGTTTTATCTCATAAAATATCTAAAGTATCCAAAAATTAATCCAATCAATTTTACAACCTTATATCTTATTATTAGGATATTTATGCAACCTAAAATAATTTTCTCATGCCATGCAATTCGTTTTACCTATTTATGCTAAAATAGTCACTATTTATGCCATTTTTACACTAAAAATTCATAAATCATGCTAAACGAGATCATTTAATGTCCAAATTTACATAAACTCATTACATTATGCATGTGACAATATATTAAAGTTTCATGGCCTAATTCGAAATTTAACTATTTTTAACCATTTTACCTCTTTTAATCAATTTGTATCTCATAAAAATCATAAATCATGCACTTTTAATCCAATTAATACGAGATTTTACACACAACTTGTAAAATATGCATGTGAGGTCATATAAAATTTTCAAGGTCAGAGAGTAAGTTTAACCATTTTTAGTCATTTTAACCTCCATTTATGCCATTTTTACATTAAAAATTGATAAATCATGAAATATTAATCACATTAATATGATATTTTACATGCAATACATAAAATATTTATGTGAGGTCATACTAAAATACCACGGTCAGTAGTGAAGGTTAACTTATTTTAGTGAATAAAAGTTCATTTTAATCATAAAAATGTAATAAAATCACTAAAAATCATTAAAATGAGTAATAAATTTCCATAAATCATAAAAATGACCAAAAAATATTTTAGGACCAGAATATATAATATGCAAAAATTTTCGTGGCTTTATCTTCATAAAACTCAAATTTTTAGTTTTATATGTTAACATTTTAACTCGGAAAAGCAATAACCGATTATGCATGCAACATCCTTATGCTCTGATACCACTTGTTAGATTTGTTTACCTCTTATTAGACTCCTCTAATAATGAACTAATTAACTTCTTAATTAATTGTTCTTTAGATGTAGTGCATGCATAACAAAATAAGAGATTTATAAGAAAACAATGTCCCTTACATTGTTGATTTCGGTTTTGTGGGCTCAAGTAAGGTCTCCTACCTTCACTTGTTCTTGAGCTATGATGAGTATTATGATGATCCTCCAAAGACTCCAAGTATAGAAGCCACTCCTCTTGATTGCATCCAAGATTATCCCTTATCTCTACTAAATAATATGTGCTAGATATTTGTTTAGTAGTCTACCTTAAAATTGATTACTAATACTCATTTATTACACTAATAATATTAGTAATCTCTTTGAACAATTTGAATCAAAACTTCTCATGTTTTGATAGAAAGAAAACTATGAATAATGGAGGTTTTGCATGTGATAAAGATGTAAGCATCTTTTTAGAGAATAAGTGAAGAAAAGTATGAACAACAAAATGTTCTCACAACACACCCTCAAATGGTCCGTCCAAAATGCTCTTATTAGAGCCATTTTGGTCCTTTCAAAATCACATGCTATATTGTGTAGGTAGTAGGCTTTAGCTAGATTAAAGTTGTGTCATAAGATGTTGAAGTATCTTTCCAACAACTAAATGACAAAGCTATAAAACTCAAGCATCCCTCTTATTTGGACGGTACACTTGTGCTATTATGGTCCATTTTTTGTCTTATAATATTTGTCCCACAAATGCTTATAAGTCTTATGTTTAATTATCTTACATAATTAAATATTAATTTAATCATACAACAATTATATGACAAATTAATAAACATATATTCACTCAACTTATTGAGTAATATTTTACCATTATATCAACATATAATGGGTCCATAGTTGCTAGTTAGTTAAATTTACAACCTCTTGTAAATGTAAATAACTAATTACCTCTACCTCGAAATATTTATAAAACCTCAACATAATTTAGTGAATTAACATATTAATCCAGTAAATAGGATCTTATTTAATCACATTACAATAAGATACATATTTCCTCTCATAAATATAAATTGTTCATAATTAAGGAATTAATCAACTTGTATCAACATACAATTAATTAACTTTACTGATAAGGGCATCAACCTTTAGGTGTGACCTTAAGGGATCAACTGATCACCACCGTCCCACGACAGTAACGTCAAACTCTAGCATGCCAATCATTACCGATTAATGTTGATCAGTTGACTATATAATAAGTCATCCCTTACGTATTCTTAATATGAGATTTAAATATGATATTAAATCATGTGATCGCACTATTGTTGAGGACAGATTTTCCAACAGTTATAGCTGAAGTTACTACAACATTGGTTGCTTATACTTGTTTCATATGTTGTATTGTGTTCAACGTGTTATGTCCTTGTGATTGCATATATCTTTGGTTACTCTTATTCATCTGATAGGTAGGATGGTCAGTTATACTATCCTGTGAGTTTAGTCGTGATGTTGTTCACGTATGTTAGTACAGTTAGTTATACTGTGCATTTGTTTGTTGGCTGGTTTGAATAGATGACGGTAGTATCAGTTATATACTATCGGAACGAACAAACGCTACCCTTCCGGGACTGGTGAATGGTCTATGATCGCCGGGAGGGTAACAGAGGCAGTGCATTAAACGCTATGTTCCCCGAATGTCGTTCGGTTTACCGAGAGTCTGGCCAGGTCCTAGACATATAGGCAGTGGTTATACGCTATACATAGTACCTTGGAGGCAGTGCGTTATACGCTCCGCACCGATGGAGGCAGTGCGTTATACGCTCCATCAGCTAGAGGCAGTGCGTTATACGATCTAGCAGTTAGAGGCAGTGTGTTATACGCTCTAACGGCGTTTGCTCTATTCGGCTATGCTTTGATGATAGCTTTGTGCCTTCTGTTGCTGTGGATTGTATGTCGCCATGTTTGCTATGCTTTAATGCTAGCTTTGTGCCTTTCGTTGATGCGGTCGTTTGTTGCTACTAGTCTTGTAAGTGTTCATGGTCTAGTGGTTACATATGGTCTAGGTTTGCATGAGTGCATTCATCTAAAGTTGATAAGTCATGGTAAGCTTTGTTGGATTTTTCATGAGTATAGATGGTCTCACATGTTTACTGGTTTTACATTTTATTTGTTAATGATTGTTGATTATATTCAATTGTTGTAAACATGACTGGGAGAGCATCTAGTTACTCCCGACTGATTATCGACCACCATTCTCAGGTTGTTCAGATGTTTGCTGTTTGGATGATGCTTGCTTGGGGAATGTGCGAAGCGAGCTTATTAATAAATTAGGAGTTTGCCTTATGTTTTAAGAACCTTCGAATAATGTATTAGTTATTTTGGATTTAGTAGCGAACCAGATTGGTCAGGTGTTTCCGCTACCTTGACCCTTTTATCAGTATCGTACTCTGATATTTATTTTATTTTACATTTTTCCTTTGTTTTATAATCCGGGTTGTTACAGTTGGTATCAGAGTGAACACGCTCCCAACTCTCGCTTAGTTGATGACTAAAATAAATGACCTAGTTAATGAGTGAGAATAAATGGGGTAGAAACCAATAGGATTGGTTGGTTTTCTTATGTTTGTAAAGTGTATGAGTAGTTGTTTGGAGTGGTACTTAGGTTCTACCACTTATAACGAGATTTCGTTCTTGCAGATGGTGCGTAACACGAATGGTGAGACCGATGCTGACCGCATCAGGAGACTAGAGGCCGCTTTGGCATCTATGGCCGAAGGTTTCACCAACCACCTCAATAACAACAACAACAACAACCACCACCACCATCCGCAACCGACTGTGTTTGATCGCTTTGCTCGTCACCGTCCTCCGACTTATGATGGTGCGTATGATCCTACTGCCTTGGAGGCTTGGATTCGAGAGATCGAGAAGTTGTTCCTCGCTACTGGATGTCCTGAGGATCAGAAGGTGGATATTGCCACCTATTATCTGAAGGACGAGGCCGACAACTGGTGGGCTCTTGCTAGAGCTGGCCTGGAAGTTCAACTAGGATATGGTTGGGCTGTTTTCTCTGAAGCGCTGAAGAAGAGGTTCTATCCTGATGAGATGCGTTGGCAGAAGGAGCAGGAGTTCCTTCGTATACAGCAAGGTTCCATGACCGTTGAGGAGTACACCAACAAGTTCGTGAAGCTGTCACGTTTCGTTACTTCTGTAGCTATGGACGAGGTTTCAAGAACTCATCGCTATGAGAAGAATCTAGCTCCTAAAGTCCAGACTGCTATGTCTGGTATTCCTTCAACTTCTTTCCAGCAGGCTTACGATCGTGCTCTTAGCATTTATGATTCAGTTCTTGCTACCGAGGCTGAGGAGGGTGCGAAGAGTAAGTTCGTGAAGAGGCCTTATGTTGCTCCCAGTACTTCCCAGAAGAAACAGAAGTATGAGGCTCGTCCGTACACTCAATGCGATCAAGGCCAAGCTAAGAAGGATTGGACTTGCTTCAAGTGTGGAAAGGCGTACCATCCGGGTAGGAACTGCTTATCTGGTACTCCGCTTACATGTTATACCTGCAAGGCTCCGGGACACAAATCGATCGATTGTCCCCAGAAACCAAAGACGGAAGCACCAAAGGTTGATGCTCCGAAGACTGGCCGAGTGTTCGTTATGAGTCGTGCTGAAGCAGATGCTAATCCAGATGTGGTTACAGGCACCTTTCTCGTTCATTCTTTAACTGCTTTTGTTCTTTTTGATACGGGTGCATCGATGTCTTTTGTATCCGAATCCTTTTCTGTCCGTGCCAGACTCTCTTCTTCATCATCCGTTCATACCTCTATATCCCTTCCTACGGATGAGATTGTTTCTTACTCCGTTCTTTTCAAGGACGTACCTGTCAGTATCACAGGGGCGATCCTTCCTGACGATCTCGTCCAATTCAAACTCGGAGAGTTTGATGTGATTTTGGGTATGGATTGGCTATCTCGCTATGACGCTAGGTTCCTGTGTCGTGATCAGAAGATCGTTCTTAAGAGTCCTACAGGTTCAAGGGTTTCTTATCAGGGTGTTAAGGTTACACCACTGTTAAGTGGGTTTCTGCTTTGAAGATGGTTAACATGGGTAGAAAGGGTCATCAGATCTATCTGTGCAGTGTCAAGGTGTTTCAGTTAAGCCTAAGTTAGAGGATATCCCTGTGGTTAAGGAGTTTCCGGATGTCTTTCCTGAGGATCTACCTGGTATTCCTCCTGAGCAAGATGTAGAGTTCTCGATTGAGTTGTTACCTGGAACTGGTCCCATTTCAAAAGATCCTTATCGTATAGCACCAGCTGAGTTACAGGAACTCAAGAAGCAACTTGAGGAGATGATCGATAAGGGTTTTATCCGACCGAGTGCTTTGCCGTGGGGTGCTCCTGTGTTGTTCGTCAAGAAGAAGGATGTTAGTATGCGGTTGTCCATTGACTACCGTGAGCTGAACAAGGTTACTATCAAGAATAAGTATCCTTTGCCCAAGATCGAGGATTTGTTTGATCAGCTCTGTGGTGCAAGTGTGTTCTCGAAGATTGACCTGAGGTCAGGTTACCATCAGATTCCAGTTAGGAATGAGGATATTCCTAAGACTGCTTTTCGTTCAAGGTATGGCTACTATGAGTTCGTGGTGATGCCGTTTGGGTTGAGGAATGCACCTGCTGTTTTCATGGATCAGATGAACCGCACTTTTAGCGTGTATTTGGATAAGTGTGTCGTGGTGTTCATAGACGACATACTGATTTACTCGAGAGATGAAGCTGAACACGAGAGTCATCTTCATGTTATCTTGGAGACTCTGCGTAAGCAGAAGTGGTGTGCTAAGTTCTCAAAGTGCGAGTTTTGGTTAAAAGAAGTTACTTTCTTGGGTAATGTGATATCTGGCGATGGAGTTATGGTTGATCCGTCGAAGATTTGAGATGTGGTCGACTGGGAGAGTCCGAGGAATGTGAACGAGGTTCGGAGTTTCCTTGGTCTAGCTGGGTATTATTGTCGGTTTGTACATGATTTCTCTAATATCGCGAGACCGATGACTCAGTTAATGAAGAAAGAATCCAAGTTCATTTGGACTGAGGCTTGTGAATCTACCTTTCAGGAGTTGAAGAAGAGGTTGATTACCGCTCCTGTGTTGACTCTACCAGAAGAAGGCGTTGAGTTCGATGTCTTTTGTGATGCGTCGAAGTTTGGGTTGGGTTGTGTCTTGATGCAGAAGGGTAAGGTTGTGGCTTATGCTTCCCGTCATTTGAAAGTTCACGAGATGAACTACCCGACTCACGATCTTGAGTTAGCAGCAGTGGTGTTTGCACTTAAGCTTTGGCGACACTACTTGTATGGAGTCTCTTGCAACTTTTATACGGATCACAAGAGCTTGAAGTATATCTTCACTCAGAGAGATGTTAACATGAGGCAGAGACATTGGTTGGAGCTGCTTAACGACTACAAGATTGAGCTGCAGTATCATGAGGGTAAGGCAAACGTAGTGGCTGATGCTTTGAGTCGCAAGGTGTGTCATGCCATGAGATCCTTGATGGTGTTACCTGATGACTTGAGTCGCGAGTTCCAGAAGATGAACCTTGAGGTAGTTCTTCCTGGTACTTTAGATTTGAGTGCGATGGTTGCTGAACCCGAGATTCTTCATGAGATCCGAGTTAAGCAAAGAGAGGATGAATACTTAGAAGGAGTTCGAGTCGCCATAAGCGAAGGACGTGCCAAAGACTTCGACGTTGGACCTGATGATGGTCTACGATTCCAAGGTCATTGGTGTGTGCCTAGCTGTGAGGTCTTAAAATGTAAGATTCTCAAGGAGGCTCATAGTACTCCCTATTCGGTTCATCCTGGTGGTGATAAGATGTACAAGGATCTGAAGCTAAAGTTTTGGTGGCCGGGTGTGAAGAAAGAGATCGCTGAGTTTATGAGTCGTTGCTTGGTTTGTCAGAAGGTTAAGTTCGAACATCAGAGACCTGGTGGTCTACTGCAACCCTTGGAAATTCCCACATGGAAATGGGATTCGATTTCGATGGATTTCGTTATGGGTTTGCCGAGGTCGCCGAGAGGAATGAATGCGATTTGGGTCGTGGTTGATCGTTTGTCTAAGGTGGCGCATTTCATTCCGGTGAAGGAGACCCGGAGTCTCGAGGAACTAGCGAATGCTTATCAGCGAGAGATCATTCGTCTTCATGGGGTTCCTAAGGATATCATCTCTGACCGTGATCCGAGGTTTTGTTCTCAGTTTTGGAAGAAGCTGCAGTTAGCTTTGGGTAGTGAGCTTAAGATGAGTACGGCTTTTCATGCTGCAACTGATGGTCAGACTGAGCGTACGATTCAGACGCTTGAGGACATGTTGCGAGCTTGTGCTTGGGAGTTTCAAGTTAGTTGGGAGAAGAGTTTACCGCTTGTGGAGTTCTCTTACAACAACAGTTACCAAGCTAGTATTCAGATGGCTTCATTTGAGGCACTTTATGGAAGGAAGTGTCGTAGTCCTTTGTGTTGGGACGATTCTAGTGAGGCTGTCGTTCTTGGCCCGGAGTTGGTTCAAGAATCGATTGAGTAGGTGAGGTTGATCCACGAGAAGCTTAAGGCAGCTCAGGATCGACAGAAGACTTATGCAGACTTGCGGCGTAGGCCGATTGAGTTTAAGGTTGGCGATAAGGTTTTTCTTAAGGTTTTGCCGATGAAAGGTGTTAAGAGGTTTGGGCTTAAGGGCAAGCTTAGTCCTAAGTACATTGGACCGTATGAGGTGCTCGAGAGAGTTGGCGAGGTAGCCTATAGGTTGGCTTTACCTCCGAACTTGTCGAAGGTTCACGATGTGTTCCATGTGTCGCAGTTGTGTCGTTATTGCAGTGATCCTTCTCATGTTCTTCAGGCTGATGTTATCGAGGTTGAGCCTAACCTGAAATATGAGGAACGTCCTGTTCGCATTTTGGAATGTCAGGAGAAGAGGTTAAGGAATAAGGTTGTACCTTTGGTTCGGGTTCTGTGGAGGAGTCAGAAGTTTGAGCAAGAGAATTGGGAAACCGAATCGTCTATGCGAGAGAAGCATCCACATCTTTTCGAGTGTGGTAGTTCTCTTATCAAGTTTCGAGGACGAAACTTCTTTTTAGGGGGTTGGATTGTAACACCCCTAATTTCCGTAATATAATTCTATAATTTTATTTTCTCATATTTCATATTTTATTTTCCGGGAAAATATTTGTCTCTTGTCTTTTAGGCTCGTTGGGCTCGAAAACGGTGAAGACCCGCTCCTTCCTTGGGTCTCACATGTTTCTTGGTGTAGATGGGTAAGTTTTGGGCCTAAGCTTAGAATAAACCCATGAGCTTCTCTATAAATATGAGGAGAAACCCAACCCTTACTTTTCTTTTCTCATAGTTCTCAAAACCCTAAACCTAATTTCTCTCCTCCTCCTTCCTCCTTTGTGCCGTGTGCCTCCCCCCTTCCTAGGGTTTCATGCCGCGCCTCTTACTCCTTCTTTCATCATCTTTCGTGCTTAGATCGATCCTACTTTTTGGATTTATCTATCTTCTTCGTAAGTTTTATGTTTCGCATAGTTTTATAGTTTTTATAGTTTATATATATATATAGTTAGTATATTTATTAGATTCGTTATCTTTGGCACTTGGATGATTCAATGAAGGCGTGGAAGTTGCTCCTGGAGAGGACGTTTATATCGTTGAAGATGATCTTTAGGATTATTTGCTTAATAAGGTAACTAGGTGTTTTACTTTAATTGTGTTTATTCCAATTGATGTAATTAATATGATTTAGTGAATGTTTTGTATGATTAGTACATGTTTGATTGTTTATTATCATGTTAATTATGTTTTCTCATGTTTGTATATGTTTCAATGCATTAATTATATATCGTATGTTGTTTATATGTTTATTATGGGTGTCATGAGCGTAATTAGGGTTTCCGAATCAAACCCTAGTGACGGCATGATAGGCGGCCAAGAGTTCTCTCAAGAGTTATAACTAAAGCTAGTGTAACCTTGATGATGATTCAAGTGTTATAGCTGAAGTTAGTACAACTTTGGGTAGTTACTCTAGTTATGGCTGAAACAGGTATAACCTTGGAAATATGATTCAAGGTTATAGCCGAAGCTACTATAACATTGAAGTACGAGTCAAGGTTATAGCTGGAACTAACATACCCTGAGATTTATGGCTCAAGGTTATGGTTGGAACTAGTATAACTTTGAGGTTCGTATCAAGGTTATAGTTGAGGTATGTATAACTTCAAGATATATATGTTGAAGTTATAGTCGAGGTTACTATAGCCTCGCATCCAGATTTTATGTTATGTTTAGGGTTACTATAACATTGGATGGTTAATGTAAAGTTATAGCTGAAGTTACTACAACATTGGTTGCTTATACTTGTTTCATATGTTGTATTGTGTTCAACGTGTTATGTCCTTGTTATTGCATATATCTTTGGTTACTCTTTTTCATCTGATAGGTAGGATGGTACATTATACTATCCTGTGAGTTGAGTCGTGATGTTGTTCACGCATGTTAGTACAGTCAGTTATACTGTGCATTTGTTTGTTGGCTGGTTTGAATAGATGACGGTAGTATCAATTATATACTATCGGAAGGAACAAACGCTACCCTTCAGGGACTGGTGAATGGTCTATGGTCGGGGGGGGGGGGGGGTGGGTAACAGAGGCAGTTTGTTAAACGCTCTGTTCCCCGAGTGCCGTTCGGTTTACCAAGAGTCTGGCCAGGTCTTAGACATATAGGCAGTGGTTATACGCTATACATAGTACCTTGGAGGCAGTGTGTTATACGCTCCACACCGATAGAGGCAGTGCGTTATACGCTCCATCAGCGAAAGGCAGTGCGTTATACGCTCTATCAGTTAGAGGCAGTGCGTTATACGCTCTAACGGCGTTCGCTCTATTCGGCTATGCTTTGATGATAGCTTTGTGCCTTCTGTTGCTGTGGATTGTGTGTCGCCATGTTTGCTATGCTTTAATGCTAGCTTTGTGCCTTTCGTTGATGTGGTCGTTTCTTGCTACTAGTCTTGTAAGTGTTCATGGTCTAGTGGTTACATATGGTCTAGGTTTGTATGGTTGCATTCGTCTAAAGTTGATAAGTCATGGTAAGCTTTGTTGGATTTTTCATGAGTATAGATGGTCTCACTTGTTTACTGGTTTTACATTTCATTTGTTAATGATTGTCGATTATATTCAATTGTTGTAAACATGACTGGGAGAGCATCTATTTACTTCCGACGACTGATTGTCGACCCCCATTCTCAGGTTGTTCAGATGTTTGCTGTTTGGATGATGCTTGCTTGGGGAATGTGCGAAGCGAGCTTAATAATAAATTAGGAGTTTGCCTTAAGTTTTAAGAACCTTCGAATAATGTATTAGCTGTTTTGGATTTAGTAGCGAACCGGATTGGTCAGGTGTTTCCGTCACCCTGACCCTTTTATCAGTATCGTACTCTGATATTTATTTTATTTTACGTTTTTCCTTTGTTTTATAATCCGGGTTGTTACACTGGGTCACATGGAGGTGGTTGATTCGCTTGGTTTTGCGCGAGTGTTAGACGCGCAACTTGCTCTCTTAGCTCTACTATGGCAAGATTATCCTTATCGGACTTCTTCTTAAACTGGTGCGTTAAGTTCAATACCAAGGATTTCAATTCGGTGAACTCCTCATTTGTAGAGGCCGAATCTGGTTGCAACATTAGTGTAGGGGAGCCAGAAGTACTCGTTGAGGTCAAGTCCTCATATAACTTAGAGAATGGCACTCCTTGCTTGAATTTTTGATAAGCAAGGACGCGCTCTACATTCGCCATACAACCAATAGGGTCACGCCCCTCCATACCGCATCTACCACATGCTATCTCATGCTCAGTAATAGCACAAACTTGTTCGTGCTCACCCATGGTCTGTATAATCTCCGGACTACCTAGCCTTTCGCTAGGACTTTCCACCTCAGCTAGTGTCAACTCATTTACATACCTACCTCCTCGGGGATTTCCATATTCGGCAACGTGGATGGCCATTTCCTCAATAAGATGCCACCCTTTATCATCCTCTACATTTTTCTGGAACCTCCCCTTGGCCGCATTATCAAGAATAGCTCTCTGGTCCGGATACAGCACATTGTAGAATTGGGTACATAAGAACCAACGCTTGAAACCATGATGAGGTACAGATCGGACGAGCTTCTTGAACCTAGTTCAAGCCCCGTTCAGGTCTTCAGTAGGTAGTTGCTCAAATGTAGTAATTTGAGCTCTCAACGCATTAGTGCGCTGTGGTGGGAAGTATCGTCTGTAAAAGGCTAAGGCAAGGGAATTCCAGTCGGTTACACCGACAGCTTCCCTGTCCAAATCTCTCAACCATTCCCAGGCATCATCAGTCAAGGAGAAAGGGAAAAGGACTCCCTTAAATCTATCTTGTGTTACCCCAGCAGCTAGAGGAATGGTGGAGCAATACTCTGTAAATAGCTCTATATGCTTGCACGGATCCTCCCCAGGTACCCCCCTGAAGAGATTTCTCTCAACCAGCTGTATATAAGAAGGGTGGATTCCAAAGGTCCCCGAATCAGTAGTGGGTAGCAGGAAACCTTTAGGAAGGGTATCCACCGTAGGCTCTGAATGACTGGCTATATTCGGCATTCTAGCAGATAGAATTTACAGGAAGACAGGTACGACAATGTTCTCTTCTAGAACAGATATCCTGCAAAACTTATTAAGAACTTGCAAAAATATGAGATCAATATCAAGGAATAAATTCCTTGAGACGAGAGACGAGAGACAAACTCAATAGAAGCAACAAAATTACGCCACCTCCCCGGCAACGGCGCCAAAATTTGATACCGTCGTCAGGTACCAAAAATAAAACCTAGATACACTAACAGAAGCTAGTAGTAAGTAGGGTCGATCTCCACAGGGAGATGGGAAAAATGTCAGCTTTAACTAAGTCCGACTCGGTAACAGTTTTGAGGGTTTTAGTTGTTTGTTCTATTCTAATGAGGTCAAGCGAAAGAAAGAAAGCGAGAGAGTAGAGATTAAACAAGCAGGGAGAAAATAGCTAAGACAATCGGTTCGCCATGATTCTCTAGTCATGCAATCTAGGTCTCAGGTCAATGCAAGTATGATCTATGAGACAATGAATATCTCCTTCCGATCTCAATTCGCCCTGAAACACAAATAGCTTAGCTTCCGCCCTCACTATAGTGTTCTAATGTTCGCTACAAGTCTCACCCCTTCCAATCTTCCGATCTAGGTCGGGGTTTACTGTGATTTATTTACTAATTGCGTCGACTCAATTAGACAAGAACAATTATAAGTAGTGATTAACAACATAGACTAAACTAGCATCAAACCTAATAATTCAATTTACACTTTCCTTAAAATCATGGCTCTCCTATGTCTTAGCAAGGGAGATTAGCTATGCATTATTATCGGGGTAGCAACAATCACACATAAGCAAAAGAGATTAAACAAGATAACTAGAACGACGAGAGATTAATAATAACAATTCTAAGTAAAGGGAGAAAGAAATAAAAGGCAACAATAGATTAAGATTAAGAATTAAAGAAGAATAGAGGTACCGATTAAAAATTGTAAGATCCAAGCCAAAGGTTTAGAACAAGAGTCTGAGAGAGTAAAAAAAGGAAGAGAGGAAGTGTCATAGTCTAAGATCTGATGAAGAAGAATAAACGTAGTTCTTAACCGAACATATATCCTAATTACAAGGCCCATCTCGAATTAAGCCAAAAACACGCATTAATAGCAAAGTCTCTCGATCGAATGAAACGAAACCACTCGACCGAGGACAAACCCTGAAATTCTCTCGATCGAACAGAAATGTTGTTCGATCGAGTACTCCTTGTATCATCCCTTTCGATCGAGCAACAGAACAGCTCGATCGAGTGATTCTTCGATGGATAAAGCATTCGACCGACCAAATAGTTAGTCGATTGAGCTATATTGGCACATAGGACTCTTTGGCACCTTCCGAAGTCAGCTCATGCGTCTTTAGGTGATGGATTCCAAGCTCCGATTCCTTATTCTCCAAAATGCATGCAAATGAGACAAGTTTAGGCTCGGTTTTGCTCCTTTCTGGTCCGTACCTGCAATTTACACAAGACAAACCAAAGTAGACTATTCGGGGGTATTTGTAGCTAGACGCCACGTAAATAATACAGAAATGCGTGTAAAAATGAGGTAAAAACCTTATATAAAATACACGCATCAACTGGCCACCTCGGAAATAGGCGACAATTACACAGACACACAAACGTCAGTTTCAATAAATAGAGTATGGTACGACACAAGTGTGTGAATATGCAACATGGCTATGATATGAATGACAGGCTATCAAACAACCACCACGCCAGTACCGGGACATGCCCCAACGTACCCACAACCACCGGTGCCAGAGACATGCCTGCGACACCACTACTCACAAACAGGTACCGGAAGACGCCCAGACGTACCGGGCCCGGAAGCCAACCGGGTCCCCTGCCAGACGTCGTGTTTCAACTACACGAGTCCCTCCAAACTCAAGTCATTAATGTGCACATCCCTCTTGGTCTGGGAAGCTCCAAGAGGCGACCCAAGCGTGAGACGGTTTCCCAACTGCCTCACGTCTCCTCAACAACAAATAACCAAACATGTCCTCCGACATACCAAAATAACACAAATACGCAAGATACCATATAACATGCCAATTACCGGCTCATTCAATGCAATTAATGAAAAATGACTTATTTAGAAAATAAACACAATATCGAAACTGAATAGGATAAACCTACCTTTTAGCAAATCTCCATAAGCTACTCGACACAAGTAAGATCCGTCTCATAAATCCGTCTCACAAAACCGTCACCTAAATAAAATAATTAAATATATTTAATTTCTAGCTAATCTAATTAAATTATAATATATAATTTAATATAATTAAATTCGAATCCCGACTTGTACCCATTATTTAATAATTAAATCCCGACTTATACCCGTACTCCTTCCTTAACCATAACAGCAACCACTGCCTCCGCTGCCACTGTGGACCACCACCACCAGCCGTGGTGGACCACGGCCAGCAGTCCACAGCCACCAACAACCCACGACCCACGCCCTACATACACACACGACACTCACCACCAACACGCCACCATTGTAGCCACCACCGTGGGCCACCACCACCACAAGGGTCACGACATGACAGCCACCCCAAGCTGCAACCAGACTCCAGCCCACACCCGACTAAACCACCACAAACAGCAACAACAACCACGACAACATCAACATACAATAAGAACCCACAACCGACACCCTCCTTAAACAACTCACTTTCGACCACCTATCACCACCTAACCCGCCACCACTGATGACCACTACAACCCCCACTCAACGCATGACATAACCACCCCATAACCACCCCATAACCACCCATGGTCAGTTACGGTTGAATGGGTAAAAACCCGTCTTAAGACGGTTCTAGAACAACAACAATAACAACCTTTATATTCATGGTCAAACCACCATTCCCACGGTTAAGGGCGGTTAAATTGGCGGGCAAGGGCGGTCAGAGACAGGTCAAGGTCGAGGCGGGTTAACGATTTTAATTAAATATTATATAAACTAGTTTAAGATGGTATTACCTTACGATCTCGAGCGGAGGTACGAAATCTCCATTTTCTTTTCTCCCTTTTCTCTCTTTAAAATGATGGGTAGAGATTGTGTTAGGATAAGGTGAGAATGAGTTGATAAGGGCTAGGTGTATATATATGGGTAGTATACTTATATATGTACGTGTATCGTATTATTATTATTATTATTATTATTATTATTATTATTATTATTATTATTATTATTATTATTATTATTATTATTATTATTATTATTATTATTATTTTGCAAGAAGGATATTCTCATATATTTCCAAAAGTAGGATTACATGAGCTTCTTACAAAGCATAACCACTAAACAACAAAAACGAGAGAGATCCCCTATACATTCAAGGCCTCTAGAATTTCAGTATGTGCAGTAGGAGGTGACTTATGCAAAAGGAGAACATGAACACAAAGCTTGATGTCCTTGATGAGGCATAGGGCTTGCCTCTCCTTGCCCTCAAATAAACGATAATTCCTTTCCATCCATATGTAATAGGTTGCTGCAGCAATACCACACTTGAACCACTTATTTCTCCAATGTTTCTTAGGTTTACTGCGGTGACACCAGAGGATAAGGCTTCTAAGCTGCAAGTCTCTAAGATTGAGTCCCATCCAGGAGAGAAGAGAAGAAAGGATAGCCTGGGAATAAGGACAAATAAAGAACAAATGTCTGTTTGATTCAGCATTCTGCTTACACAGGCAGCATCTATTGGCAATGCTAATCCCTCTTCTGCAAAACTGATCAGCTGTAGCAAGCTTCCTTTGGAGAGCTAACATAAGAGTAAACTTATGCCTGGACTGAAGGAAAGGGTCCTGAACTGCTCTATAACATGCTTGAGTAGGGAATTTAGGCCTAAGGAGATTGTAGGCTTTCCCAACAGAGAATTTACCTTTGGTAGTGCAAGTGAGCAACAGATCAAGTGCTTTCTGCTTACTGCCACAATGAGTGACCCAAATATCCCTAGCAGTGAGGACATTTCGAAGGCTCTCAGAGTGATATTCATGGATTTGTAAATCCCAGATGGAGGTATTGGCTAGGAAATAGTGCCTAATCCAGGAAGTCCAGATAGAACCAGTTCCCTGTACAAAATGCCAAAGCCATTTAAGCATGTTATCTTGATTCCAAATACCAAGATTCTTAATCTGGAAGCCCCCCTCAGACGAAGGACTACAGATACTAGCCCAATCCTTAAAGATCATTTTCCTTTGCCCTTCATGGTACCCCCAAAACAATTGCTTGCATAACTTTGTAATGGTGGCACAGACATTCTGTGGCAAGAGCAGGCTACCACACCAAAAGTTCTCCAAGCCAAAGACCATAGAATTGAGAACTTCAGTTTTACCAGCATAGGAGAGGAATTTGACTGCACAACTGCAAGCAATGTGCTGCACTTTAAAAATAATAGGATCATACATGGTACTAGTGAGTCTGGAAGGATGTATAGGAAGGCCAAGGTATCTAAAGGGTAAAGAGCCTTCTTTTAATCCAATGGCATTAAGAATGAGCTGCTTCATAGCAGGGCTGACTCCACCAAAATAAGCCTCAGACTTCTCAAAATTAGCATTCAATCCAGACCAGCTGGCAAATAGTTTCAGAATGTCAGCAATTTTTTGAACAGATGGCAAATCTCCCCTGGTGAAGACCATGAGGTCATCAGCAAAATGAGATGTGTGAGGCCAAGCTTCACACATTTAGGGTGATAGGAGACATCCTGGGTGGTGCACATTGTCCTAAGAAGCCTAGAGAGCATCTCCATACTGAGGACAAAAAGTAGGGGAGACAGAGGGTCCCCTTGCCTAACTCCACTCCTGCCTTTGAAAAAACCATAATTTGATCCATTAACTTTAAGAGTAAACCAGGCACCAGTAACACTCCCCATGATCCATTTGATGAAGACTGCAGGGAAGTTCAGAGTGGTAAGCATATTAGAGAGGAAAGACCACTGGATAGAATCAAAGGCCTTGCTTATGTCAACTTTGAGCATGCATCTGGGAGTGAGGTATTTCCTTTGGTATCCCTTAACTAAGCTCTGAGTTAACATTACATTTTCATGTAAGCTCCTACCAGGTACAAAAGCAGCCTGCTCATAGCCAACTAGCTTAGCCACCACCTTCTGCAATCTAGTTGTCAAAATCTTGCTAATAGTCTTATAGATTACAGAGCAACAGAAGATAGGCCAGAAATCTTTGACAGTCTGGACCACTTTCTTTTTAGGAATAAGGGATATAAGAGTGACATTGGCCTGCTTAGGCATGAATCCAGTCTTGAAGAAATCAGTAACAGCAAGACATAAGTCATCAGCAACTATCTCCCAAGTGGCTTGGAAAAAGCCAGAAGAGAAACCATCAAGGCCAGGGCTCTTGTTAGAACCTATGGAGAATAAAGGAGCTTTGATCTCTTCCCTGGACACAGGTTAAGTGAGCAGCAGCTTATCATGGTCATCTAGGCATCCACCCTGAGCAACAGAAGAAAGATCCATACTCTGGACAGGGGTAGAAGAACCAAGGAGCTGCTTATAGTAGTCAACAAAAGCCTCTCCCACCTCATGGAGCCCATGATGAGTACAACCATCTAAATCCTGGATTTCTCCAATGAGCTGACTCTGCTGTCTCTTCTTAATCTTTGTGGAAAAGAATTTAGACCCAGCATCATTAAGTTTGATATCATGTATTTTGGCTCTTTGAATCAGGATCTTAGCTTCAGCATCCTTTAGTTTCCAAAAATCCACTGATAACTCCTTTTCTTTGAGGATAAGTTCCTCAGAAAGAGGGTTAAGTTGAAGATCAGTAAAGCATTTATTCAGCTCAGTCCTTACTTTATCAATTCTATCATTTATATTGGAAAAGTGAGCAGCATGCAACTGTTTGAGGTAAGCCCTAGTATTCTTGAGCTTAGCCATAAACCTAAACATGGAGTTTCCAGTGATCCTACTACTCCAAGCAGCAGCAACCTGATGATGAAAATCAGGGTGATCAATCCAACAGTCAAGGAATTTAAACTGCTTCTTGGGTGCTGGGTCCCCAGGGAAAGTCAGTAAAGCTGGGCAATGATCAGAAATCGCAGGAGGTAAGAATTGGGCAACAGTCTGAGTAAAGGTGAGAAGCCAGTCACCATTGACCAAAATCCTATCAAGCTTAGAATAAACCCTAGTAGAGGGGTCTTGTTTATTAAACCAAGTAAAATCATTGCCAGTCCCTTGCATATCATCAAGGCCACAAGAAGAGATGCAATTATTCAAGTCCAACATATCAGGTAAGTGAGAAGGAAGGTTACCAATTTTCTCATGGTTATATCTAACAATGTTAAAATCACCCATGACAACCCAGGGTCCAACCTGAGGAGCCATAGCAGTCAGACTATCCCAAAGAGAAGCCCTCTTGACAGGACAATTACTACCATAGACTACAGACAGATGAAAACCTCTACCAGTAGCCAAGTGATGAACATGACAATGCAAGACGGGCATGAACCTGCAACATGGTGACTCTAGTAGTGGAAGGATTCCAAACTAGCCAAATCCTACCATTATAATGCTTACTATAATTGCAAAAAGAGCTATAACCCCTAAATTTATTTCTTAGAATCCTCTGAGACTTATTTTCCTTAACTCTGGTTTCCAAGATACCAAGGATATCCAATTTATTCTGAGTAAGAAACTTATTAACCTCTATTTGCTTAACAGGCTTATTTAGGCCCCTAATATTCCAGGATGATATGATTATGTTAAGGGTGGATCAGGGGGTTCAGCCACTAAAGGAACAGAATCCAAATCAATGTTACTTGAAGGGACATCCTGCTGCAAAACACTGAACTTATTAGGAGAAGTAAGCAGACCTGGATCAGAATTTTTCACAGGGGAGAAAGGCTCTACAAAACCCAACTCTGAGCTGTCCAAATCCTGACCTGTGTCATGCCCTAGCACACTGCATTCTGAGTGCATTTCAGCACCAGTAGAGGGAGAATCCAGAGGCTCATCAAGAGTGGGAGGACCTAGCTTAGAGAATTCTGAGTCCATCCCCTCCTTCTGAGCAACTGAGTCTCCACTCAATGGTGCTGAGGTACCACCTAGCAAGTGGCATTCTGAGGCAGGATGCACAGCAGAAGAAGCAACTACAGAGACAGGTTTCACAACAGGCTTATAAACCTTCTTGGCAGGCTTAGTAGGCTTCTCAACCACCTTGTCATCATGGTTCTTTGGAGCAGGAGGCTTGTTCCTCTTGTAGTTTGCAGAATTATGACCAATTTTGTGGCAAGTATGACAATAGTATGGGAGCCATTCATAGACTACCCTCTGAATAGAATGGCCAATGAAAGGGGCATTGATAACAACATGATCAGGCAGATCTTTGGAGATATCAACTTCTACAAGGACCCTAGCAAAAGAGAGCCTAGCTTTGCAAGTAGTGTGCAGGTCAGCAAAGAGGGGCTTACCGATCTTGCTAGCCATCTTGCTGAGGATAGAGTCAGTCCACATATAAGGATCCAAATCAGGGAATAGAACCGAAGTAGGCACTAAGGCAACACTTTCCATGATACAAGAGAAATAAGGAGACCATTGCTTCAATATCAGAGAGTTTGAACCAACTTTCCAAGGGCCTTGTCTTAAAACTTCATTCATGGCTTCCTCAGTGTCAAACTTCAAACTGAACCACCCCTTCTTGAAGTATTGAACAAGAGGCAAAGGACCATGGTTCCAACTTTTCTGAACAAAATCAGAGACCTGTTTCTGAGTGGGTTTAGCACCAAGAACATTACCCATGAGAGTGAACTTCCATTTCTCAACTTCATCCTGAACCTCATCCATAAGAATGTCAATTTCAGTGGATTTAGCACTGTCCTCAGCAAAGAACAAGCTCATACCCATGGTACCCTTACCCTTAGCGACATCCGCCCAATTTTTCCCCAAAGGCGGAGGAATGGGAGGGGTAGGGGCAACATGGGGATTAGCAGAAGGAACAGGAGGAGGTTGTTGCAAGCTTGGATTAGAATTCCCCAAAGGAGGAACATGTGCACCCATGGCTTCCCCTGTTTCCGGAGAAGGACCCAAGTTTGACCCAGACGAGTTGGCACAAACCAACGGGTCCACAACAGTCGGGGAAACAGGAGGAGTAGGAATCACAACAGTAGGGGACGAAGAAGCTTGAGAAACCATAGAATTACTACTTGAAGAATTGCGAAGATGAGCTTTACCCAGAGTAAAATTCGAAGTTAAGGGAGGAAAATTAGTACCATTGGAATCGCAATCTTGCAGGGAAGCTGAAGAAGTGCTTGGTTTTGGCGGGCGTCCTCTCCCTCTAGCCATGGAGGAAGGATTGGGCATCAATGGCGTCGTCCTTCTTGAGAGAAAAATCTCTCTAACCGACAAGAGAGAGAAAGGATTATATTATTATTAATTTTTATATTTATATTATTATTATTATTATTATTATTGTTATTACTGTTATTATTACTATTGTTATTACTACTATTACTACTATTACTACTACTACTCCTACTGCTGCTGCTTTATTTTTCTGTCTTTATTCTTTATTCTTATTATTATTATTATTATTATTATTATTATTATTATTATTATTATTATTATTATTATTATTATTATTATTATTATTATTATTATTATTATTATTATTATTATTATTATTATTATTATTATTATTATTATTATTATTATTATTATTATTATTATTATTATTATTATTATTATTATTGTTATTATTGTTATTATTATTGTTATTATTATTGTTATTATTGTTATTATTGTTGTTATTATTGTTGTTGTTATAGTTATTGTTATAGTTATTGTTATTGTTATTGTTATTGTTATGGTTATTGTTATTGTTATTGTTATTGTTATTGTTATTGTTATTGTTATTGTTATTATTGTTATTATTGTTGTTATTGTTATTATTGTTGTTATTGTTATTATTGTTATTATTGTTATTATTGTTACTATTATTATTAATTATTACTAGCACTTCTACTACTATTATTATTACTATTATAATCATCATCATTACTATCTTATAATAATAATTATTATTAATAATTTAGTATTCTATCTCATACATAATTCGTAGAAATAATATAAAATATATAAATATAAAATACGAGGTATTACAGTCTTCCCCCTTCAAATGAACTTCGCCCCACTCTCTTCTTTCCTCAAGTCTCATCACCAATTCCCAGGTACTCTCTCGAGGTTCTTACTGTCATCATCACTCTCATTCTGCCAATATGACTCTCACCTCTCTCATTAGGCTCACACAAGCTAAGACGTTTTCCTTTATCGTATATCCTCTCTTTAACCATATGCTATTCATTTGCATATTACCCTCGTTTTCCTGCTTTACTACTACTACTACTACTACTACTTACTACTACTACTACTACTACTACTACTACTACTACTACTACTACTACTACTACTACTACTACTACTACTACTACTACTACTACTACTACTACTACTACTACTACTACTTACTACTTACTACTTACTACTTACTACTACTACTTACTACTACTACTACTACTACTACTACTACTACTACTACTACTACTACTACTACTACTACTACTACTACTACTACTACTACTACTACTACTATTATTATTATAATCATCATCATTACTATCTTATAATAATAATTATTATTAATTTAGTATTCCGTCTCATACATAGTTCGTAGAAATAATATAAAATATATAAATATATAATACGGAGTATTACAGTCTTCCCACTTCAAATGAACTTCGTCCCCGAAGTTCGCCCCACTCTCTTCTTTCCTCAAGTCTCATCACCAATTCCCAGGTTGTAACACCCCCATTTATTCAGGAGCCTTAAGCTAGGCATCCCAAGTAAATAAGAGCGTTACCATCTCGGTTTTCCCGAGGCAGTGAATAACAAAGTCCAACTCACCAAAGTACTTTAAATTAAAACTTAGCGATTACATGTTTATTACAACTTAACCAACTAAAACTTAATATAAAATAAGATACAACTTGCAGCGGAAATAAATAAGTGATTAAATAATCTATGTGGTCTAGACTTCTAGGTAGACTGTCCAAGTCCTCACGCATCCCATAGCTCCCAGGTCAGCTAATCTTTAGTACCTGTTAAATTTGCTCCCCATTATGGTTCATCATAGGTGTTCACGAATACACAGTCAACCACGAGGTTGAGTAAGAATAAACACTAACAACAAGAACATACGATAGGCAATCCAATTTCCATTCACATAGCACAACTCCCTGACAACGTGCTCCTTTCCATGACTTAGCACATCTCCTTTATCAACGTGCTCACATTACTTTGGTACCTCTCCCTTAACAACATATCGCCATCATGTAATAGTACCACTCCCTCACAATGTACATATTACCAACACCCAAGAGTACAAACTTCCTCAACAACGTACATCTGACTGTAGCACAGCTTTTCACAATTTCCACATTCACAATCATCGATAACAATTAAATCACCTCATCACAATTATTAAATACAACCAACACAATGTAATATAAATCTCCCTTCCAACAAATACGATAATATCAACCAACATAATGCAATATAATTCTCCCTTCCAACAATTACGATAATATCAACCAACACAATTCACATATGATCAATTCCACATTAACATAAACCATTCATTATATCAAACATTGTCGAACAAGAGTTCAGTAGGATTTATCCCTACCCGTCAAGCAATTCCAATTAAGCAGCTCAAGCGATCCAAATAATTAAAGCAATCCGAACCCGACTATAATTCCTTCACAAATCTTCACCTAACATAAATATTATAACTTAATTATTTATTATTTAACCCATTATATTAATTCACTCAATTTAATTATTATTATATTCAAAACCCGATTAAATTATAAACCCGAGTCACCCAACCTTCGAAATAAAAACCCGTCATAAATACCCAAATTACTCGTGCTAACCCGTCAATAAAAAACCCACACAACCCACAAATAACATGGTTTAACCGTGTTCCACCAACCACCATAAATGGCCCAAACCCGACACCATACGGCCACCATTGTCACCACCCAACCTAGCCACCGCAAGCCCACTATACCACGCCCCCATACGCTCCCTGACCACCCATCAAACCACCACCAACAACCAAGAAACACACGCCCTACCTTCTCTTCTTTCCGACATCAATAACACCAACAACACCCACAACCTCCGTATATAGAACCCCTCGCCAACACCACCACAGCCACCACTACCACGGCCACCACCATTGATACCACTATCCCAAGGTGACTCCAGGGGTGGTCCCCTCTCCCTGATTGGTCAACAAACGAAGTCACGGTGTTCGTCTTAAGACCGTCACATACTCGCCCCTGTTTTCCCCTATTTTCGCGAATTCCGGCCAACCACCGTTACCAACCACCACCTGCCACTCCCCTGACACCTCCCCCAAGGTCGACTCAAGCACCACACCACAACCCCACCATGATCAAGTCAAGACTCGTCCAATTGGTGGGTCAATTTAGGGTTCGAGTCCCATGATCCCAAACCCGCATAGCCTTAACCCGCCACCTTTAACCACCCCAGAACGATAAACGACGGTCAATGAAAGGTAAGGTCAGAGTCACGGTGGTCCAAGGTCATCCTAGGTCAAAGTCACGGGTCCTATGGTCGTCCCTATGTTGTTGTGCGGTGGTTATAATAGTCACGGTTACAAGCTTAAAACGAAATTAATAAAGTTTTAAGACAGTTTTACCTTTTATCGTTTAATTGCCTCTTCCGTCTCCAAAAGCTCCTTCTATTTTATGAATTACTTTTCAGAATTACTTTGTATTTATAGTCTATGTTTAGGGTGTTGGAGTATGTGTCCTCGACAATAATGCGATCACATGTTTAAATCTCATAACAAGAATGCATGAGGGAAAGTAATTTTTTATTGTCAACTGATCCACATTAATTGGTAATGATTGGCTGACTAGAGTTTGACATTCCTATCGTATGACGGTGGTGATCAGTTGATCCCTTAAGGTCATACCTCTAGGGCAACATTCTTAATTGATTAATTAATTAATTGTATGTTGATAAAAGTTAATTAATTCCTTAAAATTAATTTGTGAGTGAGAATTCGTATCTTATTGTAATTCGATTAAATAAGATTCGGTCTAAGTAATTTAAATTGTTTTATTACTTAGGTATATTTATTGTTTATGAAACAATTAAAATAAGATTGAATGGTTTACTATAAATACAAGTTGTTGTGATTTATAAGTCTATGACCCATTTTAAGTACTTGTAATCATGAATTACTAGTTAATTTTTGTATGTGATTTATTTTGTTTACATAATGATTTTTAATAAGTTAAAAATGCATTATTAAGAAACATGTCTAGTAACATGTCCAATATGTCACACTACTCAAATTGACAATTGACAAACTTAAAATGGACCCATTTTATCTATATGGGTGCTGTGTAAATGGAGGGATATGATAGGTTTAGGATTTAATTGGTGCTCTAATTGAGAATTAAGCATAATTATTATGTCCTTTATAGACCTAAACCTAGCCCTACACTATGTATCTTGAGAAGAACAATTTTGTGCATGGATTGGGCATTCTACCCAAGATCACCCGGCCACCCCTTGTGAATTGGGAGAGTTTTTCTCTTCTAATTCACAGAATTGATTCTTATATACATTATGAGATTGATAATTAATTGCTCTCTCTAATTTGTTGTGAACACACTAGAAAAGTAATCTCACAAAATCTTCAATATTATTATACCATTACTACTAGTAGTAAATAATAATATTAGTTATTATTTTTGAGGGCTTAGATACTAATTCTAGTATTCAAATTAGTATATGCATTAAGGGTGATTATCTTGGTACAAATCTTTGAGGAGTAGATTCCATTATTGAATCTAAGGTTTTCTTGGAGCACTAGGATTTTCTTAAGAAGACTAATTTGGAAGGTGTCCAAATTAGTATACCCATTTCAGCCCTCCTTGTAAGTTGGTCGGTTTTCTTCTTACCTTGTATTTTATTGTTATGCATGCATAAGATCTAATTAGTTTATGACTAAATTAAATTTATAAAGTTATTAGATGTGTCTAATAAGAGGTTAATGAATCTTACAAATTGTATCAGAGCAATGGTTGTTGCATGCATAATCGGTTATTATTTTTCCGAGTTAAAATGTTAACATATAAAACTAGAAATTTGTGATTTATGAGGATAAATACCACGAATTTTTGCATGAATAACATTCTGGTTCTAAATTGATTTTAGGTCATTTTGATGATTTATGGTATAAATATTGCTCTTTAATTTATTTTTAGTATTTCTATTACATTTTATTTGGTAAAATGACTTTTAAATACTAAAATATGTTAGACTATGATTCTGACCTTGAAATTTTAACACAACCTCACATGCATATTTTACTTATTGTATGTAAAATTTCGTATAAAAGTGTTTTATATTGCATGTTTTATGATTTTTACATGATAAAAATGGAGGTATTTTGGTTAAAATTAGTTGGACTTCGTTTCTGCTCATGAAATTTTGGCATATTGTCAAATGCAATATTTAAACACTGTATGTAAATTTTGAGGTAAAATGGTTTTATTTTGCATGATTTATGATTTTTAGATGTAAAATCATTTAAATAGTGACTATTTTAGCAAAAATAGCTAAAATAAATTTTATGGCATGAAATTTTTTCCCAAAGTTGTATATATGATATGAACAACATATCTAAAGTTGCATGTCAAATTTCGTTTGATTTGGATGTTTATTGATTTTAATATTATAAAATTGATAAATAGAAACTTTAAATAGTCATAATTGTAAATTCGATTTTTGGACTTGAAAATTTGTCATTTCCAGGTTCTAGAAATTTATATAGAATATTCAAAATTTTAATTTTGATTTTTTACATAATTTTATGTTTAATTTGGAATTAATGGATTAAAGTTACGTATTATGCGATTTATTTGTGAAATAAGTTGAATATATTCTATGGGCAATTTTTTATTAAAATTTTGGAATGTTGGGAATTTTCCAGAATATACAAAATTATGAATTTGAAATTTTCGAATTTTTATGACTTATTAGGAATTATTTCTTTATTATTATGAATAAAAGTGTTTAAAGAGCAATAATAAAATATCAAGTTGAATTATTGTCAAATATTTAGTGAAGACTAAATTTTTGAGTCCTAAATAGGTTGGGGTAATTAACTTGGACATAGATTTGATTTATGTAATATTGTGTGATTTTAATAAGTTAATAGTCACAATTATCCATAAAACCGAACCGAATATACGATATTAGCTTAAATAGGGCGATTTGGCACATCACATGGCATGTTTCATACATATATTAATGCTGCATTTTTAGTATGAGTGTCATATTTTATTTTTATGTAATTTTGAATTATGTAATTTGTACTTAGTATTGCCTTAGTTTTTAATTGATAATTCCCGAAATGAATGGGGATATCGATTCGATTGTAATTAATGTGATCTCGTATCACTTTTATTTTTGTTTTTGTTTTTGTTTTTATAATGTATAAAGTAGAAAAGCTATGTAATTTATTTATCTCGGAGATCCTTGAAGACGGTGCCATTCGGAAAGGCGTTCCGACAAAGACGGTGTTGCCTTGGAGTGTGTGCCAAATGAAGTTCAAGGGACCAAAAGAGTTGGTTTCCGAATTTGTAAATAGTTTATTAGATTTACTATTTTAGGAAGACCATACTAGGATTTTATTGATTTGTTTTGCATTTGTTTTATATGTTTGCATGCATAGCCAAATCGCCATAACTACACATGCATATTATATTTTATCGAGTCATCGACCGTGTCAATTATAATTATCGTAGTTCACCGCTTTAGTTCACTTAAAACGAGATAGATAATAAATTGACAAGACCTCTCACTAAATAATAATTGAGAATTAGCCTTATCAAATAGTAGAACCATGAATCCCAATTTCATAAGGAAGTAGGCTCGGCTCACCGGGGTGCTAAACTTGTTACGTTGGGTAAGTGGGTAGTAAATTGTTATTACATCGAAATTTGGATTGAGCTCAACGGAAGTATTCGCGACCGTAGCCGCATGTGATCCGAGCTTAAGATAAATATTAAAGTAATTTTATTGACTGAGAGTTCTAGAAGTAGAATCGATTAAAGAGTTAATCCACCGAGTTATATTAATTAGGGATGAATCGGCTCACCGTGCCGAGTTAATATGAATTTGGATCTCGGTATCATTTATAATAGTTGGGTAGAGGTCACTATATAAATGCTTAAAACTTGTTTAAATGTTTACAAGTATTATTAAAACGATAAATGTTTATTAATTTCTTCACTTCCTATTTTGTAGTCAAAATTGTTTTCTCAATTGCAATGACAACTCCAAATTCATCCGCCAACACTAGCTCGACCACTCCCACCATTGTTTCTTGGTTCCGATCCTTCAAGGATCGATGTAAATTAGAAAAGAATGGGTCAAACTTCGCCGATTGAGACGCTCAACTCCGTTTGGCCGTGGAGGGTGACCACAAGCTTCGTTACCTCACCGAGGCCTCTCCCACCACACCTACCGCAAGGTCTACTCCCGCCGCTAGGCAAGCTTATGAGACTTACCAAAAGGAGTCGGCCGCGATCGAAAATGTGTTGATCTTCTCTATGGAGGCCGATCTCCAAAGGAGTGCTATAAAGATAAGCACCGCATATGAGATCTATACGAAGCTTGTGACCATGTTTTCACAAGCTCCAAGGATCATACAATATGAAGCGGCATCCGCATTTTTCGATCTCAATATCAAAGAGGGCCAAAAAGTTAGCCCTCATGTGCTCAAGTTGATGGAGCATGTTGAGACTTTAAAAATGCAAAGGTAGAAATTCCCGAGGAACTCAACATTGAACGAGTTCTTCATTCCTTGAACAAGGTTAAGGCATATGTACAATTCAGGGTGAATTTTAATATGCAAAACTTGAAAGTTTTCCCCGATGAATTGCACAAAATGCTTGTGCAAGCCGAGAGGGACATGGGGCTAAATGTTAGTACCACCAAGGATGTGCTCAACATTAATCGAAGAGCAAAGGGAAATTAAAGAAAGGTGGCAACAAGGGAAAGAAGCCAACTCCCAACAAGGGCAAAGGGAAGGCTTTTGAAGCTAGCTCCTCTAAGTCCAAAAAGGGTGCCTCCTTTGAGGACAAATGCTACTATTGTAATGGTGTTGGACATTGGAAGAGGAATTGTCCAAAGTATCTTGGCGATATCAAATATGGAAAGATTGTTCCAGTAGGTAAATAACTATCCCTATCTTTTATGTTTCGATCTCAACTTTGGTATTTTGATACAAGTTGTGAAGATTACCCTTTTTATTGTAATTAGGGCATCCAAGCAAGGACAAAGGCAAAGACAAGCAAGCCTAGAAGATCTTGAGGAAAGCTATATGTAGCCGCCCATGGTGTTAGATCTTTGAAAGCCTGGGCTTATTTTGCTTTTATTATCGTATTTTAAAATTTTAGAACTCTTTTGATTTCCTCGTTCAACTTGGAAATTTGTTTGTTTTCTTTAAACAATGGTTGTATTTTGGATATTGGTGACTTGGTTTGAAACCCAAGTCACTCACCTTATCGTATCGTTTGTTCTAAAATTTGTCATCATAGATTTCTTGCATCTAGAAACATTAAGATTTTATCGACTTAAATTGATCATGTAAACAAATATAATGATTGAATCATTATATGTCCATAAGCTATGAATTCGATTCTCCTTATGCGATTGTGACTAAAAGTCACAACTTATGTAAGATCAATTATGAAGTTATGTTGAGTTATTGAACTCACATTAGGGAACGTTACCAACCCTATTTGATACACCTATCAAATTTAAATCGTGTAGTCTAAATTATCTTTTCAATATGTCTCAAATAGATCACTATAAGTCGACATGTGAAATGTTTTCCTCCTTCACCATCATTGTTTGTGACTCAAAAGCTATCTTTGGAGAAATTAAGTGCTTTTTTCCTTAAGATAGAGTGGGAGTGAATTTAGCCACAAACATAGTCTAGATGGGATCTATGTGAGGAGATCAAAAGAAGATGTTCTTAGGTTATGGGATCTACGTGAGGAGACCAAAAGAAGATGTTCTTAGGTTAGACTTTTGACGTATGGAGACCAAAAGAAAGCTTTCTTAAGAAGAATTGAGACTTATGAAAAGACGAAAGAATATGTTCTTGGAAAAATAAGATTTTGATCTATGAAGTGGATATACCTAGAGATTTTAAAATTCGACATTTTACTTAAGAGCCTTATGAAACTAAAATGGTATCTATGCAAGTAAATGGATTTATTTGAGATTGTTGAGACCAATCCAAAGCAAATAGAAATTTATGATTAAGAATTGCATAGAGAGGTAAGTTGATGTCTACGAAAGCTAAGTTAATTGTTAACTATGCTAAAGATTCAAAACATTGCTACATCTCATTTTGGAACTGAATAAGTTAAATGTTGAAACTTCTTTCCAAATGGGCATTTAGAAAGGGATATGTGAATGACATATATGTATGGTTTAAACTAATACTTAAAGGAGCAATGACCATTTCAAATCATATAATGTTTCGATGAAGAAACATATGTATACATGGACTTGAGTGGGAGCTAGTGACTGTCATTTTTAGACATGAAGTTCAGTGGGAGCCATCATCCTTCATGAATTGCATAACATATTAGTCATTGGAAATGACATGCAAATAATGTCTTTCATAAAGAAGTATTTAAGTTTTCAATTCTGGTTGATATTGGACATTATGCAAATCTATTATAACATGGGATGTTGGATTGGCACTTAGATTGGTATCTTATGTTGATAATGATCCTTCATCTTAAAGATATTAACAAGTTAAGTAGGTTATTCATATCGATGAATATAGAATTACCATGAGAGAGTCATGGTTATTTACTGAACCTAAGAACTGTTGTCTACATGAAATCAATAACTAATGTTTTCGCCATTAGAATAATCATGTATACCATAATGCACATGTCCTAGATGAATTACATGCTTGGAGCATGATAAGTCGATAACAAGTTAACTCATATGAGAGTCATTGGTAAGCCTTAAGGATCCGTCATGAATTCTCAAGGAGAACTAATGGTCTGTTATGGAGTTTGGAAGAATACTAAGTTGTGTTAAGAGGATACACAAGCTCAATTTTCCGAACTCATTAGGATTTGTGAAAATCCTAGGCAGATTATTGACATAAGGAGTAAGAGACTAGAAAAGTGCATTTTATTGTCATCCATTGCAAGATTCTAAAAAATAAACCTAAGTACGTTGTGATAAAGTGGTGTACTTTGAAGTCTATACCCACATCACAGGTTATGTGATAACAATGGGAGCCTCTTTTAAGCTAAAGAACCTGAGTCTAGTATGGAGTCTAGACGTGTACTTAGGGCAAATCATGCTATAAGAGATAACATGAAATTGAAGAAAATCGCAATTCATTAAGTTTGAACACTTGGACACATGGTATGTTCACAAGCTAAACTTTTATTGTATTAGGCAAGTGTATAAATACACTTATGATTATAAGACATAGAGTGGTAATATGGTATTGACTACTCATATGTGATAATCACATTTATCGTTTGAGTTATTGATAACTCATCTTGTACTTTGTTACATCCAAATGGTTTGTTGAGACAATATTGAACCCCATTAAAGTGAACTGGATTAACATAGTATTCGCCCCTAGTTACTTATATGAGGTGACATCTCGAAGTGACTGGAGTGTGATGCGATTGATGGAAAGTTCAAGAGCCATAAAGTCATGTGAGATGACTAGTCGATCACATAGGCAGACTGTGAGGGACACTCTGTCGGGCTTATGACCGCTTATAGAGTTCTGGAAATTTTTGTAGCCTGGTCGTGGCGAGAGCTACTATAGTATTCTTATGAGTCGATTCTTTGAGTAAAGACTGTTCGCCTAAGATGGCACAGTTTCAGAGTGACTTTGATTTATGTTCTACGACCTTCGTAATTGGGGTCAAATGGGCATGTTTTGGGTCATGATGAGTTGTGGCTATTCGAAGGGAAGAGTGTGTAAGATTCATTAATATCTTATTAGACATTTCTAATAACTATATGTCTATTAGTTAAATCATAAACTAAAAGGATCTTATGCATGCAAAACAAAAGGATACAAAGTAAGAAGAAATCGATTAATCTTACATTGAGAGCCGAGTGGATTATACTAATCGGTCTCCTACCAATTAGTCTTCTTAAGTAAATCCAAGTGCTCCAACAAAACCCTTAGATTCAATAGTAGAATCTACTCCTCAAGGATTGTACCAAGGAAATCACTCTTAATACAAGTACTAATTTAATTACTAGAAATTAGTATTTGTGTCCTTAAATTAATATTATAAGATTACTACTTTTAGTAATAGAGGAATAATATTAGAGATTTGTGAGATTTATTTCTAGTGTGTTCAACAACAAAAACTAGAGAGATAATTTATTAACCAAGTAATCGACTTATATGAATGAAAAAACTAGAATAAGAAGAGAAAACTTCTCATCTTTTCTTAGGGTGGCCGGGTAGGTTGGGGAAGAGAGTGCCCAATGCATGCACACATTTGTTCTTCTGAAGAGTTTAGGTATGCAAACCTATTATTAGTAGGTTATGATTATGTTTCCATTTAATTAAATAAACAAAACACAATTAACCCCAACAATCCCATTTACACGGCACACCCATTTAAAATGGGTCCATTTTAAGTTTGTCAAATGTTAATTTGTGTAGTGTGACATATTGGACATGTTACTAGACATGTAATTTAAATAATGCATTTTTAACTTTTTAAAAATCATTATATAAACAAAATAAATCACATACAAAAATTAACTAGTAATTCACAATTACAATTACTTAAAATGGGTCATAAAATTATAAATCACAACTACTTGTATTTATAATAAACCATTCATTCTTATTTTAATTGTTTCATAAACAACAAATAAACCTTAAGTAATAAAACAATTTAATTACTTAGTACAAATCTTATTTAATCAAATTACAATAAGATACGTATTTTACTCACAAAATTATTTGTCAATTTTAAGGAAATAATTAACTTGTATCAATCATACAATTAATTAATTAATCAATTAAGAATGTTTCCCTAGAGGTATGACCTTAAGGGATCAAATGATCACCACCGTCATACGACAGTAATGTCAAACTCTAGTCAGCCAATTATTACCGATTAGTGTGGATCAGTTGACAATAAAATATCAGTTTTCCTGTAGCATTCTTAATATGAGATTTAAACATGTGATCGCATTATTGTCGAGGACACTCCAACAATCTCCCACTTGTCCGCGATAAGTGTGCGTCACCAATTCTCTTTTCCTATTACTATCTCCCACTCAATGCAAGGTGTCTTACAGGTCGTACTTGCATTTGATCATATCAAGAGTTGTTTTCTCGATCTGGAGAATAACTGTCTGACCTGAATTATCTACCATAGATACCTTCCGAGCGTGGCCACGCATTTCCAGTTCATTACTCCTCGAGTGGCCTTGAGATATAAGATAACCCTGACGGGGATGGACAATTCCTATTGCACTCTTCCCTACGATTAGCCACAGCTCATTATAACCCAAAAGATGCCCATTTGACCCCAATTACGAAGATCGCAGAACATAAATCAAAGTCACTCTGAAACTGTGCCATCTTAGGCGAACAGTCTTTAGTCAAAGAATCGACTCATAAGAATACTATAGTAGCTCTCGCCACGACCAAGCTATAAAAATTTCCAGAACTCTATAAGCGGTCATAAGCCCGACAGAGTGTCCCATATAGTCTGCCTATGTGATCGACTAGTCATCTCTCATGACTAAATGTCACTTGAACTTGCCATCAATCGCATCACACTCTAGTTACTTCGAGATGTCACCTCATATAAGTAACTAGGGGCAGATACTATGTTAATCCAGTTCACTTAAATGGGGTTCAAAATTGTCTCAACAACCCATTTGGATGTAACAAAGTACAAGATGAGTTAACGATAACTCAAACGATAAATTTGATTATCACATTCGAGTAGTCAATACCATATTACTACTCTATGTCTTATAATCATAAGTGTACTTATGCACTTGCCTAACGCAATAAAAGTATAGCTGGTGAACATGCCATGTGTCTAAATGTTCAAACTTTATGAATTGCGATTTCCTTCAATTTCACGTTATCCCTTATAGCATGAATTTAACTAAGTACATGTCTAGACTTCGGCTCTTTAACTTGAAAGAAGCTCTCGCTATTATCATATAACTTGTGATGTGGGTTTCGGTGGACAACACTACTTGTAGTTTTAAAGTACACCACCTAATCACAACGTACTTAGGTATATATTTTGTAGAAACTTGCAATGATTGACAATAAAATACCCTTTCTAGTCATTTACACCTTAGGTCAATAAAACCAGCCTAGGATTTTCACAAATCCAAATGAGTTTGGAAACTTTGGTTTGTGTAACCTCTTAACACACAACTAAGTATCCTTCCAAATTCAAGAACAGACCATTAGTTCTCTTTGAGAGTTCATGACGGTTCCTTGAGGCTTACCAATGACTCTCATATGGGTTAACTTGTTATTGACTTATCATGCTCCAAGCATGTGATTCACCTAGGACATATGCATAATGGCATACATGATTATACCAATGGCGGAAATATTGGTTATCGAATTCATGTAGACAACAGTTCTTAGGTTTAGTGAATAACCATGACTCTATCATGGTAATTCTATATTCATCGACATGAATAACATACTTAACTTGTTGATATCATTACGATGAAGGATCATTATCAACATAAGATACTTATCTAAGTGCCAATCCAACATCCCATGTTTTAATAGATTTGCATAAAGTCTAATTTCATCCAGAATTGAAAACCTAAATAGTCATTCCCAATGAGTAATATGTTATGCAATTCATGAAGGATGACTGCTCCCACTAAACTTCATGTCTAAACATGACTTTTACTGACTCCCACTCAATTCCACATGTTTCGTTTTGACAACTCATTCGAAACATTTCATGAATTGAAATAATCATTGCTTCTTTAAGTATTAGTTAAACCCATATATGTCATTCACATATCTCTTTCAAAATACCTATTTGGAAAGTGGTTTTAATACCTTACTTATTTTCATAATGAGGTATAGCAATGATTTGAATCTTTAGCATAGTTATCAATTAGCTTAGCTTTCGTAGACATCGACATGCCTCTCTATGCAACTCTTAATCATAAATTTCTATTTACTTTGGATTGGTCTCTACAATCTCAAATAAATCTATTTGCTTGCATAGATACCATTTTTAGTTTCATAAGGCTCTTAAGTAAAATGTCGAATTTTAAAATCTCTAGTTATATCCCTTCATAGATAAAAATCTTATATTCCAAGAACATCTTCTTTTGGTCTCCTCACGTAGTTCCCTTAAGAACATCTTCTTTTGGTCTCCTCACGTAATTTCCTTAAGAACATCTTCTTTTGGTCTCCTCACGTAGATTCAATAAGAACATCTTCTTTTGGTCTCTTCACGTAGATCCCATCTAGTCAAGGTTTGTGGCTAGATTCACTCCCACTCTATCTTTAGGAGAAAAGCACTTTTTCTTCAAGGATAGCTTTTGAGCCATAAACAATGATAGTGAAGGAGGAAAACATATCACATATCAATTTTATAGTGATTTATTCGAGATATGTGAAAAGGTTAATATATACTAGACGATTTAAATTTGTTATCTGTAGTGTGAGTTCAATAACTCAATATAACTTTATAATTGATTTCACATAAGTAAGTTGTGACTTTAGTCATAATGGCATAAGGAGAATCGAATTCATAGCTTATGGACATATAATGACTCAATCATTATAATTGTCTATTAGATAAATTTAAGTCGATAATCTTATGTTTCTCGATGCAAGTAGTGTATGATGACAAATTTTAGAACAATCGATACGATAAAGTAAGTGACTTGGGTTGTAAACCAAGTCACTAATATCAAAAATACAACCATTGTTTAAGGAAACAACCAAATTTCCAAGTCGAACGAGGAAATGAAAATAGTTCTAAAATTTCAAAATACAACATGAAAATAAAGACAAAGCAAAATAAAGCCAAGCTTCCATCGATCTAGCACCATGGGCGGCTACATCTAGCTTCCCTCAAGATCTTCTAGGCTTATTTTTCTTTGCCCTTGTCCTTGCTTGGATGCCCTAATTACAATAAAAGGGTAATCATCACAACTTGTATCAAAATAGCAAAGTTGAGATCGAAACATAAAAGATAGGGATAGTTAATTACCTACTGGAATAACCTTTCCAGCCTTTATATCGCCAAGGTACTTTGGACAATTTCTCTTCGAATTCCCAACACCATTACAATAGTGGCATTTGTCCCCGGACAGGGCACCCTTCTTGGGCTTAGAGGAGCTAGCTTCACAAGCCTTTCCTTTGTTCTTGTAGGGAGTTTGCTTCTTTCCCTTATTGCCACATTTCTTGAAATTCCCTTTGCTCTTACGATTAATGTTGAGCACATCCTTGGTGCTGCTAACACTTAGCCCCATGTCCCTCTCGGCTTGCACAAGCATTTTGTGCAACTCATCGAGGGAAACTTTCAAGTTTTGCATATTAAAATTCACCCTGAATTGAACATATGCCTTAACCTTGTTCAAGGAATGAAGAATTCGATCAATGATGAGTTCCTCGGGAATTTCTACCTTTTGCATTTTTAAGATCTCAACATGCTCCATCAACTTGAGCACATGAGGGCTAACTTTTTGGCCCTCCTTGATGTTGAGATCAAAGAATGCGGATGCCGCTTCATATTGAATGATCCTTGGAGCTTGTGAAAACATGATCACAAGCTTCGCATAGATCTCATATGCGGTGCTAATCTTTATAGCACTTCTTTGGAGTTTGGTCTCCATAGAGAAGATCAACACATTTTTGATCGCGGCCGACTCCTTTTGGTAAGTCTGAGAGGCTTGCCTAGTGGCGGGAGTAGACCTTGCGGTAGGTGCGGCGGGAGAGGCCTCGGTAAGGTAACGAAGCTTGTCGTCACCCTCCGCGGCCAAGCGAAGTTGTGCGTCCCAATCGACGAAATTGGACCCATTCTTTTCTAATTTAAAACGATCCATGAAGGATCGGAGCCATGAAACATTGGTGAGAGTGTTTGAGCTGGTGGTTGCGGATGAAATTGGAGTTGCCATTGCAATTGAGAAAACAATTTCGACTACAAAATAAGAAGTAAAGGAATTAATAAACATTTGTCGTTTTAATAATACTTGTAAACATTTTAAATAAGTTTTAAGAATTTATATAGTGACCTCTACCCAACTATTATAAATGATCTCGAGATCCAAATTCATATCAATTCGGGCACGGTGAGCCGATTCATCCCTTATCAATATAATTCGGTGGATTAACTCTTTAATCGATTCTACTTCTAGAACTCTCGGCCAATAAAATTACTTTAATATTTATCTTTAGCCCGGAACACATGCAACTACGGTCACGAATACTTCTGTTGAGCTCAATCCAAATTTCGATGTAATAACAATTTACTACCCACTTACCCAGCGTAACAAGTTTAGCACCCCGGTGAGCCGAGCCTACTTCCTTATGAAATTGGGACTCATGGTTCTACTATTTGGTAAGGCTAATTCTCAATTATTATTAGTGAGAGGTCATGTCAATTTAATATCTATCTCGTTTTAAGTGAACTAAAGCGGTGAACTACGATAATCATAATTGACACGGTCGATGACTCGATAAAATAATATGCATGTGTAGTTATGGCGATTTGGCTATGCATGCAAACATATAAAACAAATGCAAAGCAAAAAGATAAAATCATAGTACGACCTTCCTAAAATAGTAATTAAATAAACTATTTACAAATTCGAAAACCAACTCTTTTGGTCCCTTGAACTTCATTTGGCATGCACTCCAAGGCAACACGGTCTTTGTTGGAACGCCTTCTCGAATGGCACCGTCTTCAAGGAACTCCGAAAAATAAATTACATAGCTTTTCTACTTTATACATTATAAAAAGGAAAAACTAAAATAAAAATAAAAGTGATACGAGATCACATTAATTACAACCGAATCGATATCCCCATTCATTTCGGAAAATATCAATTAAAAAACTAAGGCCATACTAAGTACAAATTACATAATTCAAAATAAAATAAAAATAAAATATGACAATCATAATAAAAATGCAGTATTAATATATGTATGAAACATGCCATGTGATGTGCCAAATCGCCCTATTTAAGTTAATATCGTATATTTGGTCTGGTTTTATGGATTATTGTGACTATTAACTTATTAAAATCACACAATATTACATAAATCAAACCTATGTCCAAGTTAATTACCCCAAATTTCTTAGGACTCAAAAATTTAGTCTTCACTAAATAGTTGACAATAATTCAACTTGATATTTTATAATTGCTCTTTAAACACTATTATTCATAATAATAAGGAAATATTTTCCAAAAAGTCATAAAAATTCAAAAAATTTCAAAATCATAATTTTGTATATTCTGGAAAATTCCCAAGATTCCAAAAATTTTAATAAAATATTTCCCTTAGATTATTTTAATTTATTTCACAAATAAATCGTATAAAACATAATTTTAACCCTTTAACTCCAAATTAAATATAAAATTATGCAATAAATCAAAATTAAAATTTTGAATATTGTAAATAAGTTTCTAGAACCTGGAAATGACAAATTTTTAAGTCCAAATATCGAATTTTTATATTAATGACTATGACTATTAAAGTTGCTTTTTATCGATTTATATCCCATAAAAAGTAATAACCATTCAAATCATACGAAATTTAACATACAACTTTAGATCTGATTTTCATATCATATATACAACATTGAAAAAACTTTTCATGCCATAAAATTCATTTTAGCTATTTTTGCTAAAATAGTCACTATTTATGTGATTTTTACATCTAAAAATCATAAATCATGCAAAATAAAACCATTTCATCTCAAAATTTACATACAGTGTGTAAATATTGCAGGTGACAACATACTAAAAATTTATGGTCATTAACGAAGTCTAACCATTTTTATCCAAAATACCTGTATTTAATCAATTTTTATCATGTAAAAATCATAAAACATGCAATATAAAACCATTTTATACGAAATTTTACATACAATGTAATTAAAATACTAAAAACATATTAAAGAGCAATAAAATACCATAAATCATCAAAATGACCTAAAATCAATTTAGGACCAGAATGTTATTCATGCAAAAAATTTCGTAGCCTTTATCATCATAAATCACAAAATACAAGTTTTATATGTTAACATTTTAACTCGGAAAAACTAAACCGATTATGCATGCAACAACTCTTGCTCTGATACCAATTTTAAGATTCATAAATCTCTTATTAGACACTTCTAATAACTATATATCTATTAGTTAAATCATAAACTAAAAGGATCTTATGCATGCAAAACAAAAGGATACAAAGTAAGAAGAAATCGATTAATCTTACATTGAGAGCCGAATGGATTATACTAATCGGTCTCCTACCAATTAGTCTTCTTAAGTAAATACAAGTGCTCCAACAAAACCCTTAAATTCAATAGTAGAATCTAATCCTCAAGGATTATACCAAAGAAATCACTCTTAATACAAGTACTAGTTTAGTTACTAGAAATTAGTATTTGTGTCCTTAAATTAATATTATAAGATTACTACTTCTAGTAGTAGAGGAATAATATTAGAGATTTGTGAGATTTATTTCTAGTGTTTTCAACAACAAAAACTAGAGAACCAAGTAATCGACTTATATGAATGAAAAAACTAGAATAAGAAGAGAAAACTTCTCATCTTTTTTTAGGGTGGCCGGGTAGGTTGGGGAAGAGAGTGCCCAATGCATGCACACATTTGTTCTTCTCAAGAGTTTAGGTATGCAAACCTATCATTAGTAGGTTATGATTATGTTTCCATTTAATTAAATAAACAAAACAAAATTAACCCCTATAATCCCATTTACACGGCACACCCATTTAAAATGGGTCCATTTTAAGTTTGTCAAATGTTAATTTGTGTAGTGTGACATATTGGACATGTTACTAGACATGTAATTTAAATAATGCATTTTTAACTTATTAAAAATCATTATATAAACAAAATAAATCACATACAAAAATTAACTAGTAATTCACAATTACAATTACTTAAAATGGGTCATAGAATTATAAATCACAACTACTTGTATTTATAATAAACCATTCATTATTATTTTAATTGTTTCATAAACAATAAATAAACCTTAAGTAATAAAACAATTTAATTACTTAGTACGAATCTTATTTAATCAAATTACAATAAGATACGTAATTTTACTCACAAAATTATTTGTCAATTTTAAGGAATTAATTAACTCGTATCAATCATACAATTAATTAATTAATCAATTAAGAATGTTTCCCTAGAGGTATGACCTTAAGGGATCAACTGATCACCACCGTCACACGACAGTAATGTTAAACTCTAGTCAGCCAATCATTACCAATTAATGTGGATCAGTTGACAATAAAATGTTACATTCCCTTATGTATTCTTAATATGAGATTTAAACATGTGATCGCATTATTGTCGAGGACACATACTCCAACAGAGTGCAATAGGCATTGTCCATCCCCGTCAGGATTATCTTATATCTCAAGGCCACTCGAGGAGAAATGAACTGGAAATGCGTGGCCATGCTCGGAAGGTATCTAAGGTAGATAATTCCGGTCAGACAGTTATTCTCCAGATCGAGGAAACCACTCATGATATGATCAAATACAAGTACGACCTACAAGACACCTTGCATTGAGTGGGAGATAGTAATAGGACAAGAGAATTGGTGACGCACACTTGTCGCGGACAAGTGGGAGATTGTTGGAGTATGTGTCCTCGACAATAATGCGATCACATGTTTAAATATCATAATAAGAATGCATGAGGGAAAACAATTTTTTATTGTCAACTGATCCACATTAATTGGTAATGATTGGCTGACGTTTTGGTAATTTTTACCGAATTAGGTTAAGCGAGGTCAATGCGGTCTTACTCGTTGTATGTTCGAATGTTTTTTGTGTTTAATGTAAATTAAAGGAACTAAATATGTAAATAAAGATTGACACGTGAGATTTGGTGACGCGTAAAACCTAATGTGGGAAACGACCGCGGGAAGGGACGATACCCTTCCAAGGATTGCACTAGCTTGTTAATAAGAGTATGAGTACAATGGAGATGGAATGTAATTTTAGCTAGCACAATATGTTGCGTGTTTGCTCGAGATCTTCAATGCCCTTTCTTGATTGCTCCTTTAGCTATTTATAGGGTAGGAACCCTAGATATGTCCTACCCGGATTATGGTAAGGAATATTAGCTCTATCGCAACTCTTTCCATGAACGAGTATTCCTCCTCCATTCTCCCTAATCTTCCTAAATTCTCCCTAAAGTCTCTCTGGCGGATTTCCAAAATACGGGCTTCATTTGTTAACGGGCCTTCCCACTGTTGCATGCTTCTTGGCCTAACTCCTAAGGAATATTTCACTTGCTCTTGGGCTCCTTGTGATTGATCTACTTCCACGGTCCATCTCTTCAGACAAAACCAAGTGGGCTTGCCTCTTATTAGGCTAAGGTGCAAATTTTAGCCCAAACAGTTTGCCCCTAATTCTTTGTGAGATACGTCTCGAGGCGTCGAATAAGGAATTACGTACATCTATTTTTTTTTTAAAGTCCCGCGCCGTCTTCCACACAACTTCCCAAACACTCATCATTACCCCTCATTTCTTGCGCTCCCTTTTCTCTCTCCTACTTTATAATCTCAACTACCTCTTTTATTTCATTAACTTCAAAAATTAAACCCTCTCAGCTTCTCAAAACCCTTCTTCTCCCCTCCATCCCCTCGCCGGATTCCGTCCTTCTCGCCTCATTGAAAATGTGCTTATTTGTCAAGATATTGTGAAACTCTATGCAAGACAGGCAGTTTCTCCTAGATGTTTATTCAAGATTGACTTGCAGAAATCTTATGATACAGTTGAATGGGACTTTGTGGAATGTGTTCCTTACGGGTCTTGAGTTTCCTGAGGCATTTGTTCAGAAAGTCATGCTTTGCATTCGAACTACCACTTTCACTCTTTCTCTGAATGGTTCTAATTTTGGATACTTCAAAGGACAAAGGGGGTTAAGACAAGGAGACCCTATTTCTCCCCTCATTTTCACAATTTGTATGGATTATCTTACAAGGTTGATTAAGTTTGACACTGCCAGATGGCCTTTCCAATATCATCCTCTGTGTAAAGGCCTTAAAATGACACACCTCATGTTTGCTGATGACCTCCTTCTGTTCTGTAAAGGGAATGCTCAATCTGTCATGTTACTTATGAGGGCTTTTTCTTCATTCTCTAAAGCTTCTGGCCTTAGTATGAATAACTCCAAATCTGAGGTCTATTTCAATGGAATGACAGAACAGTTGAAAGCTTATATTATGAATGTCACTGGTTTTTCTGAAGGAAGTATGCCATTCAGGTATTTAGGAATCCTTATACAGGCTGACAGGCTCACAAGGAAGGAATGCAATACCTTAACAGAGAAATTGGTTAATAGAATAAGAACTGTTTGTGCAAAAAAGCTTTCTTAGGCTGGCAGGTTAACACTTATAAACTCTGTCCTTAATACTCTATACAACAATAATAATAATAACAATAACAACAACAACAACAACAACAACAACAACAACAATAATAGTAATAATAGTAATAGTAATAGTAACAATAGTAATAGTAACAATAGTAATAGTAGTAATAGTAGTAATAGTAATAATAATAATAACAATAATAATAACAATAATAATAACAATAATAACAATAATAACAATAATAACAATAATAACAATAACAATAACAATAACAATAACAATAACAATAACAATAACAATAACAATAACAATAACAATAACAATAACAATAACAATAACAATAACAATAACAATAACAATAACAATAACAATAACAATAACAATAACAATAACAATAACAATAACAATAACAATAACAATAACAATAACAATAACAATAACAATAACAATAACAATAACAATAACAATAACAATAACAATAACAATAACAATAACAATAACAATAACAATAACAATAACAATAACAATAACAATAACAATAACAATAACAATAACAATAACAATAACAATAACAATAATAATAATAATAATAATAATAATAATAATAATAATAATAATAATAATAATAATAATAATAATAATAATATGGGCCTCTATGTTCATCATTCCTAAGAGTGTTATTCATAGAATTGAAAGAATATGTTGAAATTTCTTGTGGATGGCAGCTCTGAATATCACATAGTCCCCTTGGTAGCCTGGGATAAGGTAACCTTACCCAAGAAGGAAGGGGGACTAGGGATTAAGAAAGTTGATATCTGGAACATTGCAGCTGTGGCTAAGCTAGTTAATTGGATCTACTGCAAGTCTGACAGGCTCTGGATCAGATGGATTAACCAACATTATCTCAAGCACCAAGATTGGCACTCGTACACTCCAAAATCTGATGCAACTTGGTCATGGAAAAGCATTTTCAAAGTGAAAGAACTTGTGAAAAATGGCTTTGACAATGGTACTTGGAGGTCCCATCCTTTGGGATACTCCGTCAGTAGAGGCTATGCCTGGTTAAGATCGACTTAGGCTACTCTACAATGGCCAAAAGTCATCTGGAATAACTGGAATAGTCCTAAGCATTCTCTAATCACATGGCTTATTATGCATAAGGGACTGAATACTAAGGACAGACTGTTCAGGTTTGGGTGCTGTGAAAATGACCACTGTTGCCTCTGTGACAGTCAACCTGGATTAGTTGAACACCTCTTCTTTGCGTGTGATTATAGTTAAAGGATCATAACACTTGTTGAACACTGGGTACATAGGCAACTGCCTACTTTTGAAGCTTTATCAGATATGGGAAGCAAATCCATCCAATGGAAAACCTTGGCCATGGTTTTGGATGCCTGTTTCTATCATATTTGGCTCCAAAGAAACAATGCTCGAGTCAATGGGAAGATACTCAGGCCAGAACTGGTCGTAAAAAGCATCAAGGAGGAAGCAAAAAGACGAATTGTCTTCAAGCTTTGACAGGATGCAAAACCCCAAGCCATGAATTGGCTTCATATGATAGTGTGGACATGGGCCACAGGCCGGTCTTTAGATTTGAAGCCACCTACCGGTCCGCGGTCACGGGCCACCTGCACGCCAGGCTAATCTGTGGACATGCAGCGGTCTTTTGAAACGCACGCTCGGCGGCGTAAAAATGCTTTCGACCGGATCGCTTTAGATCGGTCGGTTTCGTCTCGGTAAAGGTCTCGAAACGATTAGAGATGTTCGGAGTCGCCACCAAGCATTTGTGGGATGCTTGGAACCCGTTCGAATCCACTTTATACCTAGGTCAACCAAGGCAAAAAGCGGTGTTTGACATAGGTACTAAAGATAAGGACTCGTCCCCCTTTTAGCATTCTATGCATAAAATGACTCTCGTACGCCCAGGATAAGGCCATCCACTATCCAAAGGTTCTGAGTAAGGGGTGAGGGTACGTATTGGGAAGCCCTTTAATCGGATACCCAATCCCGCCCGCGTTAACGGCCTCTACTGATCAATCGTGGTTGTTTAAGTGCATGAGTTGATAAAACGGTGTAAATGCATGAATGCACATCCAAAAGTGTTAACCTAACATGTGAGCTTTCTAAGTCGGTTTGTTAATCCAAATATCACGCATAAGATGTCAAGTTGGATTTATGGCTGATTTGCATGTGAGAACGGAAATTAAACATCCATTTACCAAATTCGGGTTAAGATGCTTAACACGATCCATTTATTGAAAAAGGGTGTCAAATGACAAAGTGTAAAAACGTAAGCTTGTCAATCTGATCCGTCATGTATTCGGATTAACCGTAATCGGGATCGTCCTAGACAAGTGCTAAAAACGAGGCAGAACAGTGCCAGGCAGCCCCTTTGGGGCGCGAGCCTATTGGCGATGGAAGGGGCTCTGCCCTGGTTTTAAAATATGAAAACAGGAGCTGCCTTGGGGCGCGAGCCATGAGCCGATTCAAAGGGCATCTCCTGGTTCTTGAAAAGGTTATTTGAAACCGTATTTATGATGAAAGATTTGCAAGTATGATTTGCATGACTCGGAATAATTACTATTATATTAGTAATATTCGTTGTCGGATTTGCATGTTTGAAAAGCATGATTTACAAATAAAAATGTAAAATGTTTGATTTGAACTAATTATGTTAAGTTTGAATATTTGTAATTAGTCAAGTTTGTCATCGTACTCGGATTAAACCGACATGGTATAAAGAACCAAGGATGATTATGAATTATGACTAATATGTTTGCAAATGTAAATAAATGAGAAAAATGGTAAATAAAGAAAAGGGTGTTAAAATACCCATTAAAATGTAATTAACCAATAATATCATCGAGTCACGGAATAAACCGTCATGGTATGAAGAACCAAGGATGATTTTTGTAATGGTCAAAATATGTTTATCATAAAAATGAATGAAAACATTTGAAATGGTAAAAACCGATTACAAATAAGAAATAAAATAAAGAGGAAAGACGAGAACAAACACGGATGAGTCTGACCTGGACACCTACAAGAGGCGCGAGCCTCCCTGCATAGTAAGGAGCTCCTGTCTCAGGCCAAAACTCGATTTTGGCTTGTCTAACCTATATTTGAATCGTTTTATGCATTATTCATGCATATACACTCATAAAAACAGTAAAGACATGAAATAAATGAGTTATTTACACCCTCAAACTTACGTATTTTGATGTTTGCGTGGTAGACGACTTTAGAGACGGTTTTCTCGTTGTGACTACTCGCGATCAAAGAAGTTTAAAAAGAGTGCCTTAAAAAAGGATTTTGTTTTGAAATTGAGTTGAAAATATGTTAATTCAAACATGTTGATTGATTAGTTGAGTTGGTCGAATGGGTCGGTCGAATGCACGGCGACGGTACCAAACAATATGTGTAAGGCTTGTGTTTACGATCGGTAGGTCGTAAACACGTGTCGATTTTGTGACTTAGGAAGTCGGGTCTAGAAGTTTAAGAGAGAGGTGAGGGGGCGGACACTCGCGTAAATCTCAAATGGGTGGCATTTGAGGGGTATTTATAGGAGAATGAGTGGTTGTGTGAGTTTTGAGCGACGTGGCCACTTGGGCTGCTCAAAGAGGCGCGAGCCATGTCACGGTTCTTCGAGTTGTCTTGTCACTTTCACAACAAACGCAATCATGATTTGTTCTATCCTAGGTTTTGTAGTCACATGTTTGGTACTTGACCAACATGAATCCGGGAAAACTTAAGGTAGAAGATTTGAAATGTTTTGTTTTTGGTGGTTGACTCGATTTGACTCGTTGTTGGAGTCGGGATTTGAATTTTCGAGTCGGTTTTTGGTCCGGTGTCGGGTTTGACTCTAGTTAGTGTCATTGCGATCCCGCTGTCGTGCATTAAACACTCCAGGTATTTTTGAAATGTTTTAAAATGTTTTATTTTCGAAATCGTTTTTAAGTTTTCCGACGTAAAGTTGTACACAAACTGTCGATCAAACGCCGCGGATCCAAAACATGTTATAGTCCGATAATCATCGGGTGTTTGTTGGAGTTTCAGCAGATACTGGGTATCTACAGAGCCCCCACTTTGACTGAGGCTTGGACAGGGCGAAAGTCAAAGTAGAGCCCACAGGTCAATTGAATATTACAACCTGGAGACCCAGGCAACGCCGAGGCGGCTCGAAGGGATTCGGGCCAAGGACCTGCCGTCGGGAAGGGCGACGCCAAGGCGACTCGAGGGTACGAGCCAAGGACCTATCGTCGGGAACATTTTAGAGTCTGTCGACTATCCGCGCGGGTCGTTTAAAGTCCATTAGACTACGTACAAAGGCTCGCCAGCCATAGGAGGGAGTCATACCGGAGGCATCTTCGGATATGTCCTCGCATGTTTGCGGACAAAGGCTCGCCAGCTGTGATAAGGAAATGTACCCGAGGCATCTTCGGGATCTGTCCTTGAATGGTCGCGGACAAAGGCTCGCCAGCCATGATAAGGAAATGTACCCGAGGCATCTTCGGGATCTATCCTTGAATGTTTGCGGACAAAGGCTCGCCAGCTGTGATAAGGAAATGTACCCGAGGCATATTCGGGATGCGTCCTTGTGTGTTTGCGGACAAAGGCTCGCCAGCCATGATAAGGAAATTTACCCGAGGCATCTTCGGGATCTGTCCTTGAATGTTTGCGGACAAAGGCTCGCCAGCCATAACAAGGAAATGTACCCGAGGCATCTTCCGGATCTGTCCTTGAATGTTTGCGGACAAAGGCTCGCCAGCCATGACAAGGAAATGTACCCGAGGCATCTTCGGGATCTGTCCTTGAATGTTTGCGGACAAAGGCTCGCCAGCCATGATAAGGAAATGTACCCGAGGCATCTTTGGGATCTGTCCTTGAATGTTTGCGGACAAAGGCTCGCCAGCCACGACGGTCGGTTAACGGACCGCGTCAAATGGGCTTGTTTTGAAAGTAGCAAACTCATGATGCCGCTGTGGAAATATTGAAGTCAAATTTTCACTATCACTGTTTTTCGAAATGAGCGGGTTCCGCGAGGAAGCCACCTGCTGGTATTGGAAGGAATAGTGAATTTGGAATCTTCACCATTCGTCGTTCTTCTTTGAATTTGAATTGGCGGTTTCGATCGCCGTTTGTTTGAATTTTGAAGGAAATAGCAAATTTTAAATCTGCTATTATGTTTGAAGTGACGGTTTATGTGCCGCCGTTGACATTTGATGGAAATAGTGAATTTGGAATCTTCATTATTAATTGAAGTGACGGTTTATGTGCCGCCGTTGACATTTGGTAGTGAAAATAGTGGAATTTAATTTCCAACCATTATGACGGTTTTAATTGCCGTCGTTTGAAAATTTGAAGAAATAGCGAATTTTGAATCTTCACTATTATTTTTGAAAATTGAAGACAATAGCGAATTTTGAATTTTCACTATTAGTTTTGAAAATCGAAGACAATAACGAATTTTGGATTTTCACTATTAGTTTTTGTCTTTGAGAAAATGACGACCTTTAATATCGTCAAAGAAAATTCAGTTTAATACGTGAAATTGGGCCAAAGCCCAAATTTCGGTGAAAAAGCAAGGGGATGCCCGATTGAGGCGCGAGCCCTCTTGCGAATCAAAGGGGCTTCTCTTTTTTCTGTAAAAGACGTGATTTCAGGCTGCATCCCATTCATCTTTGTCTTCTTCACATTTCGATAAAACAAGCTAAGATCGCCATTGTTGGACCTTCTAGCTCACTTCCATTCGTGCCCTTAACAACAATGTCATCTCAAGGTATGCATTCCCTCATGAATCCATTTAAATTTGTTGATCTTTAGTTTGATTGAATTAGGGCGGAATTTTACCCTAGAAAATCGAATTTGGCATTTTTGATTGAGCCCATTTCGAGTGAAATTGATGCTTGCATTAGGTTAGAAACCTGTTTAGGAGTATAGGGGTGCTTTTAGTTTGCATTTTGGTCCCCGTTCCCGCTCCCTATGCTCGAAAAACGTGAGTGAGGCGAGAAACCGTCTCATTTCGCAATGCCAAGTTTATTTGCTTGGGTAGTGGGTCCCACTAGGTTGCATTGTAGTTGGGAGAACCCTTATTCGCCATTTATGGACCTTTTGTTGGGTATTGTGGGCAAAATTGGATTTTTGCCTTTTGTGACGGTCTTATATCTGACAAAATAAGCGTCTGTTTGGGCTTGAATTGAGTAAGTTGGCCTTGAAATGGACCTCATTGGTAGTTTAGGTCGCTTTGGAGTGTGATAAAAACACGTTTGCCTTTTTGCGGTCGTTTTTGAATTGTTGACCGGTTTGGGCTCAAATTAGCGTATGAATTGCCTTTTTGAGCCGTAGGAAAATACCCCATCATGTCGGGAATGTATTTTGGTTTGTTGGCGGACCTTGTAGGGGTCTTGAAATGCCGATTTTTTGTGGTTTTGACTCGTTTTTTGCTTGAAAAGATGGGCGAGTCGTTTTTTGAGCGTTTTTTTTTTTTTTTTTTTTTTTTTTTTTTTTTGTGAATGGTTTTGTTTGGTTGGATTTTGGGTGGGACTGCCCTTGTTTTGTTTTGCAGGTTGTGTTTTTTGGTTTTTTTTTTTTGGATTTATCCATTTCATGCCGAAATTTCGGCTGACGTTTTTTGTTTGTAGGAGAGTGATCAGGACAGGCTGAGTCCCTTGCTGCGACTCTCGAGGAGTTGTTCGGGGCCGGGCCGGTTAGCACTCCGGCTAGCACGCCCGCAGTGGTTGTGGAGGACGTTACCGAGGAGGAGAGACCTCCCGAGCAGGCTGTTGGGGCCGGGGGGCCGTTTAGGAGCGTGAGGTGCCCGTTGTTGGGGCCACTGTCACTGGGAGAGCTCAGACAGGGTCTGAGGCTGGTACCTCCGGGAGGAGGATTTCTACGAGGAAGCGTCGTCCCCGGGCGACCAAACGGACGTTACAGAACGTCACCAAGGTCGTTGAGATGGGCCCTATCCATCACGTTGAGTCTCGCGGCCATAAGAGACGGAGGGCGGAGACAGCCGAGGAAGATGCCGACGTCGCGAGCTGGAGAGCCAGGCGAGCTACAGCCCCGCGGGGGTTGCACTTGCGGGCGGCGCCTGCTTGGGCCGAGGGTTTTGACGGTAGCCAGTTGTTGCTTCGACTGGACAGGCACCTCTCCTACCCTGCTCACGAGGGCTTGGTGAGTCGTGTTCCTCGATCGAATTTTGTCACTTTTGACGTGTCGGGCCTGAATAGGTATTCTGACGTTATTTGTTTTTGATTTCAAGAGATTGGCACCATAAGGACTTTTTCGGGCTTCTCTACCTGTTTGGGTTTCTACGACGTTCTCCGAGCCGGGACGAGGGCGTTGATAGAGAGGTCGACTTTTGGGCCGTTGGTGGCAGCCTGGCGGGACATTCACAGGTCTTCGATTAGGGCGAACCTGTGTCTGATCCGCGCCATGTTGGATCGGTACTGGGATACGACGTCGTCGTTTCACATGGAGTTTGGGGAGGTCGGCGTGACTTTAGAGGACTTTGCCATGGTATCCGGCCTTCCCTGTGGCGAGTTTCCCATTGAGTTTACCGAGACGCCGGAGAGAGTGTCCTCTCCTGCAGTTACTGCTTTGATCGGTACTGCTTTGCCGGAGCCTTCCGACGTCACTCCGTACTTGATCGCGAGTTCGTACGTGAAGGACCACTTTACTGGGAGGGTGGCAGGTGTTACTCCGGCGCCATTGGAGAGTCCGGAGGCAGAGGTTGAGGCCGACATGAAGGAGGCGCGGCTGTGGTTGTGGTACTTCTTGGGTGCCACGTACTTTGGTGACAAGGGTGAGCGCTTGTCGACCAAAGTGCTTCCTCTCCTTACTGACCTTGACACTTTAGGTCGGTTTGACTGAGTTACGCCGGCTCTGGCGAGTTTCACCCGGTACTTGCACGCAGCGGTGCGTCCGGAGACAATGGGAGAGGGTAGTGCTCCTGCTTTGGTTGGCCCCGGCCTCATCTTTGAGGTACGAGTATTTTTTGTGATAGTTTTTTTTAGTTTGATTTTGATTTTGATTTTGTCAATTTTTGAGAAATTGGCTGATTTGTGCTTGCTGTGTTTGATTACAGGCTTTGTTGTATGCTTACTTCACTCCTCTGCGTCCGGGGACCACAGACGGTGTTCCCTCGACCTACCCTACTGTGAGGGGTTGGACGGTGGCTCGGAAGAAGTCGATTAAGTCGACTTACGAGGACTGCAGGCGTCGCGTGAACAAGCTTCGGGTTGCTGATGTAAGTTCTTGCTCTCTTTCCCCTCTTCTTTATAGAAATTGATGGAGCTAGGATGACTAGGTAGTTTATGAAGCCCCCAGTTGGCTGAGTAGCTTTGTCTTGAATGCAGTTTGTTGGGTGGCCTTCGGAGCACTACACGGGCGTACTGGCTGCCATCAGGGAGCGTTTGTGGCCTCGCAGCTCCCTGCGTTTGTACTTGGAGACGGCGATTGAGCGGGTTTGGTACTTGGGCGAGCGTTTAGTTCGTCAGTGCTTCACCGATATTTTCGTCGTGCCGGTTGACCCACCTAAGGTGTTGTTCCAGGAGTCGACCCCTGATGAGGTTGAGAAGCACCTTCACGACCAGGGAGGTGAGGAGCTGCTGTTACGGGATGTCGACTACGACACCTTTCGGTTGTCGAGGCTTGCTTGGTACCCGATCGAGATATGTTTTCCTCTGCCCTTTTGTTTTCATTGCCTCTCTTAATAGGAGGGTTTGTCATTTCTGCTGTGGATCCAAATGGTAGGGAGTCGGTCTGTTGATGAGGACTCAGCCCCTGACTTTCCCGACGGAGACCACTTTTCAAGGGCCGGGTGGCGAGGAGCTTCAGTTGCGCTTACCGGAGCCTGCGGCGGCCGAGGTGATCGATGCTGGCATGGAGTGGAGGTTGATCGTTCTGAGGGTGAGTTCCTGACTTGAACTTTTTCCTCAATTATACTTTGCCTTACATTGTATTTGAAGGACATTTTTGATTTGTAGTTGACGACTGTTAGTCACAAGGACTTGTGGCGGATGGCTAACCGTTGGAGGGCGCTTGCTGGTGACCTGGCTGCGAGGGAGGCTCGGCTTTCTTTGTGTGCTGTTTTTGTGTATTTTGTGTTGTATTTCACGTTTTTAGATCTTGAGGATCTGTTATTGTGTTTTGTAGGGTACTACGGATCTGGCGGAGCTTCCTCGGGTCCGTGCTGAGCTGGAGGCAGCCAGGTCGACGATCGCGGGCCAGGAGCTGGGGATTATCCGTCGGGACCAGGATTTGAGGCGTCGTGAGGACGAGCTGCGGAGCCCAGACGCGGAGATTGCCTCTCTCAGGGCTCAGTTGGCTGCGGCAGAGGAGCTTCGCGTCGTGATGGAGCAGGAGACGCTGGAGAGTTCTCCGGAGAGGGGAGTCTGAGCAGGTGGTGGTGTCCGCGTTGGCGGCGACTCCTAGTGAGACCAGGACTGGTCCGACGGGAGACGTCGAGTAGTTATTGTAGTTCGTCCGTGTCTTGGACTTTTGTCTGTACATATTTACATTTTGCGTGAGGCGGTTTGTATATATGTGTTTTTGGATTGTGGTTTATTTTGTGATTTTTGGCTTCTTGTGTTGTGTTTCAGAGGAGCGCTGTCGGCTGTTGATTCTCCTTTATTTTTGCACCAGTTCCTGCATCGTTAGTGTAGAAAACAGGCAACAGATAGCATATATACATAAACGCAAACACGTAGAAGCATTTGATTGAAAACTCGTAAAGCATTTGATCGAAAACCAAAATTAACCAAGATGACTTGAAGTTAAAATTGAAATTTGTAATGAACTTGAATTTTGAAAATTCCGCATCGAGTCGTCACGTTCGGAGTTCAAAAGGAGTTGATTTGAAAATTTTAGCAATTAACTCGTGTCGCGAATTAAATTGCGTCAAAATTATTGAAATTGCGACTCGGAAAATTCAAACTCAAACCGTCAGGAAAGAATTTTAGGAAAGGATTTTTGCGAGTATATTTGATTTTTGATTTTTGAGGTCAAGACTCGAATTTGTGAGTGCTTGAATTTTGAAGAAAATTAACATCGTGTTATCAATTATCGATTTTTATTTTTGATGGAAAATTGCGAAAAAGCGAAAAATTTTCGGAATTTTGACTGACATGGAAACGATCCGTCGCGGATCAGGGCGACAAGCCCTTACCCCCTTTAAAAAAGAAAGAAAAATCCGTATGTTTAAAGCTGCGTCATGGAAACCGTGTCGGATTTCGTAAAACGTGAAAACAAGGAAATGTTTGTGTGAGGAAACACAAAATGTCCTGAATCATCCCGAAGAAGGCGAGCTTCCTGGCGGGAAGTTTGAGGTGTCAGGAGAAAACACAAGTTGAAAGAGACAAGTCAACAGCGGGAATCCTGGGGAAGCGTCAAAGAGGCGCGAGCAGCCTGGCGATGGAAGCCGGCTCTCCCCTTTTTCTGAAAAATGCGCTGATCATTTTGTATAAATAGGGACGTTTGCGCTTCATTGTTTCATCATCCGAAACACAAAATCATCTCTACAAAACCTCTTCTTCTTCCACAAAAATATTTCATGGATGCTTTTGAGAACGCATTGCGACAATGGTGCCGGGATTTGTCGCCTCACGAAAAGTATCAACTCGTTTGCATGGGAGTTGGTCAATTGTTGGTGCTTCGTCAAGTCAAGGTGCAACCTTCATTTTTTGAAGCATGTTCTCGGTTTTGGGATTCGAAACACCATGTTTTCGTTTTCCCGAAAGGTGAAATTTGTCCTCTTGCCGAAGAAGTTGGAGCCATTGGTGGGTGGCCGGGTTGTGTTCCGGTGCTTCCTCCGACTCGGTTGTGCTACAAGGAGAAATTCCGTTCCATGTTGGGTTTTTCAACAAGTCAAGTCAACTACCTTCTTGCTCCACATGGTGTGGATATGTTGGCTCTTATCAACATCTTTTCAAACCGATTAGATGCCAATGTCTCGGAGGTGGCTAGGAGAAGGGCTTTTGCATTTTGCCTTGTCCATGTGTACCTCTTTGTTGATGTCTTGAAGAAGGAGGGGTCATAATGCTTTTGTAGCATGACCCTTATTCATGTGATTGAGCAAATGGAGCATGGTAGAGATCCATCATGGTTAGTGCTTGGGGAGATTATCCAAGCTTTGGACAAGGAAGGCTCTTGTGGAGAAGCTCCTTCTTTCGGATCCCCAAGGATCCTCCAAGTGTGGCTATTGGAGAGGCTAAGGTATGTAGAGCCTCCGGTTGATTCTTCTTCTTATTCCATTCGTCATCTTACCATGAGGAAGAAGTTGTACCCGGATAGTTTTTGTAATACTCCGTATTTATAAGTCTTGGGGTACTCTATCGAGTAGCCCTTACTCTGTCGAGTAAGGGTAAGTTGCGAAATAAAATAGTTTCTGACCTGTTGGGTACTCGATCGAGTAGCTGGGGCACTCGATCGAGTAAGGGGGTACTCGATCGAGTATCTTGGGTACTCGATCGAGTGTCCATTTTGAGGGGAGTTTTCTCTGGTTTTGTTAATTATGCGATTAAGGTATTTAAACATAGTCGTCATTGTTTTAAATCACTTTTACAAAACCTAAAACCCTGTTTAAGAGAGAAAGCAACCAGTTCATCTTCCTAATCGCATTCTTAGCAATTCCCGGAGTTCAGACGGTCGGTTCTTGTCGTTATTCGTATCGTTGAGTTCCTTGCGTCGAGGGTAAGCTTTTAATATAATTTTTATAATGTTTTGTTAAGTTTGGTTAAACCCTAATTTAGAGATTGGGGGTTTTGTGTGTAGTATGTGATGTGTAGCCTCTATGTGTTATATGATAGGAGGAGGGTTCGTAGAAGAGGCTTTTTGACTCAAATTTGTTGATACCGTCTCGATCACAGTGCTTTCCAGGTAGGATTTCCTACTCAGTATTAGTCCCATAATGGGATATTGGTGATGTGTTGTACTTGGTTGTTTGATATAATGATTGTCTTTGTGTTTGTGGTTGTGATTGCTGTTAATGGTTCTCGAGATGCGTTCTCGGCTGAGTGGGGTCACTTGCGGGAGTGACTTCACGCCCTAGTTTCGCCCTTCGTGGAACCCGCCACGGAAGGGGATGTGCACATTAATGGACAGGGTTATCGCTCGGTATGATGAGCGGGGCTTAGGTGGGAAACGGCGGTCCCCCCCACTGGCGGGGGTCCAGTGGACGGTCGATATTGAGATGATGGGAATTGGTTGGTGGTGTGTGTGTGTGTGTGTGTGACATTGGTTATTATCTTTTTATCTTATTATTGTTATCTATATTGATTGTGTGATTAGTACTGACCCCGGTGTTGTTTTGTAAACCTGCGGTGATCCATTCGGGGATGGTGAGCAGATATTGAGCAGGTATTGAGATGAGTACTGGGATAGCTGGGATGCCACGACGTGATGATAGGAGTCTTCCGCTGTAGTCTTTAGTTTATTTACTTTTCAGTTAGACAGTTAGTTTGAATAATGTATCGTACTTTGGTTTGGTTTGAGGATTGTAACTATTCACTAAATTATTATATTAAGCATTGTTTCTTTATTGTTGTTTGATTATCATTACCTCGGGTAACCGAGATGGTAATGTCTTCATACCTGAGTGGTCCTGGTAAGGCACTTGGAGTATGGGGGTGTTACAAATGGTATCAGAGCGACGATCCTGAAACCTGTAACCAATGAACTTAATGAACTTAGGGAGTCAATTAAAATGAACCCGGGGTAAAAGTTGTAGGAGCTAGTGCAGAGGCTTGGGAGACGTCCTAAAGTCGCAGGGGTCGCCCTACAACTTTGAACCGGTCACATGGGGGAAGTGTTTGTCGAGTTGTATGTGTGTTTGGTTAACTTGTTTACAAATGTGATGGAATGTGTTGATTGTTGGATGTTCGAAGTTGGAAGTTGAGAAGGTGAAAGAAAAGTGATGATATATAGAAACTGTTGATGAAATGATAACATGTTGAATGTTTTACAACGTGGCAATTAATAGCATGATGAAATGATCTCGTAGATATAGAAAAGATGTGTAGTATGATTGTTATGATATAATATGTGATTTATAAAGTTTAACATGTTAGCATATGACGTAACATGCGGGTAGCTCTTACGAATTAGTGTTACTCGATCGAGTGGGACTGACTCGATCGGGTGGGTTTTTGGCGATTTTGAGTCCAGAATCGAGTTTTGGGGAACTCGATCGAGTAACTAGGGGTACTCGATCGAGTAGGGGGCCACTCGATCGAGTAGCCTGGATACTCGATCGAGTAGGTAAGAGATCAGAAGGTCTGTTTGGGTCTGAAGTTTGGGTACTCGATCGAGTACGTGGGGCACTCGATCGAGTAGCCCGTTACTCGATCGAGTGGGTTTGGGAACTCGATCGAGTAGGTTCTGGGGGTCGCGTCTTCGTGTTTTGAAGTTTAGTACGTATGTTCATATCTACCCCTTTTCTTATATATGTATAGTTTCAAGATGCCGCCCAAGAGAACTGCTTTGTACGCGAGAGCTGAGCTTATGACCGTGGATGACATCGTTAAGATGTTAGAGCACCAGGATACTCTTACTGAGACCCTAAAGAAAGTGAATGAGGACAAGAATAAGGATAAGGAGAAGGAGGTTGATCAATCAAAAATCAGCCTTTACATTGCGAGGTTTAACCCGAAGGAATACAAGGGGGTTGGGGAGCCTAATCTGCTTGATAGTTGGCTGAGAGAGATGGAGAACATCTTAGACTTGGTTCGATGTCCTGATGAGATGAGAGTGGAACAGTGCGTTCTTCTATCCGAGGGAGGCAAAGAGGCAAGTGGTGGGATTCAGTGAAGGTGAGTGCTAAGGAGATATACACCAACCAAGGCTTACCTGCTATACCTTGGGAGGAGTTTCGTAGGGCTGTGAGGAAGGAGTTCGTACCGGAGCATGTAAGGAGTAAGTTGAGGGAAGAGTTTGACAAGTTTAAGATGACCGCTGAGATGTCGGTAGCCGAGTACTACAGACAGTTCAATGAGAAGTCCAGGTATGCTGAGGATATGGGTTTGAGTGAGGAGAACCTGGCATTGAGGTTTGAAAGAGGGTTGACTACCACGATTATGGATAAGTTACCCGTGGGGATCCTTACGATGTTAAGGAAGCTTATGAGAGGGCCGGGAGAGCCGAGAGGTTGGTGGAGATGGCTCGGAGAGGTCCGGTGGTGAGAAGAGGAAGTCCGAGAGCGAGGGTGGTGGCCAATCTAATTACAAGAAAGGCAACCACGGTCGATCTAAGGGGTTTTCTTAAGGGTCGTGGTTCGATCTTTGGGGCTTCCTTTGGGCGTGGCCGTGGAAGTGTGAGTAATAGTTGGGGAGTGATCTGCTTTGGTTGTGGTGGTGTAGGCCACAAGAGACATGAGTGCACGAGTGCACCGGATCTTTCGAGACTGCGCACAGCTTCGCGAGCAACAGGACCGGCCGGATCATGGCCAAACCGGGAAGTCGAGTTACCAGAGTGGAGGCAACCGCAACGGCGGTAATTCTTATCGAAAAACACCGACGAACAACAACAACAATCAAGGGTCGGGTGCTAAGCCGACCGCATCAGCCAGTACTGTCCAGGGAGGTGGACAGAAGACCAGTGGCAAGTTATTTATGATGGAGAAGAAAGCAGCTGAGGAAGATGCGCACGTTATCACCGGTACATTCCTTGTTAATGGTGTTCCTACCTTTGTTTTGTTTGATTCGGGGGCTTCTCAGTCGTTTGTGTCTTCGAGTCATGTTAAACAGTTGGGTTTGAGAGTATATGAATCTGTTAGTGAGCAAGTTTTCATACCTTCGGGTGAGTCTGTATCGTGTGGGAGATTGTTTAGAGATGTATCTTTGATAGTTGGGCAAGTTGATTTCCCTGTAGACTTGCTAGAGTTTCCTTTTAACGGTTTTGAGATGATAGTTGGGATGGATTGGTTAGGAAAGTATAAAGCGAAGATAGACTGTCATCAAAAGAAAGTGTCCTTAAGAGGGCCAAAGGGTGTTAGTGTGTCTTACCGTGGGTTTCTAGTCAAACCCAAAGTTAAGTTGATTGCAGCTGTTACCTTGAAGTCTTATCTGAGGAAGGGATGTCCTTTGATCCTGTGCCATGTGAGAGATGACCGGATATAGATTCCGACAGTTGATGAGATACCAGTGGTGGGAGAGTTTGCAGATGTTTTTCCAGAGGAGATCCCGGGGTTGCCACCGAAGAGGGACATAGACTTCACCGTTGAGTTGAAGCCAGGGACGGGGCCAATCTCTAAGGCACCGTACCGTATGGGTCCTAAGGAGATGGAGGAGCTTAGGAAGCAGTTGGATGATTTGATAGAGAAGGGATACATTAGACCAAGTGTATCGCCTTGGGGAGCACCATTCTTTTTCGTGAAGAAGAAAGATGGGAGCTTGAGGTCCGTGTATAGATTACAGGGAGCCGAACCGTGTGACGATAAAGAACAAGTATCCTTTGCCAAGGATAGATGACCTGTTTGATCGATTGAGCGGTGCAACATCTTTTCTAAGATTGATTTGAGGTCGGGGTACCATCAGGTGAAGATTAGAGAGGTGGATATACCAAAGACAGCTTTCACGTCAAGGTATGGCCATTATGAGTATGTGGTGATGCCGTTTGGGTTGTCTAATGCGCCGGCAGTGTTTATGGATTTGATGAATAGAATCTTCTGACAGTTCTTGGACCAGTTTGTAGTAGTGTTTATCGATGATATCTTAGTCTACTCTAAGACTAAGGAGGAGCATGAGGAGCATCTGAGGATCGTGTTGCAGACTTTGAGGGATCATGAGTTGTATGCTAAGCTGTCCAAGTGTGAGTTCTGGTTAGAGAAAGTTGCTTTTCTGGTGCATGTAATCTCTAAAGATGGGGTAGCTGTGGATCCGGCGAAGATCGAAGCAGTGACAAAGTGGGAAGCACCAAAGAATGTTGCTGAGGTTAGGAGTTTCTTGGGTTTAGCTGGATACTACAGACGGTTCGTGAAAGATTTCTCCAAGATAGCTAGACCGATGACAGCGTTGATGAGGAAAGAGAACAGGTTTCGTTGGGATGAGAGTTGTGAGACGGCGTTCCAAACATTAAAGGAGCGTTTGACCACAGCTCCTGTCCTAGCATTGCCTGAAGGGAGCGAGAATTTCGAGGTTTATACAGATGCCTCGAAGAATGGGCTGGGATGTGGGTTAATGCAGAATGGTAAAGTGATTGCCTATGCCTCTAGGTAATTGAAGCCTTATGAGGAGAACTACCCTACTCATGATCTGGAGTTGGGTGCAGTGGTGTTTGCTCTCAAGATTTGGAGACATTACCTTTATGGAGCAATCTTTAAAGTATTTTCTGATCACAAGAGTCTTAAGTACATCTTCACGCAGAAGGAGTTGAACATGAGACAGAGGAGGTGGATGGAGTTGATTGGCGACTACGACATGGAAATCATCTACCATGAAGGGAAGGCCAATGTTGTTGCTGATGCTTTGAGTAGGAAGAGTGTACATTCTTTGTGTACAAATTATCTTTGATGAGGCCGAGGATGAGGTAGCAAGCTTTGGGATACATATGATGCGAAAGGAGATGCCATGGGTGATATGACAAAGACATCTGGAGTTTTATGATGATATTCGGGATAAGCAGGCTTTGGATCCTAGGATAGTTGAGTGGAGAGCTGGAGTAGAGAAAGGGACAGTGTCCCGGTTTTCTATTCATACAGATGGTAGTTTGAGGTTTGATGGTAGGTGGTGTGTTCCTAATGATGAGGAGTTGAAAAAGACGATCATGACAGAGGCGCATTGCACACCATATTCAATTCATCCAGGTGGAGACAAGCTATACAAGGATTTGAAGAAAACGTTTTGGTGGCACTGGATGAAGAAAGAGACAGTTGAGTTTGTGTCCCGTTGTTTGACATGCCAAAGAGTTAAAGGGGAACAGAGAAGACCACAAGGTAAGATTCGGTCTTTAGAGGTGCCTGAGTGGAAGTGGGAATCCATTTCCATGGATTTCATTGTGGGTTTGCCTAAGAGTCAACAAGGTAACAACATGATTTGGGTGATAGTGGATCGTCTGACCAAGTCAGCTCACTTTGTTCCAATGAAAGATACATGGACTAAGGCACAATTGGCTATGGCCTATCGAAAGAACGTGCTTAAGTTACATGGAGTCCCTAAGGACATAGTGTGCGGCAGAGATGCGAGATTTATATCAAGGTTTTGGAAGGAGTTGCGGGAATCGTTGGGAACAACTTTGAAGATGAGTACGACATTTTATCCTGCGACAGACGGGCGGGGCGAGAGAACAATCAAGACTCTTGAGGATATCTTTGCGAGCTTGTGTGATGGATTTTGGTGGCGGTGGGAGCGGAGGTTGGACTTAATAGAGTTTTCTTACAACAACATGACTATCACACACCGTATTGGTATGGCACCGTTTGAGGCTTTGTATGGGAGGAGATGTAGGAGTCCAATCTGTTGGGACGACAGATCTTTGAGGCAAAGGTTTTAGGACCAGAGATGGTGCATGAGATGGTGGAACAGATTAAGATGATCGAGGGAACGGATGAGAGCGACCCAAGATCGACAAAAGAGTTATGCGGATCTACATCGTCGGGACATAGAGTTTCAAGTTGGGGACAAGGTTCTTCTGAAAGTGTCTCCGATGCGTGGAGTTATGAGATTTGGGAAGAAAGGCAAGCTAAGTCAGAAGTTTATAGGGCCTTATGAGATCTTAGAGCGAGTTGGGGAAGTTGCTTATCGTTTGGCTTTACCAAATTGCGTTGGAGAGAGTGCATAATGTGTTTCATGTATCGCAGCTGCGGAAGTATGTGAGTGACCCGTCACATGTGTTGGAGGCAGAGAGCTTAGAGCTAGATGAGTCCTTATCATATCTTGAGGTGCCTAAGCAGATTCTAGACCGAAAGGTTAGAAAGACTAGGAGTGGTGAGACAGTTTTGCTTAAGATCCTGTGGTCTAACCACGAGACCGAGGAAGCTATGAAAGAGCGTTACCCTTTCCTTTTTGATCAGGTATGTATGGTTACGGGGACGTAACCTTGTTTCTTTTAGGGGGGTAGGAGATGATCGCGAGTAGTTTTTAAGAGTTTTATACACCTTTTATATGTAGTGTCGGTATGTTGTCGAGATGTGTTGGGTTAGTATCGTGTCTTATGTTGAATTTTGTGTGGCTTTTGAGTCGGGAATGTTGTGGGAGTACCTTTGTTTAGTAGTGGTTTGAACTTCGGGGACGAAGTTCCTTTTAAGGAGGGAAGACTGTAATACTCCGTATTTATAAGTCTTGGGGTACTCTATCGAGTAGCCCTTACTCTGTCGAGTAAGAGTAAGTTGCGAAATAAAATAGTTTCTGACCTGTTGGGTACTCGATCGAGTAGCTGGGGCACTCGATCGAGTAAGGGGGTACTCGATCGAGTACCTTGGGTACTCGATCGAGTGTCCGGTTTTACGGGGAGTTTTCTCGGGTTTTGTTAATTATGCGATTAAGGTATTTAAACATAGTCGTCATTGTTTTAAATCACTTTTACAAAACCTAAAACCCTGTTTAAGAGAGAAAGCAACCAGTTCATCTTCCTAATCGCATTCTTAGCAATTCCGGAGTTCGACGGTCGGTTCTTGTCGTTATTCGTATCGTTGAGTTCCTTGCGTCGAGGGTAAGCTTTTAATATAATTTTTATAATGTTTTGTTAAGTTTGGTTAAACCCTAATTTAGAGATTGGGGGTTTTGTGTGTAGTATGTGATGTGTAGCCTCTATGTGTTATATGATAGGAGGAGGGTTCGTAGAAGAGGCTTTTTGACTCGATTGTTGATACCGTCTGATCATTTGTTGTGCTTTCCAGGTAGGATTTCCTACTCAGTATTAGTCCCATAATGGGATATTGGTGATGTGTTGTACTTGGTTGTTTGATATAATGATTGTGCTGTGTTTGTGGTTGTGATTGCTGTTAATGGTTCTCGAGATGCGTTCTCGGCTGAGTGGGGTCACTTGCGGGAGTGACTTCACGCCCTAGTTTCGCCCTTCGTGGAACCCGCCACGGAAGGGGATGTGCACATTAATGGACAGGGTTATCGCTCGGTATGATGAGCAGGGCTTAGGTGGGAACGGCTGCGGTCCCCCATCGCGGCAGTAATGGTCCAAAGGTGGACGATCGATATTGAGATGATGGGAATTGGTTGGTGGTGTGTGTGTGTGTGTGTGTGTGTGATTCAAATTTGTCTGTTTATCTTATTATTGTTATCTATATTGATTGTGTGATTAGTACTGACCCCGGTGTTGTTTTGTAAACCTGCGGTGATCCATTCGGGGATGGTGAGCAGATATTGAGCAGGTATTGATATGAGTACTGGGATAGCTGGGATGCCACGACGTGATGATAGGAGTCTTCCGCTGTAGTCTTTAGTTTATTTACTTTTCAGTTAGACAGTTAGTTTGAATAATGTATCGTACTTTGGTTTGGTTTGAGGATTGTAACTATTCACTAAATTATTATATTAAGCATTGTTTCTTTATTGTTGTTTGATTATCATTGCCTCGGGTAACCGAGATGGTAATGTCTTCATACCTGAGTGGTCCTGGTAAGGCACTTGGAGTATGGGGGTGTTACAGTTTTGCCTCCACCGAGGCTTACTGGGCCGCAATATTGGCGGAGGAGGGTGGTCCTCACATCCGTTGGGTGGTGCCGTGGTGGCACTTGAGGTCCTTCACGGGGTTGCCCGCTTCGGGTATTAGTCCTAGTTCTTTGATGGTGGTGGGTTTGAAGGTTGCTTCCTTCATATATCCCGAAAGGCTCATGAGGCAAATGAGGCGTCAACAAAAGGTGCCCGCTCAAGATACTCTTGTACAAGAGAATGTTTTCTGGAACTCCGAGCTTGTGGAGGCCTTCGAAAGGTGGTGGGCCATTCGGCCGCTTTGGGAGGTACCAAACCCCGTTGCTACGACATGGGTGACTCCCGCTTATGTCAAGTGGTCACGTGCTCCGTCCTTGGAAGAGAGATCCAAATTTCGTAAGGACGAGGTTGTCGACTTGAAGTATCGGGAGGTTGGCAAGGCCAACCGTGCCTTCTTTGAGGAGTATGTTGATGGAGCTATCCCCGATGTGATGAGACCACCGAAGAGGAGGAGTTCTGGCCCCAAGAATATGGTGGGCCGTGCATTGGCTCTTTTTGGGTCGAACATCGGGTCTTGTGCTAGACCGGAGGCCGTCGCCGTTTTAGATCCGTTGAGGATCCGTTCCGAGGAGGAAATCCATGTTAGGCGGGCGAACAAGAAGAACAAGGGGAAGATGTACCCCGAGGGAAAAGGCAAGGGTAGAATGGAGGAGTGAAGACCTCCATTACCCACTTTAGGTTGTATTAGTGTTGTGAGTTTTTATTATGTTGTACTAGCTAGTTATTGTGTGTTTTGTGCTAGTTTTATTATGTGAGGTGTTTTAGTTGACACCTTAGCTTCGATAAGTTCTAGACTCGTCGAGCTTTATTTGTTATTGAAATTGTAATCCCTCCCATTATTAATTAAATAAGAGGATTGCCCGTGTCGAAAGTCGTGATCGCTTGTTTCTTCCATCCATTTTGTAAAGGCAACTCAATTTGAATCGTCCTAAGCATTTACACTTGGAAAAGTGGTAATTTGTAGGACGGGAGAAAGGCTTATTTTTTGTATTTTTGTGGGAAAGGGAATGGTTATCCCTTTTTTTTGGGATGTTTTTTTTGTAGGCGGGGGTTTTCGTCTTTGATTGTGGGGATGGTTGTTTTTGATTGTGGGAATGGTTGTATCCTTCTTGTGTAAGACAGGACTGCCTACGTATTCACCCGAATTGGTGAAATCAAACCATGATCGTAGTTCGAAATATTTTGTGAATTTTAATTGGGTTTTGTGGTTGTATCCCTCAGGAGTAAGAGGGACTGCCTACGTATTCACCTGAAGAGGTGAAATCAAACCATGCTCGTAGTTCAGGGTTTTTTTTTAGTGCAAATGGATGTTGCCTTTGACAGATCAAAGGACATTCGAAACGGGCAAGGTGCCGCAGCTTAGACTCGATATAACATGCAATTTCAAATCAGAACACGTTGAGGAACTTGACTTGAAAAAGGTTGAGGTCGTTGCTAGTTGCAAGACTAGGCTTAGGTCGTTGGTTGCTAGGGTTCAAGGGTAGTATTTCTTAAGTTGGTCTAGGTTGGTCGGGTTTGTAAAATTCTCCCCGTCTAGGTCACTCAGTCTCACTGCGCCCCCCGAAATTATTTTCTTGACCAGGTATGGCCCGGCCCAGTTGGGTTTGAATTTCCCCCTCGGATCGACGGGTAATGGTGCTCGAACTGACTTGAGGACCAAGTCGCCCTCATGGATATTTCTGGGTTTAACCTTCTTGTTGAATGCCCGTTGTATACGTCGTTGGTATAGCTGGACGTTGTGCAAGGCGTTGAGTCGCCGTTCGTCTAGAAGAGTGAGTTGCTCGTACCTTCGACGGGTCCATTCCGCCTCAGGGACCTGACTCTCCAGTAGAATGCGTAGATAAGGGACCTCTAACTCTACCGGTTGAACCGCCTTCATACCGTATGCTAGGTAGAAGGGTGTGGCGCCTGTCGGTGTTCGGATGGAGGTTCGGTATCCCCAGAGCGCGAATGGGAGTTTGCTCGGCCAATCGCGGTAGTTGTCTTGTTCTTGATAATGGTGACAAGAGTTTTGTTCGCTGCCTCCACCGCTCCATTGGTTTGGGGACGGTAGGGGGATGATCGATGTCGCTTGATTTTGTATTTGTCCAGCAAAGCTTGAGTTTCCGCCCGGAAGTGAGAGCCTTGATCGCTGATGATTTCGTGGGGTACCCCGTATCGGCAGATGATGTTGTTTTGAATGAACTTGGCCACTTGATTGCCGGTCAAGACTGCATATGACTGTGCTTCTACCCATTTGGTGAAGTAGTCGATGGCGATGAGGACGAAGCAATGCCCCTTGGTGCCTACCGGGTTGACTTTCCCGATGATGTCGATGCCTCAGGTTGAGAAAGGCCAGGGTAATGTCATGGTGTATAAGAGGGATGGTGGTATGTGTTGTACGTTGGCGAAGATTTGGCAATTGTGGCAATGTTTGACGTAGTTACGGCAATCGGCCTCCATGGTGGTCCAGTAGTAACCTAGCCGCATGATTTTCCGAGTAAGCATCATTGCACTCATGTGAGAGCCACATTCTCCGTCGTGAACCTCTCCCATGACTTCTTTTGCTTTGTGATGGTCAATGCAAAGGAGGAGAATTCCTTGGGGTGTTCTTTTGTATAGTTGATTTTGGTTTATCACGAATTGTGATGCAAGTAAACGGATGGCTCTTTGTCCTCGCTCTTTGATCAGAGTTGGGTGGGAATTCGTTTTTGGTTTTGTAATTGAGGATGGCTTGGTACCAAGTTTCATCATGGGTTTCCTCGTCGTTGATAATGGCACAAATGTGAGCTGGCTCGCTCCTTCTCTCGACACATAGGGGCATTGACGTTATATCGTCAGGTATGTTGACGAGCGCGGCAAGTTTTGCCAAGGCATCAGCAAATTGATTTTACTCTCGTGGCAAGTGGAAGTAGTCGATTTGGTCGAAGAATTTGGCCTCTTGATTGATCTTTGCTCGGTAGGGAGCTAAGCTGTCAGATCGGATTTTCGATTATCCGGACACCTGATTGATGATGAGCGAGGAATCGCCGTGGACCCTCAGCCTCTTGATGCCAAGTGTGATGGCTGCTTGTAGGCCGATGAGACATGCTTCATATTCAGCGGCATTGGTGGTGACGGCAAAGTCCAGCTTGACCGAGATCGGAACATGTTCTCCCTCTAGTGATATTAGAAGGATTCCTACCCCGAAGCCTCTCAGATTAGATGCACCATCGAAGTATAGGTCCAATGCGTCGGAGTCGGCATAAAGGATGTCTTTGTCAGGAAATGACCATGTGTCGGTCGTTGGGTCCTCGTTGATGGGATTCTCCGCCAGGAAATCAGCGACTGCTCTTCCCTTGATAACCTTGAGGGTATAAACTTGAGATCAAACTCGGACAACATGAGTGTCCACCTAGACAGCCTTCCGTTTAGTACGGGTTTTTCGAAGATGTATTTAACCGGGTCCATCTTGGAGTAGATGTGGACCGTGTAGCTGAGCATGTAATGCCGCAGTTTCTTTGTCGACCATACTAGGGCAAGGCATGTCTTTTCCAGTTGGGTATACCTCACCTCGTACTCAATGAACTTTTTGCTGATGTAGTAGATGGCTTGTTCTTCGTTGCCGACTGTTTGTGCTAACATTGCTCCCATGGCTGTGTTTGTAACAGTCAAGTATAGGGATAGAGGAATCCCCGGTTGAGGTGGCATGAGAACAGGAGGTTTGGATAGGATTTCCTTTATCCTATCGAAGGCCTTCTGACAGTCGTCGTCCCAATCGATGTGATCGGAGGCGCGAAGCATTTTGAATATTGGTTCACAAATCATAGTGAGCTTGGCAATGAAGCGGCTGATGTATTGGACCTGACCGAGAAATCCCCGAATCTCCTTCTCGTTCCTAGGCCGAGGCATTTGTTGAAGGGCTTTGATTTTGGTTGGATCAATCTCAATGCCTCTTTTGCTGACGACATGTCCTAAGAGTTTTCCGGAGGTGACCCCGAATGCACACTTCTGAGGATTTAGTCTCATGTTATATTTCCGCAGACGAGCGAAGAATTTCCGGAGGGCACTGATGTGGCCGTCCCGTTCTTTTGATTTGACAATCATGTCATCGACATATACCTCTACCTCCTTGTGCATCATATCATGTAGGAGAGTGGTAGCGGTTCTTTGATAGGTTGCTCCGGCGTTGATGAGGCCAAAAGGCATGACCGTGTAGCAATATGTACCCCACTGTGTAGTGAATGCTGTCTTGTGCATATCTTCCTCAGCCATTTTAATCTGGTTGTACCCAGCATACTCGTCCATGAAGGATAGGAGAGCATGCTCGGCGGTATTGTCCACCAGATAGTCAACATGTGGCAAAGGGAAGTCGTCCTTTGGGCTCGCCTTGTTCAGATCCCTGAAGTCGACGCAAACCTGAATTCTTCCGTCTTTTTTTGGTACGGGCACAATATTGGCCACCCAATCAGAGTATTCAGACACTTTGATGAAACCAGCGTTGAACTGTTTATCCACTTCTTCCTTGATTTTCAGGACCCATTCAGGACGCATCCGACGTAGCTTCTGCTTCACAGGTTTAGCTCCGGGTTTAATGGGTATCCGGTATTCTGCAATTTCTCTGTCAATCCCAAGCATATCTCTGTAAGACCAGGCGAACACGTCCTTGTATTCGTGGAGGAGGTCAATGAACTGTTGTCTTTCCGAGGGGTCCAGGGTTGTCCCTATCCTAAATACTTGAGGTGTGTCATCGGCTCCTACGTTAATAGGTTCGGTCTCCTCAATGATGGGGGTTCTGGTTTCCCGTTTGTCAAGTTCTTTGGCTAGGTGAGGTGGGTAGTCACTCAAGTCAAATTCCTCATAGTCATTCAGAATTGCATTGCAGTTAAAATGAGACAAGTCATAAACAAACTTAGCATTCATTAAGTTGACACGAGCGAAAAGCTCGGAAAGGACAGACATCTCATGGTCAGTCAGAGGCGGCACAACAGAGGAGGTAGCCCCTGGAACAGGCTCCAGGTTGTCACCTTTCATGGGAGTGCGGGTGACCCTAGTAGACTCAGCCTCTGAATCAGCCACGACTTTGTGATAAAACAGTGGGAAGGGGACCTTGACCGGGACATCAGGAGTGTTAGAAGCTACGACAGACTCTGACTCCGACTCAGACTCAAACTCAGATTCTTCTTCACTTCCCTCTTTCAACATAGGGCCTTCTCCAGTTGTGATCTTGAGGATGCAGCCTTGGCGATCGGTCCACTTGACGGTCTTCCTCCAGCCTTGGGTAGCTTTTTCCGGGTCAGTGTTGGAGATCAAGGCGGTGAGATCGAACTGGTTGTCCTTTAGGGCGATGTTGATGATGTCCTCATAGTCGAGGCGCTTGATGTTATCTTCCCCAAAGAGGAGAGTGACAGCTTGTCCGTCGAGGCATGGTGACGGCTTAGACTCAGTTGATGCAGCTTCGGTGTTGTCGGGGATGGAGTAGCAGTCCTGGAAGGCTTCCACTCCTGGGTACCTAGCCCTGGCCACAGAGTCATTGATTGGCTCCGGAAAGCCGTGGTAGAGCTCAGACTCTCCCTCGGGGACAAAGTATCCATTGAGAGTCAGATGGTAGGGATGGAGGATAACCCCGTGCTTCTTGCGTTTTCGAACTAGGAGTTTCATCTCCTGGATATCTTCATTCGTAGGTTCATAGCCCAGTCTGAAGGGAATGTTGGGGACCTTAGCCTGTTTCAAGGGAGGCAATGGGTCCTTCAGTGGATTGAGCGGCAAACCCGGGAAGTAACCCTGACGCATCATGATACGGTTGACTATAAGGTTGGCGAACGGGTCACAATCAGAGGGTGTTGATTCATCAGTTATGGCATTCACAGCTTGGAAACCCCACATTTCATTGTCATCCTCCTCAATGGCTTGGGAGGCTATTCCCTTTCTCATGACAGCTTTGATCGGGGAAGCAAGAATTGTGATCGTTTTCCCGTTGAAGGGGACCCTGATTTTCTGGTGGAGAGTCGAGGTAAATGCCTTGACGACGTGAATCCAGGGACGTCCTAAGAGCATATTGAAAGAGCCGTCAATGTCGACCTCCTGAAAACTGGTTTGTCTTTCCAGTGGTCCGGTCGCGACAGTCAGAGTGATAAGCCCCGCGACCTTGCGACGAGTGCCGTCATAGGCGCGTACTCCTTGATTTGCCGGGACCAAATCATCTTCCATAATACCCAGCTTGTGAGTAGTCTTGAGAGGAATGACATTCACCGCGGATCCGTCATCCACGAGGACCATGGGTACATTTTTCTTGAGGCATTGTACGATGATATACAGGGCCAGGTTATGATTGGCTCCGAACGGAGGGATATCCTCGTCGGAGAAGACGGCTGGGTTGTTCAGATCAGGGGCGTCCCTTGTCATATGTGCCACTATTTCTTCAGGGGAAGAGGTGGAGGGCACTGTTAACTTTTCCAAAGCCTGTAGCAGAGCCTGTCGATGCTCAAAAGACGTTGCGATCAGTTGCCAAATTGAGATTTTGGCTTTTGCCTTCTGATGCTGTTTCAGGATTGAATTCTCAGGAGCCTTTGGTTGAGTGTCCACTTCCGGGACGACTTGGTCATTCGTTTTTGGAACGACCGTTGGATTGTTCGGATTCTGATAGGGGCGTCCGGACCGGGTAAGGTGGCCGATCTCTTTTGCCCGTTTCTCTTTTTCTGGGACCAGGTAGACATCTTCAACGTCGTCTCTCCAGATGCCATTAATTTCAGAGTCTCGAGGGTACCTTGGAGGGGTATTCCTCGGTGGGCAGTTCTTGTGAGGGATATTTTTGTGAGGGTGGTTTTTGTGAGGGTGATTTTTATGGGGGTAGTTATTGTGAGGGTAGTTATTTTGAGGGTGATTTTCGTGAGGTGCATGCCAGAATGGTCGCGGGAGCAATCCATCATGGTGTGGGTAGTTTTGAATGCTTGGGGAATTCTCCCTCGGGCGCGGTGGTGGAGGATTGAAGATAAGTCGATGGTAGGCATCGTCAAGTCGGGTGATTCTCTTGGAGAGGCTGGCTATGGCTTCCTCAACCTGTTGGAACATAGTGAGCATAGTGGCAGCACTAAACACAAACACTCCGTCTGAAGGATCTTTTTCCAAAGCATTCACCTCGTCATCAACTGGCAGGATAAGGTGAGAGCAGTCTAGAGTCGGCTCATTGTCAGAGATAGCGTGGATTCCCAGAGGATTCGTTTTGTTGTTCGGCTTAGTCGGTGGGGGTAAAGGCAAATCTCCTTTCTCAATCATGTCTTGGATGATGTGCTTGAGTTTGAAGCAGGTTTCGGTATCATGCCCTTTCCCTTGATGGTACTGACAGTAGGCATTGGGGTTCCAGAATCGGGACTTCTTGGCATCGGTCGGATCCGGGGTGGGTCCGATCGGTTGTAACTTCCCCTGGTCCATGAGCCTCTTCAGAGCACTTGCATAAGTCGACCCTATGTTGGTGAACACTCTCTGGGGGCGCCCAGTTCTCTTAGCAGATGGTTCAACAAGGTTGATTTCATCAATCTTGTTCGTTTGGCCGTAGGGGCGGGATCCGGTTGAGGTGGATCCTTGGTAGCCTCTGCCAGTATTCTTGGCCAAGACACCCTTCCGGAGGTCATCTTCAATACGTATCCCCAGAATTTGCAGGTCTTGGAAGGTCTTAATATTCTGATACCTCAGTAGGTTGGCATAAACTGGGCGGAGATTGTTGACGAACTTTTCCACCAAAGTTGACTCACTCGGCTTACTGACCAGTTGAGTACTCACCCTCCTCCAACGGGTTAAGAACTCAGTGAACCCCTCCTTGTCATTCTGGGTTAGCACTTCGAGAGTACGGGTATTGGCCTGGATCTTGACATTGTCGGCATATTGTTTGGCAAACTCAACCGCGACCTCATCCCAAGTAGTAAGGTTTTTCGGATCAAGGGAGTAGTACCATTGGCGAGGGATCGGTTCCAAGGAGGATGGGAAGATCCGGGTAAAAAGTTCCTGTTTGACCCCTTTAATGGCCATGTAGTCTTTGAAAGCACGGATATGATTGAGTGGGTCCTCCACTCCTTTGAACTTAGGCACATCAGTTAGGGTGAAGTTGTCAGGTAATTGATCCACAACAGGTTCGAACCTTCGGTTATTCTCAAGATGGATATTGTTACCCCGGGCTAGAAGTTGTTCCTCCAAAAGCTTTAGCCTCTTCTCAGTTTCAGTCAGAGGTGGAGTATTATGTTCTCCAGTTTCCTTGTTCTCCAGGGCGTCGATACGGGTCTCGACGCAATCCAGGGTGACGTTAAGAGCAGTAAGCAGGTTGGCTAGCTGATCAGTCGTGACATCTCTGTTGTTATCATTGTTGTTGGATGAAGCTGAAGACGGGGCCATGGCTCTGAGGCAGAAAAGCGGCTCACATTACAACTCAATTCGACACAGTTCCGAGACTGAACGCAGACAACGCAAAGGACGAGACAAAGATCAGACTCAACAAGACGGGGGTGACCGTGTGTGGTCCCTCGGTGCTGACTCGATTTATGACGTGACAGTGTTGACCGAAATTTTGACGCGGATCCAACATAACGGCGTGACGCCATTGGACGGGTCTCGTGGTGAGACGACTCATAAGTAAAGACCCATAAGTACGTTTGCTTCGACTCGATAGACACGAGGCGGAATTGGAATGGTAGACTGAAGTTTTTGAAAATAGAAATTTTCAAAAAGATTCATTCGTCGCTTTAATGGACGGCTTCCGAAGATAGAGATCTCCGCAAGTCGATCAGTTGAAAGGGGTTGTCTTAAGTTTATTTGCAAAAGATGGTTTGAGTTTGAGTCGGCTCGGAAAACAGTGTGTTGCTTCCTAAGACGGTTTTGAAATTCAAAGTTGTATGTTTTGAAAATCGAGTTTGAAATGTTTGAAGAGGTCTCGGGGACGGTGCGTGGTCTTCGGGATCCCATAAAGGGTGTGTGCTTTTGAAGAGGTCTCGGGGCGATTAACGGCGTAAAAAGGTGATTTGAAATGGTTGTAGAAAACCGGGTTTGAAAATCGTCATTACGACGGCCTAGAAAGGCGTGTTGAAATGGTTATAAATACCGGGTTTGAAAATCGTCATTACGACGGCCTAGAAAGGCGTGTTGAAATGGTTATAAAAAACCGGGTTTGAAAATCGTCATTACGACGGCCTAGAAAGGAGTGTTGAAATGGTTATAAAAAACCGGGTTTGAAAATCGTCATTACAACGGCCTAGAAAGGCGTGTTGAAATGGTTATAAAAAACCGGGTTTGAAAATCGTCATTACGACGGCCTAGAAAGGCGTGTTGAAATGGCTATAAAAAACCGGGTTTGAAAATCGTCATTACGACGGCCTAGAAAGGCGTGTTGAAATGGTTATAAAAAACCGGGTTTGAAAATCGTCATTACGACGGCCTAGAAAGGCGTGCAATGGTCGGCAAAAGACCGAGGTTTGAAACGGCCATTATAACGGCGCAAAAGGGTGATTTTTGAAAGTTTGAAAATGACACGGAAGGACTTATGATCAAGTAGCATATAAGCACTCACAGTTCATTATATTATGCATTATGCTGACATGGGTTTTGGATTAAAAAGGTGGGTTACACACCAAGCAATCAAACCCCGATTTGCGAGAGGGATACCAATCTAAACAAAATGTGTAAGGAGGGTGCCCTAGCCTCGTGCTCGAAAGTGATGAAAGCTCTTTGACGAAATAGAAATGTGTAACGTCAATGGTATGCTTGACTCAATCGGGATTCGAAACGCGGGGATGGGATAAAACTCACGCCAACGAGACGAGCCAATTGGTCGAAAGGGTTAAGTTGTGGGCCCGGACAAGGAACCCGACCATGACCGTAATATCAATTAATGCATTCCAACCAAGACGTCGTTTGAGTCTCACCATCGAGGGATCACAAAGACGTAAGTGTCCTAGTTCTCCCCAGCGGAGTCGCCAATCTGTGGACATGGGCCACGTCTTGGTCCGTGGATTTGGGGCCACCTACCGGTCCGCGGTCACGGGCCACCTGCACGCCAGGCCAATCTGTGGACATGCAGCGGTCTTTTGAAAGCCACGCTCCGCGGCGTAAAAATGCTTTCGACCGGATCGCTTTAGATCGGTCGGTTTCGTCTCGGTAAAGGTCTCGAAACGATTAGAGATGTTCGGAGTCACCACCAAGCATTTGTGGGATGCTTGGAACCCGTTCGAATCCACTTTATACCTAGGTCAACCAAGGCAACAAGCGGTGTTTGACATAGGTACTAAAGATAAGGACTCGTCCCCCTCTTAGCAGTCTATGCCTAAAATGACTCTCGTACGCCCTGGATAAGGCCATCTACTATCCAAAGGTTCTGAGTAAGGGGTAAGGGTACGTATTGGGAAGCCCTTTAATCAGACACCCAATCCCGCCCGCGTTAGCGGCCTCTACTGATCGATCGTGGTTGTTTAAGTGCATGAGTTGATAAAACGGTGTAAATGCATGAATGCACATCCAAAAGTGTTAACCTAACATGTGAGCTTTCTAAGTCGGTTTGTTAATCCAAATATCAAGCATAAGATGTCAAGGTGGATTTATGGTTGATTTGCATGTGAGAACGGAAATTAAACATCCATTTACCAAATTCGGGTTATGATGCTTAACACGATCCATTTATTGAAAAAGGGTGTCAAATGACAAAGTGTAAAAACATAAGCTTGTCAATCTGATCCGTCATGTATTCGGATTAACCGTAATCGGGATCGTCCTAGACAAGTGCTAAAAACGAGGCAGAACAGTGCCAGGCAGCCCCTTTGGGGCGCGAGCCTATTGGCGATGGAAGGGGCTCTGCCCTGGTTTTAAAATATGAAAATAGGAGCTGCCTTGGGGCGCGAGCCATGAGCCGAATCAAGGGGCGTCTCCTGGTTCTTGAAAAGGTTATTTGAAACCGTATTTATGATGAAAGATTTGCAAGTATGATTTGCATGACTGGGAATAATTACTATTATATTAGTAATATTCGTTGTCGGATTTGCATGTTTGAAAAGCATGATTTACAAATAAAAATGTAAAATGTTTGATTTGAACTAATTATGTTAAGTTTGAATATTTGTAATTAGTCAAGTTTGTCATCGTACTCGGATTAAACCGACATGATATAAAGAACCAAAGATGATTATGAATTATGACTAATATGTTTGCAAATGTAAATAAATGAGAAAAATGGTAAATAAAGAAAAGGGTGTTAAAATACCCATTAAAATGTAATTAACCAATAATATCATCGAGTCACGGAATAAACCGTCATGGTATGAAGAACCAAGGATGATTTTTGTAATGGTCAAAATATGTTTATCATAAAAATGAATTAAAACATTTGAAATGGTAAAAACCGATTACAAATAAGAAATAAAATAAAGAGGAAAGACGAGAACAAACACGGATGAGTCTGACCTGGACACCTACAAGAGGCGCGAGCCTCCCTGCATAGCAAGGAGCTCCTGTCTCAGGCCAAAACTCGGTTTTGGCTCGTCTAACCTATATTTGAATCGTGTTATGCATTGTTCATGCATATAAACTCATAAAAACAGTAAAGACATGAAATAAATGAGTTGTTTACACCCTCAAACTTACGTATTTTGATGTTTGCGTGGTAGACGACATTAGAGACGGTTTTCTCGTTGTGACTACTCGCGATCAAAGAAGTTTAAAAAGAGTGCCTTAAAAAAGGATTTTATTTTGAAAATGAGTTGAAAATATGTTAATTAAAACATGTTGATTGATTAGTTGAGTTGGTCGAATGGGTCGGTCGAATGCACGACGACGGTACCAAATAATATGTGTAAGGCTTGTGTTTACGATCGGTAGGTCGTAAACACGTGTCGATTTTGTGACTTAGGAAGTCGGGTCTAGAAGTTTAAGAGAGAGGTGAGGGGGCGGACACTCGCGTAAATCTCAAATGGGTGGCAATTGAGAGGTATTTATAGGAGAATGAGTGGTTGTGTGAGTTTTGAGCGACGTGGCCACTTGGGCTGCTCAAAGAGGCGCGAACCATGTCGCGGTTGTTCGAGTTGTCTTGTCACTTTCACAACAAACGCAATCATGATTTGTTATATCCTAGGTTTTGTAGTCACATGTTTGGTACTTGACCAACATGAATCCGGGAAAACTTAAGGTAGAAGATTTGAAATGTTTTGTTTTTGGTAGTTGACTCGGTTTGACTCATTGTTGGAGTCGGGATTTGAATTTTTGAGTCGGTTTTTGGTCCGGTGTTGGTTTTGACTATAGTTAGTGTCATTGCGACCCCGTCGTCGTGCATTAAACACTCTAGGTATTTTTGAAATGTTTTAAAATGTTTTATTTTCGAAGTCGTTTTAAGTTTTCCGACGTAAAGTTGTACAGAAACTGTCGATCAAACGCCACGCCAAAACATGTTATAGTCTGATAATCATCGGGTGTTTGATGGAGTCTCAGCAGATACTGGGTATCTATAGATAGGCATGTAGTTGATTGGGGCTTGGCCCTATAATGTTTTTTGTCGTGTTTTTGTTTTTGTCAAGCAAGTAATCGCTAAATATCCTGGCTACGTATGTAATTATTTGTTCAGTTATAATATTACTCACATTTCACCAATAAAAAATGAGGGTCGTGAGAGGGTAGATTTATCGACTAAGCTGGAGGCTCTCTCTGTTCAATGTCAGGGTCCTTGGGCACTGGCTGGGGACTTTAATACAGTCCTAAATCCTGCTGAGAGGTTAGGGGGTTGTTGGACCAATATAGATATATGATTAGTTTTGATAATGACAAATGTGTACTTTATATTATATATACTCTTGCTCGTAATCATTTGTTTAGTCTTTAATAGATTGATTAAGTTTACAATTTAAGCAAGTAATGTTATAGCAACCTTGGTTATAACATTGAAGATTTGTGAAGCATCGTTCAAGTAATGTTATAGCAGCTTGAGCTATAACTTTGAAGATTCTTAAAGCGTCATAGTAACTGTAACAAGTTTTAAGTATGATGATCACTCAAGTAAAAGCCTCGATCAAGTCTATAACAAGCTCAAGATGAAGAGCTTATAATCAAGATAACGAGATGATCCTACCACTAAAGATCTCCATGAAGATTAGCTAGTATAGGACATCGTCTAATAACGGTGTCTTAAGAAGTAATATTGGGAAGGTAAAGTTATAGCTATTTCACCTATAACTTTACTTACCAAACTTAAGGTTTTAGCCAGTTATACTATAACTTTGGGTTGCATTTTAAAGACACGATTTAATAATTTTAAAATCAATTTTCAAAAGATAAAATTCTTCAAATATGTTTCGAAATCATGTGTGTATATGATAAAGATGAAAATACGGGTTGCTTAGAATAATTTACATTATTCTATTGGTTAGTAAAACGACTTATGAGTCGTCATGCTACCTAGGGTTTGCTAAATTATCTAAACCTAACCCTAATCTACTCCTTGATATTTTGACCTAGGGGTTCGGCTAAGATGGGCTTATGAGCCGTGTGGATGCCGAGTTGACTCCCTATGCAAGTAAATATTATTAGGACAAATCCATAATATATTGATATAAGATATTTTCATATCTTATCAATTATATTAGATTTACTTTATTTACTTAATCAAAATATTTAGTAGATTAAATTAAGAAGAGATAAAATTTATTTCTTATGAAACAATATACCATGCCTCACGGCACTCTTAGAGTTTCTACCAAAACCCTAATTTCTCTCTTCTACCATATATACGCATGATGTTCATTAATTCAAACAAGCTTTTCGAAATATAAAAATTCCTTGCAAACAAATTGAGTTTAAATTCTAATCAAGTATTTTATTTGTTTTGCATTTGAAAATCCTTTACGAAAAGTCGTGCTCTTTGATTTGCATATTAATTCTTAAGGTTACGTTATAAGATTATAGTACTTTATATTGTTTCTACTCGTTCAATTGTGTGAACACCTAGAAGAACAATCAAGTGCTTTCTTAGTAACTTAAGATAGTCAAAACCGAATATCTAGTGATATTCAAATTGACTTATAGCTAGAGTTAGTTATACGAGTGGGTTGATAATTTTGTAATCCGGAGAAAGGTACTAAAATTATTAACCAAGAATAGTGGACGTAGGCTTCAACGTGTGAAGCTGAACCACATCAAATATCGTGTGTCCTTGCAATTTTCTTTATCGTTCATTTCATTACGTTTATTAATCGTTTAGTTAATTAGTTAAAGTTTAATCAATAAACTTTAAGTAATTAATTATTTAGATATAAAATAAAAAGTGGCCATAAGTTTTTAAATACTCAATCACCCCCCCCCCCCCCTCGAGGATTTCGACTTGGATAGACTCTTCAATTGGTATCAGAGCCTCGTGCTCTTGATTGCCTAACCGCAAAGAGGTTGATCCGTTTATCTCTTTATCTTTTTATTTTATTTTAATTTCGCTGCCTTACACATGTGAAATGGATTCCAAGTATCTTAAGTGTTCTATCTTTAATGGGAAGAATTATGGACTATGGAAAAACATGATGACACACTACATAAAAGGACATGATTGGGAGTGCTGGAAGATCGTCCAAAACGGACCAAATAAAATTTTGGTCATTGGAGCTACTGAAGGCACTACCTATGAGAAGAACCAAGAAGACTATATTGAGGCTGATAATAAGAAGGCTGAGAAAAACTCGAAAGCGATAAGCCTGTTGCAAAACGGCATGACATCGACTGAATTCGATCGTTTTTCTTCTTGCACTTCGGCCAAGAAAATATATGATGGTCTTGAATTGGCCTATGAAGGAACGCCAGGTGTTAGAAAATATCGTATTGGCTTGCTGATTCAAAAATACGAACTTTTTAAAATGGAAAAGAATGAATCATTCGATAGCATGGCAGCACGATTTTCTACTATCATTAATGAGCTCAAAAATCTTGGTGGAACTTTTAACTCTGAGGATATTGCTAGGAAAGTACTTAGGAGTTTGACCAAGAAATGGCGTCCCAAGGTCACGGTTATGGAGGAAGTTAGAGATCTCACCTCTCTACCTTATGCAGAACTAATTGGAGCTTTTATGGCTCATGAACTCGTCCTGGATGACGATGAGGCCGAGTCCAGTAACAGTAAGAGCATGGCTCTACAAGCTTCTGCTAAAGAAGATGTCGATGCTGAAATAGAGGATGAAACGGTTTTGTTTGCTAAACGATTCAATATAAGAATTTTTAGAAATAAGCAAGCAAAATCGTTTAATAACAACAACAAGTCCTATAATAAGAAAACTTCTGAGTCTAAGAATACGTTTGCTAATAGAGGGTGCTTCAAGTGCGGAGAATCCAGTTATATGATTAAGGATTGTCCCACATGGGAGAAAAATAAAGACAAAGCAAAGCGTGAGAAGACTAAGAAAGAGTTCAAGCAAGTAATGATGGCATCGTGCTGGGGAGATCTTGACACGGAGGACGACGAAGGATCTGAAGAAGAAGAAGTTGCTAATCTATGCCTAAGCAACGTAAGCCTTGACCTATTTTCAGACGATGATAAAGATAGCGTGGAATCATATTGCTGCTTCCTATGAGATTCAGATTCAGAAGAAGAAGAAGAAGAAGAAGAAGAAGAAGAAGAGGTAAGCTATCTTGAACTCAAGAAATGCGTTATGAAATTGTCTAAGAATGCTTTAATCGAATACTTTGAGCAATCTCTTGATAAATGTCATGAACAAGATCTGGAATTGAAAGATTTACAAGAACAAATTCTCGATATTGCTGAAGAGAATTATCTCCTTAAAGCCAAGGCTAAGAAGCTCAAATCTAAAGTTACAGCCAATATGGCTACAACTTTAGATGTGACAAATGCTGAGAAAAAGGTTCTTGAATCTAAAGTTATAGCTAATGAAGCTATAATCTCAGATCTGAAACACAACATTAAGTGTTGAATCATATAGCTTATATGTTTATGTTTTGATGATGTCAAGGTGTTTTATATTTTATATACTTGTTGCGTGTAATCGTTTGTCAAAGTGTTTTAGAATCAACTTATTACAAACGAGCAACAAAGAAGATTGTGACAATTGCATGAAAAGTTCAAGCCTTCATTCAAAGATCAAACGGTTTAAAGATTCATTCAAGAATTATGTGAAGACAAAGTCCGTCTAAAGATTAATCAAGCTTGGATGATGACGTAGCCTATACTCGAAGATCTCCTTGAAGATTAGAATAGTATAGGTGATTATCTTGTATCGGTAATCAAGAACGAGTTTCTTGATTTGGTAAAGTTATAGCTTTGCAGCTATAACATTACTAGTAAAAGAGCTCAATGTTATAGCTCTCCTACTATAACATTGAGATGCTGAGTTTTATACACGACTTTTATTGTTTCGAAAATTGTTTTGAAAATTGTTTAAAGTTTATTTTAAATGTTTTAATAAAAGTATTTATATAATAAAGCCCGGTTTAGTGCGGAGTTTGGTTTTATGTTGGACGTTGACTAGTAGCTATTTTGGACCAACTCATGAGTTGGACCATGCTACTAATTAGGGTTTCAACATCGCCTCTCTTAAAACCTAAATTCTAACCCATATGTTAAGACTAGGGGTTTGCACGAGTCACGAGGCATATGAGCCGTGACATCTCGTGTTACCTAGGGTATGTTTGGTAAAGATTTTATTCTATATTAAAATCTTTACATATCTTATATATCCTACTTAATATATTTGTTTATGATAAAAGATATTCTTGTTTTAGGAAATCTTATCATAATCTTGGAATTTATAGTAAAGATAATATTTGAATAGATTATATTCTATCTCTTGGAATATTCTTTATTATCTTTTAAGGCTTTTAGGAAAGAGATAATAAGAAGATATGATTTGTTTACATATCTTATTATTTCGGCTATTAGGGTTTGTGCAAAAACCGTGTGGCCTACTCTTTTCTTTCCTATAAATACTTTGCTATTTACAACATCTAAAAGAGAGACCTTAAGCATAAAAAATGATTTTTATTTTACAAAGCAAACCGTGTGTTTTCAAACAGAAAAACCGATTTGTAATTTTGAAAGGTCGGGTGTTTTAAAAGCTCGCATACTTGTTCTTATTTTATTGTTATAAGATAATAGTGCTTAGTTGATTTCTTACTTGTTCATTAACGTGAACCATTGTTAGAATCATTAGTGCTTTCTTATTAGCGTAAGTTAGTCACTCGAGTATTTAACGGTACTCATTAAGTTACAGCTAGAGTTAGTTGTACGAGTTGGGTTAGTAAATTTGTAATCCGTAGAAAGGTACTAAATTTATTAATCGAGAATAGTGGACGTAGGTTTCGACTTGTGAAACTGAACCACTTCAAAAACCGTGTGTCTCTTCGTTCTTTCGTTTGTTTCGTTTATTCTGTTTACTTTCATTAGTTGATTAGTTAAAGTTTAATCAATAAACTTTAAATAATCAATTCCATACGCATAATCGAAAAAGCTTTAAAAAGTTTTAAATCCTCAATTCACCCCCCCCCCCTCTTGAGTATTTTGGATCAATAGACTCTTCATTAAGCATCTTCAAGCCAAGGTTACAGCTAGTGAAGCTATAACCTTAGAATTGAGGAAAGTCAAAGAGCTTCTTGAGTCAAAGGTTACAGCTATAGAAGCTGTGATCTCAGATCAAAAGAAGGAAATTGACTCTCTAACTCAGCAATTGAAGGAATCTAAAACCGTACTATTAAATACAAAAAGAATGCATACTGAAATGTTACGAGTTCTTGACGAGAGATTCCAAAACTTTCGTGACAATTATGAAGAGACTCATCCTGTAACACCCCCATACACTAAGTGCTTACCACGACCACCCAATGCATGTGAATGCTACCATCTCGGTTACCCGAGGTAATGTATATCAAATAGACAATAAAGAAACGTACTTTATTAAGTAAATTTAAAGCGATACATGTCCAATACCAAAACTGTTAAAAGAAAATACAACTGTTTCCCAAAAATGTCAAACCAACTAAAGTAAACAAATGTTTAACAACACAGCGGAAGACTTCTAGACATATCGTGATGACTCAACCCAGCTATCCATGCGCGTCCATCTCATACCTGTTCCATAAATGCTCACCACCCCCGAATGGATCACCACAGTTTTCAAAACATTTAAACGGGTTAGTTAATGATTACACAAAAACAATACAACAGAAACAATACAACAATCACCCAATCTCCATCATAACTTCACACACCTGACTACACACTAAAGTGTCTAGTCCTGCCAGAATACCCATCTCAACAAGTATTCCACACCGCCAGTGGGGGACCGCAACCGTTCCCACCTAAGCCCCGCTCATCTCATCCGAGCGATAACCCATGTTCCATAATGTGCATATCACCTCTATGGCGGGTTCCACATTGGGCAAATCAAGGGCATGAATCCACTCCCGCAGGTGACTCCACTCAGCCGAGGACGCAACTCGAGTACCACAGACAAACAATCACAACCAACTACATTATACAACAACAATCACCAATTACCAATTCCAATTCCAATACGATATGAACCAACAACAATAAACAACTATCAACAACATCATGTAATCAATAACCGAGTAGGGAAATCCTACCTCGAATAAGCAACCATGAGACCGTCACAAGCATCTAATCAGTAATGCTCCTCTACGAAACCTCCTCCTATAAACACATATTCATACAATTACCATCTAAACAACATAATAATCCCAAAACCCCCAATTCTACCCAATTAGGGTTTTAAACAAACTCAAAGAAACAGTATAAAAATTATACACGACTCTTACCCTTGACGCGACGAACTCAACGGAGTAAAGAACACGACGATCCGACAACCTTAGCCTTTGGGATTTGATAATAACGCGAAAAATGAAACAACGTACTCTTTTCTCTCTTTGAAAGGTTTTTAGAAAAGTGAAAAGTGATTAAAAAAGATGACGAAACCCTTAAATACTAATCACTCGTTATAAACAAAACCCGGCTAAAATAACCCGTAAGACCAACTTACTCGATCGAGTAAGTGACTTACTCGATCGAGTGCCCCTTACTTGATCGAGTGTCACACGTACTCGATCGAGTACCCATCGGGCAGACTACTGTTTCGTATAAAAACAAACGTACTCGACAGAGTAAGCCCCACTCGATTGGGTACCCATAGATATAAAAAACCGTAGTATTACAGTGTTCCCTCCTTAAAAAGAACTTCGTCCCAGAAGTTCAACCCATACACAAAAACAAAACATACTAACTCAAAACACGACACAACAACGCAACTAAAACTCAAAACAAAACTCCCAACCGCAACTCAACCCGACTCAAGGCAACTACTAACTATGCAAAACTAACATAAAACCACACCAAAACCTTATGCGACCATCTCCTACCCCCTAAAAGAAACATGGTTACGTCCCCGTAACCACACATACCTGATCTAAGTAATGGATGCATCTACAAAACAATAGCCACTTTCCTCATCTAAGTGGCAGAAATTATGTAAAGGGGAAGCAATTCAAGGGTACACACTCCATTATAGATACGGTTTCTTCAAACTACTAAGCCTAGAAGGATACCAATAAATCACCTCCAAGTTGTGTCAAGCTAGGGTACCTTTATCCTCAATCGTTAAATGCTTTCGTCAAGAGTAGACTCCTTATGGTGTTAGAAACACTGGAGGATCACGGAGTTTCCCTTCTTGCCTAGACAAAAAGAAGGGTCGTCCCCTCTCTACCATGCACAAAAGTGGATACGATGGAAAAGGGATCAATAGAATTTGAGTTTCATATGGGAGTTTGCTTTTGTTGTTGTTTCCCCCCCCCCCCCCCAATTTCTTATGGCATTTGACATTTGAGAACACTTTCTTGCCATTTCTTTGATGTTTGGCATTTCAATACTTGACAATTTTTCAACTTTTTGCATTTTCTTCTGAACATTTTCAAAGTCACCCCATTTGTAGGGAGGGTCCTTATATTTGAAGCTTTAGGAGTCTATTTTTGCTCCTCTTTTCATTTGATGCAATTTGTGTAAACTTTTTTTCACTTTTCATTTCATTTCTTGAACTCAAATTTGAACAATTTTTTGTGCCCATTCCCTTTGATGACAAAATGTGGTAGAATATGGATGATGGTTGCATGGTTTCAAGTGTCACCTTGGAATAAACGGTAGCCAAGGAGTTATCACACCACAAGGTACTCTTGACTAGGCCTTAATCCATGGGTCAAAGGATACTAGCATGACACATCCTAGGGTGTTTTACAAGTATTCTAACAAGCAAAGTCTTAAGAAAAAAAAGTATCTACAAGGGCCTTATATACACTTGTCAAGTTTCCTAAATAGATGCTTTCACAAAGTTTTTCTAACATGCAACTACATGCCATGATGCAACTAACATATATACATCCTAATGCATATGCTTCTACCAACTAGCATGCCAAATAAACTAAATGCAATCCTAATTTCACATTGTTTATACCGCATCAATCAAAATAAAGCCACATAGTAATTAACATAAAGAGGAAAAAGGAGATTGGAAAGATCATACCATGCGGTCTTCTATATCCTCATGTCTCGGATGTGGCGTAGTCTATCAATGTGAAAAGGATGAACAAACACAATATATACAAAACAATATATATATATACAAGATTACACTACAAAGGAAATGAACATGTTTTTGAGTTTTTTAATTTGTCAAATTTTTATGGTTTTTATGTTTATGAAACAAAAAGACATATTTTTATTTTTCGAAATTTTTCAATTTTTATCATTTTTGGAATATAAATTCTCATCCCCTACTTTATTTTGGCCATTGTCCTCAATGTACAAGTAGGAGTAGGAATGAAAAGAAAAGTACATGTTTTTGGATTTTTAACGTTTTATGGAAATTGAAGTGCAAATGCAATGATATGATATGAATGAATGCATGCTCTAACTAATTGCAATTCTATATGGCATATATAACAAATGAATGCAATCTACACTATACTAGATAATGCATGCTAAATGCTTAAGTCACCTATGATCAAACCTCCCCAAACCGATTTAAACACTATTTCTAGTGTAGAAAAGAATAGGATTGGTCATTAGTGACTATGCATGAATTCTAGTCTATATGCAACTATCTACATGAATCATGTGAGATATATTACAATGTAACTATACTATATGAACTAGCTAATGTAAATGCAATATAATACAAATGCAAGCTAAATGTATATGTATATAACTAAATACAAGGTAATTTAAAATGCAATGCAATTATATTTAAGAGATAGGGAGAGAACAGTATCATACAATTGGAGATGGTGTGGTAAGCATCTCTCATTCATCATCATCACCATCATCGCGGTATCTGTACCCGCTAGAACCTCCTTGGTCATACCCTCCTCCTTGACCATAGTATCCCCCACCTTGACAGCCAAAGTTCCCGGCTTGGTCCCCTTGATTAGGGAACAAAAGGTGCGGTTGAGCCCAAGATGGACGAGGACCATTAGGGTCGATATACCCTTGTTGTGCCATTTGGTAGTATTGAGGATAAAGGGTCAAATAGTTATTGACCCTCCCATCATATACTCCAAGACCAACCTTATTCATAAGATCCATCAAATCATTCACTTTCGGAGCATTGGGCACTCGTGGTGTGAATGGCACGTGAGGAGTGGGGTATGGTGGGGCGTTAGCCCTTGCCGGTATCCCGCGAGATCGTGGAGGTTGGCGGGGTGCTTCTTCTATTTGAGGGGGGTTGGGGTAGATTTCAATGTTGAGAAGGTAGCTCGGCGTAGGTGAATATCGGCTCAACCTCTGGTCGGTAGCGGGGACATTCCACCCCGTAAGAACAATAGAGGAACACTCTTTTGTAAACCACTCTACACTCCCGGTTTGAGTGTAGGTACACCACCGGTGGTGTTTGAAGATGGCATCCTCATCAATTAAAGTGCTACCCTCAAGTCGTACATAATCCCCATAAATGTTAAATCTGGGACAAAGTTCATTCGCCAACATTGTAATTAGACCTCCCATCATGATGGTCTTGATTTGGGAGCTCCCTTGAGCAAAGTCGGAGAATCTTGTGAGCATCTCAAGGGGGGTGTTGAAGTTATAGGGCCTTGTCCCCCGAACATTTAGATAGGACTCTAGAAAGGTCAAATCAAGGAGAGTGCACCTATCTTGCTCAAATCTCCCGTTAATAGTGCCGGCAATTAAACGTTCGGTGATTCGAATCACCGGATGTTGAATTGCGAAGGCATAGCATTGTTTCAAATGTATGAAGTCCCTCCGGGAAATAGCCCTCCAAACTTGGTCCACATCAAAGTCGGCGGGTTTGGCGGTGTTTTCTGTTGGCATAACAAGACCAAAAATACTCACAAATTGGTTGAGGGTTAGCCTATAGTCGTGACTGCACAATCAGAATTCCATGCAAATGGTTCTTTGCGTGTTTGTGACGATGTGGAGGCTACTCAAGAATTCTAAGGTAAGGCTAAGGTAGGTCTCTTCATGGGCATAGAATAGTTTTCCAAGCCCCAAACCATCAAAGAACATTTCGGTATGGTACCTTATACCTAGGACCTCTAGTACTTTGGTATCAATAAATTGAGTTGGCTCAAAATGCCTACCTAGCAATGTGACGAACTTCTTGCGATGTTCATTGGAAGTGAAGATCACCTCCGGAAAGTATTCATGTTGCTCCACCCCTCCTATTATCACAGCGCGGAAGTTTCTTGGCGGCATCCTTTCTTGAGCGGATGAAGAAGATGAGCCCTTGCGCTTCTTGGTGGCGGCTTCAACGAGTTTCTTGGCCTTTCCCTTGAGATTCATCATTTTTGATTTGGGAAAGTTAGGGTTTGGTTGATTTTTGTTGTGATGGGAGTGTTTGGAGATGAAGATGTGTGGATTAGGTTTAGATAAGGTGAGGAAATGAGGGATGGTGGGGGTGTTTTTATAGAAAACTAGTGTGGGACAAGCGTTTGAGGGTCGGGCTCGGGCAGCTTTTACGAGGTAAGTGCAGGAATCTGAGTGTCTTTAGTGTCGGGACGAGCGTCTTGCTGCAGGGGTCCGAGCGTCTTGTGGAGAATACGCTCGGATTCTAATCCAGTGATTCCGCCTCATCTCTTGTGGGCTGAGGATGAGCATTTCATTCTTGGGACGAGCGGCTGAGGTAGGACGAGCGTCTTCTACAGAATCCGCTCGGATTCTAATCCAGTGCAAAATTTTCTTCAAGATGCCTCGCAGGACGAGCGTCTTTCTGCTAATACGAGCGTCTCTTCCTGGCCGAGCGTCTTGTCCTATAATCCGCTCGGATTTAAAGTCAGCGCCAAACAGTACCCATAAGGAGGCTGAGGACGAGCGTCCTGCCCTCGGGACGAGCGTCCCACGCTGTTTTTCATACTTTTCATTCTTTTCTTTCCAAGATCATACCCTTGCACCCTTTTGTTATTCCTCCTTATCTTTTTCTGAAATTGTGCTCAATAAAAATGTAAGAAAACTCTCTCTCACAACTCTCATGTAAGATATCGTAAATAAAAGTGCGGAAATGTACAATATTATACAAGGCAAAGGTTCGAGAAATATCTTACAAATGGTGGTTTGAGATAGGACTCCACCAAACTAGTTCAAATTGTAGAAATTCTTTGTCCATAGAGCTCAAGGCTCTTAGGAGGAGATCAAAAGCTTGTGAACAAGCTCTAAATAAGCATTAGTATGGTTTGCTTAACTTCAAGACGAAGCTTGGCCAAAGAAATTTGTCATTCATTCTTGTTTTCTTCTTCTTCTTGGCACTTGAATATTTACGATGCTTCAAACCAACTAGCCCATGATTCTTGTCAATATAAGGCATGAAGTATGGTTCACGGTTGTTCGGAGACTTCCACTTACCACCTTTTTCTTCAATTTCGGTGATGATCATAGCATTTTTATTATTCAATCCTTTCAAAGTAGAAGGAGAATTGTCATGACCTTGATGATTGAGTTCTTTAGAAGTTAACATTGTGGGTGCCAAATTTCCACAAGTAGCTTCGTGTGCAAGTTTCTTTTTGAGCTTTTCCACCAAGTACCCTTTGTATGATGTCTTGACCTTTTGGAGGAGACCCACCATATCGTCGTTAACAATCATAGGTTCCATAGTGGGTTTAAAGTAGTCTTCATAGGCAATAGGGAAGGGACATTCTTCTTCTTCATGATAAGATATCTCAAATTTCTCAAGGATAGGCTCCTCAAGTAGAGCAACCTCACAAACTTCCGCTTCCTTACCCCATGAGTTCTTGCAAAACACGATTTTATCATCATAGCTATCTTCATAAGAATCATAGATGGGGGCTCCATTAAATTCGTTTTCCAACATCTCAATGTTTACATCAAAAGACACACCCTCATACTCACAAAGGCGAAGAGTATTTGGCTTACTCACCTCATGTCTTCTTCGTTGAATACAACGCTTTCATATTCACAAGATCTCAAAGGAATTGGCTCTTCCCACTTCTCTTCTTCCATATCAAAGGTTACTACTTCAAATTCACATTCATGATCAATTTTTAAGGAATGGCGACGAGTGGTTTCTTGGGATTCTTTCATTTGGGCAACTTGCTCCAATTCCTCACCTTGGGTAACAATGCCTTGAAGAACATTGTCCCTCTTTTGGCTCTCCTCTATCATTTGTTTGAAGAAGTTTTGTTGATCTCCCATCATTTGGAGAATCACATTTTGAATGGGTTCATTTTTTTTTGTGGGTGGGTGTGAAAGTGGTTGTATTGTGGCAATTGAAATTCATTATAAAGTAGGTATTGAGTGGGTGGTTGTTGTGGATATTGGATGTGGTGATTTTGGTGTGAAAACTTGGGGTACTGGTTAGGATTTTCGTTGTGCGAATAGTGAGGTAGGTTTGTGTTGACTTGCTTCTCAAACTCCCCATACCCATGGTCATACTCAAAGAATCTACCACATACTCCATATGTCAAGTCTTGAGCCATCATAGCTAAGACAAGAAAACAACTACAACCAAGGAAACTAAACAAAAATGGTAAGAACAAACCTTGCGGAAGAAGTTCCTCAAGGTTAAAGTACAAATAAAAATAGACAAACAAGTAAGAACTTAATCACATAGCACCGTCCCCGGCAACGGCGCCATTTTGATGGACAAGACTTGGTCGTCACACATCCAATCAAACACATTTATATTCTCAACAAAACAACTAGTTAGTGGTTAAGTGCAGGACGATCCATAGGACGATGTGCTTTGGATTCTAAGTCTATCTATCTCAATTTATGCTAGTGTCACAATTTATTTGGGTTTTTAGTTGTATTCTAGACTAATACAAGCAATAAAGTAAAACAAGCAATAAAAAGAAGGATGTAAACAAATGATTAAAAGTACTAGGATATCATGGGTTCATAGGGGATTCATGGGATTTAACCATACAAACATGTTCACAAAGTTGAAAGCAATTAATGTTGTAAAGGAACCGAGTTGATGTATGTCTTACGGTTCTTAGGAAGAGTTAGGTCCCGGAGCTGAATCGGATTGTACAACACCTACAAGTCGACTTACTTTCCCCTAATCACTTCTATGCAAGGTCTAACTAGACTCGAGTTGGTTTATATCTTACAAGTCAAGTTGAGTAGATAAGAGATGGTTGTAAATGCAAGGATTCATAGGCTTAGCATTTCATCAAACATAACATGTGCATAGGTTGACATCACAACAAGCAAGCAAATTAATTATGGAAACATATTGGATTAAGCATGATTATTCCCCATGTTTACTTTCCTTAATTACCCACTAATCCTACTTAAGGAAACTACTCACCCATTATCATGGGAAACATGTCATTAATGGTGTCAATCATCACAACAAGTGTAAACATGATAAGGGCTTTAAGGAAATAAACAATAAAGAGTAAAGAGTAAAGGAATGATACCAAACTTGAGATGATCCAAATAATAAAGCAAAAATAAAAGAAGAGAACTTGATTGATTGATGAAGGGTTGTAAATCCTCCAATAATAACCCAATAATCTTCAATTACCCAAAAGTAAGAAACTTGAACAATAATTAAGGAAAGATTAATGTGTAATTTTTTGGAAAGATTAAAGGATAATCTATTCTAATCTGCTCCTAATCTAATCTAAGAGGATTTTATAATGTGGAAGCCCCCCTTGATTATTACAAAAATGGGGTATATATAGTAGTGCATCATTAGGTTAAATAAGGCTGAGTTAGTAATTAACAATTCTAAGTTCTAAGTAGGGAAATGCAAGTATTCTCGAGGAGATGAGCATATTGCTGAAGTTGCCATGGTCCTCTCGTGCAAAGGGGGAAGACACTCGGATTTTGGGTAGAGGAGACGAGCGGCTTGACAGTCGGGACGCTCGGATTTCTTGAGGTGGCGACGAGCGTCTTGAAGCTAGGACGCTCGGATTGTTCTTCAGAGTGCTTTAGCTTCTTCCTCTCGCATACTTCTTATTCTTGCATTGTTGATCTTAGTTCGTGCCTCTCCTTCCATACTCGTTCAGCCAATATCATCCATAACCTTTCAAATAAGCACGAGAGACGGGAATTTCCGCCTAATTGTCTTCTTTCCTACAAAACAAACATAATGCAATAGGAAAGCAAAATAGAAGGCATTTGACGGATAAAATGGCTATGGAACGCTATAGTAATAAGCAAAATAGGCTCAATTAAGGGACTAAATGTGCGCAAATATGAGTCACATCAATTTTATAAGTGGACCGAAAAATGGAGGGGTTTAAGGGGATAGTGGATGTTTTATTTAATTGTTAAATAAAACACCATCATAACCTAAATAATAGCCTTACACACATAATATTTGAAAAAGAGAAAAAGTGAAAAGGGTGAAGGCCATGCATTGGCCTTCCACCACCCCAAAACCGGCTCCCCCCTCTACTATAGAGAAATGGTTCTCTATTAATTCATTTTTCATACATAATATATAACATAATCTTCTCACTACTTCACTCTAAAATAGTTTTAGATCTAAAAATTTTGTTGATCTAAATTCTAATAAAAAAATATAAGATTACTAGTGTAGTAATAGAAATATTATTAGAATTATTTTAAGGTTATCTAATATATTAATCTAGTTAATTTATTAGTTTTAAGGGAAGTCTTGGGTGCAATTTTTAAGGAGTATCTCTATACTTGAGGTTGGAGGATCATCCATATTTTAAGCTCAAGAACAAATAAGGAAGGTGTCCTTATTTGTGCCCATTATTTCGAACCAACAACAATGTAAGAACCATTGTTTTTTTATTTTTATCTCTACTTTAGTTATGCATGCACAAGATCTTAAGAACTCATATTAAAATCTTAATTAGTTCATCATTAGAAAAGTCTATTGATAGGTATATGAACCTAACATTGGCTCCACTGTCAAGTCCTCTATCACATCCCCTTTCTGTATCATATGTATCCCCAACTGCCCCACCTCATCTCTCAACCTCATCAAAGATATAGCTGTGCATATTGAATGCACACTCTTCCTACTCAGCGCATCTACAACCACGTTTGCTTTCCCTTCATGGTATATAATATCCATGTCATAATCCCCTATCAGCTCCATCCATCTCCTCTGTCTCATGCTCAGCTCCTTTTGAGTGAAGATGTACTTGAGACTCTTGTGATCTGAAAACACCTTAAAGGTCACCCCATAAAGATAGTGCCTCCAAATCGTGAGAGCAAACACAAATACACCCAACTCCAAATCATGTGTCGGATAGTTCTCCTCATAAGGCTTCAATTGCCTAGAAGCATAAGCAATTACTTTCCCGTTCTGCATTAACACACATCCCGAACCATTCTTTGAAGCATCTGTATATACCTCATAGTTCTCACACCCTTCAGGTAATGCTAAGCCTGGAGCTGTGGTCAAACACTCCTTTAATATTTGGAACGCCGTCTCACAACTTTCTTCCCAACGAAACCTGTTCTCTTTCCTCAATAACGTTGTCATAGGTCTGGCAATCTTTGAAAAGTCTTTCACAAACCGACGGTAGTACCCTGCCAAACCAAAGAAACTCCTGTTCTCTACCACATTCTTTGGTGCTTCCCACCGAGTGACTGCCTCTATCTTTGCCGGATCCATAGCTACACCCTTCTTGGAAATCAGATGTCCCAGAAAGGCAACTTCCTCGAGCCAGAACTCACACTTAGACAACTTTGCATATAGCTGATTGTCACGCAAAGTCTGCAACACCAACCTCAAGTGCTCCTCATGCTCCTCCTTAGTCTTGGAATAGACTAAGATATCATCGATGAACACCACCACAAACCGATCAAAAAACTGACTGAAGACCCGGTTCATCAAATCCATAAACACTGCAGGTGCATTAGATAACCCAAACGGTATCACCACATACTCATAGTGACCATACCTCGATGTAAAAGCTGTCTTTGGTATGTCCTCATCCCGAATCTTCACCTGATGGTAACCTGACCTCAAATCAATCTTGGAAAAGACTGTTGCCCCGTTCAACTGGTCAAACAGGTCATCTATTCTTGGCAAAGGATACTTATTCTTCACTGTAACCCTATTCAGCTCTCTGTAGTCGATGCACAACCTCAAACTCACATCTTTCTTCTTCACAAACAGAACTAGTGCTTCCCATGGTGATACACTAGGTCTAATATATCCCTTATCAATCAAATCATTTAGCTGTTTCTTCAGCTCCTCCAACTCCTTAGGAGCCATGCGGTACGGGGCCTTAGTGATTAGTCCCGTCCCTGGTTTCAGCTCCACACTGAAATCTATCTCCCTGTTTGGTGGTAAACCTGGTATCTCCTTGATAAGAGTGTCGTCGTGGCTCTCAATCAAACACATTTATAATACTCAACAAACAACTAGCTAGTGGTAAGTCGAGGTCGATCCATGGGACGGTGTGCTTTGGGTTCTAAGTCTATCTATCTCAATTTATGCTAGTGTCACAATTTGGTTGGGTTTGTAGTTGTGTCTAGACTAATGCAAATGATATAGTAAAACAAGCAATAAAAGGAAAGGTGTAAACAATTGATTAAAAGTGCTAGGATATCATGGGGTCATAGGGGATTTATGGTGTCGATCATACAAACATGTTTACAAGGTTGCAAGCAATTAGTGTTGTGGGGGAACCGAGTTGGGTTATGTCTTACGGTTCTTAGGAAGAGTTGGGTCCCGGAGCCGAATCGATTAGATTGTACAACACCTACAAGTCGACTTAATTTCCTCCTAATCAACTTCTATGCATGGTCTAACAAGACTCGAGTTGGGTTATGTCTTACAAGTCAAGTTGAGTAGATAAGAGATGGTTGTAAATGCAAGGATTCATAGGCTTAGCATTTCATCAAACACAACATGTGCATAAAGTTGACATCACAACAAGCAAGCAATTTAATCATGTGAACATATTAGATTAAGCATGAATCAATCCCATGTTTGTTTCCCCCAATTACCCACTAATCCTAGCTAAAAAGACTACTCACTCATCATCATGGAGAACATGTCATTAATGGTGTCAAACACAACAACAAGTGTAAACATGATAATAGAATGAGGAAATAAACAATAAAGATTAAAGAGTAATGGAATTATACCAAACTTGAGGTGATCCAAATAATAATGCAAAGAATAATAGAAGAAACTTGATGATTGATGGAAGGTTGTCAATCTCCCAATAATAACCCAATAATCTTCAATTACCCAATAATAAACTTGAATAATAAACTTGAACAATAATTAAAGAGAGATTAATGTGTAATTTGTGGAAAGATTAAAGAGTAATCTATTCTAATCTACTCCTAATCTAATCTAAAGAAGGATTTTCTACCCTAAAAGTTCATGCTTGATTAATTACAAAGATGGGTATTTATAGTGGAAATTAGGTGGGATGCATTAGGTTAACTAAGGGCTAAACTAGTAATTACACTTTTTAAGTTGGGCAAGGAGACTCCGGGATTCTCCGAGAGAAGGGCTTCTCTTATCGTTGCTTGAAGAATGAAAATGTCTTGTCTGAAATCCGTGCGGATGGGAGTCGGGACGGACGGATTTGGGCGGTGGAATCCGAGCGGATTCAAGAGAATCCGCGGATTCTCGTGGGGCAATCCGAGCGGATTGTAGGGAATCCGGGCGGATTCTCCTCCAGTGAATTTTCTTGTTTTTCCCAGCCAGAAGACGGGCGGATTGGGGACAATCCGGGCGGATTGGGGAAGACGAGCGTCTTCTTCTCAGGACGCGCGGATTCCCGAACAGCTTCTTTGTTTGACCTCGGATTGTAAAACGGACGTTATTTTCTCATCCGGACTCCTATTGGAGTGATTCAAAAGCCTAGATCACTTGATTTTTCGATGCCGTTCCATCTAGCATACTTTCAGAGCCAAATGAGCAACCCTTGGTTCAGTTTCCGAGCAATTTCTTCATAAATGGCTTCCTTCTCGTCATCCTTGCTTTTAACCCTTATGAGTCTTCTATAAACTCTTTATTCCTACATACTTGGACATCATTCTTGCCTCCTCTTCATACTAGTCCATCTAATATCATCAATAAGCTTCCAAATATGCACGAAAAGACGGGAATTTCTGCCTTATTATCTCCTTCTCTACAAAACATATGAAATGCGATAGAAAAGCAAATAGGAAGGTTTTGACGGATAAAATGGCCATAGAATGTTATAATAGTATGCAAAATAGGCTCAATTAGGGGACTAAATGTGCGCTAATTATGGTCACATCAAATATCCCCAAACCGAACCTTTACTCGTCCCGAGTAAAGAGGTGACTAAAACTAGACCTTTATTTAAACTATCCTAATAACATAGCCGATATGAGACAATTAGCGGGTCTCACTCCGCCCCTTCAACTCACAACAAGACAACCATGAGGTAGGATGCCTCCTTGCAAGGCAAGGTGGGGCTTGCCAAAATGGCGACACATCCAATCATTAAGCACACAAAATCAAGTAATGGATGCATCTACAAAAGAATAGCCACTTTCCTCATCTAAGTGGCGGAAATTATCTACAGGGGAAGCAATTCAAGGGTACACAATCCTTCATAGATGCAATTTGTTCAAACTACTAAGCCTAGAAGGATACCAATAAATCACCTCCAAAAGGTGTCAAGCTAGGGTACCTTTGTCCTCAATCGTTAAATGCTTTTGTCAAGAGTAGACTCCCTATGGTGTTAGAAACACTGGAGGATCGCGGAATTCCCCCTCTTGCCTAGACAAGAAGAAGGGTCGTCCCCTCTCTACCATGCACAAAAATGGATAAGATGGAAAAGGGATCGATAGTATTTGAGTTTTATTTTGGGAGTTTGCTTTTGTTCTTGTTTTCCCCCCAAATTCGTTGGCATTTGACATTTGAGAACACTTTCTTTGCCATTTCTTTATGATTTTTGGCATTTCAATACTTGACAACTTTTTGCATTTCTTTTGAACATTTTCAAAGTCACCCCAATTAGTAACGAGGGTGCCTTGTATTTGAAGTTTTAGGAGTTCTATTTTTGCTCCTCTTTTCATTTGATGCATTTTTGCAAACTTTCTTTCATTTTTTTTTTCATTTCATTGAACTCAAATTGATTTCTTTTTGTTTTGTGCCCATTCCCTTTGATGACAAAAATGTGGTAGAATATGGATGAATGATAGAAGTATGCATGGTTTCAAGGGTCACCTTGGAATAAACGGTAGCCAAGGAGTTATCACACCACAAGGTACTCTTGACTAGACCTTAATCCATGGGTCAAAGGATACTAGCATGACACATCCTAGGGTGTTTTACAAGTATTCTAACAAGCAAAGTCTTAAGAACAAAAAGCATCTACTAGGGCCTATATACACTTGTCAAGTTTCCCAAGTAGACGGTTTCACAAAATGTTTCTAACATGCAAACTACATGCCATGATGCAACTATCATATAAACATCCTAATGCATATGATTCTACCAACTAATATGCCATATAAACTAGATGCAATCCTAAGTTCACATTGTTTTTACCGCATCAATCAAAATAAAGCCACATAGTCATTAACATAAAGAGGAAAAAGGAGATTGGAAAGATCATACCATGCGGTCGTCAATATCCTCATGTCTCGGATGTGGCGTAGTCAATCAAAGTGAACAAGGATAAAACAAACACAATATATACAAGACAATATATACAAGACTACACTAAAAAGGAAATGAACTTGTTTTTGGATTTTTCAATTTTTCTTTTTGGATTTTTCAATTTTTCAAATTTTTATGGTTTTTGTTTTTATGGAATTAAAAGACATATTTTTGTGATTTTTCGAAATTTTTCAATTTTTATGCATTTTTGGAATATAAATTCCCATCCCCCACTTTATTTTGGACATTGTCCTCAATGTACATGTAGGAGTAGGAATGAAAAAGAAATACATGTTTTTGGATTTTTGAATTTTTTTTGAAATAAAGTACAAATGCAATAATATGATATGAATGAATGCATGCTCTAACTAAATGCAATTCTATATGACATATATAACAAATGAATGCAATCTACATTACACTAAATGATGCATGATTTCTAGTAAACTATGGTCACTTATGATCAAACCTCCCCAAACCGATTTAAGCACTATTTCTAGTGTAGAAAAGAATAGGATTGGTCATTAGTGACTATGCATGAATTCTAATCTATATGCAACTATCTACATGAATCATGTGGGATATATACAATGCAAACTATACATATGAACTAACTAATGTAAATGCAATATGAAATATAATACAAATGCAAGCTAAATGTAAATAACTAAATGCAAGTGTAAATGTAATGCAAAGTTAAAGGAAAGGATATCTTACAAATGGTGGTTTGAGATAGGACTCCACCAAACTCATTCAAGTTCCATTATCCATGGAGCTCAATGCTCTCAATAACCGGTCAAATGCTTGGGCACAATCCTCAAATAAGCATAAATACGGTTTGTTCCAATTCAAGATGAAGCTTGGCCAAGGGAGCTTGTCACTTATTCTCTTCTTCACCTTGCCCTTGGCATTTGAGCCTTTGAAACACTTCCAATAAGTAACCCCATGATTCTTGTCAACATTAGGAATGAAGTATGGATCATTTTCGTTTGGAGACTTCGACTCACCACCTTCTCCTTCAATTTCGGTGACGGTGATAGCATTTTGATTTTTCAATCCTTCCAAGGTGGAAGGAGAATTGTCATGGCTTTGATGATCAAGTTCCTTAGATGTTGACATTGTGGATGCCAAATTCCCACAAGTAGCTTCACGTGCAAGTTTCTCTTTGAGCTTTGCCACCAAGTAGCTTTTGTATGATGCCTTGACCTTTTGAAGAAGGTCCACCATATCCTCTCCAACAATCATTGGCTCCATGGTAGGGGCCAAGTAGTCTTCATGAGAAATGGGGAAAAGGAATTCATCTTCTTCATGGAAGCATACCTCAAACTTCTCAAGGATGGGCTCCTCAAGTAAGGCAATCTCACAACTCCATTCCTCTTCTTCATTGCAAGACACATATCCCGCATAAGCTTCATCCATAGGTACGTCATCATCGCTATCTCCATAAGAATCATAAATGGGGGCTTCATTCTTCTTCATTAGTTCTTCCTCCAACACCTCAATGTTCACATCAAAAGTCACACCCTCATACTCACAAAGGCTAAGAGTATTTGGCTTACTCAACCTCATGTCTTCATCATCAAATACCACACTTTCATACTCACAAGAGCTCAAGGAGGTTGGCTCTTCCCACTTCACATCTTCTTCATCAAAGGTCATTACCTCAAATTCACATTCATGGTCAATGCTCAAGGATTGGTGGGGAGTGGTTGGTTGGGTGGTTTCTTGGGTTGCCTTTGTTTGGGCAATTTGAATCTCCAACTCCTCAACTTGGGTAACAATGCCTTGAAGAACATTGTCCCTATTTTGGCTTTCCTCTAGCATTTGTTTGAAGAGGTTTTGTTGATCTCCCATCATTTGGAGAATCACATTTTGAATGGGTTCATCATTTTGTTGTGGGTAAGTGTGAAAGTGGTTGTATTGTGGCAATTGAAAGTCATTGTGAAATGGGTATTGGGTGGGTGGTTGTTGTTGATATTGGGTGTGGTGATTTTGGTGGGAAAAGTTGGGGTAGTGGTTAGGATTTTCGTTGTACAAATAATAAGGTAGGTTTGTGTTGACTTGCTCCTCAAACTCCCCATACCCATAATTATACTCAAAAGATCTACCACATACTCCATATGTCAAGTCTTGGGTCATCATCATTGGTCAAGATAGAGATACAACTACAAACATGGAAACTACAAGAAAACGGTAAAAACGATCCTTGAGGAACAAGTTCCTCAAGGTGAAAGCACAATTAAAATAGACAAACAAGTAAGAACTTAATCACATAGCACCGTCCCCGGCAACGGCGCCATTTTGATAAGAGTGTCGTCGTGGCTTTCAATCAAACACATTTATAATACTCAACAAACAACTAGCTAGTGGTAAGTCGAGGTCGATCCATGGGACGGTGTGCTTTGGGTTCTAAGTCTATCTATCTCAATTTATGCTAGTGTCACAATTTGGTTGGGTTTGTAGTTGTGTCTAGACTAATGCAAATGATATAGTAAAACAAGCAATAAAAGGAAAGGTGTAAACAATTGATTAAAAGTGCTAGGATATCATGGGGTCATAGGGGATTTATGGTGTCGATCATACAAACATGTTTACAAGGTTGCAAGCAATTAGTGTTGTGGGGGAACCGAGTTGGGTTATGTCTTACGGTTCTTAGGAAGAGTTGGGTCCCGGAGCCGAATCGATTAGATTGTACAACACCTACAAGTCGACTTACTTTCCTCCTAATCAACTTCTATGCATGGTCTAACAAGACTCGAGTTGGGTTATGTCTTACAAGTCAAGTTGAGTAGATAAGAGATGGTTGTAAATGCAAGGATTCATAGGCTTAGCATTTCATCAAACACAACATGTGCATAAAGTTGACATCACAACAAGCAAGCAATTTAATCATGTGAACATATTAGATTAAGCATGAATCAATCCCATGTTTGTTTCCCCCAATTACCCACTAATCCTAGCTAAAAAGACTACTCACTCATCATCATGGAGAACATGTCATTAATGGTGTCAAACACAACAACAAGTGTAAACATGATAATAGAATGAGGAAATAAACAATAAAGATTAAAGAGTAAAGGAATTATACCAAACTTGAGGTGATCCAAATAATAATGCAAAGAATAATAGAAGAAACTTGATGATTGATGGAAGGTTGTCAATCTCCCAATAATAACCCAATAATCTTCAATTACCCAATAATAAACTTGAATAATAAACTTGAACAATAATTAAAGAGAGATTAATGTGTAATTTGTGGAAAGATTAAAGAGTAATCTATTCTAATCTACTCCTAATCTAATCTAAAGAAGGATTTTCTACCCTAAAAGTTCATGCTTGATTAATTACAAAGATGGGGTATTTATAGTGGAAATTAGGTGGGATGCATTAGGTTAACTAAGGGCTAAACTAGTAATTACACTTTTTAAGTTGGGCAAGGAGACTCCGGGATTCTCCGAGAGAAGGGCTTCTCTTATCGTTGCTTGAAGAATGAAAATGTGCTGTGCTGAAATCCGTGCGGATGGGAGTCGGGACGGACGGACTTGGGCGGTGGAATCCGAGCGGATTCAAGAGAATCCGGGCGGATTCTGGTGGGGCAATCCGAGCGGATTGTAGGGAATCCGGGCGGATTCTCCTCCAGTGAATTTTCTTGTTTTTCCCAGCCAGAAGACGGGCGGATTGGGGACAATCCGGGCGGATTGGGGAAGACGAGCGTCTTCTTCTCAGGACGCGCGGATTCCCGAACAGCTTCTTTGTTTGACCTCGGATTGTAAAACGGACGTTATTTTCTCATCCGGACTCCTATTGGAGTGATTCAAAAGCCTAGATCACTTGATTTTTCGATGCCGTTCCATCTAGAAAACTTTCAGAGCCAAATGAGCAACCCTTGGTTCAGTTTCCGAGCAATTTCTTCATAAATGGCTTCTTTCTCGTCATCCTTGCTTTTAACCCTTATGAGTCTTCTATAAACTCTTTATTCCTACATACTTGGACATCATTCTTGCCTCCTCTTCATACTAGTCCATCTAATATCATCAATAAGCTTCCAAATATGCACGAAAAGACGGGAATTTCCGCCTTATTATCTCCTTTTCTACAAAACATATGAAATGCGATAGAAAAGCAAATAGGAAGGTTTTGACGGATAAAATGGCCATATAATGTTATAATAGTATGCAAAATAGGCTCAATTAGGGGACTAAATGTGCGCTAATTATGGTCACATCACTCCTCCGGAAAAACATCTGGAAACTCTCCTACCACTGGTATCTGATCAACTGTCGAACTCACCTTACTATGGTCTCTCACATGGCATAGGATCAAAGGACATCCCTTCCTCAAATAGGACTTCAATGCCACCACTGCAATCACTTTGACTTTGGGTTTGACAACAAAACCATGATTAGACACACTAACTCCCTTAGGTCCCCTCAAAGAAACTCTCTTTTGGTGACAATCTATTCTAGCCTTGTACTTACCCAACCAGTCCATACCAACTATCATCTCAAAACCATCCATGGGAAACTCTAACAAATCTAATGGAAGGTCAACCTGCCCAACTATCATAGATACACCCTTATACAACCTCCCACAAGTTACAGACTCACCCGACGGTATAAAAACTTCCATCTTTTACAGACTCAAACTCTCTCAAAACCAAAAGCTTAGCATGACTCAACGATACAAATGAATGTGACGCCCCCAAATCAAACAAATGAAAGCTAAAGACACCATTAACAAGAAAAGTACCCGTGATCACATGAGCATCATCCTCAGCTGGCTTCTTGCCATCATGAAAAGCTTGCCACTGGTCTTCTGTCCACCTCCCTTGACAGTACTCGCAGAAGTAGGTGGCTTAGCAGCCGACCCCTGGTTGTTGTTCGTTGTCGGTTTCTGAAATGAATTACCGCCATTGCGGTTAGCCCCACCGTTATTGTTGTTCTGACCACCCTGATTGTTCCATGACCCAGCCGGCCTGTTACTAGCATAACTCTGAGATGGACCCTGAGAAAAACTCCCCTGTGATTGCCTCTGAAAACCCCTGCCCACGGCACTGGTGCACTCATATCTCTTGTGGCGCATATCGCCATAGTTAAAGCAAGATATTCCCCAGCTGCTACTACCACCACCTCGGCCACGCCCATAGGAAGCTCCACCACTGAACCCTGACCCCGATGAGTAAGCCCTCGTTTGGTTATGGTTGCCCCTTTTGTAACTAGACTGACCACCACCCTCGCTCTCAGCCTTCCTCTTCTCGGGACCTCTCTCCCTGTTCTCCTTGGGCATCTTGACCAACCTCTCAGCTTTTCCGGCTCGCTCATAAACTTCCTTAACATTAGTAAGGACTTCTACATGCGGCTTCTCCATGACCTTATATGGTCAAACCCTTCTCAAACCTCACCGCTAAGTTCTCCTGGTTCAACCCCATATCCTCAGCATACCTAGACTTCTCGTTGAACTTATAGTAATACTCAACCACAGTCATCTCCAGAGTCATTTTGAAATCATTAAACTCCTCTCTCAGTTTGCTACGGACATGCTCAAGCACAAAGTCTCAACGCATAGCTCTCTTGAACTCATCCCAAGGTATAGCTAACTTCCCCTGTCTCACATACAGATCTAAGGCACTCTCCATCACCTTATCCCATCATTCTTCGGCCGTATCTCTCAAGTAGAACGCATCTTGTTCCACTCTAAAGTCCTCAGGGCAATGAACCACATTAAGAATATTCTCCATCTCTCTGTGCCAATTTTCGAGCAAAATTGGCGCTCCGGTGCCTATGTATTATTTTGGGTTGAAACGGGCTATGGTGACACTCATCTTAGCAAAATCCACCCCAGCCTCTTTATCCTTCCCAAACTTCTTTAAGGCCTCAGTCAGCGCCTCCTGATGCTCAAGCATCTTGGCCACCTCGTCAATACTCATCATCTCGGCCCTAGCATACAACGCAGATCTCTTCGGCGGCATATTTGAACTATATAAGAGAAGAGGTAAACATAAACACACATCCCATAACTTAAACACGTATATAACCTGAGTAGCTCACACTCGACCGATCAACACCACCTACTCGATCGAGTTGAGGCCACTCGATTGAGTTTCCCACTTACTCGATCGAGTGCCTCGACTCCAGAACCTGACCAGAAAGCATCAAAAACCTTACTCGATCGAGCCCTATACTTACTCAATCGAGTAGACCACGCTCGATCGAGTCCCCCTTCTTACTCGATCGAGTGCCTAAAAACAGCAAACTGTCCAGAACGATATACACCCCACTCGATCAAGTCATACCCACTCGATCGAGTCCCTCACCTACTCGATCGAGTCCCTCACCTACTCGATCGAGTGCCCCCCACTGGATCGAGTCATGCTAACTCATATACTACCCGTATGTTCAACTCAACTACTTCCCACAACAACTATGTATATATAAATCGATATGCATACGTATATACAACAAGCAATATCCTATTTCACATGTTTCTAATAAACCACATTAGAAATCAATCACCATACAATTCCGTTTTCATATCAACATATAATCATGTTACTTACTCACCTTTTTGCCACCACATTCTCCATCCTCCACATGCATTCATCCACCGATTCATAAAACACATTTCAACATAGATATGGAACATAACTCAAATAAACACATAGCACCCCAGAGACACTCCATAGTGACCGGTTCAAAGTTGTAGGGTGAGATCACGACTTTAGGACGTCTCCCAAGTCTTTGCATTAGCTCCTAACATCTTCTACCCGGGTTCATTTTATTCTGACTCCCTAGATTCATTGGGTTCATTAGTTACAAGTTCCAAAATCGTTGCTCTGATACCACTTTGTAACACCCCCATACACTAAGAGCCTTACCAGGACCACCCAATGCATGTGAATGCAACCATCTCGGTTACCCGAGGCAATGTATATGAAATAGACAATAAAGAACCGTACTTTATTAAGTAAATTTAAAGAGATACATGTCCAATACCAAAACTGTTAAAGAAAATACAACTGTTTCGCAAAAATGTCAAACCAACTAAAGTAAACGAATGTTTAATGACAGAGCGGAAGACTTTTAGACATCTCGTGATGACTCAACCCAACTATCCATGCGCGTCCATCTCATACCTATTCAATAACTGCTCACCACCCCCGAATGGATCACCACAGTTTTCAAAACATTTAAACGGGGTCAGTTACTGATTACACAAAAACAATACAACAGAAACAATACAACAATCACCCAATCTCCATCATAACTCCACACCTGACTGGCTGACTACACACTAAAGTGTGTAGTCTTTCCAGAATACCCATCTCAACTAGTATTACACACCGCCAGTGGGGGACCGCAGCCGTTCCCACCTAAGCCCCGCTCATCTCATCCGAGCGATAACCCATGTTCCTTAATGTGCATATCCCCTCTGTGGCAGGTTCTAGAGAGGGCGAATCCAGGGCGTGAAGCCAATCACGCAAGTGACTCCACTCAGCCGAGGACGCACCTCGAGTACCATAGACAAACAATCACAACCAACTACATTATACAACAACAATCACCAATTACAATTCCAATACGATATGAACCAACAATAATAAACAACTATCAACAACATCATGTAAACAATAATCGAGTTGGGAAACCCTACCTGGAATAAGCAACCACGAGACCGTCACAAGCAGCTAATCAGTAATGCTCCTCTAAGAAACCTCCTCCTATAAACACATATCCTTACAATTACCATCTAAACAACATAATACTCCCAAAACCCCCCAATTCTACCCAATTAGGGTTTTAAACAAACTCAACGAAACAGTATAAAAATTATACAAGAACCTTACCCTTGACACGACAAACTCAACGGCGTAAAGAACACGACGATCCGACAACCTTAGCCTTTGGGATTTGATAATAAGGCGAAGAATGAAACAACGTACTCTTTTCTCTCTTTGAAAGGGTTTTAGAAAAGTGAAAAGTGATTAAGAAAGATGACGGAACCCTTAAATACTAATCACGCGTTATAAACAAAACCCGACTAAAATAACCCGTAAGACCAACTTACTCGATCGAGTGTCACACGAACTCGATCGAGTACCCATCAGGCAGACTACTGTTTCGTATAAAAATATACTTACTCGACAGAGTAAGCCCCACTCGATAGAGTACCTATAAACATAGAAAACCGTAGTATTACACATCCTTCCAAGGTTGTTGAGTCAGACCATTCCAAATGCAATAAAGAGATCCAGTCTTTAAAAGACTTACTCTTACATGCTAGAAAGGTCTACGAAAAGTGGGAAGGTAGCACACGTGTCCTAAATTTCTTTCTTGAGCAATCAGACAATAATATGAAAATGGGATTAGGACATGAGTGCTATGGTCATAGAGACCACTCTAAATGCAAATCAACTCCTTTCGAACGAGATTTCAGGAAGAGAAAATATGTCAATCTACCAGAATACTTGATTTGCAATTATTGTGGTCATACGGGTCATATCCAAGAAAACTATGTCAAATACGTTCAGGATTTAAGAAAAAGAATCAACTTTGTTAAAGCAACTGACACTGTTTTAAAGGATAATGACTTCCCCCCCTCTGAACCTAGTACGAGTGAAGAACGTAACAATAATCATTGTTGGTTCTATGATATGAGCTTTGACATTAAGAAGGCTACCGAATCAAAACAATCACCTAAGCCTAAAGAGTCTTTCAAAACTAAGGCTTCCCCAAAATAACCTAAAAGACCACGTCAAGAAGAACCAAAACATAACCAAAGACGATTCCCAGACAATCCTATTTGTTTCGAAAACGAAAGATTATTAGACAAGTTTGGGTTAGAAAAGATTTAGTTTTCAGAGTGACTAACGTCAAAGGACCCAACTTAGCTTGGGTACCTAAAAACTGTATCTAATTATTTTGCAGGTTGTGGTGAAAGAAAATAATTATGGTACCTTGATAGAGGATATTCAAGGCACATGACTGGAGATGTTAATTTACTTCTTTCACTTGAACCCTTCGATGGAGGTAAAGTTACATTTGGTGACAATAAGAAGGATAAGGTTATTGGTATTGGTAAAGTCGGCATATCCTCTTCTCATGCTATTAGTGATGTTTATCTTGTTAGTGGTCTCAAGCACAATTTACTGAGTATCTCCCAATTATGTGACAAGGAAAATAAAGTTGTTTTTCATTCAGATTCTTGTCGGATAATAATTAAAGGAACAAGTAGTGTTGTGCTTGAAGGACAGCGTAAAAGGAATGTTTATATGACTGATTTAAATAATATTCCTACTAACTCGTTTACATGTATGAAAGTTACAATGGATGATCCTTGTCTTTGGCACAAAAGATTTGTACACATTAGTTCAACAATTTTGAATAAATTAAAGAGATGGGATTTTGTTGAAGGACTTCCCTCAATCAAATTTGATCAAGAAACTTTATGTGACTCGTGTGCTCGTTGCAAACATGTGAGATCATCGTTTAAACCTAAGACAGTGGTAATGTAATACTACGGTTTTATGAGTCTCGGCCTTACTCTGTCGAGTAAGGTTGTTTTGCTTTTAGAAACAGTATTCTGTCTGTAGGGTACTCGATCGAGTAGCCTGGGTACTCGATCGAGTAAGTGGCACTCGATCGAGTACGTCAGTTACTTGATCGAGTAGCTCGGTTAGCGGGTATTAATTCGACGGGTTTTGTTAATAACACAGATTAATATATATTTCTTTCCGTCATCTTCATAAATCACTTTTACAAACCTAATAACTTTAAAAAGGAGATTCAACCTACGTTCTTCGCATCACCCGTGTTATTGACAAATCCCGGAGCTTGAGAGGTCGGATTTCATCGTTCTTTACATCCTTGTGATCCTTGCGTCGAGGGTAAGATCTACGTACCAATTTTATAGTAATTAGTTAAGTTTGTTTAAATCCTAATTTGGGGGATTGGGGGTTTTGGTGGTTAATTATGATTGTTATTAATTATGTGATTATGTGAATAGGAGGAGGATTCGTAGAAGAGCGTTTTTGAGACAGCTATTAGATCGTCTGCTGCTTGTGATTGCATTTCAGGTAGGGTTTTCCCTACTCAGTTTTAATTACATGATTTGTGGTGATTGTGCAGTAGTTAGTGTTCTTGATTGTTTCAGACGATTGTTGAGTTGTATTGTGATTGCCGATTGCTTGTCTGTGTTCTTCGGGCATGTCCCTGGCTGAGTGGAGTTACTTGCGGGAGTGGCTTCATGCCCATGATTCGCCTTCTGTGGTACCCGCCACAAAAGGGATGTGCACATTAATGGACGTGGGTTATCGCTCGATGGAGATGAGCGGGGATATGGTGGGTACGGCTGTGGTCCCCCACTGGCGGTGTTGAGTATCTGTTGCGATGGGTACTCTGGCAGGGCTACACACTTTAGTGTGTAGTCAGTTACGTGGAGATTTTTCATGGAGACCGGGGTTTGATGTGACGATTGTATTGTTTGGTAATTGTTGTACTGTGTCTTATTTTGTGTAATTAGTACTGACCCCGTTTAATTGTTTTAAAAACTGTGGTGATCCATTCGGGGATGGTGACCAGTTATTGAGTAGGTTTGACTAGAGGCTTTTGGGCTAGCTGGGATGTGTCACCACGAGCTGATTAGAGTCTTCTGCTGTCATACTTTAGTTATTTGGACCTTTGGTTTTTGAGAACATGTACTGTACCTTTTATCGGTTTGGTTTTGGACTTGTAATCACTTTAAACAGTTTGGCTATTTAAATTATGTTTCTTTATTATCATTTGATTATCATTGCCTTGGGAAACCGAGATGGTGACGTTCTCATACCTGAGTGGTCATGGTAAGGCACTTGGAGTATGGGGGTGTCACAGGTAAGCAACAATGAACCACTAGAACTCGTACATATGGATCTATGTGGCCCAATGAAGGTAAGAAGTAGAGGCGGATTCAGGTATGTCTTCGTTCTAGTTGATGATTACTCTAGATATGTTTGGCCAATCTTTCTCAATTCAAAAGATGAAACTTTCGAAGAGTTTGCAGTTCTAATGAAGCTTGCCCAAAATAAGTATAAATCAAAATTAGTTTCTATTAGTACGGATCATGGCACCGAGTTTGATAACCATGCCTTTATAGAATATTGTAGGGAGTATGGTGTTGGGCATAACTTCTCAGCACCACAAACCCCACAACAAAATGGTGTTGTTGAGCGTATGAATAAAACATTGGAGGACATGGCACACACTATGTTGTTATGTAGTGGTCTACCACGTAATTTTTGGGCTGAAGCTATTAGTACTGCATGCTATGTACACAATCATGCTTTGATTAGACCTATTCTCAAGAATACTCCTTACGAGCTTTTTAGAGGACGTAAGCCTAATATATCACATCTTCGTTGCTTCGGGAGTAAGTGTTTTGTCCATAATAATGGCAAAAATAGACTAAGAAAATTCGATCCTAGAAGTGACGAGGCTATATTTGTGGGTTACTCTAATCATAGTAAAGCATATAAGGTTTTTAGTAAGAGAACCATATGCATAGAAGATAGTGTTCATATTGTGTTTGATGAGAATAACATGTTTGACAAAGCTGAACAGGATGAAGAAGAAGATATGAACGAATCTGATTTTCGACTATCTAGGGATGATCTTCCAGAATTGGATGAGGAAGATAAAGAAATTGAGGGCACAAATGATGAATAAGAAAGCCCTTCGAATGATAAAAGAAAGAGATATGAGAATATAGTTGATGATACTATAACCTCTTTTCAATCCAAGCAATTGAAAACTAAAGTTATAGCTGATGATGCTTTAACATCAAATCAAAATCAAAGAATAAGATCTAGAGTTATACGTAATTCTGTTATAACCCCAGGATTGGATTCGGGGGGAATGAGGCTTGGACCTCAATCATTTGAAGAAGGCTGCCAAGTTCAGATGACGATGTGCCACATGTCTCTAAGAAATGGAGATATAAGGATTCTCATCCAATGGAAACTATCCTAGGTAGTTTAAGTGAAGGACTTCGAAATCGTAAAAAGTTTAACAACTTTTTCTCATTTTACTCCTTCCTCTCCACCATTGAGCCAACAAATATCAAAGAAGCAGAACCAGATTGGATCGTGGCCATGCAAGAAGAGCTTCAACAGTTCGAACGGAACAAAGTTTGGCATTTGGTTCTGAGACCTAAAGACCGAACTGTTATTGGTACAAGATGGGTTTTTAGAAACAAGTTGGACGATACGGGAGTTATTGTGCGAAATAAAGCCAGATTGGTCGTACAAGGGTATAATCAACAAGAAGGAATTGACTATGATGAGACCTTCGCTCCCGTGGCCAGACTCGAGGCTATTAGGCTATTAATAGCTTTTGCAGCTCACAAAGGAATAAGATTATTTCAAATGGATGTTAAGACAGCATTTCTTAAAGGTTATTTAAATGAAGAGGTTTTTGTTGAGCAACCTCCAGGATTTCTCGATAGCAAGTCTCAAAACCATGTTTTCAAATTAGATAAAGCCAGCTTGTATGGTTTGAAACAAGCTCCTAGGTCTTGGTACGACAGATTGTCAAAATATCTTCTTGAAAGTGGTTTTAAAAGAGGATATGTCGACAAAACCCTATTCTTGAAATCCGAAAATTCCGATCTATTAATTATACAAATTTATGTTGACGATATTATTTTTGGTTCAACTAATAATTGTTTGTGTAAGTACTTTTTAGAATTGATGACCTCTGAATTCGAAATGAGCATGATGGGAGAACTCAAGTTCTTCCTTGGACTTCAAATTCAACAAACTAGTGAAGGAATAATAATTAATACACCAACATAAATACATCAAAGATTTGATCAAGAAATTTGATATGGAAAATTCTAAATCTAAGCCAACTCCTATGATTACAGATAAGAAGTTGACTAAGGATGAAGACGGTAAGTCTGTCGATGAGACAACTTATCGAGGTATGATTGGCTCACTTCTTTATTTAACTGCAAGTCATCCTGATATAATGTTTAGTGTATGCGTATGTGCTCGATTTTAATCGTGCCCTAAAGAATCGCATATGATTGCAGTTAAGAGGATTTTGAAATATTTAATTGGTACATCAAAATTATATCTGTGGTATCCTCTTGAGTGTAGTTTTGATCTCATTGGGTATTCAGATGCAGACTATGCAGATTGTTCACGTGATAGAAAAAGTACTTCCGGCATAGCTACATTTTTTGGACCATGCATTATTACATGGGGGTCAAAGAAGCAAAATTCTGTTGCGTTATCTACAGCTGAAGCCGAGTATATTGCCGTTGGGTTGGTATGTTCTCAACTTTTATGGCTTAAGCAACAATTATGTGATTATGGTGTTAACGTTGGGTGTATTCCCATTTTATGTGATAATACGAGTGCTATTATTATATCTAAGAACCCTGTGCAGCACTCGCGTACTAAGCATATAGACATTAGACACCATTTTCTAAGTGACCATGTAGATAAGGGCAACATAAGACTGGAATTTTGTAGTACAAAAAAACAATAGGCTGACATTTTTACCAAAACATTAGCTAGAGAACGTTTGAGATTTTACGGTTGGAAATTGGTTTAATTGGTGGCAACTAAACTTGTCACAAATATTTTATTTCCCGTATGACTGACTAGATTTGACGAGATTGTATGACTGTGTTCGTATTTTTCGTTACAAGTTTATTTATGTTAAATGTTATATTATGTTACGAGAATATTCCGTTTGCTAGTTGTTTGGGCTAAAAATAGTGCAATAAAGGGAAGGCCCACTTGATAAAATAAAAGACTATAGGAGGAGTGATAAGGAGGAAGGAAGCCCGTAATTAGAGAAGGGGAAACGGGCTGGCGTGTGCGGAAAGAAGACCAGGGGCCCATTAGATAAGACGTCCAGATTAAGGAAAGAAGAGTTAGGGAGAAGTCAGGGAGATCAGGGAGAATTGGGGAAGACGACCGAATATGGAAAGAGTTCTTATGGAAATTATATTCCCTTTCCATAATCAAAGTAGGACATATCTAGGGTTCTCACCCTATAAATAGCCAAGGAAGCAAATCAAGAAAGACATTCAAGACATCCACATATTCACACATTAACGTGAAGACCTCAGCATATTCTCGTACTCACACATACATTCGCTCTAGATCTTGCAGGCCTGATACCACGTGCCAGCAAGATTAGCTCTACGTTACTATTGTAATCATCCTCCTATTCAAGTATAGTGCAATATTTGGAAGGGTACCGTCCCTCCCGTGGTTGTTCCCACATTGGGTTTTCCGCGTCACCAAATCCCACGTGTTAATTTATATTTCGCACTTAGTTTCTTTACTCACGCATCAACATACAAACAATTAATCAAATATCCAACGAGTAAGACCGCATTGACCCGAATCAATCAACTCGGTAAAAAAATACCTAAACACTAGTCATGTATATCTTGTGTCTTATTACAAACCATAATTTCGGTAATAAATTATTCTTCCATATCCCCTTTACCGAATTTTTTTTTCCAAAATTCTATCCTTTTACCTAATATAATCTCACCAAATTTTCTAAAAAGATTTACCCTAAATTATCCTTTAATAAAAAAAAGGAAATCTACCAAAATCTTGTGTTACCTACTCCTACACGTTACCTATGCCTACTTTTTCCTATTTCTACCCAACCACATATTTACCATCCCCATAAATACTCCCTCCTTCCACTCTCCTATCACCATCACTAATCCCTCAAAATTTTCACTCAAATTTTTTTTTATCAACACTCAACCTTTCTTCATCATCATGTCTTTCAAACCCAAAACCCATTTTCATAAACCAATAACTCGGTCATACCGAAAGACCGAGACCTCAAATCCCACATGCAATCCCTCCAATCAACCCGAAAACACTCCTTCACCTCCATCAAACCCAAAACCGACCAATCCCGAACATAACCTGGAGGATACGAGAGTCGAGGGAAAGCAACACAAGCTAAATAAGGGAATGAAAAAGATGGTAGTGACATAGGAGTCGGAGGAAAACGTGGAAGTGGTGATAAGTCGAGATGGTCAACAAAGAACCTTGTTCAAATCTCCTATGCCGAATGCTACGGCAGTTGCGTTGGATAAGCTTCGTCTCACAACACTTGAGAGACAACGAATTAATAATGTTCTTCGGTATCACATTCATGGAGTCCGTTCTTATCCACCGGCATGGTACGAAAAAATCGAGGCTTTGCGATTTTTCATGGATTTCTTGAACTTTCAAGAATGGAGCAAGATAAGTGCTATGACCGGTCTCGTCTATCCGATTGAGGTAAGCCAGTTTTTCACTTCAGTTTCAGTTAGAAAGGGTGTGATGCATGCGATTAATAATGGGTCAGAAGTGAACATCTTCGCCATTGATTTTTGTACTCTGTTTTCGGTCCCTAATGATGAGATCGAAAGTAACCCGAGTGCTGAATGGGGAGATGTGTCTAATGAGGAAAAGTTGTTAATTAAGAAGTCTTTTAATGAAAGTGCCACCGGCAATAGTAACATGCTTGCGGGACTCTTCTCACCAAATATTAAATTCTTCTTAAACTTTATGTGGAATATGGTGGTTCCTCGCCGTGGTGGTCGAGATAAGTTGTCAAGTTATAAGATGGTACTTGTATATAGATGGTTGGAAGGGCAAAAGGTGAATCTTTTTATGCTTGTTTGTCATCGTATCCTTCAAACGAGTGTCCTAGTTACCGTGGAGAAGTTCTACTCTACCTTGGACTTGCCCTATGGTGTTTGGATCTCTCGGTTGTTGGAGCATAAGGGTGATGTTAGTGGAGAAAGTTATGGTGTTTTAATCAAGGATGAAATGAATGACTTGGTGTTGCGATTGATGAAAATAGGGGCGATAAGACCCCATTTGGTGTTTTTAACGAAAGGGGTTGTGGTGGATAAATCATCCGATGTTGTTGTGGCTTTGGATAAAAAGATGGACTCGTTTATGGCGAGTGTGGATGCTAAGATGGATGTTCAAACGAAGTTGTTGGAGCAATTGGTTTCGGGTATGGGTAAGGAACGGGTTGTGGCTCATATGGATTTGGGTCGTGGTTATGACGAGGTGCTAGCTCGATTGAAGGAGTTAGAGGAACGTCTCACGGTTGTGGAAAGGGTTGCTGATTCGTGCATGCATGAGGCTATTCACCAATCCACTTCGTTGGCCAATTTGTGTAGTCAAGGAGGAGCGGTGATGCTAGCGGGACGAGCCATAAGAGCCGAGATAGGGCAAATCTATCTTTGAGGCTACTAAAGCCTTGTTTATGAAGGTGCTCAATTTCGATCAGTGTCTCACGGCCCAAGCAACTCAAGTGTGCTTGTGTCTTGATCATCTTACTTCGCTTGAGTTTCATACCCGTCCTGGTTATGTGAACCCCCACCGTGTCAACCACAACATTCCCTAGACCGTTCTTATCATTGCCTTGCCGTTTATTTTGCTTCTTAGACGTTTATATTGGATAATTGTCTAATTCGGCCCATTTTGGCTCTCTCCTTATTCGGCCCTTTGGCATTAAACTCCTTGATTTGTATTAAACATATTTTATATTTCGCATGCATATCGTCGATTATTTTCTCGTTTTATAATCTCTCTTTGCATGATTAATACGTGTCTCGATCGATATTATTCTAGTTGTTTTATGTCTTTTCTCGTCTTTTCGATGATGTCAAGAGGGGGAAGAAAATGACCTTGACTTAAGTATTTGCCTAAGCTTGCTCCTTGTCAGAACCTTTAATCTCTTAAGGTCCTTAGATGCTATACTTTGTATATAAGTGGATTGTTCTTGCGTTCAACTGACTATGACTTTTATAGTATTATGTTGAGACTTGTCATCATCAAATCGTAAGAGACTTGTCATCATCGTAAGAGACTTGTCATCATCAAAAAGGGGGAATTTGTTGGACCATATAGATATATGATTAGTTTTGATAATGACAAGTGTGTACTTTATATTATATATACTCTTGCTCGTAATCGTTTGTTTAGTCTTTAATAGATTGATTAAAGTTTACAATTTAAGCAAGTAATCTTATAGCAACCTTGGCTATTACATTGAAGATTTGTGAAACATCGTTCAAGTAATGTTATTGCAGCTTGAGCTATAACTTTGAAGATTCTTAAAGCGTCATAGTAACTGTAACAAGTTTCAAGTATGATGATCACTCAAGCAAAAGGCTCGATCAAGTCTATAACAAGCTCAAGATGAAGAGCTTATGATCAAGATAACGAGATGATCCTACCACTAAAGATCTCTATGAAGATTAGCTAGTATAGGACATCGTCTAATAACGGTATCTTAAGAAGTAGTATTGGGAAGGTAAAGTTATAGCTATTTCACCTATAACTTTACTTACCAAACTTAAGGTTATAGCCAGTTATACAATAAATTTGGGTTGCATTTTAAAGGCCGATTTTAATAATTTTAAAATCAATTTTCAAAAGATAAAATTCTTCAAATATGTTTCGAAATCATGTGTGTATATGATAGAGATGAAAATACGGTTTGCTTAGAATAATTTACATTATTCTATTGGTTAGTAAAACGACTTATGAGTCGTCATGCTACCTAGGGTTCACTAAATTATCTAAACCTAATCCTAATATACTCCTTGATATTTTGACCTAGGGTTTCGGCTAAGATGGGCTTATGAGCCGTGTGGATGCCGAGTTGACTTCCTATGCAAGTAAATATTATTAGGTCAAATACATAATATATTGCTATAAGATATTTTCATATCTTATCAATTATATTAGATTTACTTTATTTACTTAATCAAAATATTTAGTAGATTAAATTAAGGAAAGATAAGATTTGTTTCTTATGAAACAATCTACCATGCCTCACGGCACACTTAGGGTTTCGACCAAAACCCTAGTTTCTCTCTCTACTATATATATGCAGGATGTTCATTAATTCAAACAAGCTTTTCGAAAAATAAAAATTCATTGCAAAGTTTAAATTCTAATCGAGTATTTTATTTGTTTTGCATTTGAAAATCCTTTACGAAAAGTCGTGCTCATTAATTTGCGTATTAATTCTTAAGGTTACGTTATAAGATAATAGTACTTCATATTGTTTCTACTCGTTCAATTGTGTGAACACCTAGAAGAACAATCAAGTACTTTCTTAGTAACTTAAGATAGTAAAAACTGAATATCTAGTGATATTCAAATTGAGTTATAGCTAGAGTTAGTTATACGAGTGGGTTGATAATTTTGTAATCCGGAGAAAGTTACTAAAATTATTAATCGAGAATAGTGGACGTAGGCTTCAACGTGTGAAGCTGGATCATTTCAAATATCGTGTGTCCTTGCAATTTTCTTTATCGTTCATTTCATTACGTTTATAAATCGTTTAGTTAATTAGTTAAAGTTTAATCAATAAACTTTAAGTAATTAATTATTTAGATATAAAATAAAAAGTAGGCATAAGTTTTTAAATACTCAATTCACCCTCCCCCCCCCCCCTTCTCGAGTATTTCGACTTGGATAGACTCTTCAGGGGTAACACAAAGGAAGAGGATATGGATGATTTTATTAAATGCTTGGTTATATGTGGTCTGACTGATATTGCTGCCACATGAGCTTTATTTACTTAGAATAACAAAAGGGAAGCAGCAACTAGAATTTATAGCAGATTGGACAGGTTCCTAATTAATCAGGAATGAATGCTTACTTTCCCTGATATGGCTGCTCACTTCCATCCTGAAGGATTATTTGATCACAATCCCTGCATTGTTAGCTGTTCAAAACTTTCTGTGGTTAAAAAGGCTAGTTTCAAGTACTTCAATATGTGGGGAGCTTCTCCATCATTTCTGAGTAAGGTTACTGAGGAATGGGGGAAGAATTACCATGGTACTAAAATGTTTTGTATCATCAAAAAACTGAAGAGCCTAAAACCTGTGTTGAGGAGCTGAACAAGGAATGCTTCTCTGATATTGAAAATCAGACTACTATAGCTGCAAAAGAACTGGAGGACATTCAGAAGGAAATAATACAGAGTAGTAACCCTGATCTTATTAATGCTGAAGTTGATGCCATTGCTAAATTAAAAGAGCTAACTATAGCCAGGAACCGCTATCTCAGTCAAAAAGCAAAGGTACAATGGCTGGAAGAAGGTGATATTAACACTGCATACTTTCATGGGGCTATTAAGAAAAGACAAATCCAAAACAAGGTGATACAGATTGAGGATCAACATGGAAGGGTATACAAAGAAAGCTATTGTAACACCCCGTATTTTATTAAGTTGGATAAAATTCTTTTAATTGCTATTTTGAATTTAATTACATCATTTAACGATTTATATATATATATGCTTAGCTAATTAATTAATTTCATCATAATTCGATACGTTAATTTTAATAATCATTAATAAGTTTATTTAAAGTTAGTTCGAGTTTATTGAAGTTAGTTCGAGTTTATTTATTTAATAATTTCCGATCCTTTTACGAGTCCTTTATGAAAGTCGGCCCTTAGTGGATTCGAAACGGATTTAGGAAAAGTCATCCAATTAGCTATTCTGAGTTATTTTGCTAAATTATCAAATTTCGTTAAACTCCGCTAATTTAGTAATAATCGTTAATAACTCCGATTCGAATCGAATTCCTATTATTTCCGTTAGCTGGCTGAGTTTATTTTATTTTCACTCATTAAATTTATTTATTATCGATTCCGTTTTATTACTGAGATTTTTACTAAAACCGATTTTATTAACTCGAGCCGATTTGTAGAAACTAGCTAGAATTCTTAACGATGAAGAAACGTACGTATAATAAATAGCAGGCAGGCAAGCTGCTCCCCCACTTCCACGTCTCTTTCTTCTTCTCGTTTCTTCTTTCTTCATATATTTTTTTTTCCCTGTTTCAGTTTTTGGATCTTCAAAATCGATATCGTCACTCCGTTTGTCATCCGTTTTCAACAATTTTCGTTCCATAGTCCTCCCCTCGTTGTTCCCGTCAATCCGTTGTAAGTAGAATTCATTTTTGTTACGGATTTTTACAAACCCATTTATTATTTTCAGCTTTATTTATTATAAGACGGTTGTATGTACTAAAATAGACGGTCTGGTAGAAGATTAAAAGGTAACGATGACGGGTTACTCGATATTACTTGTAAAATATGTTTATTTCGACTGCTGGTTAGTCTGTTTTATAATTGAGACGGTGTATAATTATATATAGGGATCCTTATGGATGTTAATTAGTCAGTTGTATAGTTGAGACGGTGTATACTGATATGTGGAGATGATTGAGACGGTGTATACTGACCTATAGAGATCATTTGGGATGCTAGCTAGTAAGTGGTATATTTAAGACGGTGTATGCTGACATGTATGGATTGTTTTGGGTGCTAATTGTTGTCTTTTATAGTTGAGACGGTGTATACTGACATGTAGGGATTGTTTTGGGATGCTATTTGGGATTTTAACTGCGATTGTGTTGTGTCTAATTGTAAAAAGGGAGCTGTGAGATGGTCTTATACTTGGTTTTGGTCATTGTTTGGTTGGTGGTTTGAGCCAACTTTCTTATTTCCGTCTGAAAACTGAGCTGATATGAGCTGTGTGGTGGCGGGTTGTGAGGCCGGGTATGGCTGCTCGTGAAGTCGCATTTAGGACTGCTCAAACGGTCCAAGAGCCGTGGCTATGGGTGCTCATAGTGTAGGCTTGGGTCATTTAAAATATAATTAAATAACCGTCTCTTATTTTATATAACGATAATTCATTAATATCGTCCTTTCACATAATTATTTTAGGTGCCTCATATGTGGTTGAAGATGAAGAGTAATTTTGGGTTTTAGAAGCTTTCTCAAGTTTATTGCTTGTCTCTTTGCTAGCTTAAGGTAACTATTCCGAGTTACTCGACGAATTAATGTCACATTAGTAGTTAATGTTGTGCTTGTTGTCTGTTAAGTGTTTAGGTAATTGATAATGTGTTACTTTCGTTTTTCACATGATAGAAATTGGAAATAGCATGAGAATAATATTGCGATAAAATTTGTGATTTGGGCCAAAGTAGGCCAAGACTCTGAGCTGGGCCTGATTGACCGAACGAGTTTGGTCAAACTAGGTTTAAACCGGTCAGCCTCGATTTGACCGATGACCCGTCGCGGGACTCGGGTCGAGGGTTTGTCTTTGAGGTGAGATTGGTTATTGGATGTTTTACGTTGATGCCTTAATATTTGTGACTATCATTTCACATGTTGGTTGTTGGATGAATTGGTTGCCTTATACTTCAGTCTTCTTGTCTTGTTGCCATTTTAGCTTGTTCTCATGAATTATGAGATTAACGGTTAGCTGGAATTTGGATTATTATTGATATTGGAGATTATGTTGGATTGTCAGCTAAATATGCTCTTGCGTAACCTTTCATATACTAGGGTGTGTATGATCTTTTGTGTGTACAAGTTTGGACTCTTTGTCCCTTTTATGGTTAATTGGGTATCCTACTTGTCTTGTGTGGTGTGGGCTAAAGTATTCAAGCTGGGACTAGCTGGGACTAGGTCCTAGGTGAGTATTTCGGCCTTCATCATAGATAGGCCATTATAGTCTTTGACGAGTGTATGTTTGCGGCTTAATAGCCTTTGTGTTCCTGGCTTGGTGGGTTTATATCCAAGCTAGGGCATGACCTTTCTGCCTATTTTGTGAGGAGATGGTCAGCTTAAGTACTAGCCAACCCTTTGGTGGACTCCTTAGGGTACTCATGTGGTTTTATCATGAGTCTTGGGTGCGGTGGTTTTATCCGCATTTCTCTAGGTCTCATGAGTCTAGGATTAGGGTTGAGCCGTGTTTTGGCCATGTTTTAAATGTAACCTCTGAGCCAAAATACTAGCTTCCCTACCTCGTGGTATAGACTCGAGTTACAAAGTGACTATTGACTGTACTAGGAACTTATGCCTGTCTCTAGATATATTGCCCTTTATTGTTTGATGATTCTATGAATCATAGAAGGTGAGATGCAAGCCGACTATGGTTGATAGAGTTTGGATTCCTGGATGTTATGTGATTCACATGATAGTGTAGTATGAGTCGGTCTAGTATTCACATGCTAGGACTATGTGTTGTTATATTGTTGTTCACATGATAAGCACGATTGTCTAGCATCTATATGCTAAGGCTATGTGTGATTCGTATTCATATTCTTATGTTTACATGTTATATTAATTATGACATTTCGTGGCTGGGAGAACTCGGAGTTACTCCCCACTGACTGTGGCTTTCGTATTTGTATAAAATGCGATCGACAGGTAGGTGATGCATATATGGGGTACATGGACGAGCTAGCGAGCAAAGTAACCTTGGGACCTAGATTGGCTTTATTTTATTGTGACCCTTAAACACTTTTTATGTCACATACATTTTAGGGACATATGTCTCCCTCTTTACATTTGGTTGTATAATTTGCTATTCGCGACTTTAGCGATGGTTATGTTATGAAACTTCTATTTAGACCTTGTATGTTTGACACCTTCCAATTTGGATATCTTTATAACAGGTTCAGGTTTTAAAAATTACAGGTTTTTACCCAAATGAACCTATTACAAACATATCCATGCAGTTTTATTCTAGAATTACGTGTTTACTTTTCCGCAATAAATGAGGGTGTCACAGTTGGTATCAGAGCATATTTGCTCCCGACGCACGTTTGTGCACCCCAATATAAATAACTTGACCTTAAAATAATAAACTTGAGAGATGGGTAAGATGGGTAGACTTAGGACCTTATGTTGTAGTCTCTTTGTGTTTGCTCTTTGTTAGGTACTAACCTGTTTGTTGATTGTCATTTAATAATTGTTGCGTTCTTGGATCAATGACCGTGAGCTTATCTATAGCTAATGGAGTTATTACCCTTATTATAAAAAAAAAAATTGAACTAAAGGTTTTGAAAATATTTTAATGTTTTTCACTGGTTTTAACGTCAATTAGTGTTAAAACTTGTTATTGGAGACGTCTGATAATTAGTTTTATCATTTGTTGGTGTAAAAATGTATTTTTATGTCTTTGAATTGGAATATTGATGTTCTTGAGTGATCGCCAAGAGTATCTCTGTTCCATTGAAAGGACACTTATATTTTAAGAAGATCAAGATTTAGTGACTATTGCTGAGGATTGAAGATTTGTTCAACCTTTGAAGAATGCTTCTACTTACTTGAAGATGTTTCTCGTTCTTTTTGTATCTCGCCTTATTCTTAATCTCTTGGTGCTTATCCTCCTTCTAAACTCCCTTCTGTTTTACTTTAAAAGCTACGCTTGTACTCCTAACTTGTCCTTTGTTCTTTGCTTATCCTCCCTTAACGCCATTAGATAGTACTTTTTCTTGTGAGGAATGTTGACCTTGGTTGGAAAATTCGACTTTTGAGGAGATTGTTTGTGTCTGACCCTTAACCCTGGTTTTGAGAGGATGTGATGTTAGAAAGACTTAGGTAATGTGATGAGACATACTTAGTGATTCTTATACCTAGTTCCTTGACAAAGTAAGTATAATCGATTGGTGGATTCTTTGTGTTAGGAATGAGTTGCCTATGTAATTAAAGTTATAGAACTTGGCTTTGTTGTTTATGTTTGGGATTTGAAAGCTTAGTAGGTTGAGCGTCGTCACCTTAGGAGTAAACATGAGATAAGTTTAGAATATGAATTTGGAAGAAAACCCATTTTTAGATGTTAACAATCCCGTATAGATTAGGGATGTGATTTGGTGTTAGTTGTTCCTTGAGAACTTTGTTGAGAAGTCTTTGTCAATTCATTCTTTGGTTTTTAAAACATTGAGGTTGTGTCGAGTGCTTGAGATACAGAGATGCTTTTATACTTGAGTGGTAGATTTGCTTTAGGGAAATCCTAATATGTGATAAGATAGGTGGAAGAAGTATCTAACCGATTTATCACCTCTTAAGCGAGCGTTTATTTTACCTTGACCCTTGTTTTGGGATTTGGTCGTTTTGTTATGAAGGTACAATACGCTAATAGGCGTGACCTTTAGAGAGAACCTTAAGTTTTAGGAAGCGCATGGATTAAGCCTTAAAATCCTCTTTCGTACCATTAATCGTTTTCCTCCCTTTCGTTCATACCTTGGTTGGATTTGATTCTTAAGTATAAAGTTTACTCGTTATTTCCTTGTCTTGAATACCTCCCTAATTCTAATATCTCTTACTGGTTGTTAACTAGTTATCTTTATGATTCGACTCTTTTAGTCTCACATCTTGACATGTTCATATATCCCTTTTTAAATTTCCTATCATTTCCTGACCTGGTTATTACCCTTTGTTTCCTTAGTGGAGTGATGACATTGTTGTTTGAGATTTGAGTATCTGGCGTTTCCTTGTTGTCTAATTTCCCTTTTTCTTTGACCATAAGCGTTACCGTTCATACCTCTCTCCCTCGCTTCATCATGCTCCTCCTTTAATTTTGATGCTGGTAAAACTCTTATCTTTTACATCCTTGTAAATTTGACTTCAATTCTTATCCCTAGGAAGTTCATCATAGTTCTTTTGATTAGTTAAGTTTGAACTCTCTTAACGTACTTTGCATTTATGATATCTAAGTTCTTTCCTTTTCGTACAATTTCTGAACGTTTCAAGCTATCATTTTTGGTTCATTGTTAAAAATTTATATTATCTTTACAAAATCTTACCTATTTTAAAATGTTCGAAAATGAAAATTTGATTTAGTTCCCCATCTGTTCCTTGAGTGTAAATTTATTTATCATGATTTTAATTGCTAAACCCGAGATTTCTTTAAATTTTATCCAATTTTTGTTAACTTTGATCTATTTATGATTCCTTTGTCAAAGTTTAATATCATATTTTTAGGAATTTAATTCCTTTTGAGTTTAAAAGTGAAACCTTTATTTCCATTTTGGCTTATGCAAAAGAAAATTTGAGTGGATTACCTTTTCTTTGGATTTTAACGTTGGTCGGACGTTATTAGAGACGTTTAATAGCTTGTTCTATGCTTGTCGGCGAGTGACTTTTGTTTTAAATTTGTCTTTGACTTGGAAAGTTAGCGTTCTTGTGTGCACGACAAGAGCAATTTCGTTCCATGAATGAGACTTATACTTTTGAAAACTCTTCATTAATGTTTTTTTGAAAGTATTTTGATTTTTGATTTATACAAATGATTTGCCTTTGACCTTATCTTGGATTTGGAATGTGATGTTCTTGAATGCGCAACGAGAACACTTCCGTTTCTCTGATGAGAGTCCGTTACGTCGGAAAATTTTAGTTGAAGTTCTTGAAAGAATTTTGATTCTTACGATAAGTGACCTTTTAAATATTTTGGTTACCGATTCCCATTCCAGTTTTATTTTTATAACCTTTCATTTATACTTTCAAGTTTCGAGGACGAAACTTTTTAAAAGATGGGGTGATTGTAACACCCCGTATTTTATTAAGTTGGATAAAATTCTTTTAATTGCTATTTTGAATTTAATTACATCATTTAACGATTTATATATATATGCTTAGCTAATTAATTAATTTCATCATAATTCGATACGTTAATTTTAATAATCATTAATAAGTTTATTTAAAGTTAGTTCGAGTTTATTGAAGTTAGTTCAAGTTTATTTATTTAATAATTTCCGATCCTTTTACGAGTCCTTTATGAAAGTCGGCCCTTAATGGATTCGAAACGGATTTAGGAAAAGTCATCCAATTAGCTATTCTGAGTTATTTTGCAAAATTATCAAATTTCGTTAAACTCCGCTAATTTAGTAATAATCGTTAATAACTCCGATTCGAATCGAATTCCTATTATTTCCGTTAGCTGGCTGAGTTTATTTTATTTTCACTCATTAAATTTATTTATTATTGATTCCGTTTTATTACTGAGATTTTTACTAAAACCGATTTTATTAACTCGAGCCGATTTGTAGAAACTAGCTAGAATTCTTAACGATGAAGAAACGTACGTATAATAAATAGCAGGCAGGCAAGCTGCTCCCCCACTTCCACGTCTCTTTCTTCTTCTCGTTTCTTCTTTCTTCATATATTTTGTTTTCCCTGTTTCAGTTTTTGGATCTTCAAAATCGATATCGTCACTCCGTTTGTCATCCGTTTTCAACAATTTTCGTTCCATAGTCGTCCTCTCGTTGTTCCCGTCAATCCGTTGTAAGTAGAATTCATTTTTGTTACGGATTTTTACAAACTCATTTATTATTTTCAGCTTTATTTATTATAAGCCGGTTGTATGTACTAAAATAGACGGTCTGGTAGAAGATTAAAAGGTAACGATGACGGGTTACTCGATATTACTTGTAAAATATGTTTATTTCGAATGCTGGTTAGTCTGTTTTATAATTGAGACGGTGTATAATTATATATAGGGATCCTTATGGATGTTAATTAGTTAGTTGTATAGTTGAGACGGTGTATACTGATATGTGGAGGTGATTGAGACGGTGTATACTGACCTTTAGGGATCATTTGGGATGCTAGCTAGTAAGTGGTATATTTAAGACGGTGTATGCTGACATGTATGGATTGTTTTGGATGCTAATTGTTGTCTTTTATAGTTGAGACGGTGTATACTGACATGTAGGGATTGTTTTGGGATGCTATTTGGGATTTCAACTGCGATTGTGTTGTGTCTAATTGTAAAAAGGGGGCTGTGAGATGGTCTTATACTTGGTTTTGGTCATTGTTTGGTTGGTGGTTTGAGCCAACTTTTTTATTTCCGTCTGAAAACTGAGCTGATATGGGCTGTGTGGTGGCGGGTTGTGAGGCCGGGTATGGCTGCTCGTGAAGTCGCATTTAGGACTGCTCAAACGGTCCAAGAGCAGTGGCTATGGGTGCTCATAGTGTAGGCTTGGGCCATTTAAAATATAATTAAATAACCGTCTCTTATTTTATATAACGATAATTCGTTAATATCGTCCTTTCACATAATTATTTTAGGTGCCTTATATGTGGTTGAAGATGAAGAGTAATTTTGGGTTTTAGAAGCTTTCTCAAGTTTATTGCTTGTCTCTTTGCTAGCTTAAGGTAACTATTCCTTGTTACTCGACGAATTAATGTCACATTAGTAGTTAATGTTGTGCTTGTTGTCTGTTAAGTGTTTAGGTAATTGATAATGTGTTACTTTAGTTTTTCACATGATAGAAATTGGAAATAGCATGAGAATAATATTGCGATAAAATTTGTGATTTGGGCCAAAGTAGGCCAAGACTACGAGTGGGCAGTTGACCGAACGAGTTTGGTCAAACTAGGTTTAAACCGTCGCCTCGATTTGACCGATGACCCGTCGCGGGACTCGGGTCGAGGGTTTGTCTTTGAGGTGAGATTGGTTATTGGATGTTTTACGTTGATGCCTTAATATTTGTGACTATCATTTCACATGTTGGTTGTTGGATGAATTGGTTGCCTTATACTTCAGTCTTCTTGTCTTGTTGCCATTTTAGCTTGTTCTCATGAATTTTGAGATTAACGGTTAGCTGGAATTTGGATTATTATTGATATTGGAGATTTTGTTGGATTGTCAGCTGAATATGCTTTTGCGTAACCTTTCATATACTAGGGTGTGTATGATCTTTTGTGTGTACAAGTTTGGACTCTTTGTCCCTTTTATGGTTAATTGGGTATCCTACTTGTCTTGTGTGGTGTGGCCAAAAGTATTCAAGCTGGGACTAGCTGGGACTAGGTCCTAGGTGAGTATTTCGGCCTTCATCATAGATAGGCCATTACAGTCTTTGACGAGTGTATGTTTGCGGCTTAATAGCCTTTGTGTTCCTGGCTTGGTGGGTTTATATCCAAGCTGGGGCATGACCTTTCTGCCTATTTTGTGAGGAGATGGTCAGCTTAAGTACTAGCCAACCCTTTGGTGGACTCCTTAGGGTACTCATGTGGTTTTATCATGAGTCTTGGGTGCGGTGGTTTTATCCGCATTTCTCTAGGTCTCACAGTGAGTCTAGGATTAGGGATGAGTCGTATCTTGGCCATGTTTTAAATGTAACCTCTGAGCCAAAATACTAGCTTCCCTACCTCGTGGTATAGACTCGAGTTACAAAGTGACTATTGACTGTACTAGGAACTTATGCCTGTCTCTAGATATATTGCCCTTTCTTGTTTGATGATTCTATGAATCATAGAAGGTGAGATGCAAGCCGGCTATGGTTGATAGAGTTTGGATTCCTGGATGTTATGTGATTCACATGATAGTGTAGTATGAGTCGGTCTAGTATTCACATGCTAGGACTATGTGTTGTTATATTGTTGTTCACATGATAAGCACGATTGTCTAGCATCTATATGCTAAGGCTACGTGTGATTCGTATTCATATTCTTATGTTTACATGTTATATTAATTATGACATTTCGTGGCTGGGAGAACTCGGAGTTACTCCCCACTGACTGTGGCTTTCGTATTTGTATAAAATGCGATCGACGGGTAGGTGATGCATATATGAGGTACATGGACGAGCTAGCGAGCAAAGTAACCTTGGGACCTAGATTGGCTTTATTTTATTGTGACCCTTAAACACTTTTTATGTCACATACATTTTAGGGACATATGTCTCCCTCTTTACATTTGGTTGTATAATTTGCTATTCGCGACTTTAGCGATGGTTATGTTATGAAACTTCTATTTAGACCTTGTATGTTTGACACCTTCCAATTTGGATATCTTTATAACAAGTTCAGGTTTTAAAAATTACTGGTTTTTACCCAAATGAACCTATTACAAACATATCCATGCAGTTTTATTCTAGAATTACGTGTTTACTTTTCCGCAATAAATGAGGGTGTCAGAGCTATAGCATTCATAATGATTTCCTGGACTACTACCAAGGTCTCTTGGGATCTAGGAAAGACACTGCAAAGGTTAGATTGGATGTCATTCAGAAAGGGAGATGTTGTACTATATTGCACCATTAAATCCTGAACAAGCATGTCACCAATAAGGAGATCAAAACTATTATCTTTAGCATACCTAATGACAAAGCTCCAGGGCCTGATGGATACACAAGTAGCTTCTACAAGGATGCTTGGGAGATTATTAGGGTGGATATTTGTAATGCCATCAAGGATTTTTTCAAAACTGGAAAAATGCTCAATCAAATCAATGCCACAAGTATCACTTTAATCCAAAAATGTGAGAGACCAGCCTCAGTTAAGCAGTTTAGACCTATTGCATGCTGCAACATGGTTTATAAAATTATCTCTAAGTTGCTATGTAATAGGTCGGCTGCCATTTTGCCTGATATTATTCATGACAACCAAGGTGCCTTCATCAAAGGGAGATCGATAATTGAAAATATGCTCATTTGTCAGGACATTGTAAAGCTCTACAACAGAAAAGCTGTGTCCCCTAGGCGCCTATTCAAAATTGACCTTCAAAAAGCCTATGATACTCTTGAGTGGGATTTTGTTGAGCAGATGTTCCAAGGGCTTAACTTTCCTCCTAAATTTACTCAACTGGTCATGACATGTGTTAAAACTACTTCCTTTACCTTGTCCTTGAATGGCAGTAACTTTGGCTATTTCATGGGGCAAAGAGGTCTAAGGCAAGGAGACCCTATATCTCCTTTGATTTTTACCATTTGTATGGAGTATCTCACAAGGGTCATAAGTTATGCAATTGACAGATGGAGTTTTCAATACCATCCTCTCTGCAAGAATCTTAAACTTACCCATCTTATGTTTGCTGATGATTTGTTAATGTTTTGCAAAGGTAATGCCAACTCTGTGATGCTTCTGATGAGGGTATTCTCCACTTTTTCACAGATCTCAGGACTGAACATGAATAATAGTAAATCTGAGGTATATTTCAATGGCATGGATGAACAATTGAAAGCTGATGTTATTCAGGTTACTGGTTTTAATGAAGGTAGCATGTCGTTTAGATACTTGGGTGTTCCTATTTAAGCTGGTAGATTGACAAAAATGGAATGTAATATAATTGCAGAGAAAATGGTGAGCAGGATCAGGAGTTTAGGTGCTAGGAAATTGTCTTATGCGGGTAGACTCACTCTCATTAATTCTGTGCTGAATACACTCTACTCCTACTGGGCCAATTTCTTCATTATACCTAAGAGTGTCATTAAGAGAGTTGAGGCCATCTGTAGAAATATCTTGTGGGATGGTGGTTCAGAGTATCATAGAATACCTTTGGTTGTATGGGAGACTGTCACACACCCTAAAAATGAAGGTGGCTTGGGCATCAAAAAAGCTGAACTTTGGAATATGGCTACTGTTGCTAAATTGGTGGATTGGATATACTCTAAACCTAATAGATTGTGGATCAGGTGGGTTTCACAGGTGCACATCAGGAACCATGACTGGCATAGTTATAAACCTCCTAATGATGCATCATGGATGTGGAAGAATATTTGCAAGGTAAAGGATAAAATGAAAGATGGGTTTCAAACTGGAAAATGGCAGGATGCTAAGGGATACTCAATTAGAAAGAGATATAACTGGTTGAGATACCAGGAACCTGTCAATGAATGGGCTAATTGGGTATGAAAAAACTGGAATATTGCTAAGTATTCCCTGATCTCCTGGATGTTTATGCAGAAGGGAATGAATGTAAAGGAAAAAGTTTACAAATTGGTTACAGTCCTGATGATAGTTGCAGCATATGTGGAATGGCATCAGAAACTCATGATCATCTATTTTTTGAATGCAGCTATAGTAAGCAGATTCTCAATATGATTGAAGCTTGGATTGGAACAAAAATCTCTGACCTGATAAGTAGACCAACTTCTAGCAGAAGAGTGCAGGCTAGAGTGTAGTGGAAAACTCAAATGATGGTGATGAATGCTTGCATTTACCACATTTGGAGCCAAAGGAACAATGCTAGGATTAACACTATACTTGCAAGACCTGAAATGGTGGCTAAGCTGATTAAATAAGAAACCAGGAATCGAGTTAAGTTCAAGACAGGAACTGTAACTCAGAGTGATAAGAATTGGCTGAGAGAGCGAAATTTGTAACCTTTTTTGCTATGGTTTGTTTATAGATTAATAGTTGCTATGACTGTTTCTTTAGAATACTCCATAGTGTTGTAATTATCTCTTATTTATAATATATATACTTACATTTCACCAAAAAAAGAAATCTCAGTTTGTCTTTATTTAAAGATAGCTAAGATTTATTAATTAAACAACTAATGGGCCGAATTAACAACTAAATCAACACGGCCTGATATGCAAAACAGTAGATCGACTAAAAAGAGCAATCGATCGACTTTTCTTCTGAGCAAACCAGTCGATCGACGAAATAGGGTTGTCGATCGACTTTTTCTTCTGACACAACCAGTCGATCGACCAAATAAGGTTGTCGATCGACTTTTCTGGGGAAACAACAGCGTCTAATCCTCACTCTGGCATGCTTCCTCACGTCTTCACGCATTCCAATGTGATTTCTCCGGAGCTTAACTTCACTAGTATCCAAAATGTGACTTCAGGGGCAGGTTTTGGCTTGTTTATACTTCTTCGGGTCCAATCTGCAATGAATACAAAATAACATAAAGTAGCAAATTCATGGAAGAATAGTAATTACGCTACTCAAAATAGCATAGAAATGCGTGCAAATGAATAGAATAAATGTATGAAATAACGCATCAAACCTCCCCAAACCAAACCCTTGCTTGTCCCCAAGCAAGCAAAGACTAAGAACAATGACAACTAATGGAACGGTAGACAATCTCATAGCTAACTATGATTCAACGCCCAAACCAATTTAATGCAAGCAGCCAAAACCAATGTACAATATCAATTGCAAACGGGTTATACTAATGAAACAACTACTGAACCTTCGACCTTGCAAGACTCGTATATATCAGACTCTCACGGGTCGCTCATCACTCGTTAAAAAACATGGTTAGATTATTCATTGTAAAACAAGAAGAAAATAAGACACTCACCTAACTGCAACCTATAAGAACATGCATGCAGTCTAACATGATAATTATCTCTACCGACCGTACAAATGCATTCCAACCAAACAGGACAAAGTCACATGCCGAGGACTTACAAATATGGTGAAGTGAGATAGTTGGGTAAAAATGGGCTAAAAGATTTGGAAAAGTGGAGGTAACAGCCAAGCTAGTACCAAAACAAAACCAATAGTAACAAATCCCGCTCAACAACCCAACCATATAAGATGAAGCGATACCAAAACTGGGCATAAAACTCACGCACCAAATCAGAAAAATACTCCTCAGATAATATGGAATAAAAGCATAGGAGTAAAACCATCCTTTTTTTTTTTTCATTTTCACTTTCTATTTTTTTTCTTCTCTTTTTTTTCATTTCACACGTTTTTTTTCAATTCTTTTTTTCTTTTTTTTTTTTCATTCAACTTCTTTCTTTTTTTTTTTCATTTTCCAATTCCTTCTTCTTAGACCCTTCATAACAACAAAAAAAATGCCAAGATCGACAAATACACACGTTCCCAAAAATATTAACCGTACTAGCTTAACTAGGGTAGGCTATATAGGAATGTGGTTAACAATTGGGTCAAAACAAGTCAATTTGGCTAATATGAGGCTCAAGGGTAATATAAGAAGAAAAAGGATGCCTCTCCACAAGTGACACCGCCACTAACCCGAATGCATAAATGTACTAAGAGACAAAAATCATGTTTATGCAAATTAATATTGCATGTCTTATAAGGAGTACTACTCTCATCGTAGAATGAAAATGATCATGAATGTCATCAGTTTGTTAGCTTTATACCTCAAAAATTTTGAGTAGGTTGCCGATATTAAGTCAAGTCTATTCGTTCAGAAAAGTTGATTAAAAACTCGTAGACTATGCAATGGCCGTACAAAAAAAGGCAATGGCAAAGCAAGGCTTGGGCTATAAATAAAAGCATAGACGCAGTTTCATCATTGTTATCTTACCGTTCCGACTCGACCTAAAATGCAAAATAAAACATGTTTTTTGTATTTTGTTCAATTTTTTCAATTTTGTTTTTTGAATATATAAAAAAAAAAAAGAACAATGCATGCGAAAATGCAATAAAAATGCAAACAAAAATGCAATAAAAATGCAAATGGATGCAACAGACAGTTGCATACCCTCCAAAAACCAAATCACACAATGCCCTCATTGTGTTCAACAAACACCAGAAGCATCAAAATATATGGGAGAAGGGGTAAGCAAAACGAGATGAAAAACAAGTAAAGCAGAAAAGGAAGAGAACTCGCAAAATAGGGCGCGCAAAAGACCTCCCCAAACCAGCCAACAACAAGGGGAGGTCGTAGCCAGCTGCTACTAGTCGTCGTCCTCCTCCTCCCTATCTCGGGAGCATAAATCAAGCTCAGCACGGTACCTCTCCTCCACCTCAGTTGTGTCCTCCTTCGTAGTAGCCGTGCCAGTAGTGGCAGGGTAGCCGCTCTCAGGGTAGCGGTAGTAAGACGGATGTGGACACCCAGTTGGTGGCAACCATCCGGAATGGGCATTACGGTCGTTGTGGACATGGTCCCACCTACTCACCAAGCCTATCCGTGGATGTGCAGCGGTCTTGAAAGCCATGCTCGGTGGCGTAAAAAATGTTTTCGACCGGATTGCTTTAGATCGGTCAGTTTCGTCTCGGCAAGGGTCTCGAAATGATGCAAGAGATGTTTGGAGTCGCCATCAAGCATTTGTTGGATGCTTGGAACCCATTCGAATCCACTTTATACCTAGGTCGACCAAGTTAAAAAGCGGTGTTTGACATAGGTACTAAAGATAAGGAATCATCCCTCTTTAGCATCCTATCTCTAGAATGACTCCCGGTCGCCCTGGATAAGGTCGTACACTATCCAAAGTTTCTGAGTAAGAGGTGAAGGTATGTGGGGTAATATCCGTATAAGACCCTCTAAATTTAGGACTATAACGTAAATTTAACATGTGAAATATGGTCATAAACGAAAAACAACAATGAAACGATAAAGATAAAGAATCAACCTCGGGTCCTTTGATGCACGGCGTAAAGAACAGAAATCAAACGAGATTCCCTCCTAATTGTTGCACCCAAGATTTGTCCGAGAAATGCCCTTTGTGCTAGAACGTGTTCTCCGATTGCCTTGCAATATTGGGAGAACTTGATGTGAGTTTTTCTCGAGATGTGAGATCTCAGTTTCAGAGAGAAATGATCTCCGAAACCCTAGTTTTCTTTCAAATGAAATTGTCTAGGTCAAAAGGAGAGGGAGCCTCTCCTTTTGTTTGGTTCGGCCGGACCGAGGGTATGCATGGGGAAGTGGGCTGTAACTTCCTCTTAATTTTACCTCGTGGACTGGCTCGAAAATTGCTAAATGTATATGACGCGGTTTATTATAAATCGTCATCGGTTATCGGCTATTAAAACATCAACTAATAACACGGGTTAGTTGAAGTATTAATACATGTCCGACAAAGACGATATTGTATAATTAATTCAATATACATTAATCAAATATAAAACGCTTATATTTAATTTTACGAATTAACTGGTTAATTCGCCTTAGCCCATAATATTTAATCCGTATTAAATATAATATCTCAACATCACATTTTGACTAATTACTAGTCAAATAACTCGGACTAACTGGTTAGTCAAATTTGGCATCTACATGACTGTATTTTCATACCGTCACATCTCTCAAACGTATCCTATAGGTGTGACTTTTAGGGACCAGTTGATCACCGCCATCTGTATGACAATAACGTCAAACTTATCTAGCAAGCCAACCGTTATTGATAAACGTGGATCAACTGATAATAATACCAAAAGTATGCCCTTTGATCCTTTTAGAGGTTTATAAGTCCTTGCACTAATCATTAAGGACACCAACCCCAACAAGCTCCCACTTGTCCGTACAAGTGTATGTGCAATGACGTTATCCGCACTAACTGGAGGACACAAGCTCCAACAAACTCCCACTTGTCCGTACAAGTGTATGTGCGATAACCGATTCTCATATTCATTTAAAATTTCTCCCACTCAATGTAAAACAATTTGCGGATCTGGATCCACAAAGGTCGTATTTTACAATCGATCCGTATCTAGAGTGGTTTCCCCGACTAGAGAGTAACTTAACCGATAAAACGAATCCGTATCCGAGCATGGCCATGCATTTCGATTCTGACTCCTCGAGTGGCCCTGAGAAATATCGAGTAACTGATAAAGGCTGAATATTTCCTTCAACTCGAACTCCTTCCGATCTAAGCACGCATGAAATGACCCGAAAAAAATCTACTTGGCCCCCCGTTACGGATGACCGTGAGAAAGAAACCAAAGTCACCCAAAATCTGCCTTAGTCTCAAGAGACAATTGATAGTCAAAAGAATCGACTCTTAGGATCACCATGGAAGTCCTATCCACGACCGGGCACCGAATGTTATAAAACATTTAGGACTCCACGTCGATGTCACAATTGTGTCCTACGAGATATCCGTATAAATCGCCTCGTGATTGGTCACCAACCGGTTGACTTATGGCTCGTTGAACCCACCATCAACCAACGTCACAAAATAATTGCCGAGTTATCAGCTCATGTGGGCAATTAAGGACCGAAAAAAATATAATGTTCGTTCAATTCACTTTGTGGTGTTCAAAATTTGTCGTACAAATCCACATGAAAAACAAAATATATATATAATATCAAAACGATGATGTTGTATAGAGTACAAAAGGGAATGAATCTGATCCATAAAAGAGTACTACAACTTAGGAACACGTTTAATTCCCATGGAATTAACATGCCCTTCATGCTTATCTTGTCGTAATGCTTTAGTGAGAGGATCTGCTATGTTATCATCTGTAGCAATCTTTTCTATCACTACTTCCTTTTGCTCCACGTAATCCCGGATTAGATGAGCTTTCCGTTGTACATGTCTAGACTTGTTGCTAGACTTTGGCTCCTTAGCTTGGAAGATGGCACCACTATTGTCGCAATAGATGGTGATCGGGTCATTCGAACTGGGCACTACAGATAGCCCATGTAAGAATTGACGCATCCATATCGCTTCCTTTGTAGCTTTAGACGCGGCATAGTACTCGGACTCGGTCGTAGAATCTGCTTTGTAACAGTTTGTTTCGAACTCTTCCACTGATCGCAGCGCCATTAAGAGTAAAAACGAATCCAGACTGAGATTTCGAGTCATCTCGATCCGTTTGGAAGCTAGCATCTGCGTAACCGGTTGCGCATAGCTTTTGTTTGCCTCCATAAGTCAATGCCCAATCTTTAGTCCTCCGGAGGTACTTAAGAATGTTCTTGACAGCTAACCAATGTGATTCACCTAGATGCTGTTGGAATCGACTTGTCATACTCAATGCATATGCCACGTCTGGACGTGTGCATATCATGGCATACATGATTGATCCTATAGCCGAAGCATAAGGAATCCGTGTCATGCGCTCTTTTTCTTCCGGTGTCTCTGGTGACTGAGACTTGCTCAAATGCACCCCTGGAGCCATAGGAAGAAACCCCTTCTTGGAGTTAGTCATGCTGAATCTCTCTAGGACTTTGTCTATGTAAGACTCCTGACTGAGAGATAGCATCCGTCGTGATCTATCTCGATAGATACGGATGCCTAGAATTCTTTGTGCCTCTCCCAGATCTTTCATCTGGAAATGGTTTTTCAACCATACTTTCACCGAAGTTAAGAGAGGTATGTCATTCCCAATCAGGAGTATGTCGTCAACATACAATATTAGGAAAACAATCTTGCTCCCACTCGACTTGATATATAAACATGGTTCCTATACCGATCGAGTAAATCCATTTTCTTTAATCACTTGGTCGAAGCGATGATTCCAACTCCGAGATGCTTGCTTAAGTCCATAAATGGAACGCTTAAGTTTGCATACTTTCTTAGGATGTTGTGGATCGATGAAACCTTCGGGTTGTACCATGTACAACTCTTCCTCCAAAAAGCCGTTTAAGAAGGCGGTTTTCACATCCATTTGCCAAATTTCATAGTCATGAAACGCGGCGATCGCTAAGATAATCCGAATGGAACGCAAAGATGACTACGGGTGCAAAAATTTCATCGTAGTGCAAACCTGGCACTTGGGTGAAACCTTTAGCAACTAGTCGTGCTTTATAGATATCTTGTTGACCTTCCACAGAATGATTTATCTTGTAAAGCCATTTGCATTGAAGGGGACGAACCTTAGCAGGTAAGTCAACAAGATCCCATACGTTGTTCTCATACATAGAGTCCATCTCGGATTGCATGGCCTCAAGCCATAGCTTTGAGTCGGAACTAGTCATGGCACCTTTATAGGTTGCGGGTTCACTACTCGTGAAGAGTAGAACGTCATCTATGTCATGTTCCTCGACCATACCAATGTATCTGTCTGGAGGAATAGAGACTCTTCCCGACCTCCTAGGTTCCTCAGAATATTAACCGCAGCCGGGATTGAAGGAACAGGTTCCTCCAATAGATGCTCGGTACTTGGTTCTGGAATCTCCGACAGGTCGAAGGTTCTATCACTCTTTGCATTCTCGAGAAATTCCTTCTCTCAGAATGTCGCACTAGCCGCAACAAAAACACGTTGTTCGGTTGGCGAATAGAAGTAATGACCAAGTGTTCCTTTAGGATAACCTATAAAGTATGTCTTGACCGATCGCGGGCCGAGCTTATCCTCGTGTCTCCACTTGACATAAGCCTCGCAGCCCCAAACCCGTATAAAGGACAAGTTAGGGACCGTTCCTTCCATAGTTCATATGGAGTCTTGTCAACACTTTAGACGGACTTGATTAAGGTTAAGTATTAGAGCAAATGACGAAGAGCATAACCCCACAATGAGTCAGGCAACACGGTGTGACTCATCATGGATCGAACCATATCAAGTAGTGTTCGATTTCTCCGTTCAGACACACCATTCAGCTGAGGTGTTCCAGGTGGAGTTAACTGTAGGGCAATCCCACAGTCCTTTAGGTGTTGATCAAACTCGTGAGAAAGATACTCGCCACCACGATCCGAACGCAGTGTTTTAATCTTCCTACCTAATAGGTTCTGCACCCTATTCTGGTATTCCTTGAATTTCTCAAAGGATTCACTTTTGTGCTTCATTAAGTAGACATATCCATATCTACTTAAGTCGTCCGTGAAAGTGATGAAATACCTATAGCCTTCTCTTGCGGTGATTGACATAGGACCACATACATCCGTGTGTATGAGCCCTAATAGGTCAGCAGCGCGCATTCCAACACCTTTGAAGGAAATCCGAGTCATCTTACCGATGAGACATGATTCACACGTGCCAAATGATTGAAAATCAAAGGCCTAGATAGCTCCATTTTTAATGAGCTGTTTTACGCGTTTTTCATTAATGTGTCCCATACGGCGATTACCATAGATACGTTTGATCTTTGTCACCAACCTTTACGTTTTTATTCATTACGTGTAATATTTCGGTGGTCTGATCTAAAACATAAATTCCGTTCATGGAGACTGCCTTGCCATAAATCATATCGTGTAAAGAGAAAATGCAAGTATTATTCTCTATTACAAATGAAAAACCAAGTTTGTCAAGTGCAGAAACTGAAATAATGTTTTTCGAAAGACTGGGTACATAATAGCAATCATATAATGATAACTCAAATCCGCTAGGAAGCTGGATCACATATGTTCCCCTCGAGACGGCAGCCACTCTTGCTCCATTCCCGACACGCAGGTCAACCTCACCCTTTACGAGAGGCTCGAGATTTCGGAGGCCCTGCACATGATTACACAGATGAGAACCACAACCAGTATCAAGTACCCAAGTTCCGTAACTTGCGTGGTTAATCTCAATCATATGAATAAAAGTAGAAGAAGAAGACATACCAACAGGTTTAACGCGACCTTCTTTTATGTCCTCATGATAAACAGGACACATGTGCGTCTCCAATGCCCATCTTGTGGCGGTGATGGCATTCCATGTTTTCATTCTTGCTCTTTGTCGTGCCCGATGAGGTGCTCGACTCACCAGGCCCACTCTTACCTGAACCCGACTTCTTGAACTTCGCCTTACCTACTGCTAGGTTTGCCCGAGCTTTGCCCTTACCCTTTCCCTTGTTTGTCACAACGAGAACATCCTGTTTCATGCTCCCACCGAACTTCATGTCCTTGTCGGTGCATGTACGAGGAGGGAGTGCCGTTCATGGGGAGTTTTCTTCAAATCATTCATATAGTAATTCGCTCTAAATTGCGAATAACCATCGTGGAGTGAGTGAAGTATGCGGTCGATCACAATGTTCTCGCTGATCTTACAATCAAAGGTCTCCGACTTCTCGACATTCTCAATCATGCGAGAATGTGTGGGCTAACAGTTGGCCCTTACGAGTCTCGCATCAAAGAAGCGAGTGGTATGCTCATAGGTCACGATTCTCGGTGCTTTCGAGAATTCCTTGGTGAGCGTGGTGAAAATCTTGTTTGCACCATGGGCTATGAAGCGTTTCCGCAAATTGGGTTCCATTGCAAAAATGAGTACGTTTTTAATCGCACCCGCTTCCATACGTAAATCATTAAACTTGGTGATTTCAAGCTCTCAGCCGTGGGACCTGGGTTTGCCGGGATGGGCTCCAAGAGATATTTGAGCTTCCGTCGGCGGCGGCAGCATTCCGTAATGCCGCCTCCCGGTCCGCGAAGTTTGATCCATCATTCTTGATCGAGTAGACGATTCATCCGATTCATGAAGATCCGAAGCCAGGACTCACGGTCCAATGTGGCACTTGGCATTGGGTTATCAGTAGAACCAGCCATTTGATATTAGCAGTTTAATAATTCGTGATCTACACTGAAAAAGAAAGAAAAACAAAAACGAAATAAGCAACTCATCGAGGTGATTTAAGTCTATTTTAAAATACATTTTAAACATGTAGACTCTCGCACTTGCATAATTGATCTCCCTCAAGAATGATACAAGTGATCCCAAGACTCAATTTCTGTAAATTGATAAGCCAACTGTTTAGCTAATTCTTCCGTAAGAACTCTTGGTCGATAGATTTCTGTAAATCCTATCTATAGTCCACCATAATCACAGGATCGTACGAGTGATCATAGTGTTGAGATAAAATAGGTCAATCGGTTCCAACTTACCCGACGTAGAAGGGGTCATATTATGCCTACCGACGAAGAAGGGACTCATTGGAGTTTGACCTATAAAGACCGTTCTCAATTTTTGTTTATACGAGGAAGATCCCATCAACTAAATTATAATTCATATTAAGTGAACGAATAACTAGCATCTGCGTGAATGAATTAATTTGGGTGATGGCTTAAAATCGTGTGACATGCGAATGTCAAAAGAAAACTAACTCGTGACCTCTATATGTGTCAGTTTTCATGCAATTATTAGGTGGTTTGGTTTTTAGGCGGAATATGATGCATACTATCGTTACGGAAAAATAAATAAAAGAATGCAATACGTAAATAAAAATTCCTAGTGTGGCCTATCCTAGTAAAATAAAACATAAAACAACTTTGGAATCCACCGTTGGACCCGAGAAGCTTGTCTTGATGTTCCATCTTGATCCAAGTAGCGGGAGTGAGCATCCGGTCTCCATCTTTGGTCTTCTCAAAAATTACAATTTAAAATTACAAATATAAACCTATTTACATTCTAATTAAAAACTGTAATTAAAAGAAATAAAATGGAGATACGAGATCTCAAAATACAACCAAGACCGTGTTCCATCATTACGGTAACACGTTCTACTAAGGCCACACTAAGTTACAACCGTTTGCAAAAATAAATAAATACGTAATTAAAGGCATTCAACAAAACGATAATTAAATGCATCAACTAAAAACAAATTCATTCGTGACATAATTCCGTAATTATGTTAAATTTATCCAAACCACCTTTTAATGATTAAAATTCATGTGATAAAACTGCTTCTATCAATTTAATTTTAATCTAATATAGTCCGTTACTTTAAATACGCTTTAAAATAACTTAATGGTACGTGTGTGAACCGTTTCACAATCATAGCGAGTGTACAATATCCGTGTAAAGTACAAATTAAGGCCAAAAGAAAATTTAAAACAAAAAGAATAAATTTTCAAAGCTGCCAAAACAGAATCCCTCGATCCAGGGACATAAGTGCTCGATCGAGGAACAAAAGGGCTCGATCGAATGAGGCTGCCATTCGATCGAGGGGTTTGCCAATCAGGAGGTGCTCGATCGACTAAACATGAGGTCGATCGAGGACCTATATCGCAAGAAGACTGTTCGATCGAGTACGAGGAGGTCTCGATCGAAAGCGATCGAGGGTTTAAAAAGGGGTCGATCGAGTACATCAAGGACTCGATCGAGCAAAAACAAGACAGAAATAGCACTCGATCGAGTAGAAATACGCTCGATCGAATGCAAACATGGCTGAAAATTCCAAACCCTCGTGAAAACAGTTTGACAATGCAAAACCTACTTTGATTTTGATCAAAACCGCATAAAATCAATTCTATAAAATACAAAACTTGACATATTGCTATAATCTCCGTATAAAATAACAATATGTGAAAGATTAAATTGAAAACGTAAACAAACACAGCCGCAAAACACGTTTGGCCGCACGGTTTTCAAAGCACGAAAACACAACAGCAAAAAAAAAATTTCAGCCGAGAGAAAAAAATTGCTGCCTCACGGTTTTCAAGGCAATCCGAGATCGTCTCAAAACGTTTTTATGAAAAATCACAATGAAAATTTACGTGGCCTCGCTCTGATACCACTTGTGGGGTAATATCCGTATAAGACCCTCTAAATTTAGGACTATAACGTAAATTTAACATGTGAAATATGGTCATAAACGAAAAACAACAATGAAACGATAAAGATAAAGAATCAACCTCGGGTCCTTTGATGCACGGCGTAAAGAACAGAAATCAAACGAGATTCCCTCCTAATTGTTGCACCCAAGATTTGTCCGAGAAATGCCCTTGTGCTAGAACGTGTTCTCCGATTGCCTTGCAATATTGGGAGAACTTGATGTGAGTTTTTCTCGAGATGTGAGATCTCAGTTTCAGAGAGAAATGATCTCCAAAACCCTAGTTTTCTTTCAAATGAAATTGTCTAGGTCAAAAGGAGAGGGAGCCTCTCCTTTTGTTTGGTTCGGCCGGACCGAGGGTATGCATGGGGAAGTGGGCTTCCACTTCCTCTTAATTTTACCTCGTGGACTGGCTCGAAAATTGCTAAATGTATATGACGCGGTTTATTATAAATCGTCATCGGTTATCGGCTATTAAAACATCAACTAATAACACGGGTTAGTTGAAGTATTAATACATGTCCGACAAAGACGATATTGTATAATTAATTCAATATACATTAATCAAATATAAAACGCTTATATTTAATTTTACGAATTAACTGGTTAATTCGCCTTAGCCCATAATATTTAATCCGTATTAAATATAATATCTCAACATCACATTTTGACTAATTACTAGTCAAATAACTCGGACTAACTGGTTAGTCAAATTTGGCATCTACATGACTGTATTTTCATACCGTCACATCTCTCAAACGTATCCTATAGGTGTGACTTTTAGGGACCAGTTGATCACCGCCATCTGTATGACAATAACGTCAAACTTATCTAGCAAGCCAACCGTTATTGATAAACGTGGATCAACTGATAATAATACCAAAAGTATGCCCTTTGATCCTTTTAGAGGTTTATAAGTCCTTGCACTAACTGTTAAGGACACCAACCCCAACAAGGTACGTATTGGGAAGCCCTTAATTCGGACACCCAATCCCGCCCGCGGTAGCATCCTCTAATGATCGATCTTGGTTGGTTGAATGCAAAAGTTGATAAAACGGGTAAATGCATGAATGCGCATCCACAAGTTTAAACCTAACATGTGAGTTTTCTATGTCGATTGTTTATCCAAATATCAAGTAATTGATCTCAAGTTGAATTTAGTGCTGATTTGCATGCAAGACGGAAATTAAACATCCATTTACCGAGTTAAGCTTATGGTGCATAACGTGATCTATTTGTCTTAGAAAGGCCTTTTGCAAATACAAAGTAAAAGGGAAGGCTTGCCATCTAATCCATCCTGCATTCGGGTTAACCGAAGTCGGGATCGTCCTAGGCAAGTGCTGGAAAACAAGCAAGACCAGCATCAGGCAGCCTATTGAGGCGCGAGCCATCAGGCGATGCAAAGAGACCTGTCCTGGTTTGAAAACTAGAAAACAGTTGGACTGTTTAGGCGCGAGGCAGCAGACAATCCAAAGGGACGTCTTCTAATTGATGAAAATGTTTGTAAAATGGTTTTTAAGAGGGTATTTAAACCCGTATTTGTTGAAAAGGTTGATGCGGTCGTTTCTACACCAAAAATAAATACCTAAGTACAGCTAACTAATAGCTAGCAGCAAGTAGGGTCGATCTCCACAGGGAGGCAATGTTGCTATCTATCTCTAATTTGTCCGTGCATCGGTGTCACAGAAATGGGGGTTTTGTATTGATTTAACTAACTAGGGACTAAAGCGAGGGAAATAAATAAGAGAAATTAACAGCAAGAGAGAAGGGAGTATGCTAGGAGTCGGTCCACCGTGGCAGCTATCAGATCTTATACTATCGGGAATATTAAGGCGATTAGACTATTGATAAGAAGAGCTATGGTCGTCACCTTTCGGTCCTTAAGCCGCCCTAGAGCGTAAACAGCTTAACTTTCGCCCTCACTGCAATACCCTATTGTAATTAAGCAAGCCTTCCCTTCCAATCTTTCGATCTAGGTCGGGGTTAACTAAATTTATTGGTCTCCTGCATGCATTCATTCGACCTGATAACAATTAAATTGCCTAATACAATTCTATCGCAAGACTAATCTATTTAATACAATTAAAGCATTGCTACCACGGCTTCCCTAATCCTAACATACTAGGGGAATTAGCTATGCATAATTAAAGGGAGAACAAGAAATAAAGGAGAAACAATAAATAACATTAAGAAATTAAGGAGAAAAAGGGAGAGAAATTACTGAATTAAATAGTCCGGAAATGGAAGAACAAAACAACAGTGTAAAAGTAACAGTTTTAGAGAGAAGAGAAGAGAGGTGAAGACCCCTAATTATTTCGACCTAACTCCTATTTATAATAAAATAGGAGTATAATTAAACCTAATGATGGAATTAAAGCAAAAAGCCCAGCCCGTCAGCAAAATCCACTCGATCGAGCAAAGGCATAAAAGGAACTGGTCGATCGAAAGGAAAAATAGTCGATCGAGTACTTATTCATCCTAAAACCACTCGATCGAGAAGAAGTGGCTCTCGATCGAGCAAATGGGCTCTCGATCGAATAGAAACAGTTCTCGATCGAGGACTTCTCAGCGCGTAATTCCTGCTTCGCGCACTGAACTTCAAACGGCTGCCATTTCTTCGTTACTTGGTCAAACAGGGTGATTCCGGTGGCGTTGGAAAGCTAAGAGGACAAACTTTCATATCCAATTGGAATCACCTGAATATCTGTTGTAGAACTCGAGATATGGCTCTTACAAGCAGGAACTAGCAAATTGAAGCACTCTCTTGGCTCGCCTAACTTCCTTACTCCAATGCGCATCTCAAAATAGTACTTTCCAAGCTCCGACTCAACTCATCTCCTAAATGCATGCTAAATGGACGGTAAAAGGCTTGATTTCACTACTTTATGGTTCATTCCTGCAAATAAGACAAAATACACCAAAGTAGCATATTCGGGGCATTTCGTAGCATAAAACCACGATAAAAGCATAAAGATACGCGCATAAATTAGGCTAAAAGGACTATATAAAATGCACGTATCAAATCTCCCCAAACCAAACCTTTACTCGTCCCCGAGTAAACTAAAATGCAACTAATGGAACGGAAAAAGATAACTCAGAGCCAGCTACAAATGCCCACTTAAGCCAATTTAATGCAAGCAAACTAACACTTATAGCAGAACAGTCAAATGCAAACGAGTTATAAGATGTTTATAATAAAGCTGAACCGTCGACCTTGCAAGACCTTTAACAATGGACTCTCACGGGTCACTCTTTCTCTCATGAAGCAAAGGGTAAACATATATATGTAAGAGAGAAAGAAAAATAGTCGCTCACCTAGACTACGACCCACATAAACATGCATGCAACTAATATGATAGACAATTCTAGCTACCGTACACACATTCCAACCAAACGAGGTCCTGTCACAGCCGAGGGCTTACAAAAGTATGGTAAAGTGAGGCAATGGGTAAGAAAAGGCAAAACAATTATGGGAATGTGGAGGTATAGGTGATCAAGCTAGTACCTAAACAGAACCATATGAAACGTATCCATTTCCAACTCAATTATAGAATAAATACATGCCCTTCATTTGGCACAAAACTCACCAAACCAAACTGAACTTACTCCTCAAATGATATAAGATAGAACATAGGAGCAGAAACCGCATAATCAACAAACAACATCTCTTTTTTTTTTTCTTTTGCTTCTTTTTTTTTTTTCTTTCTATTTCTTTCGGTTTCTTCTTTTCTGATTTTTTCGAATTCTTTTTTTTTTCATTCAACTTCTTTTTTTTTCTCTTTTTCACGTCTTTTTTCTCATCAACCTCCTTTTCTTCATAAATTACTAACTCCGAATCAATGTGATATGAGCCAAACTTGATACAATAGACGATATACCGCAGAACAATCTAAACTAGCTTGACAAGGCAGGCTAAATTTGGGATGTAGTTAAGGGTCAACAGGCAAATTTGGCTAATGTGGAGCGTATGGGTAAAAATGAAAGAAAGGGAAAATGTAAGCACCTCCCTGCATGTGACATCAACCACTAACCCGAATGTATGACGGCAAAAAGCAATTGAATTTCATATACGTGCAAATTAATGATACATGCTATGCAAGGAGTAACTACTCAGAATCCTACATGAAACTGGTCATAAATGACACCAGTTTATAAGGCTCTAATTCCTTAGAATTTATAAGTAGGTTGCCAAAATTTCAGGTCAAGTCTATTCGTTCAGCTAAATTAAACATTAACTCGTAGATATGCAAAAGACAAAGCTAAAAGATAACAGTTTAATGCAAGGCTTAAGCAGAAAGACAAATGCAGTGCAATTTCATCATGGAAATCTACCGTTCCGACTCAACCTATATGCTAAAATAAACGTGAAATTTTGAATTTTTAACAATTTTTTCAAATTTTTATTGAATTTTTTTGAATTTTTATGAAATAAAAAACCATGCAAACAGAAAATTAAACGTGATAACTGAAATGCAATAAAAACAATATGCAGACACGGATATGGATGCAAAACCTCCCCAAACCAAACCGTACAATGCCCCCATTGTACCAAAACATGGAAAGGAAATGCAAACTGAAGGAGAAAGAGAGTAAATGCGGAAAAACTCACAAGATAGCGCGAATAAGGGGACCTCCCCAAACCGACCATGAAATGGGAGGTTGCTAAGGCCCGGAAAACCGTCTCAGGAAGCTAATCCAAGTCAAATACACTCGATATCCGTCCAACAGTGGTCGATCGAGTAAATGGGCATCCAAAAACTGCTCGATCGACTGGAATAGTGGTCGATCGAGTTGATTTCTTCCTGCAGGCACTCGATCGAAAGGAATGGTAGCTCGATCGAGAGGATTTCTCAGAAAAAGTACTCGATCGAGTGGAAAAACCACTCGATCGAGCGATCCTCAGCGTGTACCTGCAAAACACAATGAAAAACAGCCCGCAACTGACAAAAACAAGCATACTGAGATAGTCTATGGTATAAAACCATTTATTACAACTGAAATTAAATAAAATGCAAAATAAAATCTCCGGGTTGCCTCCCGGGTAGCGCTAGCTTCATCAGTCCCAACTCGACCTTCTTTTTCTTCGAGCCTCTATAATTAAATACAATCAAAACACTCAAAGCGCGCAAACTTTTGTCAAATAGGCTGCGCATGTGCTACACAACAAAGATAAGTAGCACCAAAGTGGAATCAAGAAATAGGAAATGAAATTAAACAATCGTTTGAGTCTAACAAATTTCCTATGTGAGCTCCTAAATTTATCCACATAATAAAGGAGCGCGGGAGCAACTGTCAACATATTAGGGTCCCGATTCAGATTAACAGTTTTGAAATGACGAGGACGGTGAGAATTTGCTAATCTAATCGTCCACTTGAGAGGGGGTATAACTTTAAAAGGAATTGCGCAAGTCAAACGAGGCAGAATACTATTAGAACAAACAATAATAAGATTATCGTTCACTACCTCAGATTGGTCGCTCTCAATGACGGAATCATAGGTAAAAGAGTTTATTACCTTTTCCGTGCTAGGAGCAATTACCGACTCAGCTGTTTCTTCATCAACCTCTTCAGTGGAATCCATCCCGTAAATCGCAGCTTCAAGTGTATCCGATTCGGCTGTGAATAAGGGAGGTTCGCCGTAACATTCATCGTCGTCAAACTCGTCATCCAATACGAACCCAAGTGATGGAGTTAAGCTCTCGATGGCCAAATCAGTCGATCGAGCAACGTACTCACTCGATCGACCAACTTCTTCCCGCATCTCACTCGATCGAGTAACAAAATCGCTCGATCGAGCACTTTCCTTATGCATATCACTCGATCGAGAAGAGATATTACTCGATCGAGGACTTTCTTCCTGTACAGCGCTGACATCCTTGCATGCATTCTGGAAATACGATAGAAAGTCTTCATCCGAAATATAGAAGTCATTTTCAGCATTGGGCAACGCGAGTTCTTCATGGGAAAAACCGCTCTTGGTCAAGCACACCTCTTCTGGTTGCCGAGCAACCAACCCAGCTGTTAACCGAGCAATTTCAAACTGCAGCTCAGTGATTTCAGTGACTTGAGCACCCATATGTCTATCGAATTCCAGAACTAAGGATCTCAGCTCCGCGATTTCTTTTTTCTCTATATCACGAGGATCTTGTTGCGGTGGCCATTGATGCGGTGGATGTGGCGGCACAACTACGGCTGCATTGTGCTCAGTAGGACCACATCCCCAAGACTTCTTCCTTTCCCAACTAGCAGGTGGCTCAGCTTGGGCTTCAAACTGAGCAATTAGTCGGGAGACGGATGTCATCTTGGCAAGAGGGATCGAAGGTACTCAAGCCTTCCCTTCGATAATCTCCCTCAGTAGCCTGTCTAATAAACCTGTAAGCCTATCAAAACAGCACTAAAGAAAAAGATAAGAACAGCCTCAAGGTACTTAGTTTCCCTTGAGGCGAAAGGACAAACAAAATAAAACAGATAAAAAGCGTCGCCTCCCCGGCAACGGCGCCAAAATTTGATGCGGTCGTTTCTACACCAAAAATAAATACCTAAGTACAGCTAACTAATAGCTAGCAGCAAGTAGAGTCGATCTCCACAGGGAGGCAAGGTTGCTATCTATCTGTCTAATTTGGTCCATCGGTGTCACGAAATGGGGGTTTTGTATTGATTTAACTAACTAGGGACTAAAGCGAGGGAAATAAATAAGAGAAATTAACAGCAAGAGAGAAGGGAGTATGCTAGGAGTCGGTCCACCGTGGCAGCTATCAGATCTTATACTATCGGGAATATTAAGGCGATTAGACTATTGATAAGAAGAGCTATGGTCGTCACCTTTCGGTCCTTAAACCGCCCTAGAGCGTAAACAGCTTAACTTTCGCCCTCACTGCAATACCCTATTGTAATTAAGCAAGCCTTCCCTTCCAATCTTTCGATCTAGGTCGGGGTTAACTAAATTTATGGTTCTCCTGCAGCATTCATTCAACCTTGATAACAATTAAATTGCCTAATACAATTCTATCGCAAGACTAATCTATTTAATACAATTAAAGCATTGCTACCACGGCTTCCCTAATCCTAACATACTAGGGGAATTAGCTATGCATAATTAAAGGGAGAACAAGAAATAAAGGAGAAACAATAAATAACATTAAGAAATTAAGGAGAAAAAGGGAGAGAAATTACTGAATTAAATAGTCCGGAAATGGAAGAACAAAACAACAGTGTAAAAGTAACAGTTTTAGAGAGAAGAGAAGAGAGGTGAAGACCCCTAATTATTTCGACCTAACTCCTATTTATAAGAAAATAGGAGTATAATTAAACCTAATGATGGAATTAAAGCAAAAAGCCCAGCCCGTCAGCAAAATCCACTCGATCGAGCAACTAAATCACTCGATCGAGCAAAGGCATAAAAGGAACTGGTCGATCGAAAGGAAAAATAGTCGATCGAGTACTTATTCATCCTAAAACCACTCGATCGAGAAGAAGTGGCTCTCGATCGAGCAAATGGGCTCTCGATCGAATAGAAACAGTTCTCGATCGAGGACTTCTCAGCGCGTAATTCCTGCTTCGCGCACTGAACTTCAAACGGCTGCCATTTCTTCGTTACTTGGTCAAACAGGGTGATTCCGGTGGCGTTGGAAAGCTAAGAGGACAAAATTTCATCTCCAATTGGAATCACCTGAATATCTGTTGTAGAACTCGAGATATGGCTCTTACAAGCAGGAACTAGCAAATTGAAGCACTCTCTTGGCTCGCCTAACTTCCTTACTCCAATGCGCATCTCAAAATAGTACTTTCCAAGCTCCGACTCAACTCATCTCCTAAATGCATGCTAAATGGACGGTAAAAGGCTTGATTTCACTACTTTATGGTTCATTCCTGCAAATAAGACAAAATACACCAAAGTAGCATATTCGGGGCATTTCGTAGCATAAAACCACGATAAAAGCATAAAGATACGCGCATAAATTAGGCTAAAAGGACTATATAAAATGCACGTATCAAAGGTCATTTAGACCGCTTTTGTGCTAATGTGAAGAACGGGACTTGAATAATCATCATTGTATTGATGATAGTTGATGTTGGGTTCGGTTTTGCAAGCTTGACATGAATAGTTTTGAGAGATGATTATGAACTAATTGTATTAAGTTCATTTGTTTAGTGATTAGTCAGTTTTCATCATCGTACTTGGGTTTAAAACCGACATGGTATATAGAACCAAGGATGATTATGCATGTATGACTAATGAGGTTGTTTCTGAAATGTAAAGAAATGAATAAAAGGTTTTAAAATACCTTTTAAAATGTAATTAGCCAAATATTATCACGGAAACACGGATTAAACCGTCATGGTATGAAGAACCATGGGCGAAAATGATTTATGGTTAAAAAGTTTATCATAAAAATGATTTGAAACGGTAAAAACCGATTGTAAAATGAAATGAAAAATGGAAAGAATGAACTCAAACACGTTTGAATTCTGACTTGAACGCCCCATTGAGGCGCGAGGTGCCTAGTGGTGACTAGGGCCTTCTGTTTCCGGTCAAAACTCGGTTTTGGCTCGTTCGATCCGTATTTTGGACCATGTTATGCATGTTTTAGCATGTTAAGGTCATAAAAACAGATAAAAATACATGAAAAAAGAGGATTATTACACCCTCATACTTACATGCTAGGTTGAACACGAGAAATCGACGGAAGTGTAAAAACTCGTTAGATCGGAAAACTCGGTTGAAAACCATTTTAGCAATATAAAGAGTGTGTAGTTGGTCGAGATGGTCGGGCAAGTGATTTAATGCATGACGACGGTACCAAACAATGTGTATGGCTTGTATTTCCGATCGGCAGGTCGAAAATACGTGTCGGTTTGTGACTTGAGAAGTCGAGTCTAGAATTTTAAGGGAGAAATGAGGGGGCGGACACTCGCGTACCTTCAAACGATGGCATTTGAGGGGTATTTACAGAAGATTGAGTTATTGTGTTCTTTTTTAGCGACGTGGCCGCATGGGCTACTCGAAGAGGCGAGAGCCATTTCGCGGGTCTTCGAGCTGTCTTGTCACTATCACGCATTTGAAATCATGATTTATTAAATCCTAGGTTTTGGATGTCATGATTGTTGTACTTGACCATCAAGTATACCGTGTATACTTATCATGGAAGGTCTGTGATGTTTGCTTTTTGTGTTTGACTCGGTTTGACTCGTTGTTGGAGTCGGGATTTGAATTTTGAGTTGGTTTTTGGTCCGGCGTCGGTTTTGACTCTAGTTAGTGTCATTGTGACCCCGTCGCCGTGCATAAAACACTCTAGGTACTTTTGAAAAGTGTTGAAAATGTTTGTTTTCGAAATCGTTTTGAGTTTTCCGACATATAGTTATACAAAACTGTCGATTAAACGTATCGATTCCAAAACATGTTGTAGTCCGATAATCATCGGGTGTTTATTGGGGAATCAACATATACTGGGTATCTACCGAGCCCCCACTTTGACTGAGGCTTGGACATGACAAAAGTCAAAGTATAGCCCCCAGGTCAATCGAAGATTATAACCTCGAGACCGAAGCGACGTCAAGGCGGCTCGAAAGAATTCGGGCCAAGGACCTGTCGTTGGAAAGGGTGGCGCCAAGGCGACTCGGGGATACGTGTCAAGGACCTCTAGTCGGGAACATTTTAAAGTCTGTCGACTGTCCGTGTGAGTCATTTAAAGTCCATTAGACTACGTACTAAGGCTCGCCAACCATAGGAAGGAGTCATACCTGAGGCATCTTCAAGATATGTCCTTGAATTATTTCTCGTTTGTGCGTAAAGGCTCGCCAGCCATGTCACGGATATGATGGGGCTCGCCAGCCGCGTCGAGGGTACGTTTTGAGGCTCGCCGGCCATATTGAAGGTTCGTTTTGAGGCTCGCCAGCCATGTTGAAGGTGCGTTTTGAGGCTTTCCAGCCATGTCGAATGTGCATCGTGAGGCTCGCCAGCCGTGTTGAAGGTGCGTTGTGAGGCTCGCCAGCCATGTTGAAGGTGAGATTTGAGGCTCGCCAGCCATGTTGAAGGTCGAATGATCGACTGCGGGGAATAGCCGTGTTGGACAGGCTTATTTCGAGAATTTGTTGAGTTAGTGGGCTCCGTGGGGAGGTCTTCGATATCCTACTGAGGAATTCCGGTGTTTACAATGGATGTTTGTGGAGCCAGAAGGAGATAGGCTAGAGCTCGGCTCCTGTGGACGGCGGTCTCTGTTATCGTCATTCGTAACTTCGAATTTCGAAGAGAGATAACGGTTTTTACTGTCGTTGTTTGGAGTTTGTAGAAATAGGAAATGTGAATTCCGCCATTTGATGTTTGTTTAGGAGATAACGGTTTTTAACTCCGTCATCTTGTGATTTAAATTTGTGTGGGATAGTGAATTTGGTCTTCACTACTTGGGTTTTGCTTGAAAAGGTGACGGCTTTTAATGCCGTCGTTTTAAATCGTTGGAATAACGAATTGTAATTTCTCTATTTTATTTTCTGTGAGGAAGTGACGTTTTTTAATTTCGTCGTTTGAATTTCAAAATTTGCGAAAATAGTGATTTTGTATTTCATTATTTTTTTTTTGATTTGAAAATGACGGTTTTTACTTCCGTCGTTCGAAATTTTGTGAAAATAGTGAGTTTTAATTTCACTATTTTGTTTTTGTGATTTGAAAGTGACGGTTTTTAATTCCGTCGTTTTGAAATTTGTCAAAATAGCGAGTTTGAATTTCGCTATTTTGTTTTTGATGTGAAAATGACGGTTTTTAATTCCGTCGTTTGAAATTTTGTGCGAAAATAGCGAATTTTGAATTTCACTATTTGTATTTGATTTGAAAATGACGGTTTTTAATTCCGTCGTTTTGAAATTTGTGAATATTGTGTGGAAATTGGGCCAAAGCCCAAAATTTCGCTGAATAAGCAGGGAACACGCCAAAGATGTGTGAGCCATCCTGCGATGCAAGAGGCTTCCCTTTTTTCTGTAAAAAGACGCGAGGAGGCTTTGCTCTTCATTTCCTTCGTCTTCTTCGACACATATCACAAAAAACACACAAAATCGCCATTTTTTTTACTTTGTCATTTGCTTGTTTTCGTGGCATTGTTCTTATGTCATCTCAAGGTATGTAAATCCTCTTGAATCCATTTGAATTTGTTTGTCCTTTTGTTAATTGAATTAGGACGAAACCCTAACCCCTTTAAAATCGATTTGGGCGTTTTTGTTTGTCGCATTTTCGAGTGGAATTGATGGTTTCATTAGGTTAGAAACTTGTTAAGGAGTATAGGGGTGCTTTTAGTTTTCATTTTGGTCCCCATTCCCGCTCTCTAGGAGCAAAAAACGTGAATGAGACAAAAGTTCGTCTTATTTCACAATGTTGTTTTTGTTTGCTTGAGTTGTGTGCCCAACTAGGTTGCATTGTAGTCGGGGAAGACCGTCTTTGCCATATTGGACCATCGTTTGGCGTTGTGGGCAAAATTTGAATTTTTGCCTTTGTGAGACGGTCTTATGCGGACGAAATAAGCGTCTGTTTGGGCTCAAACTGAGCCAGTTTATCTTAAAATGGACCTTAACAGTAGTTTAGGTCACTTTGAGACGTGATTAAATCACGTTATTTTGTCGTGGTCGTAGTTTGAATTTTTTTTTTGACCCGTTTGTGCCCGAATTGGCGTAAAATTATCTTTTTTTAGCAGTGAAAAATACCCAGTTGTGTCGGGAATTTTTTTGCTTGTTTTGCGGACCTTGTGTTGTCTTTGAAGTGTTGGGTGGTTTTTGTAATTTTGTCATTGTTTTGACTCGTCTTTTGCTTGAAAAGAAGGGCGAGTCGGTTTTTTTGTGCGGTTTTTTTGAAGTGTTTTACTGGATGAGTTTGGGCGGGTTTGCCCTTGTTTTTGTTTCACATTTGCAGGTGATTTTGTTTTGGATTTTGTCCTTTTTATGCCGTCGTAATGCCGAAATTTCGGCTGGCATTTTTGTTTTGTCCTGATTTCAGGTGAGTGTTCTGGGGCTTCTAGGCTCAATGGGTCCGTGGCTGAGGCCTTAGAGCTCTTGTTTGGGACCGGACCGGTTACTACTCCAGGGAGTGTGCCCGAGGTGGTGGTGGAGGACGCTTCCGAGGAGGAGCCTACTGAGAAGGCTGTTAGAGCCGAGGGAGCCGTAGGGGCTCGAACGGGGCCCGTTACTGGACTTATTGGAGATGGGGGAGCTACAGAGGCCCAGGAGGGGCTTGTTGTTGAGGCTGTTGGTGCTGAGAGGGCTCGGTCGAGGTCTGAGGCTGGTTCCTCTAGGAGGAGGGTTAGCAATAGGAGGAGAGGTCCTCGACCCTCTAGACAGGGCTCCAGAGTGTTGTACGGATTATTGAGAGGGGTCCTCTTCGTCCCGTGCTGTCTCGCAGGACAAAGAGGCGAAGAGTATAGACGGAGGCGGACGACGTCTTCGTCGGTAGTTGGGAGGCTAGGCAGGTTCAAGCTCCTCGAGGGCTGAACCTACGGTCGACGCCTGCTTTGGCCGAGGGCTTTGACGGTAGCCAGTTGCTGTTGCGACTCGACACTCACATTTCCTACCGTGCACATGAGGGCCTGGTGAGACTTCTGCTTTGTCGGGCCTTTGTTGTTTTTGTTATTTCAGAACTAAATAAGTGTTCTGATTTTGTTTGTTTCCCAATTTCAGGAAATTGCTACCATGAGAACTTTCTCAGGCTTCTCGACTTGCATGGGCTTTTACGACGTTCTCCGGGCTGGTTCGAGGGCGTTGATAGAGAGGTCGGCTATGGGGCCGCTGGTTTCTTCCTGGCGCGAGATTCACGGGGCTTCGATTAGATCGAACCTGTATTTGATTCGCGCCATGTTGGACCGTTACTGGGACACGACATCGTCGTTCCACATGGTGTTTGGGGAGGTCGGTATCACTTTGGAGGACTTTACCATGATATCGGACCTTCCTTGTGGCGAGACGCCTATTCAGTTCCCGGAGACATCGGAGAGAGTGTCTTCTGCCGTGATCGCGGGCTTGATCGGTGATGTTTTGCCTGCGTCGACCGACATTACCCCTTTCCTGATAGCGAAGTTCTATGTGAGGGACCACTTCAGAGTGAGGGTGACTGTCTTTGTTCCGAAGCCGTTGGCAAGTCCGGAGGCTGACGCACATAAGGCGCGGTTGTGGTTGTGGTACTTCTTGGGTACCACGTACTTTGGTGACAAGGGTGAGCGCTTGTCGACCAAGGTACTTCCTTTGCTTGCTGACCTAAATGCCTTAGGTTAGTACGACTGGGTGACGCCGGCTCTGGCGCGTTTTACCCCTTACTTACACGCTGCTGTTCGTCCGGAGAAGATGGAGGACGGGAGTTCTCCCGCTTTGGTTGGTCCCGGCCTCATCTTGGAGGTACGAGCATTTTTTTTATTTTTTATTTTGATTTTGATTTTTTGATTGATTTTTGAGTTTTGGCAATTTTTGATAAATTGGTTGATTTGTGGTTGCTGTGTTTTGTGTTACAAGCTTGGTTGTTTGCTTACTTTGTCCCCTTGCGCCCGAAGACGACTGGTGATGTGCCTTCGGTTTACCCGGCGGTGATGGGCTGGACGGTGGCTCGAAAGAAGTCCACTAAGTGGACTTATGAGGACTACAGGCGTCGGGTGAACGCCCTTCGGGTTGGCGACGTAAGTCATTGTTTCTTATCTCTTTTGCTTTGTAGAGAGAAAAAAAAGTAGAGATAGGATGACTAGATAGCTTAGAAAGCCCCAGTTAAGTGATTTGCTTTGCTATAAGCACAGTTTTTCGGGTGTCCTTGGGAGCACTACACGGGTGTGCCGTCCTTTGTCAGGGAGAATTTCCGACCTCGCAGTTGCAAGCGTTTGTACCTCGAGGCGGCGATCGAGCTGGTTTGGTACCTTGCTGAGCGTTTAGCTCATCAGTGCTGTAGTGAGACCTTTGTGGTGCCGGTCGATCAACCAAGGGTGTTGTTACAGGAGTCAACACCCGATGAGGTTGAGGAGCACCTTCACGGTCGTGGAGGTGAGGAGCTGTTGTTGCGGGAGGCCGACTACGATACCTTTTGTTTGTCGAGGCTTGCTTAGTACCCGATCGAGGAATGTTTTCCTCTGTTCTTTCTTTTATTGCCTCTTTTGCTTTTTGGTGTAAGGGTTTGTTACCCTTGACCTGGTTTCCCGTTGTAGGGTGTGGATGACCTCATGAGGACTCAGCCCCCAGCTTTCACAGGACAAACCACTTTCCAAGGTCGGGTGGTGAGAAGTTACAGCTATGTCTACCAGAGCCTGCGGTTCCCGAGGTGACCGACGTTTGCATGAAGTGGAGGCTGACGGTTTTGAAGGTGAGTTTCCAGTTTTAACCCTCTTTCTTGTTCGTATTTTCCCTGGTGCTTTGTTGTTGTTTTGTTGAAAGGTTTTTTTGTTGTAGGTGTCGACCATTAGTCACCAGGCTCTGTGGCAGATGGCTAACCGGTGGAGCGCACTTGCTGGTGACCTAGCTGCGAGGGAGTCTCGGCTTGTGCAGGTGCCTTTTGTTGGTTGTTTTATGTGTTTTGTGTTGCATTTCACGTTTAGATCTTAACGACCTGTATTTGTGTTTGCAGAGTACTGCGGACCCGGCGGAGCTTGCTTGGGTCCGTACTGAGCTGGACACGGCGAGGTCGACGATCCAGGCACAGGAGCTGAGACTTACCACTCGTAATCAGGAGCTGAGGCGTCGCGAGGATGGGTTGCGGAGATTGCTTTTCTTAGGGCTCGGTTGGCCAAGGCGGAAGAGCTTCGTGTCACGATGGAGCGGGAGACGTTGGAGAGTTCTCCTGAGAGAGGGCCAGATCAAGAGGAGGTGTTTGGTTTGCCCGCGACTCCTCGTGAGACCAAGACTGGCCCACCGGGAGGCGTTGAGTAGTTGTAGTTGTTCGTCCGTGTTTTGGACTTTGGCTTGTATATATGTATATTTTGCGTGAGGCGGATTGTATACATGTGTTTTTGGTTTGTAGTTTATTTGTGTTTGGCTTTTGTTTGTGTTGTGTTTTGGAGAAGCACAGTCGGTGGCTGATTCCTCATTTGCTTCAGCATTTGTTCCTGCATCGTTAGTATAGAAAATAGGCAACAGGTAGCACATATGCATACACATAAACACGTAAAAGCATTTGATGAAAACAAAAATAACCACGATGACTCGAAGTAAAAATTGAAATTGAAAAGATATTTTGAAAATTCCGCGATAAGTCGTCACATTTGGATTTCTCAAATGAAATTGTTTTTAATTTCGAGGAATTAATTCGTGTTTGAATTAAATTGCATCTAGTTTTGCTGAAAATTGATTTGCGACTCGAAAAACTAAAACTCAAATCGTCATGGATGAATTTAAAAAGAGACTTTGCGAGTGCGTTTGATTTTTGTGAGATCAAGATTCGGATTTGCAAGAGTTTGAATTTTTGAGAAAAATTGACGTTGTGTTATCAATTTTCGGTTTCGTGGAAAAACCGAAAAATTTTGGCAATTTCGTCTAACATGGAACGATCCGTCGCAGATAGGGGCGACTAACCCTTCTCCCCTTAAAAAAAGAAAATCCGTATGTTTAAAGCTGCGTCACGGAAACGGTGTCGAATTTTGTGAAACGCGGAAACAAGGAAATGTGAGTGTGAGAAAATACAAAAATTTCCGGATAGGCTCGAAGAGGCGTGAGCCTTGAGGCGAGAGATTCTACATGTCAGGAAGAAACACAACTTGATAGAGACAAATCAAGGTGCGGATCCTGAGAACCAGCCCAAAGAGGCGCGAGGCCCTGGCGATGCAAGTGAGCTTCCCCCTTTTTCGGAAAAAAAGCGCTGATTTTTTTGTAAGAATAGGGACATTTGTGCTTCATTGTTTCATCATCCGAAACACGAAAAACATCTCTACGAAAACCTTTCTTCTTCTTCCACAAAGTAATTCATGGATACTTTCGAAGATAGGTTGCGACATTGGTGTCAGGATTTGTCGCCTCCCGAGAAGTATCAACTCGTTGTAATGGGAGTTGGTCAATTGTTGGTGCTTCGTCAAGTTATTGCAATCCTCGTTTCTTGAAGCATGCTCTCGGTTTTGGGATTCGAAACATCATGTTTTCGTTTTCCCGAAAGGTGAAATTTGCCCTCTTGCCGAAGAAGTGGGTGCCATTGGAGGGTGGCCGGGTTGTACTCTAGTGCTTCCTCCGACTCGGTTGTGTTACAAAGAGAAGTTTCGTTCTATGTTAGGCTTGTCGACGAGCCAAGTGAACTTTCTCCTTACTCCCCATGGTGTGGATATGTTGGCTCTTATCAACATCTTCTCAAACCGGCTGGATGTGAAAGTCTCAGAGGTGGCTAGGAGAAGGGCTCTTGCCTTTTGCCTAGTGCATTCTTACCTCCTTGTCGATGCCTTGAATAAGGAGAGGTCAAGATGGTATGGTAGCATGACTCTTGTGCATGTGGTTGAGCGAATGGAGCACGGGTGGGATTCATCGTGGTTGGTGTTGGCGAGATCATCCAAGTTTTGGACAAGAAGGGCTCTTGTGGAGAAGCTCCTTCATTTGGATCTCCAAGGATCCTCCAAGTGTGGCTCATGGAGCGGCTAAGGTATGTAGAGCCTCCGGTCGATTCTTCTGCTTACTCCTTCCATCATCTTACTATGAGGAAGAAGTTGTATTCGGACAGCTTTACGTCCACCGAGGCCTATTGGACCTCGAGATTAGTGGAGGAGGGTGGTCCTCATATCTGTTGGGTGGTGCCGTGGTGGCACTTGAGGTCCTTCACGGGGTTGCTAGCTTCGGCCGTTTGTTCTTGTTCTTTGATGTTGGTGGGCGTGAAGGTTATTTCCTTCATTTATCCCGAAAGGCTTATGAGGCAAATAGGCCGCCAACAAAAGGTGCCCGCTCAAGATATTCTGGTCCAAGAGAGTGTTTTTCAAAACTCGGAGCTTGTGGAGATTTTTGAGAGGTGGTGGGCCACTCAGCCGATTTGGGAGGTACCAAACCCCGTTTCCACGACATGGCTGACTCCCGCTTATGTCAAGTGGTCAAGATCTAAAACCTTGGAAGAAAGGTCCAAATTCCGCAAAGACGAAGTCGTCGACTTTAAGTATAAGGAAGTCGGCAAGGCTAACCGTGCCTTCTTTGACGATTTTGCCGATGTTGTTAGCCCGGATATAGTGAGGCCACAGAAGAGGAGAAGCTCGGGTCCCAAAGAGATGGTGGGCCATGTATGGGCTTGGTTACGACCGAGTATAGGTTCGTGCAAGAGAGCGGATGACGTCGCCATTGTAGATCCGTTGAGGATCCGTTCTGAAGAGGAAGTCCATGCTAGGCGGGCCAACAAGAAGAACAAGGGGAAGATGTACCCCGAGGGAAAAGGCAAGGGTAGAATGGAAGATTAAAGACCTCTATTACCCGTTTTACTATTATGTTGTAATAGTGTTGTGTGTTTTTATTATGTTGTACGAGCTAGGTATTGTGTATTTATGCTAGTTTTACTATGTGAGATGTCTTAGTCGACATCCTAGCTTTGAGATGTTGTAGACTTGCTTAACTTTATTTATTATCAAATTTGTAACCCTTCTCATTATTAATTAAATAAGAGGATTTCTTGTGTCGAAAGAAATTGTGAACGCTTGTTGTTTCTTCCATCCATTTTGTAAAGGCAATTCGGTTTGAATTATCCTAAACATTGCACATGTGAAAGGAGATTTTTGTGGGAAGGGAGAAAGGCTTTTCTTTCTTGTATTATTTTTTGTGGAAAAAGGAATGTTTTCCCCTTTTCTTTGTTTTGAAGTTGGTATGGGTGATTGTTTTTTTTTTGTGGGGATGGTTGTATCCTTCTTGTGTATAAAGGATTGCCTGCGTATCCACCCGAAGAGGTGAAATCAAACCATGCTCGTAGTTCGAATGTTTTGTTTATTTTATTTGGGTGTTGTGGCTGTATCCTTTTGTGTAAGAAAGGACTGCCAACGTATCCACCTGAAGAGGTGAAATCAAACCATGCTCGTAGTTCAGGTGTTTGGTTTTGAGTGCAAACGGATGTTACCTTTGATAGATCAAAGGTCGTTTGAAACATGGCAAGGTGTCATAACTTAGACTCGATAAAACATGCAATTTCAAATCAGAACGCTTTGAGCAATTGACTTGAAAGGGATATTGGGGTCACTAGTTGTGAAACTAGGGAAAGGTTTGTGGTTACTAGGGTTCAAGGGTAGTATTTCTTGAGTTGGTCTAGGTTGATCGGGTTTGTAAAATCCTCCCCATCTAGGTCACTCAGTCTCACTGCGCCCCCCGAAAGTATTTTCTTGCCCAGGTATGGCCCGGCCCAATTGGATTTGAATTTCCCACTCGGATCGACGGGTAATGGTGCTCGAACCGACTTGAGGACCAAGTCGTCTTCTTTTATGTTTCTGGTTTTGACATTTTTGTTGAACGCCCATTGTATACGTCGTTGGCATAGCTGGACATTGTTCAAAGCATTGAGCCGTCGTTCGTCTAGAAGCGTGAGTTGTCCGAACCTTCGACGGGTCCATTCCGCCTCAGGAACTTGACTTTCCAGTAGAATGCGTAGAGATGGAACCTCTAACTACACTGGTTGAACTGCCTCCATACCGTATGCTAGGTAGAAGGGCGTTGCTCATGTTGGTGTTCGAATGGAGGTTCAGTATCCCCAGAGTGCGGATGGGAGTTTTGTTTGCTGCCTCTACCGCTCCGTTGGTTTGGGGGCAATAGGGGGATGATCGATGCCATTTGATTTTGTATTTGTCCAGCAAGGCTTGTGTTTCCGCCCGGAAGTGGGAGCCTTGGTCGCTGATGATTTAATAGGGTACCCCATATCTGCAGATGATGTTGTCCTGGATGAACTTCGCCACTCGTTTGGGGGTCAGGACTGCATAGGACTGCGCTTCCACCCATTTGGTGAAGTAGTTGATGGTGACGAGGACGAATCAATGCCCTTTGACGCCTATCGGGTTGACTTTCCCGATGGTGTCGATGCCCCAGGTCGAGAAAGGCCAGGGTGATGTCATAGTGTATAAGAGGGATGATGGTACGTGTTGTATGTTGGCGAAGATTTGGCAATTGTGGCAATGTTTGACGTAGTTTCTGCAATCAGCTTCCATGGTGGTCCAATAGTAGCCTAACCGCGTGATTTTTTGGGCTAGCATTATTGCGCTCATGTGAGGGCTACATTATCCGTCATGGACCTCTCCCATGAGTTTTTTGGCTTTGTGGTGATCAATGCAAAGGAGAAGTGTCCCCTGGGGTGTTCTTTTGTATAGTTGTTCTTGGTTTATCACGAATTGTGATGCAAGTAAACGAATGGCTCTTTGTCCTCTTGTATCACAGTTGGGAGGGAATTCGTTTTTGGTTTTGTAGTTGAGGATGGTTTGGTACCAAGGTTCGGCATGGTTTTCCTCATCGTTGTTGATGGCGCAGATGTGAGCTTTCTCGCTCCTTCTCTCGACACATAAGGGCATCGATGTCATGTCGTCGGGTATGTTGACAAGTGCGGCAAGTTTTGCCAAGGCATCAGCAAATTGGTTTTCCTCTCGTGGCAAGTGGAAGTAGTCGACTTGGTCAAAGAATTCGGCCTCTTGATTGATTTTTGCTTGGTAGGGTGCTAAGCTGTCGCTTCGAATTTTCCATGATCCGGACACCTTATTGACGATGAGTGAGGAATCGCCGTGGACCCTCAACTTTTTGAAACCTAGTGCTATGGCTGCTTGTAGGCCGATGAGGCATGCTTCGTATTTGGCGGCATTGTTGGTGACGGCGAAGTCCAGTTTGACTGAGATCGGAACATGTTCCCCTTCTGGTGATATTTGATGGATTCCTACCCCGAAGCCTCTTACGTTTGATGCGTCGTCGAAGTATAAATCCCATGTCGGCACAAAGGTTGTCTTCGTCAGGAAGTGACCATGTGTCGGTCCTTGGATCTTCGTTGACGGGATTTTCTGCTGGGAAATCGGCGACTGCCCTTCCCTTGAGGGGTGCGAATTTGAGGTTAAATTCGGATAGCATGAATGTCCAACTAGACATCCCTCCGTTTAGTACGGGCTTTTCAAAAATGTATTTGACCGGATCCATCTTGGAGTAGATGTGAACCGTGTAGCTGAGCATATAATGTCGCAGCTTCTTTGTTGACGAAACCAGGGCAAGGCATGTTTTTTCCAGTTGGGTGTATCTGCTTTCGTACTCGATGAACTTTTTGCTGATGTAGTAGATGGCTCCTTCTTCGCCTTCAACTGTTTGTGCTAGCATTGCTCTCATGACTGTGTCGGTGACAGTTAGGTATAGGGATAAGGGAATTCACTGTTGAGGTGGCATGAGGACATGCGGTTTGGATAAGATTTCATTTATCCTGTCGAAGGCCTTTTGACAATAGTCGTCCCAATCGGTGTGATCGGAGGCGCAAAGCTTCTTGAAGATTGGTTCACAAATCATAGTGAGCTTGGCTATGAAGCGGCTGATATATTGGACTTGACCGAGAAATCCCCGAATCTCCTTCTCATTCTTAGGCCTAGGCATTTGCTGAAGAGCCTTGATTTTGGTAGGATCAATTTCGATGCCCCTTTTGCTGATGACGTGTCCAAGGAGTTTTGCGGAGGTGACCCTGAATGCACACTTATGAGGATTTAGTCTCATGTTATATTTTCTAAGGCGAGCGAAGAATTTCCAAAGGGCGCTGATGTGGCCATCCCGCTCTTTTGATTTGATGATCATGTCATCGACATATACCTCCACTTCCTTATACATCATGTCATCTAGAAGAGTGGTGGCGGTTCTTTGGTAGGTTGATGCGGCGTTGATTAGACCGAAGGGCATGACAGTGTAGCAATATGTACCCCACTGTGTAGTGAATGCAGTCTTGTGCATATCTTCCTCAACCATTTTGATCTGGTTGTACCCAGCATACCCGTCCATGAATGATAAAAGGGTGTGCTTGGTGATATTGTCTACCGGGATGTCAACATGTGGCAGAGGAAATTCGTCTTTTGGCCTTGCTTTGTTTAGGTTCCTGAAGTCGACGCAAACCCGAATTCTCCCGTCTTTCTTGGGTACGGGGACTATGTTCGCCACCCAGTCAGAGTATTCGGACACCTTGATGAATCCGGCTTTGAATTGTTTGTCCACCTCTTCCTTGATTTTCAGGGCCCATTCGGGGCGCATACGGCGCAACTTCTGCTTCACGTGTTTAACTCTGGGTTTAATGGGTATCCTGTGCTCTTTAATCTCTCTGCCGATCCCAGGCATGTCTTTGTAGGACCATGCGAATACGTCCTTGTATTCATGTAGGAGGTCGATGAACTGCTTTCTTTCCGAAGGGTCAAGGGTGGTCCCTATCCTAAGTTCTTGAGGGGTGTTGTCAGTCCCTACGTTGATAGGTTCGGTCTCCTCTATCATGGGTGTCATATCCTCTTGTTTGACAAGTTCTTTGGCTAGGTGAGGTGGGTAGTCGCTCAAGTCAAATTCCTCATATTCGTTCAGAATTACATTGTAGTTAAATTGAGACGAGTCGTAAGCAAACTTAGCGTTCACTAAGTCGACCTAAGCGAAAAGCTTGCAGAGGACAGACATCTCATGGGTAGTCAGAGGCGACACACTAGAGGAGGTGGCCCCTGGAACAAGCTCCAGGTTGCTACCTTCTGCGGGAGTGGGGATGACCCTAGCTGACTCAGCCTCTGAGGCAGCCACAAGTTTATGATAAAACAGTGGAAAAGGGACCTTGACCGGGACATCAGGAGCGCTAGGAGCTAAGACAGACTCTGACTCAGACTCAGACTCAGACTCCTTTTCATCTTCACTTCCCTCTTTGAGCAGGGGGCCTTCTCCAGTGGTGATCTTGAGAATGCGGCATTGACGATCGGTCCACTTGACAGTTTTCCTCCAGCCTTGTGTAGCTTTCTCTAGGTCAGCATCAGAGATTAAGGCAGTGGGATCAAACTGGTTGTCTTTTAGAGCAATGTTGATGATGTCCTCATAGTCGAGCTGCTTGATGTTGTCTTCTCCGAAGAGGAGACTCACGGCTTGCCCGTCCAGGCAAGGGGTCGATTCAGATTTGGTTGACGCAGCTTTGGTGTTGTGGGGGACGAAGTAGCTGTCTTAAAAGACTTCTACACCCGGGTGTTTGACCTTTGCTACGGGGTCGTAGATTGGCTCAGGAAAGCCGTTTATAGAGCTCGGACTCTCCCTCGGGGACAAAGTATCAATTGAGGGTCAAATGGTAAGGTCGGAGGACGACACTGTGCTTTTTCCGCTTCCGTACTAGGAGATTCATTTCCTGGATGTCTTCATCGATCGGCTCATAACCTTGCCCGAAGGGGATGCTGGGGACCTTGGCCTGTTTCATGGGAGGCAAGGTGCTCTTCAATGGATTGAGAGGTAGGCCCGAGAAATAACCCTGGGGCATCAAAATGCGGTTGACTGTGAGGTTCGAGGACGGGTCCCAATCAAAGGGCGTTGATTCATCAGTTAAGGCATTCCCAGTTTGGAATCCACACATTTCACTGTCGTCCTCTTCAATGACCTGAGAGGCTATTCCCTTCTTCATGATAGCCTTGATCGGGTATGCAGGAATTGTGATTGTTTTCCCCTTGAAAGAGACCCTGATTTTTTGATGAAGGGTTGAAGTGACGGCCTTAGCGGCGTGAATCCAGGGGCGTCCCAGAAGCATAAGCGCGTGCTCCTTGATTAGTGGTGACCAAGTCAGCTTCTTTGATACCCAGTTTATGAGCCGCCTTAAGGGGAATGACGTTGACTGTAAATCCGTCATCCACTAGAACCATAGGTACGTTCTTCTTGAGGTACTGTACGGTGATGTACAGGGCTAGGTTATGGTTGCCTCCGAACGGAGGGATATCTTTGTCGGAGAAGATGACCGGGTTGTTCAGGTCAGGGACATCCCTGGTCATGTGTGCTACCACTTCTTCACGAGAGGATTTAGAGGGAACTGTCAACTTTCCCAAGGCTTGTAGCAAAGCTTGCCGATGTTCGAAGGATGTAGTGATCAGTTGCCAAATTGAAATTTCGGCCTTCGCCTTTTGCAGTTGTTTAAGAATCGAGTTCTCGGGAACCCTAGGTTGAATGTCCACATCCAGGACGATTTGGTCATTTGTTGTTGGATTGGTTGTTGTATTGGTTGTTGTATAGTTTGGATTCTAGTAGGGGCGTCAGGACCGGGTAAGGTGACCGGTCTCTTTTGCCCGTTTCCCTTTTCTCGTAACAATGTAGACATCTTTTGCGTCGTCTCTCCAGATGTCGTTGATCTCGGGGTCGCAAGGGTACCTTGGAAGTGTATTCCTCGGCGGTAGTTTTTATAGGGGAAGTTCTTATGGGGGTAGTTTTTGTGGGGTTGATTATTGTGGGGTGCATGCCAGAATGGTCCCAGGAGCAATCCTTTCTAGAACTGGGAGTTTTCGAGGCTTGGAGGACCCTCTCTTGGGCGTGGCATTGTTGTTGGCGGGTTGAAAATTAGCCGGTGATAGACGTCCTCAAGTCGGGTGATCCTTTCCGAGAGACTAGCTATGGCTTCTTCAACCTGCTGGAACATGGTGAGCATGGTTGCGATGCTAAATACGAACATCCCGTCCGGGGTGTCCTTTTCCAAGGCGTTCACCTCGTCTTCAATAGGTAGGATGAGGTGTGAGCAATCCAAGGTTGACTCGCTATCAGAGATGGCATGGATCCCCAAGGGATTTGTCTTGTTATTTGCTTTTGTCGGCGGAGGTAGAGGTAATTCCCTTTTATCAATCATGTCCTGAATGGCGTGCTTCAGCTTAAAACAAGCTTCCGTGTCATGACCTTTACCCCGGTGGTATTGGCAGTAGGCATTGGGATTTTAGAAGCGGATTTTCTTGGCCTCGGATGGGTCTGGAGTAGGCCCAATCGGCTGTAGTTTCCCTTGGTCTATGATTCTTTTTAGGACACGTGCATAGGTTGTTCCCAAGTTCGTGAATACCCTTTGAGGATGCTCAGTTTTCTTTGTGGTTGGTTCGAGGAGGTTGACCTCATCGATTTTGTTTGTCTGACCATAGGGACGAGATTCAGTTGATGTAGATCCTTGATAGCCTCTACCGGTGGTTCTGGCTATAACGCCCTTGCGTAGGTTATCTTCAATGTTGGTTCCGAGGATTTGTAGGTCCTGGAATGTTTTGATGTTTTGATATCTCAGTAGGTTGGCATAAACTGGACGGAGGTTGTTGACAAACTTCTCTACCAGAGTTGATTCACTCGGCTTACTGACCAATTAGGTGCTTACCCTCCTCCAACGGGTTAAGAATTTTGTAAACCCTTCCTTATCATTCTGAGTCAAGACCTCAAGAGTGTGGGTGTTGGCTTGGATTTCGACGTTGTCAGCGTACTGTTTAGCAAATTCGACGGCGACTTCGTCCCAAGTGCTTATGCTCTTGGGTCAAGGGAATAGTACCATTGGCGGGGAATTGGTCCTGGGGATGATGGAAAGATCCGGGTAAAGAGTTTTTGCTTGACCCCTTTGATGGACATGTGATCCTTCAAGGCCCGAATGTGATTGAGTGGGTCCTCCACCCACTTAAACTGTGGTAAGTCAGGGTAAAGTTGTCGGGTAGTTGATCCCCAATGGGTTCGAATCTTCGATTGTTCTCAAGGTGGATGTTGTTACCACGCGCTAAGAGTTGCTCCTCCAAGAGCTGGAGCCTTTTCTCAGTTTCGGTCAAAGGTGGAGTATTGTGTTCTCCGGTTTCCTTGTTTTCCAAGGTGTCGATACGGGTCTCGACACGGTCCAGGGTGACCTTGAGAGCCGTGAGCAGGCTGGCTAGCTGAGCCGTTGTGAGATCTCTATTGTCATCGTTATTGTTGGATGAAGCTGAAGACGAGGCCATGGCTCTGAGGCAGAAAATGGCTCACGTTACATCCCAATATGCAGTGTAAGCTATGGGGACAGACACTTTTTGGACAAACCCTGAAACAGATAATGAGCACTTCTCAGGGAATGCAATAAACTTGATGATTTTTGTAAAAATAGTAAATGGACTTGAAAAATTATGAAACTTGGTGACAATTTAGTTTAAATGGTAAAATTCAACTGTGCAAAATCTCATAATTTTACACACAATCCAAGTATTTTTAATAAATAGAAAACCAGACTGACATAGGTGGATTTTCAGACAGTTCTCTCAATTGGATTGATGGACTCTTTCTTGTGACTCAGAAACCAGGATATAATCATCAAATTTATCCTCAAGCAAGCATATAAGGTTAACTTAATAATTTGGGGTAGTTAAGACTGAATTGTTCAAGCAAGCACAGAATCAATTCAACTCAACCAGACAATGCACTTAAAACAGTTCAAGCAAGCACAGACCTGTTCTAAGTAACACCACAGATCCTTAATCAATACCTAAGCAAGCACAAGGTATTATTAAGTCTGACTTATAACTAAGACTCAACAAAGTTAGAAGATTTACAAATTTTTGAGAGAAATCTCAATGTTTTTCATTAATCAAAGTCTGAGTAAAACAGACTGAGGAATGGTCCTTATATAGGTCTTCCTGTGAAGTTTCAGTACATGTAAAGCCCTAGATAACTCCATCTAAGAGCTAGGATTAAACTTAGGAAGCAAACAAGAGTAGTGGAATTATTTTACAACGGATTTAAAAGAAATTAAGGCAAATTGAACAAGAACAAAAGAGCTGCAGGTTGATAGTGACATGTTGTCCTTGGCTATTGTAATTCTTTGGCTGGTTGTTGAAGGTCAAATGGCCTTGGTTCAGGCATCTTCTGTGGCTTAAGGCTCTATCTAATGAATGCTGAAATAGGACAAGAGTTCTTTTGTTGAGAATTTTCCCCTGTTTGGCCAAAAATAGCAACTTTGCTTTATCTGAATTTACCCTCCTGCAACTAGCTTTTCAGTCCGATTTTTTATGCAATGCTTTAGGAATTTGGCATGGCTCCTTAGGGTTGATTTAGTCTTAGTTGAAGAAGGACTTAGCTGGCCAGGGTGGCAGCTGGTGGTTAGCCTGAATTGCATACTTGTGAGCTGATGAGCTTGGACTGACAATAGACCTTGCTTGATCATTGTTGTTAGCCTGATTTTATTTTGCTGGGGTTGTTGTGGTATGGTTTGTGCCTGGTGTCCCTGGCAAGACAAGGGTGTGCTTGGTTTGTTCCTGGCCATCCTCTAAAAGATTGCTAGCCTGGTTAACAGCTCCTGCTGCAACCCCCTGGTTGAACAGGGCTTGACCTCAAGCCTGGATCCTCCTCCTCCTCTTCAGAATCTTCATAGAATGGACTGAGATCACCCACATTGAATGTTCCATGAACTCCATAGTCCCCTAGCAAGTCAATTTTGTAAGTATTTGGACCAATCCTTTCTAAGACCTCAAATGGCCCATCTGCCCTAGGCATAAGTTTGTTCTTTCTTTTTGATGGGAACCTTTCTTTCCTGAGGTGTAGACAGACTAGATCACTTGCCTCACATTCCTTCTTCTTTCTAGGCTTCATGGATTGTTTCTTGTACATCTCATTGGACCTTTCAATTTGTTTTTTCACAGTTTCATGCAGCTTCAGCAGTTGTTCAGCTGTTCTCTTGGCATCAGGATTAGACTCTCCCCTTGGGACAGAAGACAAGTCCAAGGGTATAAGTGGATTAACCCCATAGATTATCTCAAAAGGACTATAACCAGTCGCAGTGGATGGTGCTCTGTTGAATGAAAATTCAGCTGTAGCTAGCTTCAAATCCCAATCCTTCAAAGTCTTGCTAACTGACACCTTAGTATTCTCCCCGAAGTTTTTTTAGTGACCTCAGTTTGGCCATCTGTCTGTGGGTAGTGGGAGGTACTGAACAAGAGCTTTCTCTTTAGAAGATACCATAGGGTCTTCCAGAAGTAACTCATGAACTTGGAATCCCTGTCTGATACAATTGTCTTAGGAATCCCATGGAGTCTCACAATTTCTCTGAGATATAACTCAACAACACTGGCAGCATCCTCATTTTTCTTACAGGCTATAAAGTGAGCCATCTTACTGAACCTATCCACAACCACCATGATTGAGTCCTTGCCTCTCTGTGTTCTAGGCAGGGCCAGAATGAAATCAAGGCTCACATCTTCCCAAGGTTTATCAGGGACATGCAGTGGAGTGTATGGTCCTGCTTGGAAGGAGCTCTTGACTTTTTGGCATGTAGAGCACCTCATAAGGACTGTTTGAACATCACCTATCATCCTGGGCCAGTAAAACTGATCATGTAAGATCTCCCGGGTTTTATGGATCCCAAAATATCCCCCTAGTCCTCCTGAATGGACTTCTCTGATCAGTAAATCCCTGTAGGATCCCTTTGGCACACACAGCTTATTACCATGAAACAGAAACCCTTCTTGCAGCATATATCTCTTTCCCTGAGCTGGTCCTTCCTCTGTGTGAGTAATCCACTCCTCAGAGAAATCAGGATCCTCCTTATACATCTCCTTCATGAACTAAAACCCAAGTACCTTGTTGCTCATGACAGTTGTGGACATGGCCCACCTGCAAGCCCACTTCGATCTGTCGACATACAGCGGTCTTTTTGAAAGCCACGCTCGGCGGCGTAAAGATGCTTTCGACCGGATCGTTTTAGATCGGTCGGTTTCGTCTCGGTTAGGGTCTCGAAACGATTAGAGATGTTCGGTGTCGCCACCAAGCATTTGTAGGATGCCTGGAACCCGTTCGAATTCCACTTTATACCTCGGTCAAATCGAAGCACAAAGCAGCGTTTGACATAGGTACTAAAGATAAGTAAATCGTCCCTCTTTAGCATCCTATCTCTAGAATGACTCTCGTACGCCCTGGATAAGATCGTCCACAATCCAAAGTTTCTGAGTAAGAGGTGAAGGTACGTATTGGGAAGCCCTTTAATCAGACACCCAATCCCGCCCGCGTTAGCGGCCTCTACTGATCGATCTTGGTTGGTTGAATGCAAAAGTTGATAAAACGGTTTAAATGCATGAATGCGCAACCAATAATTTAAACCTAACATGTGAGAGCTTTCTAAGTCGGTTGATTTAATCCAAGTATCAAGTATAAGATGTCGAGTTGGATTAATGATTGATTTGCATGCAAGATGGAAATTAAACATCCATTTGCCGTATTAGGTTTAGGGTGCATAACATGATCCATTTGTCGTAGTAACGCATTTTGCAAATATGGTTTTGGATAATCAAATAGTCATCTGATCCATCCTATATGCGGGCTAACCGGAGTCGGGATCGTCCTAGACTAATGCTGGAAGGGAACAGGCCCTGTACCAGATGGCCATATGAGGCGCGAGCCAGCCGGCGATACAAGGGGCCTCCCTCTGGTTTTGAAAGTGAGAAATGGAGAGCCTGTTTAGGCGCGGGTTAGCCCACGGTTTATGTGCCGTGTTCTGGCCTTTTAGAAAACGTTATAAAACGTGTTGAAAATGGGTATTTGAACCCGGTTTGATTTGAAGGGGTCGTTTAGACCGCATTTGTTGATTTGAAGAACTTGACTCGAATAATCATCGTTATTTTGATAATATACGGTGTCGGGTTCGATTTGACAAACTTGACATGAATAGTTTTTAAAATGATTATGGACTAATTGTTTTTAAGTCCGTTTGAATGTTATTAGTCGATACTCGTCATCGTACCCGGGTTAAAATCCGGCATGGTATGTGAACCAAGGATGACTTTGTGTTGGCGACTAATATGTTTGTTTGAAAATGTAAAGAAATGAAATAAAAGGCTTTAAAATACCTTCTAAATGTCATTAACCAAATATTATCACCGAAACACGGATTTAACCGTCATGGTATGAGGAACCAAGGGTGAAAAATGCTTTATGGTTAAAACATGTGAAGTAAAATAACAATGGTTCGAAAATACTTGAAATGGTGAAAACCGATTACAAATATGAAAAATGGGTTAAGGGAAATGACGAGAACAAACACGATTGATCGCTGGTCTGAATACCCCATTTAGCCGCAGGCTAGTTGGCGACCTAAGGGGCTTCTGCCTCAGACCAAAAATCAGTTTTGGCTCGTTTATTCCATGTTTTGGTTTATTTTATGCATGTTTTAGCATGTTATAGTCATGAAACGAATGAAAACATAATAAAAGAGGGTTTTTACACCCTCATACTTACATGTTTGGTTATGGCGAGTGACCGACGTAAGTGTAATAACTCGTTTGATCGGAAAAAACTCGGTTTAAAACCGTTTTGGTAAGTAAAAAAGAGTGTTTTAAGTTTAGTGATGGTGTATTTGTCGAAGTGGTCGGTCAAGTGATTTAATGCACGATGATGGTACCAAACTATGTGTAAGGCTCGTGTTTACGATCGGTAGGTCGTAAATACGCGTCGGGTTGTGACTTAAGAAGTCGAGTCGGGAATTTTAAGGGAGAAAAGAGGGGCGGACACTCGCGTAACTCTCAAATGGGTGGCATTTTAGGGGTATTTATAGGAGAATGAGTGGTTGTGTGAGTTTTGAGCGACGTGGCCACTTGGGCTGCTCAAAGAGGCGCGAGCCACGTCGCGGTTCTTCGAGTTGTGTTGTCACTTTCACAACAAACGCAATCATGATTTGCTCTATCCTAGGTTTTGTAGTCACATATTTGGTACTTGACCAACATGAATCCGGGAAAACTTAAGGTAGAAGGTTTGAAATGTTTTGTTTTTGGTGTTTGACTCGGTTTGACTCGTTGTTGGAGTCGGGATTTGAATTTTTGAGTCGGGTTTTGGTCCGATGTCGGTTTTGACTCTAATTAGTGTCATTGCGACCCCGTCGTCGTGCATTAAACACTCCAGGTATTTTTAAAATGTTTTGAAATGTTTTATTTTCAAAATCGTTTTAAGTTTTTCGACGTAAAGTTGTACACAAACTGTCGATCAAACGCCGCGATTCCAAAACATGTTGTAGTTCGATAATCATCGGGTGTTTGTTGGAGTCTCAGCAGATACTGGGTATCTACAGAGCCCCCACTTTGACTGAGGCTTGGACAGGGCGAAAGTCAAAGTAGAGCCCCCAGGTCAATCGAAGATTACAACCTGGAGACCCAAGCGACATCGAGGCGGCTCGAAAGGATTCGGTCCAAGGACCTGCCGTCGGGAAGGGCGACGCCAAGGCGACTCGAGGGTACGAGTCAAGGACCTGTCGTCGGGAACAGTTTAGAGTCTGTCGACTGTCCGTGCGGGTCGTTTAAAGTCCGTTAGACTACGTACGAAGGCTCGCCGGCCATAGGAAGGAGTCATACCTGAGGCATCTTCGGATATGTCCTCGCACGTTTGCGGACAAAGGCTCGCCAGCTGTGGTAAGGAAATGTACCCAAGGCATCTTCGGGATCTGTCCTTGAGTATCTGCGGACAAAGGCTCGCCAGCCAAAGGTAAGGAAATGTACCCGAGGCATCTTCGGGATCTGTCATTGGATGTTTGCGGACAAAGGCTCGCCAGCCATGATGAGGAAATGTACCCGAGGCATCTTCGGGATCTGTCCTTGGACGGGTTGCGGACAAAGGCTCGCCATCCATGATAAGGAAATGTACCCGAGGCATCTTCGGGATCTGTCCTTGGATGGTTGTGGACAAAGGCTCGCCAGCCATGATAAGGAAATGTACCCGAGGCATCTTCGGGATCTGTCCTTGATGTGTTTGCGGACAAAGGCTCGCCAGCCAAAGGTAAGGAAATGTACCCGAGGCATCTTCGGGATCTGTCCTCGAATGCTTTGCGGACAAAGGCTCGCCAGCCATGATAAGGAAATGTACCCGAGGCATCTTCGGGATCTGTCCTTGAATGTTTGCGGACAAAGGCTCGCCAGCCATGAGGCGGTCGATTAATGGACCATGGGAATAGCCGCGTCAAATGAGCATGTCTTGAAAGTAGCGAACTCGTGATGCCGCCGTGAATGAGAATGAGAACAGCCGCGTCAAAATGGCTTTTCTTGAAAGTAATGAACTCATGATGCCGCTGTGGAAATTGTGAATTTGAATTTTCACTATCACTGTTTTTTGAAATGAGCGGGTTCCGCGGGGAAGCCCCCTGCTGGAATAGTGAATTTGGAATTTTCACTATTAATTGAAGTGACGGTTTATGTGCCGCCGTTGACATTTGTAAGAAATAGCGAATTTGGAATCTTCACAATTAATTAAAGTGACGGTTTATGTGCCGCCGTTGACATGTGTGGAAATAGTGAATTTGGAATTTTCACTATTAATTGAAGTGACGGTTTATGTGCCGCCGTTGACATTTGATGGAAATAGTGAATTTGGAATCTTCACTATTAATTGAAGTGACGGTTTATGTGCCGCCGTGGACGTATGTGGTAAAAATAGTGGAATTCAATTTCCAACTATTATCTTGAAAATGACGGTTGTAATTGTCGTCGCTTAAAATTTGGAGAAATAGCGGTTTTTGAATTTTCGCTATTGTTTTTGAAATTTTGAAGGAAAATGGTGAATTTTGATTTAACCGTTTTATTTGAAATTGGCGGTTTTGATCGTAGTTTGCTTGAAAAATTTTGAAAATAGCGAATTTAAATTTTCACTATTTGCTTTTGTTTGTCTTTGAGGAAATGACGATTTCCAATATCGTGAATGAAAATCCGAATTTTGTTATGTGGAAATTGGGCTAAAGCCCAAAATTCGCTGAAAGAGTGAGGGACGCCTAATTGAGGCGCAAGCCACCTGGCGAACCAAAGGGGCTTCCCTTTTTTTCTGTAAAAGACGCGAGTTCAGGTCGCATACCATTCATCATCTCGTCTTCTTTCTTTTCGACAAAACAAAGCCAAATTCGCCATTATTGGACCTTCTAGCTTGTTCGAATTCTTGCCCTCATCAACAATGTCATCTCAAGGTATGTATTTCCTCTTGAATCCATTTAAATTTGTTGATCCTTAGCTTGAATGAATTAGGGCGAATTTTACCCTAGAAAATCGAATTGGGCGTTTTTAATTGAGCCCATTTCGAGTGAAATTGATGCTTGCATTAGGTTAGAAACCTGTTTAGGAGTATAGGGGTGCTTTTAGTTTACATTTTGGTCCCCGTTCCCGCTCCCTATGCTCGAAAAACGTGAGTGAGGCGAGAAACCGTCTCATTTCACAATGCCAAGTTTATTTGCTTGGGTAGTGGGTCCCACTAGGTTGCATTGTAGTTGGGAAAACCCGTATTCGCCATTTATGGACCTTTGTTGGATATTTGTGGGCAAAATTGGATTTTTGCCTTTTGTGACGGTCTTATGTCTGACAAAATAAGCGCCTGTTTGAGCTTGAATTGAGTCAGTTTGCCTTGAAATGGACCTCATTGGTAATTTAGGTCACTTTGAGGCGTGATAAAATCACATTTGCCTTTTTGCGGTCGTTTTTGAATATTTGACCGGTTTGGGCTCAAATTAGCGTATGAGTTGCTTTTTTGAGTCGCAGAAAAATACCCCATTGTGTCGGAATGTATTTTGGTTTGTAGGCGGACCTTGTATGGGTCTTGAAATGTCGTTTTTGTGGTTTTGACTCGTGTTTTGCTTGAAAAGAGGGGCGAGTCGTTTTTGTGTTTGTTTTTTGTGAACTTTGTTTGGTTGGATTTTGGGCAGGATTGCCCTTGTTTTGCCTTGCAGGTTATTCTCTTTTTTTTTGGATTATCCAATTCATGCCGTCGTAATGCCGAAATTTCGGCTGACGTTTTTTCTTTTGTTTTTTTTTTATCGCAGGGTATCGTTTGGGACCTAAGGGGTCCGTCGTTGAAGCTTTGGAGGAGGAAGTCGATCCTGGAGGGGCTGTAGCGGCCGAGGAGGCTGTCGTATTCGAGGCGGTGGTGGAGGATGCTTCCGTAGAGGAGGAGAGGCGGCTGATGCGGCCGGCTTGTCCTTTTCATTGTGGCTCATAGACATGATGGCTGATGATTGGGGGTCAGCACCGGGGTGGTGCGTCGCATCATGGTTCTTGGCCTCCTCATCATCCGAAGTCTGCAAGACACTGTCTTCATTTTTGTCGTGGAGCAGGAACGGGGTATTACCATAATGGTAATCACCTCTGCTTCCGTTGTTGCTCCTTTGTTTCTTGTTTTGCTCTCTTTCTTTTCCGTTTGAGAGGATAGAGAGTGCTTAGTTCGGTAGGTGGTGGATAGCCCTCAGTTCGTTGTCTTAGGCCAGTGTTTGTATGATAGACGTTTGTTTTAGGCCAGTGTCTGTATGATAGATGTCCGCGTTGGATCTTGTTTGTACGGTCAGTTGCTCGTATCAAGCGCGTGTCGATGTATTTTGCGTGAGGCGGTTTGTATATATGTGTTTTTGGATTGTGGTTCATTTTGTGATTTTTGGCTTTTTTGTGTTGTATTTCGGAGGAGTGCTGTCGGCTGTCGATTCTCCATTTGATGTTTGCACCAGTTCCTGCATCGTTAGTGTAGAAAACAGGCAACAGATAGCACATATACGCAAACACGTAGAAGCATTTGATTGAAAACACGTAAAGCATTTGTTTGAAAATCAAAATTAACCAAGACGACTTGAAGTTAAAATTGACATTTTGAAATGAATTTTGAAAATTCTGTGACGAATCGTCACGTTCGGAATTCAAAAGGACTTGATTTGAAAATTTGAGCAATTAACTCGTGTCGTGAATTAAATTGCGTCAGAATTATTGAAATTGATTCGAAAAATTTAAACTCAAACCGTCAGGATGAATTTTAGAAAAGGATTTTTGCGAGTATATTTGATTTTTGATTTTTGAGGTCAAGACTCGAATTTGTGAGTGCTTGAATTTTGGAGGAAAATTGACGTCGTGTTATCAATTTCGATTTTGATTTTTGCCGGAAAATTGCGAAAAAGCGAAAAATTTTCGGAATTTCGACTAACATGGAAATGATCCATCGCGGATCGGGGCGACTAGCCCTTCCCCCCTTAAAAGAGAAAGAAAAAAAATCCGTATGTTTAAAGCTGCGTAATGGAAACCGTGTCGGATTTCGTAAAACGCGAAAACAAGGAAATGTGAGTGTGAGGAGACACAAAAATGTCCTGAATCATCCCGAAGAGGCACGAGCTTTCTGGCGGGAGTTTTGAGGTGTCAGGAGAAAACACAAGTTGAAAGAGACAAGTCAACAGCGGGAATCCTGGGGAAGCCTCAAAGAGGCGCGAGCAGCCTGGCGATGGAAGCCATCTCTCCCCTTTTCCTGAAAAATGCGCTGATCATTTTGTATAAATAGGGACGTTTGCGCTTCATTGTTTCATCATCCGAAACACAAAAAACATCTCTACAAAACCTCTTCTTCTTCCACAAAAATATTTCATGGATGCTTTTGAGAACGCATTGCGACAATGGTGCCGGGATTTGTCGCCTCCCGAAAAGTATCAACTCGTTTGCATGGGAGTTGGTCAATTGTTGGTGCTTCGTCAAGTCAAGGTGCAACCTTCGTTTCTTGAAGCATGTTCTCAGTTTTGGGATTCGAAACACCATGTTTTTGTTTTCCCGAAAGGCGAAATTTGCCCTCTTGCCGAAGAAGTTGGAGCCATTGGTGGGTGGCCGGGTTGTGCTCCGGTGCTTCCTCCGACTCGGTTGTGCTACAAGGAGAAATTCCGTTCCATGTTAGGCTTGTCAACAAGCCAAATCAACTTTCTTCTTGCTCCACATCGTGTGGACATGTTGGCTCTTATTAACATCTTTTCAAACCGATTAGATGCTAATGTCTCGGAGGTGGCTAGGAGAAGGGCTCTTGCTTTTTGCCTTGTCCATGTGTACCTCTTTGTTGATGTCTTGAAGAAGGAGGGGCCAAGATGTCATGGTAGCATGACCCTTATCCATGTGATTGAGCAAATGGAGCATGGTAGAGATCCATCATGGTTGGTGCTTGGAGAGATTATCCAAGCTTTGGACAAGGAAGGCTCTTGTGGAGAATTTCCCTCTTTCGGGTCCCCGAGGATCCTTCAAGTGTGGCTATTGGAGAGGTTAAGGTATGTAGAGCCTCCGGTTAATCCTTCTTCTTACTCCTTCCATCACCTTTCTATGAGGAAGAAGTTGTACCCGGATAGTTTTGCTTCCACCGAGGCCTATTGGGCCGCAAGATTAGCGGAGGAGGGTGGTCCTCATATCCGTTGGGTGGTGCCGTGGTGGCACTTGAGGTCCTTCACAGGGTTGCCCGCTTCGGGTTCTAGTCCTCGTTCTTTGATGGTGGGGGGTTTGAAGGTTATTTCCATCATATATCCTGAAAGGCTCATGAGGCAAATGGGGCGTCAACAAAAGGTGCCCGCTCAAGATACTCTTGTTCAAGAGAATATTTTCCGGAATTCCGAGCTTGTGGAGTTCATCGAAAGATGGTGGGCCACTCGGCCGCTTTGAGAGGTGCCAAACCCCGTTGCTACGACATGGGTGACTCCCACTTATGTCAAGTGGTCCCGTGCTCCGTCCTTGGAAGAGAGATCCAAATTTCGTAAGGACGAGGTTGTCGACTTGAAATATCGAGAGGTTGGCAAGGCTAACCGTGCCTTCTTCGAGGAGTATGTTGATGGAGCTACTCCCGATGTGATGAGACCACCGAAGAGGAGGAGTTCCGGCCCCAAGAATATGGTGGGCCGTGCATTGGCTCGTCTTGGGTCGAATATGGGGTCTTGTGCTAGACCGGAGGCCGTTGCCGTCTTAGATCCGTTTAGGATCCGTTCCGAGGAAGAAGTCCATGCTAGGCGGGCCAACAAGAAGAACAACGGGAAGATGTACCCCGAGGGAAAAGGCAAGGGTAGAATGGAAGAGTGAAGACCTCCATTACCCACTTTATTATTATGTTGTATTATTGTTGTAGGTTTTTATTATGTTATACTAGCTAGTTGTTGTGTGTTTTGTGCTAGTTTTATTATGTGAGGTGTTTTAGTTGACACCTTAGCTTTGACAAGTTGTAGACTCGTCGAGCTTTATTTGTTGTTGAAATTGTAATCCCTCCCATTATTAATTAAATAAGAGGATTGCTCGCGTCGAAAATTGTGAACGCTTGTTTCTTCCATCCATTTTGTAAAGGCAATTCGATTTGAATATTCCTAAACATTTGCACTCGGGAAAGTGGTATTTTGTGGAAATGGAGAAAGGCTCATTTTTGTATTTCGGTGGGAAAGCGAATGGTTTTCCCTTTCTTTTTTTTTGGGATGTTTTTTTTTGTATGTGGGTTTTTTGTATGGGGATGTTCGGTTTTGATTGTGGGAATGATTGTATCCTTCTTGTGTAAGAAAGGACTGCCTACGTATTTACCTGAAGAGGTGAAATCAAACCATGATCGTAGTTCGAAATGTTTTGTAAATTTGAATTGGGTTTTGTGGTTGTATCCCTCAGGCATAAGAGGGACTGCCTACGTATTCACCTGAAGAGGTGAAATCAAACCATGCTCATAGTTCAGGAGTGTCTTGTGAATTTGAATTGGGTTTTATGGTTGTATCCCTCAGGCATAAGAGGGATTGCCTACGTATTCACCTGAAGAGGTGAAATTAAACCATGCTCGTAGTTCAGGAAGTTGTTTTGTTTTAGTGCAAATGGACGTTGCCTTTGACAGATCAAAGGACATTCGAAAGAGGCAAGGTGCCGCATCTTAGACTCGATAAAACATGCAATTTCAAATCAGAACACGTTGAGGAACTTGACTTGAAAAGGGTTGAGGTCGTTGCTAGTTGTAAAACTAGGCTAGGTCGTTGGTTGTTATGGTTCAAGGGTAGTATTTCTTGAGTTGGTCTAGGTTGGTCGGGTTTGTAAAGTCCTCCCCATCTAGGTCACTCAGTCTCACTGCGCCCCCCGAAAGTATTTTCTTGACCAGGTATGCTCCGGCACAGTTGGGTTTGAACTTCCCCTCGGATCGATGGGTAATGGTACTCGAACTGACTTGAGGACCAAGTCGCCCTCCTGGATGTTTCTGGGTTTAACCTTCTTGTTGAATGTCCGTTGTATACGTTGTTGGTATAGTTGGACGTTGTGCAAGGCGTTGAGTCGTCGTTCGTCTAGAAGGGTGAGTTGTTCGTACTTTCGGCGGGTCCATTCCGCCTCAGGGACTTGACTCTCCAGTAGGATGCGTAGAGAAGGGACCTCTATCTCTACCGGTTGAACCGCCTCCATACCGTATGCTAGGTAGAAGGGTGTGGCGTCTGTCGGTATTCGAATGGAGGTTCGGTATCCCCAGACTGCGAATGGGAGTTTGCTCGGCCAATCGCGGTAATTGTCTTGCATCTTCTTGATAATGGTGACAAGAGTTTTGTTCGCTGCCTCCACCGCTCCGTTGGTTTGGGGACGGTAGGGGGATGATCGATGTCGCTTGATCTTGTATTTGTCCAGCAAGGCCTGAGTTTCCGCCCGGAAGTGAGAGCCTTGATCGCTGATGATTTGATGGGGTACCCCATATCGGCAGATGATGTTGTTTTGAATGAACTTGGCCACTTGTTTGGCGGTCAAGACTGCATATGACAGTGCTTCTACCCATTTGGTAAAGTAGTCGATGGCGACAAGGACGAAGCAATGCCCCTTGGTGCCTATCGGATTGACTTTCCCGATGATGTCAATTCCCCAGGTTGAGAATGGCCGGGGTGATATCATGGTGTATAAAAGGGATGGTGGAATGTGTTGTATGTTGTCGAAGATTTGGCAATTGTGGCAATGTTTGACGTAGTTACGGCAATCGGCTTCCATGGTGGTACAGTAGTAACCTAGCCGCATGATTTTCCGTGTAAGCATCATTGCACTCATGTGACGGCCACATTCTCCGTCGTGAATCTCTCCCATGACTTTTTTGGCTTTGTGATGGTCAATGCAAAGGAGGAGAATTCCTTGGGGTGTTCTTTTGTAGAGTTGATTTTGGTTTATCACGAATTGTGATGCAAGTAAACGGACGGCTCTTTGTCCTCTTTGATCGGAGTTGGGAGGGAATTCGTTTTTGGTTTTGTAATTGAGGATGGCTTGGTACCAAGGTTCATCATGGCTTTCCTCGTCGTCGATAATGGCACAAATGTGAGCTGGTTCGCTCCTTCTCTCGACACATAAGGGTATTGATGTCATGTCGTCAGGTATGTTGACGAGCGCGGCAAGTTTTGCCAGGGCATCAGCAAATTGATTTTCCTCTCGTGGCAAGTGGAAGTAGTCGACTTGGTCGAAGAACTCGGCCTCTTGATTGATCTTTGCTCGGTAGGGAGCTAAGGCGTCGATCGGATTTTCCATGATCCGGACACCGATTGATGATGATGAGCGAGGAATCGCCGTGGACCCTCAGTCTCTTGATGCCAAGTGTGATGGCTGCTTGTAGGCCGATGAGGCATGCTTCATATTCAGCGGCGTTGTTGGTGACGGCGAAGTCTAGCTTGACCGAGATCGGAACATGTTCTCCCTCTGGTGATATTAGAAGGATTCCTACCCCGAAGCCTCTCAGATTAGATGCACCATCAAAGTATAGGTCCCATGCGTCGGAGTCGGCACAAAGGATGTCTTCGTCAGGAAGTGACCATGTGTCGGTCGTTGGATCCTCGTTGACGGGATTTTCTTCTAGGAAATCAACGACTGCTCTTCCCTTAATAACCTTGAGGGGTACAAACTTGAGGTCAAATTCGGACAGCATGAGTGTCCACCTAGACAGCCTTCCGTTTAGTACGGGTTTTTCGAAGATGTATTTAACCGGGTCCATCTTGGAGTAGATGTGGACCGTGTAGTTGAGCATGTAATGCCGCAACTTTTTTGTTGACTATACTAGGGCAAGGCATGTCTTTTCCAGTTGGGTATACCTCGTCTCGTACTCAAGGAACTTTTTGCTGATGTAGTAGATGGCTCGCTCTTCGTTGCCAACTGTTTGTGCTAGCATTGCTCCCATGGCTGTGTTGGTTACAGTCAGGTATAGGGATAGAGGAATCCCCGGTTGAGGTGGCATGAGGACAGGAGGTTTGGATAGGATTTCCTTTACCCTGTCGAAGGCTTTCTGACAGTCGTCGTCCCAATCGGTGTGATCGGAGGCTCGAAGCTTCTTGAATATTGGTTCACAAATCATAGTGAGCTTGGCAATGAACCGACTGATATATTGGACCTAACCGAGAAATCCCCGAATCTCCTTCTCGTTCCTAGGCCGAGGCATTTGTTGAAGGGCTTTGATTTTGGTTGGATAAATCTAAACGCCTCTTTTACTGACGACATGTCCCAAGAGTTTTCCGGAGGTGACCCCGAATGCACACTTCTGAGGATTTAGTCTCATGTCATATTTCCGCAGACGAGCGAAGAATTTCCGGAGGGCACTGATGTGGCCGTCTCGTTCTTTTGATTTGACAATCATGTCATCGACATATACCTCTACCTCCTTGTGCATCATATCATGCAGGAGAGTGGTAGCGGTTCTCTGGTAGGTTGCTCCGGATGAGGCCGAAAGGCATGACCCTGTAGCAATATGTACCCCACTGTGTAGTGAAAGCAGTCTTGTGCATGTCCTCTTCAGCCATTTTAATCTGGTTGTACCCAGCATACCCGTCCATGAAGGATAGGAGAGCATGCTCGGCGGTATTGTCTACCAGAATGTCAACATGTGGCAAGGGGAAGTCGTCCTTTGGACTCGCCTTGTTCAGATCCCTGAAGTCAACGCAAACCCGAATTCTTCCGTCTTTCTTTGGTACCGGCACAATGTTGGCCACCCAATCGAGTATTCGGATACCTTGATGAACCCAAATTTCTTGAACTGTTTGTCTACTTCTTCTTTGATTTTTAGGGCCCACTCAGGACGCATCCGGCGTAGCTTCTGCTTCACAGGTTTAGCCCCGGGTTTAATGGGTATCCGGTGCTCTGCAATTTCCCTGTCAATCCCAGGCATGTCTCTGTAAGACCAGGCGAATACATCCTTGTATTCGTGGAGGAGGTCAACGAACTGCTGTCTTTCCGAGGGGTCCAGGGTTGTCCCTATCCTAAGTTCTTGAGGTGTATCGTTGGTTCCTACGTTAATAGGTTCGGTCTCCTCAATGATGGGGGTTCTGGTTTCCCGTTTGTCAAGTTCTTTGGCTAAGTGAGGTGGGTAGTCACTCAAGTCAAATTCCTCATAGTCATTCAGAATTGTATTGCAGTTAAATTAAGACGAGTCATAAGCAAACTTAGCGTTCATTAAGTTGACACGAGCGAAAAGTTCGGAAAGGACAGACATCTCGTGGTCAATCAGAGGCGACACAACAGAGGAAGTGGCCCCTGGAACAGGCTCCAGGTTGTCATCTTTCATGGGAGTGGGGGTGACCCTAGTAGACTCAGCCTCTTAATCAGCCACGACTTTGTGATAAAATAGTGGGAAGGAGACCTTGACTGGGACATCAGGAGTGTTAGGAGTTATGACAGACTCGACTCGACTCGACTCACTCGGATCCTTCTTCACTTCCCTCCTTGAACATAGGGCCTTCTCCAGTTGTTATCTTGAGAATGCGGCCCTGGCGATCGGTCCACTTGACGGTCTTCCTCCAACCCTGGGTGGCTTTCTCCGGGTCAGTATCGGAGATCAAGGCGGTTGGATCAAATTGATTGTCTTTCAGGGCGATGTTGATGATGTCCTCATAGTCGAGGTGTTTGGCGTTATCTTCCCCAAATAGGAGTGTGACAGCTTGTCCGCCAAGGCATGGTGACGGCTTGGACTCAGTTGATGCAGCTTCGATGTTGTCGGGGATAAAGTAGCAGTCCTGGAAGACTTCCACTCCCGAGTACCTAGCCTTCACCACAGAGTAATAGATTGGTTCCGGAAAACCGTGGTAGAGCTCGGACTCTCCCTCGGGGACAAAGTATCCGTTGAGAGTCAGGTGGTAGGGATGGAGGATAACCCCGTGCTTCTTGCGTTTTCGGACTAGGAGGTTCATCTTCTGGATATCTTCGTCGGTAGGTTCGTATCCCAGCCCAAAGGAAATGTTGGGGACCTTAGCCTGTTTCAAGGGAGGCAACGGGTCCTTCAGTGGATTGAGCGGCAAACCCGGGAAATAACCCTGAAGCATCATAATACGGTTGACCGTGAGGTTGGTGAATGGGTCACAATCAGAGGGCGTCAATTCATCGGTTATGGCGTTCACGGCTTGGAAACCCCACATTTCATGGTCGTCCTCTTCAATGGCTTGGGAGGCTATCCCCTTTCTCATGATTGCCTTGATCGGGGAAGCGGGAATCGTGATCGTTTTCCCGTTGAAGGGGACCATGATCTTCTGGTGGAGAGTTGAGGTGACCGCCTTGACGGCGTGAATCCAGGGACGTCCCGGGAGCATGTTGAAGGACACGTCGATGTCGACCACTTGAAAACTGGTTTGTCTTTCCAGTGCTCCGGTTGCGACGGTCAAAGTGATTAGCCCAGCGACCTTGCGACGAGTGTCATCGTAGGCGCGTACTTCTTGATTTGTTGGGATCAAATCAGATTCCTTGATACCCAGCCTGTGGGCAGTTTTGAGAGGAATGACATTCACGGCGGAACAGTCATCCACGAGGCCCATGGGTATATTTTTTTGGAGGCATCGTACGGTGATATACAGGGCCAGGTTATGATTGGCTCCGAATGGAGGGATGTCCTCGTCGGAGAAGACGACTGGGTTGTTTAAATCAGGGGCATCCCTCATCATGTGCGCCACTATTTCTTCTGGGGAAGAGGTGGAGGGCACGGTTAATTTTCCCAGGGCCTGCAGCAAGGCCTGTCGATGCTCAAAAGACGTTGCGATCAGTTGCCAAATTGAGATTTCGGCTTTTGCTTTCTGGAGCTGCTTCAGGATTTAGTTCTTGGGGGGCCTTTGGTTGAGTGTCCACCTCTGGGACGATTTGGTCATTCGTTGTTGGAACGACCGTTGGATTGTTCGGATTCTGATACGGACATCCGGACCGGGTGAGATGTCCGATTTCTTTCGCCCGCTTCTCCTTCCCTGGGATGATATAGACATCCTCAACATCATCTCTCCATATGCCGTTAATTTCGGAGTCTCGAGGATACCTTGGAGGGGTATTCCTCGGTGGGTAGTTCTTGTGAGGGATACTTTTGTGAGGGCGATTTTTATGGGGGTAGTTATTTTGAGGGTAGTTATTTTGAGGGTAGTCATTTTGAGGGTAGTCATTTTGAGGGTAGTTATTCTAAAGGTAGTTATTTTGAGGGTGATTTTCGTGGGGTCTATGCCAGAATGGTCGCGGGAGCAATCCATCCTGGGGTGGGCAGTTTTGAATGTTTGGGGAATTCTCCCTCGGACGTGGTGTTGGGGGATTGAAGATGAGTCGACGATAGGCGTCGTCAAATCGGGTGATTCTTTCAGAGAGGCTGGCTATGGCCTCCTCAACTTGCTGAAACATAGTGAGCATAGTGGCAGCACTAAACACAAACACTCCGTCTGAAGGATCCTTTTCCAAAGCATTCACCTCGTCATCAACTGGCAGGATGAGGTGCGAGCAGTCTAAGGTCGGCTCATCGTCAGAGATGGCGTGAATTCCCAGGGAATTCGTTTTGTTGTTCGGTTTAGTTGGTGGGGGTAAAGGCAAGTCTCCTTTCTCAATCATGACTTGAATGAGGTGCTTGAGTTTGAAACAAGTTTCGGTATTATGCCCTTTCCCTCGATGATACTGACAGTAAGCATTGGGGTTCTAAAACCGGGACTTCTTGGCATCGGTCGGATCCGGGGTGGGTCCGATCGGTTGTAATTTCCCCTGGTCCATGAGTCTTTTCAGGGCACTTGCATAAGTCGATCCTATGTTGGTAAACACTCTCTGGGGGCGTTCATCTTTCTTTGTAGATGGTTCAACGAGGTTAACCTCATCAATCTTGTTTGTCTGGCCGTAAGGGCGAGATCCGGTTGAGGTGGATCCCTGATAGCCTCTGCCAGTGGTCTTTGCTAAGACACCCTTTCGGAGGTCGTCCTCAATGCGCGCCCCAAGAATCTGCAGATCATGGAAGGTCTTGATATTCTGATACCTCAGTAGGTTGGCATAAACTGGGCGGAGATTGTTGACAAATTTTTCCACCAGAGTTGATTCACTCGGCTTACTGACCAATTGAGTACTCACCCTCCTCCAACGGGTTAGGAACTCAGTGAACCCTTCCTTGTCGTTCTGGGTTAGCACTTCGAGAGTACGGGTGTTGGCCTGGATCTCGACATTATCGGCATACTGTTTGGAACACTCAACTGTGATATCATCCCAAGTAGTAAGGTTTTTCGGATCAAGGGAGTAGTACCATTGGCGAGGAATCGGCTCCAAAGAGGATGGGAAGATCCGGGTAAAAAGTTCCAGTTTGACCCCTTTAATGGCCATGTAGTCCTTGAAAGCACGGATATGGTTGAGTGGGTCTTCCACTCCTTTAAACTTAGGCACATCAGTCAGGGTGAAGTTGTCAGGTAACTGGTCCCCAACAGGTTCGAACCTTCGGTTGTTCTCAAGATGGATATTGTTACCCCGGGCTAGGAGCTGTTCTTCCAAGAGTTTCAACCTCTTCTCAGTTTCAGTCAGAGGTGGGGTATTATGTTCCCCAGTTTCCTTGTTCTCCAGGGCGTCGATACGGGTCTCGACGCGATCCAGGGTGACCTTAAGAGCGGTAAGCGGTCAAGCTAGCCGATCGGTTGTGACATCTCTGTTGTTATCATTGTTGTTGTTGGACGAAGCTGAAGACGGGGCCATGGCTCTGAGGCAGAAAAATGGCTCACATTATAACTCAATCCGACACGGTTCCAAGATTGAACGCAGACAACACGAAGGACGAGGCAAAGATCAGACTCAACAAGACGGGGTGACCGTGTGTGGTCCCTCGGTGCTGACTCGATTTATGACGTGACGGTTTTTGACCGAACCTTTGACATGAGTCCAACATGACGGCGTGACGCCATTGGACGGGTCTCATGGTGAGACGACTCATAAGTAAAGACCCATAAGTACGTTTTCTTTGACTCGATAGACACGAGGCGGAATCGGAATGGTGGACTGAAGTTTTCGAAAATAGAAATTTTCAAAAGGATTCATTTGTCGCTTAAATGGACGGCTTCCGAAAATAGAAATCTCCGCAAGTCGATCAGTTGAAAGGGGTCGTCTTAAGTTTATTTGCAAAAGACGGTTTGACTTTGAGTCGGCTCGGAAAACAGTGTATTGTTTCCCAAGACGGTTTTTGAAATTCAAAATTGTATGTTTTGAAAATCGAGTTTGAAATGTGTGAAGAGGTCTCGGGGACGGTGCATGGTCCTCGGGATCCCGAAAGTGTCTCGAGAAAAGGGCGTGTGCTTTTCTCGGGTTTTGAAAGAGCCATTGTCGACGCGAAACGGGTTAAAATCCGTTTCTAGACGCGGCGATTATAACGGCGTAAAAAGGTCATTTGTAATAGTTATACAAAACCGGGTTTAAAAATCATCATTACGACGGCCTAGGAAGGCGTGTTGAAATGGTTATACAAAACCGAGTTTGAAAATTGTCATTACGACGGCCTAGAAAGGCGTGTTGAAATGGTTATACAAAACCGAGTTTGAAAATCGTCATTACGACGGCCTAGAAAGGCGTGTTGAAATTGTTATACAAAACCGAGTTTGAAAATCGTCATTACGACGGCCTAGAAAGGCGTGTTGAAATGGTTATACAAAACCGAGTTTGAAAATCGTCATTACGACGGCCTAGAAAGGCGTACAACGGTCGGCGAAAGACCGAGGTTTGAAATGGCCATTATAACGGCGCAAAAAGGTGTTTTTGAAAGGTTGAAAATGACACGGAAGGACTTATGATCAAGTAGCACATAAGCACTCGCAGTTCATTATATTATGCATTATGCTGACACGGGTTTTGGCTTAGAAGGGTGGGTTACACACCAAGCAATCAAACCCCGATTTGCGAGAGGGATACCAATCCAAACAAAATGTGTAAGGAGGGTGCCCTAGCCTCGTGCTCGAAAGTGATGAAAGCTCTTTGACAAAACAGAAATGTGTAACGTCAATGGTATGCTTGACTCAATCGGGATTCGAAAGGCGGGGATGAGAAAACTCACGCCGACGAAACGAGCCAATTGGTCGAAAAGGGTTAGGTTGTGGGCCCGGACAAGGAACCCGATCGTGACCGCAATATCAATTAATGCATTCCAACCAAGACCTCCTTCGAGTCTCACCATCTAGGGATCACAAAGACGTAAGTGGCCTAGTTTTCCCCAGCGGAGTCGCCAATCTGTGGACATGGCCCACCTGCAAGCCCACTTCGATCTGTGGACATACAACGGTCTTTTTGAAAGCCACGCTCGGCGGCGTAATGATGCTTTCGATCGGATCGTTTTAAACCGGTCGGTTTCGTCTCGGTTAGGGTCTCGAAACGATTAGAGATGTTCGGAGTCGCCACTAAGCATTTGTGGGATGCCTGGAACCCGTTCGAATTCCACTTTATACCTCGGTCAAATCGAAGCACAAAGCAGCGTTTGACATAGGTACTAAAGATAAGGAAATCGTCCCTCTTTAGCATCCTATCTCTAGAATGACTCTCGTACGCCCTGGATAAGGTCGTCCACTATCCAAAGTTTCTGAGTAAGAGGTGAAGGTACATATTGGGAAGCCCTTTAATCAGACACCAAATCCCGCCCGCGTAAGCGGCCTCTACTGATCGATCTTGGTTGGTTGAATGCAAAAGTTGATAAAACAGTTTAAATGCATGAATGCGCATCCAATAATTTAAACCTAACATGTGAGAGCTTTCTAAGTCGGTTGATTTAATCCAAGTATCAAGTATAAGATGTCGAGTAGGATTAATGATTGATTTGCATGCAAGACGGAAATTAAACATCCATTTACCGTATTAGGTTTAGGGTGCATAACATGATCCATTTGTCTTAGTAAGGCATTTTGCAAATATGGTTTTGGATAATCAAATAGTCATCTGATCCGTCCTATATCTGGGCTAACCGGTGTCAGGATCGTCCTAGACTAATGCTGGAAGGGAACAGGCCCTGTACCAGACGGCCATATGAGGCGCGAGCCAGCCGGCGATACAAGGGGCCTCCCTCTGGTTTTGAAAGTGAGAAATGGAGAGCCTGTTTAGGCACGGGTTAGCCCACGGTTTATGTGCCGTGTTCTGACCTTTTAGAAAACGTTATAAAACGTGTTGAAAATGGGTATTTGAACCCGGTTTGATTTAAAGGGGTCGTTTAGACCGCATTTGTTGATTTGAAGAACTTGACTCGAATAATCATCATTATTTTGATAATATTCGGTGTCGGATTCGATTTGACAAACATGACATGAATAGTTTTGAAAATGATTATGGACTAATTGTTTTTAAGTCCGTTTGAATGTTATTAGTCGATACTCGTCATCGTACCCGGGTTAAAATCCGGCATGGTATGTAGAACCAAGGATGACTTTGTGTTGGTGACTAATATGTTTGTTTGAAAATGTAAAGAAATGAAATAAAAGGCTTTAAAATACCTTCTAAATGTCATTAACCAAATATTATCACCGAAACACGGATTTAACCGTCATGGTATGAGGAACCAAGGGTGAAAAATGCTTTATGGTTAAAACATGTGAAGTAAAATAACAATGGTTCGAAAATACTTGAAATGGTGAAAACCGATTACAAATATGAAAAATGGGTAAAGGGAAATGACGAGAACAAACACGATTGATCGCTGGTCTGAATACCCCATTTAGGCGCGGGCTAGTTGGCGACCTAAGGGGCTTCTGCCTCAGACCAAAAATCAATTTTGGCTCGTTTATTCCATGTTTTGGTTTATTTTATGCATGTTTTAGCATGTTATAGTCATGAAACGAATGAAAACATAATAAAAGAGGGTTTTTACACCCTCATACTTACATGTTTGGTTATGGCGAGTGACCGACGTAAGTGTAATAACTCGTTTGATCGGAAAAAACTCGGTTTAAAACCGTTTTGGTAAGTAAAAAAGAGTGTTTTAAGCTTAGTGATGGTGTAGTGGTCGAAGTGGTCGGTCAAGTGATTTAATGCACGATGACGGTACCAAACAATGTGTAAGGCTCGTGTTTACGATCGGTAGGTCATAAATACGCGTCGGGTTGTGACTTAAGAAGTCGAGTCGAGAATTTTAAGGGAGAAAAGAGGGGGCAGACACTCGCGTAACTCTCAATTGGGTGGCATTTGAGGGGTATTTATAGGAGAATGAGTGGTTGTGTGAGTTTTGAGCGACGTGGCCTCTTGGGCTGCTCAAAGAGGCACGAGCCACGTCGTGGTTCTTCGAGTTGTGTTGCCACTTTCACAACAAACGCAATCATGATTTGCTCTATCCTAGGTTTTGTAGTCACATGTTTGGTACTTGACCAACATGAATCCAGGAAAACTTAAGGTAGAAGGTTTGAAATGTTTTGTTTTTGGTGGTTGACTCAGTTTGACTCGTTGTTGGAGTCGGGATTTGAATTTTTGAGTTGGTTTTTGGTCCGGTGTCGGTTTTGACTCTAATTAGTGTCATTGCGACCCCGTCGTCGTGCATTAAACACTCCAGGTATTTTTCAAATGTTTGGAAATATTTTATTTTCGAAATCGTTTTAAGTTTTCCGACGTAAAGTTGTACACAAACTGTCGATCAAACGCCGCGATTCCAAAACATGTTATAGTCCGATAATCATCGGGTATTTGTTGGAGGCTCAGCAGATATTGGGTATCTACAACCGTCAGTAGAGAGTGTCTCTTAGATAGGGCATCAGCTACCACATTTTGCTTTCCTTCCTTGTATTTGCTTGAAAATGTGAAAGCTTGCAAGAATTCTACCCATTTAGCATGCCTATGGCTTAACTTGTGTTGACCATTAATGTATTTCAGAGCCTCATGATCTGAGTACAGCACAAATGGCTTGGGTTTAGGTAATGACCCCAATGTGTAAGGGCTCTGATGATGGCATAGAACTCCCTGTCATAAGTGGAGTACCTTAACTTTGCCCTATTCAGCTTCTCACTGAAGTAAGCCACTAGCTTTTGACCTTGGATTAGGACAGCTCCTATTCCAACCCCACTAGCATCACACTTTACCTCAAACAATTAATCAAAATCAGGTAGCTTTAGAATGGGAGTCTCACACATCTTCTTTATTTTCTCAAAGAACTGTTAAGCAGCTTTAGTCCATTGGAAATCTCCCTTCTTCATGCACTCAGTGATTGGTGCAACAACTGTACTCAAATTCTTGATGAATCTCCTGTAAAAAGATACCAGACAATGGAATCCCCTTACTTCTATGATTGTTTATGGGACTGGCCATGTCTGCATAGCCTTGATCTTCTTCTGATCAACAGATATTCCTCTTCCAGATATAATATATCCCAGAAATGCTACCTCATTGACCATGAAGGTACATTTCTCAAGCTTCCCAAACAATTTTTCTTCTCTGAGTATCTTAAAAACTGCTTCCAAATGTAACGGATGTTCAGATGGACTATTGATGTAGATGAGTATATCATCAAAGTATACTACAGCAAACTTTCCAAGGCAAGGCCTCAGAACTTCAGTCATTATCCTCATGAAAGTACTTGGTGCATTAGATAAACCAAATGGCATAACAAGCCATTCATACAGACCATGCTTGGTTTTGAAAGCTACTTTCCATTTATCACCTTCTCTTATCCTCACATGATGATATCCTTGCCTGAGATCTATCTTTGAAAAGATCTGAGCCCCATTGAGCTCATCCAACATGTCATCCAACCATGGAATATGGAACATGTACTTGACTGTAATGTTATTTATGACCCGGCTATCAGTACACATCCTCCATGTTTCATCTTTCTTAGGTACTAGTAAAGCAGGCAGTGCACATCGACTCAATGATTCCCTCACAAACCCCTTTGTCATTACCTCTTCAATATGATGCTGCAGTTCTTTGGTTGCTGTGGGATCACATCTGTAAGCTGGCCTGTTAGGAAGCACAAAACCAGGTACAAGGTCTATGTGATGCTCAATTCCTCTCAGGGGTGGTAATCCACTAGGCAACTCAGCTGGGAAAACCTCCTTGTACTTCTGAATCAGAGGTTCAACCTCTGCAGGTACACCAGTACTCTCCTCAGTGTTGATTTCTTTGGATAGCAGAAACATCACAGGCTGCTCTTGCTTTAGCTCTTTGATCATGGCTGCCTCAGATAGAAATAGCACTCCATTGACTTCCTCAGGCATATTTGGGCTTCCATAGCCTCTTTGGTTTGGTGGCAAGGGAGTCAGGGTGACTTTCTTGCCATTGTGCTTGAAACTATAGACATTTTCCTTTCCCTGGTGAGTGGTGTTCCTGTCAAACTTCCATGGCCTTCCTAACAGTAGGTGGCAGGCATCCATAGGGACCACATCACATAACACTTCATCCTTGTACACATTCCCAATTAAAAAAGGAACAATGCACTGCTTGTCAACTCTCACTTCAGAACCTTTGTTTAACCACCTCAACTTGTATGGACTGGGGTGCTCCTGGGTAGGTAAACTCAGCTTGCTGACCATAATGGTGGAAGCTACATTGGTACAACTATCTCCATCAATGATCAGATTACACACCCTCCCTTGGACAGTGCATCTACTCCTGAATATCATGGATCTTTGGTCAGCTTCTAGAGGAGCTAGTTGAGAGTGCATAACCCTCCAAAGGACCAAACTGTTCCCTGTGTCAGGGTGGGCTATAACTTGTCCTTGATCAGTTTCCCCCTCAGCTTCTACTTCTTCTAGGACCAATGTTTCATCCTCCTCATATTCAACTAGACCTTCCCTTTCCCACTCTTCAATCTCCATAGCGGTGAGAGCCCTGTTAGAAGGACAATCCTTCTTGAAATGGCCAAAGCCTTGGCACTGAAAGCACTTGACCTTATCCCTAGACAGAGGTGGGTTGGTTTTAGGATGCATAGGTGCCTTCCCTTTGTCTGCTGTGGGTTGGGTAGCTGGTTTAGGTGTCTCAGTGATCTTAACACCAGGATAAGGTTTGAATGTTGGTCTGGTGGGAAATTTGGGTGTTACAGGTTTTGCTTTTCCCAATTTCTCAACTCTTAAGGCTAGATTGACTGCCTCATCAAATGACCAAACCTGTTGCATCCTTACCCTGCTAGCTATCTTAGGATCCAAACCCTCAATAAACCTAGCAATCTTTTGCTCAGGTTTCTCAGTAATCTCACATTGCAGGGTTAGCTATTCAAAGCTCCTAAGGTAGACCTCAACAGATAGTTGTTCTTGTCTTAACTGAGTCAGTTTAATAAAGATATCTTAGGTATAGTCCTTGTCTATGAATTTCTCCTTTAATTTCTTTTTCAACTTAAGCCAAGACCTGACTGGTTCCTTACCATCTCTAATTCTGTGATGTTTCATACTTTCATACTAAAGAGATGCATATCCTTTGAGTTTTAAGATGGCAACTTTAAAAGCTTTTCTGTCATCATAATCCTTAAACTAAGTGGCAAATTCGAGTTTTAAGCTTTTCTGGCAAATTTCCCCCTCTTCCTACCCTCAAAGTGGTCAGCAATGGCGCCCCACATGGGCTCAACTAACTTCCGAGGGGCCGTATGTGGTCCCTCTCTGTGTAGACCTAAGTGAGCGCCGAACTCAGCTAAGGTCATACGAAAATCTTGGTTAAACAGACGAAAGTGGACGCATGTAGAATTTGCGTCCTCGTCATAGTCCCGTGCATAAATTTTAAAACTGCTAAAGAATTCAAGGGTGAGTGTCTGGTAAGTATATTCCCTCATACTCACCAAACTACACATACCCGTTCCATTCAAAATTTCCACAACGGGTTTATAAATTCCTAAAGACACTAGACCATCACGGTCTAGAAAACGAGTTAGAACAATAGGCTGTTCTAACAGAGCACTAAACCGATTCCGTTGCGCTATAGATGAGAAAATTACCTCGGGATAATCGCGCAAGCCTTCAATAGGCGGAGTAGAAGTATATGGGATAACTGTGGTACCCAATTGTGTCGGCATCATGTGGCTGTCGTGACTGCTACCCGAGGCTGGCAGCGCGGCGTGATGACTGTCCTGCGGTCCGTCCTCTTTTGCTTTCCATTCTTTATCTAACACACAAATAAACAAATAAGCATCCTAAAAATCAACATACAGTCCCCCAAATCGTCCAAATCCAAAAGCAAAGCCTAATTTCGAAAAATAATCTTTTTGAAGCCTCACAAAGGGTAGATTAAGCATAATAAACATGATTTGGACACGAAAATCAGAAAACCCCCAAAATTGTAAACCCTAATTCGAATTAAATTGAGTGGAAAAGAGGTTATAAACATTGAAATAAAAGGGGGAAAAGAGATTAGATAAGGGGAAACTTACTTGTGTGAAGTAGAGACGGAAAATAAGAGGAAATAGCACCAAACATAAGCAAGAAAAAATGGAAAATAGAGGAGGAAAGTGACGGTGCTGCGTCGTCGCTGCTTGTGTTCTTCAGTCGTTCCCTTTTTTTTCTTTTTCTTTTTTGGTGTAAATGAGTTAAGAGATAAAAGAAACCTCTTATATTAAAGAAAACGTCACGCTGGCAGTTCGAAAAATAGTCGATCGACAATGGACTTTACTCGATTGAATTTTTCAACTTGGGCACTTTTAATTTTACTCGATCGACAAGCTATTTCAGTCGATCGACTTTTTTTCACAAACCTGCTTCTTAAATTTAGTCGATCGACTATCATTTCAGTCGATCGACTTTTTCAACTTATGCACGCAGCTTGTTTTCCTCCTTTTCGTGCGTAATAGTCGTAAATTTGAACTGCCTTGAAGTAATACCTGAAAGATCCATCAAAATTGTCCACAAAAGGCAGAAAACGCACGCAAAAATTTTAATAGCACTTGGTGATAGAACCTAAACTAAAAAGCAATAAAAGCGCACACGCACGAATTAAAGAGTTCCATTACAAAATGTATACAATCCGGGTTACCTCCCGGTGAGCGCTGGTTTTTAAGGTCCCGCTCGACCCTTGTTACCTCAATTTTCAGGCTCAGAAATAGGGTTGAAGTACAGAAACTCGACCACTCCAACAAAGTCATTGATCCTATAGTAATACTTTACTTTGTGACCATTTACCTTAAATCGGGCTCCCGCAGAGTTTTCTAGCTCTAGTGACCCAAATTTGGAAACAGACGTTACCATATAAGGGCCACTCCACCTGGACTTCAGCTTACCGGGGAATAGACAGAGTCGGGCATTGAGCAATAGTACCTTCTTCTCAACTTGAAACTCGGGTGGTATGATCCTCTTGTCATGCCATCTCTTGGTCTTCTCCTTCTAGATATGAGCACTGTCATAGGAATTCAGCCTAAATTCCTCTAGCTCATCTAACCGCAACAAACATTTCTCACCACACAGTTTAGAATCAAAATTGAGCTCACAAATTGCCCACTATGCTTTATGTTCTAGCTCCACATGCAAATGACAAGACTTACCATAAACTAAACAATACGGCGATGCACCAATCAGTGTCTTAAATGCAGTCCTATATGCCCATAAAGTATCATCTAGTTTCATGCTCCAATCTTTTAGTAATTTAGACACAACTTTACCTAAGATTTATTTAAGTTCCCGATTGGAAACCTCTACCTAACCATTAGTTTGAGGATGATACCCCAAACCTATACGCTGTTCTGCACCATATATGGACAGAAGAGTAGTAAGTTGTTTTTCTTTAAAATGCATACCTCCATCACTGATGACAACTCGAGGGACACCAGAGCGAAGGAAGATTACCTTTTTAAAAAGTTGGATAACCGTCTTTGTATCACAATGGACCGAAGCAATGGCCTCTACCCACTTAGACACGTAATCAACAGCTACTAGAATATACCTGTTGCCTTTACTTAGCGGGAATGGTCCTTGGTAATCGATGCCTCAGACATCGAAAACTCCAACCTCTAAAATGCCAACTTCAGGCATCTCGTGTCTCCTTGAAATGTTTCCCGACCGCTGACACGCATCACAAGCTACAACAAAATATTTAGCATCTTTAAACATGGATGGCCAATAAAAACCAGATTGAAGTACCTTAGCCAGAGGGACCGTGATGACCACCATATGAGGAAGAATGGTATGCTTCTAGGATATCTTTAGTCTCCCACTGCGGTATACACCGTCTGTAAAGACCATTAGCGCATTCCTTAAACAAATAAGGATCATCCCAGAAATACTGCTTCACATCATGAAGGAACCGCTTCCTCTGCTGATATGACAAGTCAGGAGGCAATAAATCAACTACAATAAAATTAGCATAATAAGCATACCAAGAAGTTTCAGCATTAGAAATAGCCAACAAAATATCATCAGGAAAAGAATCATCAATAGGTAAAGAATTTCCCCCTTCTTGCAACGGTAGGCGTGATAAATGATCAGCTACTAAATTCTCAGCGCCTTTCTAATCTTTAATCTCCAAATCAAACTCCTAAAGAAGGAGTATCCATCGCAATAATCTTAGCTTGGCTTCTTTCTTAGCAAAAAGGTACCTTAGCGCTGCATGGTCAGAAAATACAGTAACTTTCGAACCTAATAAATAAGACCTAAATTTCTACAGCGCGTATACCACAGCTAACAGCTCCTTCTCTGTAGTTGCATATTTCACCTGAGCCTTGACACGGCTGTCGCAACCCTATCAAAAATAAAACCAACTGGCTCTAACTAATGCAGCAGAGGCAAGACGGGTATCATATCCACAGGGAGGCGGTCACTATCTACTCGCTATTCTAGTTTGTCTATGGTCATAATTTGGGGGTTTGAGTTGTTTAACTAAACTAAAGCAATAAAAGTTAAAAAGGGCAAGAACGAAGAGGATTAAGATCAAAAAGGAGAGAAAGATGCCAGGATGTCGGTTCACCATGATATCGCACAAATTAGCTAAAGGTAGGTCATTCGGTCAGATGTGATAAGGGTAGTGGAAAGGTCCTCTCGGTCTGTTATCCGCCCTAAAATACTGCTAACTTAGCTCTCGCCCTCATTAGTGTAGTCTATTGTCCATAACAGGTCTATTCATTCTAATCACTCGATCTAGGTCTGAATTTAACCGGACTAATTGATCCAGTTGCATGCATTCAACCTAACAATTACAGTTATATTGCTAATAAATCAATTCTCACAATAAAACCTCCTAAACCAAATTATCGCGTCATTGCAATACTATCATGGTTCCCCTAATCCTAGCATTAGAGGAATTAGCTACTCATGGTAACTAATAAAGTAAGAACGAGAGATAAAGAAATAACATACAACATGACGTAAAGATAAAAAGGAAGGAATATCATAAATTAAATGAAAGCAATAATGGAAGAGAGTAAGGGATTATAAAAGTGAGATCCGGAAAAATAAGGAACAATATAGCGTCGAACCAGAAATAATAGTAAGGTAAAAATGATATGAGAAGAGATCCCCTAAACCTAATTACTCTCTCCTATTTATAGGAGAGATATTTTATTTAACCTAAGATATTAAAATCACGCGTCTAATAACTAAGTACTCGATCGGGCACTTTGGAACTGCTCGATCGAGCAACTCCAGCAAGAAGCCTCTCGATTGAGTAGATAAACTACTCGATCGAGGAACCTATAAATTCCACCCTTCGATCGAGCAAGAAAACAATTCGATCGAGTAATATAGTCAGCAAAACTTCTCGATCGACCAAGTATCACTAATCACAGCCAAAGGACATATGATTCTAGCTTCCAAGGTGACTTCACGCATACCAAGGCAGCAACATTTCCGCTCCAAATCCACTCATCTCATAAATGCAAGGTAAACGGGCAATAAAAGGCTCGATTCTGCTAATTTCGGGTCCATTCCTGCAAATAAAGCAAGGCAAACCAAAGTAGACTATCCGGGGCATTTTGTAGAATAAAATTATTGAAAACACATAGAAATATGTGCATAAGAGGCCAGAAAGGACTATGTAAAATGCACGTATCAAATATCCCCAAACCGAACCTTTACTCGTCCTCGAGTAAACTAAATTCAAACCAGTGGAACGGAATAGCAAACTCGGAGCTAGCTACAAATGCTCACTTAAACCATTTTAATGCAAGCACTAATACTTATAGCAAAACAGTCAAATGCAAACGAGTTATGAGATGTTTATACAAAAGCTGAACCGTCGACTTGTAAGACCTTTAATGATGGACTCTCATGGGTCACTCTTCTCTCATGGGGCAAAGGTTAAGCAAATGAATGTAAGAAGAGAAGAAGAATAGTCGCTCACCTAAACTATGACCCACATAGACATGCATGCAACTAATATGATAGACAATTCTAACTATTGTACTCATACATTCCAACCAAACAAGGTCCCGTCACAGCCGAGGGCTTACAAAAGTATGGAAAAGTGAGGCAATGGGTAAGAAAAGGCAAAAAAATTCGGGAATGTGAGGTAATGAGTCAATCTAGTAACCTAACAAAACCAAATAAAACGCATCCGCTTCTAGACCATCTCAAAATTTGAACAAAATCCCCTTAAATTGGCATAATAGCTCACTCAGCCAAATAAATACTCCTCATAAGATAAAAATAAAACATAGGAGCAAAACCGAAACTAACCAATCTTTTTCCAATTTTTCTTCTTTTTCGGTTTTTTTTTCTTTTTCTTTCTTTTTTCATTCGATTTTTCTGTTTTGTTTTTTCTTTTTTTTCAACTTCTTTTTTTTTATCCTCCTTCTTCATAAATTACCAACTCCAAATCAATACAATACAAACCAAACTTGGCATGATAAATTATATACCGCAAAAACATACACTAAACTAGCTTGACAAGGCAGGCTAAATTTGGATGTAGCTAAGGGTCAAAAGGCAAATTTGGCTAAAGTGGAGTTTATGGGCAAAAATGGAAGAAAAGGAAATGTAAGCACCTCCCTGCATGTGACACCAACCACTAACCCGAATGTATGCAGGCAAAAAGTAATTGAATTTCATATACATGCAAATTGATGATACATGCTATGCAAGGAGTAACTACTCACAATCCTACATGAACTGGTCATAAATGACACCAGTTTTAAGGCTCTAAAACTTAGAAAATATAAGTAGTTTGCCAAAATTTTAGGTCAAGTCTATTTGTTCAGCTATATTTTAACATTAACTCGCAGATATGCAATAAGACAAAGCTAAAAAGATATCAATTTTATTGCAAGGCTTAAGCAAAAGGACAAATTATAGTGCAATTTCATCTTTGAAATCTACCGTTCCGACTCGACCTAAATGCAAAAATAAACAATGAATTTTTGATTTTCGAAATTTTTATTTTTTGTATTTTTATGAGATTTTTGAATTTTGGAAATAAAAGACAATGCATACAAAAAATTAAACGTGCTAACTGAAATGCAATAAAAAGAACATGCAGACACAGATATGGATGCATATTACCTCTCCAAACCAAACCGTACAATGCCCTCATTGTACCCAAAAATAGGGAAAGGAAATGCAAACTGAAGAGAAAGAGTGGAGCATCAAAAAACTTACAAGAGCACGCGAATTAGGGACCTCCCCAAACCAGCCAGCAACATGGGAGGTCACAAATAGTTGCATAGCAACGTCATTGGAGATGAATCAAAACGAATCTACTCGATCGAGAGGGCAAAGTACTCGATCGAGTAGAATGGGCTGCAAAAATGTTCGATCGAGGGAAGTAGAGCACTCGATCGAGTGGTCAACTTCTGATGGTGCTCGATCGAGTTCACAGCGCATATGATCGAAGGATTATATACTCGATAGAGAAATACCTGCAGACACGCAAAATAGTGACCACAGATATGACCAAAAACCAAGCCTAAAATGTTTTGCAGTCTACAGTCGAAAAGACCAATTATTAAAACACAACAAAAACCGAAATGTTTGAAATTCAACTGAAAAGTTTAAAACTCCGGGTTGCCTCCCGGACAGCGCTAGTTTCAGATAGGTCCCAGCTCGACCTCTTTTTGTCTTCACCTCAACTAATCCAGTGGTCACAATTAAAGCAACTCAAATCTCTTAACAACCGATCGTAAATCTGCGCATGTGCTACACAAAAGCATACGTAGCACCAAAATAGAAAAGGAGCATATAAAAGTAACCTGAAGTACCGTCTCAACTTAACAAATTTACAATGACAAATATGGTGAAACACTATTAACTTATTTGTCCAACCGGGAGAGGGTGGAGCATCAAAACAAAAAGCAGAAGTCACATGAGGTACTTTACTATTAGTCATAACAATAATCACGAAGTTATCATTTACTACCTCAGGTCGGTTGCTATTAACGTCGGAATCATTGACAAAAGAGTATATTACCTCCACCGTGCCAGGAACATTCACAGACTCATCTACCTTCTCGTTCCCCTCCTCTATGGGTTCTGTCCCATATATTGCAGCTTCTAGAGCATCCAGCTCAGCTTTCCAAATGGGAGATTCACCATAACCATTGTCTTCCTTCATATTCAAAGGTACTCAAGCCTTCCCTTTGATGGTCTTTCTCCAAAAATCATGTATAGGTAGGACCTGTAGGACCTATCAAAACACAACTAGAGGAAAAAGATGAGAACTGCCTCAAGAGGCTAAAGACAAAATTAAGTGAAACAAGTAAAAAGCGTCGCCTCTCCGGCAACGGCGCCAAAATTTGACACGTCTGTCGCAACCCTATCAAAAATAAAACCAACTGACTAATGCAGCAGAGGCAAGGCGGGTATCATATCCACAGGGAGGCGGTCACTATCTACTCGCTATTCTAGTCTGTCTATGGTCACAATTTGGGGGTTTGAGTTGTTTAACTAAACTAAAGCAATAAAAGTTGAAAAGGGCAAGAACGAAGAGGATTAAGATCAAAAAGGAGAGAAAGATGCCAGGATGTCGGTTCACCATAATATCGCACAATTTAGCTAAAGGTAGGTCAGTCAGTCTGATGTGAGAAGGGTAGTGGAAAGGTCCTCTCGGTCCGTTATCCGCCCTAAAATACTGCTAATTAACTTAGCTCTCGCCCTCATTAGTGTAGTCTATTGTCCATAACAGGTCTATTCATTCCAATCTCTCGATCTAGGTTTGAATTTAACCGGATAAATTGAATCAGTTGCATGCATCCAACCTAACAATTACAGTTATATTGCTAATGAATCAATTCTCACAACAAAACCTCCTAAACCAAATTATCGCGTCATTGCTATACTATCATGGTTCTCCTAATCCTAGCATTAGAGGAATTAGCTACTCATAGTAGCTAATAAAGCAAGAACGAGAGATAAAGAAATAACATACAACATGACCTAAAGATAAAAAGGAAGGAATATCATAAATTAAATGAAGGCAGTAATGGAAGAGAGTAAGGGATTACAAAAGTGAGATCCGGAAAAATAAGGAACAATATAGCGTCGAACCAGAAATAATACTGAGGTAAAAATGATATGAGAAGAGATCCCCTAAACCTAATTACTCTCTCCTATTTATAGGAGAGATATTTTATTAAACCTAAGATATTAAAATCACGCGTCTAATAACTAAGTACTCGATCGAGCACTTTGGAACTGCTCGATCAAGCAACTCCAGCAAGAAACCTCTCGATCGAGTAGATAAACTACTCGATCGAGGAACCTATAAATTCCACCCATTGATCGATCAAGAAAACAATTTGATCGAGTAATTTAGTCAGCCAAACTTCTCGATCGACCAAGTATCACTGATCACAGCCAAAGGATGTATGACTCTAGCTTCCAAGGTGACTTCACGCATACCAAGGCAGCGAGATTTCCGCTCCAAATCCACTCATCTCCTAAATGCAAGGTAAACGGGCAATAAAAGGCTCGATTCTGCTACTTTCGGGTCCATTCCTGCAAATAAAGTAAGGCAAACCAAAGTAGACTATCCCGAGCATTTCGTAGCATAAAACTACGGAAAACACATAGAAATACGTGCATAAGAGGCGAGAAAGGACTATGTAAAATGCACGTATCAAGCCTCATCCACAGTTCGGCTCGCATAGTAAATAGCACTCAAAGCTTTATCTTTCCGCTGTCCTAGCACCGCGCCAACTACATAATCACTAGCATCGCATATAATCTCAAAAGGCAGCTCCCAATCTGGAGGCTAAATGATCGGTGCTATAATCAAAGCCTGCTTCAACCTGTTAAAAGTAGTAAGACATTCATCAGTAAAATTAAATGGAGCATCCTTAATTAGCAATTGTGTAAGTGGTTTAGCAATTTTAGAAAAATCCTTAATGAACCGGCGGTAAAAGCCAGCATGACCAAGGAAATGCCTAACTTCCTTAACATTAACGGGAGGAGATAATTGCTCAATCACTTGCAACTTTACTTTATCAACCTGAATACCCTTGTCAGATACTAAGTGCCCAAGGACAATGCCCTCGTTGACCATAAAATGGCACTTCTCGCAATTCAGCACTAAATTAACCTCAATACATCGCTGCAAAACTTTCTCAAGGTTAGACAAACAATCATCAAAATGATTACCATATACGCTGAAATCGTCCATAAATACCTCCATAATAGACTCTATATACTCAAAAAATATCCCCATCATGCACCTCTGAAAGTTAGGTGGGGGATTACACAATCCAAATGGCATTCTGCGATAAACAAAAACACCATGCGGGCAAGTAAAAGTAGTCTTTTCCGGATAGTCAAGATGGATTGAGATCTGAAAGAAACCTGAATATCCGTCTAAATAACAGAAAAATTTATGTGAGGCTAATCTCTCTACCATCTGATCAATAAAAGGAAGGGAAAAGTGATCTTTCTTGGTGGCGGCATTTAACTGTCTATAATCAATGCACATCCGCCAACCTGTTACTACTCTAGTTGGTATTAATTCATTTTTCTCATTTTTCACCACCGTAGTCCCTCCTTTCTTTGGGACTACCTGGACCGGACTTACCCACTTGGAGTTTACGATGGTGTAAATAATACATGCATCAAGTAGTTTCATCACTTCTGCCATAACAACATCCTGCATCTTCGGATTCAACTTACGCTGACCCTGCTGGCAAGGTTTATGTCCTTCCTCTAGCTCAATTCTGTGTATACAAATGTCAGGACTGATGCCCTTAAGGTCATCCAAACTGTATCCTAAAGCTTTCCTGTTTTTCTTAAGAACGACCAACAAAGCAGAAAGTTGGTTATCATCAAGTTTAGCATTAACAATAACAAGATATTGCTCGGAGTCATCTAAAAATACATATTTAAGATGAGAAGGAAGGGGTTTACGCTCTGGTATCTTTACCTCAACAGCAAAAGAGGTTTCCATTATGGCATTTACCGTCTCGCCTTTCTCAATAGTAAACTCCTTACCTTTAAGATCGGCTTTCATCGTCTTGTAATCAACCTGTACATCCTCTGCAAAAATCATCACGAGATATCAAAGTTTTTAACGGGTCCCCAAGAAGGGATCCCGTCCAATAATCAAACATAGATCCATCTACAATGTCTATAGCATAACATGTATCCTCTATCATAGGCATAACCAACGTGCTAGCCAAATTAAAGGTCACCTTATCATCCCCTACCTCGAGAGTCAAACGTCCCTGTTTGTAATACCAGTAATTTAATAATAATTTATGTAATTTAAATAATTAATTAATGGCATTCCTAATAATAAATGCAAATAAGACGTTAATTAAATAATAAAGTAAGTAAGCAAGTCAGGAATTGGGCTTAGCTAGTAATAAGGCCTTGTGTCGTGTGTTATATTTAAGTGGGTCGGCTTTGTTGGCCAGGTATGGGTATTGGTCGAGATTTGAAGCGGGATTTAATAATAAAATGATAAGTATAATAATAATATGGTAATTCCTAATAATAATCGGAATAAGGCAATAGTTTCCTAATGGGCCTCATGTACTCTCTAAGCTTAGACTATAAATACCATGATATCTGAAACATAAATTACAAAGAAAGAAGAAGGAGATTTAAGAAACGGAAGGAGCAATTAGCGATAAAAGGTAAAGATCGTCTTAATTTATGGTTATATCCTCTTAATATATTAAGTTAATGTTTATTCACCATATGGACCACCGTGATCAGTGCCGATGACCTTAGTAGTTGCCCTTGACCGTCATGACTCTAGTAAGACCGACCTTGACCATTATTGACCACCGTGGGTGGCGAAATAAATGTCTAAACGGGGGGTGTCGTGAGCAAGAAAGACGGCGTTTGTACCGTCTGTGTTTGTCGACGTGACCTGGGACTTAGGTATCGGAGGTAGTCGGTCCTATTGGTGGTGTTGGGGTGGTGAGTCGTGGTGGTTGGTACGGTGGATGACGAGATAGTGGGTGTTTGTGTGGTAAAAGAGTCGTGGGTGTCTTGTCTTGCCTCGTGTGGGACCAAACTAGGGTGGCTAGGGTTCAAGCGAGGTTATCGGTATCTGGGTAGGTGTTAGGGTGGAGAAAGGTGGCTGGTTGGCAGTTGTGGTGGCTAGAAACGAGTGAAACAAGGGAGGTGTTGCGGGTTGGAGTTGCTGCCGGTGTTGGGTTGTTTCTGTGGTGGTGTTATTGGGTCGAGGAGATGAGGGACCATCCCTGGAACCACCGTGGGTCAGTGTGACAACGGTGGTAGCCAGAGGTGGTTGTTGGGGCTGGTGTCCTCTACAGTTAGTGCAAGGACTTATAAATCTCTAAAAGGATCAAAGGGTATACTTTTGTATTATAATCAGTTGGTCCACGTTTATCAATAACGGTTGGCTTGCTAGATAAGTTTGACGTTATTGTCATACAGATGGCGGTGATCAACTGGTCCCTAAAAGTCACACCTATAGGATACGTTTGAGAGATGTGACGGTATGAAAATACAGTCATGTTGATGCCAAAGTTGACTAAGCAGTTAGTCGGAGTCATTGACTAATAATTAGTCAAACGCGATGTTGAGATGATTATTTAATACGGATTAAATAATAATGGCTAAGACGAATTAAGCGGTTAATTCGTAAATTAAATATAAACGATTATATTTAATTGATGTATATTGAATTAATTATACAATATTGTCTTTGTCGGACATGTATTAATATTTCAACTAATCCGTGTTATTAGTTGATGTTTTAATGACCGATAACCGATGACGATTTATAATAAAAGCGTGTCATATACATTTAGCATTTTTCGAGCCGGACCACGAGTTAAAATTAAGAGGAAGTGGAAGCCCACTTCCCCATGTAAGCTCACGGTTGGCCGAGCAACAAAAGAGAGGCACTCTCTCTTTTGTAACCTAATCATCATTCATTTGAAACAAAACTAGGGTTTTGAAGAGCAATTTTCTCTGAAAAACTCAGATCTCACATCTAAAAACTCACAACAATTCTCTCAATATTGCAAGGCAATTAGAGAATACATTCTAGCACAAGGGCATAGTCTCAGACGGTCTTGGGTGCAACGATTAGGAGGAAATCTCTGTTGATTTCTGTTCTTAGGCCGCATCTCAAAGGACCCGAGGTTATTTCTTATGCTTTATCGTTTCTTTGTTGTTTTTCGTTTATGACAATAAATCGCATATTAAATTTACGTTATAGTCCTATAATTTAAGGGTTTTATACGGATATTACCCCACAAGTGGTATCAGAGCGAGGCCACGTAAATTTTTCTATGTGATTTTCATCAAACGAATTTGAATCGATTTTTTTTTTCTCTTAAAAACCGTGCGGCAGCCTCTCGGCAGAAATTTTTTTTGCACTCGGCTGTTTGCGTTTTTTTGTCTTGGGAACCGTGTCCAGTTTACACGGTTGTAGTTGTTGTTGTTTTGTTTCTTTGAAAATCATGACAAATGTTTTCCGTCTGTTCAGACGATGTTTTGTTTTCAATCGTTCTTTGCATATTGTTATTGTAATCGATATTCATTGCAATATGTTAAAGATTTATCAATTGTAAATTCATTTCTATACGGATTAGGTGAAATTGCAATTGGTTTTTTTTTAACAAATCGTTTTTGTTTTGTTGTTGAGGCTCTCGTTTTTTTTTTAGCCGCAGCAAAATTATTTTTTTTTTCTCATATGAGCTCTCGGCATTTGCAGCCAATTTAAAAAAAAAAGAAAATTTTTTTGCTGCTCTAGTCACGGTTCAACCGTGAAAAAGAAAGAAAAAAAAATTCGTGTTTTATTTTTTTTTTTCGGCCATGTTTTATGCATAATACGGATTTTATGCATTCGCTTGATAGTGAAACGGTTCACTCACGTACCATTTAGTTATTTTAAAGCGATTTAAAATAACGGATTATCATGGATTAAAATTAAGTTGATTAAAGCGGTTTTGTCACATAATTTTAATCATTAAAGGTGGTTTGGATAAATTCAACATAATTACGGAATTATGTCACGAATAAATTTTAGTTTTAGTTGATGCATTTTTATTTATCGTTATTTTGAATGCCTTGAATGTTTTATTACGTATTTATTTATTTTACAAACGGTTGTAACTTAGTGTGGCCTTAGTAGAACGTGTTACCGTAATGACGGAACACGGTCTTGGTTGTATTTTGAGATCTCGCATCTCCGTTTTGGTTTTTCCTTGTAATTACAGTTTTTTATTTAGAATGTAAATAGGTTTATATTTTGTAATATTTAAATTGTAATTTTGAGAAGACCAAAGATGGAGAATCGGATGCTCACTCCCACTGCATGGATCAAGATGGAACATCAAGACAAGCTTTCCGGGTCCAACGGTGGATTCCAAAGTTGTATTATGTTTATTTTTACTAGGATAGGCCACACTAGGACTTTTATTTACGTTTTGCATTCTTTTATTTTTATTGTAACGATAATTTGCATCATTTTCCGCCTAAAACCAAACCACCTAATATTTGCATGAAAACTGACTCATATAGAGGTCACGCGTTAGTTTTCTATGACACTCTTATGTCACACGATCATTTTAAGCCATCACCTAAGTTAATTCATTCACGTAATGCTAGTTATTCGTTCACTTAAAATGAATTTAAACTAAGTTGATGGGATCTTCCTCGTATAACCAAAAATTGAGAATAGTCTTTATAGGTCAAACTCCAATGAATCCCTTCTTCGTCGGTAGGCATAATATGACCCCTTCTACGTCGGGTAAGTTGGAACTGATTGACCTATTTTATCTCAACACTATGGTCACTCGTACGATCCTGTGATTATGGTGGACTATAGATAGGATTTACGGAAATCTATCGACCAAGAGTTCTTACGGAAGAACTAGCTAAACAGTTGGCTTATCAATTTACGGAAATTGAGTCTTGGGATCACTTGTATTATTCTTGAGGGAGATCAATTATGCAAGTGCAATGAGTCTACACGTTAAAATGAATTTTAAATAGACTTAAATCACCTCGATGAGTTGCTTATTTCGATTTTGTTTTTCTTCCTTTTTCAGTGTAGAACACGATCCTTTAAACTGCTTATAACAAAATGGCTGGTCCTACTAACGACCCAATGCCAAGTGCCACATTGGACCGTGAGTCCTGGCTTCGGATCTTCATGAATCAGATGAATCAGTCTACTCAACTGAAGAATGATGGATCAAACTTCGCGGAATGGGAGGCGGCATTACGGAATGCTGCCATTTCTGACGGGAAGCTCAAATATCTGATTGAGCCATCCCGCCAAGCTCAGGTCCCACGGCTGGAGCTAACGAGATCGCCAAGTATAGCGATTTCGTCATGGAAGCGGGTGCGATTAAAAACGTACTCATTTTTGCAATGGAACCCAATTTGCAGAAACGCTTCATAGCCCAAGGTGCAAACAAGATTTTCACCACACTCACTAGGGAATTCTCGAAAGCACCGAGAATCGTGACCTATGAGCTTACCACTCGCTTCTTTGAGGCGAAACTCCAGAAGGGCCAACCGGTTAGCCCACACATTCTCAGCATGATTGAGAATGTCGAGAAACTGGAGACGCTTGATTGTAAAATCAGCGAGAACATTGTGATTGACCGCATGCTTCATTCACTCCACGATGGTTTTGCGCTCTTTAGAGCCAATTACTATATGAATGATTTGAAGAAAAGTCCTCACGCACTACACTCCCTTCTCGTACAGACCGAGAAGGACATGAAGTTTAGTGGGAGCCTTAAACAAGATGTTCTCGTTGTGTCCAACAAGGGCAAGGGTAAGGGCAAAGCTCAGGCAGACCTAGCAGTAGGTAAGGCGAAGTTTAAGAAGTCGGGTTCAGGTAAGAGTGGGCCTGGTGAGTCGAGCAACTCATCAGGCGCGACAAAGAGCAAGAATGATAACATGGAATGCCATCATTGCCACAAGACTGGGCATTGGAGGCGTACATGCCCCGTTTATCATGAGGACATAAAAGCAGGTCGCGTTAAACCTGTTGGTATGTCTTCTTCTTCTTCTTCTACTTTTATTCATATGATTGAGATTAACCACGCAAGTTACGGAACTTGGGTACTAGATACTGGTTGTGGTTCTCATCTGTGTAATCATGTACAGGGGCTCCGAAACATCGAACCCCTCGTAAAGGGTGAGGTGGACATGCGTGTCGGGAATGGAGAACGAGTGGCTGCCGTCTCGAGGGGAACATACGTGATCCAGCTTCCTAGCTGATTTGAGTTATTTTTATATAACTGCTATTATGTACCCAGTCTTTCTAAAAACATTATTTCAGTTTCTGCACTTGACAAACTTGGTTTTTCATTTGTAATAGAGAATAATACTTGCATTTTCTCATTACACGATATGATTTATAGCAAGGCAGTCTCCATGAATGGAATTTATGTTTTAGATCAGACCACTGAAATATTGCACGTAATGAATAAGAAGTTAAAGGTTGGTGACAAAGATCAAACGTATCTATGGCACTGCCGCATGGGACACATTAATGAGAAACGCGTTAAACAACTCATACAGAATGGAGCTATCTCGGCCTTTAATTTTCAATCATTTGGCACGTGTGAATCATGTCTCATCGGTAAGATGACTCGAATTTCCTTCAAAGGTGTTGGAATGCGCGCTGCTGACCTATTAGGACTCATACATACGGATGTGTGTGGACCTATGTCAATCACCGCACGAGAAGGCTATAGGTATTTCATCACTTTCACGGACGATTTAAGTAGATATGGCTATGTCTACTTAATGAAGCACAAAAGTGAATCCTTTGAGAAATTCAAGGAATACCAGAATAGGGTACAGAACCTACTCGGAAGAAAGATTAAAACACTGCGCTCAGACCGTGGTGGCGAGTATCTTTCTCACGAGTTTGATCAACACCTCAAAGATCGTGGGATTGCCTTACGCTTAACTCCACCGAACACCTCGGTTGAATGGTGTGTCCGAACGGAGAAATCGAACACTACTTGATATGGTTCGATACATGATGAGTCACACCGTGTTGCCCGACTCATTGTGGGATTATGCTCTTCTCGTCACCGCTCTAATACTTAACCGAAGTCCGTCTAAAGCTCATGACAAGACTCCATATGAACTATGGAAGGGAACGGTCCCTAACTTGTCCTTTATTCGGGTTTGGGGCTGCGAGGCTTATATGAAGTGGAGACACGAGGATAAGCTCGGCCCGCGATCGGTCAAGACATACTTTATAGGTTATCCTAAAGGAACGCTTGGTCATTACTTTTATTCGCCAACCGAACAACGTGTATTTGTTGCGGCTAGTGCGACATTCTTAGAGAAGGAATTTCTCGAGAATGCAAAGAGTGATAGAACCTTCGAACTGTCGGAGATTCCAGAACCAAATACCGAGCAACCATTGGAGGAACCAGTTCCTTCAATCCCGGCTGCGGTTAATATTCCTGAGGAACCTAGGAGGTCGGGAAGAGTCTCTATTCCTCCGGACAGATACATTGGTATGGTCGAGGAACATGACATAGATGACATTCTACTCTTAACGAGTAGTGAACCCGCAACCTATAAAGGTGTCATGACCAGTTCTGACTCAAAGCTATGGCTTGAGGCCATGCAATCCGAGATGGACTCCATGTATGAGAACAACGTATGGGATCTTGTTGACTTACCTGCTAAGGTTCGTCCCCTTCAATGCAAATGGCTTTACAAGATAAAGCATTCTGTGGAAGGTCAACAAGATATCTATAAAGCACGACTAGTTGCTAAAGGTTTCACCCAAGTGCCAGGTTTGCACTACGATGAAATTTTTGCACCCGTAGTCATGCTGCGTTCCATTCGGATTATCTTAGCGATTGCCGCTTTTCATAACTATGAAATTTGGCAGATGGATGTGAAAACCGCCTTCTTAAACGGTTATTTGGAGGAAGAGTTGTACATGGTACAACCCGAAGGTTTCATCGATCCAGAACATCCTAAGAAAGTGTGCAAGCTTAAGCGCTCCATTTATGGACTTAAGCAAGCTTCTAGGAGTTGGAATCATCGTTTCGACCAAGTGATAAAAGAAAATGGATTTACTCGATCGGTCGAGGAACCATGTCTCTATATCAAGTCGAGTGGGAGAAGGATTGTCTTTCTAATATTGTATGTTGATGACATACTCCTGATTGGGAATGACATACCTCTCTTAACTTCGGTAAAAGCGTGGTTAAAGAACCATTTCCAGATAAAAGATCTGGGTGAGGCACAAAGAATTTTGGGCATCCGTATCTATCGAGATAGATCACGTCGGATGTTATCTCTCAGTCAGGAGTCTTACATAGACAAGATACTAGAGAGATTCAGCATGACTAACTCCAAAAAGGGGTTTCTTCCTATGGCTCCAAGGGTGCATTTGAGCAAGTCTCAGGCACCAGAGACACCGGAAGAGAAAGAGCGCATGACACGGATTCCTTATGCCTCGGCTATAGGATCAATCATGTATGCCATGATATGCACACGTCCGGACGTGGCATATGCATTGAGTATGACAAGTCGATTCCAACAGCATCCAGGTGAATCACATTGGATGGCTGTCAAGAACATTCTTAAGTACCTACGGAGGACTAAAGCTTGGGCATTGACTTATGGAGGCGAACAAAAGCTATGCGCAACCGGTTACGCAGATGCTAGCTTCCAAACGGATCGAGATGACTCAAAATCTTAGTCTGGATTCGTTTTTACTCTTAGTGGCGCTGCAGTCAGCTGGAAGAGTTCCAAACAAAGTGTTACAGCAGATTCTACGACTGAGTCCGAGTACTATGCCGCGTCTGAAGCTACAAAGGAAGCGATATGGATGCGTCAATTCTTACATGGACTATCTGTAGTACCTAGTTCGAATGACCCGATCACCATCTATTGCGACAATAGAGGTGCCATCTTCCAGGCTAAGGAGCCCAAGTCTAGCAACAAGTCTAGACATGTACAACGGAAAGCTCATCTAATCCGAGATTACGTGGAGCAAAAGGAAGTAGTTATAGAAAAGATTGCTACAGATGATAACATAGCAGATCCTCTCACTAAACCATTACGACAAGATAAGCATGAAGGGCATGTTAATTCCATGGGAATTAAACGTGTTCCTGAGTTGTAGTACTCTATACGACATCATCGTTTTGATATTTATATATTTTGTTTTTCATGTGGAATTGTACGACAATTTTGAACACCACAAAGTGAACTGAACAAACATTATATTTTTCAGTCCTTAATTGCCCACATGAGCTGATAACTCTGGCAATTATTTTGTGACGTTGGTTGATGGTGGGTTCAACGAGCCATAAGTCAAACGGTTGACTGACCAATCACATAGGCGAGTTATACGGATATCTCGTAGGACACAATTGTGACATCGACGTGGAGTCCTTAATGTTTTATAACATTCGGTGCCAGGTCGTGGATAGGACCTCCATGGTGATCCTAAGAGTCGATTCTTTTGACTATCGACTGTCTATTGAGATTAAGGCAGATTTTGGGTGACTTTGGTTTCTTTCTCACGGTCATCCGTAACAGGGGGCCAAGTAGATTTTTTCTAAGTCATTTCCTGTTGTGCTTAGTTCGGACGGAGTCGAGTTGAAGGAAATATTCAGCCTTTATCAGGTACTCGATATTTCTCAGGGCCACTCGAGGAGCTGTAACTGAAATGCATGGCCATGCTCGAATACAGATTCGTTTTATCAGTTGAGTTACTCTCTAGTCGGGGAAACCACTCTTGATACAGATCGATTGTAAAATATGACCTTTGCGGATCCGGATCTGCAAATTGTTTTACATTGAGTGGGAGAAATTTTAAATGGTTATGAGAATCGGTTATCGCACATACACTTGTACGGACAAGTGGGAGTTTGTTGGAGGTGGTGTCCTCCAGTTAGTGCGGATAACGTCATTGCACGTACACTTGTACGGACAAGTGGGAGCTTGTTGGGGCTGGTGTCCTCTACAGTTAGTGCAAGGACTTATAAATCTCTAAAAGGATCAAAGGGTATACTTTTGTATTATAATCAGTTGGTCCACGTTTATCAATAACGGTTGGCTTGCTAGATAAGTTTGACGTTATTGTCATACAAATGGCGGTGATCAACTGGTCCCTAAAAGTCACACCTATAGGATACGTTTGAGAGATGTGACGGTATGAAAATACAGTCATGTTGATGCCAAAGTTGACTAAGCAGTTAGTCGGAGTCATTGACTAATAATTAGTCAAACGCGATGTTGAGATGATTATTTAATACGGATTAAATAATAATGGCTAAGACGAATTAAGCGGTTAATTCGTAAATTAAATATAAACGATTATATTTAATTGATGTATATTGAATTAATTATACAATATTGTCTTTGTCGGACATGTATTAATATTTCAACTAATCCGTGTTATTAGTTGATGTTTTAATGACCGATAACCGATGACGATTTATAATAAAAGCGTGTCATATACATTTAGCATTTTTCGAGCCGGACCACGAGTTAAAATTAAGAGGAAGTGGAAGCCCACTTCCCCATGTAAGCTCACGGTTGGCCGAGCAACAAAAGAGAGGCACTCTCTCTTTTGTAACCTAATCATCATTCATTTGAAACAAAACTAGGGTTTTGAAGAGCAATTTTCTCTGAAAAACTCAGATCTCACATCTAAAAACTCACAACAATTCTCTCAATATTGCAAGGCAATTAGAGAATACATTCTAGCACAAGGGCATAGTCTCAGACGGTCTTGGGTGCAACGATTAGGAGGAAATCTCTGTTGATTTCTGTTCTTAGGCCGCATCTCAAAGGACCCGAGGTTATTTCTTATGCTTTATCGTTTCTTTGTTGTTTTTCGTTTATGACAATAAATCGCATATTAAATTTACGTTATAGTCCTATAATTTAAGGGTTTTATACGGATATTACCCCACAGTGGTGAGGTTGAGTGAGAGGTTGGTGTCGGGTTTTCGGTATTAGTAGTGACATGGTAGTGTTTAGGGCGTGAGGTTTTGGAGTGCTAGTGGTGGTTTGGCTGGTGGTTGGTGGTGGTCGGGGTGCACCGTGGCGCGGGCTAGGGTGTGGCAGGCTTGGGTGGAGCTGATGGTGGCTAGGGGAGTCGTGAGGGACGGGTTTTGGTGGAGTGTTGGACTCGGTTTTAGCCTTGTTAATATGGTTGTGTATGGTTGTAACACCCCCATACTCCAAGTGCCTTACCAGGACCACTCAGGTATAGGAACGTCACCATCTCGGTTACCCGAGGCAATGATAATCATAAGACAATAAAGAAACATATTTAAATAGTAAATAACATTTAATGTGATTACATGCCAAAAACCAAAACTGATAAAGAGATACAAGTTCTCCAAAACTGTCTACTATCAAAAGACTATAAAACCATCAAACACAGCGGAAGACTTCTAAACTGCATCGTGGTGACTCCTCCCAGTCATCCCATACGCATCAGCTCATACCTGCTCAATAACTGCTCACCACCCCCGAATGGATCACCACAGTTTTTAAAACATTTAAACGGGGTCAGTACTAATTACACAAAAAACAAAGCCACGATGAAACAAGTTCACAAACAGTTCAAACAGCTCAACACAACCCCAATCTCCATCTCCAATCTCCACACAACTGACTACACACTAAAGTGTGTAGCCCTGCCAGAGTACCCATCGCAACAGGTTACTCCTCGCCGCCAGTGGGGGACCGCAGCCGTTCCCACCTAAGCCCCGCTCATCTCCATCGAGCGATAAACCCAAGTCCATTAATGTGCACATCCCTTCTGTGGCGGGTTCCACAGAAGGAGAATCATGGGCGTGAAGCCACTCCCGCAAGTGACTCCACTCAGCCAGGGACGCACCCCGAAGAACACAGACAGATAAACAATAACCATAACACCAAAATCAACAAATCAATCAATCAACAATATACAATCACAACCGTCTAAATCAATCAACAATCACTAACTACAGCACAATCACCACACATATCATGTAACTAATACTGAGTGGGGAAAACCCTACCTGGAATGCAAACACACAGCAGACGATCTTAGCAGCTGTCTCAAAATCTCTCCTCTACGAATCCTCCTCCTAACACATAATCATACAATTACTAACAACACAATAAATCATAAAAACCCCCTAATTCCCAAAATTAGGGTTTAAACAAAGTCAACCAAATGCTATAAAAATGGTACGTGGATCTTACCCTTGACGCAAGGATCACTATGATGCAAAGAACAACGAAACCGACCTCTCTAGCTCCGGGATTTGCCAATAATGCGAATGGGGAGAACAACGTAGTTTACAATCTCTTTTTGAGTGTATAAGGTTTATAAAACTGTTTATGAAAGATAACGGTGTATTATATATACTAATTCGCATTATTAACAAAACCCGTCAAAAAATTACCCGATAACCAACTTACTCGATCGAGTAAGTAACATACTCGATCGAGTGCCGCTTACTCGATCGAGTGCCAAGGCTACTCGATCGAGTACCCTACGATGACAACACACTGTTTCATATACCAAAACATACTTACTCGACAGAGTAAGCCCCACTCGATAGAGTACCCAGAGACTCATAAAACCGTAGTATTACAGTCTTCCCTCCTTAAAAAGAACTTCGTCCCCGAAGTTCAACCCATACATAAAAACAAACATACTAACTCGACTCAAGACAAGACACAACAACATAGCTACGAACTCAGACGAAAACCCAACCTATAAAACATGAACTCTTAACACCCACTCCACCAACTATGTTTACTTCCACAACATGACTCACGATATCGTATCTACCACATTATATCTCTCACGACACCAACTCCCCACATAACCAACTACCGTCCACAAACGCTGCTAGCTCCGTAACATATCATCCACTAGAAAATCCAATATCAAGACACTCATAAACATCAAATGGAATGTTACATTCTACCACCCTTAAAAGGAACTTCGTCCTCGAAGTTTACTCACACTCATAACATCATCTTCCAACTGTCAAAACTATCGAACTCATAATCATCATCATTCAACTGTCAACACTATTGAAATATTCTCGCACTCCTAGACATCACACTACTACAAGCACGGTCATGACCTTTAACAAAATCAACCACAACAGAAAACCATCCTTTATTCTCCATTAAGACTCAAACTTCCAATTATACTACAACATCTACAACCATCAAACCCTCTTTACCGCATCCTTCTGCTCTTAAGATAAATGTTACGTCCTCGTAACTCACTAATACTAAATCCTAGCTATATCTTCTCATTATCCTCATCACCACCGCATGTCAAATATAACCACCTATAATCTAAACACTCGTCATGCATATATCTAAGGCTCTCTTACTTAAACAATTCTCATACTTCAATTCACTCGTCACACCACCTAACCTATACCTCAAAATCTTTAGCTTAACCCAACACTTCAACTCTTCCACATTACCGCAACATGACATACCTCTCTATCTAAATTATATAAAACTTTTATCGCCAAAAGCATAACTCACGATCCACACTTGTTACGTACACTCACACTAGATCCTCAAGTTCTTTTCTTTCATTACCGCAAAACTCATACATAACTTAACATGACACCAATTCCCAATACCCTGCACTCACTATCTCAACAAAAGATTATGAACCACCTGCCGCTTTCAGATCATTACAACACATGTTCCACGAATCACTTGCCATGACTATGACTACCGATGCCTCATCTTAAAACAAGATCAAAATTACTGTAACAACTTCTCACAACTGTGTCCCATCAACAGAATATCACTATACCATATCAACAACGAAAACATATACAACTCTCTTTTATATCATACTCTACCCTCATTCCCAAACTGAAACTGGTAAGAAACATCAACAAACAAAACAACTGTCTACAGGTTCAACCAAAACTCACAAGGAACAGCAGCAAACAAAACAACAATCTATGTTTAACTGGTATGTACTTTCGAAAACTCATATCATAATCATCTCGCCTACTCCACCACAATCGGTGACAGCATCGCAACACCGCCACCAACAGCCACACCGCAGTACGAAAATACCCGCATCACAACACGAAGTACCGTACCCGGATCACCACCCGAAGCACAACAACCACATCGAGAAACATCACAACCACATACAATTCCCATAAGCACTGACTCAGTATAACTTCCCGGACAATAAAACTTACTCAAAACCGCTTTACTAGATCACAACGCAACATATTATATGGAATAAACAGATAAGCACCTCATGAACATCATCCCTACCATTTCACAGAATACACATGTGTTATCAATACACATAAAATTATAACTAGCCATGCCAGATCAATCAAATTATTACCTTTTTGAATATCATTCAATTAGATTACTGTTGGGGATAAAATTTACAATTTTATCAATCTACACGTGGCATGGATTAACGGGGCAGAATCATGGAGCAAGGATCGCTGACGTGGCGATATAAGGACCATCAGATTATTTTGAAGAAGCACACCTAAATGATATGCGGCCCACTTGATATGCGTACAATATGGCAAAAGAAGGAGTCAAAGTAACTGCCCCTATTTTTCAGGTAACGGCTCCTGGATCCTCGGAGCCTGACCCGGAGGATCCTGCTGAAGCTAAAACCCTAGAGAGATAACTATAAAAGGGAGGAGCATATGTTTGAGAAATTCATTCTCTGGCCAACGATCAACTAAGAAACCCCATTGTATTCCCTTACTTGCTACGAAAACCTTGAGAATTATAGTGAAAATATTCGGCGGGATTCCGACTCCCCCCGCGGTTGTTCCCACAACGGGTTTTCCGCGTCACCAAAATTCTTGTGTGTCATACTTTTTATTTCGTTATTTTTTACCTTAGCTCATCGATCTCTTTACTTGCTCGAAGTCACAAACGATCACTTTGACCCCCACAGATTAACATATAATCGGTAAAATTTACCCAAAACAATTTGGCGCCCACCGTGGGGCCTCAGTGATCAATTTCTCATAAAGTCAAAATTAAGCAATCCGTCCGTCATCATGTCTGGATCCAGCGCGAGTTCGTCTAGCACCCAGGGGGTATCCTCTCAATCCTCTGGGGGAAGACCTCTTCCAAATGAGCACGGGATCGATCCATCGCTCCGTCGGCGAACGGTGGATGGCCCCGGTCAGCACCTCCCCGAGAGCCATGCCACCGCCTTTCAAGCCACCCCAAGCGCCTAAGGCATCAGCAGCACCCATTGTTACGAGATCTAGCAGGGAAAGCAGCCCCAGCAGGACCCAGATTCAGGAGACTGCATCAGGAGGAGTCCTGAAAAAGTCAGGAGCCTCATCACCAGATCCAATGCGAGTGGTGTTGGAAGGAATGGATACCCTGCACCGAGCCATCGAAAGCCTGAGGAGAGACAACCAAGACCTCAGGAACCAGATCGCAACAGTAACCAGGACCCCGTCAGCCGCACTGCCTCCACCTTCTGAGGCCCCAGTTCCGGCTACCAACGCGGGTCCCAGACAGATTCCATCGGAGTTGGTCACCAGACTGGATCTTGAAGGAGCACCACCCAGAGGAGCCATCGAGCCTAGCGGATTGGGATTCCTGTCTTTTGATCGACCGTCTAGCTTGCAGCCAACACCAGGTAGTGTTTTGTCTAACAGTCAGCCAGGAACTAACTTGCAATCTTTTGCAGGAACCCCCATCCAGCAGGTGGCAGGATGGAATCCAGACCCAAAGACTGTGTAATGAATCCAGCAAGCGGATACTTCTCTGGAGGAACCTGGGTGGGAGGAGCCTCTTCTCAGCAGGCACCAGAATGGCAACCAGGGACCATCGTCCATGCAACACCTTTAGCAAGTCTGCCAGGCAGTCAATTCCCGGGAGGAGCCTGGTTGGGAGGTACCTCCGTTGGCTCTTTTCCGCCTGTCTCTAACCCTCTTGCAGGAACAGGCAGCTTGCTGGAGCAGCAATACCAAGAGCTGAGGGACCTGATGTACAGGATTCCTGGTGTTGCGAGACCCCTGGAAAGGTGACACGAGACAGCTACGCAGATTCCTCCTTCGTGGATGACATAGCCCTTGTCGGTGTCCCAAAAGGGTGCGTGCCGCCAGCCATGACGCTTTACGACGGAACCACGGATCCTCTTGACCATATTAACCACTACAAGCAAAAGATGATGGTGATCACCGCGACAGGCTCCTTGAAGGAAGCCTGTATGTGTAAAGGGTTTGGATCTACCCTATCCGGAGCAGCCTTGCAATGGTTCGTCAGCCTGCCAAACAGGAGTATAACCTGCTTCGCCGACTTAGTCAATGCCTTCCACCAGCAGTTTGCCAGCAGCCGCAGACCAGAAAAGCAAACCAGTGACCTGTACCGGGTAGTGCAGGGACCTGAGGAGGCCACCAGAGATTTTCTGAACAGGTTCAACAAGGAGAAGGTGGCAATCCCTCGGTGCGATATAGCCACAGCCATAGAAGCATTCCGCCAGGGACTCCGCCAGGAGTCAGATTTGTATAAGGATTTGACCAAGTACCCATGCACTACCTTCGAGGAGGTGCAGACAAAGGCAATTGCAGTCATGCGGCTGGAAGAAGACTCAGGGCCCAGGAGGGCAGCTTATGGCACAGATTCTACATCCAGAAAGGCACCTGTGGAGAAGCAGAATGAAAGAGCTAAACCCTACAACAAACCTGTGAATAAAGTCTCGGAGGGCCCAGGAGGAAAGAACAACTCAGAGCCGCCTCCGAAAGTAAGTGAGTATAAATTCTCAACCAATCTTGCAGGTGTACTCAAGGCCCTAAAGGAGATCCGAGGAGTCAGGTGGCCCAGGAAGCGGACTGACGAGCGTCCTAACGACAAGAGAGACTCCAGTAAAAGGTGTGAATACCATGATGACATCGGCCATGACACCGACGAGTGCTACACCTTGAGAAAGGAAGTCAAATTCCAATACGATCGAGGAAATTTGGACCATCTATTGCCAGGAGGCTCTACCAAAGTCCACTCCACTAACCAGGTTCTACCTACTCCTCCCCCTGTGTGTAGCAGAATTGTGAATGTTATTACAGGAGGCTCGGAGTTGTGCGGCCTAACCTATTCAGCAGCCAAAAGACACGCTACACAAACCAAAGGAGATAAGCCAGAGTTTTCCTGCAGAGTCAGCCGCCAGGACCTCCCTGCAGTCACCTTTGATGAAACAGATGCACAAAATGCTCCAGAACAACATCACGACGCTCTGATCATCACCCTCCCCATAGGAAACTGCGAGGTACGGAAAATCCTGGTGGACACAGGAAGCTCCGTCAACTCGATTATCTTTGGAAACACTAAAGGTCATGGGGTTCAGCGAGAAGGACTTAGCAACAAAAGAGGTACCTCTAGTCGGTTTTAGTGGCGAAACGAAGCACTCTCTGGGAGAAATCGTCATCCCGACCTACGCCAAAGGAATCAACAAGCAGGTAAGATACTTGGTTATTGATGGGCCCTCTACTTACAATGTGATTCTTGGCAGGCCCTGGATCCACGAAATAAAGGCGGTACCCTCAACTTACCACCAATGCCTGAAATTCCCAACGCCTTGGGGAGTGCAAGAGATACGTGGGGATCAGGAGGAAGCCAAGAATTGCTACAAGATAGCCCTAAAACCAACAGCCAGACCGCCAGCATAGCAATTACAGAGCCAGAGCATCCAGGAAGAATACATCGAGCCACCTCGGCGAGTCCGGACGAGATTAGCCTGGATGAGCCGCAACTTAACGAACCATACTCATCGGGTCAGAATGCACAGGTAAAGTCCGTCAGGAACTTGTTCAATTATTGAGAGCTAACATGGATTGCTTTGCCTGGTCCCACAATGACATGGTAGGTATAGATCCAAGTATCATAACACACAAGCTGAGTGTGGACCCAAGATATAAGCCTATCCAGCAGAAGAGGAGGAAGATTGCTCCAGAGAGGAACCAGGTCATAAACCAGGAGGTAGACAACCTGCTCGCTGCTGGAAAAATCAGGGAAGTAGAGTACCCGGAATGGCTGTCTAATGTGGTGGTAGTTCCGAAAAAGAATGGCAAGTGGAGGGTTTGTGTCGATTTTACGGACCTAAATAAAGCTTGCCCTAAAGACCCGTTCCCGCTGCCACACATAGACGCTATGGTGGATGCCACAGCAGGCCATGAAATGCTCACATTCCTGGACGCTTGGAGTGGCTACAACCAGATCAAGATGCACCCAGATGATCAAGAGAAAACGGCATTCAGGTCAGAGCGAGGTATCTATTGCTATAACGTAATGCCCTTTGGTCTAAAGAATGCAGGTTCCACCTACCAACGGCTGGTGAACACTATGTTCAAAGAACAAATAGGCCGCACCATGGAGGTATACATCGACGACATGGTGGTGAAGTCGAAGCAAGCTACCCAGCACGTTGAGCATCTGGCTGACACATTCAGCACCCTGAGAAAATATGAAATGAAGCTGAATCCCTCGAAGTGCACTTTCGGAGTCTCCAGTGGGAAGTTCCTGGGATATATGGTCACCCAGAGGGGGATAGAAGCCAGCACTGACCAAATCAAGGCCATACTCCAGCTGGAGTCACCTCAAAAGCCGAAGGACGTGCAGCGCCTGACGGGACGAGTAGCTGCCCTGAACAGGTTCATAGCAAGGTCCTCAGACAGATGCAGACTGTTTTATGACATCCTGAGAAAGAGCCAAAAGTTCGAGTGGACGGAGGAGCACGAGGCAGCACTCAGCGAGCTGAAAAGATATCTGAGCACTCCACCACTACTGTCAAAGCCAGAACATGGAGAGCCCTTGTCTTTATACCTCTCGAACAGAGGTAGTGTCAAGCATCGGTTTGCTTGTACGAGAGCAAGAAGGAGTACAAAGATCCAAAGATACTATGTCGGTAAGTCCCCGCTACTGCGAAACCAGTACACCTCACTCGAAAAACTTGTACTTGCGCTGGTCACAGCCTCCTATAAGTTGCGACCTTATTTTGAATCCCATACTATCTCTGTGGTAACTAACTACCCTCTCAAGACTATAATGAGGAAACCAGAGTTATCAGGAAGAATGGCCAAGTGGTCCATACACCTGAGTGGCTACGATCTGAAATTCGAACCTCGGACAGCAATCAAGTCCCAGGCTCTGGCAGACTTCATCTCCGACTTTTCCCCCTCCCTCCAGATGCAGGCTGAAAAGGAAATCCTCACCCTGGAGGAGGATAAAGGAGAACAGGTGTGGGAGCTGAATGTAGATGGAGCCTCGAATATGAAGGGAGCAGGAGTTGGTCTGGTCCTTAAGTCACCCCAAGGAGACCTGCTGGTCCAGGCAGTTCGATGCGAATTCAAAGCCACCAATAACGAGGCAGAATACGAGGCCTTAATCTTGGGTCTGCAGCTGGCTCTAGACCTAAAAATCAGGCACCTCCAGGTATACAGCGACTCCCAACTCATTGTGAACCATGTAAATAACTCTTATGCAGCCAGGGACCCCACTATGATGGCCTACCTGGAACTAGCGCAAGCGTTGAAACTCAGGTTCCAGACCTTCAACATCAAACAAATCCCCAGGGACCAGAACGTGGAGGCTGACGCCTTAGCTGCCCTGGGGGCAACATTTAAGGCAGGTACAGTCACCACCGTACCTATCGTCCACGTACTAGAACCTGCAGTATCAAAAGCAGAACAGGACAACGAAAGTACAGCTGGCTCGCCAAAATCACAGGAAGAAGGGGTGTTAGCAAACACCGCCAGCCAAGAAGAGGCCGAAGACTGGCGGAAGCCTTATCAAGATTGGCTGCAGAATGATACACTTCCAGCAGACAAAAAAGAGGTAAGAGGCTTTAAAATGCGAGCCTCCAGATTTGTACTGATTGATGGTGTGTTGTTCAGGAAATCCCATGCAGGACCCTACCTGAGGTGCCTGGATAAGGATGAAGCCCAGGCTGTTTTACATGCTATCCACAGTGGTGAATGTGGAAACCATGCAGGGGGCAGGAGCCTGTCCAATAAGGCCCTCAGACAGGGGTACTTCTGGCCTACAATGCGCAAAGATGCTATGGAATACGCGAAAAAGTGTGATGCCTGCCAAAGGCATGCGCCAGTCAGCCACCAGCCTGCAGAGCCTCTGCACCTAGTTATTTCTCCCTGGCCCTTTATGAAGTGGGGAATGGACATAGTGGGACCACTACCCAAGGCACCAGGAAACAAGGTCTACATGCTTGCCATGACGGACTACTTCTCCAAATGGATAGAGGCGGAATCATTTTCCCAGGTTACCGAGGCCCAGGTGATATCTTTTATTAAACGCAATATCATCTGTAGGTTTGGTATTCCATCTGAAATAATATGCGATAATGGATCCCAGTTTATTGGCAATAAGACAGAAGCATATTGTGCTAGTTGGAACATTTCATTGCAGAAATCTACTCCCAGGAACCCTCAGTCCAATGGCCAGGCAGAGTCCAGCAATAAAATCATAGTGGATAACCTGAGAAGGAAGCTGGAAGAAATTGGGGGCAAATGGGCAGAGGAGCTACCACTAGTCCTATGGGCTGACAGGACCACCCCTAAAGTAGCAACAGGGCAAACTCCCTTCACTGGTGTTCGGGTCAAGCGATTATCCCTTCGTGGTCGGGTTCCTACCCACGGATACGGGTGCCTGACGAAAGAGCGGAATCGGTGGAAATGGCAAGCGGTTTAGATACGGTGGATGAGCTCGTAACCGGCGCCCGGATCGGGATGGCCTCGTACAGCAGACAAAGTGGCCGGAGCTACAACAAAAATGTAAAGGTCAGGACCCTGCAAGTAGGAGACTTGGTCCTGAGGAAAGTTTTCCAGAACACTAAAAACCAGAAAGCAGGCAAATTTGCCTATAATTGGGAAGGATCGTACCAGGTGGAAAGTATCGTCGGAAATGGAGCGTACAGGCTCATGACAATGGAAGGGCAAATGGTCCCCAGATCATGGAATATCATCCACCTAAAGAAGTATTACATATAAGGCGACCAGAGTAGTCAGCAATCAGACATGCAATATGACCCCACCAGGTTCCAGGTTTTGCAAAAGTGTCCTTTTCATTTCTAAGAGCTTCAATTTTTCAAATAGAACCTAAAAAATCCTTTTATGAGCTTCCAAATAAAACTTTTGACTTCAAGTTATCAAGTTGTAACCAAAATTTCAGTATGCCTTAAACAAATCTAAAATCTAAAGTTTTATCAACAAATACGCTTTGGGCTTATTTCAAAATTTGCATGCTCTAGAAGATAGGAGCCTGCGAAAGCTAATCTGGTGGAGTTTTTATGTCCCTACACAGAGAAGCACGGATTTATGGCTAAGTACCCACAGATCGGACGAACTAGGCTCCTGCAGTACTCAGCATCCGTGCAAGCGAGGTTCCTCTGAAACAGAGGGGCAATTAGATCCCAGAGCCTCCAATCAACGGAAGCCGGCAATTATACAACGAAAAAGGTGCACGCACGACAAAATAAAGGTACGCCAGAAAACGGCAGAATATTAACTAAAACGCCTGAAAACGGCAAAATATCAAAGTACGCCTTGCTCCCATGAGCAAGGCCAAAGCACACCGAAAATTATCCAAAAACTAAACAAAGTTTTATGCCACACAGGGCCCAGAAAATAAATACTGAAAATAGAAAGGAAGCTGGTTCAGGAGCCTCGTCAATCCAGCACAACACGCTCCACCTCTGCAGCAGGAGCTGGAACCGAAGCAGGCTGGACAACGGAGTTGCCCTCTGGAACCAGGCTGTCAGCTGTGTGGGTTCCTCCCTGGACCTCTTCCTCCTCAGCAGCAGAAAAGCCATCATCCTCCTCCAAGGCGTCAATCTCAAAATCCGACAATATTCCCAGATCAACCTTCTCGGGAAAGGAGTCAGCGAACAGCCTTTCTTCCTCTTCCAGATCCCAGGATAGGTGCTTCCCCTCTTGAAACTCCCTGATACAAGCAATCTTCATCTCCCAGGAAGAGCAGGCAGCAGCGTCAGTCAGGGCCTTGGATAGATTGGCCTTCTTCTCCTTCAAAACCTTGTTCTCGGCAATCGAGAGTTGTTAGCCTCCAAAGACTGAGCAAGACGCTCCTCAGACTCCTTCAGGCTGATGCGCACTGATTCAGCTTCCCCTTGAAGACCGGCCTTTACCTTTCTTTCCTCATCCAGCTGGTCAAGAAGCTCCCTTTTTTCCGTCTGCAGGAGGCATACATCATCTTCCAGCTTAGCAAGTTTCTCCCTAATAAGGAGAGATATCTGCAGCGACTGGCAGAAAGAAGGAAAATCCTCAATACGAAATTCAAAAAAAAAAAAGAAAGAAAAGAGGAAGCTGAAGAACAGGTCTACCTCAAAAGCATGCTCAGCTTCCAGATGTGCCATCTCTTTTAGAGGCCTCTTCTCCAGCGACGAGCGAGGTCCAGGAAGCAGCAAGCGTTCCAAGTAAGGCCAATGACCAAGGGCCCTGGACCTACCAAACCCTTCTGGGAGCTTCAAAGTCATTTCGGGAAGGGGAGCGTTAGAACCCTTGGGAGTAGAAACATCCCTATCCTCAGGAGGCAGCGATGCGAGAGGGGTAATTTCAATAGGCACCGACTCAGAAGAAGTAGCAGGCTTTTTCGAGCAAGCAGCCTCGGCATCCAAAGAGGACTCATTCTTTCTCTTGGAAGCAGGCCTGGGAGCACCTCCAGTGGCCCTCTTCTTCCTCTGAGCCAATATCATTTGCAAAGTAACCTTGGGCCTAGCAGAATCTAAGAACCGTAAATTCTCGGAACCGTAAAAATCGGAAGTCAAATAGAAGGCAAGAAGTAAAGAAAGGAAAGAAGGGCATACCAGACGACATTTCTTCCTCTTCCTCTTCCGCAACAGGGGTTGGTGCACCAGGAGAAAAACCAAGCAGGCGGTTAAAGGAACGTTTTTCAGGAGACAGACCAAAGAGCTTTGTCAAGGAAGCTATTTCGTCCGACGAAGGAACCAGACGATTCAAACCTGCACAAAAAAGCAAGTAAGGAAAGTAAGAGAGCAAAGAACAAAGGAACAACAGTGGAAGGTACCATGTACCTGTGGTAGATCTCCACTTGGAGAACAAATAATCAACTGGAGGAGGGAGAGAACTAATTTCCACGAAAATGAAACGGCGGAACCAGTCGGCATCATTGGGTTTTGGAGGAAAGATTATACAGTGCTCCTCGTTCTCCCTAACGCGCAAGGTCACTTGGCCATGCCCCAGAGACCTCACGGTGAAGAGATGACCCAGATCCCCAAGATCAATTCCAGAATCATACAAATCATTCATAATACAAAGAGGGACCAAAGTACGCCAAGCATAAGGGGCAACTTGGCATACGGCAAGGTTGTTAAAACGAAGAAAATCTTGAATTAACTTTGGAAAAGGAAACCTTAAACCTAGAAAAAAAGGGTAATAATACAAGCAAGTCCAACCCGGCCTCCGAAAATCGGCCCTCTGACCCGGAAGAGGGACATGCACTACGACATCATCAGAAAACCCAAATAACTCCTTGATCATGGCAATGTCAGCCGGATCGAATTCGGAATCACAGGAATGAGTGGGAGTGAGAATAGAGGTAGAAGGAAACAAGTCATTAGGATTAAAACTAGGGACAGAAGAGCTAGATGATCGAGTATTTTTCCGAGCCATCGCAAAAAGAAAAGAAAGGAAGACGAAAGGTACCTGGCAAAGGGGCGTGCCTTGAAGAAGAAGATGAAAGAGAGATTTTTGGGAGATGGAAAATAAAAAGTGAAGTGAAGAGGGGAGAGGTATTAAAGGATTTATGGGAAATAGGAAAGCAAGTGGGTGGTTGGAGAATAATGGGATGCGACGGTTGAAGTGTCCAGGGAACTGAAAAGTCCAGTCTTGTCACGTCAATAAACTTCTGACGGCTTAGGAAACTGAAATTCCCGCGCAAACGTATTTCGCCCAGGAATTTGGGGGCAATTGTTGGGGATAAAATTTACAATTTTATCAATCTACACGTGGCATGGATTAACGGGGCAGAATCATGGAGCAAGGATCGCTGACGTGGCGATATAAGGACCATCAGATTATTTTGAAGAAGCACACCTAAATGATATGCGGCCCACTTGATATGCGTACAATATGGCAAAAGAAGGAGTCAAAGTAACTGCCCCTATTTTTCAGGTAACGGCTCCTGGATCCTCGGAGCCTGACCCGGAGGATCCTGCTGAAGCTAAAACCCTAGAGAGATAACTATAAAAGGGAGGAGCATATGTTTGAGAAATTCATTCTCTGGCCAACGATCAACTAAGAAACCCCATTGTATTCCCTTACTTGCTACGAAAACCTTGAGAATTATAGTGAAAATATTCGGCGGGATTCCGACTCCCCCCGCGGTTGTTCCCACAACGGGTTTTCCGCGTCACCAAAATTCTTGTGTGTCATACTTTTTATTTCGTTATTTTTTACCTTAGCTCATCGATCTCTTTACTTGCTCGAAGTCACAAACGATCACTTTGACCCCCACAGATTAACATATAATCGGTAAAATTTACCCAAAACAATTACCGTATCCAACATATATTACAGAACACATTCAGATAACAGCTTTATAACTATCATACCATACCACTTCCCGTGAGGTCAGAACCTCACACAAACATTTATACACATCATAGACCCGTAATCACATCCAACTAGTCAGTCCTGATCACGTAAATTACCACTCGATAAAGGTTACCTGTCGCCCGAGCTTAACTCATATGCCCCTCATAACATATTCCCCCATTCGCATAACCATCACCTCTTGCCAAGTATAACCATACCATTACTATTCAACTATTAGCACCCGCCTCATCTAACCACATCTTATACTTCCTTAAAACTATACATTTTAATCCGGCCTCTACAAAATCAACCTCATTAGAAATGCTATCTTTCTTATCTGTCATCACCCTTAACCAATAGTGACAACACCTCAACACTACCGTCGTTCGGACATCAAACCTCTTACACTCATCTCTAAACATCACGGTTTCTTTCCTATCTTCGGTTAATATCCCAAATAACGAACATCAAATCCATCAACAAAATTACCTCAACATTCTTCCCAATACTATCCTTAATTGTATCATCATCTAACTCTCCGCCAAAATCTCATATCATGCAGATATTCTACCAACTTCTTACTTTCCTTAATTCCTCAAAACTCAAGACTAATCATGTTGTCCCGAAACTCCTATATAACCATTAACTAACATCCTCATGATTGGTATCACACCTCTCGACGACTCCTTACCACTATGTCACATAACTCCGGTCAACATTTTCCTAGTTTTACTCCCCTCATTCTTTTCTTTTTCACTCGACAAAATCAATTACCCATAAAACTCCTTATTACTTCTTCCTAACTCTTTAGTGCTCCGATTTCCTTCTCATTGCTCCAAAACTCAAATCCCATTATTTCTCATCGATATTATCTCACTCTTCCTTACCATGGATCTTCTCTTATCATGCTATCACTCTCACTTATCACCAATCAATCTATACGGTCAGTCCACTCCATCTCGTTTTTTTTTTCCAATCCCAAACTCATTTCATACTGTTAACTGCCCAAGAAAATCACACATTTGTTTCACCTCTTGATAAACCAAATTCCCAAACTCACTCGCTATCTGCAAACCCACATCGCTGCATAACTCAATCTAAGCTCTTTATACCTCATTTCTTTCCATTTACCTATAACGACCTTTCCATTACATATATTCTTAACCAACTGAGTGATAACTACCTCCCTTCATAATCCTTAAACATCCAAAGTTACCACCATATGCGTCTCTCATTTCAATCTTTCATTCTCACGTTCCATAAACTTACATCACCCTTTGCCCACATTCACTCACTTTTACATTACTCAACACACAATCATATCACTCATCCCGTCTCACAAAAAATGCTCTATGCCTCAATTAAGCCTTGTCAATCTTCCTTTTCTTTTACCTCTATCTATCACAACCACATATAACTCATGTCCTCTCCACCGAACTCATACTCACCATAGGTGCCACTCACTACACCATAAGATTGGGTAACTTACGCATCAGGCTCAACATACATATAAAACAATGCATAAATAAGCAAAATAATACCTTTGAATTAAACATAATATGCAACGAAATCAAAAGATAAGCATATGACCCAAAATAGGGGTCACTAGATCGAGTACAGGCCACTCGATCGATTAAATAACTTACTCGATCGAGTAAGTGAAAGTCAGAGACACGTATATAAAAATTACTAGGGCTACTCGATCGAGTAAGGGGTACTCGATCGAGTACCAAGGTGCACTCGATCGAGTAAGGGCCACTCGATCGAGTACCCTACGCATTTCTCAGCACTGTCCAGTTTTCGTAAAACGGTCATAACTCACTCATTTCTTGGTCGTTTTGGGCGTGTGACCTATCGTTAGAATCGTAAAAGAACAAGCTATCACCTCCAATTAGAATTACAACAAAATCTTTTATGCATCTCAAGTTATAACAGTTTAAAGACAACTTTGCTGTAATCAGACGACATAACTATTCGATTTTTTTACTTCCAAACAACTTGAACAACAACAAGGTAGACAAAAACAACTCAATACTCATAAACTTAGTATCCCTAACCACATGTTACTATCTTCAAAATCCAAGCAACAACATTCACTATGCACATACATCATTCAACTTACCAAGCATGTATTGCCTACATGTTTTTATTCTATAACTTTACGTAAACAAAATCACAAATATATAACATCAAGTCTCCTATTCACATGTTACTAGCATAATCAACATTATAAAATCTCTTCCATCATACAACATGCTTTATCAGAAATCATATTATCATACAACGATTATTCATCTTTTTCCACCAATTCATCCATCATACCTCATATTTATCCACCATATTCGTTCAACATATTCACCCAACACATGTTCAATTCACACTCCCAACTTTATATACTCTTACACAAAACGACAACAATAACATATATACTTACGCATTGCTTTATATATAAAAACAAAACAATTTTCCTTTCATAATTCTAACATGTCACATTATATATATATATATATATATATATATATATATATATATATATATATATATATATATATATATATATATATATATATATATATATATATATATACTTTCATGCTTTATAATCAACCAACATACAATTCACGTCATCATCATCTTTCAACTCAGATCTCCCATCCTCCACATGCATGCATCCATCAATTCACACAACATACTACTATATAGATACACAAAGTACACAATAAGCACATAACGATCCCGACACATACCCCACGTGACCGGTTCAAAATTGTAGGGCGAGTTCGCGACTTTAGGACGTCTCCCAAGCCTTTGCATTAGCTCCTACAACTTTTTCCCCGGGTTCATTTTAATTGACTCCCTATGTTCATTAGATTCATTAGTTACAGGTTTCAGGATCGTCGCTCTGATACCATTTTGTAACACCCCCATACTCCAAGTGCCTTAACAGGACCACTCAGGTATAGGAACGTCACCATCTCGGTTACCCGAGGCAATGATAATCATAAGACAATAAAGAAACATATTTAAATAGTAAATAACGTTTAATGTGATTACATGCCAAAAACCAAAACTGATAAAGAGATACAAGTTCTCCAAAACTGTCTACTATCAAAAGACTATAAAACCATCAAACACAGCGGAAGACTTCTAAACTGCATCGTGGTGACTCCTCCCAGTTATCCCATACGCATTGATATCCGTCGTGAGGTGTCAAAAATAAATTTATAATCTCCAACTACAACTATAACTAGCGCCAGTCGGGTCGAACCACAGAGAGGCAGACGTAATTCTTAGCTATCTTAGTTTCGGTCTAAGGTAACAAAAGGTGGGGCTTTGATTGGGTTTGGTCCAGAGCTAATAACAATAAAAGAAAAGTAAACTAATGAAATATATAAAATCAAGTATAAAAGGGGTACTAGGATGGTCGGTTCGTTATAGTTTCGGCGGCAGCATACTAAACAGGTCTAAACAAAACACATGAGGCGGGAAATAAAGAGGTCCTCTCGGTCCACTCTTAACAAATAGCATCTTTCGATCTCGCTATAGGTCCCTAATATCACTAATACTAACTTTCGTCCTGAAAAGTGATTTACGGTCTAAACTTTACCTATCTCTCGATCCCGGCATAGTTTAGTCATTTTAATTGGTGATCTAGCAACTGTCCCTATCTCTCGATCTAATGGGTCAGTCATATCCTAAACATTCAACTAGTCGTGTGCACTCGATTCGTCGAATTTAGAATTAAAACAATTAAAACGAAAATAAAAACCTCACGTGGTCAGTCGATCGACCGGGTAAGGTGGTCGATCGACCAACACGCGAATCAGGCCGTGTTCTTTATATTGCCGCCTACACTACAATTCCCCTACATCCTAGCACAATTGATTTAGCTACTCATGGCTATGGCAAAAATAACAATAATATTGACGATAAAGATTACTGAATTCATGCTAAAAATAATAGAACAAACAATTAACATAGAGCGATAATTGGATTGGATTCTAACTAACAATTCTATATCTAACAACGCAATAAAGATGAACTGAAAGTAGAACAGAAGGAATACCGAAAATTGCAGAAGAATAGTAATGGAATGATTAGAAGTATGAATGAAAATCCGATGCAACCAATATTCCAAACCCTAACTATGATCTTCTAAAACTGAATGTGAAACTTAGATAAAAACTGGATGTTAAACTTGATGTTCTAGGTTACGTTATATAGCAAACATACGTAACACTTATTATCAAAACGTAAACATAGTGGGCTTCAAGTTCCTCGATCTTTTAATTCTCGTCTGGGATAGCAGCTTGGTCGATCGACTGCTAGGACTAGTCGATCGACTGAATAGCAATGAACAGTAGCTTCTGGAACCCGTGAGTTGGTCGATCGACTGAAGGTAGTGGTCGATCGACTGCTTGAGCTGCTACTTGACTTCTATAATCTCGTGGATTTGTCTTTTGGGCCTTGGAATGCGCACCAAGCTTGTTCCTTAAGTGAATTCTTCACGTCAAATGCAATGCAGGATACTCGGGGACGGATTTAGCTTGATTTCCGCTGAATTCTTCACATTTCTGCAATAATGTACAAAAATACGGAAGTAAACGGAAATAGGGAGAAATGTAGCATAAACTACATGAATGAGCTCTGAAATGCGTGGAAAATAGGATGTAAAACATCATATAAAAGACACGCATCAAACTTCCCCAAACCAAACCCTTGCTTGTCCCCAAGCAAGAACTAGACTCGATCTAAATGGAACGAGTTCAAACTCAGAGCGAATTGCAACAAGTAAAGCCTAAACCATTTTAATGCAACAACCAACAATCAATTAGCGTATGAATCATGCAAACGAGTTATGAAGTCGTTAAAAACTATGCTGAACCGTCAACTATAGAGACTTATCAAATTGGACTCTCGCGGGCCGCTCAAATCACTCATAAGCACAGGTGAAAAAATAAGAGGATAGAAAGAATTTGTTTTGTAAAGACTCTCACCTAACTACGACCCATAAGAACATGCCTGCAATATAATATGAAAGTAATCTCTATGACCGTACATATGCATTCCAACCAACAAATGACCATGACACATGCCGAGGTATATATGGGATATGTGAGGTATGGGTAAGAAGAGGCAAAATATTTTATGGAAAAGTGGAGGTACAGGTGATCAAGCTAGTACCAAAACGGAACCATATGGCAACATCCAACTTCTTGCTCATAATCAAATGGAACGGTGCTATAGCAAGCACAAATCTCACAATCTCCAGATATAAAAGCAATCAACCAACTCCCCATAAAATATGAATAATACATGGGAGCAAAAATCGCCAAAAGATAAAGGCTTGAATTATGCGAATTGATTCTTTCTCTTTTTCTCGAACCTCAGTCGATCGACCTATAATGCCAGTCGATCGACTGCTTAAACAGTACAGAACCTCTTTTCTTTTTTCAAATCATTTTCTTTTTTTTTTTCGGATCATTTTCTTTTTTTTTTCACTTCTTTTTTTTCATTCTTTTCTTTCCTTCCTTCATTTCGTTTCCCAACAATCATCTCAATTGAGCAAATACCACCAAAAACGAAGTAACAATCCCAAAAACATGGACTACTAGCTTGACAAAGGACAGGCTAAATGTAGGATGTGGTAATGGGACAAAAAGACTATTTTTGGCAGTGTGGAGCTTATGGGCATAATAAGAAAAAGGAAACCTCTACCACATGTGTCAACAAACCACAAACCCGAATGCATACAGGTATTAAGCAGATTAAGTTCATATTTATGCATATTAAGGAAACATGTCTCATAAGGAGTACTACTCACATTCCTAAATAAACCGGTCATAAATGTCACCAGTTATAGGCTCTAAATCTCAGAAATATGATGTAGGTTGCCAATTTTCAAAGTCAAGTCTAAAGTTTCAGCAAAATATTTAACAAAAACTCGTAGACATGCATATATGATTCTACTAATAACATGTTAATTAGCAAGGCTTAGGCGAAAACAGATGCAATTGCAATATCATCATTGAAATACTACCGTTCCGACTCGAACTATATGCTAAAATAAACGTGCATTTTTTTTGGAATTTTGAAATTTTGCAATTTTTTTTTATTTTTTTTTTGGATTTTGAATCTTTGTATATATGAAAAATGAAATAAACAATGCAAGGAAAAATGTAAACGTGAATGCAAGCAAATGATATGCGACGCAAAACCCTTCCCCAAACCAAATCGCACAATGTCCCCATTGTGCAAAATCATGTAATGAAGAAAAGAGAAACGGGAATTTGCGAGAAATTCAAACAAATAAAAATGACGTGAAGTGGAATTCGGGAACTCACAAGACTTTAAGCGCAGCAAAGGAAACCTCCCCAAACCAGCGTGAGCTAGGAGGTTTCAGTAGCCAGTAGTGCTACCAAAAAAAGTACCTGAAAGACAAAACAAAGTACCACGCATAAAATCGAGAAAGACAACAATGAAGCGGTATTATGTGCATAATTGAGAAAAATAGAAGAAATAAATAAAATGACGGAAGATAAATTGGAGTAGAAAACTCCCTTAAGTCCGCAAATCGACCAAACATAGCAGGAGAGAGGTCGTAAACAGGTACAGGAGTGCAGGTCGGTCGATCGACCACACCAGTCAGTCGATCGACCAAGTGAACAGGAACAGAAGCTCCTGGAAACCGCAGACCAGTCGATCGACCAACCAGACCAGTCGATCGACCAACTAGACCAGTCGATCGACTGGAAATACTGCTGTAACTTCTTATTTCTTCGTATTTGCTCAATTTCTTGAGCTAATGAGGTCTAAAAACCTGCAAGTGCACAATAATACGCGCCCAAAATTGCGCAAAACCCAAAATAAAGTCTAAAGCATATAAAATCCCAAGCAAGCAAAATAAAATGCGAAGTTTCGCGCACACAAAAGCAATAAAAAGTGTTTAAAAGCAATAAAATGTTTGATAAGCATGTGATCAACTAGTAGTTGATCAAAAACGGCCATGGTATGGCCCACTTCGTCGGCTTCTGGCTACTAGAGGTAGCCTCAACGGTGCTTATCTTGTCAGCTGCACCTTTCTCAGCTTCCACATTCGTATGGCTCAACGGATCAACACTCTCATCATCTCCCCAGTCAAGGACCTCCTCTAGCTCGTCAGAATCCAAGTCAGACTTCGTTACTTTGACCGGCTCGTCATCAACTTCCTCATCGGTGGCATAGCTAAGGCAACCAAGACCTCCTCTTTGAATGATCGGCTTCTTCACAGCTGAAGTAACTTGTAGCTCGTTCTTCCCCAAACCAGCTCCTGCAAGATCATAAATAGACAAATCTTCCTCCAATTTGCTCCCAATCTGGGGCGGAAGGGTTACGACAGGAATAGAGATAGGCATATCAGGAAGCAGAAAGTACGATTTCTTGTCAGAAACCGTATTACAAGTTACAGGACACATGGGGTCCTTTTTCTTAGACGGTTGGGCGAAGACAATAGAATGTTTGCCCACTTTAAAAGTCAAGGTACCTAGACCGACATCTATGACTGCACCAGCAGTGTGCAGAAATGGCCTACCCAAAATAATGGGAATATGGGCATCCTCAGGCATGTCAAGTACAACGAAGTCGACGGGGAAGAAAAACTTCTCTATTTGGACAGGGATGTCCTCTAAGACTCCTATTGGCTGGACCGCAGATCGGTCAGCCATCTGTACTGTCATATCTGTCACTATAAACCTAGTTAGTTTGAGCTTCCTAGCTAGACTCAGGGGCATGACACTTATACTAGCTCCTAAGTCACATAATGCCTTCTCAATAGAGAAGGTACCTATATTGCAAGGAACAGAAAAGCTACCCGGGTCCTCTAGCTTATGGGGTGCAGTGTGAGACAAATAAGAGCAGGACTCTTTGGTTAATGCGACGGTCTGCACATTTTCAAGTGACTTTTTCTTAGACAGGAGTTGTTTCATGAATTTAGTATAGACAGGCACTTGATTAACTAACTCAAAGAAAGGCACTTGTACATTCAAGCTACGAATAACTTTTTCAAATTTATTGAAAGATACCTATTCCTTCGTCGGCACTAGTCTCTCTGGATACGGGGCTGAGAGAAGTACCTTAGCCCTCTCCTCCAAGTCTCGCATGCCGGCATCCGTGGACTTAGGCTGGAAGTCCACCACCTTCTCCTTATTGAAGCTTAACCCCTCTTCAGACCGTCTCAAATGTGAGCCATTAACCGTCATCGGATCGAACTTCGGAGCCGGGACTGACCCATCAGCACTCGGGTCTTTCCCCAACATCTTCGGGACTGTCGTGCCCCGGAACAAATGATCCCTCAAGTTGTCGGGCATCGGAGGACGAAAAATCTCGTTATCAGCAGCGATCTCAGTCGATCGACCAGTGATGTCAGTCGATCGACTGGGATGAACAGGACCAGAAGCTTCTGTAACCCGTACTTCAGTCGATCGACCGGGTATGTCAGTCGATCGACTGATATACCTGGTAGACGCCTTTTTCTTTCCTTTGCTCGTTCCAGCTTTGTTTTGACTCGGTTTTGCCTCATCTTTCGCAGTGGCGTCCTCGACCATAGCAGGCCCCTCCAGGGTAGACCCACTCCTCAAAGTTATGGCATTTAGGGTCTCTTTCTGGTCAGTTTGAGTCGGTAAGTGTCCCGGAGCTCGAGTGGTGCTCTTACTAGCCAATTGAGCAATTTGGCTCTCTAGCATCTTCATCCCGGCCTCTCTAGCTTGGGACTCCTTCAGCAATAAGTTCTTCAACTCGGTGAACTCAGAATTTTGGGATTGTTGCTGCTGCTGGGGAATATACAAAGGTTTTTGATATGGTTGTTTGTGAGGGGGCACATAGGCTTGCTGCTGCTGCTGTTGTTGTGGGGGTTGAGTCGGATTTAGGACATTCTGGCTGCTCCACCTCAAGTTGGGGTGGACATTCGGCTCATAGTACGTGTTTGTCTGCCTATAGTGTTGAAAGGCAGCACAGGACTCAAAGGGGACAGAGCAATTCTCTGAGACATGCCCCTCAGCTCCACATCTTCTACAGACGAAAGGACCGTCTGAAACAGCGTTAACATGGTACATCCCTCCCTTAGAAGCTCCTCCCAATTCATATTTGTCAAACTTGCAGTGAGAGCTTCTAGTGCAGCAACAGAGGAAGATTCAGCAGCTCTCCTCTGGTTTCCTCTCGAATTCCCATATTCAGCCTTATGAGTGGCCAAATCATCGATGATCTTCCACCCCTTAGTCTCTCCCATGTTTTCAGCAAATCGGCCATTGGTTGCAGCATCCAAAATAGCCCTCTGATCGTCATACAGCCCATTGTAGAACTGGTTGCAAAGGCTCCATTTTTCGAACCCATGGTGCGGAATGGTTCGCACCAGCTTCTTGAAACGGACCCATGCTTCGTGAAAGTTCTCGTCAGGCCCTTGTTTAAAGCTCGTGATCTGAGCTCTAATGGCAATAGTCTTCGATGCAGAAAAGTACTTCTTGTAAAATGCTAAAGCCGAAATTCCGATCGGTTATACCGTGAGCTTCCCGATCCAAATCCCTGTACCACTCCCTTGCAGCATGTCGGAGTGAGAAAATAAACATGGTTTCTTTTATCTGATCCTGGGTCATGCCAGCAGGTGGAGGTATGGAGCAGCAATAATCGATAAAAGTCTCCATGTGCTTAGCTGCATCTTCATTTGCAGCTCCCCCAAATTGGTTTTTCTCAACCAGATTGATATAAGCTGGCTTCGGCTCGAATTTTCTCGCCTCCCCTGGTAATAAAAACCCCTTATAGAGATTTGCGGCTGTCGGCTCAGAGTGACTGGCAATAGTTGCTTCTTCAGCCATGACTGGAGTTTCTGGAGAAGTGACTGTCTCAGCTGAAGAAATAGAAGCAGGAGATGTAGGTGGATCTTCCTCAAACAGAGCGTTCTCGTAGTAGCTTGACAGAGTACTCAGCTCTTCCTCTGTCGGCAATACCCTTTGTGATCGTCTCAACTCGCGCAAGGATTTCTCAATCTCAGGATTTAATGGTACTAGTTCACCACCCTATGACCTGCGCATAAGAAGAAACTACAGAAAGAATATAAGAAAAGTTTAAGGAACGGATGTCCCTTAAACTAAGAAAGACTAAAATTAAAACAATTAAAAATTAGAACTATTGCCTCCCCGGCAACGGCGCCAAAATTTGATACCCGTCGTGAGGTGTCAAAAATAAATTTATAATCTCCAACTACAACTATAGCTAGCGGCAGTCGGGTCGAACCACAGAGAGGCAGACGTAATTCTTAGCTGTCTTAGTTTCGGTCTAAGGTAACAAAAGGTGGGGCTTTGATTGGGTTTGGTCCAGAGCTAATAACAATAAAAGAAAAGTAAACTAATGAAATATATAAAATCAAGTATAAAAGGGGTACTAGGATGGTCGGTTCGTTATAGTTTCGGCGGCAGCATACTAAACAGGTCTAAACAAAACACATGAGGCGGGAAATAAAGAGGTCCTCTCGGTCCACTCTTAACAAATAGCATCTTTCGATCTCGTTATAGGTCCCTAATATCACTAATACTAACTTTCGTCCTGAAAAGTGATTTACGGTCTAAACTTTACCTATCTTTCGATCCCGGCATAGTTTAGTCATTTTAATTGGTGATCTAGCAACTGTCCCTATCTCTCGATCTAATGGGTCAGTCATATCCTAAACATTCAACTAGTCGTGTGCACTCGATTCGTCGAATTTAGAATTAAAACAATTAAAACGAAAATAAAAACCTCACGTGGTCAGTCGATCGACCGGGTAAGGTGGTCGATCGACCAACACGCGAATCAGGCCGTGTTCTTTATATTGCCGCCTACACTACAATTCCCCTACATCCTAGCACAATTGATTTAGCTACTCATGGCTATGGCAAAAATAACAATAATATTGACGATAAAGATTACTGAATTCATGCTAAAAATAATAGAACAAACAATTAACATAGAACGATAATTGGATTGGATTCTAACTAACAATTCTATATCTAACAACGCAATAAAGATGAACTGAAAGTAGAACAAAAGGAATACCAAAAATTGCAGAAGAATAGTAATGGAATGATTAGAAGTATGAATGAAAATCCGATGCAACCAATATTCCAAACCCTAACTATGATATTCTAAAACTGAATGTGAAACTTAGATAAAAACTGGATGTTAAACTTGATGTTCTAGGTTACGTTATATAGCAAACATACGTAACACTTATTATCAAAACCTAAACATAGTGGGCTTCAAGTTCCTCGATCTTTTAATTCTCGTCTGGGATAGCAGCTTGGTCGATCGACTGCTAGGATTGGTCGATCGACTGAATAGCAATGAACAGTAGCTTCTGGAACCCGCGAGTTGGTCGATCGACTGAAGGTAGTGGTCGATCGACTGCTTGAGCTGCTACTTGATTTCTATAATCTCGTGGATTTGTCTTTTGGGCCTTGGAATGCGCACCAAGCTTGTTCCTTAAGTGAATTCTTCACGTCAAATGCAATGCAGGATACTCGGGGACGGATTTAGCTTGATTTCCGCTGAATTCTTCACATTTCTGCAATAATGTACAAAAATACGGAAGTAGACGGAAATAGGGAGAAATGTAGCATAAACTACATGAATGAGCACTGAAATGCGTGGAAAATAGGACGTAAAACATCATATAAAAGACACGCATCACGCATCAGCTCATACCTGCTCAATAACTGCTCACCACCCCCGAATGGATCACCACAGTTTTTAAAACATTTAAACGGGGTCAGTACTAAATTACACAAAAACAAAGCCACGATGAAACAAGTTCACAAACAGTTCAAACAGCTCAACACAACCCCAGTCTCCATCTTCAATCTCCACACAACTGACTACACACTAAAGAGTACCCATCGCAACAGGTTACTCCTCGCTGCCAGTGGGGGACCGCAGCCGTTCCCACCTAAGCCCCGCTCATCTCCATCGAGCGATAAACCCAAGTCCATTAATGTGCACATCCCTTCTGTGGCGGGTTCCACAGAAGGCGAATCATGGGCGTGAAGCCACTCCTGCAAGTGACTCCACTCAGCCAGGGACGCACCCTGAAAAACACAGACAGATAAACAATAACCATAACACTAAAATCAACAGCCGTCTGAATCAATCAACAATATACAATCACAACCGTCTGAATCAATCAACAATCACTAACTACAGCACAATCACCACACATATCATGTAACTAATACTGAGTAGGGAAAACTCTACCTGGAATGCAAACACACAAAGACGATCTTAGCAAAAATCCTCAAAATCTCTCCTCTACGAATCCTCCTCCTAACACATAATCATACAATTACTAACAACACAATAAATCATAAAAACCCCCCAATTCCCAAAATTAGGGTTTAAACAAAGTCAACCAAATGCTATAAAAATGGTACGTGGATCTTACCCTTGACGCAAGGATCACTATGATGCAAAGAACAACGAAATCCGACCTCTCTAGCTCCGGGATTTGCCAATAATGCGAATGGGGAGAACAACGTAGTTTGCAATCTCTTTTTGTGTGTGTAAGGTTTATAAAAGTATTTATGAAAGATAATGGCGTATTATATATACTAATTCGCATTATTAACAAAACCCGTCAAAATATTACCCGATAACCAACTTACTCGATCGAGTAAGTAACATAGTCGATCGAGTGCCGTTTACTCGATCGAGTGCCAAGGCTACTCGATCTAGTACCTTACAGACAGAACACTGTTTCGTATACCAAAACATACTTACTCGACAGAGTAAGCCTCACTCGATAGAGTACCCAGAGACTCATAAAACCGTTGTATTACAATGGTTGGGTGTCTCACGGGATTGTCGTGGGTTTTTGGGTATTTGTGTATGGGTTGGTTATTTAATTATTGAGACGGGTTTTTACGTAATAATAATTTGTATAGAAAATAATTAATATAATTAAATTATATTTGAATAATAAATAATTAATTTGAATAAAAAATAATAATAAAATGTAATAATTAATAATTGATGGAAATTATAATATTTATGTTAGGTGACGATTTGTGAAGAAATAATAATCGGGTTCGGATTGCTTTAATTATTTGGACCGCTTGAGCTGCTTATTTGGGATTGCTTGCCAGGTAGGGATAAATCCTACTCAACTCTTGGTCGTTAATTTTTGTATAATGGATTATTTATATTAAAGTGAAATTGATCATATGTGAATTGTTCATACGTTGATATTATTATATTTTTTGGAAGGGAGAATTATATTGCATTGTGTTGGTTGATATTATCGTATTTATTGGAAGGGAGAATTGTATTGCATTGTGTTGGTTGATATTAATAATTGTGTTGAGGTGAATTAATTGTTATAGTTGATTGTGAATGTGGAAATTGTGATAAGCTGTGCTACAGTCAGATGTACGTTATTGAGGGAGTTTGTACTCTAGGGTGATGGTAATATGTACGTTGTGAGAAAGGGGTACTATTACATGATGGCGGTACGTTGTTAAGGGAGGGGTACCAAAGTAATGTGAGCATGTTGTTAAGGGAGGTGTGCTAAGTCATGGAAAGGAGCACGTTGTTCAGGGAGTTGTGCAATATGAATTGAATTGGATTGCCTATCGTATGTTCTTGTTGTTAGTGTTTATTCCTACTCAACCTCGTGGTTGACTGTGTATTCGTGAACACCTGTGATGAACCATAATGGGGAGCAGATTTGACAGGTACTAAAGATTAGCTGACTTGAGAGCTTATGGGAATGCGTGAGGATTTGGCCAGTCTACCTAGAAGTCTAGACCACTTAGATTATTTAATCACTTTATTTATTTCCGCTGCGAGTTGTATCAAATTTTATATTATGTCTAGCTTGGATAAGTTGTAATAATATGTAATCGCTAAAGTTTTATTTAAAGTACTTTGGTGAGTTGGACTTTGTTATTCACTACCTCGGGAAATCGAGATGGTAACGCTCTCATTTACTTAGGATGTCTAGCTAAAGGCTCCTGAATAAATGGGGGTGTTACACTGTTTGACATCAATAATAGCCTCTGCAGTATCCAAAAATGGCCTACCCAAGATTATAGGAATCTGAGTATCTTCAGCCATATCTAACACAATGAAATCAACAGGTATAAAGAATTTACCTATCTTAACAGGGACATCCTCTAATACACCTAGAGGTCGCTTAACTGTGCAGTCAGCCATCTGTAGGGTCACGTTGGTAACGTTAAGATGCCCCATATTTAGTTTCTCGCAAACCAAATAGGGCATGACACTGACACTGGCACCCAGATCACATAAAGCTTTATCTATTATATGAGTGCCTATGGTACAGGGAATTGAAAAACTACCCTGATCCTTTAATTTGGGCGGAGACTTGCTTTGTAGGAGTGCACTACACTCTTCTGTAAAAGCAATGGTCTCCACTTCGTTAAAGCTCTTCTTACGAGTTAGAATATTTTTCATAAATTTAGCGTAGGAGGGTACATGGGTAATTAGCTCGGTAAATGGTACAGTTACCTGAAGATTTTTGACGACCTCCAAGAATTTACCGAATTGCTGCTCGACTTTTGTGTTCTTCAAGCGGCCTGGAAAAGGAACCTTGAGGACGATTGGCGGGTCAGCAGCTTTACTCTTCCCTTTATCAGAATTAGACGCCTTATCAGTATTAAGAGGCGTCCCATCAGTAACTGGTAATGGATCAGCAATTCTGTTAGGTGAAAAAGTCGATCGATCATCAGAAGTACTCGATTGACTGGCAGGCACGGTCGATCGACTATTTTGCTCAGTCGATCGACTTTTTTTCAATTTCCTCATTGTTCATTTCTGCAGATTTATTCGATCGACCATCAATTTATGTCGATCGACTTTTTTCAGGCGGTACAGCAGCTTCGTCAGCGTACTTTCCTTCCGCATCCACATCTAACTCCTCAATTATGACCTCTTCAGCGTTTTCAAACATCTTTGGTCCATCATAAGTAAGACCGCTTCGAAGATGAATTGCATTAGCCGTGTCATGTGGCTTCTCAGGCTGAGACGGCAACGTACCTGGTTGTCTACTTGAAGTGGATAGTTGGGCAATTTGATTGTCCAACATCTTATTATGTGCCATTAATTGAGTAATAAGGGTCTCTTGCTTCTGTGAGGCCGCTATCTGTTATTGTAGCATGGCCTTAATGTCAGACAGGTCATTATTCTGATGTTGTTGACCTCCTTGATTATTCCTCTGATAACCACCCTGTGGTTGATTTCCACGATTTTGAGGGATAATGTATGACGGATTCTGACCTTGCGACGGTGGTGGAGTAAGATTTAGAACATTCTGGCTTCGGTAAGAGAAATTAGGATGCTCACTAGTCCTCTTATTATAGAAATTTGAGTATGGTGTACCTTGTTTGAAGGACTGAAAAATATGGACCTGTTCTATGGTGCTCATACATTCAACTGCACCATGTCCTGCAATACCACATCGCTTATAAGGGGTTTCCTGTTAGGTCATGGCGTGAACTGTCTGCTGGTTTCCCAAAGACTGGGCCATCTTTAGTTCGGCAATCTGGGCAGTCAATGCCTCTAACTGAGCTGCAACAACTCCATCTGATCCACCCCCTCTCGTACTACCTCTAGGGTTCCCATATTTGCCAGAGTGGGTAGCTATCTGATCAATTAGTTTCCAGGCATTGGCATCATTAGTGTTGTCCTGGAATCTCCTGTTGGCTGAAGAATCGAGTAGAGTCTGATGGTCATCATACAGCCCATTGTAGAACTGGTTGCAGAGAAACCACTTCTGAAACCCATGGTGAGGGACTGAACGAACCAGTCTCTTAAAACGAACCCATGCCTCATTTAAGTCTTCAGTGGGACTTTGTTTGAAGCTTGTAATTTGATTTCTCAGTGCATTTATCTTTTGTGGCGGAAAATATCTTTTGTAGAAGGCAAGAGTTAAGCTGTTCCAGTCGGTAACCCCTTGATCTTCCATGTCTAAATCACGCAGCCACTATGCAGCACCATCTCGCAGAGAAAATGGGAAAAGCACCTACTTTACTTGGTCCTGAGTCACCCCAGAAGTCAAGGGTATGGACCAGCAGTATGTAACGAACCTCTCCATGTCTGTAAAAAGGTCTTCCGTAGCTCCCCCTCTAAACAATTTTTTTTCTACCAGGTTAATGTAAGATGGTTTTATCTCGAAAGTTCCATTGTCTGTCATAGGTATTTTTAATCATTTAGTAATGGAGTCAAGGGTGGGTTCTGAGTGACTTGTTGTAGACACCTCGTTTCTGCACCTCCCGCAAACCACCCGGTGATGATTGGGCCGCATGTTTGATTCGCGGAACGATTTGTGACAGTTCGTAAGATTATCGTCAAGTGTTTGCTCAAATATTAATGTCAACCTCTTAGTTGTCATCTACGTCCTGATACGGTCGTTTTGGCAGTAATTAGAGTATATTCGGAGTCCGGGTCAAAAACCGTCTCCATTTTCTGATAACTATTAAATTCCGAGTCAGAATGTTCTGGAATGTTCCGGATATTTCTATTCCATATTTTACAAATTTTATCTTTTGGCAAATAATATCCCGTAATATTCATAAGATAATCGAATTATTTCCGTCCTACCATAACTCAAACGCGAAATCTTTCTTCAAATAGAGGAAACCTCCGGGAACAGACGCAGGCAGTCTTGCGCCTCTTCCAAGGGACGCAGTGACTGCTGCGCCTCTTCCCAGGCCCTTCTTTGCATGATTTACGTATCTTTTTTATATCTTTCCGAGATTCACTTCCAAAGAGTCTCCGAAACCCTATTCCTCCACGTGATTAGTATAAATAGGAGCTTTCGTTCCTCATATTTCTCACGCGAGTGTCCGCCCTTCTCTTCTCCCTTTGCATTCTAGACTTCGTTCTTACTAATTGGCGCCTACGTGCTTGAACTTTCGACCACGTAAGCTCGGATCTTTCCGGGTACCAGCCTCTCCGTTGCATGACCGACCAATTTGACCAACTACACTCAATCAACTTAATTAATTAATCGTTTTCCTCTTACGAGGGCACTCTCTTTGCATTCGCGTCGAGCATCACTAGTCGATATCTTAGTTCATCTCGTTTCGTCAACATGTAAGTCTGAGGGTGTATAATCCTCTTTTATTTATTGTATTTTATTTATCGTAACGTCATTGTAAGGTTTATGTCGAATACACCGTTAAAATCGATTTCTAAAACCCTTTGTTAAAACCTGTTTTTTGCGGATTTCCAAGAAATAGACGTCGAGAAAAGACGCAAAGAATCGCTGCGCCTATTCGAAGGAGCGCAGCCTCTGCCGCGCCTCTTCGTGAGGCTGCCGCAGTTCCTGCTTCTTTTCTTCTTCCTCGTCCTCTATAATTCGTCTTTGTTTATTTGTTTTTCACTTGTTTTCTTAAATTCTTCGTTCATCATCATTAATATTCACATGTACATTATTTATCATCATTAACATGCTTAATCCGTCTTTAAATCCGACTTAAATCTAATAATCCAATATTCGCGGGTTTTCGTCATTAAATTCAATTCCGGGTTGTAGAGATTCAATTTGTTCATATTGGGTTTCTGGAATTCGTCTTTGATATAGTTTGCATCTGTTTATTCACATGTTCATTGTATATTCGTCATATATCGTCATGTCTAACCTAGTTAATTGATTTCAATAGAGGACTCATTCATTAACATCGCTCCTTCTTGTAAATTAATTCGTTAATTCCGTCTCATCCATGTCTACTGTTTTTATGACTAATTCATATGTAATTAATGCATTAAATCACTTTCACCCGAGTCAATAATCTAATCAATCTTTAAATTCACCAATCGACATTAACGGTTTGCAGTTCCGGCTTCACAGCCAGAATTCACCCTTGGAACAGACGCAGCAACTGCTGCGCCTCTTCCAGAGGGCGCAGTCCTGCTGCGCCTGTTCCAGGATGAGTTCTGCCTCTGAACTCCGTTTCTGCTTTGACCTAGTTTAATTAGGCTACGTATTAACTAACTAATATTCGTATTATCGCTAATTCCTATTCGTTATTTCTTTTAATTTATTCTTTTATTCCTTTTTCTCAAATCATCCGTTTTAGCGGTATTTTCGACATAAATCGCCTATTCCAATGTAATTATTGTAATTTTCATTATTGTAATTTTCTTTATTGTATTTATCATTATTTCTTGTATCATTTGTATGTTTTCACATGTAAATTAATATTAATTCCTACTTCGACCCAATTGTATGCTAATTAATTGTCAACCGACTTAGTCTAATTCTCACATGCTAGGATTAAAACTTGGATGTTGCATTGCATGCATATAGCCGACGATATATCAAGTACGAATAACTTCCCTAATCATTAGTAGAGGCCGCTATCGAGGCGGGCGGGATTAGGTGTTCGATCAAAAGAGCTTCCTAATACGTACCCTCACCCCTTACTCCAGATCTCCGTGAGCACCCGTGTTCATTGGCATCCACGAGAGTCATTCTAGACATAGAATGCTAAGGGTAACGATTGCTTAGTGTTCATGTCACTACTTTGTGTCTTGACATGACACGAGGTATTCGAACGGTTCCAATTTCCCATAAAAATTGGTGGCGACTCCATACAAAATGCAAACGCTTGTCCCCGTTTCTCACCAAGCGCCCCGTGGGCGGCCCGCTCCACGCTTTTTGGCGACTCCTGGGGAAATACACTTACGTATAGCTAGGGTGAAACTTGAACAAGGTTAGGAAATAAGTTTGTACAAGACAATTGTCGGTTTTCATAACTCGGTCTTCCTAGACCGTTTATTCGGCCTTCCTAGGCCCAACCCAACCCATTCGACCAATCGTCCCGTCTAAACGGTCCTAATTCTTATTTGGGCCTAAGGATGGATAGCGATTGACGTCATCCATACCATGATGCTTACTCTTGTTTGTATCAAGGGCCTTCACTACTTGAGGAAATGGACTAGGAATCGGCCTTACTCTTGTTTGGCACGAGCCTCTCCACAGACTTCGAGTTTGATGGTTCGGTATGGCAACCCACCCTTTAAACCAAAACCCTTTTAAACGCACTCAGCATCCCGTTATAATGCTTGTATAAATGTGTAAACCTTACGTGATCACCATTTCTAAACAAAACCATGACGAATTTTCAAAAAAATCAAAAACCTTATTTTCAAAGCAAAATTTCGAAAAAAAATAGGGCCTTCAATTAGCGCAAAAATCCGGTCAAAACTCTGGCCGTTTGTCGTGTCAAAATTCGGGCCACAAGCCCATTTCAAAACCTCACTTCGAGTCCACTCCTACAACTACACTACAGTTGGCTAGGACACACATTTTCAAAGACCTTGTCTTTCTTCAAAACTCACTCAACACAAGTGGCACACACCCACTTCACGAGTCAAAGCTTTTCCTCTTTTAGCAAGTGTGATAGAATGGTCGATCGTGTTTTGATTCGTCGCCGATCTCTTATCCAGTTTCCAAGATGCCTGGGTCAAGTGATGAAACAAACCTTCAGCAAATTCAAGAAAGTAATGATCGAATCCTAGCCGCGATAACCCAAATGCAAATCACTCAAGAACAAACCTATGACCGCCTTGAACTTATCGAAGGCCGTATCTTTGATGTAGAGGGAAGGTTGCCTCCCCTTAAAGGTGAAGTACTACAATTTTCCGATGACGAGTCTAAAGATGAGAATCCTGCCCTAGGGGCAACCGCAGCTGAGAAGAGACTCCAATACCTAGAGGAGCAATTGATGTACCTTAAGGGGGATGACATTTACAGGGAAAACAATCGCAAGTATGAAGCCGTCAATTCCAAATTACCCACTAACTTTAGCATGACGGATATCCCTAAGTTTAAAGGACATGAGAACCCTTTGAACCACATCCGCGCCTTCAAGGACTACATGTCTATCAAAGGCATCAAACCCGAGATGTTCTTAAGGATCTTTCCTTCATCTCTCGACACCATCCCGAAGCAATGGTTCTACACTTTAGATCACAAAAAGGTCGCTACTTGGGAAGACGCCGCAATCGAGTTCTCAAAACAATACGCGGATAATGCCGAGATCCAAGTCAATATGCGTAGTTTAGAGGTTCTTACCCAAAATGACAAAGAAGGATTCACCGACTTCCTAAGTAGGTGGAGGAAGACTAGTACTCAACTAGTTGAACGCCCGGATGAGGCTACTCTCGTGGAAAAGTTCGTGGATAATCTCAAACCCATATATGCCAGTCACTTGAGATATCAAAACATCAAGACTTTCAAGGACTTAACCGTACTAGGGACACGAATTGAAGATGACATCCGTAAAGGACTCTTGTCCAAAACGGTAGGTCGAGGATATCAAGGGTCCACAAGTCGTTCATACGGCTCTACTAGCAAGACCGACGAAGTTAACCTTCTCGAGCCATCCAAGAAAACTAGCCCACCAAGGAAGTTCACAAACCTTGGGGACACGTACTCCAACGCTCTAAAAAGGCTAATGAAGCAAGGTAAACTCCAACCCATTGGACCTACTCCCGAACCCGAAAAGAAGTCCAAGTTCTGGGATGAAAACTCCTACTGTGAATACCATAGGGGCAAAGGGCACGACACAGAAAAATGCTACAAGTTGAAACACGTGCTTTAAGATATGATCGAAGATGGACGACTTCCAATTCCACCAGGAGGTAAGCCCAACAACACTCAGAATCCTCTTGGAGTTCTAGTGATTACAAGTGACGAATCTACCTTAGATTGCTCACACCTCATTTCTCCCACCGAAAATGAAATTCATGCAATTGAGAAAGAAAGGCTCTACTCTACCATCTCCCCTACCATTTCCGACTTCATCGCATGGGCAAGGAGTGTAGATAGACAAGTGTGGGAATTAGAAAACATGGTAACGGCCTTAAGCCATCCCAATACAATACCTAAGGAACGTGTACCATTGATCTTCTCTCAAAATGCCACTATGCAAGAAGTAGTCGCCGTGGTCGATAAGCTAGTCGATCAAATCATACAACTAGAAAGTGATATCATGAGAATGAAGGAACTAGCTGCAATCAATGGGGTTTGGGCCGATGACGATGAAGACGAATACCTCATTGAAAACTCCTTGGTCAAGGAAATAGTCCAAAATGGTGAAGACCAAGATGTGGATCACCTAACTCGTTCGGGTCGCCCATATCAAAGCACTACTCAAAACGGTCCAACCAATGTCGTCACACCAAATGATAACGAAGATGACCCCACTGACCATTTGCTCAAGCAATTACAAAAGACCAAGGCTGATCTTTCAGTCTGGCAACTAGTGGCAAGCTCATTTCCGCATCGCCAAGCTTTACTGCAAGCTTTGGCCAAATTGAATGTAGCGCATAACTCCACTCCTGAAGATGTAGTCAACTTGGTCTTCCAAGAATCACCGAGGCTAAGTAATCCTATTACTTTCTCAGATGAAGACTTGCCACCTTTTGGCGCTAGTCACTGTGGGGTAATATCCGTATAAGACCCTTTAAATTTAGGACTATAACGTAAATTTAACATGTGAAATATGGTCATAAACGAAATACAATAGAAAACGATAAAGATTAAGAATCAACCTCGAGTCCTTTGATGCACGGCGTAAAGAACAGAAATCAAAAGAGATTTCCTCCTAATTGTTACACCCAAGACCGTCTGAGACTATGCCCTTGTGCTAGAAATGCTCTCTAATTGACTTGCAATATCGAGAGAGCTATTGTGAGGTTTTACCGATGTGAGATCTAGGTTTCAGAGAGAAATGATCTCCAAAACCCTAGTTTTCTGTAAAATGAAATTGTCTAGGTCAAAAAGAGAGGGAGTCTCTCCTTTTGTTTGGTTCCGCCAACCGAGGGTTTGCATGGGGAAGTGGGCTTCCACTTCCTCTTAATTTTACCTCGTGGACCGGCTCGAAAATGCTAAATGTATATGACACGGTTTATTATAAATCGTCATCGGTTATCGGTTATTAAAGCATCAACTAATAATACGGATTAGTTGAAACATTAATACATGTCCGACAAAGACGATATTGTATAATTATATTCAATATACATTTAATTAAATATAAAACGCTTATATTCAATTTACGAATTAACTGCTTAATTCGCCTTAGCCATTACTATTTAATCCGTATTAAATAAAATATCTCAACATCACATTTTGACTAATTATTAGTCAAATAGCTCAGACTAACTGGTTAGTCAAATTTGGCATCTACATGACTGTATTTTCATACCGTCACATCTCTCAAACGTATCCTATAGGTGTGACTTTTAGGGACCAGTTGATCACCGCCATCTGTATGACAATAACGTCAAACTTATCTAGCAAGCCAACCGTTATTGATAAACGTGGATCAACTGATAATAATACCAAAAGTATGCCCTTTGATCCTTTTAGAGATTTATAAGTCCTTGCACTAACTGTTAAGGACACCAGCCCCAACAAGCTCCCACTTGTCCGTACAAGTGTATGTGCAATGACGTTATCCGCACTAACTGGAGGACACAAGCTCCAACAAACTCCCACTTGTCCGTACAAGTGTATGTGCGATAACCGATTCTCATATTCATTTAAAATTTCTCCCACTCAATGTAAAACAATTTGCAGATCCGGATCCGCAAAGGTCGTATTTTACAATCGATCTGTATCAAGAGTGGTTTCCCCGACTAGAGAGTAACTTAACCGATAAAACGAATCCGTATCCGAGCATGGCCATGCATTTCGATTCTGACTCCTCCTCGAGTGGCCCTGAGAAATATCGAGTACCCGATAAAGGCTGAATATTTCCTTCAACTCGAACTCCTTCCGATCTAAGCACAAAGATGAAATGACCCGAAAAAATCTACTTGGCCCCCCGTTACGGATGACCGTGAGAAAGAAACCAAAGTCACCCAAAATCTGCCTTAGTCTCAAGAGACAATCGATAGTCAAAAGAATCGACTCTTAGGATCACCATGGAAGTCCTATCCACGAACGGGCACCGAATGTTATAAAACATTTAGGACTCCACGTCGATGTCACAATTGTGTCCTACGAGATATCCGTATAAATCGCCTCTGTGATTGGTCAGTCAACCGGTTGACTTATGGCTCGTTGAACCCACCATCAACCAACGTCACAAAATAATTGCCAGAGTTATCAGCTCATGTGGGCAATTAAGGACTGAAAAAAAATATAATGTTCGTTCAGTTCACTTTGTGGTGTTCAAAAATTGTCGTACAATTCCACATGAAAAAACAAAATATGTATAAAATATCAAAACGATGATGTCGTATAGAGTACAAAAGGGAATGAATCTAATCCATAAAAGAGTACTACAACTTAGGAACACGTTTAATTCCCATGGAATTAACATGCCCTTCATGCTTATCTTGTCGTAATGCTTTAGTGAGAGGATCTCTATGTTATCATCTCGTAGCAATCTTTTCTATCACTACTTCCTTTTGCTCCACGTAATCCCGGATTAGATGAGCTTTCCGTTGTACATGTCTAGACTTGTTGCTAGACTTTGGCTCCTTAGCTTGGAAGATGGCACCACTATTGTCGCAATAGATGGTGATCGGGTCATTCGAACTAGGCACTACGGATAGTCCATGTAAGAATTGACGCATCCATATCGCTTCCTTTGTAGCTTCAGACGCGGCATAGTACTCGGACTCAGTCGTAGAATCTGCTGTAACAGTTTGTTTGGAACTCTTCCAGCTGACTGCAGCGCCATTAAGAGTAAAAACGAATCCAGACTGAGATTTCGAGTCATCTCGATCCGTTTGGAAGCTAGCATCTGCGTAACCGGTTGCGCATAGCTTTGGAGGGCCTCCATAAGTCAATGCCCAATCTTTAGTCCTCCGTAGGTACTTAAGAATGTTCTTGACAGCCAGCCAATGTGATTCACCTGGATGCTGTTGGAATCGACTTGTCATACTCAATGCATATGCCACGTCCGGACGTGTGCATATCATGGCATACATGATTGATCCTATAGTCGAGGCATAAGGAATCCGTGTCATGCGCTCTTTCTCTTCCGGTGTCTCTGGTGACTGAGACTTGCTCAAATGCACCCCTGGAGCCATAGGAAGAAACCCCTTCTTGGAGTTAGTCATGCTGAATCTCTCTAGGACTTTGTCTATGTAAGACTCCTGACTGAGAGATAACATCCGTCGTGATCTATCTCGATAGATACGGATGCCCAGAATTCTTTGTGCCTCACCCAGATCTTTCATCTGGAAATGGTTTTTCAACCATGCTTTCACCGAAGTTAAGAGAGGTATGTCATTCCCAATCAGGAGTATGTCGTCAACATACAATATTAGGAAAACAATCTTGCTCCCACTCGACTTGATATATAAACATGGTTCCTCGACCGATCGAGTAAATCCATTTTCTTTAATCACTTGGTCGAAGCGATGATTCTAACTCCGAGATGCTTGCTTAAGTCCATAAATGGAACGCTTAAGTTTGCATACTTTCTTAGGATGTTGTGGATCGATGAAACCTTCGGGTTGTACCATGTACAACTCTTCCTCCAAAAAGCCGTTTAAGAAGGCGGTTTTCACATCCATTTGCCAAATTTCATAGTCATGAAACGCGCGATCGCTAAGATAATCCGAATGGAACGCAAAGATGACTACGGGTGCAAAAATTTCATCGTAGTGCAAACCTGGCACTTGGGTGAAACCTTTAGGAACTAGTCGTGCTTTATAGATATCTTGTTGACCTTCCACAGAATGCTTTATCTTGTAAAGCCATTTGCATTGAAGGGGACGAACCGTAGCAGGTAAGTCAACGAGATCCCATACGTTGTTCTCATACATAGAGTCCATCTCGGATTGCATGGCCTCAAGCCATAGCTTTGAGTCAGAACTAGTCATGGCACCTCTATAGGTTGCGGGTTCACTACTCGTTAAGAGTAGAACGTCATCTATGTCATGTTCCTCGACCATACCAATGTATCTGTCTGGAGGAATAGAGACTCTTCCCGACGTCCTAGGTTCCTCAGAATATTCACATAGCCGGGATTGAAGGAATAGGTTCCTCCAATGGTTGCTCGGTATTTGGTTCTGGAATCTCCGACAGGTCGAAGGTTCTATCACTCTTTGCATTCTCGAGAAATTCCTTCTCTAAGAATGTCGCACTAGCCGCAACAAAAACACGTTGTCGGTTGGCGAATAGAAGTAATGACCAAGTGTTCCTTTAGGATAACCTATAAAGTATGTCTTGACCGATCGCGGGCCGAGCTTATCCTCGTGTCTCCATTTGACATAAGCCTCGCAGCCCCAAACCCGTATAAAGGACAAGTTAGGGACCGTTCCCTTCCATAGTTCATATGGAGTCTTGTCAACAGCTTTAGACGGACTTCGGTTAAGTATTAGAGCAGCTGACAGAAGAGCATAACCCCATAATGAGTCAGGCAACACGGTGTGACTCATCATGGATCGAACCATATCAAGTAGTGTTCGATTTCTCCGTTCGGACACACCATTCAACTGAGGTGTTCCAGGTGGAGTTAACTGTAAGGCAATCCCACAGTCTTTAAGGTGTTGATCAAACTCGTGAGAAAGATACTCGCCACCACGATCTGAACGTAGTGTTTTAATCTTTCTACCTAATAGGTTATGTACCCTATTCTGGTATTCTTTGAATTTCTCAAAAGATTCACTTTTGTGCTTCATTAAGTAGACATATCCATATCTACTTAAATCGTCCGTGAAAGTGATGAAATACCTATAGCCTTCTCGTGCGGTGATTGACATAGGTCCACATACATCCGTGTGTATGAGTCCTAATAGGTCAGCAGCGCGCATTCCAACACCTTTGAAGGAAATTCGAGTCATCTTACCGATGAGACATGATTCACACGTGCCAAATGATTGAAAATCAAAGGCCGAGATAGCTCCATTTTTAATGAGCTGTTTTACGCGTTTCTCATTAATGTGTCCCATACGGCAGTGCCATAGATACGTTTGATCTTTGTCACCAACCTTTAACTTTTTATTCATTACGTGTAATATTTCGGTGGTCTGATCTAAAACATAAATTCCGTTCATGGAGACTGCCTTGCCATAAATCATATCGTGTAATGAGAAAATGCAAGTATTATTCTCTATTACAAATGAAAATCCAAGTTTGTCAAGTGCAGAAACTGAAATAATGTTCTTAGAAAGACTGGGTACATAATAGCAGTCATATAATGACAACTCAAATCCGCTAGGAAGCTGGATCACATATGTCCCCTTTGAGACGGCAGCCACTCTTGCTCCATTCCCAACACGCAGGTCCACCTCACCCTTTACGAGGGGTTCGATGTTTCGGAGCCCCTGCACATGATTACACAGATGAGAACCACAACCAGTATCAAGTACCCAAGTTCCGTAACTTGCGTGGTTAATCTCAATCATATGAATAAAAGTAGAAGAAGAAGACATACCAACAGGTTTAACGCGACCTGCTTTTATGTCCTCATGATAAACAGGACATGTGCGCCTCCAATGCCCAGTCTTGTGGCAATGATGGCACTCCATGTTTTCATTCTTGCTATTTGTCGCGCCTGATGAGGTGCTCGACTCACCAGGTCCACTCTTACCTGAACCCGACTTCTTGAACTTCGCCTTACCTCGCTAGGCTAGGTTTGCCTCGAGCTTTGCCCTTACCCTTTCCCTTGTTTGTCACAACGAGAACATCCTGTTTCATGCTCCCACTGAACTTCATGTCCTTCTCGGTCTGTACGAGGAGGGAGTGCAGTTCATGGGGAGTTTTCTTCAAATCATTCATATAGTAATTCGCTCTAAATTGCGAATAACCATCGTGGAGTGAGTGAAGTATGTAGTCGATCACAATGTTCTCGCTGATCTTACAATCAAAGGTTTCCAGCTTCTCGGCATTCTCAATCATGCTGAGAATGTGTGGGCTAACTGGTTGGCCCTTCTGGAGTCTCGCATCAAATAAGCGAGTGGTATGCTCATAGGTCACGATTCTCGGTGCTTTCGAGAATTCCTTGGTGAGCGTGGTGAAAATCTTGTTCGCACCATGGGCTATGAAGCGTTTCTGCAAATTTGGTTCCATTGCAAAAATGAGTACGTTTTTAATCGCACCCGCTTCCATACAGAAATCATTAAACTTGGTGATTTCAGCAGCTCTAGCCGTGGGACCTGGGTTTGCCGGGATGGGCTCCAATAGATATTTGAGCTTCCCGTCAGCAGCGGCAGCATTCCGTAATGCCGCCTCCCAGTCCGCGAAGTTTGATCCATCATTCTTCGATCGAGTAGACCGATTCATCCGATTCATGAAGATCCGGCCCGTGGACTCACGGTCCAATGTGGTACTTGGCATTGGGTTATCGGTAGAACCACCATTTGATATTAGCAGTTTAAAAGTTCGTGATCTACACTGAAAAAGAAAGAAAAACAAAAACGAAATAAGCAACTCATCGAGGTGATTTAAGTCTATTTAAAAATTCGTTTTAACGTCTAGACTCTCGCACTTGCATAATTGATCTCCCTCAAGAATGATACAAGTGATCCCAAGACTCAATTTACGTAAACCGATAAGCCAACTGTTTAGCTAATTCTTCCGTAAGAACTCTTGGTCGATAGATTTCTGCAAATCCTATCTATAGTCCACCATAATCACAGGATCGTACGAGTGATCATAGTGTTGAGATAAAATAGGTCAATCGGTTCCAACTTACCCGACGTAGAAGGGGTCATATTATGCCTACCGACGAAGAAGGGACTCATTGGAGTTTGACCTATAAAGACCGTTCTCAATTTTTGATTATACGAGGAAGATCCCATCAACTAAATTATAATTCATATTAAGTGAACGAATAACTAGCGTCTGCGTGAATGAATTAATTTAGGTGATGGCTTAGCATGGATCGTGTGACATGAGAATGTCAAAGAAAACTAACTCGTGACCTCTATATGTGTCAGTTTTCATGCAATAATTAGGTGGTTTGGTTTTTAGGCGGAAAATGATGCATACTATCGTTACGAAAAATAAATAAAAGAATGCAATACGTAAATAAAAATTCCTAGTGTGGCCTATCCTAGTAAAATAAAACATAAAACAACTTTGGAATCCACCGTTGGACCCGACAAGCTTGTCTTGATGTTCCATCTTGATCCATGTAGCGGGAGTGAGCATCCGATCTTCATCTTTGGTCTTCTCAAAAATTACAATTTAAAATTACAAATATAAACCTATTTACATTCTAATTAAAACTGTAATTACAAGTGAAAAATCCAAAACGGAGATACGAGATCTCAAAATACAACCAAGACCGTGTTCCATCATTACGGTAACACGTTCTACTAAGGCCACACTAAGTTACAACTGTTTGCAAAATAAATACATAAATACGTAATAAAAAGCATTCAAAAACATTCATAATTAACGATAAATAAAATGCATCAACTAAAAACAAATTCATTCGTGACATAATTCCGTAATTATGTGAAATTTATCCAAACCACCTTTTAATGATTAAAATTCATGTGATAAAACCGCTTCTATCAATTTAATTTTAATCTAATACAGTCCGTTACTTTAAATACGTTTTAAAATAACTTAATGGTACGTGTGTGAACCGTTTCACAATCATAGCGAGTGTACAATATCCGTATAAAGTACAAATTAAGGCCAAAAGAAAATTTAAAGCAAAAGGAAAAATTTTCAAAGTCGCTAAAATCGAAATCCCTCGATCCAGGGACATAAGTGCTCGATCGAGGAACAAGAGGGCTCGATCGAACGAGGCCGCCATTCGATCGAGGGGCCTCGCCATCAGGAAGTACTCGATCGACAGTACCGAGGTCGATCGAGAGCTTTTATCAGCAAATCTGCTCGATCGAGTACGAGGACTTCTCGATCGAGCGGTGGGGTTTTAAACAGGGGTCGATCGAGTACTGCGAGGACTCGATCGAACAAAAACAAGACAGAAAAAGCTCTCGATCGAGTAGAAATCCATTCGATCGAGACCAAACAAGTTCTGAAAACTTAAAACCCTCGTGAAAACAGTTTGACAAAACAAAACCTACTGCAATTTTGATCAAAACCGCATCAAAACAATTTTACAATTTGACAAAACTTGACATATTGTTATAATCTCCGTATAAAACAACAATATGCATAAAAACAAATTGAAAACAAGATGAATTAACCGTGTAAAACGTGTCACGGTTTCAAAAATTTGCAACAGCCAAAAAATTCCTGCCGAGAGGATAAAAACGCTGCTGCCGCACGAATTTCAAGACAATAAAAAAAACGTTTCAAGATCGTTTGATGAAAAATCACAATGAAAATTTACGTGGCCTCGCTCTGATACCACTTGTGGGGTAATATCCGTATAAGACCCTTTAAATTTAGGACTATAACGTAAATTTAACATGTGAAATATGGTCATAAACGAAATACAATAGAAAACGATAAAGATTAAGAATCAACCTCGGGTCCTTTGATGCACGGCGTAAAGAACAGAAATCAACAGAGATTTCCTCCTAATTGTTGCACCCAAGACCGTCTGAGACTATGCCCTTGTGCTAGAAATGCTCTCTAATTGACTTGCAATATCGAGAGAGCTATTGTGAGGTTTTACCGATGTGAGATCTAGGTTTCAGAGAGAAATGATCTCCAAAACCCTAGTTTTCTGTAAAATGAAATTGTCTAGGTCAAAAGGAGAGGGAGTCTCTCCTTTTGTTTGGTTCCGCCAACCGAGGGTTTGCATGGGGAAGTGGGCTTCCACTTCCTCTTAATTTTACCTCGTGGACCGGCTCGAAAATGCTAAATGTATATGACACGGTTTATTATAAATCGTCATCGGTTATCGGTTATTAAAGCATCAACTAATAATACGGATTAGTTGAAACATTAATATATGTCCGACAAAGACGATATTGTATAATTATATTCAATATACATTTAATTAAATATAAAACGCTTATATTCAATTTACGAATTAACTGCTTAATTCGCCTTAGCCATTACTATTTAATCCGTATTAAATAAAATATCTCAACATCACATTTTGACTAATTATTAGTCAAATAGCTCAGACTAACTGGTTAGTCAAATTTGGCATCTACATGACTGTATTTTCATACCGTCACATCTCTCAAACGTATCCTATAGGTGTGACTTTTAGGGACCAGTTGATCACCGCCATCTGTATGACAATAACGTCAAACTTATCTAGCAAGCCAACCGTTATTGATAAACGTGGATCAACTGATAATAATACCAAAAGTATGCCCTTTGATCCTTTTAGAGATTTATAAGTCCTTGCACTAACTGTTAAGGACACCAGCCCCAACAGTCACAACCTTGCTCTATACATCACTGTCATTTGTCTAAAGAAGAACGTGCCAATGACTTTGGTAGATGATGGCTCCGCGGTCAACGTCATACCCCTCAAAACGGCATACAAACTAGGCAAGAAGGAGTCGGATTGGACTCCTACAAATCAAGGTGTACGTGCATATGACGGTACACGACGAAAAGTGGTTGGACTTGCTAGCCTAACCATAGCCACGGGACCAATCGAACGAAAAGTTAACTTCCAAATAGTGGACATCGAAGCTTCATTCAACATACTTCTAGGAAGGCCTTGGATTCACGCTTCTAAAGCGGTAACATCCACCCTTCATCAAAAGATCAAGATCCCACTAAATGGCAAAGTTGTGACGATCACCTCGTCACCCATCAAGGCAATAATCGAGAAGCAATCAAACAATCAAGTCCTTGCGGATCCCATATACGAACTTGGGGGCTTCCAAAGTGTGAATGTCATAGAAAGTGAGTTGGCACCCTTATACTATAATCCCTACTCTAACTTGGTGGTCAACCACATACTCAAATCTCAGGGATACTTCCCTGGAATGCCTTTGAACCCAATTCGGAAGAACACCTTCGCACCCTACAAGAAAGGCAACTCGACAAGGATACCACTTGGACTAGGATACAAACCCACAACTGAAGAAGTTCTCGAAATGCTCGCTCAAGTCCAAAATCGCAAGTACGTAGGAGTCCAAATGAGACCATACCTCCCCACCTTAAATGGATACTTCGTTCAAGAAGGAAGTTCAGAACTCTTCCATGGATTTCCCGAACCTTGGCATTATCTTGAGAGGAAGTTAGCCGGAATCGAGATCTTTCACGATTGCTACTTCATTCCTCCCGAAACGGTTCCTACCGTCAAAACCCGTCAAGCACCTTGCTTCGACGAACAAGCTGTTAGCCTATTGTTTGGAGAGGACCGATTCATTAAGGCCGCGCAGGATGAGATCATTACTATGATACTTCAGGACGATCGCTTCAACCCCACCGCATTGATCACAGAAATCGACACAAAGCAGCAGAAAGGATGGAGAAAATCTATCAAATGGACCAACAACCAAGGAAGGCTCTTCAAGCTCACTACTGGAGAAGGAGAGATGTTCAAAGGAGAACCAGAAGACGACGAGTTCGAGTCAGAGTCGGAGTCGGAGTCGGAGTCAGAGTCAAAGTCTAGAGAAGTTATTAGAGAGTCTACTCCTGTTGTCATCCCCACTCCCTTCGTTTCTCCTAGCTTAGCCTCGAGTAGTCACGGTAGTTCGGGGAATGCCCCAATTACTATTCCTTTGCCGCCACTGACCATGGATCAGTTGGCTCATTTGTTTCAACTTTACTCAAATCTTAATATGAATAAATCAGGTTCTGCTTACTCTCTGTGTTCTTTCGAGTGCAATTCTGTTTACGATGATACTGAGGATGACCAAGACCCAGACTTGACCGAAATACCTCCCTACGTAGCCAAAGAAATATTACAGGAAAGGGAAGGGGGACCAGTAATAGAAGACACCGAACCATCAACGTAGGAACCGAATTAGAACCCAAAGAACTTAGGATAGGGACTACCTTGAGCTCTACCGAAAGGGCCGATTTCATAGACCTCCTAAATGAATTCAAAGACGTTTTCGCTTGGTCCTACAAAGACATGCCAGGATCGACAGGATATCGCCGAACATAGGATTCCGATTAAGCGGGTTTCAAGCCTGTGAAACGAAGCTTCGACGAATGAGGACAGAATGGGCTCTAAAGATTAAGGAAGAAGTTGATAAGCAATTCAAAGCCGGGTTCATCAAAGTTTCCGAGTACTCTGACTGGGTAGCTAATATAGTACCTGTGCCCAAAAAGGATGGGAGAATCCGTGTTTGTGTTGACTTTAGGGACTTAAACAAAGCAAGTCCAAAAGATGACTTCCCTCTACCTCACATTGACATATTAGTGGACAATACTGCAGACCACGCATTACTATCCTTCATGGATGGATATGCGGGTTATAACCAAATCAAGATGGCCATGGAAGATATGCACAAAACCGCATTCGTCACCCAATGGGGAACATATTGCTATACAGTAATGCCATTCGGATTGATCAACGCCGGAGCTACATACCAACGCACCGCAACTACGCTCCTACATGACATGATGCAAAAAGAAGTGGAGGTATATGTAGATGACATGATCGTCAAATCCAAGGAAAGAGAGGGACACATTGCAAACCTTCGCAAGTTCTTCGCAAGGCTACGAAAGTACAACATGAGACTCAATCCTCAGAAATGCACATTCGGGGTAACATCCGGAAAACTCCTGGGATATGTCATTAGCCAACGCGGTATAGAAATAGATCCCTCAAAAATCAAAGCTCTGATCGAAATGCCACAACCTCAAACAGAAAAAGAAGTCAGAGGATTCCTGGGGAAGGTACAATATATAAGTCGATTCATATCGAAACTCACGATGATTTGCGAGCCTATCTTCAAGAAGCTCAAGAAAACAGACCACACCATGTGGGATGACGATTGTCAAAAGGCATTTGACCGAATCAAGGAAATATTGGCTAAACCACCAGTGCTCATGCCACCGCAACGAGATCAACCTCTTGGTTTATATCTCACAAGAATCGCAATCGCCCATGGGTGCTATCTTTGGCTCAAATCGTAGGAAGTGAAGAAAGAGCTATTTACTATCTAAGTAAGAAGTTCTTGGAATATGAGTGCAAATACTCGCAACTCGAAAAGACATGCCTCGCTCTTGTGTGGGCAACGAAGAAGCTACGTCACTACATGCTTAGCTACTCCGTCAAGATATATTCCAAAATGGATCCAGTCAAATACCTCTTCGAGAAACCCGTCCTCAACGGACGTCTTGCAAGGTGGACCCTGATGCTCTCAGAATTCGACCTCAAATATGTACCACTAAAAGTCATAAAAGGTCGCGCCGTCGCCGAATTCTTCGCAGAAAACCCTATCAACGACGCACAAACAATAGACACTTGGTCATTTCCCGACGAGGATATACTTCAAACAGACGTAGACTCTTGGGATCTATACTTTGATGGAGCATCAAATTTAAGAGGATTCGGAATAGGAGTGTTGCTCATTTCTCCTGAAGGTGAGCATACACCGATTGATGTCAAACTCGACTTCGAGGTGACAAACAACGCTGCAGAGTATGAAGCTTGCCTCATCGGACTACAAGCGGCAGTAAGCTTAGGCATCAAAAACCTCCGAGTACATGGGGACTCATCGCTGATCATCAACCAAGTTACAGGATCCTGGAAAATCCGAAGCGAAAGCCTCGCACCCTATCAAGCTAGGATAGACCAAGTGGCTCAATTCTTCGATCACGTAACCTACTTACACCTACCTCGAGAGGAAAATCAATTTGCAGACGCTCTTGCGAAACTTGCATCTCTAATAAATATGCCAGATCACATGGTAGAAATGCCTTTGTGTATCGAACGACGATCAGAACCGGCTTAAGTCCACCAAATAACCGATGAAGAAGAAATCGCACAGGAACCCTGGTTCCAAGCGATCCTGAATTTCAAGCTTAATGGTACCTATCCACCGGATATGGACAAGAGGGGGCAACGCGCCATACGCCTTTTAGCTTCCCAATACATTCTGATGCAAGGAGAGTTGTACTAAAGAACACCTCTTGGTGTAGTCCTACGTTGCCTTGATCATTCACAGGCACGAAAGGTGATGGAAGAAGTCCACGACGGAGAATGCGGTCCTCACATGAGTGGGCCCATGATGGCGAAGAAAATCACACGCTTAGGGTATTTGATACTGTCGTTTCGTACCAAAAATAAAATACCTAGATTACTGCTAACAGAAGTCAGCGATAAGTAGGGTCGATCTCCACAGGGAGGCGGTGTACTATCTATTTGTCTATTTATCTGTCTAAATGTCACAATTGGGGTTTGATTGATTTAACTAAACTAGAGATTAATGCAAGGGAAATGAATAAGAGAATTAACAGTAAGAGAAGGGGAGTATGCTAAGAGTCGGTCCACCGTGGCAGCTATCAGATCTTATGCTATCGGGAATACTAAGGCGATTAGACTATTGATAAGAAGAGCTATGGTCGTCACCTTTCGGTCCTTAAACCGCCCTAGAGCGTAAACAGCTTAACTTTCGCCCTCACTGCAATACCCTATTGTAATTAAGCAAGCCTTCCCTTCCAATCTTTCGATCTAGGTCGGGGTTAACTAAATTTATGGTCTCCTGCATGCATTCAATTGACCGGATAACAATTAAATTACCTAATACAATTCCTATCGCAAGACTAATCTATATAAGTCAGTTAAAACATTGCTACCACGGCTTCCCTAATCCCAGCATACTACGGGGAATTAGCTACTCATGATAAAATAAGCAATGACAATAATTAAAGAAGAAATAAGCATTAAAAGAGAATAAGGGAAGAAATTACTGAATTAAGTGATCCGGAAAAGAAAGAGCAAAGTAACAGTGTAAAAGTGACAGTGTATTAAGAGTAATTAGAGAGGAGAAGACGGAGAGTAGTAACGTGTTCCTCTGCCTCCACCAAGTCCATGGAATGAATGATCCCCCTATTAGGTCTAAAACTATCTTATTTATACTAAGTAGTATTATTATTATTAACTAGATATAAGATAAACATAAGAATAAATCTAATCATACTCGACAATAACCTTCTCGCTGTAGCTAGTACTCGATCGAGTGATTTATCTACTCGATCGAGTACTTTTCCTACTTTGCGCACTGAACTTCAAACGGCTGCCATTTCTTCGTTACTTGGGCAAATAGGGCGATTCCGGTGGCGTTGGAAAGCTAAGAGGACAAAATTTCATATCCAATTGGAATCACCTGAATATCTGTTGTAGAACTCGAGATATGGCTCTCCAAAGTAGGCACTAGCAATTTGAAGTTCTTCCTTTGCTCGCCTAGCTATCTTTCTTCTTTGCGCATCCCAAACTAGCTACATTCCCGCTCCAAATTCACTCTTCCTCCGAATGCATGCTAAATGGATGGTAAAAGGCTTGATTTCACTACTTTCTGGTTCATTCCTGCAAATAAGACAAAATAACCCAAAGTAGCATATTCGGGGCATTTCATAGCATAAAACTACGATAAAAGCATGGAAATACGTGCATAAAATAGGCTAAAAAGACTATATAAAATGCACGTATCAAATCTCCTCAAACCAAACCTTTACTCGTCCTCGAGTAAACTCAAAACTATATGCTAATGGAACGGAAAAATAACTCAGAGCTAGCTTAACTTGTCTACTTGAACCAATTTAATGCAACAAAGATTAACAGTTTAAGCTAAGCAGTCAGTACGCAAACGAATTATAAGCTGTTCAGAAATATAGCCAACCTATCGACCTTGCAAGACCAACAAAATCGGACTCTCTCGTGGTCACTCTTCTCTCATGAAGCAAAGGGTGAACATATGAATGTGAGAGAGAAAGAAATATAGTCGCTCACCTAAACTACGACTCACATAAACATGCATGCAACTAATATGATAGACAATTCTAGCTACCGTACACACATTCCAACCAACAAGGTCCTCACACAAATCGAGGGCTTACAAAAATATGGTAAAGTGAGGCAATGGGTAAGAAAAGGCAAAACATTTATGGGAATGTGGAGGTATAGGTGATCAAGCTAGTACCTAAACAAAACCATATGACAACATCCGATTCTTACGCAATTATGAAATAAGCACATGCCCTTCATTTGGCATAAAATCTCACTAAACCAAACCAAACATACTCCTCAAATGATATAAGATAGAACATAGGAGCAGGAACCGATCCTTTCAAACAACCAACATCTTTTTTTTCTTTCAATTCTTTTTTTTTCGGTTTCTTTTTCTTTTCGAATTATTTCTTTTTTCATCATCTCTTTTTTTTTTTCACGTCTTTTTTTCTTCGTCAACCTCCTTTTCTTCATAAATTACCAACTCCAATTCAACAGAATACAGGCCAAACTTGATACAATAGACAAAATACCGCAGGAACAATCTAAACTAGCTTGACAAGGCAGACTAAATTTGGATGTAGCTAAGGGTCAACTGGCAAATTTGGCTAATGTGGAGTTTATGGGTAAAAATGAAAGAAAGGGAATATGTAAGCACCTCCCTGCATGTGACACCAACCACTAACCCGAATGTATGACGGCAAAAAGCAATTGAATTTCATATATATGCAAATTGATGATACATGTTATGCAAGGAGTAACTACTCACAATCCTACATGAAACTGGTCACAATGACACCAGTTTATAAGGCTCTAATTCCTTAGAAATTATAAGTAGGTTGCCAAAATCTCATGTCAAGTCTATTCATTCAGCTAAATTAAACATTAACTCGTAGATATGCAATAAGACAAAGCTAAAAGATAAAAGTTCAAAGCAAGGCTTAACCAAAAAGACAATTATAGTGCAATTTCATCACTGAAATCTACCGTTCCGACTCAACCTATATGCAGAAATAAACGTGATTTTTTTTTTGAATTTTATAACAATTTTCTGATTTTTATTGAATTTTTTTTTTTTTTTTTTTTTTTTTTTTTTTTTTTGAATTTTAACGAAAGTAAACAACAATGCAAACATAAATTAAATGTGGTAACTGAAATGCAATAAAAACAATATGCAGACACAAATATGGATGCATAACCTCCCCAAACCAAACCGTACAATGCCCCCATTGTACCAAAACATGGAAAGGAAATGCAAACTGAAGGAGAAAGAGAGTAAATGCGGAAAAACTCACAAGATAGCGTGAATAAGGGGACCTCCCCAAACCGACCATGAACATGGGAGGTTACTAAGAGCCCGGAAAACCGTCTCAAGAAGCTAATCCAAGTCAATCGAATGAATGGGCATCCAAAAACGCTCGATCGAGAAGAAAGGCGATCGATCGAGTAGTTTCTCTTTTCGCAGGTGGTCGATCGAGTAAATATTTCACTCGATCGAGTGAATATAGCAGAAAAAGCTCTCGATCGAGTACAAAAAGTACTCGATCGAGTAATCCCCAGTGCATACCTGCAAAAACGCAATAAGAACAGCCCGCAAAACTAACAAAGCAAGCATACTGATATAGTCTATGGTACGAAGACCAATTATTACACACAACTGAAATAAAATGCAATGTTTGAAAAACAACTAAAAATAAATCTCCAGGTTGCCTCCCGGGTAGCGCTAGTTTCAGACAGGTCCCAGCTCGACCTCTTTTTTCAGCCAACTACTCCAATTGAACCCAATCAAAGCAGCTCAAAGCTCGCACCAACCTGTCAAATAGCTGCGCATGTGCTACACAAAACTGTAAGTAGCACCATAAGATAGAAATAACATAGGAAATCAAAATGTAAAAACATTTAAGTCTAACAAATTTCCTATGACAGCTCCTAAAAATATCCACAAAATTATTCCTCCCTCCAGCTAAGGGCGGAATATAAAAACTCAAATTAACCGCAGGTGGAAAATAAAGCAGCTTAGGAGTAATTAACTCAAAAATAACGCGAGTAGAATTAAGATGCTCAGACGGGTATGAACTGTGAGGTGGAGGAGTCTGGTCAACTAAGGGAGAAGGTGGATAATCGTCCCAAATGCATGGGGCGGTAAAGTCAAATGGGTCAATGGGGTCTCCTAAAATGGGCTCATCATCGATATCATCATAAGTATCCCATTTAGCCTCTAGACTATCACTCTCCTCATCGCTAGACTCGTCAAGATGGAGGTTCTCAAAGAGAGCCTCCAAATCGTCCTCACTAACATTACAAGAATCATAAAGGGGTTCTAGACTATCCTCATAAAAAGGATTGTCAACCACGCTAATGGTCTCCTCTATGTCTCCGTCAGCATTTCCTAGATTGGTTTCTAAGGTCTCACCCACCCCCTCATTTGAGTCAACATGAAGAGAAAAGTTGGGTTTAAGAGATTCAGCAGCAAACCAATTAAAGAATTCTAATACCTCATTTACGGGGTGTAGATACCCGTATCCGTCGATATTGGAATTTATAGAGAACCCGACAAACACCCGATGATGATAGGACACATGTATTCTTTAGTTGTCATTGTCATTATTTGGAGCTCGTTTACGAGGTAGAATGGGCGTCGTCGATGAAGTATTTTATTAATTTAAATGATATTTAAATTAATGTTTTTTTTAAGTGAATTCATTTTATTATTTTAAATGATATTTAAATTAATGTTTTTTAGTGAGTTCATTTTGTTAATTTAAATGATATTTAAATTATGGTTTTTTAGGTAAATTCAATTTATTTTATTTTGAATTTAGTTTCCCAAGTTTATTTTATTGAAAATAAAATAAATAATTGATTTGAAAAATCATTTTATGAGTATATTTGATTTGAAAAGTCATTTATTTTAATGGGTTAATTGATTTGAAAAATTGATTTGAAAATCGAAAAGAACTCGTTTTGAACACTTGTTTTTGAGCTCTATTTTAGCTCGGTTTTTGAGCCCGTTTCCTTTACGAATTGGCACGAATCTCGAGTACACTAACCCACCTAGACCAATACCCATCCACCCTTGTTCGAACCCCCTCACAAGCAGCCCAAATTCTCGTCCCAAACACCTCCCAAAACAGCCCGCAACAAACGAGCAGCCCCCCTGTTTTGGCAGCTCAATCTCGAGCCCAAAACCCGCTCCAAACACTACCAAGACCCGTACCCATTAACCCTAACCCATACCCTAGTATCCTACCCATATTATCCTAGCTTGATCACCAAGAAATCCCCCAAAACGAACCCTAGAAACCCCTCCCAAAACCGATGGACAGCAGCTATGTTCATTGAGCCCGATTTGCCTCTCCTCCCTTTTAACCTATTTTAAACCCTTATAAATACCACCCCTTGACCATACAATCATTCCTCTAAGTTCTCCATACATCCAACCATCACCCACAAGCTTTAAACCTCAGAAACAAACCCTAAACATCCTCCAAAAACCTTAAACAAAACCGACACACAAACTGAAACTGTTTGTGTGTCTCCTTCGAAAACCCTTTCGTTCCTCCATCAAATCACCATAAAAATTCGAGTTTCTTGTTCCTAATTAACCACATAACATCCATATACATATTAGATAAAGATTTACGAGCCGATTTGACCTTGAGAGCACACGAGATCCCTCGAAAAACAGAGTGAAATAACACTCTGTTTTCGCGGTTTACTCTTGTCTGTCCAGTTCTGTTTGTGCTCGTTTTTCGTGCCCAATAACCCAAAACGAGCCGGGGTCGCTTTAAGATCCTTGTTCTCCTCTCTTTCTAGTTTCCAAAACATCTTTCGGATCGAATTTTCGTCGTGAAACGAGGGAGATATCACTGTTTTAAAACTGCTGTCCAGAAACTTTCCAAAACGCGTGTTGCTTTGTTACTTCGTCGACGACGGCCTCTCGAGATAAAATCTACCATCGATTACGACCCAAGACGGTGTCAACGATATATGTAGGTTGAGGGTGCATCAAATCCCCTTCTCTTCTCTCTTTTTATTTCGTTTTTTTTATGCCTTTTTTTATTGTCTTTTTTGTTTGTTTTTCGTTTTAATTATCGTTTGTTTTAATTAACTACGAAACTAGTTAGTCCGAGTATGAGTTAAAGTACCACCATGAACACCCGCGTTGACTTGAGATGGGAAAAGAAACCGCTCCTTCTGTCGGTCGTACACCCCCGTCTCATTTACATATCCTCGTGTTCAGGGTAGGGCATAAATAAAACAAGTTATCTAACTTCGATCTTCGCTTTCGACCCTCTTCTTGTTTCGCCAAATCGATGGACCTTAGGACCCGTTGCATGTTAGTTTAACTTCTGATTGTTAACCTATGACGTAATTAGATGACTTTAAATCAATTTAATAATCTAATTAGACACTTTAGGTGGCTTCGACGTAAGTTATAAAATCAATCGACGATTTCTGTAAATAATTGAATGCATCTATCTCTTTCACCTAATTTCTCGCTAGTATAAGAGTGCGTGATTAGCACCTTCTTATTGACACTCGATGAGTTAAATTAATTAGCGAATTTAACCTAGTTGGACCCTTTAGGCCGTGTAGAATGCACCCTTGCGCGACAGTCAATCAACATCGTTTTTAACTCGTTTTCTAATTCGTTTTCGATTCCTTTTCGCAATCATTCGATCTAATCAATAAATCTAACTTAGGAACTAGGTTGGCTTTGGTTGGGCCGTGGTTGGCCGTGTGTTTGGCCGTGTGTTTGGCCTTTCCTGTTTCGTTTGTTTTTGCATCGTTCGTTCTTTATTTGTTTTATCACTTGTAATTAATTTATGTTTCTTTGAGTCACGTTTTGTAATCTATTTGTAATTAGTTCTCCTTTTTGAGTCAAAACCTTTTCTGAAAACCTTAGTTTTATTTGGTTAGACGGTTGTTCCCAATGCTTGTAGGAGCGTAGTAAACCGCATGTTGTTTAAAGCAACATGGCCCGGTTTATGCTAATGCATGCTTTGGTGCGTAGCCCAATGTCTAATTCGATGGGATTAAGTGAGAGCACGCAATACGAGGAGGGACCCACGGCCGTGTGTCATGTAGGCCGTGAGTCACCTCCCCCATGTGCACGGTTTTCAAGGCCCAATGGCCGTGTGTTTTGTGTCGTGTTTTGAGTTGTATGTAGCAATTGTATTTAGATCGAGTTGTATCTTTAATTTGTTGTTGTGTCGGCATGAAATGCCTGGGTTGTAATAGGTAGATCCCAATGGCTCCCCCATTCCCCTTTAAGCCTTGTTTGTTTGCTTTACATGTTGCTAAATCAATCAACCCACATGCTAAATTACAACTTTGACAAAGTTAGTTTAGTTGCATCTAAAACGACATAGAAATTGTTGTCACATGATAGGGTTAAAACAACGTTTGCATATCATACATCGTACGTAGCTATGACCTTGTTTGAAATCCGACACTTGACTTAGTAGAGGCCGTTATCGACGGGCGGGGTTGGGTGTCCTTATGGGCTTCCCAACACGTACCCTCACCCCTTACTCAAGATCTATGGTTTGTGGATCCGTCTAAATACCATTGGATTACGAGAGTCATTCAAATCGAGTGATATAGGGTACAAGTCTTTATCTTTAATCACTCGTAGTCGATTGGCTTTATGCTTTTCGATGAAAGGTGTAAAGTTGACTTGAACGGTTCCAAGTTCCCAAAAAACTTGGTGGCGACTCTAATATGTCTTAATTCGATTCGAAAGAACCTCGAGTCGATTATGTCAGGTGTGGATCCCTCGGACGCAGTTCCCGAGGGCCTTGTCCACACGGGGATTCCTTCGAAATCCCACTTACCAAGAGATTCTAGGTATGCTCGCGTAGGGTCATTCATACCCCGGAAGATAGTCCAGCACAATTGGAGTTCAGAAAATGCATCTCGTCTGGGCTCGAGCCACTCCAAAAACCTGGCTAAATAAGTACCAAAAATTTCGTTCTCTTCCTGCGGAAAGAGAAGAACGAAAGACATAATAACGGTCTCAAGGAACCGAAGCTCCTTGAGACAAGAAATAAACTAAATAAAAACAAATAAAACTACGCTGCCTCCCCGACAACGGCGCCAAAATTTGATACTGTCGTTTCGTACCAAAAATAAAATACCTAGATTACTGCTAACCGAAGTCAGCGGTAAGTAGGGTCGATCTCCACAGGGAGGCGGTGTACTATCTATTTGTCTATTTATCTGTCTAAATGTCACAATTGGGGTTTGATTGATTTAACTAAACTAGAGATTAATGCAAGGGAAATGAATAAGAGAATTAACAGTAAGAGAAGGGGAGTATGCTAAGAGTCGGTCCACCGTGGCAGCTATCAGATCTTATGATATCGGGAATACTAAGGCGATTAGACTATTGATAAGAAGAGCTATGGTCGTCACCTTTCGGTCCTTAAACCGCCCTAGAGCGTAAACAGCTTAACTTTCGCCCTCACTGCAATGCCCTATTGTAATTAAGCAAGCCTTCCCTTCCAATCTTTCGATCTAGGTCGGGGTTAACTAAATTTATGGTCTCCTGCATGCATTCAATTGACCGGATAACAATTAAATTGCCTAATACAATTCCTATCGCAAGACTAATCTATATAAGTCAGTTAAAACATTGCTACCACGGCTTCCCTAATCCCAGCATACTACGGGGAATTAGCTACTCATGATAAAATAAGCAATGACAATAATTAAAGAAGAAATAAGCATTAAAAGAGAATAAGGGAAGAAATTACTGAATTAAGTGATCCGGAAAAGAAAGAGCAAAGTAACAGTGTAAAAGTGACAGTGTATTAAGAGTAATTAGAGAGGAGAAGACGGAGAGTAGTAACGTGTTCCTCTGCCTCCACCAAGTCCATGGAATGAATGATCCCCCTATTAGGTCTAAAACTATCTTATTTATACTAAGTAGTATTATTATTATTAACTAGATATAAGATAAACATAAGAATAAATCTAATCATACTCGACAATAACCTTCTCGCTGTAGCTAGTACTCGATCGAGTGATTTATCTACTCGATCGAGTACTTTTCCTGCTTTGCGCACTGAACTTCAAACGGCTGCCATTTCTTCGTTACTTGGGCAAATAGGGCGATTCCGGTGGCGTTGGAAAGCTAAGAGGACAAACTTTCATATCCAATTGGAATCACCTGAATATCTGTTGTAGAACTCGAGATATGGCTCTCCAAAGTAGGCACTAGCAATTTGAAGTTCTTCCTTTGCTCGCCTAGCTATCTTTCTTCTTTGCGCATCCCAAACTAGCTACATTCCCGCTCCAAATTCACTCTTCCTCCGAATGCATGCTAAATGGATGGTAAAAGGCTTGATTTCACTACTTTCTGGTTCATTCCTGCAAATAAGACAAAATAACCCAAAGTAGCATATTCGGGGCATTTCATAGCATAAAACTACGATAAAAGCATGGAAATACGTGCATAAAATAGGCTAAAAAGACTATATAAAATGCACGTATCAGTATTATTGGACCAACATGGAATCTGATTGCATCAAATACGTGAGACATTGCCACAATTGCCAAATCTTCGGGAATGTACAACATGTCCCTCCTTCGTTGCTATACACAATGACATCTCCTTGGCCATTCTCCGCATGGGGAATTGACATAATCGGGAAGATAACCCCGGCCGGAACAGGAGGTCACTGTTTCATTCTAGTAGCAATCGACTATTTCACCAAGTGGGTAGAAGCGGCTTCCTACACTGCTCTTACGGCTAAAAATGTGGCAAAATTCATACAAAACAACATCATCTGTCGATATGGTTGCCCACATGAGATCATCAGCGATAATGGGTCACACTTCCAAGCTGAAACCGAGCAATTACTAGCCAAATACAAGATTAAGCATCACCACTCTTCGCCCTATAGACCACAGACTAATGGCGCGGTAGAGGCGGCAAACAAGAACGTTGTCACAATTCTCAAGAAAATGACTGACAACTATAGAGATTGGCCAAGCAAGATACCCTTTGCTTTATGGGGGTATCGTACATCAGTAAGGACGCCCACTGGGGCTACTCCTTTCTATTTGACCTACGGCATGGAGGCTGTACAACCAGTCGAGCTAGAAATACCATCCTTGCGTATTCTACTAGAAAGCCAAATCCCTGAAGCCGATTGGAAGAGGGATAGATATGAAGAACTCATCCTCCTGGATGAACGTAGGCTACGCGCCTTACATAATGTCCAAACATATCAAGCCCGTATCAAACGAGCTTTCAACAAAAGAGTTGGGCCAAGAAACATCAAAGAAGGAGACTTAGTACTCAAATCGGTTAGAGCTCTTTTACCTGTCGACCCAAGGGGAAAATTCAAACCTAATTGGGCCGGACCATATCTAGTCAAATCCATACTCCCAGGGGGTGCGGTTAGAATCACAGACCTAGATGGGAATGAGTTTTCAAACCCCACAAACCTTGACCAACTGAAACGATACTATGCCTAGAATAGGACAAAAACGCGCCTCGCGTAAACCCATGTGTCGCTCTTGTGGCACTAAATAAACGGCCCCCCGGCCCAAAAAATAAGCTAAGTGTCACCATGCTCTTGCATTTTGACAAGATTGTCATCCTCATATCATCAAATAAACTGAATTCGCACCTTGAGAACAAGTAAAAGCTCATGCTTATTTTCTATGTTCACTACAAGCTCTTGCTTCGAACAATTATTCTTTTACATTTACTCGAACTACGCGCAAGGGTTTGATTTCGCTTTTTTAAGTGAATACGTAGGCAATCCTTCACCGGATTCAACCCAATATGCCCAAAATGTAAATAGAAGGACATTTGCATTGCATTTGAAATTCGACAAGAATAATAAAAGAAAATCACAGCGGTTTCTTAACCATTTAACCTTTTTTATTTCATTCATTTTCTAATAATAATAGTACGATACATAATAAAAAAATAGAATAGGCTAGGATTCTAAAAATCCCTCCTTTTTATTACAACAATAATAATAATAATCAAATAATAAATAAAGACTCGGGCTATTCCTCCATTCCTCCATCTTCCCTTTGCCCTTGTCATTCTTGTCATATTTCTTGTCACGACCTCGAGCCGGCGCTCTTGCACCACTTCAGACCTAATCACCAACGGTCTTTCTCGAGGCCCGACTCTTCCATTCTTGCCAACCACCATTTCTGCAACAGAGTAGTCTTTGATTTCTTCAAGGACGAACGACCAAAATCCACTTCTTCTTCTCCTTCTGTCAGATGCTTCTCCTTCTCTTTCTCTCCCTCGCGCACCTTGTAGTCAACAGCTCGCGTTTCCTCGCCTTTCGCGTTCTTCCGAAGTTGCGGCCTTTCTCCACCTCAGATAGGAATCCGACACCCACAAAGCATTGGCGGAGAAGCTCAAGAACCACATGTTCCTTTGGGCCCATTTGATAGCCCACTCTCTTCGGCTCTCGGTGGTAAGCGCTACAGCAATCTGCGGAACGGTATCAAGCCTCGGGATAGTCTGCTTCAACCCAACTTGCCTCATCAATCTTTCCGGAAAGATGCATACCATGAACTCCAATCCCGGAATGCGCACGGACCTAGTAGGATCCAAAGAAGACACTCCAGTGACGGACTTGAGGTGCCACCATGGTACGACCCACCTAATCAACGGGCCATCATCATTCTTCAGCTTGTTCTTCCAATAGTCGCAGACCCGAGTGAAGTCCACCATGTACAACCGCGTCCTCATCGCAATCATACGGAATGATAGGAAAGTGCATGAACCGGGGCTCGAGCGAATGGAGCCGTTCCATAAGCCAAACCTACCAAAAGCAGGTATTAGACACCCAAAAAAAAAAAAAAAAAAAAAAAAAAAAAAAAAAAAAAAAAAAAAAAAAAAAAAAAAAAAAAAAAAAAAAACGAAAAAAAAGAGAAAAAAAGAAAAGGTGTCTTTTACCTGTAAGATGACGAGACTCCCCAAAAATGGAAGATCGCGGTTGGATTTCCTATTATCCAAACCCAAGATAATCTCCCCTAAGCACAAGCAAGCCGGCTCTCTGCGACTCCCATTTGCTCGATAAGACCCAAAAGACGGGGATCACCTCGCAAATCTTCATCAACGTGTCCATGAAAGACATACACATGCAGCAAACAAAAGCCGAATGCTCTCCTCCTAGCAACATAAGAGACAAGTGGGGTCACCCTGTGATGAATCGGTCTACAAAGTCCAAAGATTCTCACGCCTTTCGGGGTAACCAAGCGATCCACCTCGAGTCTAGTCAATCCGAGCAGGTCTCTGAATTTTGTCTTATACCCCTGTGAAGTGGAAGGAATGGCAGGTAGATGCTCGGGGTCCCACCCACCAATAGCAGCAATTTCCTCCGGAAAAGGACAAATATCACCTCCTGGGAACGCGAAAACATGATAATTTGGGTCCCAGTAGTCAAGACAAGCATCCAAGAACGGTTTTACAACCTTGATGAGTTTCAAACTCAATAGAGACCCAAGGTTATGAGCACCCATGTCGTGCTTCTCAATATTCGAGAACTCATTAGTCCATTCCTTCAAGCGGATCTCCAAAGTATTCATGATTACAATTTTCTCTTGAAAATTTATTTTGGGAGTTTTTTATGTGGATTAACGGAGAAAAGACGGAGGAATTATATGATTTAAAGCTTCGTCGACGCTTCTATTTATACTAATCGTTGTTTCCAAAAATCCGCCAGAAGAGACAAGCTTGGGAACAGGCGCAGCTCCTGCTGCGCCTATTCAAAGCGACGCAGCTCATGCTGCGCCTCTTCCCCAGACTAACTTTCTGCGATTTCCGCGTTTGGATCTTTCCTAATCCTATAACGAATAATTTCCTATTCCTACGGGATTTTATTTTGGTAAATACGAGCAATTTACCATGTTTCTTATTTCCTAAATTCGCGGGCACGCATTTCGAGGCGACGTCGACACATTCGCCATTTTCATCGCACTTAATTCTTCCTTTAATTCATTTATTTATTTATTTCATTTTTTTTAGGAAGTAAATTTCTTTTTAGGAAATAATTTTCTTTTGTTTTCATTTCAACATTTCCATTTCTACACTTACGGATTTCTATTTTTTTTTCTTCTTTAGGGGGTAACCCTCCCTACTGTCAGGTCATTTCCGACAAATTTTTGCATTTTTGTCCTTTTGAGTCTCATTTTTGGCGCTAATTAAGGCCATATGTGTATAAAATGTATGCTTTGGCGTGATTTCTATGTAAATTTCGGCAGCATGACGGCGTAAACCGTTGTCTACCAAACTGTTCAAGAACTAACTGCAGTACAAGCAACACAACCCAAAGAAAGAAAGGCACTCGGGCCATCATATATACAAATGTACAAGCAAACTGGGGGCTTGCGCCCCGAATCAAGTCCAAAGTCCAGGCAAACTGGGGGCTTGCGCCCCGAAACAAAGTCCAAAAATGTTCAAAACCAAATGTACGAGCCTACAAAACTACGCAAAACTATCATTGGGCACCCTCCAACTCAAGAACCTCGCCATAAGAGCAGCAATCTCGGCGTCCCGAAACTCGAGCTCCCTCGACAAGCGAGCCGTCTCCTCCCGAGACTGGGTCAGCTCTCGCTCCAGCTCACGACCAGCCTGTGGACAACAAGAAATTGGCTCCTGTCAATCAACTCAAACAAAACTGAAAACCAAAAAATCAAAAGAAGTCAAATGAGGTTCATACCTGACGATCTCGACCCCCGACGAGTGCCTCGATGGCGGTAGCTCGTAGCCGGTTGGCCACCCTCCATAGTGCCACGAACCGAGATGGCGCGACCTACATGTCAAAAGAAATTCTCAGTAAAGTGAACAAATTCAATCAAATGTGTTCTTACATGAAAGGTATATAAGCTGGAGGCTCACCCTCCGAATCAGATGCTGCCAGTCGTCTAGGCCATCATCCGTCACGGCTACGTCGAAGTCACGCAACTCGGAGATCGTCGTCCTCCCAGTCGCGTCAGTATACTCAAGGGTCTCGGGGTACACTGGGGGCTCGATGCCCGCCGCCTCAACCTCCTGAAAAGACAAATAGCTCTCATTAATCGATGATCTTTCATCGTGATTCCCGAAATCAAATCAAGAAAAATAAAGGATACTCACCACTACTGGCCAGTACGCCAACCTCCCGTAAAGGAACGCCGAGTAGTCCTCGCCGAGCGAGAAGAAGAAGGTCGTCGCCACCGGCACCGCCAAGTCCGCCTCCCTCTCGGCCTCGCAGGGCTCCCCGAACATCGTCCTCGGAGGATCGATGGGAACCGTCAACGCGCCCGAGAGCACCGACGAGCCAAGCGCTCGCCCGATACCACACAGACCCATCGACGTCCACAACAAAGAAATGACTCGGGCTCCTAGGTCGAAGGACCTCAGCAACAAAAGGAGGCGCTCCAGCGTACTCCGCCCAAGGTCTGGGCACCCACTGCGACAAGATAAGGCAAAGATCATTCCTATAATCAATTAAAAGCAAAGGACAAGAAATATAAATGAATACGAGTGGGATACTCACGCTTGCTCACCAAGGGCGTTCACATCCCGCCGGTAGACATTGTGAGAAGAGCGCTTGCTCTTCGTCCGGCACATCACCCAATCCCTCACCACGGGATAGGCCTTCTCCAGCGGCTCTGTCCTCTAGGGCGCGAGACTCGGGAAGTAAGAGTACACCCATGCCTATAAAACAGAATAGTCAATAACGATCTTTCGTGATTCGATAAAGAAAAGAATTTACTTTGGTCTAAAGGAAGGTTCATACCTCCAACAGTAGCCCAGGTCCGACAGCGCCAGGAGAAGTCCCCTTCTCCATCAACTCCGGACGAACCATGGCCCTCATGAAGCGGATGAGGACCGCAAAACCAGCAGTGATCCAGTCCCAGCGTCCTAGGGAACTCAGGTCAGAAAGAAAGGGAAGAAGCTTCGTCGATAGCCTCTCGCCCTTGTCTCCGAGGTAAATCGAAGACAAGAACCACCAAAGCCACAGACGAGCTCTCTGCTCAGCTGTGCAGGGAGGAGGAGCAGTCTCCCTCCCATCGATCGTCACCAGCTCCGGGGTCTTCCCCACAAAATAGTCTCGGACATAGGTACTGGGTACCAAGCCCGGCACTGCAACAGCCTTCGGCGATAAATTCCAGCCGATCAACCTCCTCGCCTCGGCCGAATCCGCCCTCATAGCAGTCTCCGGCCACACCATCTCCTCGGTCCCACACGGCAGACCAGAAATCATGCCGTAATCCTCCAGAGTAACTCCCACCTCACCAAAAGGCAGGTGAAACGTGGAAGTCGTATCCCAGAATCGATCCAAGAAAGCACGGACCAGGCTAAGGTTAGCCCGCAACTTCCTCTTCACGATATCCCTCCAAACCTGAACCAGAGGACCAAACGCTCCACGCTCGATCATGGCCCTCTCCTCCGCCGACAGCCGCTCATAGTGCTCCATCGCTGTCGTGTAACCCGAGAACGACCTGATGTTCCCGGCCTCCTATTATGATTTGAAACAAAGCTATCTTTAGTTTTGAATGAAATTTGCAAGAAGTTTGGACAAAAAGAATGAAAGAGAATAGGTAATGAGTAGTGAATTCTTATTTACCAAGCTCTTCACCGTCCTGTAGGACAGGTGACCCTCTGCGCACCCCACACGAGGTGCCTACTCTCCCGTGTCTCGGCCACGCAGAGCTCCCCTCGGTGACGACCTCCTCGCCTCACGTTGGCCCGTCTCGGGGCCTCCTCCTCCTCCTCGACGGCCTCCTCCTCGTGAGCCTCGTCTCCAGTGGCCATCACCGCATCGGTGAAGGCCTGCTCTAAAGCCTGCTCAACCGTAACGATGTCTATCTCCATGGGAGTCCTCCCAGAAGTAGAAGCCTCATCACCTGCAACATTAAAGTAAATTTAGGCCGCGTCACATGACGACAAGCCTTTGTTAAGGAGTTTTCGAGCCCTTGGAGCCCTGAAAACTGCCCTTTCCATGCCATCTTTGGTCATATTCCCGCCAACCCAATCACTCATGTGACAAATTGAGTCAAGTCAAGTCCATGTCAAAGCCTAGTTCCGGGTTCAAGCCGAAAATTCGGCAGCATTTCGTTATAACGGCGATTATGCCCTAGAAAGGTGCCCCGAAAAAGTTGTCACAAACCGAAATTCTGAGATGGCAAGAAGTTTACCCATCATCCAAGGATCCCAAATATCAAATTTCATCGCCAATGGGCAATCCTAAGGCTATTTTCGAAGCAATTTACGGTTCAGCTGTGAAACCGTCTCAAAATTCGCTCAAGGGCTCAAAACTCGATGAAAATTCAAAGCAAATACATGGTTATGTTCCTAACATTGCCTACTATCCATTTCTAACATAAATTTGGCAAAACAAATCCATTTGGGGGAAAAGCCCCAAATTTTCGATCAAAAGGGTCGAAAACCCTAATTCTCGCGGTTCAAAATTCGACAAATGTAAATGATTAATGCAAGATTGGGACACATACCTCGATTAGTCATGTTTAATGCAAGCTTTTGAATCAAACCTCGACGGAAATGGTGAAGATTTGAGAGAGAAATTGAAGGAAATGTGTTTCGAAATAATGAAATATAACCCGTCTGATTTCGCGTATTTACGCGGAAATAGCCAATTTGGGGAAAAGACGCAGCAGGCGCTGCGCCTCTTCCAAGAGACGCAGCTCTTGCTGCGCCTCTTCCTTGTGTTCCATCCATGCGAATTTTCGAAAATTCGTTATGAGTTCGTTATTAGTGGGCCCATCTTTGGTGCGCCTCTTCTTCAACGATGTTATGTTCTTTTGGTCTGTTCCGACGATTTTCTTTCGTTCCGACCCGCATTTTGTCCAGCGCGACAGTATTTTGTAGTATTATCCAAGATCATTTTATCCCGCGCAGCAGTATTTTGCAGTATTGCTCAAATCCTCTTATCCGGCGCAGTAGTATTTTGCAGTACTGCTCATTCAAGGTTTCTCTCACGACGATCAAGATGTTCCTAATCGTCTGTCCCCAGCGCAGTAGTATTTTGCAGTACTGCTCACTCGAGATTCCTTCCGCGACGATCCAGATGTTCCTAGTCGTCACAATATTTCCCAGCAACAGTTTGTTTGAGACCGGCGCAAGCAGATTCAACCTCAAATTTCGCCAGAGTTCGCTTGAGACCGACGCAAGCGGATTCCCCAGCAGTTTCTACCGACGTCCCGTCGCTTTCAATATTTCTCGTTTCCCCGCGAAGTTCGACCGAGTCTCAGGTATGATCTCTCCTTATGGCTGGCGAGCTTCCTTACGTAGTCTAATGGACTTTAAACGACCCTCCCCGATAGTCGACAGACTCTAAAATGTTCCCGACGATAGGTCCTTGGCACAGACCCCTTGAGCCGCCTCGCGTCGCCATAGTCGTCAGGTTGTAATCTTTGATTGACCTGATGGCTGTACTTTGACTTTCGCCTTGTCCAAGCCTCAGTCAAAGTGGGGGCTCTGTAGACACCTCGTTTCTGCACCTCCCGCAAACCACCCGGTGATGATTGGGCCGCATGTTTGATTCGCGGAACGATTTGTGACAGTTCGTAAGATTATCGTCAAGTGTTTGCTCAAATATTAATGTCAACCTCTTAGTTGTCATCTACGTCCCGATACGGTCGTTTTGGCGAATTAGAGTATATTCGAGTCCGGGTCAAAAACCGTCTCCATTTTCTGATAACTGTTAAATCCCGAGTCAGAATGTTCTGGAATGTTCCGGATATTTCTATTCCATATTTTACAAATTTTATCTTTTGGCAAATAATATCCCGTAATATTCATAAGATAATCGAATTATTTCCGTCCTACCATAACTCAAACGCGGAAATCTTTCTTCAAATAGAGAGGAAACCTCACGGGAACAGACGCAGCAGTCTTTGCGCCTCTTCCAAGGGACGCAGTGATCGCTGCGCGCCTCTTCCCAGGCCCTTCTTTGCATGATTTACGTATCTTTTTTATATCTTTCCGAGATTCACTTCCAAAGAGTCTCCGAAACCCTATTCCTCCACGTGATTAGTATAAATAGGAGCTTTCGTTCCTCATATTTCTCACGCGAGTGTCCGTCCTTCTCTTCTCCCTTTGCATTCTAGACTTCGTTCTTACTAATTGGCGCCTACGTGCTTGAACTTTCGACCACGTAAGCTCGGATCTTTCCGGGTACCAGCCTCTCCGTTGCATGACCGACCAATTTGACCAACTACACTCAATCAACTTAATTAATTAATCGTTTTCCTCTTACGAGGGCACTCTCTTTGCATTCGCGTCGAGCATCACTAGTCGATATCTTAGTTCATCTCGTTTCGTCAACATGTAAGTCTGAGGGTGTATAATCCTCTTTTATTTATTGTATTTTATTTATCGTAACGTCATTGTAAGGTTTATGTCGAATACACCGTTAAAATCGATTTCTAAAACCCTTTGTTAAAACCTGTTTTTTGCGGATTTCCAGTAGACAGACGTCGAGAAAAGACGCAGCAACTGCTGCGCCTATTCGAAGGAGCGCAGTTCCTGCTGCGCCTCTTCGTGAGGCTGCCGCAGTTCCTGCTTCTTTTCTTCTTCCTCGTCCTCTATAATTCGTCTTTGTTTATTTGTTTTTCACTTGTTTTCTTAAATTCTTCGTTCATCATCATTAATATTCACATGTACATTATTTATCATCATTAACATGCTTAATCCGTCTTTAAATCCGACTTAAATCTAATAATCCAATATTCGCGGGTTTTCGTCATTAAATTCAATTCCGGGTTGTAGAGATTCAATTTGTTCATATTGGGTTTCTGGAATTCGTCTTTGATATAGTTTGCATCTGTTTATTCACATGTTCATTGTATATTCGTCATATATCGTCATGTCTAACCTAGTTAATTGATTTCAATAGAGGACTCATTCATTAACATCGCTCCTTCTTGTAAATTAATTCGTTAATTCCGTCTCATCCATGTCTACTGTTTTTATGACTAATTCATATGTAATTAATGCATTAAATCACTTTCACCCGAGTCAATAATCTAATCAATCTTTAAATTCACCAATCGACATTAACGGTTTGCGATTCCGGCTTCACGCCTGAGAATTCACCCTTGGAGCAGACAAAGAATCTGCCGCGCCTCTTCCGAGGGCGCGCGCCCTCTTCTGTTCCAGGATGAGTTCTGCCTCTGAACTCCGTTTCTGCTTTGACCTAGTTTAATTAGGCTACGTATTAACTAACTAATATTCGTATTATCGCTAATTCCTGTTCGTTATTTCTTTTAATTTATTCTTTTATTCCTTTTTCTCAAATCATCCGTTTTAGCGGTATTTTCGACATAAATCGCCTAATCCAATGTAATTATTGTAATTTTCATTATTGTAATTTTCTTTATTGTATTTATCATTATTTCTTGTGTCATTTGTATGTTTTCACATGTAAATTAATATTAATTCCTACTTCGACCCAATTGTATGCTAATTAATTGTCAACCGACTTAGTCTAATTCTCACATGCTAGGATTAAAACTTGGATGTTGCATTGCATGCATATAGCCGACGATATATCAAGTACGAATAACTTCCCTAATCATTAGTAGAGGCCGCTATCGAGGCGGGCGGGATTAGGTGTTCGATCAAAAGAGCTTCCTAATACGTACCCTCACCCCTTACTCCTGATCTCTGTGAGCACCCGTGTTCATTGGCATCCACGAGAGTCATTCTAGACATAGAATGCTAAGGGTAACGATTGCTTAGTGTTCATGTCACTACTTTGTGTCTTGACATGACACGAGGTATTCGAACGGTTCCAATTTCCCATAAAAATTGGTGACGACTCCATACAAAATGCAAACGCTTGTCCCCGTTTCTCACCAAGCGCCCCCGTGGGCGGCCCGCTGTCCACACTTGCTAAAGTAGCCATGATTGTAGTAGTGGCAGAAACTGAAGTGTCTTTTTCAAAAGGCTGATTTTCTGCAATAAAACTGGCCTATGCAGCGTCAAGCGTATTCAAGTCTTCTGCTTGACAGACTCCCTTCTAAAAATTTTATCTAGCTCGGAAAGTCTTTTCTGGTTCAGAGTCGAATGGTACGAGCTCGGACCTCTGAGACCTGGGCATAAACAAAACACTAAAGAAAGGAATGAGAACAGTCTCAAGGAACTAATGTTCTCTGAGACGAGACAAACTAAAATAAGCAAACAGAAAATTGTTGCCTCCCCGGCAACGGCGCCAAAATTTGACAGGCTAAATCGCACACCTATCAAAAATCAAACAACCGACCTAAACTAATGCAGTAGAGGTATTCGGGATTGAATCCACAGGGAGACAAACGTGTTCTATCTGCTAATTATAAGTCTGTCTAAGTAAAAAATCTGGGGGTTTGATTGGTTTGTTTGTTATACTAAAGTAGTGAAAAGCAGAGAAATAAAGAGTAGAAAACGAGTCTAAAAATATAAGGGAAGATAGCTAGGATTGTCGGTTCACCATGGTCTAACAACGGTCAAAAGCAAGGGTCAAAGATCAGCATAAATATGGTGTGAAGGGTAATGAAAAGGTTCTCTCGGTCCGATATTCGCCCTAGAATGCTTCTAATATGCTCTCGCTCTCATTAGGGTATTCTATTGTTCGTAGCAGGTCTCACTCTCTCCAGTCTCTCGATCTAGGTCGGAATTTACCAGATTAAATAACTAGTCGCATGCATTCAACTAATTAAATAAGATTAATTGCTACGATTAACAATTCAAACACGATAGTTACACCAGATCTAATATCCTAATTAAATACCGTCACATAATCATGGACCCCCTAAATCCCAGCATAAGGAAATTAGCTACGCATAGTTGTAATGATTAAATTAGCAATAACAATGGAAATTAAACTAAACATAACGATGAGATGTAAATAGCAATCTAGCATAAAACTCGCAACTAATAAAGAAGAACAATAAAAGCAAAACAATAAGAATTAAGAACTTGAAAAACGAAGGTTAATTAATTACCGAAATAAAGAAAGAAGATTGCAAAGTTTTCGATCTGAGAATTCCAAAGCCAAATAACGTCTAAGAGTGTTTTTGCCAAAAGTAAAGATGACCTAAAATTGTTCTCAGTTTGTCTTTATATGAAGATAGCTAATATTTATTTAATTAAACAACTAATGGGCCGAATTAACAACTAAATCAATACGGCCTAATATGCAAAACAGTCGATCGACTTTTCTTCTGAGCATACTAGTCGATCGACCAAATAGGCCTGTCGATCGACTTTTTCTTCTAACATAACCAGTTGATCGACCAAATAAGGCTGTCGATCGACTTTTCTGGGGAAACAGCAGCGTCTAATCCTCACTCTGGCATGCTTCCTCACGTCTTCACGCATTCCAACGTGATTTCTCCCAAGCTTAACTTCAATAGTATCCAAAATGTGACTTTAGAGGCGGGTTTTGGCTTGTTTATACTTCTTCGGGTCCAAATCTGCAATGAATACAAAATAATACAAAGTAGCAAATTCATGGGAGAATAGTACTTATGCTACTCAAAATAGCATAGAAATGCGTGCACATGAATATAATAAATGTATGAAATAGGCACGCATCACCTATGTGTGTAGTAAACCGTCTTAAATAGTTAGGGTGCTCGATCGAGTAGACCCAAGTCACTAGCTCGAGCAACCCATTGGTAAATTAAAGGGAAATCATAAGAATAGAGAAAAGTTCCTGATGTCACCTACCAACTCAAACGAGTAAGAAGAATACTCGATTGAGTAGATGGTGCTCGATCGAGTAAGACTTCCTTACTAGATCGAGCAACCTGATTTTTACAGCAGCATGTTTTGTTTTATTCCTTAAGTTGGAGATGTTATTATATTATTATTCTAATCTTTCTTAAACCCGCCCTAATCTACTCAAACATTATTTAACCCCATATTATCAGACTTGAAACCCTTTTCGGCTAATTACAGAGAAAAGAGATCTTGTGCAAATCGATTTTGGGGATTTTCTTCTTAGCAAGCTAATTTGATTTTCGATTGTTGTAAGTCCTTTAATTCAAGCTTTAAATCATTAATCTAGTGTTAATTCCCTAATTTATATTGGTATATTAGATTGAAACTAAACCCTAAACTTGGGGTTTGGGGAAACTAGTCAAATATCGATTAGATTGAATGAACTATGTGGTGACTGTATGAATTACGTTTTGTAAGTAATGATTTTATAGAGGATCATTATTAAATTGGTTTGTGCACTCGGATTTGCTAAAAGGTAGGGATATTCTCTACTCACTTGTGTAATCGTAATTTATTGTCTTAAGATGAATTGAATATGTTGTTCTTAGCATTGCGGATGATATATTGAATGGTTGTATGAATATTACTATTTTGCGAGTATTGAATTGAGATGCGAACATGTGCGTGGATATCGATCAGTACGTTGTCGAGGAGGTTTTACTATCGATTATGAGGATGTAATGGGATGTTGTCTAGGGGGTTGTACCACGATGGAGTTATGGCACAGTGTTGAGGGGTTGTGCTACGATGATGTTGCTTCGACGGTTGGCACGTATGAGACTTGAGACCAGGTTGTTATCAGTTATTGTGTTTGTTTCTTTGTTGTTGTTGCCATTCATTAATGCTAATATTGTTAATGATATCATGTGCGTTGCGTTATTGTGTTAAAACTATTTTATAACTTTTGCGGTGATCCATTTAATATTTTGGTCAAATGGTGAGCAGCGAGTCTTACAGGTACTGTTTTGTTAGTTGTGGTTGTGGCTGTTGTTGGGTCCAGACGAGATAAGTACAACCGTAGGAGTCAGACACAGATTAGTCAATAGTTGTCATTTAATTAATAAAGTCTTCCGCTATAATAAATAGTCATTTAGTTAATGGTTTTTGGATTTGTAAGACAGTTTAAGACATTTTAATTATGTTTATATAATAAAGATTTAAATTACTCTTCTATTGTTGTTTTGATATGTACTACATCGGGCAACCGAGATGGTAACGCCCTTATTTATCTTAAAAAGTCTTGCTAAAGGCTCTTGGGTGAATGGTGGTGTGACAATGTGTTGTTAGGAAAATTGCATTAGCTAATGTGGCATGTAAAATGTTAGTTGCATCCATTTTAGATTGTATATATGCTAGTTGCATTCATGGCATGTAGTTGCAAAATTTTTTTGCAAATGCCTAATTAGGTCATTATAGATACTTTTTCTATTTTGAACCTGTCATTTAGATAGTGTAATACTAGTGTCTTTTGACCCATGCGCTAAAGCATAGTCAAGAGTTTGCACTTGACCACTTGATCAACCCAAATGATGTGAAAACTCCTTGGTTGCCGTGAATTCCAAGTTGACCTCTGAGCCTTGAAACTATCAATTTTGCCATTTACATTCTCATGCTCACAAATGCTACAAAAGGGAAACCTGCACAAACAAACAAAATTGAGTTCAAATCAAAAATCAAAAAATTTGTTTGCAAAATGTTTTATTTTACTATGTCATAGCTTTGGGACTGTAATTGCGACTTCTAAGCTTTTGTAGAGCACTCTCACTACATACAGGGTCGCTCTTGAGCCGCTTATGCGGGGATTTGCTTGTTGTTGGTCCATACCACACACCCTTAGCTAAACAATCATGTCTATCAAAGTCAAATCCAACGTTGTCAAAAAGAAACAACCAAGCAAACATCCAAAAAAACAAGCAATAGATACTCACGATATCATGTTCTTCCTTATCTTCAAGATGGTTTCACTCATTTATGGTTTCTTGGTAAAGAGGGACAACCCTTCCTCTCACCTAGGTGAGAGAAGGTATTCACACAAACCTATAGTGTTTTCTAATGTCACGGGATCTACATTCCATTTCCGCTTTATCGCCCTTGATGAAGCACCTTAGTAGTTGAGGGCAAAAGTATATTAGTGTAACGGCATTTGGAGGTGACTTGTTTCTATTATCTTAGACTTAGTACTTCGTAAAACTAGTGCCTACAGTGGAGTATACACACTCATATCGGTCCCTTTTAGTTGATTTCGTCACTTAGATGAGAAAAGTGACTATTATTTTGTAGATGCATCCTATTTGATTTTGTGTGCTTATATGATGGATGTATCGAAGTTTTGGCAAGACTTCATTTGCCTTGAAGAAGGTATTCTACCTCTTGAATGTCTTGTTGTGAGTTGAAAGGGCGAAGCTAATTGCCTTGTATCGGATATACTATTAGGTTAGTTTTAATAAAGGTCCTAGTCTTAGTCACCTCTTTACTCGAGGACGAGTAAAGGTTCACTTTGCGGATATTTGATGTGGTTACAATTTACGCACTTTTAACTCCTTAACCGACCTCATTTTGCATGATAATTGTGCTTATTAATGTCATTTATGGTGTCATTTGCTTTGTATTTGTTATCTTGTGCATTTTAATTGGTTTTGTAGCAAATAAGCCAATTAGGGCAATTTTGACACGATTTTAGGCATAAACGAGGGCAAATCAACACCCTGGAAGACTAGCAATAAGAGAATGCCAAGGACCAAGGACCAATGACTCATATTACAAGGCCGGTTTGAGGTCTCCACATACTAGTTAGGGCGAGCTAGGTGAGCTTCACAAGCTGAGTTGGAGGGCAGGGATTATCAAGAAGGAGGTTCTACAAGCCAGCTTGGGCGAGCTGGATTGTCGGGGAAGTCCCAATCCGCACGTATTTATTCCTAATCTCGCTTAAGCACAACTAAAGAACAGTTTCAGGAGCACACTCACAAATGTATCACCTGTCATGGGTACAACATCCCAATTTGAATAGTTTTTCCTTGATGTTCAATCCCTTATTCATGATCCAAGAGATGATGGAGTGTTTAGGGACATTCTAGCTATTCCATATCATTTTGTACCAAGTTGGCTTTGCCTGTTTTGGTCTGAGCCAGTCATACGGTATTTGTTTAAGTTATCTAATGGGCTTGGTGTGTTGCCAACCCTAGTTCCATAATTTGTATAAATAAACGTTTGAGATGAAATGAGAAAGACGCAGTATTATTTCGTTTCTTAATTGTTCTCTTAGGAGTATGACATGTTGATGTGAATATAAAATAACATGATGATGCGCTGGAAACTAAAGAACATTCGCACAGATTAATTCTGAAACTCGTTAGATCCCTGGAGAAAAAGATGGACCAACATCTTGGCATCTTCAGTTGTTTGATACGATCATTGTACAATCCAAAACTTTCATATTTTACATCATTTTCAATTTGAACATTCCCCCAGAATACAAAGCATTTACAGTTCAAGACATGTATCAGTGGATCGACAACTTTGGTCCTATAGATCACCCTACAATCCTTGAGGCCTACGTTACTTAAATCCTCGTATTACATCATGTACCAACGTCCAATACACTCCGTTATAAGCATTGTCACTCGCCCTCAGACACTTCATTTTAAACCAATATCATGAGTGTTTTTTTTTTTGTAGAATAGCTGAGTCCGTCTCTTAGATACAAACATGTGTCGAATACTAAATTACTGGTAACCGAGTCCCGAGTAATATAAAGCAAGGGTCATTGGCTTGAAGAACATTGCTTATTCCGAAATTCAGTGGACAACAAAGTATTCATTAGCTTCTCAAGCCTAGCAACTCCCGGCCCAGGACTAAAAACAGAATAGTTACCTCGTAACAAACAAGGGTCAGCTCCATTAGAAGAGCTTCCAGTACACCATGCACCTAGCGCAAATCTATTTGTGCGGTTTAAGAGCTCTCTGTCAATTTTGTCAAGGACAAGATCATCACGTGCAAATTTACGAGCAAAAAGAGCACCACTTTTAACCATTTTGTCAAAGTCCTTCATAGACAGAACCCGAGGGTGTTGTTTTGGAGGACTGTCCCAAGCAATATAATGAAGGTCATGCCCTATTGCTGTGTTTCGGAAGTTTTCAGTGTTGCAAATTACAGTATGAAAGTAGCCTTCAGGGGAAGAGATGAAGTTGGTGAAGTAGAGTAGGGCTGTTCTTGGGAAATTGTCCCATCCCCATATACAGTATTCAACAAATGATCGAGTGAGTACTGCCCATGCTGAACCTGCAAGTATAAAAATAAAAAAGTCAAAACTATAGTAATATGTTTTCTTTCAGGAAATTGTAGCCCAGAATACTATGCCTCATTGAATTAGCAGTCGAACTCTTTTCAAGAGAGAGAGAAGTAAACATCTTTCCCCCAATTAGGACAAAAGGTATTCCTCTACTTCTTTTGGTGTAAGGGAGCTAATCACAGTTTTGATGCTGGGTGATTTCGTACCTATTCTTAAACACGGAGTATAATTTACCAATGACTGCATCAGCAAGGACATGTGCCTACGCCTCTCCTTATATGGTTGGCGGTTGCTCAATCATATAGCAGAGTAAAAGAGAATGAAAGTTACAATATTTTGCCTGTAGTTAAACCCAACCATACATCCAGGCGACGATGCCTAATGATTCTAAAAACAAGTCACAGTGGATTCAAATTTTCAACCAAGAACTAGGCCAAGACATTTTCAGTAACTAATACTCTATGGTGGAAAAAAAAACATCTTACGTATGACACTAGAAACTTAAAAAAATGGTTTGTGACTATACCCTACTACTAATGAAAGATGGTTTTACACAAATATTTATGTTCTCGATGAAATAAATATTGTCAACAAAGTACAAACACACATTCATTTTCGTAAGACTTTAGAAAAAGAATTCAGCCATTTCATGCTGAAAAGGGAGTTTGTGATCAGGTGGAGATTCATTAGCAATAAAAACACGACCATCCTCGGAGCAGCGCCTCAAACATAGGGAAGTTCATTGAACCCAAACGCCTCAACGACGTCGTTGAATTCACTAGCAGATGAAACTTGAAACCCACAGAAAAGAATTGCGCCAGATGAGATTACGCGGGAGTTGGCCATTATTTGGGGTATTTAATTGAATCTGTGAAACTGGAATTATCAGTTATGTTGTGTGTTGAGGTTAGAATAAGAGGAAATTGGGAGTAGGGTTCTTGTTCAGGTAGTTGGGTTTTCTGTGAATGATGATGATTCTGCCATTTTTGTGAGTTAATTATAGGAGTAAGATGTATGGTGTGGAAGGGTGAAAGGCGTCTGGTGGAGTTTATTCAGTATGGACCGTTGTGCGTCTGTATTCATGTTGATTAATTCGTCGGTCTTTAGTGAGACAATCTAAGTTGAAATACTCCTTTTAAAATTGACAACATAAACTAGTCGCCACCCACTTCTCAGTAGCAAACGTTTGAAAAATGGTTAAATACGGAATATATATTCATACATTTTGGTAGAACATGAGTTTTCTCATACTTAAATCTTAGTTTGTTGGCATCAGAAGTTTTAGCTTCCAAAGTGATGTCTACACCTATTAAGGTATATCACTACTGACCAGACCTTCGCATGAGGGGGTGTGTACAGGTATGAAACCATCAATGAAGTCTATCAACCAGCATTGACTTTTTGTTGAGATGGTTCTCTCACAATAACTACATGGTTAAGCGACATTTCTAATTTTTCCTCATGTGCCCTGTAAATTATTCCTTCGAGTAACATATCATGAAAGCTTCCTCAGATAGAAATTGGACACACAACTAGAATGATAATTTAGCCATCTGCTGACATGTTATGAAGCTAATAAAAAGACCTAATTAACTAAGAGAAGTTTTGAATTTACTCATAGTAGTATAAAATTTCTGTGATACATACCAGTAAATAAATTGAATGCAGTGGGGAGAGATCGACGTTGGGTAGTATGGGCGAGATCATATTTTTTGGACAAGTACAGCCCAGGATCAACAACAATGGGTCTAGCCCTTTGGTTCCTGCAGTTTGATGTGTTTTTATAATTAAGACTTAAGAGCCAATGATGAAAAGGTCAATGAAAGAGTTCCTACAGAAAGCATACTCACAGTTTCCACCCAGCTACCATAGGCATATGTTCAATAAAATTGAGATTCCGTGACAAATTGGAGAAGACATGAAGTATATCTGCACAATGAAACCATCAAATATTAGACAAAATTCCATACTTCTGCTGCAAAACAGCAAGCTTAGAACATCTACAAATTACTATGGGGACAAGAAAAGTAATGTAGAATATTTGGATACAGTGGATATATTTTACTACTCTCTCCATCTTGTACTAAACTTCAAATTTGACTTTTCGGCCAAGTTCCAAGAAATACGATACTGAATATTTACATCTATTAAAAAAATTCACAACATACAGGAATATAAATACGTAAAGTAATCTCAGAGTGTCATCTTAAAGACTCGTAAAGTCAAAGGAGATGTGTCTGAGATGGAAAGAGTATAACCCGTATCTCATATTGAACTTTACACAGTAGCGAGTTAATTGTGGCTGCGCCTCTCTACTACAAGACTACAGTCTCACTTAAAATACCCCTTTATTATATAATTAATAATTAATCCGATAAATAAGTATATTCGATAATATTCTAGAGATGCATACATACGCTTGGTGCATCATCGCTACACATATACATCAATAATCCTCTCATACATATACCATCATACATATTATTTTTCTTGCAAATATAACATTCCCCACATTTTGGAGCATGAAAATCTCACTCTATTCAGGCGAACAGTAAGGGTGTGTTTGGATAGCAAAAGTGGAGGGAAAGAGAGGGGAGGGGGAAGGAGGGAAGGGAAAGTGAGAGAAGGGAAGAGGAGGAGGAATGGGGAGTGGGTGCTTGGATACAATTTCCCTCCAAATCTTGCCTATTGTGGAGAGATTTTGATTAGGCTTGGAGGAGGAAAATTGAATCCCTCCAAATCACTCCCCCTCCATTTCCCTCCACCCTCATTTGCTATCCAAACAGGGGATTTTAAATCCCCTATTCTCCCTCCCTTTCTTTTCCCTCCAAATCTTTCAATCCAAACACACCCTAAGGGTGTGTTTGGATAGCAAAAATGGAGGTAAAGGAAGGGGAGGGGGAAGGAGGGAAGGGAAAGGGAGAGAAGAGAAGGGGAGGGGGAATGGAGTGTGGGTGTTTGGATACAATTTCCCTCCAGATCTTGCCTATTGTGGAGAGATTTTGATTAGGCTTGTAGGAGGAAAATTGGATCCCTTCAAATCTCTCTCCCTCCATTTCCCTCCACCCTCATTTGCTATCCAAACAAGGGATTTTAAATCCCGTACTCTCCCTCCCTTTTTTTTCCCTCCAAATCCCTCAATCCAAACACACCCTAATTTCTTTGAAGGTGCTGATCATGACTACGTCTAGACATACTTGCACCGAGGCAGAAAGTTCACCTACATTGATGCATAGTCAACATCACCACTCATGCCTAGAAAACGGTGGTGATCATTATCTGTGGAGACAATCTAAGCAAGAAAGGTGCTGATTCTGTCTTCATTGAATCCCAGTTATTTCTTTAGTCTTCTCTCATTTGAGAACACCCTTATACATGTCTTTTGTCGCCACAATTGTAACACTTCTTTTCACTGATGCCCCTTTGTCATGATCCCTAAGACAATCTCATTTTCTTGATGGGTCCCTTCCCCCTAATAACTCTTCCTGACCAGTGCTTTAGCTGGACTTTGAAACATAGCTATTAACTATGGGATCATATATTATCCTTCACATAGTGGCTGCTTCATCCAAGGAAATCTTTTCCCTGTCCACAAATAATATCTAGAGTATGGGTTAATAGTTTTGCTAGTGAAGCAAACAACAGGACTTTAATCTAATCCAAGACCTTATCATTTACACTTCGCAGGTGGCACGCTAATTGATTGAAACGGTTTATTATCTCGGACCTTTCATTCCCTCCTCCATGCAAAGTTCCTATGGCTCCCATCGCAAGCACTAGAGATTTGCGAGAGACTTTAACACACAGATGCCCTTAAACATTTTCATCAAAACCTTTGAAGCTGTGTCGTGAAGAAAGTTATATCATACTTTTGGTAGCAAACTACAACCAAATTAAGCTTACTACATGCTCACTTCGCATTTTCTTAAATTAACATATTTAGCAGCTTCAAGAAGTTCACTGATATTTTGATGCACCACCATATCCTGACTCCTTATCACGAAAATCATTTTCTCGACGAAGGAAAGAACGTCAAATTTAGCATCATTCATTAGTACAAAATCTAAAATACAAAATCTCCTCTTGGCAAGGCATTTATATGCTCCTCACAAAAAGAAACAACTAACCTTACCTTTGATACCAAATATTAGGAAATTTGACCTTCGCGTAAAAAAGAAAAGCAAATGAAAGGGAATAATAAAGTAATTTGTATAACCATAGTGTATGCCATAATCCCCTATCAATAGTCTCATGAGCAAGGTTTAAAATCTTGACCGAGACATATCGTATCGCCCTTGTATCGGTATCGGAGGCGGCCGACACGAGATATCCGGAGATGTACCGGTAAATTAAAAATTGGAAAATATCGGTCGATATGACCAATTTATAAAGTGTAACGGCGAACTCGGTCCGATACGGTCTACGGTCTGCGATGAACCCGAGATGAACGAGTTGTAATTCATAGAGGCCAAATTTTGTAATGAAAAGCTCTTTAAAAGTTGTATAGCATTGGTTAAATTAATTATTAAAAATAGAATTAATCGTAACTTTATACTCCCTCCAATCCAATCCATTGGTAACATTTACTTTTAGGAGGTCAAAATTGGAAAATTTTGATCATAAATTCCGAAAAAACTATGAAACCTTGAAAACCGAAACTAACATATTTGGATTTGCAATGAAAAAGTCGTATCATAAAAATATATTTTTTTTTTTAGAAAAATGTCGTGTATAAATGAAGAAAAATACGGTTAAATTGTTGCCTCGAAGACCACCAATGGATCGGATTGGAGGGAGTATGAAATATCTACAAAAGCTTGTAAAATAAAAATCACTCCTGTAACAGCGATGACGATTCCACGACACCTTTACCGCAACCGATACCGTGATTTTAAACCATGCTCATGAGTACTAGTTTAGGAAGAACACATAACACACACACAAGAAGTACAAACCTAGGAACCACTGCCTGCCGTTTCGCTCATACTACTTTGAAGGAAACCAAACACAACACTTATTATCTTATTATTGGTAGAGAGTACACTTCTCTTGTACAATACTATTCAAAGTATCAAAGTACCAGTTACACATAGGATCCACTATGACAAACTTGAGAACAAACATAAATCAAATGCATTATCTCTACACAGGATTGTAATTAATCCTTGATAGGTAAATCTACTACTTAGCTACATGCACTATGCATATAACCAGTGGCGGACCTAAAAATTTTTTCCAAGAGGGGATAATCTAAACTGTAGATAAATACAAAATACCGTTTCTCGAGAAAAAGGGAAAATCTTCTATTATGTTAGAAAACATACTACGTTGCTAAATGAGGAATACTAACATCAATATTTGCATAGTTCAATGATAAATTGCCTCACCTCATCCATTCCCATGAGTTAGTTACTTAATTATATTGGATTACCAATAAAATGGGAGCAATTTCTATCTAGCATGAACAAGTGAAATTATTTGATAAAAAATGTATTTGTTTAACTAGAAGCACAAAAACATGGGAAATAATTTTAGAAGATGTAAACAACAATAAAGATAAATTAAGATTATAAACTACACATACTAACATACAAATCATAATGTTAAAGTGTTTCCCATTATTAACCTCCAATATGACCTTTCAAATACACGATCATGGTTTTATGTTTACCTTTCTTCAAATAATATTGTGACTTTGTTTCAAACACATTATTTACGCTTTTCTTTTCATACTTTGTCCCCGGAAAATCTATCTCACATTAGTATGATGTAAGGCCATCAGATTCGACTAAAAATTTCACTCGGCAACAAGTCTAATAAAAAATGAGGCCGAAAGACTTGCCTACTATGGATTGTTTTGATAAGTTTATTATGAAACTATCCCTCGTAGAATTTGATTTCTACTCCCTCCATTCAACTCCACAAGGCCATTATGCTTTATCACGTTTGCCAACGCGACTTTTACTCGGCAAATATCTTTAATTACGTATTTGCAAAAATTATAAAAGTTAGATATTTTTAATGTACTCTTAAAGACGAATCAAATAAGATCTCACATGAATATATTTTCACTTATGTATCGAGAGAAAATTGAAGTTGAATATCCGCTTGTGAATAGTGTGCAAAAGAGATAATAGCCTTGTGGAGTTGAATGGAGGGAGTAGCTTTTACAAACTCTTAAAACTCTAATCAAATAAATGGACATCTTGGATAGTAATAAATTCATGAGCTAATGAAGTTACATGAATGCATGGAGGAGAAGGCATGCTATGAAATATCTTGGACCACAAATCAAACTAACCACAAACAACAGAGATAATAGACTAGATAAGGAATAAAGCAAAGGGTGAACCTTATTCGAGGGTAGCCTACAAATGAAAATGTGAACCTTAGTGTGAGACGAAGGGAGTAATAATTACCTCTTTTGAGTAAAATAGAAACTTAAAGATGTGTAGAAGCACCAAGACGTGAAGATAAAATAGACAATGATTTAATTTCCTTTCTTTAGTGATTATAGCGTGGGTCTAGTTGGAAAGTGTACGTTGGATACAATTTCCATAAGCCAAACGCAACAAGAGCTAGCAATTCATTTAAACTCGGGTTTCATATTGGTGAAAGGCAAGCAGGGAACGACCATGGCCCTGTAAAGGGAAGATCCGCCTCTGCATACTAGTATAAATGTAGGGTTGTTCACTCGGTGGTCTGGACCGTACATTTCGTCCACAACTTGGTCGGGTTCATACTTGATTTGGTCCGGTCCATTGTCCGTCAGTATATGTCAGTTTGTTATTTCTGTAGGACCGGACCAAACAGCACACCGAACTACTTTCCAAACTATATTACTTTGTATGTACTATAATATGAAATACATGTGTTTTTAGAAAGGTTTAGATTTTGGTTAATTTAATGGTAGTTATAATTCACATGAACTATCTTTACCATTATTCTGGAAAATGGATTTAACATATCACGTAAGTTATTGTTTATTCAACACATTTGTAATGAAAACTAAATTTGGTCGGGTCCGATCAGGTCATATATATGGTCCCCCCCGGCGGTCTAGACCAATGTAAATATGCTTCGGTCTTCGGTACACCTTTTTTCCTTAGTTTGATCTTCGGTCCACCTAGTTTGGTCCAGTTTGGTCTCCCCTACATACATGTACCATGCCACCATCCTAGTCGTCGGCACCTAATGTATTCATTAAGTTACTAGTTATTTGATGAATATATATAACTAGTATAGATCCCGCGCGAGTGCGCGGTTTTTTAGATAGGAATATTAAAGAAAATAACAATTATACAACTGATATTTAACTCAATTTGAAATTTAATTGTAAAATTTATTATTAGTAATGTTTTGTATTAATCGGTGGAAAATAGAAAGTTCAGTATAATCCAGTTGTAGTTATAATAAAATAATGGAAGCCTAATTACAGATATGATATGATAAAAGCCCAATTATAGATATGATATAATGAAAGCCCAATTACAGGTAAATTCATTTAGGCGGGAAATTTTAGAGATCACTTATTCTTTTAGTATAAGGGGGATGGTTTCTAGCATTCATGACGCGGACGAATATACAAGGCCACAGGGGTAGTTACACAAATTTACTCCATTTTCCATAATTAGAGTGAAGCATAATTTCATCTTGCCACATCATCTTAAACAATCAAAAGTTCAAAACAAGAATGGTTAAGAAGAAATAACACCAAAAAAAATCCAATTATGTAACAAGTGGTAAGATGAAAAATGAATCAACTGAAAACTATTGTACAATTGATGGAAATTAATGATAGTTTGATAAGGTATAATACAGTAAAGGGAGTTGTTATGCACCATATGATGACATCATCTATAATATTGTGCATAATAAAAAATTCGGGGTAAAAGGTCAAAGGCAAATGAGAATATAATTGAGTTTTACGAGACTAAGATGGTTTGTAAAGGAGGGTAATTGTATCTTCCATGGAGGACGGCTGCTCTTATTATTTCTCATAATTTGGTAGTCATGTAGGCATGTAGTATGTGATATTTGACAAGATCGAAATAGCATCGCTAAAGGTGGTTGGCTTTACTAGCTTTAGGCCACAAAAGTACTTGTACATGAAAAAGGGTTCCTTAATGTCTTGTTAGAGTTTTTCTATAAGGTGCCCTCGTGTTTTACATTTCCTACATGGTAGCCCACTTTTCAGAAGCATACTCTCTCCATTTCGCTACGGTCCGATTTATCTTTTTGAGGTCAATGTTTTACAACTTTCCGGAAAATTATAATTTGAACCAGGAAAAAGTAATATATAAATGCTTAACACTAAGGTGAAAGGAGACCCTAAAAGTCAAGCAAGAAGATCTTAGTGAAATGGAGGGAGTACATGGTACCCCTGAGTTTACATATTAACACTCAGCCGTCTCCAACCGTTAAATCTCCGTCAATGTTTCCATTAATTTCCCCTCACCTCTTCATGTACCAATAGTCATCTTGTTCACCCACATCTTCATCTTCTTTATATTATTCCCTCACCATCTTCGCCCATTATTCAATTCATCTCCCCCACATAGTCCCCTTCACTTCCACATCATTGTTTTTTCTTCAAACCTCATTTTCAATGTCTGAACTCTCAAGCAAATGAAGATTTTGGGGGACAAATTGTGAATGGTTTTTTTTTTTTTAATTAACGCTTAAATTTCTGAACACACCCAAAAGATTCAATCTTTACTAACCTTTATAATAAAAATTCACAATTAGATGCCAAGAAAGAAACCCAAAATCAGAACTGAAACAATTTAATTAGAAGTTGATGTAACAAATACAGTATCTGAGATTAAATGAGAAGCAATTAGGGGTTGTAAACGGCAATTGAATACATAACTAACGTCATCCAAATCGCAATCAAGAACAAAGTTTTCATCTATTATAAAGGTGTAAGTATATAACTAAAAAAGATGGATTTTTTTTTGACACATTTCTGGTTAATGTACCCAAATTTCCTGGAAAATGAAAGAAAATGGGGTGGGCTACAGAGAAAAGGTAAACGTCTTTTTAATAGTCTTTATGAGTTAAGGTTGACAGAAGATGAATATTGATGGATGAAAAAGATGAAGAGTTGGGGGAAGAAGATGAAGAGTGTTAGATGAAGAGATGAGGGTGGTGAAAAGTTGTGAATTAATGGAAAAATTGAAGAGCATTTAACGATTGGGCATGCCACGCCTGAGGGTTATTAGGTAAACTAAGAGGTACTATTTTTCTTAAAATGTAATAACACGAGGTACCATGTAGAAAAACTAATGTTATCTTATTAAGTAGCGAGTACATGATAAAAAGAGCTTTGCTACAAGCGATGGTTGTTTCTCTTAATAATTAAGGATTACAGTTATACAAGATAGAGTTGAAATGTGAGCTGTTGCTGATTTCCAAAGTCAATAGTCAGGAACTGGCTAATCCAAACAAAAAATGACAACACACAACTAGCTTTCTTTTTTAACCACAAGATCAACATAGACCTTGAAAATAGCTTTCTTTTTAACATAATTTCAACATGTCAAGGACAATAGCTAGGGCCTCAAAATTGCTTGAAAGGTTACCGAATAGAAAGCATCGATTAAAAAGAGTTAGCAGCAAACATAATGCTGAAATCTAATCAGGAATTCAAGTATGAAGAATAAAAAGCAACTAAGGAAGTAGTGAACTAACCATCTTGGGTCATGAGAGGATAATCTGAAGCGCTGAGGTTGATAAACCAGTCCCAGTTCAAACTCTCTCTCAGCAAAATAGAAATAGCTTGCAGAGTAGAGGCAACCATAGTTGGGCCTTTATAAGTTACTAAATTTGATTTATCCATGACGCGCACATTCTCCACTTGACGAAAAGTGGGATCACCCTTGACAGACATCGTCAAGTCCAATCTTTCCCTGGGAGGAGATTCAAAATCCATGTGCAGAACATATTGATTTCTAGGATGATAAACCGCCTGCAAAACTCTCATGATTCTATGACTATCACCCTTGGTACCCGAAATAAGATAAGCAAACCGTGGTGGATCATGATTCGAATTCCGTGTTGAATCTAAAGATCTGTTGATATCATCTTCTACATAATAGGTATCAGTGTGTTGTTGTTGTTGTTGAGATTCTGAAATCGCTAAAGCATCCAACTGTGATGCTGCATCCTCATCATAATTAGGTGAATATACCCCGAATAAAGCAGCTAGCACAAGAGTGAGGGAGACGAACAAACTCGTAATGAAGGGAATTAACCACTTCCTATCACTAAACATCCTATTGGAATGTGGATTCACATTCTTCCTCATAGCCATTAAGAACAAGTAAATAAAACAAGTAAATAGAAGAATAACCAGCTAGCTTATCATTTATTCAACGAATTCAATTGCAATCCAATTTCTGAAACCATGAAACAACTTAGACATTCATCCAACGCCGCCAAAAACCAAGCATTAATCCACATATATCTTTGAATAAGCTGAAATTACTAGTAGTATAATAATTTAAGCTCTCTTGCACAACTAGGATCTTCCAAAATCACAAAAAATAAATTGACCCAAGTCGATTCATTCAAGTAACTTTGATGTCCTCAGAAGAGATTCAAAACCCAACAAAAACAGTATGAGAAAGGAGTACAAATCTGACAACAATTATGAAAGAACAAACCTAAAGACTTTTTATTAGATCTAATCATAATACAAAAACAAGGGGTTAAAAAAAGTAAAATGGGTAAATATACACACTGTAAAGGAAACTTTCATGTGGAAACTTGTAAGGAAAGCGAAATAGAAGGATGATAAAATGGTAGTCTAAAACAAAAAAAATTAGCACAATAGGGTTTTGTTGAAAGTTATTACTCAAAATGGGTCCACGTCACACCCGAACCTATACTTGTATTCAAGTCGCTTTCCCGCTAAGCGACTACGTGTTGGGTGACATGAAATTACAGTTGCTTTTAAGGGCCAGCTATTTTAGCCCAAGTCGCTTAGGGGCCCAGCGACTACACTATTTTGCAAAAAAAAAAAAAAAAAATAATAGAAAAATGATCCTAACAGGAATCGAACCCATGGGGGTTGACAATTATATTAATAATCCACTAACCACTGTACCAGGCGGAGACTTATGCTGTAATTAGCGCAGCAATTTATTTATTCTTGTACTCGTAATCGCTGGTCTTATTTTATACTGCGTTTATCATCTTTCAAGCGCTTTAAATAATCAAGAGATAACTTTCGTTCTGGTGGTCGAGGTGATTGTTCAAAGAGTTTGACGCGGGTTCGATTCCTTCATAATGCAATATTAGTTTTTTTTTTTTTTCCCAAAAATACTATTAAGTCGCTCACCGGGTGAGCGTTTTCAACTCAAATCGTTGTCCGGCTAAGCGACTATAATCCGGAACCTAACTCCACCAAAACCGAGCCTACGTGGACCCATTTTTGGTAATTACTTTCAAAGTCACCCCATTTCGTCAATTTGTTTGTTATTAAACCCCATTTTGGAAAAACATTCGTATTTATTATTAAATCAGGTTGCCCCAAACGTGGGGGAGAGAAGACTGAAGAGTAGAGAAGAGAGGGGTAGACAAGTTGACTAAGATGAGACACAAACTCGTAAGTGTGGGGACGTCGCCCGTGGGGCTTCCCGTAGATTTCACTGTTACACCATCTAAATTCTTTTTTTTTTTTTTTTTTTTTTTTTCTTTTTTTTTTTTTTTTGACAATCGGGTTAATGAGACCTACATAATAATAGCACGCTTAGCTAACCTATGAGCGGCTTTATTACAAATTCTAGGAACATAAGCAAAAGTAACACAATGAAAGTTTGCCGCTAGATCGGTAATATCGTCAATAGTGTTCCTTGTCCAATGTTTGAGTTGAGAGAGCCGTAGGACTTGGGCAAGAACCTGTAGACAATCAGAGAAAATGTTAATATGGAGGATGTTGCGCGAGAGCGCCCACTTTAAGGCTTCCCTAATTGCCAAAACTTCCGCTTGTTCAGCATTCTCCGCCATTCCTTTGATACAGAATTCAGAAACAATATCATTATCAAAAAGGATGCATCCGCCAAACCCAAAGACAAACTCCTTAGACCACGCCGCATCCACATAAATATGAGACCGAGAGCAACTCATAGAACTCTGAATCAGAGGAAAGGGTTCTCCATTCCTAAGATTAGTCAAGTCCTCCTCCATCAGTGTTTGGGGAGCTATGGACCCGGGTTTTCCATCTTCAGCAGAAAGAGCTAAGTTAAGGGAGTCTTGATAAAGAAAGATAGCACAATAGGGGAGCACTCGGTACTGTCAAAAATCCTTCTGCACCTTACCACCCAAATAGTCCAAAAGGTACACAAAAAGGAGAGACAAGCCTCAAGCTTATTATCAGCCTTAAAAAGAACAGAAAGCCAATTGTAAACCCAAGACCGGAGACTCAAAATATCCCCTGATTGTGCCCTAATCCCCAGGAGACTTCCAGTCCAAACTCTGTTAGCAAACGAACAGTCCCGGAAAAAGGTGTTCCGGTGATTCCGTTTCTTGTGAATCACAAAGCACGCAAGTAAAAGGACCATCAAAGCCCCTCCTAAGGAATCCTTCCCCAGTGGGCATCGATTCCGTGAGAAGTTTCCATAAGAGAATGATCCAGCTTTTCGGCCCTGGCAGGTTCCAAAGGATTTTTTGAAAGACACCCATATATGCAAAGCAGAACTCTTGATCGGTCCTTCGGGAAGTCAAGTGTTCCAAGATTTTGAAGAGCAATGTGATAGCCAATCTTAACTGAGTAATTCCCAGATGACGAGGCAGACCAATAGAAAGTGTCGCTGCCTTCAGAGTATCGAAGTGGAATAGCAAGAATGTCCTTAATGGAAGTTTCGTCAAAAGACAAAGACACAAGTCTATGGTCCCACCTGTTGTTGTCACAAATAAGATCTTTGATTCTCAAATTACACAAGTTGGGTGAATCAGTAAGAAGCTCAACACATCGTGGCCTCGGCACCGTTCCATGAACCCATTTAGTATTCCAAACACCAAGGTCAGACAATGGGGAGAAGTTCCACGCTAAATGGGGTTTGATGAGTTGAAGGCCCTAAACTATACCTGTCCATCCCCACGAAGAATTACTCTTGCCATCGTTAAAGAGCAGATCACCTTCACACCACTTTAGGCCATATTTAGCACCAATAGACTTACAGAGAATATAATCTGGGTGGGTGATCATTCTCCATCCAATCTTTGCTAGAAGTGCTTGATTGAACTCCTTCATACGTCTAATACCCAGACCACCATTCCTTTGGGGTTGACTTAGGAAAAGTCTACTACACCAACTAATAGAGGGAGATTTCTTATGGCCCGCCCACCAAAAATGTGACAAAATAGCATCTAATCTTTTTGTCACACTTACCGGTATTTTGAATACCGATAGAAAGTAAACCGAGAGGAAGGACAAGACAGAAGAAATCAAAGCCAATCTACCCGCCGGCGATAGAAGAATGTAATTCCATGAAGATAATCGCTTCCTAACCTTATCAATGATAAACTCAAAAATTTCCCTTTTACTTTTATTCCCACCTGAGAGTCCCACGTCCGTAGGAATACCCAAGTAGGATCCCAAATTAGTGCCACACGGTATATTGAAGGTTTTCAAGCATTTTCGAGCAAAAGACAGACTAGAGCTCGAACTTAACATCATAGAAGACTTATTATCATTAATAACCTGGCCGGAGGCATGACAATAATCCTTAATAACTTTGTCAAGGCTTTCGCAACTCTTAGAATTACCTTCAATAAAAAGCATAGAATCATCCGCAAAAAGCATATGGGAGATAGGTATACTATTTCTGCTGATCTTTATTCCTCGTATAATCCCCTCCTTCTCCATGCGTAGAATGTTTAACGAGAGAATTTTCGTGCACATAACAAAAATATAAGGGGAAAGAGGATCGCCCTGACGAAGGCCGCACCTCGGGTGGATACGTCTTGAAGGAACTCCATTTACCAGAATTTCATAAGACACCGTCGTGATACACTTCATAATCAGCTAAATGAAATTAGGAGTGAATCCCATCAAGAGAAGCGTACCTCTGATAAAGTTCCAGTCCAACCGATCATAGGCTTTACTCATATCAGCTTTAAAGGCCATCCTACCCATCCTACCACTTCTAGATGAAGAAATTTTGTGTAATATTTCATTTGTAATTAAAATATTATCACCAATATTCCTCCCAGGAACAAAAGCATTTTGAAAGTCACCCACTAGTTTTCCCATGTACTTTTTCAATCGGTTAGTGATACATCTAGTAATGACTTTCATTATAACATTGCATAAGCTAATCGGTCGGAAGTTATCAATCAAGTTTTTAGGGGCACTAGATTTCGGGATAAGAACTAAGAAAGTCTTATTCGAAATTCGTGAGCTATTACCATTGAGGATAGCCAAAACAGTCCCAACAACATCATGCTTAATAAAATGCCAACACTTATGGAAGAAGATAGCAGAATACCATCGGTCCCTGATATTTTAACGGACCAAGTTGAAACACACCGCATTTAACCTCCTTAGGGGTAAAGCGAATGCCAAGTGCATCTTTATCATCGGAGAAAGGAACTCTTTATTAATACTTTTGAACAAATTTTTCACAAGAAGGCGGTACTCAGTAAAATTGATCTGATTTGCTCCTTCCTGAAAGAGTCTAGAGTAGAATTGGACAAATAAACCCTTAATACCCTCACTGTCAAAATTCCACTCCCCATTATCCATTTTAATCCCAGCAATGTAATTCTTGCCTGCCCTACCCTTAACCCAATTAAAGAAATACTTGGAGCATGTATCTCCCTCGGTGTTCCATTTCATCTTGGCCCTTTGTTTCCAATATTTAGCCGAGACTTTAGCATACTCCACTTGACTAGCATATGCAGAGGTGAAAGTTCGAGTCACTCCTTTCGTCTCAATTTCGTGGAGCCCTTCGACCAAATTGTCATCAAAATCACTCCATTTCTTATTCCATTCTTTCCTCTTGGAAATAGACCAAAGACGCATACAATTTCTAACTCTTGATAACTTACGTATCATTCTGACGGTGGCAGAGCCTAAGACAGGCTCAGTCCATTCGTAATGTACCAAGCGAATACATTCCTCATAATCCAGGTTCCAAGCCTCCATACGATAAGGTCTTCTACCATTATAAGTAATTAAATCTGTTTCAAAGATAATAGGCGCATTACACCATCTAAATTCAAAACCCATATGTCAATCCAATTAATTGACTACTTCATAGTTCATACCAGTATACCACCACTTGTATTACAATATAAAATCGCCCTCGACTTGACTAGGCCAGTTGAGGGTCCACCCTCATTGAGCCGGTCGGCTCGTGTTGACCCGCCCCTACCCTAGGCCGATTTCGGGCTAGCTTAGCTCAGCCTGCGACCACCCTTAGTTACAACTATTAAATATTCTCTTACTTAAATACAGTTTACTCATATATGGTAAATGATGGTGCATGAGTCATTTAATTGTTCAAAAATATTCATATAAGGAAACGTAAATGATCAAATGGAACAGTCTAAAATAGAAAACGTAAACAATTCAATGGAACGGATGAAGTATAAAATATTCTCTTAAATACAATTTGTTCATCTATTTTATATATTATTAACTATTTTTACTAATGATGAAAAGTAAATTATAATAATTGTCCGAACTTTTTCCTATTTATTTTTGTTTTCGGAAATCATTGCATAAGTTAGATATTTGCTTTTGTAAGATTATAAATTTTGATTTCTAGGCAAACTTTGTTATTTTGGGTGGCTCAATTTGATGCAGCTTTAAAGGATACGTTCATAATACCTGGTGCAAGATTTCATAAAAGTCGTTCCTAAAAAAACTCATTCCGCAAAATATCAGCATTTATAAAAATGTTGTAAAAGTTTAGGACATACTACAACAATATATTTGTAGATACCTGTATATGTAGATACTGGCATTTATAGAATTCCTGTCAAAACACCCGATGATGATATAACACACCCCATTGATCACCCCATTTATAAAATTTTTGAGTGGTTTTGAGCTCGTTTCTTTAAAACGATTTCTGCTCATTTTTTATGCTATTTTGGACACAAATTTCGAGGAGTACTTTGGCCTAAACCCACCCCATTGATCACAAGCTCGACTCCCCATGCACACCCTCATTTCCCTTTATTTTTTCTTCATAAACCACGACCCAAACCACCCCCGTTTACTAGCCAAACCCGACACCAACACACACTCATTTCCACTCTCACCTAGACTTGCTCTCACCCTACACCTGACCCACAACCCCAACGGCCCAACATCTATCCTAGCCCCAACCCAGATCCAGACCTCACATAAAATCCAACACAAACACCCAACCTGAGCCTCTGCTTTTACGCGGTAAAAAAGAGTACCCCGCAACCCCCTTTTTGAACCCCAGCCTAGACCATTTCCTTTCCCATTTCTCTAACTTTTCTCTCAAGCATAAGATATACTGCATGCCCCCCAGTCAACCCTTCTTATCTCCCTCAACACCGAAACATAATATTCTCACATTATCCTCTCTATTTTTGACCAAAACCGGAAATTTTCCTCTCATTTCCCCACATTTCGCCTATTTTCATCTGCCCCTATATCAAACAAGCTATCATACTCTCTCACCAGCTCATAGAGGAGTCATCTAAACCCTAGAGCATTCCCATTTCCATTTCTCTATATAAACTCCCTCTACTACCCAAGTGAGACACATCACACATCATAAAAAAAAAACTAGCAAAACTCCGTCAACCTCACGTAAAAAGCAATCCTATACTCTTTTCATACCTGATAGTAAATAAGACAAGGTCGTTAAATGCTAGAATTAAACTACCAAATTAACCATTTATAAGCCAAACTATACTCTAGATTACTCTAATGGATAAAGCAATATAGTGCAAGTAAGGGTCGGTCCCAAGAGAAGGACTTTTAAGCTAAAAACTTGAATTGTAAACTATTGACTACTAAAGACAAGGTTATAAACAAACAATGGTTATCAACAATGACCAACAATCGATAAACATAGATAAATGGGGGGTTTTGAGTTGATTGGTAACATGAAACAAAGTAAAATTGCAATCTTTGTCTAACAAGCAATATAACAAACACTTGGTGAGTAAGATGATTCAATATTTAAGAGGACTTGGTGCAATTCTTCCTTATTAACCAACAATAGTAAAGTCTGACTCTTTTATAGCTCTCCTCTTATTATCAACCCAATACTTTCAAGTCAAGATGTGAACATACACAAATTAAACCATCCAAGTATGTCCTTCAAGTTTAATCAACAATTCATTAAACAATGAGTGCAAATCAACTTCTGGTTACCAGTGGATGCAGGGAACACACCCCCCTGTCCACTGGTATAAGGATGTTTGGGATGGCTGGGCTACTCCTAAGCATTCTCTCATAGGCTGGCTTATCAAACATGAAGCATTGAACACAAGAGCTAAGCTGTTTTCATTAGGCCTGTGCAATACTAACAGGTGTGTTCTCTGTGAGAAGGAAGAAGAAGGGCATGGCCATCTCTTTGGGAGCTGTGATTATAGCTCTAAGGTTGTTGCTGTGCTAGAAGATTGGTTACATATTAATTTGAGCACTGTCACTGGTACATCTAAGACACAGAAGAAGGTTTATAGAGTAATCAGACTGGCTTGCTGGTATGCAGTCTGGATGGAGAGAAACAATTGTCGTGTTGATCTTAAACTGAGAAGACCTGATATTGTTGCAGACGAGATAAAAGCTACAGTGAAGGCAAGGCTGATACAAGTTGTTACTCGGCCTGTTTTAGTAGGGGATAAGGATTGGCTTGTAAGCTTAGGAATTAATATGTGATGTTTTTTTAAAGCCTAGTTGTATTATCCAAAGTGGACTACATGTAATTCTGATTATTTCATTAATCAAAGCTCACATTTCACCAAAAAAATGAGTGCAAATCAAACATGAGCATTAAGAGTTGTTCCAAGACAAGAAGCTAGGATCAATTCTCACAAGATTAAACCATACAAATGAGAAAAGACATGAAATTTCCTACTTATTGCGTGAATCCTTTAAACAAAATCAACATACAACAAGCTTGCTCCAAATAATCCTAGATAGATTAAACCATTTCTCTAGAATTTGCAATAGTTGGGTAAACAAGATGCAAGAGTGATCAATTCTAACATTCATCTACTCAACATAAGAATTAAGCATAAGGAAAGATCATTAGATAAATAAGAAGAGATTAAAAGAGTCTTACAATACCAAAGTTGGAGACTTTGGATGAATTACACCAAGTAAGGAAGGATTTAGCCTTTCATAGTCTTCATAAACCCAAAATATAAGGAAAGATTACAACTTTGAATGAGAAAATCCTCTAAATTATTAAAAGCTTAAAACCCTAAGTGATGAGATTAGATGAGATGATATGATGGTGTATGATGTTTTCAGGTCTTCAAACTCTTGGGTATATATAGGGCTTCACGAAAACCTAAAAAGATTTCCACTTAAGAAGCCCAAAAGGAGATTAAAAAGCCCAATAAAACAGAGCTGCGCAGGCTGCGCAGCCTGTGCCAAAAATGTTCTTGCCTGTGCAATCGTGCGCAGCTGCGCACCTTGTTTGCGCAGCCTGCGCCTAGACTCGCATTTTTGGACTTCTAATTTCAAAGAGTTAGACCTCTTCAATTGTTCTCATTTCTTCTAATCTTCAATCCTACTTCTCCCAGCTGGATTTTACGCTACATGTGAGCCGCTTGTGCCTTGTCTTGACCTTTGAAAGGTCCTCTTTGACCCTTGGGTTCCGTGCATTAAGATCAATTGTCAAACCGAGGTAAAACACACAAGTTACCACATCATACCCTATTAACAAATACTAGGAAAAGCATACTTAAAGACCCATATTAAAAGACACGAGGATGATAAGATCACCCTCTTAGACCGACACAAAACACTACTATCAAACTCCCCCACACTTAGACTTTTGCTAGTCCCGAGCAAAACCCGAAATAAGCAAGTATGTAGTCTACAAGAGAGTGTAGGAGTGAATGATCACTCTTCCCTTTCCTCTTCCGTATTGTATCTCCCTCTTAAACAACCACCAATTAAAAAGAAAAGAACTTGACTCAAATTTGACACAAACTCTTCACTCGCTCCCCCGCCTTATATCTTCCTCAAACAAGACACAACACATCTCCAACTCTGACTCATTAACATCACAACCACCCTTCTTATATCACCTATCAAGAGATGACCACTCTCACCTTATTCCAAGGTGATAGCAAAGTGGTCTAAACAACCTCCTAAATCATCAAATTACTCCACTTATATCACCCTCTTATCACTCCATACAATGAGAGTTGTGTTACTTGGTTGGCCAAACTCCATTAAGCATCAACAACACAAGTAGCCAAATCAAAAATCCACCAATTTGAGACGAGTTTTTGTGACTCAAAATAAATTAAATCCTAGAACTAGCCTCCTTCCAAGACCTTCCTTATCACTCCCTTCTTGTCCCTCCATATTTTTGGTGTTGCTTTTTCAATTTTTCCATTTTTTTGTTGAAAATCCCTCATTTTGCCTAAGGTGCCCTTTTCACCTTAGCTTTCCCTTTCCTCTCATGGTGGCTCGCATCTTAATTTTTCATTTTCCCGGAACGCCCTTTCGGGTTTTCATTCCGTCCTCGGCCACCTTCCCAATCTTGCCTTAGGCACCCACCCTTGTGGGTTTTCACCTAGCCGGGATTTTTTTTTCACACTTGCATTGACAAAAGGAAGCAATTTACATATATTACACTTACTCACTCCCCCACACTTAAATCTCACATTGTCCTCAATGTGGAGGAGTGCCAAATTCCTCAAGGGTTTTGGTTGGAGGGGCCCGAGCCTTCACCTTGCTCATATGCCCCGCGGTTGCCTCTTCTTCTTTCTCTTTCTTTCTTGGCCCTAATGTAGGCCTCATCAACTTGGATTTCATTAATGGTAGGTTGGTAATTTGGTTCATGTTGGTGGAGAGTCATGCCAAATAGGCCTTGAATGAGGCCAAAGGAATCTTCTTGGGCTTGAGCATCATGGTATGAATCTTCAAGATATTGGTGGTGCCTTTCGTTTTGCACCCCAAATTGGTGGCTCACTTGCTCTCGCCACTCGTTTTGGCTTTGCCACATAGCTTGATTCTCCGCCCAAACCTTGGCTTGTTGTTGTTACCAAGCATAAGACTCCTCTTGCCTTTTAACAATCCCTTCAAGCATTATTCTTTGAGCCAATTCGGCCTCATCTCCCAACCGTTTGTGCTCTTCAAACGCATTACGAAATTGTTCCAAACTCTCCAATCTTGGCCCTTGTTGTTGTTGTTGCCAAGAATGGGAGTTCTCAACCCTCCCACTAATCTCCTTCAAAGTCCCCCGGGTATCCTCAAAGTATTGGAACATTTGATGTTGCCATGGTTCCAAAGTTGGAGTGGAGGAACCCCCAGCCTCATACATAGGGGTGTCTTGAGGCGGTTGGTAGGACGAAGGAATATGCGGGGTAGCATGAAATCCCCCCTCTATAATTTCAACCTCTCTTTCTTCCATTTGTTGGGGGCCTTGGGATGGTTCAATTGCTCTTCTTTTGCACATTCTTTGTGGGGGTGGGTTGGGGAGGTTTGCCTCGGCGGGACAAAAGAAATCGCGGGCTCTCAACCCGCTTGGAAAGGGGCCATTGTAATACCCCGTATTTTGATAATAATTTATGAGAATAATTTATGTAATTTAAATAATTAAATTAATGGCATTTCTAATAATAAAGAAAGACGTTAATTAATTTAATAATAAGTTAATAATCCAAGTCGTGAATTGGGCTTAGTTGATAATCGAGTGGTGGACCGTGTGTCATTGATTAATTGGGCCGAAATTTATTAAATTGGTATGAATATAATCGGGATTTGTATCGGGAATTAATAATAATATAATACGGAAATAATAATATATAAAAGTAATAATAATTATATAAATAATAATAATAATTTATGGCAATAATAAATTAGTATATATTGTATGAGGGAACCCTATTTATGGTAAGATATGTAATAATAATAATATAATGGTAATTATAATAATGGTAATTCCTATACTAATTGGAATAGGGTAAGTTATGATAGTGTTCTAATTGACCTCGTATTCTCTATAATCCTACGCTATAAAAACCCTATTAAATCTGAGAAATTAATCACAAATTAAAGAGGAGGAGCTTTAGGAGACGGAAAGAAGAAGGAATTAACAAAACCAATTAATCGACTCAAGGTAATATTTCAGACCATCTTATGTATACACTTTAGCATATTATAACTCGATAACTAGACCACCATAGGACTCGAGGTTTGGACCTAGAATAACCTTTGACTGCCGAGATTCTGACATGACCTTATTTGACCGACGTGGACCTTGATGGGACGGTTTTTGGGGTGGCTAAAGGTGGCTGGTCAGGGGGTGTTGCGGGTTAGGTTGTGGGTGATTGTATTGGGTAATTGAACCCTCAAATGGCCGAGACTTGACCTGGGTAAGGTGGGGTTGTGACGGGGGTAGTTAGTCAACTATGGTGGTAGTGTTGGCGTGGCGGCAGAAGGTGGTTGGTGCTGGTGGGTAGTCGAAAAACGCGAAAACAGGGGTTCGTTTCTGTTCTCTTGCAACCGTCTAAAATTGAATATTGTGGCATATGTAGTGGTGTCGAGGGGGTGAGGGGATAACCCATGGAACCTCCTTGAGTCAGTGGCGATGATGGTGGTGGCCATAGGTGGCTGGTGGTGGTGATAGAGGGTGGAGTTGTTGTTGTGTCGATAGTGTTGATGTTGTGAGGGTGTCGTGGTGGCGTTGCTAGGGGTTCTGGTGGTCGTGTGGGGATGTGTCGCCGGTGTCAGGTGAGTGGTTGGTCGGCAGGTGATAACCACTGGTGGCCATGAGGGTGGTTAAGTGTGAAGTTGTTGTTTGTGTCGGGTTTTCGGGAACTGTTTAGGGCGTGTGATTGAGGGTTGCAGGGGGCGGTTTAGCTGTTGGTAGGAGGATGTCGGAGTTCGTCGTAGTGCAGGCAAGAGGAGGCAGGCGATGGTGGTGTCATTGGTGGTTGGTAGTGTCGGGAGAAGGCGGTTAAAGGATGGGTGTTGGACGCGGTTTTGTCGTGTATAATAAGTGTGTATGTGGGTTTGTTTTCACGTGGTTTGTCATTGGTAGTTTGGGTTGTTTCACGTGTTTGGGTATTTGGTTACTTGGGTTGACTTATTTGCTTTAAGACGGGTTTTACTTGGATGACTCGGGATTGAATTTGAATCGGGTTTTAATATCATAGACCTTTAATAATAATAATTAATTAATTAATTTGAATAATGAATATAATTTATAATTATTAAATAATAATGGAAGGTAATAATTAATAATTGGAAATTATAATATTTATGTTAGGTGACGATTTGCGAAGAATTTATAATCGGGTTCGTCGGCTTTATTTATTATTGGATCGCTTGAGCTGCTTAATTGGATATTGCTTGTCAGGTAGGGATAAATCCTACTCAACTTTTACTCGATAATGTTTGTTGGATGATTTATATTAAAGTGAATTGATCGTATGTGAATTGTGTTGGTTGATAAAATCGTAATTGTTGGAAGGAAGATTTATATTGTATATGGTGGTAAATAATATCGTAACTGTTGGAAGGGAGAATTATATTGTATATGTTGGTTAAATTGTGGTGGAGTATTGTTGTAGTAGTAACAGATTTATTCTGGCAGACATTACTTATAGTAATGTGGAGTGGTTGAACAGATTTATTCGCGCGACGATATTTATCGTGTTTACTCGAGGCAGCCCCGTTGGTCTCGCAGCCATCCGTGGATATTACTCAACTATATGTTGAGGTAGACATTACCTTTTGGTAATGTAGTGTGTGTTTACTCACCTTCGGGTTGAGGCTGCCCCGGCCAGGGATTGGCGGGATGATTAGTGTGACGAGTATAACTTGGTAAGTGTGCTAAGTAAAAGGGAGGAGCACGTTGTCAGGGAGTTGTGCAATGTAAAAAGAAAATTGGATTGTTATCGTATGTTTTTGTTGATAGTATTTATTTCTACTCAACCTCGCGGTTGACTGTGTATTCGTGAACACCTGCGGTGAACCGTTTTACGGGGAGCAGATTTGACAGGTACTAAAGATTAGCTGACTCGGGAGCATTGGGATGAGAGCTTGACTTGGACCGTAGATGAAGTCTAGATCACATAGAACAATTATATCACTTTATTTATTTCCGCTGCGAGTTGTAATTATTTTATATTAGGTTTTAGTTAGTTAAGTTGTAATTAACATGTAATCATTAAGTTTTTAATATAAAGTACTTTGGTGAGTTGGACTTTGTTATTCACTACCTCGGAAAACAGAGATGGTAACAGCCCTATTTATTTGGGAATGTCTAGCTAAAGGCTCCTGAATAAATGGGGGTGTTACAAAGTGGTATCGGAGCAAAACGATCCTCAGGCCTAACCAATGAATAATAATGAACTTAGGTTGTGTCTAAATAAAATGAACCCCGGGTAGAAACTGTTAGGAGCCCCTTTTAGTGCGGTTAAGGAGACATCCTTAATTCGTACCATGGCCCTCTCAGTTTTGAACCGGGAACCCTGAGAGAATACTTGAGAGTGTGGGATTTATTTAAAATTAATATTGTTTGTTTTGTCTTGAAAGTTCTTGTTGCCTTATTTACATGTTGTTTTCATTGATGAATGCGGTTACGGGGGCGTAACCTTATCTTACGGAGGAGGGATGTGATATGATTTCTTTTAAGTATTATTATAAGCATGTTGATATGAGGAAGTATGTTGGCATGTATGTAGAAGGTGTGAATATGATTAAACATGTAAAGTATTAATTGTTGTGTGGAATTGTGAAGAATGCGATTTTTGGTTGATTTCACAAGATTTTATCCTTAATTGTTTTGGCTGCCATTTACTGTCTGTTTAAAATTATTATACGAGATTTTTATGTGTGATACCCTTGTGAGTTAGCTTTCATATGCCACTGGTCTCGTGTTTAAATAATATACGGTTTAGGAGGAATAAATATTTTAGTGGACAGTGGTCAGAATATTCCTGTATAGTGATGTTTTCGCGCCATATTTTTGTAAAATTTGCCATTTAAAAACTACTTGTCGATTTGGTCTAATTCTAGCTCCATTGTTTAAAAGACTCGTATATGTTTCTAAATTAATAACCCATGTTGTATGAAAATATTTTGACAATTTATAGTGATTTTTACAATTTGACCTAAGTTTCTGACAAGTTGCTGTAAAATTTCTGTTTCGACCAAATAATTTGTAAAATGCATTATAAATTGACCTTATGAGTTTTTGACTTGATTCTTTTTCTCATGGTTTACTATCTCTCTGTATTTTCTAAAAAGTATAAGCTCTCGAGGAATAATTAAGTTATTATTTATTTATGATTTTTGGATGTTGTAACATGTATTTCCTTATCCTTGAAAATGTAATTGTGCTAAAATTTCTAAAGAATTGTTTCTTGGTTATCTCACCTTGGCATTTTGATGTTATGATCTATGTGAAGTAGAATAACCTATCTAGTGATATGAGAAATGTGTTGCCCCTAAGCCTATACGTATAATTACATTAATTGCATCCATGTTTTAGTTAGAATTCGTTAGTAAGAAATAATCGCGCAAGTAGTAAATCTAAATTAATTCAAAGGTTGTAGTTATTTAATTTTTGTTTAGTAACTTTTATTACATCATCAATCGATAATATGTCGAAAATAATAGTTGGCTCATTTTACAATGTATGTTAGATGTTCTTGTGGTGTTATCATTATGGTTTTGATGATCTCGTTATCATGGAAAGAGAAGTAGTTGTTTGATATCTCGAACTTCGGGGACGGAGTTATTTTTAGGGGGAAGGAATGTGATACTACAAATGTTTTGAATAATTATTGAAGCAACTTTTGATAAGTACGATATGGTTTGATAATAATTAAGTAAATTGATTATGTTGCAATGATCATAAGTTGGAATGAGGTTTAGTTGTGTAGATGTTTGTAAATGTTGTTGTGGTAGTTGTGGGCGAACTTCGGGACAAAGTTCATTTTAAGGGGGGAAGACTGTAATACCCTGTATTTTGATAATAATTTATGAGAATAATTTATGTAATTTAAATAATTAAATTAATGGCATTTCTAATAATAAAGAAAGACGTAAATTAATTTATTAATAAGTTAATAATCCAAGTCGTGAATTGGGCTTAGTAGATAATCGAGTGTTGGACCGTGTGCCATTGATTAATTGGGCCAAAATTTATTAAATTGGTATGAATATAATCGGGATTTGTATCGGGAATTAATAATAATATAATACGGAAATAATAATATATAAAAGTAATAATAATTATATAAATAATAATAATAATTTATGGCAATAATAAATTAGTAAATATTGTATGAGGGAACCCTATTTATGGTAAGATATGTAATAATAATAATATAATGGTAATTATAATAATGGTAATTCCTATACTAATTGGAATAGGGTAAGTTATGATAGTGTTCTAATTGACCTCGTATTCTCTATAATCCTACGCTATAAAAACCCTATTAAATCTGAGAAATTAATCACAAATTAAAGAGGAGGAGCTTTAGGAGACGGAAAGAAGAAGGAATTAACAAAACCAATTAATCGACTCAAGGTAATATTTCAGACCATCTTATGTATACACTTTAGCATATTATAACTCGATAACTAGACCACCATAAGACTCGAGATTTGGACCTAGAATAACCTTTGACTGCCGAGATTCTGACATGACCTTATTTGACCGACGTGGACCTTGATGGGACGGTTTTTGGGGTGGCTAAAGGTGGCTGGTCAGGGGGTGTTGCGGGTTAAGTTGTGGGTGATTGTAGTGGGTAATTGAACCCTCAAATGGCCGAGACTTGACCTAGGTAAGGTGGGGTTGTGACGGGGGTAGTTAGTCAACTATGGTGGTGGCGTTGGCGTGGCGGCAGAAGGTGGTTGGTGCTGGTGGGTAGTCGAAAAACGCGAAAATAGGGGTTCGTTTCTGTTCTCTTGCAACCGTCTAAAACTGAATATTGTGGCCTGTGTAGTGGTGTCGAGGGGGTGAGGGGATAACCCATGGAACCTCCTTGAGTCAGTGGCGACGATGGTGGTGGCCATAGATGGCTGCTGGTGGTGATAGAGGGTAGAGTTGTTGTTGTGTCGATAGTGTTGATGTTGTGAGGGTGTCGTGGTGGCGTTGCGAGGGCAGGGTTCTGGTGGTCGTGTGGGGATGTGTCGCCGGTGTCAGGAGAGTGGTTGGTCGGCAGGTGATAACCACTGGTGGCCGTGAGGGTGGTTAAGTGTGAAGTTGTTGTTTGTGTCGGGTTTTCGGTAACTGTTAGGGCGTGTGATTGAGGGTTGCAGGGGGCAGTTTAGCTGTTGGTAGGAGGATGTCGGGGTTCGTCGTAGTGCAGGCAAGAGGAGGCGGGTGATGGTGGTGTCATTGGTGGTTGGTAGTGTCGGGAGAAGGCGGTTAAAGGATGGGTGTTGGACGCGGTTTTGTCGTGTATAATAAGTGTGTATGTGGGTTTGTTTTCACGTGGTTTGTCATTGGTAGTTTGGGTTGTTTCACGTGTTTGGGTATTTGGTTACTTGGGTTGACTTATTTGCTTTAAGACGGGTTTTACTTGGATGACTCGGGATTGAATTTGAATCGGGTTTTAATATCATAGACCTTTAATAATAATAATTAATTAATTAATTTGAATAATGAATATAATTTATAATTATTAAATAATAATGGAAGGTAATAATTAATAATTGGAAATTATAATATTTATGTTAGGTGACGATTTGCGAAGAATTTATAATCGGGTTCGTCTGCTTTATTTATTATTGGATCGCTTGAGCTGCTTAATTGGATATTGCTTGTCATGTAGGGATAAATCCTACTCAACTTTTACTCGATAATGTTTGTTGGATGATTTATATTAAAGTGAATTGATCGTATGTGAATTGTGTTGGTTGATAAAATCGTAATTGTTGGAAGGAAGATTTATATTGCATATGGTGGTTAATAATATCGTAACTGTTGGAAGGGAGAATTATATTATATATGTTGGTTAAATTGTGGTGGAGTATTGTTGTAGTAGTAACAGATTTATTCTGGCAGACATTACTTAAAGTAATGTGGAGTGGTTGAACAAATTTATTCTGGCAGACGATATTTATCGTGTTTACTCGAGGCAGGCCCCAGATTGGTCTGCATGCCATTTGGTGGATATTACTCAACTATATGTTGAGGTAGACATTACCTTTTGGTAATGTAGTGTGTGTTTACTCACCTTCGGGTTGAGGCTGCCTCGGCCAGAGATTGGCGAGATGATTAGTGTAACGAGTATAACTTGGTAAGTGTGCTAAGTAAAAGGGAGGAGCACGTTGTCAGGGAGTTGTGCAATGTAAAAAGAAAATTGGATTGTTATCGTATGTTTTTGTTGATTGTATTTATTCCTACTCAACCTCGCGGTTGACTGTGTATTCGTGAACACCTGCGGTGAACCGCTTTATGGGGAGCAGATTTGACAGGTACTAAAGATTAGCTGACTCGGGAGCATTGGGATGAGAGCTTGACTTGGACCGTAGATGAAGTCTTGATCACATATAACAATTATATCACTTTATTTATTTCCGCTGCGAGTTGTAATTATTTTATATTAGGTTTTAGTTGGTTAAGTTGTAATTAACATGTAATCATTAAGTTTTTAATATAAAGTACTTTGGTGAGTTGGACTTTGTTATTCACTACCTCGGGAAACCGAGATGGTAACAACCCTATTTATTTGGGAATGTCTCGCTAATGGCTCCTGAATAAATGGGGGTGTTACAGCCATTCAATGGTAGCCTCATGTATTGCACACCCCCTCCCCCAACCAATAGCAACTCCATGGGACCGTGTCCACGGCGTGGATCATATGGGTCTCCACCAATCCCGCTTCATTGTAAAGATTGTTCCCCCACACCCTAGGTTGTTCATCGGGAATAGCACCAACCAAGCTAGCCACAAAGAGAGTGACTAAACCCCCCACAATTTATACTCCCCTTCTTTTCTCTATGCTTCGACGCACTTACCACAAAAAGCTTGGCCCAATCCGGAATCCCCTCCCCCTCGGGCAACATCGCCCAAATGCACTCACGGACCCCATCATTTAGCTTTGTGGGTTCCCCCATCGAAAAGAAGAAACAAGATATCATCCGTGTAAGAATTCGGATGGGGGGGGGGTGTGATGGCGGAGGTTTTGTCATTATTTGTCATGTGAGTTTTTCCCGTGAGTACACACCAAGTATCTTTCAAGGCCATTCTCGGTGGGTTAATGGAGGAGAGTGGCGTAGTAACTCTTAAGATCTCCCTCACCCTCTCGAAGGTTAGAGTGTGCCACACTTTGTTTAACCGAAAATTCACCCTAGCACTCTCCTTTTCCCCCGTGATATGGACGGTAGATAGGAACTCTAAGGTATAGGCGGGGTAAGTATGTGGTTGAAGGTTCATGTACCTCTCAAGTCCTACCTTGGTGAGGAAGGCAAGGGTTTGGTCATAGATACCTATATCCCTCAAGGTCCCCGGGTGAAGGAATTTTGATATAGGCAAGGGTTTGCTCTCAAGGAACTTGAAGAAATTTTTGGCTTGTGTGGGTAACCCTTCATCCCCCCGAAAAGGCTTAGGTGGTGATGGTGGTGCATCGGATTGTGCTTGGGTTGAGAACTCACCTCTCTTCTTTGATTTCCCCTTTCCAAGTCCAAAAACCATTTTTCTTTCTTACAAAAGTATCAAAAATCACTTAAAACAACCAAAATCTGAAAAATTTTCTATGGGGCAATCCAACAAACACCTTATGTGCACTAGCACAAACTTGATTGTTTAAGGTAGTTTTGTTGAATTGTTGCTTCCCTAACAGAAAATAATTGCTAACAATCCCCAATAAACAATCAAAAGCAAGGATTTAACTCAACTAACTAATGTAAATTGAATTAAACTAATTGAAAACAAAGAGAGTGGAGGAAAGTTGTTATACCTTCCCGGATATTCTCAAACTTGCTTGAATGAAGAAGGATGTTGCATAAAAAACCCTTTGTGACCCAGAAATTCACTTGAGAAAGCTTCAAAGTAACCCGCAAAATTCTAGGGTTCTTGGGAAATTTGGGGGATTTTCTCAGAAATTTGGAGGTTTGAATGTGTTTTTGATAGCAAAGACAAACTTGGTGAAGAATTTGGTGAAGGTAGTTGAGGTTTGTTGATGATATAGGATGATTTGATGAGTATTGGAATGAATGAGATGGAGTATTGGGGGTTTTGTCGATGAAGAAGTTAGGATAGAATGAAGTATGAGACGGGATTGGGAAAGGTAAGGAAACGAGCAAACAGACCTGCGTAGGCTACACAAAATTTGAGGTTGCCTGCGCAATCATGCGCAGCTGCGCAAGCCTTCTGCGCAGGCTGTGCTTAGCCTCGCGGTTTTGGTCCTTGTTTCTTTATATTATAAATTCTATACTTAGCCAAATTTTGGCTCCTTTTTCCCTTGATCCCTCTTCTAGGCTTCCTCCATTGAACTTATCTATAAAACTCGACTCTCATCTCCTCTTGGGCACGCCTTCCAAGAGGGTTTTTGTAAATCACTACATCATTTAACAAACCTCAAGTGCTTTTTACATGTCAATGCAAATTAAATTAATTAAACGAAATTAACATGCAAGGAAATAAATTGCGGTAATGAACTATGCTAGGAAAGCAATTAAATTGGGATAGAATATTTACAAATTTGCCGTTATTTAATGTCGATGGCTCGACGCAGTCATTGTTGGAGATTTAATCTTTGTAAATTGGATCTTCTAAAAGAAGATCCTGTTCACCTTGTAACTCTATTCCTTTGAAGTAATGCTTCAACCTTTGCCCATTGACCTTTATCACTTTCCCCGAGGTCGGGTCTTCTACTTCCACCGCTCCATGTGGAAAGACTTTCTTGACTTTGTAAGACCCATACCACTTCGACCTTAGCTTGCCGGGAAAGTTCTTGAGATGACTTTGAAAAACCAATACATCTTGTCCCTCTTCAAAAACCCTTCTTGTCACCATCTTGTCATGCCAAGACCGAGCCTTTTCCTTGTAAATGCTAGCATTGTCATAGGCATTGTGCCTAAGCTCTTCCAATTCTTGAATTTGAAGCTTTCTGGTGCAATCCCGCCTCATCGACATTTTGATTGAAAGCTTTGATTGCCCAATAGGCTTTGTGTTCAACTTCTACGGGAAGGTGGCATCCCTTCCCATAAATTAGCCTATATGGAGATATGTCGATTGGGGTCTTATAAGACGTTCTATAAGCCCATAGAGCATCTTCAAGCCTCTTGCTCCAATCTTTTCGGTCGGAATTGACCGTTCTTTCCAAGATATGCTTAATCTCCCGGTTAGAGACTTCCACTTGGCCGTTTGTTTGGAGGTGATAGGCCGTAGAAACCTTGTGGAGCACACCATACTTTTGAAGCAAGTTTGAGATCACCTTGTTGCAAAAATGAGTTCCCCTATCACTAATAATGGCCTTTGGGAAGTCGAACCTTGAAAATATGTTGCTCTTGACAAATGCTTTCACCGTCTTTGCATCATCACATTTCGTGGGAATGGCTTCCACCCACTTAGACACGTAATCAACCGCCAAGAGGATGTAGAGGTATCCATAAGAATTAGGGAATGGCCCCATGAAGTCTATTCCTCACACATCGAAAACCTCCAAATAAAGCATCTGTTGTTGGGGCATTTCGTTTCTACGTGAGATGTTGCCAAAACGTTGGCATCTATCGCAAGTATTGACGAAAGTGTGAGCATCTTTGAACAACTTGGGCCAATAGAACCCGCACTCTAGGATCTTCCGTGCCGTTCTATGAGGCCCAAAGTGACCCCCACAAGCGTACTCGTGGCAATGTTTGAGGATGGATGGAATTTCTACATCCGGCACACAATGCCGAATGACTTGATCTTGGCACATCTTCCATAGGTATGGGTCATCCCATATGTAGAATCTAGAATCGGCCTTTATCCTAATCCTTTGACTTGATGAAAGTGAGGTTGGAAACTTCTTTGTTACCATATAGTTGACAAGGTTAGCATACCAAGGCTCAACGGCCTTCATAAAATATAGAGATTCAAGTGGTAAGCTACCGTCCACTACTCCCATGGTCTTCACTAGATCCTCATTGAGGTGAAGCCTACTCAAATGGTCGGCTACCACATTAGCACTCCCTTGCTTGTCCTTGATCTCGATATCAAACTCACTCAACAAAAGAACCCATCTCATTAGCCTTGCTTTGGTGTCCTTTGTCTACAAGTTGTCTTATAGACTTGTGGTCGGTATAAATGATGACCTTGGCACTCAAGAGATAAGCCCGGAACTTTTCAATGGCATACACCACCGCCAAGAATTCCTTTTCCGTGGTGGTGTATTTCCGTTGAGCATCATTCAAAAGTGAAGAAGCATATTGTCACATGAGCAACCTTCCCTTCCTTTTGGCCTAAAACCGCGCCAAGGGCATAATCGCTAGCATCGGTCATGATTTCAAAAGGGAGGTCCTATCTTGGAGCTTGAATTATCGGGGCCATCACAAGCTTTTCATTCAACAAAGAATCGAATGCCAACATACAAGCATCATCAAAAACAAACTCCATATCCTTGTGCAAAAGCTTGCACAAGGGGTAAGCAATCTTGGAGAAGTCCTTAATAAATCGACAGTAGAAGCCCGCGTGTCCTAGGAACGACCTTATCTCCCGAGTATTAGTGGGATATGGCAAGGTTTTTATTACTTCAACCTTGTCCACATCCACCTCAATCCCTCTCTTTGAGACTATGTGATCTAACACAATGCCGCTTTTAACCATAAAGTGACATTTCTCGGAATTCAACATGTGACTCCGTGCATCGTGATAGGACCATAGTTAGGTGGTCCAAGCAAGCTTCAAAATTGTCTCCATGGACGGTGAGGTCGTCCATAAAGACCTCTAAGACTCTTTCTACAAGATCCGAGAAAAGACTCACCATACAACGTTGAAATGTACCCGGAGCATTGCACAAACCGAATGGCATCCTTCGGTATGCATATGTTCCGAAAGGGCATGTGAATGTTATCTTGGATTGATCCTCCGAACGTATGGGAATTTGAAAGTATCCGGAATATATGTCCAAGAAACAATAGAATTCCTTCCCCCCTAGCCTCTCTAGCATTTGGTCTAGAAAGGGTAAAGGGAAATGGTCTTTGAATGTCACGGCATTTAGGCGGCGATAATCAATGCAAACTCTCCACCCGGTTTGAATCCGGGTGGGAATTAAAGCTTCTTCTTTGCCCTCGATTACCGTCACACCATCCTTTTTAGGTACACATTGAGTGGGACTTACCCACTGAGAATCGCTAATGGGGTAGATGATTCCCATTTGGAGTAATTTGATGATCTCTTCTTTCACCACTTCTATCATTAGTGGGTTCAATCTTCTTTGTGGTTGCCGAACCGGCTTTGCTTCTCCTTCCAACCGGATCTTGTGCATGCATACGCTTGGGCTTATCCCCTTAAGATCCGCAATGCTCCACCCAAAAGCTTCCTTATACTTGTGGAATACGTCCACCAATCTCTTTTCTTGATCGCCCTCAAGTTGGTTTGAAATTATGAGGGGTAGAGTGTTGTTTTCCCCAAGAAAAATGTATTTCAAGTGGTCGGGGAGTGGTTTTAGATTGGAGGCGGGTGGCTTTATAATGGATGGGAGTGGTATTTCAAGGGAGGCCTCTAAGGGAAGGAATTTGGATTGGTAGTCATAAGAAGAGGAAGAAAAACAAGATTTTGTGGAGCTGGGAACTGCGCAGGCTGCGCTGGTGAGCTGCGCTGGCTTGCGCAGGCTGCGCCTGGGCTCGACATTTCCTCCTCAATTTCTTTCATTTATTTTTCTTCCTTAGATTCTTCTAATGGTTCTTACTTCTCCAATGCCTCTATATTTTCCTGTACATCATGAGACAACAAAAACCGCAACCCTTCCTTCTCGACATTGTTAGTAAGGGCCACTTCAAGTGGGTCCCTATGACTTAATTGGTAAACTCGATTTGCCAAAGGTTCAATTTTATCAAGAAAGTAGCAAAAACTCAAATCATCGGTCTTTTTCATTGTCTCATACACATTATACTTCAAAATTTTCTCTTCAAATTCCACGGTCAAATTTCCATCATATATGTCAAGTTTGGTTTTGGAGGTTCTCATAAAAGGCCTCCCTAGCAAAAGGGGTGTAGCCTTGGAGTCCGGTTCCATGTCCAAAACATAAAAATCGGCCGGAAACATGAATTTATCAACCTCTACCAACACATCTTCTACAAGGCCTTTGGGGTGAATTGTAGAGCGGTCCGCCAATTGGATCACAACATTGGTCTTAGACAAGGGAGGTAATTCTAAGGTCTCATAAATGGAATAAGGCATAACATTAATAGAGGACCCCAAGTCTAGCATAGCTCTAGCAAAAGATTTGCCTCCAATTGAGCACGGTATAGTTAGCATGCCCGAATCATCACACTTTTTGGGAAGATTTCGTTTGAAAATTGCCGAGACATGCCTACTAACCGTGACTCTTTCAACTCCTTTCCTTGGCTTCCGTTTAGGGGTGCAAAGTTCTTTGAGAAACTTTGCATACCTTGGGACGGAGTTAATGATAGTAAAAAGAGGGATGTTGACCTCACATTTCCTAAAAGTCTCATAAAGATCGGAGTCTTTATCAAACTTCTTGGGACTTTTGAGGGCACTAAGAAATGGTACCTCCGGTTCATATTCTTTTTAAATCTCTTCAAGTTGATCCTTTGTGTTGGTGCTTCCTTTCTTTCCTTTGTCAATGCTCAAAGGACTCTTTTATTCTTCCTCATTAGCTTTTGAAGATGTCCCTTTCTCTTGTTCAACCACAAGCTCTTCTTCAATTTTCACTTCAATTTCAATGACCTTTCTTGTGACTTGCCCCTTCTCTTCTTCTTTGGAGGGGATTCTAAAGTTCTCCCCTTCCTCAATGTCATAGCACTAGCATTTTCCCTAGGAGGAAATGTAGTGGAGGGAATAGAAGTGGAATTCCTTTGGTTTTGCTTGTCAAGTTCTTGGGCAATTTGTCCAAGTTGGACCTCAAGGTTGGCAACCTTGGCATCACTAACACCCTTGTGGGCTTCAATCTTGTCAAACCGCTTGTTTGTTTTAACTTGCTCTTGCAAAATATTCTTAAGCAAGTCTTGAACACTTGGTTCCTTTTGAGAATTGGTGTTGTTACCTTGATTGCCAAATTGGTATGATTGACCTTGGTTTTGGTTTCGACCTTGGTTGTTGAAATTTCCATTCCTATTTCCTTGAGAATTTGAACCTTGACCTTGTCGGGAATTTTGGTCCCTCAAGTGGTTGAATTGGCCATTCACAAAGCTCTTTGAAGTGTCACCACCCCAACCAAGTCGAGGATTGTCTCTACTCCCAACATTGTAAGTGTTGCCACTAGGGTCATAATTGTAATATCCTCCCCCGGAAGGATTCCTAGCATTGTAATTCCCATAACCCATTGCACTTACATTTTCCACCCCAATTCCTTCTTCAATCATAATGGGACAAGCTTCCTCCAAATGAGGACCTTGGCAATAGTTGCATTCCACTTGATTCCTTTGACCCCCATCCTTGTTTGGATTGTTCACCATCATGTTCTTCACTAGGTGAGTTAGGTCATTCACACTTTGCTCAAGATTTTGAGTAGATGAGGAGGAGGTTCCCATTGAAGATGCATTTCTTGATCCCCTTTGACTTCTACCATAATTTCTTGTGGTTGAGGCAAGCCTCTCAATGATTTCCTTAGCATTCGCTATGGAATAATTCTCCAAACCTCCCCCGGTAGCGAAATTGACCATCCTTTGATCTTCTTGGCCTAAACCTTCATAAAAGTTAACAAGAAGGTCATACTCACTCAACCCATGGTATGGGCATTGAGCCACCAACCTCTTAAATCTTTCCCAATATTCATACATGGTTTCCCCATGGTCTTGCTCTATTGTGGTAATTGTCTTTTTTGCACGGTTGTGGCGTGAGTCGGGATATAATTTCTCAAGGAAGGCCGCTTTCATTTCCTTCCAAGTACTTATGGACCCCGGAGTAAGATAGAAAAGCCAATCCTTGGCCGGATCCAACAAGGAAAACGGAAAGGCACGAAGCTTGAATTGGTCCTCCGTCACCCCATTTGGAATGGCTCCTTCACACATCATGTGAAACTCCGATGAGTGCCGGTTAGGATCATTCCCCGCTTGCCCATGGAATTTGGGTAAGTTGTGAATGAATAAACCCTTGAGTTCAAAGTTGGAATTTGCTCCCAAAGGAGGGTATGTGATGCATAATGGTTGTTCATCATAGTTTCTTGCCCTTATCTCCCGAATGGTTCTATTATCGTTCGCCATTCTAGGATATTGTACTTCAATAGGGTCTACCGAAAGTGGTTCTTCTTCAACTTCGGCTTCCCTAGGTGGTCTTTGATACAACAGGTTCGTAAATAACCAAGAGTATGCTCCGAATGAATCCTCTTCAACGGGAGTAAATTCACCACCTTGTGGGGAATTAAACATAAACCTTGACACTACACAAAACAAATTAGAACTTCCACTTACTTTTAACAACAAGAGGAGTATAAAAATAACTAAGAATTCACAAACTCAAGTTCTAGCTATGTTGCCCTTCCCCGGCAACGGCGCCAAAATTTGATAGTAAATAAGACTAGGTCGTCAAATGCTAGAATTAAACTACCAAATTAACAATTTATAAGCCAAACTATACTCTAGATTACTCTAATGGATAAAGCAATATAGTACAAGTAAGGGTCGGTCCCAAGAGAAGGACTTTTAAGCTAAAAACTTGAATTGTAAACTATTGACTACTAAAGACAAGGTTATAAACAAACAATGGTTATCAACAATGACCAACAATCGATAAACATAGATAAATGGGGGGTTTTGAGTTGATTGGTAACATGAAAAAAAGTAAAATTATAATCTTTGTCTAACAATGTAATACACCGTATTTTAAATATATTTATATATTATATGGATTAGTTATATTTATTAATTATTAATTATAATAATTACGGATTATGTTGTTAGACGGAAATAATTAATAAGTTAATAGAATAATGAGTCGGGATGACAACCAAATAATAACAATATATGATAATTCATAGAATAATAATAATACTTGGTAAATATGCTATAATAATAATAGTGATACTAGTAATACTAATAATACTAATAATAATTGTATTTCATAATTATAATAATAATAATAAGGTAATTTATAATAGTTTCCTAATTAGTGTGTTACACATCCTAAACCTAGTTATAAATAAAAAGAAATCTGAAAAATAATTTATAAAAGAAGAAGGAAGAAATCTAAAACAAAGAAGGAGAGAATTAAAGAGCTATTAGCGATAAAAGGTAAACCGTCTTAAACTCAATTGTTTTTGTTATAACATTTTAACATAGACTTTAACACCACCATATACCACGTATGAACAACCATAGAATCGTGACTTTGAACCTAGGCTAGAATTGGACCACCATGACTCCGTCTAACCCTTCTCTGACCGTCTCTGACCTGGCCTTGGTGGTTTTTGGGGCGTCTTAAGGTGGCGGGATTGGGCTATAGCGGGTTTGAACCAGGGGAATCGAACCCTTATTTGACCCACCAATTGGACCGAACCTGACCTGGGCTATGATGGGTTGGGACCAGGGGTGTTAGTCGACCACCTTGGTGGTGTGTTGGTGGTCGGATATGGAGGTTTGTGGCGGTGGTGGCGGTGAAACAGGGGAAAGCAGAGGGGTTGTCGTGTCTGCCTTAAGACGGGCACTGTGGCCGCATTAGTGGTTGTACAGAGGAAAGGGGACCACCCCTGGAGTCACCGTGAGATAGTGGTGTCAACGGTGATGGTCATAGGTGGTAGTGGTGGCCGTGGAGGTGTTGGCGAGGCGTTATTTACAGGGTATTTGTCGATGTCGGGTTTTCGGTGTATTGGTTGTTGTTGTTTCTAGGACATGTAGGGCAGCCGTGTGTTGCGTTACTACTGGTTGTTGGTACGTGGCAAGAGGGTTGGGTGTTGTGGTGGCTCACGGGGTGGTGGCTGCCGTGCTCATGGTGGGTATCAGGTGGTTGCGTCGTGTGATTGTATGGGGTGTTAGAAGGATGCGGGGTGAATTGTCGTGTATAGAAATTGGTTTTACACGTGAGTAGGGTGATCATACACATTATTATATTATAATATTTGGGTGAGGGACCCGAGTTTAAATTGTTAGTCGGGTTACTCGGGTGTTGACACGAGTTTTGAGAAGTCAAGATTTAAATATAATAACTCCGTATTTATCGTATAATTGTTTTATAATTAGTTTAATTATTTAACACGGGTTGAACATTGGTTTAGTTTGTATAGCTTGATACGGGTTTTGACCAATAATTAAGACGGATTTTACGTAATAATTTACACGATAACATAATTAATATAATTAAATTATAATTGATTAAAATAATGAATATAATTTATAATTGAATAATTATTATATTTGTTAGGTGACGGGTTGTTAAAGAGTTATTTGATTGATTTGCTTTGCTTGGATTGCGTAATTGGAGTGCTTGCTTTCGAGGTAGGATAATCTACTCAACTATATTTGGTTTGCGTGTTTAATACGTGAATGTATTGAAAGGATGATTGGTGTATGATTGCTTATTTAATTAAGCTAATTGAGTGATTAACTTTGTTAATTGATTGGAGTTGTGTATATTTTATACGATTATATTGTGGAATGCTTTATGAGAATTGGACTGCCCCAGGCTTAGTCTCTGGTGGATAACGTGAGTGGTTGTTGGACTGCCCCAGGCTTAGTCTCTGGTGGATAACGTGTGTGAATAATTGAAAGGCCCCAGGCTTAGTCTCTGGTGGATAACGTGGATAGTTGATGTCGAGATGTGACATGTGAACAGTTGAGATTGGAATATTGACAGTTGTGAGAGATTGGTTGTTTTAATGTATTTTATCCTACTCAACCTCGTGGTTGACCGTGTATTCGTGAACACCTGTGATGAACCATAATGGGGAGCATATTTGACAGGTAGTAAAGATTAGCTGACTTGGGAGCATTGGGATGTGAGCTCGACTTGGACCATAGTTGCTGTCTAGATCACTTAGTTGACTTATAAAACTTTATTTATGTTATTTCCGCTGCGTAATAAATTGTAATGTTAAGTTTATATTTAATCGGTTGGCAATGTAATAAAACCATTCTTCCAGTTAAAGTACTTTGGTTTGTTTTAATTTATATCATTTACCTCGGGCAACCGAGATGGTAACAGTCCTATTTATAGGGAATGTCTTGCTAAAGGCTGCCAAATAAATGGGGGTGTTACAAAGTGGTATCAGAGCAAAACGATCCTCAGGCTTAACCAATGAATTTAATAAATGAACTTAGGATGTGTCTAATAAAATGAACCCGGGTAGAAACTGTTAGGAGCCTTTTTTGGCTTAGGATGAGAAGGTACCCTCACTCTGAACCCCGGCCCTTCCAGTTTGAACCGGTTACCTCGAGAGATAACTAAGAGCGGGGAAAATTAAAATAAATATTGAGTATCTCTTAGGATTCATTGTTGACTTGAAGGTGTATTGTTTTTATTGATTGGATGTGTATTGTTGATGACCAGTGTTACGGGACGTAACCTTGATTTTAAGGAGGACGCGATGGATAAAATAATTATGTGATGTTGAATTGTTTTGATCATAAGCATGAAAGTCATTACAAATTGATATTGATTATGTGGTTGGATGTTGTGTGATAGTAGTATCATGTCTAGTGATATGCGGTTGTGTGAATCCCAAAGCCATGTTATTTAAAATATATTATGAAATGATTTAAGCTTGTGATATGAATGCTTTAGAGTATATACTAGTCGTGTGTGAAAGTTTATTGACCAAGTTGTGTTGATATAGAAGTAGGAGGGTGTTAATAAGGGCTTGTGACCTAGTAAAAAGGAACCTAGAGCTGAACTTTATTTCGTCAAATTTTACCCCTATTTGATTTAGTTTCCATTTTACCTCCGTTTATCATACAAGGTTGATATTTTTATGAGTGATAACCTAGTGAGTTAGCTTACCAATGCCGTTGGTCTCATGTTTAAAAGTTTTATGGGTTGGGAGAAATAAATAATTTAGTGGACAGTGGTCATAAAGTTCCTGTACAGTGAAGTTTTCGACAAACGATTTTGTAAAATTCCTCATTTAATTTGTACTTAATATTTTTACCTAATTCCAACTCAACTATTTAAAGGACTCAAATATGTTTTCAAGTTGATAAGCCATGTTGTAAGTTGAATTTTTGACAAGTAATAGTGATTTTTACAATTTGACCTAACATTTTTAACTTTTTGCTGATCGGTTTTGTTTCGACCCACTGAATTGTAAAAATCTTTATAAATTGATTATTCGAGATTTGGGGACTTGATTCTTTTCTCATGATTTAAAGACTCTTTATATTTTCTGGAAAGTACAAAAACTCAATGTAAAATGCAACGGTTGTTTAATGGTGATTTTTGAAAGTTACAGCTTGACTTTGATTTTTGAAAACGCGAGTTTTACCAAAAGTTTAATATAAATGTTTTATCAGTTATTAACCTATGATAATTGGGAGGTGAGAGTGATGATAGAAGGACCTATGGAGGGGGTAATAAAGGATAGAATTGATCAGACCTTATCTTTGTAAGTGTAGAATATTTAAAATATTAAGCCGTCTTTCCTCGGGTAGAAACTTATGTTGTCTTGTTTACTTTTATAGAACCATGCCGCCAATGAGATCTACACCTACACACTCTACCATGTCCCAAGAGGAGATTGACCGTTTGGTATCTATGAATGAAGCTTTGACTGCGGCACTGGAGGCTAAGGGGTCAGTTCAGGATCCAGCAAAGATGAGTGCTAATATTGCAAGACATAACCCGACGAAGTATGACGGATTAGGTGAACCATCTTTACTAGGAGATTGGCATAGGGAGTTCGAAAACCTTTTTGAGTTGCTAGGATGTCCTGCGGAGTTACAAGTAGATCAAGCTGCTTACTATTTGAGGGGAAAAGCGGGTTTGTGGTGGAATCGTAGTAAGGAGGTCTTAAGGGAAGCTTGGAGGGAGAGTGAAGTAAAACCCTCAAGACTCGGGTTTTGATTAAAAAGGACTCAATTTGGACAGTATTTTGGACTGTTTAATCGTGATAAAAACGACTAAAAACTCAACAAAAACTCTGAGGACTGCAATCGAACAGTCGACAAAACTGTTTATAACCACGGTTCCAGAACTCTACAATCGAATAGAGTAAAGGATGTGATTGGGATATGACTTAATCCAAGCACAAAGCCACTAGACTAAGCCTAAGGATAATTTCAAGCACACAGCAAAGAAAATACCCGACTCTAAGCACTAAGCAAATGAGGATTTCCCAACACTAAGCAAAGGAGATTAGTAGAAATCAATGTTTCTAACTTGTGTTTGTTCATTCATCAAATTCTTATTTTTACACTAAGGAGTGCCTTGCTTTTATAGGCCAAGCAAAACAATCCTATCCATCCATCCAACCTAGCAATCTAACGGTCCAAAAGACCCTAGAAAACCGGTTTCAAAAGGTGGCCCTAAGCCTTACACAAGTTCTTACACAAGTTAAAAATCTTAAAGAAAAACAAGAAAGTAAACTAATAAGGACAATGATTAATTAAAACATGGAGTAAACTCATTTGGAAGCTTCAAGGGGGTCCGGCCAAGCTTGTGTAAGAGTGGTAGAGCAACAAAAGGAGCCTTGAGGATGTCTTGGTTAATTTAGGAAGGGTGAAAGGGACTTGAAAGCGACCCTTGTACTTGCCATTGCAAACCGTGTATCTTTAGGTCCACCGGTTTTGTTCTTTGCCTTTCTCCATGATTATCACCTTCCCAAGACATAGGCTCTTGGACAAAAATACTCTAAACTCCTCATGGAAGATTTCTAGGCCGGAAAAGGACCCATATTCTTAGACGGATTTCTCATTTGGACCCTATTTCGGTCAAGGGACCAAAACCGGGTACAAACATGTCTAATGTGATTTGTTTTGCTTCAAACTCCTTCTCTTGAAAAGGATTTGTCCTCAAATCCTCGGCATTTTCATCACTAGGCTCTTCATCACAAAGACTGAAATCACTAACATTGAATGTGGCATGGGTTCCCAACAAATCGACCTTATACTTGTCACAGACTAGTGACCTTGAACGGACCTCCTTCTCTTGGCATGAGCTTATCCCCTTTTGTAAGGGTTCCTAACTTACATAAACGGACCCAAACTTGATCCCCAATTCTGAATTTCGTCCCTTGCTTGGAGTTCATGGACCCTTCCTTATTGGCAATGAATTGAACATGACGAATGAACCCTTGTTCAGCCCGCTTCTTGACTCCACTTCCTTGCTTACTTGGGCGAACACTCTCATCGATCGTTCGATCATACCACCCGTGCCATTGGCCTTGTGTTCATCTTCAATTAAACTTGGAATAGGGTGTACGGAATAATCACAATGCACACCATCTTGGACACCTACGGTTTGAACATTGTTGAGGATCCCCTCTTGAACCCGCTTCTTGACCCAAGCTCCTTGATTTCTCAAGTAGGTACTTGACTTGTCCTTGATTTCATTCCCAATTGGACTAGTGGTGGGAGAGACGGGATGATGAACTTGTACCCTACCAATGGTACTTTCGGCTCCAATCTTGACAAAGAGCTCATCTTGGACTTGATCATTGGCACTACTCCACTTGGATTATTCTTTTACATTTGAACATTCCCCTAGTTTGTCTTTGAACTTATGGACACCATAGTCGAACCAAGGATTTTTAGGGGCCTCAGCCTTCATTCTTGGATTAGCAATTGGAGGAACACTTTCATGGACCTCGACCCTTGTTCGAACCGTTTTAGTGAACGGCTCATCTTGTCCCTTGGATACATGCTTGACATTAGGTGGATCATCTTGAGAGAACTTGTTCAAATTTTGAACCATGCTAGAGAATGTTTCGTCTTGTTCCTTGGATACACCCTCGGCAAAGTGAACATGAACACCTTTCTCATTACTCTTTTTGGGGACCATTTCGTCCTCCTTGATTAGCATCACTTCTTTGTAAGGTTCACGCATGGAGGGTGGTGGAAGAGGTGCTAGAGTGATCTTCCTCTTGTCAAACTCAAAGGAATAAGTATTATCCTTTCCATGATGCACCGCACTCTTATCAAACTCCCAAGGTCTACCAAGTAGGAGATGGCAAGCATCCATAGGTAGAACATCACAAAGAACCTTATCAACATAATTCTTGCCAATGGAGAAGGATACTAGGCATTGTTTGTCAACCTTCAATTCGGCTCCCTTGTCAAGCCACCTCAATTTGTAAGGACATGGATGTTTTTGGGTGGTTAAGGAAAGCTTCTCAACAAGAACACTAGAGGCCACATTAGTACAACTACCTCCATCAATGATTAGGTTGCAAACTTTCCCTCCAATGGTACACCTAGACCTAAAAAGTTGTTGTCTTTGATCCATTTCCAATGGTTGAGCACTCAACACTCTCCAAGTAACTAGACTCATCCCGGAATCCGGAAATACTAACTCCTCATCCTTAGTCTCCTCGGTTTCCTCATCCTCATCACACACAATAATTTCATCCTCTCCCCAATGAACCACTTCAAAGCTACTAAGGGCTCTTTGAGTTGGACATTCTTTGGCAAAGTGACCATAGCCTTGACATTTGAAACATTTTTTTAGGGGTAAGGTCTTTCTTTGTGAGGATTCAATGCCTTTTCCTTTGTTAAGTGTGGGGTTCACGGTTGGGGTGTGGGTTTCTTTGGGTTTGGTCTCGGCATAGGTAGTCTTGGTGGTTGTTTTGGTCGGCAATTTTGAGTTGGAAGGTTTCCCCTTGCCCAATTTTTCCACCCTCAAAGCCAAGTTCACGGCTTCATTGAAAGACCACAATGGTTGCATTCGGACTCTATTAGCAATTCTATCATCCAACCCTTCAACAAATCTAGCAATTTTTTGTTCCGGTTTCTCATTGATTTCACATTGCAAAGTGAGTTGTTCAAAATCCCTAATGTAAGACTCAAGTGGTTGTTGATCTTGTTTTAGTTGAGTAAGTTTAATGAACATGTCTTGAGTATACTCTTTGGGAATAAACTTGTCAATAAGCTTCTTTTTCAACTTTGACCAAGATTTTATGGGTTCTTTACCATCCCTCTTCCTTTGGTTTTTCATGTTTTCATACCAAAGAGATGCATAACCTTTGAACTTTAAAATAGCAACCTTGAAAGAGTTAGCATCCGAGTATGATTTAAATTCAAAGACTCTTTCAATTGACCTAAACCAATCTAGTAAGTCATCGGGATTTAAACTACCATGGAAGTCCGGAATTTCTACCTTTAGGTCTTTAGGATGTTCTTCATGCTCGGCCTCCATGAAAGAACCCTCTTCATCCGAGTGCAAGTCCTCCTTTTCATGTTCGGCTTCGTGGTTTCTTGCTCCAAACCCTCGGCCACGTCCTCTACCACGGCGAGGTGGATGTCTTCATCGGTCTCTTGGTGGTGTTGGAATGTTAGCCATGATAGCATTGAAGGAGTCTATCATTAGGTCGCATTTCTCGGAGAGTTGTGTTACTTGAGTCTCAATTCCAAGTAGCCTTTCTTCACTCATGGTTGTTTTTGTGTTTTTGAAAGTAGTTGAGGTTTTTTGGACTGACAAGAAGGATTACCAACCCAAGACTAACACAACAATGGAATTGTGTTAAACCTTTGCTCTGATAACCAATTTGAAGTAACACCCTCAAGACTCGGGTTTTGATTAAAAAGGACTCAATTTGGACATTGTTTTGGACTGTTTAATCGTGATAAAAACAACTAAAAACTCAACAGAAACTCTGAGGACTGCAATCGAACAGTCGACATAACTGTTTATAACCATGGTTCCAGAATTCTACAATCGAATAGAGTAAAGGATGTGATTGAGATATGACTTAATCCAAGCACAAAGCCACTAGACTAAGCCTAAGGATAATTTTAAGCACACAACAAAGAAAATACCCGACTCTAAGCACTAAGCAAAAGAGGATTTCCTAGCACTAAGCAAAGAGATTAGTAGAAATCAATGTTTCTAACTTGTGTTTGTTCATTCATCAAATTCTGATTTTTACACTAAGGAGTGCCTTGCTTTTATAGGCCAAGCAAAACAATCCTATCCATCCATCCAACCTAGCAATCTAACGGTCCAAAAGACCCTAGAAAACCGGTTTCAAAAGGTGGCCCTAAGCCTTACACAAGTTCTTACACAAGTTAAAAATCTTAAAGAAAAACAAGAAAGTAAACTAATAAGGACAATGATTAATTAAAACATGGAGTAAACTCATTTGGAAGCTTCAAGGGGGTCCGGCCAAGCTTGTGTAAGAGTGGTAGAGCAACAAAAGGAGCCTTGAGGATGTCTTGGTTAATTTAGGAAGGGTGAAAGGGACTTGAAAGCGACCCTTGTACTTGCCATTGCAAACCGTGTAGCTTTAGGTCCACCGGTTTTGTTCTTTGCCTTTCTCCATGATTATCACCTTCCCAAGACATAGGCTCTTGGACAAAAATACTCTAAACTCCTCATGGAAGATTTCTAGGCCGGAAAAGGACCCATATTCTTAGACGGATTTCTCATTTGGACCCTATTTCGGTCAAGGGACCAAAACCGGGTACAAACATGTCTAATGTGATTTGTTTTGCTTCAAACTCCTTCTCTTGAAAAGGATTTGTCCTCAAATCCTCGGCATTTTCATCACTAGGCTCTTCATCACAAAGACTGAAATCACTAACATTGAATGTGGCATGGGTTCCCAACAAATCGACCTTATACTTGTCACAGACTAGTGACCTTGAACGGACCTCCTTCTCTTGGCATGAGCTTATCCCCTTTTGTAAGGGTTCCTAACTTACATAAACGGACCCAAACTTGATCCCCAATTCTGAATTTCGTCCCTTGCTTGGAGTTCATGGACCCTTCCTTATTGGCAATGAATTGAACATGACGAATGAACCCTTGTTCAGCCCGCTTCTTGACTCCACTTCCTTGCTTACTTGGGCGAACACTCTCATCGACTGTTCTGATCATACCACCCGTGCCATTGGCCTTGTGTTCATCTTCAATTAAACTTGGAATAGGGTGTACGGAATAATCACAATGCACACCATCTTGGACACCTACGGTTTGAACATTGTTGAGGATCCCCTCTTGAACCCGCTTCTTGACCCTAGCTCCTTGATTGCTCAAGTAGGTACTTGACTTGTCCTTGATTTCATTCCCAATTGGACTAGTGGTGGGAGAGACGGGATGATGAACTTGTACCCTACCAATGGTACTTTCGGCTCCAATCTTGACAAAGAGCTCATCTTGGACTTGATCATTGGCACTACTCCACTTGGATTATTCTTTTACATTTGAACATTCCCCTAGTTTGTCTTTGAACTTATGGACACCATAGTCGAACCAAGGATTTTTAGGGGCCTCAGCCTTCATTCTTGGATTAGCAATTGGAGGAACACTTTCATGGACCTCGACCCTTGTTCGAACCGTTTTAGTGAACGGCTCATCTTGTCCCTTGGATACATGCTTGACATTAGGTGGATCATCTTGAGAGAACTTGTTCAAATTTTGAACCATGCTAGAGAATGTTTCGTCTTGTTCCTTGGATACACCCTCGGCAAAGTGAACATGAACACCTTTCTCATTACTCTTTTTGGGGACCATTTCGTCCTCCTTGATTAGCATCACTTCTTTGTAAGGTTCAAGCATGGAGGGTGGTGGAAGAGGTGCTAGAGTGATCTTCCTCTTGTCAAACTCAAAGGAATAAGTATTATCCTTTCCATGATGCACCGCACTCTTATCAAACTCCCAAGGTCTACCAAGTAGGAGATGGCAAGCATCCATAGGTAGAACATCACAAAGAACCTTATCAACATAATTCTTGCCAATGGAGAAGGATACTAGGCATTGTTTGTCAACCTTCAATTCGGCTCCCTTGTCAAGCCACCTCAATTTGTAAGGACATGGATGTTTTTGGGTGGTTAAGGAAAGCTTCTCAACAAGAACACTAGAGGCCACATTAGTACAACTACCTCCATCAATGATTAGGTTGCAAACTTTCCCTCCAATGGTACACCTAGACCTAAAAAGTTGTTGTCTTTGATCCATTTCCAATGGTTGAGCACTCAACACTCTCCAAGTAACTAGACTCATCCCTATCCCAATACTAACTCCTCATCCTTAGTCTCCTCGGTTTCCTCATCCTCATCACACACAAGAATTTCATCCTCTCCCCAATGAACCACTTCAAAGCTACTAAGGGCTCTTTGAGTTGGACATTCTTTGGCAAAGTGACCATAGCCTTGACATTTGAAACATTTTTTTAGGGGTAAGGTCTTTCTTTGTGAGGATTCAATGCCTTTTCCTTTGTTAAGTGTGGGGTTCACGGTTGGGGTGTGGGTTTCTTTGGGTTTGGTCTCGGCATAGGTAGTCTTGGTGGTTGTTTTGGTCGGCAATTTTGAGTTGGAAGGTTTCCCCTTGCCCAATTTTTCCACCCTCAAAGCCAAGTTCACGGCTTCATTGAAAGACCACAATGGTTGCATTCGAACTCTATTAGCAATTCTATCATCCAACCCTTCAACAAATCTAGCAATTTTTTGTTCCGGTTTCTCATTGATTTCACATTGCAAAGTGAGTTGTTCAAAATCCCTAATGTAAGACTCAAGTGGTTGTTGATCTTGTTTTAGTTGAGTAAGTTTAATGAACATGTCTTGAGTATACTCTTTGGGAATAAACTTGTCAATAAGCTTCTTTTTCAACTTTGACCAAGATTTTATGGGTTCTTTACCATCCCTCTTCCTTTGGTTTTTCATGTTTTCATACCAAAGAGATGCATAACCTTTGAACTTTAAAATAGCAACCTTGAAAGAGTTAGCATCCGAGTATGATTTAAATTCAAAGACTCTTTCAATTGACCTAAACCAATCTAGTAAGTCATCGGGATTTAAACTACCATGGAAGTCCGGAATTTCTACCTTTAGGTCTTTAGGATGTTCTTCATGCTCGGCCTCCATGAAAGAACCCTCTTCATCCGAGTGCAAGTCCTCCTTTTCATGTTCGGCTTCGTGGTTTCTTGCTCCAAACCCTCGGCCACGTCCTCTACCACGGCGAGGTGGATGTCTTCATCGGTCTCTTGGTGGTGTTGGAATGTTAGCCATGATAGCATTGAAGGAGTCTATCATTAGGTCGCATTTCTCGGAGAGTTGTGTTACTTGAGTCTCAATTCCAAGTAGCCTTTCTTCACTCATGGTTGTTTTTGTGTTTCTGAAAGTAGTTGAGGTTTTGTGGACTGACAAGAAGGATTACCAACCCAAGACTAACACAACAATGGAATTGTGTTAAACCTTTGCTCTGATAACCAATTTGAAGTAACACCCTCAAGACTCGGGTTTTGATTAAAAAGGACTCAATTTGGACATTGTTTTGGACTGTTTAATCGTGATAAAAACAACTAAAAACTCAACAGAAACTCTGAGGACTGCAATCGAACAGTCGACATAACTGTTTATAACCATGGTTCCAGAATTCTACAATCGAATAGAGTAAAGGATGTGATTGAGATATGACTTAATCCAAGCACAAAGCCACTAGACTAAGCCTAAGGATAATTTTAAGCACACAACAAAGAAAATACCCGACTCTAAGCACTAAGCAAAAGAGGATTTCCTAGCACTAAGCAAAGAGATTAGTAGAAATCAATGTTTCTAACTCGTGTTTGTTCATTCATCAAATTCTGATTTTTACACTAAGGAGTGCCTTGCTTTTATAGGCCAAGCAAAACAATCCTATCCATCCATCCAACCTAGCAATCTAACGGTCCAAAAGACCCTAGAAAACCGGTTTCAAAAGGTGGCCCTAAGCCTTACACAAGTTCTTACACAAGTTAAAAATCTTAAAGAAAAACAAGAAAGTAAACTAATAAGGACAATGATTAATTAAAACATGGAGTAAACTCATTTGGAAGCTTCAAGGGGGTCCGACCAAGCTTGTGTAAGAGTGGTAAAGCAACAAAAGGAGCCTTGAGGATGTCTTGGTTAATTTAGGAAGGGTGAAAAGGACTTGAAAGCGACCCTTGTACTTGCCATTGCAAACCGTGTAGCTTTAGGTCCACCGGTTTTGTTCTTTGCCTTTCTCCATGATTATCACCTTCCCAAGACATAGGCTCTTGGACAAAAATACTCTAAACTCCTCATGGAAGATTTCTAGGCGGAAAAAGACCCATATTCTTAGACGGATTTCTCATTTGGACCCTATTTCGGTCAAGGGACCAAAACCGGGTACAAACATGTCTAATGTGATTTGTTTTGCTTCAGAGAGTGATGAACCTTTTATCACTTGGAAGGGTTTTAAGGAGACTATGGGAGATGTATTTGTGCCAGAACATATTAGGAGTAAGATGAGAGCTGAATTTGATTCTTTCAAGATGACTGATGAGATGACAGTAGAGACTTATTATAACAGGTTAATGGAATTGTAAGAATATGTAGCTGATTTGAATTTTAGTGGTGAGATGTTGGCACTCAGATTTGAAAAGGGATTAACAACCACTATTAAGAAGAGGCTTGCAGCTGGTCAGCCAAGTACCATGGATGATGTTTATCAGTGAGCTGGGCACGCGGAGAGGATTGCAGATATGTTAAAAGAAGAGAGGAGGGAGAAGGAGGACACGAAGGGAAAGAGTGAGAAGAGAAAGGTTGAGTCTTCTAGTGAGAATGTTGGGAGTAAGAAACAAAATTCTAACCAATATCACTCTTACTTTGTTAGTAGTGCACCAATGGGAGGAGTGAGTCGTGGGAGTGATGGTCGGTCAGTGTCTAGTAGAGATTTTGTTGGTAGTTGTTTCAGGTGTGGTAAATTGGGCCATAAGATCATAGATTGTAGAGTAAATTTGGGCAAGCAAGAAGGTGGCAATGGAAATGGAGGTTATGGGAGTCAAAACCAAAGGAACTACCAAACTCCGGTATAGAGTGCAGGGAGCAATAGAAATGCAGGGCAATGGAGTTCTCAGAGGAGCTACAACAATAGGCAAGGCAATGGAGGTGATCAGAGTAATGGTGGGAAGATATTTGGAACAACTGGTACAGTACAAGGGAATGGGGGGAAAGGGTAACTAGTTTATTGAGGGGATTAGACTCTTATCATTTATATAAGTGTTATGTTGTTAGTAGTTTTAATTTAATGAAATGTAGTAGTTTCGAAACTTCGGGACGAAGTTTATTTTTAGAAGGGTAGAATGTGACACCTCATGTTTAAGTTTATTTTGTGATACATTTTCGTGTTTTGAGTTAATTTTGTGATACATTTTGATAAGTATGATAATGATTATGATTAAGAAAGTTAATTGTGTTGCAATGATAGTGAGTTGAAATGGCATTCAGATGTGTGGATTGTTTTATGAGGCTTTTGTAGCATTTTGGGTGAACTTCGGGACGAAGTTCATTTTAAGGGGGAAACACTGTAATACTTCGTATTTTAATTATATTTATATATTATATGGATTAGTTATATTTATTAATTATTAATTATAATAATTGCGGATTAAGTTGTTAGACGGAAATAATTAATAAGTTAATAGAATAATGAGTCAGGATGACAACCAAATAATAACAATATATGATAATTCATAGAATAATAATAATACTTGGTAAATATGCTATAATAATAATAATAGTGATACTAGTAATACTAATAATAATAATAATAATTGTATTTCATAATTATAATAATAAAAAGGTAATTTATAATAGTTTCCTAATTAGTGTGTTACACATCCTAAACCTAGTTATAAATACAAAGAAATCTGAAAAATAATTTATAAAAGAAGAAGGAAGAAATCTAAAACAAAGGAGTGAATTAAAGAGCTATTAGCGATAAAAGGTAAACCGTCTTATACTCAATTGTTTTTGTTATAGCGTTTTAACATAGACTTTAACACCACCATATACCACCGTATGAACAACCATAGAATCGTGACTTTGAACCTAGGCTATAAATGGACCACCATGACTCCGTCTAACCCTTCTCTGACCGTCTCTGACCTGGCCTTGGTGGTTTTTGGGGCGGCTTAAGGTGGCGGGATTGGGCTATAGCGGGTTTGAACTAGGGGAATCGAACCCTTATTTGACCCACCAATTGGACTTAACTTGACCTGGGCTATGATGGGTTGGGACCAGGCGTGTTAGTCGACCACCTTGGTGGTGTCTTGGTGGTCGGATATGGAGGTTTGTGGCGGTGGTGGCGGTGAAACAGGGGAAAGCAGAGGGGTTGTCGTGTCTGCCTTAAGACGGGCACTGTGGCCGCATTAGTGGTTGTACAGAGGAAAGGGGACCACCCCTGGAGTCACCGTGAGACAGTGGTGTCAACGGTGATGGTCAAAGATGGTAGTGGTGGTCGTGGAGGTGTTGGCGAGGCGTTATTTACAGGGTATTTGTCGATGTCGGGTTTTCGGTGTATTGGTTGTTGTTGTTTCTAGGACATGTAGGGCAGCCGTGTGTGGTGTTACTGCTGGTTGTTGGTGCATGGCAAGAGGGTTGGGTGTAGTGGTGGCTCACGGGGTGGTGGCTGCCGTGCTTATGGTGGGTATCAGGTGGTTGCGTCGTGTGATTGTATGGGGTGTTAGAAGGATGCGGGGTGAATTGTCGTGTATAGAAATTGGTTTTACACGTGAGTAGGGTGATCATACACATTATTATATTATAATATTTGGGTGAGGGACCCGAGTTTAAATTGTTAGTCGGGTTACTCAGGTGTTGACACGAGTTTTGAGAAGTCGGGATTTAAATATAATAACTCCGTATTTATCGTATAATTGTTTTATAATTAGTTTAATTATTTAACACGGGTTGAACATTGGTTTAGTTTGTATAGCTTGATACGGGTTTTGACCGATAATTAAGACGGATTTTACGTAATAATTTACATGATAACATAATTAATATAATTAAATTATAATTGATTAAAATAATGAATATAATTTATAATTGAATAATTATTATATTTGTTAGGTGACGGGTTGTTGAAGAGTTATTTGATTGATTTGCTTTGCTTGGATTGCGTAATTGGAGTGCTTGCTTTCGAGGTAGGATAATCTACTCAACTATATTTGGTTTGCGAGTTTAATACGTGAATGTATTGAAAGGATGATTGGTGTATGATTGCTTATTTAATTAAGCTAATTGAGTGATCAACTTTGTTAATTGATTGGAGTTGTGTATATTTTATACGATTATATTGTGGAATGCTTTATGAGAATTGGACTGCCCCAGGCTTAGTCTCTGGTGGATAACGTGAGTGGTTGTTTGACTGCCCCAGGCTTAGTCTTTGTTGGATAACGTGTGTGAATAATTGGAAGGCCCCAGGCTTAGTCTCTGGTGGATAACGTGGATAGTTGATGTCGAGATGTGACATGTGAACAGTTGAGATTGGAATATTGACAGTTGTGAGAGATTGGTTGTTTTAATGTATTTTATCCTACTCAACCTCGTGGTTGACCGTGTATTCGTGAACACCTGTGATGAACCATAATGGGGAGCATATTTGACAGGTACTAAAGATTAGCTGACTTGGACGCATTGGGATGTGAGCTCGACTTGGACCATAGTTGCTGTCTAGATCACTTAGTTGACTTATAAAACTTTATTTATGTTATTTCCGCTGCGTAATAAATTGTAATGTTAAGTTTTATATTTAATCGGTTGGCAATGTAATAAAACCATTCTTTCAGTTAAAGTACTTTGGTTTGTTTTAATTTGTATCATTTACCTCGGGCAACCGAGATGGTAACAGTCCTATTTATAGGGAATGTCTTGCTAAAGGCTCCTAAATAAATGGGGGTGTTACAAAATGGTATCAGAGCAAAACGATCAGGCTTAACCAATGAATTTAATAAATGAACTTAGGATGTGTCTAATAAAATGAACCCGGGTAGAAACTGTTAGGAGCCCTTTTTGGCTTAGGAAGAGAAGGTACCCTCACTCCGAACCCCGGCCCTTCCAGTTTGAACCGGTTACCTCGAGAGATAACTAAGAGCGGGGAAAATTGAAATAAATATTGAGTATCTCTTAGGATTCATTGTTGACTTGAAGGTGTATTGTTTTTATTGATTGGATGTGTATTGTTGATGACCAGTGTTACGGGACGTAACCTTGATTTTAAGGAGGACGCGATGGATAAAATAATTATGTGATGTTGAATTGTTTTGATCATAAGCATGAAAGTCATTACAAATTGATATTGATTATGTGGTTGGATGTTGTGTGATAGTAGTATCATGTCTAGTGATATGCGGTTGTGTGAATCCCAAAGCCATGTTATTTAAAATATATTATGAAATGATTTAAGCTTGTGATATGAATGCTTTAGAGTATATACTAGTCGTGTGTAAAAGTTTATTGACCAAGTTGTGTTGATATAGAAGTAGGAGGGTGTTAATAAGGGCTTGTGACCTAGTAAAAAGGAACTTAGAGCTGAACTTTATTTCGTCAAATTTTACCCCTATTTGATTTAGTTTTCATTTCACCTCCGTTTATCATACAAAGTTGATATTTTTATGAGTGATAACCTAGTGAGTTAGCTTACCAATGCCGTTAGTCTCATGTTTAAAAGTTTTATGGGTTGGGAGAAATAAATAATTTAGTGGACAATGGTCAGAAAGTTCCTGTACAGTGAAGTTTTCGACAAACGATTTTGTAAAATTTCTCATTTAATTTAAACTTATTATTTTTACCTAATTCTAACTCCAATATTTAAAGGACTCAAATATGTTTTCAAGTTGATAAGCCATATTGTAAGTTGAATTTTTGACAATTAATAATGATTTTTACAAGTTGACCTAAAATATTTAACTTTTTGCTGATCGGTTTTGTTTCGACCCACTGAATTGTAAAAATATTTATAAATTGATTAGTTGAGATTTGAACTTGATTCTTTTCTCATGCTTTAAAGACTCTTTATATTTTCTGGAAAGTACAAAAACTCAATGTAAAATGTAACGGTTGTTTAATGGTGATTTTTGAAAGTTACAGCTTGACTTTGATTTCTGAAAACGCGAGTTTTACCAAAAGTTTAATATAAATGTTTTATCAGTTATTAACCTATGATAATTGGGAGGTGAGAGTGATGATAGGAGGACCTATGGAGGGGGTAATAAAGGATAGAATTGATCAGACCTTATCTTTGTAAGTGTAGAATATTTAAAATATTAAGCCGTCTTTCCTCGGGTAGAAACTTATGTTGTCTTGTTTACTTTTATAGAACCATGCCGCCAATGAGATCTACACCTACACACTCTACCATGTCCCAAGAGGAGATTGACCGTTTGGTATCTATGAATGAAGCTTTGACTGCGGCACTGGAGGCTAAGGGGTCAGTTCTGGATCCATCAAAGATGAGTGCTAATATTGCAAGACATAACCCGACGAAGTATGACGGATTAGGTGAACCATCTTTACTAGGAGATTGGCATAGGGAGTTCGATAACCTTTTTGAGTTGCTAGGATGTCCTGCAGAGTTACAAGTAGATCAAGCTGCTTACTATTTGAGGGGAAAAGCGGGTTTGTGGTGGAATCGTAGTAAGGAGGTCTTAAGGGAAGTTTGGAGGGAGAGTGATGAACCTTTTATCACTTGGAAGAGTTTTAAGGAGACTAAGAGAGATGTATTTGTGCCAGAACATATTAGGAGTAAGATGAGAGCTGAATTTGATTCTTTCAAGATGACTGATGAGATGACAGTAGAGACTTATTATAATAGGTTTATGGAATTGTCAGAATATGTAGCTGATTTGAATTTTAGTGGTGAGATGTTGGCACTCAGATTTGAAAAGGGATTAACAACCACTATTAAGAAGAGGCTTGTAGCTGATCAGCCAAGTACCATGGATGATCTTTATCAGCGAGCTGGGCACGCGGAGAGGATTGCAGATATGTTAAAAGAAGAGAGGAGGGAGAAGGAGGACAAGAAGGGAAAGAGTGAGAAGAGAAAGGCTGAGTCTTCTAGTGAGAATGTTGGGAGTAAGAAACAAAATTCTAACCAATATAACTCTTACTTTGTTAGTAGTGCACCAATGGGAGGAGTGAGCCGTGGGAGTGATGGTCGGTTGGTGGCTAGTAGAGATTTTGCTGGTAGTTGTTTCAGGTGTGGTAAATTGGGCCATAAGATCATAGATTATAGAGTAAATTTGGGCAAGCAAGGAGGTGACAATGGAAATGGAGGTTATGGGAGTCAAAACCAAAGGAACTACCAAACTCCGGTATATAGTGCAGGGAGCAATAGAAATGCAGGGCAATGGAGTACTCAGAGGAGCTACAACAATAGGCAAGGCAATGGAGGTGATCAAAGTAATGGTGGGAAGATATTTGGAACAGTTGGTACAGTACAAGGGAATGGGGGAAAGGGTAACTAGTTTATTGAGGGGATTAGACTCTTATCATTTATATAAGTGTTATGTTGTTAGTAGTTTTAATTTAATGAAATGTAGTAGTTTCGAAACTTCGGGACGAAGTTTATTTTTAGAAGGGTAGAATGTGACACCTCATGTTTAAGTTTATTTTGTGATACATTTTCGTGTTTTGAGTTAATTTTGTGATACATTTTGATAAGTATGATAATGATTATGATTAAGAAAGTTAATTGTGTTGCAATGATAGTGAGTTGAAATGGCATTCAGATGTGTGGATTGTTTTATGAGGCTTCTGTAACATTTTGGGTGAACTTCGGGACGAAGTTCATTTTAAGGGAGAAAGACTGTAATACTCCGTATTTTAATTATATTTATATATTATATGGATTAGTTATATTTATTAATTATTAATTATAATAATTGCGGATTATGTTGTTAGACGGAAATAATTAATAAGTTAATAGAATAATGAGTTGGGATGACAACCAAATAATAACAATATATGATAATTCATAGAATAATAATAATACTTGGTAAATATGCTATAATAATAATAATATTAATAGTGATACTAGTAATACTAATAATAATAATAATAATTGTATTTCATAATTATAATAATAATAAGGTAATTTATAATAGTTTCCTAATTAGTGTGTTACACATCCTAAACCTAGTTATAAATACAAAGAAATCTAAAAAATAATTTATAAAAGTAGGAAGAAATCTAAAACAAAGAAGGAGAGAATTAAAGAGCTATTAGCGATAAAAGGTAAACCGTCTTAAACTCAATTGTTTTTGTTATAACGTTTTAACATAGACTTTAACACCACCATATACCACCGTATGAACAACCATAGAATCTTGACTTTGATCCTAGGCTAGAATTGGACCACCATGACTCCGTCTAACCCTTATCTGACCGTCTCTGACCTGGCCTTGGTGGTTTTTGGGGCGTCTTAAGGTGGCGGGATTGGGCTATAGCGGGTTTGAACCAGGGGAATCGAACCCTTATTTGACCCACCAATTGGACCTAACCTGACCTGGGCTATGATAGGTTGGGACCAGGGGTGTTAGTCGACCACCTTGGTGGTCGGATATGGAGGTTTGTGGCGGTGGTAGCGGTGAAACAGGGGAAAGCAGAGGGGTTGTCGTGTCTGCCTTAAGACGGGCACTGTGGCCGCATTAGTGGTTGTACAGAGGAAAGGGGACCACCCCTGGAGTCACCGTGAGACAGTGGTGTCAACGGTGATGGTCAGAGGTGGTAGTAGTGGTCGTGGAGGTGTTGGCGAGGCGTTATTTATAGGGTATTTGTCGATGTCGGGTTTTCGGTGCATTGGTTGTTGTTGTTTCTAGGACGTGTAGGGCAGCCGTGTGTGGTGTTACTACTGGTTGTTGGTGCATGGCAAGGGGGTTGGGTGTAGTGGTGGCGAACGGGGTGGTGGCTGCCTTGCTCATGGTGGGTATCAGGTGGTTGCGTTGTGTGATTGTGAAGCAAAAGGAGCCACGCCTAAACCATGCTTCCACCCGATTTTGATCCTTCACGCAAAACGAGGTCCAAACTCCAAAATCCGTCTAAGAAGGCACGGTAATTTTTGTCATGTCTCAGTTCTTTAATGAATTTGGAGACTTTTTTGGCTAGGACTTTTATTTAAATAAGGATCCGAACTAAGATAAAGTCACAAGACAAAACCGAGTAACAAGTTTATCGGTTTTCAACAATCGACCTTAGTTCGCTTCCAAATGGTCCTATTCTTCCTAGTTAAATAAATCAAGACAATCCTAGGCTAAATAAGGGTTGGTTGGTCGTCCAAGAGAGTCCAAGAGGGCTGTTTTATCATTTTCAAATGAAGATCAAATGTCGCTTTCAAGGAAGGTCCACATGTCGCTTTCACTCTTACATGTGTGTAAGGCTTGTGTAAGGGCTTTTGTTTGACTCTATGATGGCTACTCCAAGGCTCTTTTTCGGCTGGTATGAGGACCATTTGAAGCTTCCAAGGAGTCCAAATAATCATAAAGGAAGGCAAGGAACAAAACCGGTGGCCCCTTTTTGCACGGTTTGCAACATCAAGGACAAAGGTCGCTTTCAAGCTTCCCAATTTGTCCAAGACAATCCCTTGAGTTTTTCTTACATGCTCTAGCCCTTATACACCTTGGTGGCCGGACCCTTGAAGCTTCCAAAAGGGTTTTCCTCTATGTTTACACCATCCTTGTCTTACTAGTTTATTTTCCTTGTTTTTAGCTTTTGATTTTTAGCTTTTGTAAGAACTTGTGTAAGGCTTTAGGGCCACTTTTGTACCGGTTTTCTAGGGTCTTTTGGACCGTTAGATGTTAGGATTAGATGAATGGTTAGGATTGCTTTGCTTGGCCTATAAAAGCAAGGTTTTTCCTCATGTAAAAAAGAGATTGAATGAATTAAAGAATGAGTAAGAAACCAAGTGTTTTCTTCATCAAAACCTATTCTTTGCTGAGTGCTTGATGTGACCATAATTGGCGCATATTTAGCCCCCGAATTACCCTTGTTTCCATGCTTTTTAGTGCTTATTTGGGTCATTTCTTATCTTTAGTTCTTTGTTATGCATATTCTTTGAGATTTTGATCCCTTGGTAGGAAAGGAGTAAGAATCTTGTATTTTCATGGCAAATCAAGACTAAATTGATCAAATTCAATGACCAAGCATCAAGGAGAGACAAGATTAGAAGGCCTTTGTACATATCATAGTAGAAGAGCAATGTTGAGAAAGGATCCTTGAGTCCCCAAGGAATTTATGAAGAAAAGGGAAGAAAAAGAAGAAGTATCACGCTGACTGACAATCCGAGCGGATTGTCAGCAATCCGCCCGTCCCGCCTATCCACAATCCGAGCGTCCCAGCTGGAATCCGCTCGGATTCCCCCTCAACAATCCGCCCGGATTCCCCAGAATCCGCTCGGATTCCATCGACCAAATCCGGCCGTCCCGACCTAATCCGCCCGGATTCCTTCACACAAGGGTTGTCTTCTTCAAGCTACGAAAAGAGAAGCCCTTTTCTCCAAAAATACCGGCTTCTCCTTGCTCTACTTAAAAAGTGTAATTACTAGTTTAGCCCTTAGTTAACCCTAATGCATCCTCCCGAATTTTCACTATAAATACCCCATTAGTCTAATTAGAGGAGCATGTTCTTCTTATCAATAATTAGTGTAGTTAATATCAATCAAATCTCTCTTCAATATTGTAATCAAGTATTAATCAAGTTTTAATCCAAGTTTTAGTTCTTTAATCTCTCTTTTGTTCATCCTTTATTTTGGGTAATTGAAGATTATTTGGGTTATTATTGGGAGATTGACAACCTCTCAATCTAGCATTCAAGTACTTCTATTATTCTTGCTTTATTATTGGAATCATTAGTAGGTATAATCTCTTAATCCCTTTTTAATTATTGTTAATTACTTTCATTTATTCATCATGTTTCATATTGTTGGTATGATTGACAACCTTGCTAGCATGATCAACATGATAATGAGTGAGTAGTCTCTTAGCTAGGGTTAATGGGTGATTAGGGGAAACCAACATGGGGAATGATTCATGCTTAAATTAATATGCTTTCATATCTTATTTGCTTGCTTGTTTTGATCTCAACTCATGCACTTGTTATATTTGATGAAATGCTAAGCCTATGAATCCTTGCATTTACTATCATCTCCTATCTTTTCAATGAGACTTGTAAGACATAACCCAACTCGAGTCTCATTAGACCATGCATGTTGTTGAGTAGGGAAGATTAAGTCGACTTGTAGGTGTTGTACAATCTAATCGATTCGGCTCCAGGACCCAAACTTTCCTAGGATTGTAAGATATAACCCAACTCAATCCATCACAACAATAATTGCTTGCTTATAATTTGAGAACATGTTTGTATGATTATGTCCCATGATTCCCCTATGATCCCATGACACCCTAGTGCCTTTAATCAATTGTTTACACCCCTTTAATTCATCTTGCTTGTTTATTTTCATTGTTATTCTAGTTTAGTAACCTTCTACATCAACCCAATTTGTGACACCCTTTAGACACCACTAGTTACAATAGAAATCTCATTTCAACTCCCGTCCCTTGGGATCCGACCTTTACTTGCCTCTTTACTAATTGTAGAGTTGCTTGTTAAGCTATAAATTGTGTTTTGATTCGACCGTGACCAACGACCACATCTATTTATTTGTGAATACTAAACGGACCGATCAAAAATGGCGCCGTTGTCGGGGACGGTGTTTGTTTGATTTAGATTTCCTTTTTGTTATTAGTTGTGACTTTCTTCGCCTTGAGGAAGTAAAAATCCTCAAGGTTTGTTCTAATCATTTTTCGAGTTGTTTGATATTTTGCGAGATGGATTTCATAGACTGTTTTGTAGAGGACCATTTGAGCATCACCTACTTCAAGGATCCCATGCAAGCATTAGAAGCCTTAGAAGCAAGTGAGGCTAGGAGCATGTATTGGGAGTTGGAGGTGGATCTCTTCGAGGCCGCTCTAGCTAACAAGGAACTCACTCATGCACAATCCGAGTTAGTGCATAATATTCTAGTAGAAGCATGTCAACCCATAGAGGATGAGCAATCCATCCTAGAGGATATTTTGCAAACTCAAGAGCAAGAGGAACCCATCATGGGATTTGAATATGATGAGGTTGATGAAAGTGAAGTTGAGTATGCTATGAGAATGGAATGTTTAATGGAGATGGAGCAAATTCTCAATGAAACCCCAAAGGAAGAAAGTAAGGTACAAACTCCTACTTTGAAACCCCTTCCCCCAAATTTGAAATATGCTTACCTTGATGAATCAAAGACCAAACCCGTGATTGTTAATGATAGACTTGATGATGACCAATTGGGAAAATTGCTTGATGTGTTGAAACAACATGAGAGGGCTATAGGTTATAGTCTAGATGACCTTAAGGGGATAAGTCCCGACTTTTGCATGCATAGAATTCATCTAGAGGACGACCATAGACCTACCATTCAACCCCAAAGAAGATTGAACCCCCACATGCAAGAAGTTGTCAAGGGAGAAGTCATGAAATTACTTGATGCGGGAATCATATATCCCATATCGGATTCTTTGTGGGTTAGCCCCGTTCAAGTGGTACCTAAGAAAGGAGGTACCACGGTAGTGACAAATGAAAAGAATGAATTAATACCCACAAGAATGATCACCGGTTGGCGTATGTGCATTTACTACCGGAAATTAAACTCCGCAACAAGAAAAGATCACTTCCCCTTACCATTCATTGACCAAATGCTTGAGAGGTTAGCCTCTAACAAATTCTTTTGTTACCTTGACGGGTATTCGGGATTCTTCCAAATCCCTATACACCCGGATGACCAACATAAGACCACCTTCACATGCCCTTATGGTACTTTTGCATATAGGAGGATGCCTTTTGGATTATGTAATGCCCCGCTACTTTCCAAAGATGCATGATGAGTGTCTTCTCCGATTACCTAGAGACCATAATGGAAGTTTTTATGGATGATTTTAGTGTTTATGGAAAGGACTTTGACTCATGTTTGCATAATCTTTCTTGTATTGCAAAAATGTGAAGATGTTAGTCTTGTTTTAAATTGGGAAAAGTGTCATTTCATGGTCAATGAAGGAATTGTTTTGGGTCACTTGATTTCGGAAAAGGGCATCGAGGTCGATAAAGCTAAAGTTGAGGTGATAGAGAAACTCCCACCTCCCGTGAATGTTAGAGGGGTGAGAAGTTTCCTCGGTCACGCGGGTTTTTATCGTCGTTTCATAAAAGATTTTTCGAAAATAGCAAAACCCCTCACTCAACTTTTGCTTAAAGATGCCCAATTCCAATTCTTGACGAGTGTGTTGAAGCTTTTAATAGAATCAAAGAAGCATTAATCTCGGCACCAATCATTCAACCCCGAATTGGGAGTTACCTTTCGAGATTATGTGTGATGCTAGCAACTACGCCGTTGGAGCGGTTCTTGGCCAACGGGTAGGGAGAGCTCTTCATGCCATCTATTACATAAGCAAAACCCTCGACCCTTCTCAAGTAAATTATGATACAACCGAAAAGGAGCTTCTTGCCATTGTATATGCTTTGGACAAATTCCGTTCCTACTTGCTTGGATCCAAGGTGATTGTATTTTCGGATCACCGTGCTCTTCGACATCTCTTGATAAAGAAGGAGGCAAAACCAAGATTGTTGAGATGGATTTTGCTTCTTCAAGAATTTGATTTGGAAATAAGAGACAAGAAAGGAGCCGAGAATGTAGTGGCGGATCACTTGTCAAGAATCCGGTTTCATGATGAAAATGGAGAAACCCCGATCAATGACTCATTTCCCGACGATATTTTGATGGCTATTCAAACACAACTTGAAAGGCACATCACCCCATGGTTTGCCGATTATGCCAATTATATTGTTGGAAAAGTGCTCCCTCCAAACTTGAACCACAACCAAAGGAACAGATTCCTATTCGAAGTGAAGAGGTACTTTTGGGATGACCCAAACCTCTACAAGGAGTGTAGTGATGGGCTCTACCGGAGATGCATCCCTCAATGGGAAATCCAAGGAATCTTGGAAGGATGTCATTCATCACCCTACGGTGGGCACCATGGAGCAAGAAGAACCGTTGCAAAAATCCTCCAATCGGGCTTCTATTGGCCTACAATGTTTCAAGATACAAGAGAGTTCATCATTCATTGCGATGCTTGTCAAAGAACGGGGAATATATCTTGGAGGAACGAAATGCCACAAAGAGGCGTCCTAGAGGTAGAAATCTTCGATGTTTGGGGAATTGACTACCAAGGGCCCTTTGTGACATCCAATGGGAACAAGTACATCCTTGTGGCCGTCGATTATGTTTCAAAGTGGGTGGAGGCAATTGCCACCCCAAAAGATGATGCGAAAACGGTCACCAAGCTTTTCAAGAAGATAATTTTCCCAAGATTTGGAGTTCCTAGAGCAATCATTAGTGATGGAGGAACACATTTCCATGAGAAAAAGCTTGCATCCCTTTTGACCAAATACGGTGTCCAACATCGAACCGGCTTGGGGTATCATCCTCAAACAAGCGGTCAAGTAGAAATTTCAAATAGAGAGATCAAGCAAATCCTTGAAAAAGTTGTGAACAAGACTCGGAAAGATTGGAGCACAAAGCTTGATGATGCTCTTTGGGCTTATAGGACGGCCTACAAGACTCCCATAGGAGCCTCCCCCTACAAGCTTGTATATGGAAAAGCATGTCATTTGCCAATAGAATTGGAGTATAAAGCTTATTGGGCAATCCGAGCACTCAATCTTGATCTCAAATAGAGCGGTCAAAGGAGGATGATCCAAATCCAAGAGTTGGAAGAATTCCGACTACAATCCTATGAGAATGCAAAGATTTACAAAGAAAGAACAAAATTACTTCATGACAAAAGAATTCGACAAAAGGCCTTGCACAAGGGAGACAAAGTCCTTCTATTCAATTCCCGCTACCGACTCTTTCCGGGAAAGTTGAACTCTAGATGGATGGGTCCTTATGTGATAACCGAAGTTGGGAAATATGGAGATTTCGAACTCAAGGCCGAAGATGGAAGCAAGTTCAAGGTAAATGGTCAAAGGTTGAAGCCATACTATGAAGGAGCATTCATTGGAGAGGTCGAGGCTACCTACCTCGGGCCTCCTCCCCCTTGAAAGGACCATCTAAGGGAGAGTTTGGTGGAGTCCTCCCTAAACCACCATTTGTAAATATACTAACCCTCTAACTTATATTTATTTATTGCATTGGTTTTAATAAGTAGCATAGACTCTTTTCATGAGCGTAAGTGAGGGAGGGTCACTAAGGAGTTTTTGAATGAAGGAAGGAACAAATGCCCGAGTGTGGGGACGCATGGAAGAAAGGAGAGAAAGTCAAAATTCGCTGCGTGAATCCGTGCGGATTCTAGAGAATCCGGCCGTCTTGTCAGAATCCGGGCGTATAGGAGAGAAACCGTACGTCCAGCTACGCTGTGAAATTGAAGATTTCTGGACTGAGGTCGAATCCGAGCGTCCTGTGAAGAATCCGTACGTCTTGAGGAATCCGGCCGGATCTGAAGAAAGACGCCCGTCTTTTCTACCTGTGCATTTCAAGAAAAATCTCTGTACTGAAATCCGCCCGTCTTCTCAAGAAGACGCCCGTCCCACCCTGAAAGAATCCGAGCGTCTTATGCTCGGGACGCCCGTCTTATGGCGTCAAAATTTTAGGATTTTACTCTGTGGCAGAATCCGGGCGTATTGCCCAGAATCCGCCCGTCCCGTGAAAAGAGAATCCGAGCGTCTTCTCTTTAAATCCGCTCGTCTTCTCGTTATTTTTCAACCCGACTTTTTCCAATTAAATTACCACCCCACCACACATACTTTGACACATCACTATTCCTTCCACTTACCCTATAAAACCCACCTCCTTATGACTCCCATACATATCCAAATCACTCTCTTTGCCCTCAAAATTAAAAATCCCCAATTTTCTAGGGTTTCCAATTCTCAATCAACAAGGAACTTCCTTAGCAAATCTTCAAATCAAAAGAACCCAACAAAAGAAGCAAGAATGGCACCAAGGAGATCCTCCTTTAGAAGTGCAAGAAGACCAAGGATGGTGGGAAGTTCCTCTACCTCACATCTCAACACCATTAGAAGGGAACATGTAGAGATTGTAGATCTCACAAGGCTCGATGATTTCTCGAATGTGGAATTCCTTGATGATGTGCAACGATTGGTCTTCCACCGACTCTTAAGTAAGAATATTCTTCCCACTAAATTTCTTTGTCATGACACCTTAAGAAAGCTTGGAATTTTTCACCAAGTAGAAGCACTCTTTGAGGTTTTTGGTCTTTCGACTCTCTTTCGCATGTTTGAACCAACCTATCGGTCCCTTGTGCTAGAATTCTTAAGCTTTTTGAAGATTACAACCGTAAACAAAGTGATATGCATAGAGTTTCGGTTGGAAAATGTTTCTAGGATGATGACCCTTGTCGAGTTTGCCAATGTGTTCGGACTTGATGTTTCGCCTACCTGAACATCAAAGCCCAAAAAGTATAATGTTGCACCATTGTGGAGGGCCATGACGGGCCGGGATTTCATTCTTACCAAAGAGTGTCTTGCTTTTCACATCCAAAACCCGATCTTGAGGCTTACATATCGATTTCTTTCGGGTACTCTTTTCGCCCGCCGAGATCCGGCCATTGTCAACCAATTGGACCTTGTATTTATGGAATCATACCTCAACATTCAAGGGAGAGATAGGTATCACTTCAACGCACCTCTAGTTTTGCTAGAGAAGTGGACAAGGTTTAGAAATGGGGATGATGATGGAATGAAGCACATAGTGAATGGTGGACTCATAACTAGACTTGCAAAGCACTTCAACCCAAGGTTCAATGAGAACAATGAGTACACTCCACTTACGGGGGGAACAAGAATTAATGAAGATCTACTCGTCGTCCAACACCATTGGATAACCCTTGAGGGGGTCGATAAGAGGATAAAGTGGTTGACAAAAGGGAGCGATCCACTCTATCTCCCAATAACCGATCTACCCCGGATCTCCCCAAGAAGAGGAAGCTTGTCCCCAATGCCCTCCTACCTCATCCCAAGTCAAACAAGGCAAACTCCACCTCCACAAAATCCACCACCACAACAAGAACAACAAACTCAAAATGAGAAGATAAAAGTGCCTCCTTACCCCTTTTCCTACCAACCATATAACCATCCAAATCCCTTCATCCTCCCCCGTGATGACTTTGTCACGGGAATTTTGCAAGATTTACACTACCGTCAATATGAGACCTCCGTGGATACTTATTATGCTCTTTACCCCCAATACTATGAGATGGCTCAAAAAGGACGGATTAGTGAGGAAGGAGCTTTCCCCTCATGGGCTCAATTGGAATTGCTCTTTCCCAACTCGGAGAAGGCTAATGAAGGGGCGAACGGTCGCAAAGGGGAAGAAAGTGGGGATTCTTGTGGAGGTGATACGGTGAAGCTTGAGAGTGAAGATGAATTCATGGATCCAAGTTTAAGTGATGCTTCAAAGGATATTTGGGATAGCGATATAGAGGGAGATGATGCGGATGCCTAGGAGACTACTTCATCACTAGGTGGAGCAAGCATGAGCGGCCACCTAAGTTCAAGTGAAGTTCTCTCATCTCTTCTCTTTATCTTTATTTTTCATGAAAAGAAGTTTGTGTCTATATCTCTTTGTATTTTATTTCATTTTGATCATTGTTGGTTTAGTCCTAGCAACATCAAAGGACTCACACCTCGGTACCATTGAGGTGTTCTTATTGTTCCCATTTGTAAAATCCAAAATGACAAAACTAGTTTCATGCATAGCATAGTGTGTGCATGAACTATACCCATCCTTGGACATTAGCAATAGTGTCTCTCTCGGTTTGGGGAAGTTAATGCATACACAACGGGAGGTAATCTAAATTATCCTCTCCGTCATAACAAAAACCATGCATCATGTAGTGTAGCTTAGTATAGAATTGCATTTAGTATAGAAATCATGCATCATCTTTGCATAATTTCCATCATTTTGGCCATTGAGGACAATGCCCATATTAGTGTGGGGATGGGAATTCTAACATTTAACTCTTATTCAAAAACCCATAAAAAATTGAAAAATTTCAAAAATCATAAAAATTGAAAAAATTGAAAACCCAAAAACAAGTTCATTCCCTTTGTATATATTGTCTTGTATATATTGTGTTTGTTTTATCCTTGTTCACATTGATTGACTACGCCACATCCAAGACATGAGGATATTGAAGACCGCATGGTATGATCTTTCCAATCTCCTTTTTCCTCTTTATGTTAATGACTATGTGGCTTTATTTTGATTGATGCGGTATAACAATGTGAAATTAGGATTGCATTTAGTTTATTTGGCATATTAGTTGGTAGAATCATATGCATTAGGATGTTTATATGTTAGTTGCATCATGGCATGTAGTTGCATGTTAGAAAAATTTTGCGAAACCGTCTACTTGGGAAGCTTGACAAGTGTATATAGGCCCTAGTAGATGCCTTTTGTTCTTAAGACTTTGCTTGTTAGAATACTTGTAAAACACCCTAGGATGTGTCATGCTAGTATCCTTTGACCCATGGTTTAAGGCCTAGTCGAGAGTACCTTGTGGTGTGATAACTCCTTGGCTACCGTTTATTCCAAGGTGACCCTTGAAACCATGCATACATCCATCATCCATGTTCTACCATATATTTTTGTCATCAAAGGGAATGGGCACAAAAAGAAATCAATTTGAGTTCAATGAAATGAAAAGTGAAAGAAAGTTTGCAAAAATGCATCAATTGAAAAGAGGAGCAAAAATAGACTCCTAAGCTTCAAATACAAGGCACCCTCGTTACTAATTGGGGTGACTTTGAAAATGTTCAAAAAGAAATGCAAAAAGTTGTCAAGTATTGAAATGCCAAAAATCAAAAAGAAATGGCAAGAAAGTGTTCTCAAATGTCAAATGCCACAAGAAATTGGGGGGAAAACAAAAACAAAAGCAAACTCCCAAAGTGAAACTCAAATATCTATTGATCCCTTTATCCATCATATCCATTTTTGTGCATGGTAGAGAGGGGACGACCCTTCTTCTTGTCTAGGCAAGAGGGGGAATTCCGCGATCCTCCAGTGTTTCTAACACCATAGGGAGTCTACTCTTGACAAAAGCATTTAACGATTGAGGACAAAGGTACCCTAGCTTGACACATTTTAGAGGTGATTTATTGGTATCCTTCTAGGCTTAGTAGTTTGAACAAATTGCATCTATGAAGGATTGTGTACCCTTGAATTACTTCCCTTGTAGATAATTTCCGCCACTTGATGAGGGAGTGGCTATTCTTTTTGTAGATGCATCCATTATGTGTTTTTGTGTGCCTAATGTTTGGATGTGTCGCCATTTTGGCAAGACCCACCTTGCCTTGCAAGAAGGCATCCTACCTCATGGTTGTCTTGTTGTGAGTTGAAGGGGCGGAGTGAGACCCGCTAATTGTCTCATATCGGCTATATTATTAGGATAGGTTAGTATTGGTCCTAGTCTTTGTCACCTCTTTACTCGGGATGAGCAAAGGTTCGGTTTGGGGATATTTGATGTGACCATAATTGGCGCATATTTAGCCCCCGAATTACCCTTGTTTCCATGCTTTTTAGTGCTTATTTGGGTCATTTCTTATCTTTAGTTCTTTGTTTTGCATATTCTTTGAGATTTTGATCCCTTGGTAGGAAAGGAGTAAGAATCTTGCATTTTCATGGCAAATCAAGACTAAATTGATCAAATTCAATGACCAAGCATCAAGGAGAGACAAGATTAGAAGGCCTTTGTACATATCATAGTAGAAGAGCAATGTTGAGAAAGGATCCTTGAGTCCCCAAGGAAATCCCCAAGGAATTTATGAAGAAAAGGGAAGAAAAAGAAGAAGTATCACGCCGATCGACAATCCGAGCGGATTGTCAGCAATCCGCCCGTCCCGCCTATCCACAATCCGAGCGTCCCAGCTGGAATCCGCTCGGATTCCCCTCAACAATCCGCCCGGATTCCCCAGAATCCGCTCGGATTCCATCGACCAAATCCGGCCGTCCCGACCCTAATCCGCCCGGATTCCTTCACAGCGCGGTTGTCTTCTTCAAGCTACGAAAAGAGAAGCCCTTCTCTCCAAAAATACCGGCTTCTCCTTGCTCTACTTAAAAAGTGTAATTACTAGTTTAGCCCTTAGTTAACCCTAATGCATCCTCCCTAATTTTCACTATAAATACCCCATTAGTCTAATTAGAGGAGCATGTTCTTCTTATCAATAATTAGTGTAGTTAATATCAATCAAATCTCTCTTCAATATTGTAATCAAGTATTAATCAAGTTTTAATCCAAGTTTTAGTTCTTTAATCTCTCTTTTGTTCATCCTTTATTTTGGGTAATTGAAGATTATTTGGGTTATTATTGGGAGATTGACAACCTCTCAATCTAGCATTCAAGTACTTCTATTATTCTTGCTTTATTATTGGAATCATTAGTAGGTATAATCTCTTAATCCCTTTTTAATTATTGTTAATTACTTTTATTTATTCATCATGTTTCATATTGTTGGTATGATTGACAACCTTGCTAGCATGATCAACATGATAATGAGTGAGTAGTCTCTTAGCTAGGGTTAATGGGTGATTAGGGGAAACCAACATGGGGAATGATTCATGCTTAAATTAATATGCTTTCATATCTTATTTGCTTGCTTGTTTTGATCTCAACTCATGCACTTGTTATATTTGATGAAATGCTAAGCCTATGAATCCTTGCATTTACTATCATCTCCTATCTTTTCAATGAGACTTATAAGACATAACCCAACTCGAGTCTCATTAGACCATGCATGTTGTTGAGTAGGGAAGATTAAGTCGACTTGTAGGTGTTGTACAATCTAATCGATTCGGCTCCGGGACCCAAACTTTCCTAGGATTGTAAGATATAACCCAACTCAATCCATCACAACAATAATTGCTTGCTTATAATTTGAGAACATGTTTGTATGATTATGTCCCATGATTCCCCTATGATCCCATGACACCCTAGTGCCTTTAATCAATTGTTTACACCCCTTTAATTCATCTTGCTTGTTTATTTTCATTGTTATTCTAGTTTAGTAACCTTCTACATCAACCCAATTTGTGACACCCCTTAGACACCACTAGTTACAATAGAAATCTCATTTCAACTCCCGTCCCTTGGGATCCGACCTTTACTTGCCTCTTTACTAATTATAGAGTTGCTTGTTAAGCTATAAATTGTGTTTTGATTCGACCGTGACCAACGACCACATCTATTTATTTGTGAATACTAAACGGACCGATCAGTGCTTGAATAGTCCTCTTTGCTTAGTTCTTGAGGTTTGGGTAATTTCTTTGCTTAGTGCTTGAAATTTCCCTTAGGCTTAATCTAGTGGCTTAGTGCTTGGATTAAGTCATATCCCAATCACGCCTTTTACTCTATTCGATTGTAGAGTTCAGGATTCTCGTGGTGCTAAACAGTTCTGTCGACTGTTCGATTGCAGTCCTCGGAGTTTCTGTTTAGTTTTAAGTCATTTTTATCACAATTAAACAGTCCCATTCACTGTCCAAATCGAGTCAGTTTCAACCAAAACCCGAGTCTTGAGGGTTTTACTTCAAATTCGTATCAGAGCAAAGGTTTAACACAATTCCATTGTTGTGTTAGTCTTGGGAAGAAGCTTTTCTTGTGAGTTCAATATAAACCTCAACCACATTCAAAAACACAAATATAGCCATGAGTGAAATGAGTGAAGAGAGATTGAGTGGTCTTGAACAAAAGTTTAATCGGCTAACAACAAATGTCGATTTGATCTTGCAATCCATGACCACATTGATGGCAAACGTCCCTACACTACCAAGAGGAGGAGTAAGACCACCACCACAACCACCACCGGGCAGAAGTAGATGCCGTGGGTTCATAGGGAGAAGAAGAGAACACGAGGTTGTTCAAGGTGTCAATGAAAGTGAGCCTAACTCGGATTCGGAGGATTCTATGGCCAAAGCTTTCCAACAAGAGCACACCAAGGATTTAAAGGTAATAATTCCCGATTTTTATGGTAGCTTAAACCCCAATGATTGGTTAGATTGGTTTGAGACCATGGAAAAATCTTTGAGTTTAAAGATTATTCGGATAGAAAATCTTTCAAAGTTGCAATCTTGAAACTCAAAGGCCATGCTTTTATTTGTTATGAGAACTTAAAATTTCAAAGGAGAAGAGATGGTAAGGAACCTATTAAGTCTTGGTCTAAGTTGAAGGAGAAGCTTATGAGAAAGTTTGTGCCTAGAAACTACACCCGAAACATGTCTACCACCACAAAATGGTCGTCCAAAATAGTCCCTCACAAACCCCGACCCAAAACCGAAATGAATGAGCCTATCACCACAAAATTGTCCTCCAAAACAGTCCCCCACAAGGTTCAAACCTGACCAAGGTTTTCAAACCAAACCCTCAAAACAAAACCACAACTTTTGACAAAGATAAGGAAACCGAAACCTCACAAAAAAAGGTTACTACCCTCAAAAAATGTTGTCAATGTCAAGGCTTTGGTCACTTTGTTAAAGAATGCCCAACAAAGAAAGCCCTTAACACATTTGAGTTAGTGCATTGGGGTGATGATGAGATCCTTGTGTTTAATAAGGATGTGGAAGAAATGGGTCATGAGAAAATGGGTGATGATTTGGCGGAAACGGGTATGGGTCTTGGCTTGGTTACTTGGAAAGAATCTACTAATCACATTGAGGTGCTAAATAAAGAGGTGAGTGGTATGGAGAATGTCCATGTTTTCCCTAACAAAGATATGTCCAAAGAGCAAGAGGAACCATTCCCTACCAAAGTTCAAAGATTGATCAAACTCTATGAAGATGTTTCACCAAGTACCACCATGGAGTTGATGACCGGGGTCCCTAAACCTCATTTGGGCAGCCGTGATATATACAACTTTGATGGCAAGGTAGGAGAATGTGCACTTAAACAAAGCAAACTTAAGTGGAATGATTCCAAGGGACGAGTTAAAGGGAAGTCGTTCACCAATGATCAAACTGAGGGAACTTTCAATGGTTTGCAATGTGATTATCCTACTTTCTCTATTCCAAATTTCACTAATTCGTTTGAGATTGAAAGTGAAGCTAGTAGCATTGACAAGATGGCTGTCCTAATGCAAGAAATCATGCTAATTGTTTGCTCTAGCAAAGGATGTCATGTTGGTAAAGAGCAAGTCAAGGAAAGGTTCTCAATCCATGTTCAAACCAAGGAGGACAATGGGACTTGGGAGGAAAGGTCCAAGAGTCCTATGCAAACCAAAGTATTTGATCCCGGAGATCCCGTGTGGATACATTTCAGTAAAGGAAGGGTTGTCAAGCAAGGAGAAGAATGGTCCATGGCAAGTGGAAGAGGTCCTTTCAAGCTCACCGAAATTGTTTTTCTTTTAGGGTTCTCTGCAAGAATTGAACAGTCCTCTCGTCCGTTTAATTCTCCCTTGTCCGTCCAAAATCTCAGTCCTTGTTTCACAAACAGACAGTCCGTTGCACTGTCCAGTTTCCAGTCCTTGTCCGAAAACCCGAGTCCTAGTTCAATTGGGTTGGTTCTTTTGGGCATCCGTGTCATCTTTAATGTTGAGGACTTAAGTCAATACCATGAGAAGGTCAAGGATGATGATGTCGAGGACTTGAGGACAAGTCCTTTTCAAGAGGGAGAGTTTGAAGCAAAAGGAGCCACGCCTAAACCATGCTTCCACCCGATTTTGATCCTTCACGCAAAACGAGGTCCAAACTCCAAAATCCGTCTAAGAAGGCACGGTAATTTTTGTCATGTCTCAGTTCCTTAATGAATTTGGAGACTTTTTTGGCTAGGGACTTTTATTTAAATAAGGATCCGAACTAAGATAAAGTCACAAGACAAAACCGAGTAACAAGTTTATCGGTTTTCAACAATCGACCTTAGTTCGCTTCCAAATGGTCCTATTCTTCCTAGTTAAATAAATCAAGACAATCCTAGGCTAAATAAGGGTTGGTTGGTCGTCCACGAGAGTCTAAGATGGCTGTTTTATCATTTTCAAATGAAGATCAAATGTCGCTTTCAAGGAAGGTCCACATGTCGCTTTCACTCTTACATGTGTGTAAGGCTTGTGTAAGGGCTTTTGTTTGACTCTATGATGGCTACTCCAAGGCTCTTTTTCGGCTGGTATGAGGACCATTTGAAGCTTCCAAGGAGTCCAAATAATCATAAAGGAAGGCAAGGAACAAAACCGGTGGCCCTTTTTTGCACGGTTTGCAACATCAAGGACAAAGGTCACTTTCAAGCTTCCCAATTTGTCCAAGACAATCCCTTGAGTTTTTCTTACATGCTCTAGCCCTTATACACCTTGGTGGCCGGACCCTTGAAGCTTCCAAAAGGGTTTTCCTCTATGTTTACATCATCCTTGTCTTACTAGTTTATTTTCCTTGTTTTTAGCTTTTGATTTTTAGCTTGTGTAAGAACTTGTGTAAGGCTTTAGGGCCACTTTTGTACCGGTTTTCTAGGGTCTTTTGGACCGTTAGATGTTAGGATTAGATGGATGGTTAGGATTGCTTTGCTTGGCCTATAAAAGCAAGGTTTTTCCTCATGTAAAAAAGAGATTGAATGAATTAAAGAATGAGTAAGAAACCAAGTGTTTTCTTCATCAAAACCTATTCTTTGCTGAGTGCTTGAATAGTCCTCTTTGGTTAGTGCTTGAGGTTTGGGTAATTTCTTTGCTTAGTGCTTGAAATTTCCCTTAGGCTTAATCTAGTGGCTTAGTGCTTGGATTAAGTCATATCCCAATCACGCCTTTTACTCTATTCGATTGTAGAGTTCAGGATTCCCATGGTGCTAAACAGTTCTGTCGACTGTTCGATTGTAGTCCTCGGAGTTTCTGTTTAGTTTTTAGTCATTTTTATCACAATTAAACAGTCCCATTCACTGTCCAAATCGAGTCAGTTTCAACCAAAACCCGAGTCTTGAGGGTTTTACTTCAGATTGTATGGGGTGTTAGAGGGATGCGGGGTGAATTGTCGTGTATAGAAATTGGTTTTACACGTGAGTAGGGTGATCATACACATTATTATATTATAATATTTGGGTGAGGGACCCGAGTTTAAATTGTTAGTCGGGTTACTCGGGTGTTGACACGAGTTTTGAGAAGTCGGAATTTAAATATAATAACTCCGTATTTATCGTATAATTGTTTTATAATTAGTTTAATTATTTAACACGGGTTGAACATTGGTTTAGTTTGTATAGCTTGATACGGGTTTTGACCGATAATTAAGACGGATTTTACGTAATAATTTACACGATAACATAATTAATATAATTAAATTATAATTGATTAAAATAATGAATATAATTTATAATTGAATAATTATTATATTTGTTAGGTGACGGGTTGTTGAAGAGTTATTTGATTGATTTGCTTTGCTTGGATTGCGTAATTGGAGTGCTTGCTTTCGAGGTAGGATAATCTACTCAACTATATTTGGTTTGCGTGTTTAATACGTGAATGTATTGAAAGGATGATTGGTGTATGATTACTTATTTAATTAAGCTAATTGAGTGATTAACTTTGTTAATTGATTGGAGTTGTGTATATTTTATACGATTATATTGTGGAATGCTTTACGAGAATTGGACTGCCCCAGGCTTAGTCTCTGGTGGATAACGTGAGTGGTTGTTGGACTGCCCCAGGCTTAGTCTCTGGTGGATAACGTGTGTGAATAATGGGAAGGCCCCAGGCTTAGTCTCTGGTGGATAACGTGGATAGTTGATGTCGAGATGTGACATGTGAACAGTTGAGATTGGAATATTGACAGTTGTGAGAGATTGGTTGTTGTAATGTATTTTATCCTACTCAACCTCGTGGTTGACCGTGTATTCGTGAACACCTGTGATGAACCATAATGGGGAGCAGATTTGACAGGTACTAAAGATTAGCTGACTTGGGAGCATTGGGATGTGAGCTCGACTTGGACCATAGTTGCTGTCTAGATCACTTAGTTGACTTATACAACTTTATTTATGTTATTTCCGCTGCGTAATAAATTGTAATGATAAGTTTTATATTTAATCGGTTGGCAATGTAATAAAACCATTCTTTCAGTTAAAGTACTTTGGTTTGTTTTAATTTGTATCATTTACCTCGGACAACCGAGATGGTAACAGTCCTATTTATAGGGAATGTCTTACTAAAGGCTCCTAAATAAATGGGGGTGTTACAAACAAGCAATATAACAAACACTTGGTGAGTAAGATGATTCAATATTTAAGAGGACTTGGTGCAATTCTTCCTTATTAACCAACAATAGTAAAGTTTGACTCTTTTATAGCTCTCCTCTTATTATCAACCCAATACTTTCAAGTCAAGATGTTAACATACACAAATTAAACCATCCAAGTATGTCCTTCAAGTTTAATCAACAATTCATTAAACCATGAGTGCAAATCAAACATGAGCATTAAGAGTTGTGCCAAGACAAGAAGCTAGGATCAATTCTCACAAGATTAAACCATACAAATGAGAAAAGACATGAAATTTCCTACTTATTGCATGAATCCTTTAAACCAAATCAACATACAACAAGCTTTCTCCAAATAATCCTAGATAGATTAAACCATTTCTCTAGAATTTGCAATAGTTGGGTAAACAAGATGTAAGAGTGATCAATTCTAACATTCATCTACTCAACATAAGAATTAAGCATAAGGAAAGATCATTAGATAAATAAGAAGAGATTAAAAGAGTCTTACAATACCAAAGTTGGAGACTTTGGATGAATTACACCAAGTAAGGAAGGCTTTAGCCTTCCATAGTCTTCATAAACCCAAAATATAAGGAAAGATTACAACTTTGAATGAGAAAATCCTCTTAATTATTACAAGCTTAAAACCCTAAGTGATGAGACTAGATGAGGTAATATGAGGGTGTATGATGTTTTCAGGTCTTCAAACTCTTGGGTATATATAGGGCTTCACGAAACCTAAAAAGATTTCCACTTAAGAAGCCCAAAAGGAGATTAGAAAGCCCCGTAAAACAGAGCTGCGCAGGCTGCGCAGCTTGCGCCAAAAATGTTCTTGCCTGCGCAATCGTGCGCAGCTGCGCAGCCTGCGCCTAGGCTCGCATTTTTGGACTTCTAATTTCCAAGAGCTAGGCCTCTTCAATTGTTCTCATTTCTTCACTCCTACTTCTCCCAACTGGATTTTAGGCTATATGTGAGCCGCTTGTGTCTTGTCTTGACCTTTGAAAGGTCTTCTTTGACCCTCGGGTTCCGTGCATTAAGAGATCAATTGTCAAACCGAGGTAAAACACACAAGTTACCACATCATACCCGATTACCAAATACTAGGAAAAGCATACTTAAAAGACCCATATTAAAAGACACGAGGGTGATAAGATCACCCTCTTAGACCGACGAAAAACACTACTATCAATACCCATAAAGTAAGTATCATGTTCGTACAAAAGAATATACGAGCTTTAGAGCATTATTTTGCACTTTAGTTCTTTTTTTCTCAGTTCTGGATGCGGCCTGTTCTCGTCCATTTTGAGTTATTTTAAATCGTTTTTTTTTTTTTCAGATATTTTGTCAAAATTTAAAATTTTCGAGTCTAAGGATTCCAGAACATCTTTTGAAACTAATTTTGATTGAGAAACGAAGTTGGAATCGTTCTTTGAAAATCGTTGCACAAAGTGAAAAATCGTTAAAAACTGTTGTCATTTTCGAAATTGTTTCGTGTTTGAAAATTTTTTTTAGTTGAAAACCATCGATGAAGTACCTTCTAGCATAACTTGCATACAGGATTCAAGTAGTGTCCAATCTACATGTATGTTGAGGGTGCAAAAAACTTTGTCTTCTTCTCCTTTCTTTCTCTCGATTTTTTTCAATTTTGTAGTATAGTAGTTCTGTTCGTTTCTTTTCATTAATTAATATTGCATTTTTGTTTAATCATGATGATATCGATGTTGGGATAAGTTGCTGTTTAGGATTAGCAATTTCTGATTATAGCATGTTTAGGATTTTAGTATTTTTAGATTAGTATGTTTATTTCTTTAGGATCGCAAGCATGTTTTAGTTTAATCCTTGATAACTCAATTTTTGATCTTTGTCTCACATGTCACGGTTTCCAAGGCTGTATTAGGGGTCGAAATTTGGTCTTTGTTTTGCATGATAGGCCGATTAGTATGATAGTTTGATTCATTACGAGTTTTTGTTTTTTTTGGGTGTTGACCAGGAGTATCTTTTACCGAGAGTTGGGGCAATCTTTTCGGGGCACTGAAGGCAATTTAATAAATTGGCCCCTCCCAAGTTTGACTGTTTCATTCGCAAGAGTTAGGAATCGAACCCTTGACCACTTATTTAAGAGATGAGTGCCCCCACTCATACCAGCCAACTTTGGTTCATTACGAGTTTGTAACGCACATGTACGATGTTCGTATCTTTTTAATGTTTAAATCGATTAAAACCTCACTTTGCTTAAATTAATACGTAGAATACATGTTAATTGAATTAGACATTCTTTTTTAGGTTATACATGCACCTTGACGTAGGATTTAAATAAATATCTTTAAAAGTTTATTGAATTCATCTTTCTACGACGACTTTCGCGCTAGTTTATAATGCGCATAATTAGCATCCATTACAAGACACAGAATAGGCTATATTGACCACCCATGTTGGCCTTGTATGGGCGTGTATTTCTCTCAGCCTTCATGCTATTGTTGTTTGTTCATTTGCTTGATTATCGTGATTATTTCAATTGTTATTGTATTTAATCGTCGTAATTACGCTTGTAATTCTTTGTAATCAATTTTGAGTTAATGTAATTTAAGTTTAAGGGTCAAGTGTCCTTTATTTATTTATGTCAAAACTTTTGCTTTAGTTAGCTAAATCAATGTATTTAGCTAATTAAGTAAAAGTGAGTGCGCAAAACGATGATGAGGCGAAGGACGGAGTCCATGTGAGCCGTGTCCCCATCATTTGACACGTTTCCGAAGGCCTGTATTAGGTGTGTTTGTCGTGTATGTGTCGAGTGTGTTGGTCCTTGCTAAGTAATTGTATATAAATCGAGTTGTATTTTTATTTCGATTATTTGCACATCGAGTAGGCAAGATTGCCCGAGTTGTAATAGTATGTTCCCCAATTGCTTCCCTTTCCCCGAAGCCATGTTGTGAATGTTTTTTAAGTGTAGCTAAATCAACCTCACATGCTAAAACAACTTGGACAAAGTACTTTAGTTCATTGAATTACTATAAACTATTCTCACATGTTAAGTATAGGCCATTGTTTATAACGGAAGGGGTGAGTGTATTATTAACAAACTTTTCATCACGTTGTAACACCCCCATTTATTCAGGAGTCTTTAGCTAGACATCCCAAGTAAATGAGAGCGTTACCATCTCGGTTTCCCGAGGTAGTGAATAACAAAGTACAACAAACCAAAGTACTTTAAATTAAAACTTTAGTGAATACATGTTTATTACAACTAAAACTTAACATAAATTATTACAACTCGCAGCGGAAATAAATAAAGTGATATAATTATTCTATGTGATATAGACTTCAACTACGGTAAGGATAATCTCATAAACACAAATGTCGTCCCAGTCCGAGACTGAGGATATCTCATAACTCATTGTCGTCCCAGTCCGAGACTGAGGATAATCTCATAACAATATTATGTCCCACAATATAAACACAAATGTCGTCTCAGTCCAAGACTGAGGATAACCGATGAAATAGTATGCCAATACGAATAATCCAATCCAATAAAACAATAGTAATTTACGCATCCATTCAATCCCACAAAAGAAAACGAGTTGAGTAGTTATCCTACCTCGAAAGCAAGCACTCCAATTACGCAATCCAATTAGTAGAAATCCAATATAAGCTTCTCAACAATACCGTCACCTAATCATATATAATTATAATTTAATTATTAATTATTCGATTCTTTAAGTAATTAGGTTATTATAGTTTAATTGCTTTAATTATATTTTCCGTATAATTACTTACTAATTAATCATTAATTACGATAATTCATTTACTACGTAAATTACCCATCAAAACCCGTCTCAAACCATTAATTAAATTCCGTCTTAAAACAACCCAAATTAATTATTTATTAGTTATAAAATAGTTATACAGTTAATAAGGAGTCATTATATTAAAAACCCGACTTTCCAAAACCCGAGTTAACACCCAAATAAAACCCGTCTTTAAAACAGATAAGTCCAAACCCAAACCCCCATGAAAACACGTGAAACACCCAACACCACCCCATATACACGGTTTTAGAAACCATGTCCAACACCCCCCCAGAAAGCCGTGTTTCAACCCGCCTAATCAACACCAACACCTCATCCTCCTGCCCCCACCACGAGCCACCACCACCTGCTACCCAACCCCGGCCCAAGTACCACCAACTCCACCTCACACGACCGCCACCAGCATGCCATAATACCCCTGTCCAACACTAACAACAATGACTATCAACTTGACAATACACAACGTAAACCCAATCAACCACCATACGCCACCAGTCAGCCACCACCTGAAAGTCCCCCTGACCCGACACAACCCGTCACGACCAACTAGCAACCCTAGGTACCTTACCTACGATACCCACATCGCAAATACCTCTGTTCTCGCGTTTTCTGGCCAACCACCAGCACCAACCACCACCAACCACCCTTCCAACACTACCAAACTGGCCGCCCACCTTCCCCCATCACAACCAACCCTGGCCCAGATCACGACGGGTCCAAATAAGGGTTCAATTACCCATCCCAATCCCCACAACCAAAACCCGTAACCCTCCTGACCAACCACTTTTAACCGCCCCAAAAACCACCCTAACAAGATCAAAGTCGGTCAAATAAGGTCAGGTCATAATCTCAGCAGTCCAAACTTTCCCTAGGTCCAAATCTCGCGTCCTATGGTGGTCTAGTTATCGAGTTATAATAGTTTAAAGTGTATACATAAGATGGCCTGAAATATTACCTTGAGGCAAGAATAAAAATTAACCCTTTCGTTTTTCTCTTCCTTAATTCCTTTCTTCTTTCCTTTAGATTTCTTCCTTCTTATTTTATAAATTATTTCCCAGATTATTGTGTATTTATAGTGTAGGATTATAGAGAATACGAGGTCAATTAGGAAACTATTATAATTACCTTATTCTAATTATTATAGGATTTCTAATTATTATAGGATTTACCATTATTATTATTATTATTATTATTATTATTATTATTATTATTATTATTATTATCATCATAAATTATATTATTATTATTATTATTATTATTATTATTATTATTATTATTATTATTATTATTATTATTATTATTATTATTATTATTGTTTTTGTTATTATTATTATTATTGTTATTATTATTATTGTTATTATTATTATTGTTATTATTATTATTATTATTATTATTGTTATTATTATTATTGTTATTATTATTATTATTATTATTATTATTATTATTATTATTATTATTATTATTATTATTATTATTATTATTATTATTATTATTATTATTATTATTATTATTATTATTATTATTATTATTATTATTATTATTATTATTATTATTATTATTATTATTATTATTATTATTATTATTATTATTATTATTATTATTATTATTATTATTATTATTATTATCATGCATTACTAGTCTTACCATAACTAGGATTACCATACATCTCTTTTACTAATTTAATTATTAAGATAATTAATATAATTATTATTACTTTCCCATATTATTATTTCCATATTATTTATTATTAATTCCCGATACAAATCCCGACCACATCCATATTATACTACTAAATTTCGATCCACAAAATGTGGCACACGGCCCAAGGTGCAATTATTAGCTAAACCCGATTCCTGACTTGCTTACTTCCTTTATTATTTAATTAACGTCTTATTTATAATTGTTATTAGAAATGCCTTTAATTTATTAAATTACATAAATTATTCTCATAAATTACTATCGAAATATGGGGTATTACAGTCTTTACCCCTTAAAATGAACTTCGTCCCGAACTTAAAATGAACTTCGTCCCGAAGTTCGCCCACAACTACTACCACAACACTCATAGACATTCTCATAACTAAGCATCATCCAACACAATTATGCATATTACCATTATCAATCATGTCAATCTTATTAGAAAGTGTCACAACAATAACTCAAAACATTCGTAGTATTACATTCCTTCCCCCTAAAAATAAACTTTGTCCCCGAAGTTCGAAATAACAAACAATAGGAACAACCAAATCTTTGTTGAAATGCCACAAAATCAAGAACGCACCCCGTAACACAAGTCAACTATTATTTCAAACACAACTCCGAGTAATGATTAAATGAATAACAAAATCTTTGATTTAGTTCTAAATAGCAAAACCACAACATACAGTATACTCGAACTAGCTTTATTTAAACTCAACTACTTCACTTAACTACCGACGAATACATTTCCAAGATAAATAACAATCTATAACAAAATACACACAATTGTTTAGTCTTTTCTTAATAATGATATCTAACTTAAACATGGATGCAACTAATATAAATATTTAGGCTTAGGAAAACACATTCCACATATCACTAGACATAGTAATCTACTTCATACAATTCACAATATCAAAATATTGAGAAACAAAAACTATCATTTGTTCAAAACTAAGGAAAACATGTTACCACTTCTAAAAATCATAAATAATTAATAACACAATTAATTCTTGAGAGTTTATACTTTGTTAGAAAATACAGAGAGTTAGTAAACCATAAGAAAAAGAATCATGTCAAAAACTCATAAGATCAATTTATAATGCATTTTACAAGTTATTTGGTCGAAACAGAAATTTTACAGCAACTTGTCAGAAACTTAGGTCAACTTGTAAAAATCGCTATTAATTGTCAAAAATTTAAATTGCGACGTGGCTTATCAATTTGAAAAATTACATGAGTCTATTAAACAGTGGAGTTGGAATTATAATAAATAATTAAGCAGTTTTTAAATGACAAGTTTTACAAAAACATGGGACGAAATTATAACTGTACAGGAATATTCTGACCACTCTCCACTAAAATATTTATTACTCCTAAACCGTATATTATTTGAATATGAGACCAGTGGCATATGAAATCTAACTTAAAAAGGTATTACACATAAAAATTCCATATAAGGATAGTAAACCGAAAGTAAATGGCAGGCAAAACAATAAAGAGTAAAATTTCGAGAAATCAACCAAAATCACATTCTTCACAATTTCACGCAATTCCTTTAACACTTCACATATTAATCATACACACACCTCCCACATACATGCCAACATACTTCCCCATATCAACATGCTCATAACAATACGTAAAAAACATCATATCACATCCCTTCACTGTAAAGACAAAGTTACGTCCCCGTAACCGCAATCGCAAATAAAGACAACATGCAAGCAAGGCAACAAAACTTCCAAGGCAAAGTAAGCAATATTCCTTTTAAATTACCCCACACCCTCAAGTATCCTCTCAAGGTTTCTGGTTCAAAACTAAGAGGGCCATGGTACGAATTAAGGGCGCCTTCTTAACCGCACTAAGAGGGGCACCTAACAGTTTCTACCCGGGGTTCATTTTATTTAGACACATCCTAAGTTCATTTTTATTCATTGGTTAGGCCTGAGGATCGTTTTGCTCTGATACCACTTTGTAACACCCCCATTTATTCAGGAGTCTTTAGCTAGACATCCCAAGTAAATGAGAGTGTTACCATCTCGGTTTCCCGAGGTAGTGAATAACAAAGTACAACAAACCAAAGTACTTTAAATTAAAACTTTAGTGAATACATGTTTATTACAAATTAACCAACTAAAACTTAATATAAATTATTACAACTCGCAGCGGAAATAAATAAAGTGATATAAATATTCTATGTGATCTAGACTTCAACTACGGTCCAAGTCGAGCTCTCATCCCAATGCTCCCAAGTTAGCTAATCTTTAGCACCTGTCAAAACTGCTCCCCATAAAACGGTTCACCGCAGGTGTTCACGAATACACTGTCAACCACGAGGTTGAGTAGGATAATCACACAACATTAAAATACAAACTTTAACAGATGTAAGCACGTGGAATAAATACCACCACCATTTCTCCATCATATTCACCCTAGTCGTCCCGGTCCCTGACCGAGGCTCCACTACACCGTCGTCCCGCTAACTCCTGGCCCGGGGATAAACACAAATGTCGTCCCAGTCCGAGACTGAGGATAATCTCATAACAATATTATGTCCCACAATATAAACACAAATGTCATCTCAGTCCAAGACTGAGGATAACCGATAAAATAGTATGCCAATACGAATAATCCAATCCAATAAAACAATAGTAATTTACGCATCCATTTAATCCCACAAAAGAAAACGAGTTGAGTAGTTATCCTACCTCGAAAGCAAGCACTCCAATTACGCAATCCAATTAGTAGAAATCCAATATAAGCTTCTCAACAATACCGTCACCTAATCATAAATAATTATAATTTAATTATTAATTATTCGATTCTTTAAGTAATTAGGTTAATTATAGTTTAATTGCTTTAACTATATTTTCCGTATAATTACTTACTAATTAATCATTAATTACGATAATTCATTTACTACGTAAATTACCCATCAAAACCCGTCTCAAACCATTAATTAAATTCCGTCTTAAAACAACCCAAACTAATTATTTATTAGTTATAAAATAGTTATACAGCTAATAAGGAGTCATATTATTAAAAACCCGACTTCCCAAAACCCGAGTCAACACCCAAATAAAACCCGTCTTTAAAACAGATAAGTCCAAACCCAAACCCCCATGAAAACACGTGAAACACCCAACACCACCCCATATACACGGTTTTAGGAACCGTGTCCAACACACCCCCAGAAACCCGCGTTTCAACCCCCCCAATCAACACCAACACCTCATCCTCCTGCCCCCACCACGAGCCACCACCACCTGCTGCCCAACCCCGGCCCAAGTACCACCAACTCCACCTCACACGACCGCCACTGGCATGCCCTAATACCCCTGTCCATCACCAACAACAATGACTATCAACTTGACAATACACAACGTAAACCCAATCAACCACCATACGCCACCAGTCAGCCACCACCTGAAAGTCCCCTGACCCGACACAACCCGTCACGACCAACTAGCAACCCTAGTTACCCTACCTACGATTCCCACAACGCAAATACCTCTGTTCTCGCGTTTTCCGGCCAACCACCAGCACCAACCACCACCAACCACCCTTCCAACACCACCAAACTAGCCGCCCACCTTCCCCCATCATAACCAACCCTGGCCCAGATCACGACGGGTCCAAATAAGGGTTCAATTACCCATCCCAATCCCCACAACCAAAACCCGTAACCCTCCTGACCAGCCACTTTTAACCGCCCCAAAAACCACCCTAACAAGGTCAACGTCGGTCAAATAAGGTCAGGTCATAATCTCGGCAGTCCAAACTTTCCCTAGGTCCAAATCTCGCGTCCTATGGTGGTCTAGTTATCGAGTTATAATAGTTTAAAGTGTATACATAAGATGGTCTGAAATATTACCTTAAGGCAAGAATAAAAATTAACCCTTTCTCTTTTCTCTTCCTTAATTCTTTTCTTCCGTCCTTTAGATTTCTTCCTTCTTATTTTATAAATTATTTCCCAGATTATTGTGTATTTATAGTGTAGGATTATATAGAATACGAGGTCAATTAGGAAACTATTATAATTACCTTATTCTAATTATTATAGGATTTACCATTATTATTATTATTATTATTATTATTACCATCATAAATTATATTATGATTATTATTATTATTATTATTATTATTATTATTATTATTATTATTATTATTATTATTATTATTATTATTATTATTATTATTATTATTATTATTATTATTATTATTATTATTATTATTATTATTATTATTATTATTATTATTATTATTATTATTATTATTATTATTATTATTATTATTATTATTATTATTAATTAATAATAATAATAATAATAATAATAATAATAATAATAATAATAATAATAATAATAATAAACTTGGTGGAGACTCTAAGCGTTTTTCAAAACCCCGTGGATTCGAATTCCCACATCCACATTTACCAAAGTGCTTTACCAAGGACCACCTTAGCATATATGCTACCATCTCGGTTGCCCGAGATAAGTATATCAAAAGACAAAATCTGAACTTATAAAATGTATCTTTACGGTTATACAACAAGATAAAAGAAAACACTCTGAAACTACTGTTGAGACTACTAGCTTAAGCGTCAGCGTGGTGACTTGATCTCGTCCATATCCCGCAAGCAACATCAAATCCAACTTGTTAAATAACTGCTCACCCGAATGGTCACCACTGTTTAGAATACATAACACGGGGTCAGCAACTGTATAACCAAATCAACAAGGGCATGGAAATAAATACAGCAATACAATCAGACGATCTCAAACTCCAACAAACACTAATCACTGACTACACACTACAGTGAGTAGCCCTGCCTGGTTACCCATCGCAACAAGTAACCCACACTGCCAGTGGGGGACCGCAGCCTTGCCCACCAAATCCACGCTAATTGTAACACCCCCCATTTACCAAGGAGCCTTAACAAGACCTTCCCTAGAAAGTATAAGGACGTTACCATCTCGGTTGCCCGAGGCACAATAATAGTCAAATGTCGATCAAAGAACAATTATATTAAATTACAAGTGATTAACCAAAATAAAACATACAACTCGTGACATCTATCAACTATGTAACACTATCTCTGCCATGACTTGTGGTAGACTCATCCCTCCAAGCACCCAACTATGATCCAGACATCAGCCTACTAAGACCGACTGCTCACTATAATGGATCACGGCAGATACAACACAACAACACCACACAAGGTAAGTAACTGAAGGAACATACAAAAGCAGACACAACAAGACACAGCAACATACATACACCACCTCCTCCAATCACCCACACACCTCTGACTGCCCGAAGGTCCAGTCCTTCCAGATTACCAATCGCAGCCGGTAATCCACGCCGCCAGTGGGGGACCGCATCCGATTCCACCTAAACCCCGCTCATCTAATCCGAGCGATAACCCATATTCCTTAATGTGCACATCCCCTCCTATGGCGGGTTCCACAGAGGGCGAATCAAGGGCGTGAAGCCACTCTTGCAAGTGACACCACTCAGCCGAAGGCGCACCTCGCAAACCAGAGACAAACAAACAACAACGACCAACTACAACCAATTCACAATGCCAATCATAACACCAAACACAATCAAGTACTACAACCGACACACTAGACAACCAACAGTACCGAGTAGGAGAACCTACCTTTAGCAAACCGCAGCGATTCCGCTCTCTTCCATAAGACAACAAGCAATCACCATAACCACCTACAACAAACAATATAACCATTTATTACTACTACCAAAACCACAACTGAAATCAAGGGAGACGATGATGATGATGACAACATACCTATACATAGCATTCCGGCGACAAGACCGCTACCCGACTCAAGCTTCCCATCCCCAAGGTGTATCCATTCCCAAAGTCTCCAACAAGATGAATCTTGGTGAAGGAGAAAGGATATGACGACATCTAGGTTTAGGAGGAAAGGTGAAGAAATGATTTGGGTTTCACGATATCACGAATTATATTTCCCGCTGAACTCCTGTTACTCGATCGAGTAAGCAACTTACTCGATCGAGTGGCCTCTACTCGATCGAGTGACTAAGCTATTCGATCGAGTAGCCTCCGCTAGATTGAGCTACCAGAATTCAAAGGGTTATAACGTCACAAGGTTAGCTCGTAAGGTTTCCGAAGGTCTAGATAGGTGTCTAAGGTCAGTCAATGACGGTTAACGAGTCTCTAAAAGGACGGGTATTACAGTCTTTCCCCTTTAAAAAGAAGTTCATCCCCGAAGTTCACTCAACCTCCCCCACGACACAAGGTGAAAAGGAACTAAGGCAACTGACAACCATCCACCCCGACAAGGACAAACATAACCATTCGTGTATACCACCCAGTTATAAACGCTCACCACCCATCATCATCATCTACCTTAGCACACATCATCAATATAACTTCCTATCGAGTCATCAAAAATGCATTGTACACGAGAATAAACCAACACAACTATCCGTTTACTCATCCATCAATTATTTATCAATAACAATTAGTTATCAATCATCAAAATGTAATAAATCATCCACCACTTATACAACAGCAAGTTAACGCTCATTTTCAATAAATTTCACAGCATTAATATTACTCCTATAAACCATTTATATTACTCAACAATGTAACAATTCAATTACTTAACAACTTTGCTAATAATTACTCGGAAACGAAATACAACAATATAATGAATTTTACCAACAATTGCCAACAATTATTCAACAATTACTAACAATTACTCAAAATAACTACTCAAAATGTGATAAGGTTGTCATAACTTGTCATTTCCTCACGCGACATTACTCTTCCCCTCTTAAAAGGAACTTCCTCCCCGAAGTTCACCTTTAAGACGAACTATAACCATTACACGAGACGATAAATTTTATTCAATATTGACATTACGAAATAATTGTAATATGCGTTGAGAGTCACAACTAACATGGTACCTCATTGACATTACATAGATAGAACTTTTGCATATTAAGACCATATGAAAAGTGGATAACACAATTACTTAGGTGGAATATTCCGTCATCCAATTATTATACATGAACACTAAGAAACTCTTTCAGTGATATTACCCAAACATGTGTACTTGACATAACAAGTTATAAACTCCAGACCGCAACAATAAACTATAACCACCGTGCAACATGATATTTCAAGCAATTCAATCAAGCATTCAAAAGGATGAAAATAATGAAACCATACTTATACTATATAAACGGCATTTGAAACACGACGATGCTATTACCAACAATGACAAGGGAACATATTATCAACAAGGTACATATGCATGACGACCATAAACAATTAAGAACTAAACAACCGGTATACAAGGGCTCTCGATCGAGCTAAGGAGCAACTCGATCGAGTTGACGCAACTCGATCGAGTTCATCAGCTACTCGATCGAGTATGTCGAGTCCAGTAGGCATTTCCAAATCACATATGCAGTTACTCGATCGAGTAACCACAGGTCTAGCTACTCAATCATACTTGTTGTCATACCAAGAAAACATAATCATCGTCGGAGTTTCATGTCCGACACCATCCATTTGAATAAAACGTTCAAAATCTAACAAAATACGGCCTTATGGTCAAATATAAACCAAAGTATATCCAAGTGCTAACCAAACAAGTATAAACTAACTACAAATCCATGGAAACGAATATAAAACAACAAGAAACAACATCACTCAAAGCTCGGCTCCTCCATCTCCTAATCTCCGCCTCCTCCTCCAGATGTGCCAACTCCAGCTGTACCCTCACATGTGGTAGCTCCTGTACCTGAGTCTGCTCCCACTCGCCATGGTGTCAAACAACCAAAGGGGTAACTCCTGGGCTCCCCCCATGTAGTCAGATCCACGCCAAAGGAGTGGAAGACTCCACTGTCATCCCCGACTCCTCTCCACCACACTGGTTGGGCCGAGGCGGTCCCAATGCCCTGCACATACGACATCTCGTGTAGGTTCCGGAGCGTCAAAGTGGCAGATACCATCTCTGTGAGCTCACTCACCCGCATCTCAAGACTAAAGGACGAAGGGTAGCTGGGATACTAATACTATGGTTGCACGAGCTGCTCTGGCTGAGTCTCAGCAACTCTCTCTCTCACCCATCTCGAACCTCTCCCCACTCTAGGTTGCCGATCCTCAGGTCTAGCCTGATCCCCCCTTGGTCGGCTCTGGCATCACCTCCAAAATACCATCATCAATGAGGTAGTACTGCCGAGTAGGAGCCTCCTCATCATAATCAGAGTCCAATGCCACTACCGCCGCCGTCAAAGGCTCAGTCACAGGAAGGTGCTCGGGGTCGGGTAGTCTAATCCAGCTCATACCTCACACTCTCCAGGCCAACCCACTACCCTCTAGAGTCCTCAACCATTTATGGTCGATGAAGTAGTCTCGTTCCAAGGTAGGCACATATGGGGCCATAGGTGTAAGGGCCGAGGAGGCCTCGAAGGTGGTCAACCGCTCAGCCAACCGTGTGGCAATGTCACCACAACTCAAGTACCGGGTCGTAGAGGTGGCCATCAAAGCTAGGCTAGCACAGATTATGGCCGGGGCATTAAAAGAAACTCTCTGGGCTCAGGTGGGGTTGAGATAGGTAACCAGCAACATCACCTCATGTGAGTTCAACTTACTCACATCCTTTCTATCATAGAGCAGGCAGGTCAAGGCACGAAGGAAGATCTTCAAAGTGACATGTTGAACGTCATTTATCAACATGTTACTCGAAGTGGGGGCAGACTTGCCGGTAAAATAGGGCATGTAACTACTAGCTCCACACTCATGTCCCTAAGGGATCCCTTCTTCGGTCGAGCAAGGCCAAGGTGAGAAGCAAACATGTCCATAGAAAAGAGAAAATTGGTGTTCATGAGACGAAACTGTACGCTACCGCATCATAGGTAAAAGAGCTCATGAACTCAAAGTCAAGAAAGGGTATGAGTGCTTCCTAAGACGATACAAACCCGTCAAACCCAAGGTTTCAAAGATCACTTTCGTCTCTATCTTAAGGTCCTCAAGGATGGTGGTGTCGATGCATCTAGTAGGTTTCATACGGCGTTTCTGTAACTCAACAAAAGCCTCTCTTTGCTTAAAGTTGGCAAAGATAATTGTAGGATACTCGGGAACCAGTGGGACAGTGGGTCCCTGACTCGCCTCCCCAACTTCGGGCTTAGAGGCCCTTCCCCTCTTACTCCGACGGGTCACTTCAGCTGCTCTCTACATCTGTTTCAACATATGTTTAGGCACACAAAACAGACACTTTCTTGAACAAAAGAACTTTCCAAAGTATACTCATGGATAAAGAAACAACAATTCAAAATAGTTTTTCACAAAACAACAAACAATTTCCAAAACATGTTACTCCCACATCTCATAAAAGACGGTCTTATGGCTTTCAAAATACAAAAATTGCAACAATAATTAGCAAATTGGGGTATTAATCCCCTCAAAATAGCTTCACAAAAAGGTAAGTATCATAAAGATTGGGGCAAATTTCAGTTTGGGGTACTTTTAAGACGGAGTTTTAAGACACAATTTTGGGTGAAATTAGTCAAAATCAACACCAAATAGGCCAAATATGATACTAACAACATATTTTACTCTATTTCCCCTCTACATGCTCAAACGACAAACAAAAATTCAATTTGTAACCCAAACCCTAGAAATTTCGGTCCGTATATACTCCAATATTGGTTCGATTTTGCAACTTGTAACATCAATAATCAACAAACTAAAGCGATTTTTTCAAAATACAACAATTATAAACAAGAATCCATGAGTATAAATCGATTTTTTCAGAAAAGTAACACTTTTATATGTTTCTAATTGCTTAAAAACAAAGAAAAAGGGTAGCATTCTTACCTTGAATGATTTGCAAATGGGTAGAATGACTTAACAAGGAGATTACAAGGGAATTAACCACAAACTTCACCAAGATTTTTGAGAGAGAAGAGGATTTGAGAGAATTAGGGTTTGAGTGAGACGAAATAAGAAGAAGAATGAAATTGGGAAAGCATTAGAATCACGATATAATACAGGTACTGTAGCACTTACTCGATCGAGTAACTCGAGTACTCGATCGAGTGGCCTCTACTCAATCGAGTTGGAGCTACTCGATCGAGTTTTCGCTGGCAGTCCTAACGTTTTCAATCTAATAACCCCAAGACTAGATTGAGTAAGGTCTACTCGGTCGTGTAGGCACTCGTACTCGGTCGAATAAGATTAGGAACAAGGTTAAAAGTTACGAGTTCGGTTATCGGTTCCTGCAAGACAACAACTCGTTCCGAGTCCAAGGTGTATTTGGAACTCGTCACCGATTATTCCATCCAATTACGATACATTAATACTAACTCAAATGCAACACCACTATCTTATCCGAACATTACACATATCATTCCGTCCTATATCAAATATTATACAAAACGATTCAACTATGACATCAATTTATACATATATACATTCAACACATTATTCTACGTTTACTTACGCATATGCAAATTCAATCATTCGACATGTGATTACACTACATCAAGCATCCATTTAGCAATTATCTATCACTTACTACTCAAGTTTGCTCAAGTTTAAACATATCACAACAATCCGACAACAAGATATCTCACATAACTATGTCCATTCACGAGAACACGCCACAATATTCATCTATTAAATTCTACATCATTACCCATCAATTTATACAAGCTTAAACACATATAAAGATTCACAACCCATTATCACCATCACATTATCAAATTCTCGTATGTAACTCCTAGCACATTCACCATCTCCATCACATCCACACACACACACACACACACACACACACACACACACACACACTTCCAACGATTCACAACCCTTCACGGTGCATCATTACTATTTGCACGCACTAGACATTACCATAGACTTCATCACCGCTATATCTAATCTATAAATCATACACAACTATGCACACAATTCCCGACTCAATATCCCCATACTCGGTAGCTGGCTTAAGCACATTGGGGCCATGATTTTGAAATGAGGGCTCCTTCTCACCCAAAATAAAGCATCAGTCGAGGCTCCCCACATAAATACACCATGTTAATTTTATTAGACTCACTACGTTCATTGGGATTGCTAGTTACAGGTTCCAAAATCGTCGCTCTGATACCACTTTGTAACACACCCATCTACCAAGGAGCCTTAACAAGACCTTCCCTAGCAGATAAGGACGTTACCATCTCTGTTGCCCGAGGAACAGTAATAATCAAATGTCGATCAAAGAACAATTATATTAAATTACAAGTGATTAACCAAAATAAAAGATATAACTCGTGACATCTATCAACTATGTAACACTATCTCTACCATGACTAGTAGTAGACTCATCCCTCCAAGCACCCAGCTATGATCCAGACATCAACCTGCTAAGACCGACTGCTCACCATAGTGGATCACAACAGACACAACACAAGAAGACAACACAACAACACCACACAAGGTCAGTAACTGAAGGAACATACAAATGCAGACACAACAAGACACAACAACATAAATACACCACCTCCTCCAATCACCCACACACCTCTGACTGCCCGAAGGTCCAGTCCTGCCAGATTACCAATCACAACTAGTAATCCATGCCGCCAGTGGGGGACCACAGCTGTTCCCACCTAAGCCCCGCTCATCTAATCCAAGCGATAACCCATGTTATTTAATGAGCACATCCCCTCCTGTGGCAAGTTCCACAGAGGGCAAATCAAGGGCGTGAAGCCATTCCCGCAAGTGACTCCACTCAGCCGAGGGCGCACCTTGTGAACCAGAGACAAACAAAAAACAACGACCAACTACAACCAATTCACAATGCCAATCATAACACCAAACACAACCAAGTACTACAACCGACACACTAGACAACCAACAGTACTGAGTAGGAGAACCTACCTTTAGCAAACCGCAACAATTCCGCTCACGACCATAAGACAACAAGAAATCACCATAACCGCCTATAACAAACAGTATAACCATCTTTACTACTACCAAAACCACAATCGAAATCAAGGGAGATGATGATGATGACAACATACGTATACATAACATTCCGGGGATAAGACCGCTACCCGACTCAAGCTTTCCATCCCCAAGGTGTATCCATTCCCAAAGTCTCCAACAAGATGAATCTTGGTGAAGGAGAAAGGATATGACGGCATCTAGGTTTAGGAGGAAAGGTGAAGAAATGATTTGGGCTTCACGATATCATGACTTATATTTCCCGCTGAACTCGCGTTACTCGATCGAGTAAGCAACTTACTCGATCGAGTGACTAAGCTATTCGATCGAGTAGCCTCCGCTAGCTCGAGTTACCAGAACTCAAAGGGTTATAACATCACAAGGTTAGCTCGTAAGATTTCCGAAGGTCTAGATAGGTATCTAAGGTCAGTCAACGACGGTCAACGGGTCCCTAAAAGGACGGGTATTACACTAATCGCAACGAGCAATCCTAGCTCCTTAATGTGCACATTCCCCTTGTGATGAGAGTCACCAGGGCGAACATGGGTATGGAACCATCTCCCGAAATAGTTTCACAACAATCATGCAACCAATAACAGTACCAACCAACCAACCAACCAACCAACCAACCAACCAATCTCCATCAATTTCAACAACAATCACATGTTAACAATCTATCACAACAATTAATTATTATAAAGCCAATTAAGTAGGGAAACCCTATCTTTGTTCAAACCATAGAACGCATCCATCGTCATGTTACACAAGACTCCTTATCGTATCCTACAACAACCATCGCATCCTATTACTAACCTATTAAGAGACTCCTGCAGAAAGGATAATCAATCACAAACTCACCTTGAAGAACAATCGTTGCCGATGACGGCGACAACTCCGACTCGATGACCTCATGCATATACTGCCTACCCTTCGGGTTTAGATCATGGTAATATGATAGATGAATAGTGAGAGATGAGAGTTTAGGGAGAGGGAGTATTAGGTTTGAAGGAGTGACGGAAGAATAAAATGAAAAATGTTATAAGTCACGACCTTTGCGAAATATAAACTATCACGCTGTCACGTCAATACTCGGTCGAGTAAGTATCTACTTGATCGAATTCATAGCACTCGGTCGAGTTACTCCTACTCGACCGAGTGACCGCTACTTAACTGAGTTTCAGATCTGATCTACGACTATACATAATCCTCTTATTCCGTCTCTCACTAGGTTCCTCCAAGGTCAAAGGGTTGGTCAACGAGCCCCTAAAACGGCGGGTATTACAGTCTTAGCTTCCCCCCCTTAAAAGGAACTTCGTCCCTGAAGTTCATCCCATACGCCTAAATAAAAAACATAAAGACCACTAACATATGCAGACATGCTTTCAAATTGTAATTCATACCACTCTAAACCACCGCATTTCCAACGTACTAACTCGGAAAATAACACCCACACAAAAGGACAAATGAAGGCCAGAATTAATGCAAATTAGCAAACGTACTAACTCGGAAAGCAACCTCCTCCCTAATTCAGACTTGGAAAGATGCAATTACCAACTTAAGGAAAAATTCTAAAGCATTAAAAGTAATTATGTCAAGCAATTATTTCCTGCGATATTATCCACCCCTCATAAAGGAACTTTGTCCCCGAAGTTCACTCCCCAAAACAACTGTAAACATAAACGGCCTAGTAGTGTAGAATAACATGGTAAGAAACTAAATAGACACACGACAGGAATTAATTACAAAGAATACACCAAATACAACCAACAAATTGGAAGGTTTCAAGTAATTGGCACCAACACCAAACATTCTAACTTGTTTCTGACCTCATCACCATCTTTATGCAATGTCAAGACTACCACACACTACTCCTAATCAAAACATTTGGACGACACCCCGGCATAAACTATGCATTAAGACCATCACAACTCTATTAAACAACAGTCCAGCCTTGGAGCTCGGCCGAGTGCAGTCATTACTCGGCTGAGTAGATACTACTAGGTCGAGTTGCCTTTACTCGATCGAGCTAGCAGTTGGCAGACCATAATCAGTCAAATTCCGAGCATACAATTTCAATGTACCTGCAAACCGACATTGCTAACGTGGACATATAAGGAAAAAGGTTCATTCCAACCTAACGCAACCTAGATGAAAATAAATCTTGGCCTTATGGACATAATACATACCCACGCGCAAAGTAACAAATAAAACAACTAATATCCAAGTACCAAATAACTCCAACATACATAAAACAACACAAAACGAACTCATCAAAAGTCTGCAGCTGCATCTGCATCCATCATGTCATCTTCTCCTGCTCCTGAGGTCCCGGCATCCATCTGCCCCTCCTCGTCCAGCTGACTCCCATAGTTAGCTCCCCACGGTCCCGCGAGGCAGCAATACTCTTGACTAGTCAGAGCTCTCTACACCGTACGGTTCATCCCATAGCTATGGAATACCCCGAAGTCATCCCGTGGTCCCCTCCACCATGCTGGCTGAGCAAGGCCGGTCCCTATCCCTTGCTGATAAGCCATCTCACGCATGTTTCTCAACACTAGCATGGTGAAAATCCGCTATGTGAGCTCACTAACCTGAATGCTAGGGTCATAGGCCGAAGCATATGGCGAGTACTGATGCTGAGAGTAGTCTGGTGCAAAAGTAGGTGTCTCGGCCACCACATCTCAGACCACTCTTGCTCTACGGGTCTCACGGGGAGCGGCTCCCTAACGACTGGTGCCTTGCACCGGCTCGGGTAGATCCAAAAGGAACTCCTAAGGAATGAGGTAGTATTTGGGCTGGGGTGTAGGCTCTCCACTCTCTGAGTCCACCTCTGCTAAATGACCGATGACAGGCAGGTGCTCTGCGGCAGATAGTCTCATCCACATGGTACCCCTCACCCTCCAAGCTAAAGACTCATCCTCCAAAGTCCTCAACCACTTATGATGGATGAAGTTTTCCCGGTCCAAGATAGGTGCACCAACTAAAGCAATTGAAAAAGGCACTTCGGGAGCAACAAAATCAGTTAACTTTGGGCAAGTCGGGTCACGATAGCCCCACAACTAAGGTGACGAGTCGAAGAGCTAGCCATGAGAGCTAGATTAGCACACACAATACTTGGGGCACTGTAGTACTAATAGTCCTCTCGACGAGGGTTCAGATAGGACATTAGGAGCATTACCTCATGTGAGTTCAGCTTACTCACATCTTTCCGGCCATAGAGAAGACAAGTCAACATCACCAGGATGGCACTGGAGCTAGGGGCATGTCGTCTAGTGATATAAGGAAGGTAACCGGCAGCTCCACAATCAGACGCTACATCTCCATAGTGCTCATCCTGTGACTTTTCCAGACCCAAGTGATCCGCCAACTCATCAAAGGTAAGAGTGAAATCTTCGTTTATGAGACAAAAGCTTACGGTATCCTCCTCTTCATCGTACTTATAAGAACTCATGAACTCAAGAGTTAGGAAGGGGTAAGACTTCTTTCGGAGGTAGTATAGCCCTTCACAACCTATAATTTCAAACATATGCCTAACATCTTCCTCGATTCCCAAATCTTTAAGAAGGCTCGGGTCCACACAACGAGTATGTTTCATTGTGCGACCCATCAGAGATACAAAGCATAATGTTGGTTAAAATCAGCAAATTTTACCATCTGGTATTGTGCCACTGAAGGAACGATTGGCCCTGAACTAGCCTCGCCTTACTCAACTGCGGTAGCAGCCCGAGTCTTCTTCGTTGGAGATGCTTGTGTTTTCGGCATACTGTAAGGATATACAATTTGACAAAGGGTGTCAAAATCACCAGGGTACTAAGAATGAAAAACTTTCAGATTTAACTCGATTCTAAGACGGATTTTATTATTCAAATTACCAAATTCGGCCACCAACAACATTAAATTACCACAGATTGAACATTTATGAACACCCTATGAGGAATAAATTGATAAAAGCTCAAAAGAGTTTGGGCAAAACCCCAAAATTTTCGGTCCAAATATGAGGATTTTGGGGTTGAAATCGACTGTTTCAGCACTATAAACAAGATGTGCAATCAATTTGAACACTTTTGAAGCATTTAAAACAAATTGTAGGGCATATGGATCGAATTTCCAGTTCTAAAACTATCAAGAACTTTCAATTAAAGAAAGGAAGCATTTGAGACACATTACCTTGAGTTGCGAGAAAAGATCGATTGAAGAATTAGCAAGCAAAGAGGAGGAATTCCTAGCACCCAAGAGCACTTAGGTTTGCTTAGAGAGAGTTTATAAGAGGATTAAGGGAGATATTTATGAAATAGGGTTTAAATTAAGGAGAGTATATGGGGTTTTAAATCCCGATATAGCATACGCGGAATCGGTCAAAGAGAGCGAACTCGGTCGAGTTCTGAACCGACTCGGTAGAGTTAGTCCAACTTGGTTGAGTTTCTTGGACACTCGGTCGAGTAGCTATTTGGTATATTTGGACATGTCTCTGTGTTGGGGTATAGAGTACGGAAGCGAATAAATTCAACCAAAGATTTAAGAGAAATAATAAAAGACAATAAAAATAACACCAAGATTTTTAGGTGGAAAAACCCTCTTTGAAATAGAGGTAAAAAACCACCGGCGAGAGAGCCAAATATTCCACTATAATGATTTATGGGAGTACAAGTATTTCCTCGATGGCCTATAGAAGATGCCAAATAAATTACTCTCGGAGGGTTAAATGATATTGAACACCCACAATGATATAATATAGAGAGTAGGAATAAAGAGGAATAATAATGAGAAGTATTATGTTGTACTTTTGTTGTGATGATTATTTTGTGGAGGAATACGCAAGTATTTATAGTATTCTTTGGAGTAAATGTTGAAGTGCGTTAGCATAGCATTTTCATCAAGTTGCATGCATTATCTTAACTCCATCATCAGTTGCATGTGCATATGCATTAATCTATCACAAGTTTCTCACATTTCCATTACTACTCGTATGTTTCATGATGAATTGAGAAACATACTCTCATTAATTGAAAGTAGTAAAGGTGAGGCACACATAACTCCAACAATCTCCACCTTGACTCGCCTTTCCCATTGAAATAATCTCTCTCTCGCCATGAAGCCTTATTAAGTGTGAATAATACCAGCTAAGTTCAAGCAATGATCAAACTTAGCTGCTGTGAGTGGTTTGGTTAACATATCTGCAGGATTCTCAATTGTATGAACCTTTTCAACGGTTAAATTTCCTGCATCAACAATATCTCGGATAAAATGGTGCTTGATATCAATGTGCTTGGTTTTTGAGTGATGCTTGCTATTTCTGGTCAAGTGGACTGCACTTTGACTATCACAAAATACTACAAGAATATCTTGTTTTAAACCAAGCTCGCTCACCAAGCCCCGAAGCCATATCGCCTCTTTCATACCTTCAGCTGCAGCAATATATTCTGCTTCAGTTGTTGATAAAGCCGCAATGGCTTGTAATGAAGAATACCAACTGATAGCAGAGCCACAAAGTGTAAATATATAGGCTGAGAGTGACCTTCTTCGATCTAAATCACCACCGTAGTCAGCATCAACATAACCAACTACACCTCCGGGATCAGCTCTTTGCTTATCAAATACCAAACCAATATCTGAAGAACCCTTCAGATAGCGAAGAATCCATTTAACGGCTTCCCAATGTTCTTTGCCTGGATTGTGCATAAATCTGCTAACCACACTAACAAAGATAAGCCGGATCGGGCCGAGTGCACACCATGGCATACATAAGACTCCCAACGGCATTTGAATATGGGACATGTGACATTCGTCTTTTGTCATGATCCGTCTGTGGACACTGTTCAGATGACAATTTAAAATGAGCGGCAAGAGGAGTATTGACAGGTTTACTATCTTGCATATTGAACCCGTCGAGCATTTTCAGAATATATCTCTTTTGTGATAGTATTAATTTCCCTGCTCGACGATCCCTGTTAATCTCCATACCAAGAATCTTCTTTGCCGGACCTAAGTCCTTCATATCAAATTCACTTTGCTCAATCGGCCTTTAGCTTGCTAACAAGTGACTTATCTTTTGCAGCAATTAGCATGTCGTCGACATAAAGCAATAAGTATATAAACGACCCGTCAGATGTCTTCTGAAAATAAACACAATTATCATAACTGCTCCTTGAGTAGCCATGTCCAACCATAAAAGAATCAAACCTTTTATACCATTGTCTCGGAGACTGTTTCAAACCATAAAGAGATCTTTTTAGACGACAAACATAGTCCTCTTTCTCGGGAACTATGAAACCCTCTGGTTGATGGATATAAATTTCTTCTTCGAGATTACCGTGAAGAAATGCAGTTTTCACATCTAACTGCTCTAACTCCAAATCATGCAAAGCAACTAGAGCAAGTAATACACGAATTGAGGTGTGACGAACAACAGGAGAAAATACCTCATTGAAATCAATGCCTTCCTGTTGATTAAATCCTCGCACAACGAATCTTGCTTTATATCTTGCACTTTCAACACCAGGGATGCCTTCTTTTCTCTTAAATATCCACTTACAACTAATAGCTCTCTTACCCGCAGTAACTTCACCGATCCCAAGTTTCATTCTTGTGAAGACTCTCAATTTCTTCTTGCATCGCTGCAACCCATTTTGAAGAATCTCGCATCGGAAATAGCCTCGGAATAATTTCTAGGTTCATTGCGAGTCATTCATCTCTTGTCAGGCGGCCAAAGCATAAGCAATATTTGCGCTTTGGTCAGTATATTTTGGATTCAATTTTCTTGGCCTCTGTTCAGGAAGATTTTGAGCCAAGGACCATGGATCTGGTAAACCTCGTCTTTGTGGTTGGCGTGGTTGTTGTGGACTTCGTTGTTCAACGATCTCGGTTTGTTCGTTGGAATTTGGCAGAGTAGAGGAAGTAGAGACATCCTCCTCTGACTTTGAGACTTTGACATCAAACTCCACCTTCTCTCTAGTATTCTCTTGATCATCTGTACCAGGATAAAAAGAAACAACTTCTTTTCCAGAAGATAACATAGCATTTTCATTAAAAGTTACATTTCTGCTATGAAAGGTTTTCCGAGACTCGGGGTCATATAAACGATAACCTTTAACCCCTAAGCCATAACCCAAGAAAATGCACTTTTTAGCACGAGGCTCCAATTTTCCCTCGTTCACATGAGAATATGCAGGACAACCAAATATTTTAAGATTAGAATAATCAACAGGGTTACCTGACCAAACTTCTTCTGGAATGTTGCAATCAAGAGATCTATTTGGGGAGCGGTTTATCAAGTAACATGCTGTAGACGCCGCTTCGGCCCAAAAGTCTTTTCCCAAGCCAGAATGAGAGAGCATACAACGAACTCTCTCCATAATAGTTCTGTTCATACGTTCTGCTACTCCATTTTGTTGTGGAGTCCCTGGAATGGTACGATGTCTGACAACACCTTCCTTCTTGCAGAAAACGTTGAATTCATTTGAACAAAACTCAAGACCATTGTCAGTTCTTAATCTTTTTACTTTCTTTCCAGTCTGGTTTTCGATCAAAGTTTTCCACTCTTTGAATGTGGGAAACGCCTCATTCTTGTATTTCAGAAAATAAACCCAGAGTTTTCTGGAAAAATCATCAATAATGGTCATCATATAATGACAACCTCCTTTTGAAGGAACTTTTGAAGGACCCCAAAGATCAGAATGGATATAATCCAAAGTACCCTTGGTTTTATGAATACCCTTTGAAAAGCTAACCTTTTTCTGCTTGCCAAAAATGCAATGTTCGCAGAAATCAACCTTGCCGGTACAATGCTTTCCGAGTAATCCTTTCTTGTTAAGGAAATGCATTCCTTTTTCACTCATGTGGCCCAATCTCATATGCCACAATTTGGTATCATCGCTAGATGAGACAACTGCTGCAGTACCTGTAACAGTAGAACCCTGCAACACATACAAGCTACCAGATCGATTTGCCTTCATTAATACAAGAGCACCTTTGGACACTTTTAAAACTCCACCTTCAGCTGAATACTTACACCCAAGTGATTCTAGGGTGCCTAAGGAAATGAGATTCCGCTTCAAGTCAGGGACATGTCTGACACTAGTCAAGGTTCTAGTAACACCATCATGTGTTTTAATTTTTACTGTACCTTCACCAACAACTTTGCATTGTGCATCGTTGCCCATCAAAACAAGACCACCATTAATTGATTTATAAGTAGTAAACCAATCTTTATTAGGAGTCATGTGGAAAGTACAGCCGGAGTCAAGTATCCACTCATTTCTAGACCTTTGTTCTATATCGCCAGACAACTAAAACATCCCCATCGACTCGGACTCAACAACACTAGCTTGATGGTGTTCGGGTTGTTTACCTTTACCCTTATCATCTCTTTCTTGCTTCTTTTTTGATTAGTACACTCAGAGATTTCATGTCCTTTTTTCTTGCAATATCGGCAAAATTTGGAGTTTTTACCTCTTGATTTTGACCTGGCCTTACTCTTACTACTACTACCTCTTTCAAATGTTCTCCCTCTAACAACCAAACCTTCACCCGATTGTTCAGAATTAATTTCGATATCAAATTTTTCTTTTGATAGGAGGTGAGACTTGACATCTTCAAAGGATAATGTAATATTATTACCGTATAACATAATTTCTTTAAAGTGTTTAAATGAGGGTGGTAATGAGACAATGAGTAGGACAACTTTATCTTCATCATCGATTTTAACATCAAGGTTCTCCAAATCTATTATGATAGAATTAAACTCATCTAAGTGTGTTTTTACGGGAGTACCTTCTGACATGCGGAGAGTGAATAAACGTTCCTTGAGTCGAAGCTTATTTGCTAGACTCTTGGTCATGTATAGAGATTCCAATTTAGTCCACATGCTAGCAGCGGACGTCTCTTTAATGACCTCACGTAAAACTTCACGTGATAAACAAAGTTGAATCACGGACAACGCCTTCTCATCCATTTCATCCCATTGTTCATCTGTCATAGTGGATGGTTTCTTCGACTTACCATCTAAAGCTTTCTTTAAACCATTTTGTATAAGAACAAATTTTCGCATTTGAACTCTCCAAATGGCGAAACTAATTTTACCGTCAAATTTCTCTATGTCAAATTTTGTCGACATTATGGAAAAATCTCAGTTGAAAATAATATGGCTCTGATGCCAATTTGTTGGGGTATAGAGTACGGAAGCGAATAAATTCAACCAAAGATTTAAGAGAAATAATAAAAGACAATAAAAATAACACCAAGATTTTTAGGTGGAAAAACCCTCTTTGAAATAGAGGTAAAAAACCACCGGCGAGAGAGCCAAATATTCCACTATAATGATTTATGGGAGTACAAGTATTTCCTCGATGGCCTATAGAAGATGCCAAATAAATTACTCTCGGAGGGTTAAATGATATTGAACACCCACAATGATATAATATAGAGAGTAGGAATAAAGAGGAATAATAATGAGAAGTATTATGTTGTACTTTTGTTGTGATGATTATTTTGTGGAGGAATACGCAAGTATTTATAGTATTCTTTGGAGTAAATGTTGAAGTGCGTTAGCATAGCATTTTCATCAAGTTGCATGCATTATCTTAACTCCATCATCAGTTGCATGTGCATATGCATTAATCTATCACAAGTTTCTCACATTTCCATTACTACTCGTATGTTTCATGATGAATTGAGAAACATACTCTCATTAATTGAAAGTAGTAAAGGTGAGGCACACATAACTCCAACACTCTGTCTAATAGGAACTCGATCGAGTTGTCCATCTACTCAATCGAATTCGTCCAACTCGGTCGTGTACTGAGATGTACTCGGTCAAGTCCATCAAACGCGGTCGAGTTCTACTTATACTCGGTCGAGTTGACAAGAAGAATGTACAACACGTCATGAATTAAAATGTTGTCATTCCTGCAACGCCAAAAGACGATGTTCGGAGTCTAATATGCACTTAGAACTCGTCCTGATTATTACTTCTCTATCAATTAGGCATTAATGCATCTTAATCCCATGTAATGTATACTAACCGTAACTAATCCTTTTTACACAACTCATGCACTTAGCAGACAAAACATACATAAGTCATACAACTTAAATCTCATAAACTAACAGTTACTTCATTTAAACCATACCACATACCATGGACTCATAACACCCATAACTCCATAATCCCCACCTTAACGCTCACCGCCGCACTTGTACTATAACCATAACACATAAACACAGAAGATCATTCACATACGCATACACAAATCACACTTTCGTACTCTAACCATATCACCACAAACTCATACCCAACAAGAACCAAGGTAGACCACATACCACACAATCACGCAATCCAAAAACTTTTCCCTCGCGTAGTTACTGGCGTAAGTATGTTAGGGTCGAGGTTCCGAGATGAGGGCGCTTTCTCACCGAAAACCGGCATAAGAGGGCTCACAACACACATACACCAGGTTCATTTTAATTTGACACCCTATGTTCATTTAGTTCATTGGCTGAGGTTCAAAAATCGTCGCTCTGATACCACTTTGTAACATCCTCATATACTAAAGTGCCTTACCAAGGGCCACCTTAGCATATAAGGGTGCTACCATCTCGGTTGCCCGAGGTAAGTATATCAAAAGCCAATAACAGAATGTCTATAAAATGTATCTTTACGGTTATACAACAAGATAAAAGAAAACACTCTGAAACTACTTTTGAAAGTGAAGCCCAAGAGGAGCTCATAATCAAGATGGAAGTGATGAACCCCATACTGAAGATCTCCAGGAAGATTACATAATATAGGTCGTCATTTGGTAATGGTATCTTTAGACGTTATTTTGGAGAAGTAAAGTTATAGTTATTTCATCTATAATTTTACTAACCAAATCGAAGGTTATAGTCATTTCAAATATAACTTTGGATGACTTATGAGAAACATGATTTTAAAGTTTAAAATATTTTGAAATGTTTTTCTAAACTAAAGTATTTATTGTGGACTTATCTTAAACTTATTTTTGAATGAATAATTTATAATTATCCTATTGATTAGTAATACAACTTGGGTTGTCATGCTATCTAGGGTTTATGAAAATTACTCATTTTAAACTCTAAACGAGTCACCTAGGGATACGTGAAGAGCCACCAAGGGTTTTGTAATGAAGGCATGGCTATGTTAAACGTATGCCTCTTCTCGTTTTCCCTTTGCACACGCTAGGGTTTAGGATATCCTATTAGATAATATATTGATAGAGGTTTCATACCTCTTTTTATATTATTTAGTATGATATCAATTCCATATAAATAAGGAGATATCTTGTTATGAATATTTAATAGAATATTTAATAGAAGATTTTATCTTCTTTATATCATTTATCAGGAAATTATTTCCATAAGATAAGTAGATATCTTAGAGAAGAAGTAATTTTGGTTCTTTTCTTAAGAGCCACGAAAGCCACACGGTTCTAGGGTCTAAGTTTCGAACTCTAGTTCACCTTTTCTATAAATACTACCTTTACTCTTTCATTCAAGGTTAAGACTTTTCCGCGCAAAAATATACTCAATCAAATCAAGCAAATCGAGTAAACTTGTTTTAAATTGCAAACTTTATTTTCAAACGTGTCCTTGATTTATTTCAACTTTAAAAGTCGAGTTTTTCATTTGTCAATTACTCATATTGATATCGTTATTGGATAATAGTGCTTAGATTTGTTTCTTATACGTTCAATATTGTGAATATCAAAAGAACAATCAAACACTTTCTTATTAACGTAAGTTAGTTGAGTATTTAACGATACTCGTAGTGAGTTGCAACTAAAGTCTAGTTGTAGAGTTGGGTTAGTAATTTTATAATCCGTAGAAAGGTATTAAAATTATTAATCGAGAATAGTAGACGTAGGTTTCGACTTGTGAAACTGAACCACTTTAAAACCCTTTTGTAACACCCCCTTCTTACCCGACCAAGGTAATTGGGAGATGTTACCAGCTCGGTTTCCTGAGGCGGTGAAATCGGAGTGCAATTAAGAAACAATTAATATAAATGAGGTATTTAGTGAATTACATAACCATAAAGAATAATAAAAGAATACAACTCATGAATACTATGTTGGAGTATGTGTCCTCAACAATAGTACGATCACATTATTGAAACTCATGATAAGAATACATAAAGGGATGATTCATTTATATAAGTGAACTGATCAACATTAATCGGTAATGATTGGCTGACTAGAGTTTGACATTACTGTCCTTTGACGGTGGTGATCAGTTGATCCCTTAACGTCACACCTAAATGACGATTCCCTTAATAGATAAATTAATTAATTGTATATTAATACAGATTAATTAATTCCTTAAAAATTAAATAATTTATGTGAGTAAGAATATATATATATCTTATTGTAATTTGATTAAATAAGATTCGTTTTAGTAATTAAAATGTTATATTACTAAAACTTTGTCAATCAAACAATTAAATTAAGAATGATTGGTTAATTATAATTACAATATGTTGTAGATTGTATTAACATGACCCATTTTATATACTTGTGATTATGAATTACTAGTCAATTGTTATATATAATTAAATTAATATATGTAATGCTATTTAATTGTTAAATATGCATTAATATTATTAATAACATGTTACATGTTACACATTATATGACAAAATGACAATTGACAAAAATAAAATGAATTCCATTTTACAAAGGGGGCACCGGTTTTATGGGGTTTAGGGTTAGATGGTTAATTGTTTTTTTTAATTGTTAAGAAACATAATGATTAACATCTAAGCCTAAACTACACCCTAGTTCATTTTGATAAGAACAATTCTAAAAGTAGAAGGGCATGCATTGGCTCCCTTGGCCACTCCCTCCCACCGGTTTTCCACCCCCACAATAAGAATAAGAATTGTTCTTATTCTTACATAATTTCATTCTTACATTTTGTTTTAGAACAACTTCTCTCACATTCTCTATTCTCTCTAAAATTAGTTTGAGAATATACATTTGTTCAAAAATCAAATATTTATTTAGATTACTAAATTAGTAATAAGAAATAATATTAGATTAAATTTTAAGGTTTCTAATAATTATATCTAGTTAATATATTATTAGATTTAAGGGATAGTCTTGGTGAAATCAAGAGGAGAATCTCTACTTTGGGATTTTGGAGGATCATCCATAAACTTGTAGCTCAAGAACAAGTATAGGAAGGAGTCCTCACTTGTGCCCTAAATCCGTTTTCTACAATGTAATGAACATTGTTCTTGTTCTTCTAATTAATTTATGTTATATGCACTAGATCATTATCTAAATCAATGAGTTATTTAGATCTATAAATAAATGATTTTAATTGGAGGGTTAAGAATCCTTTCAATTGGTATCAAGAGCTTAGGTTGTTGCATGCATAATCGGTTTATAGTTTTTCTGAGTTAAATGTAAAACATATAAAACTAGATATTTTGTGATTTAGATAATAAAGTCACGAAATTTTTTGCATGTTGTATATTATGGTCCTAAAATATATTTAGGTCATTTTGATGATTTATGGTATTTTCTTTGGCTCATTTTAATGTTTTTTAGTGATTTTATTACATTTTAATGAGTAAAATGGTATTTAAAATGCTAAAAATAGTTAGAATTAGTTTCTGACCTTGAAATTTTTATATGACCTAACATGCATATTTTACATATTGTATGTAAAATTTCGTATAAATTTGATTTATTTTGAATGATTTATGATTTTTATATAATAAAAATGGAATAAATGGAGGTAAAATGGTTAAAAATAGTTAAACTTCGAAATAGGCCATGAACTTTTAATATGTTGTCACATGCACATTTTACTCATTGTGTGTAAAATTTATTATGAACTTAATTCATTTTGCATGATTTATGAATTATTAATGTAAAAATGACATAAATAGTGACTATTTTAGCAAAAATAGCTAAAATGAATTACATGACATGAGAAAATTACTTTTGGTTGAAGTTATATCCTACATATCAGATCTAAAGTTGGAACGTTGATTAGATTAATTTTCATATACTTTAGATGTTTTATTTGATAAAACCGATTAATCGCAATTATATTTTTCTCCAAATAAATTCGAAAATTTTAACCTTGATTTTTGACATTATGAGTATCATGGAAATATTCCAGAATATTCAAAAATTTAGAATTCAAATTTTGAAATTATTGTAATTAAATTTGGATTTATTTCATAAAAGTTACTCCCTCCTATTCATTTTAACTCTCCCCTTTCAAAAGGGCACGCAAATTAAGGGTAGAATTATTTTATTGTAAAGTATTGTGATGGTGTCAGGTAATTGGAGAGAGGGAAGGTATTATTGTGAGGTAATATGATTAAAATAAGTATTGTTGTGGGGTAAGGTGATTAAAATAAGATAAAGTATGAGTATTGTGGGGTATTGTTGTGGGGTAAGGTGATTAAAATAAGTATAAAACTTTATTAAATAAGGAAAGAGGAGAGTTATATGAATAGATGAAAAAGGAAAGGGGGAGAGTTAAAATGAATAGGAGGGAGTATGATTTTAAAGGTCAATTATGAGCATAAATGTTAAACCAAGTTGAATTATTGTCAAAAATTGAGTAATGACTAATTTTTGAGTCCTAAATGGTTAGGATAATTAACTTGGACTAAAATTATATTTTAGTATTATTTTGCGATTTTAATAAGTTAAAGATCGTGAATATCCATAAAATCGGATTATATTTACGATATAAGTTTAAATAGGGTGATTTGGCGCATAACTTGGCATGTTAGTTACATATTATAATGCTGAATTTTTCTTTGATGAATGTCATATTTTATTTATATAATTTTGAATTATGTAATTTTATCTTAGTATAGCCTTAGTTTTAATCGATATTACCCGTAATCTAAGGTAATATTTGTAACACCCCTTCATACCAAGGTACCTTACCAAGGACTACCCCAACATGAAAGACTGTTACCATCTCGGTTTCCCGAGATTAGCATATCAAAGTTACTAATTCCAAACAACCTTTATTAAAGTATAAAGAGTTAGTGATTACATGTTTCCAAAACCAAACCAAAGTATAACTATGAAAGGTCTAACAACTACAAAGAATGCAAGCTAAGTCTCTTGACGGCGGAAGCTAGGCTCGAGTGATGACTCCCCATGACTGTCCCATAGCTAAACATTTGCATTACCTGTCACAATCTGCTCACCATCCCCGAATGGATCACCGCAGGTTTTACAAAACAACAACAACAACGGGGTCAGTACCGTTCAATCAAGATAAGACAAACAAATAATGTAACCGGCTGATCATCCTCCACAGTAATGACTACACACCGAAGTGTGTAGCTCTGCCAGATTACCCATCGCAACAAGTAATCCACTCCGCCAGTGGGTGACCGCAGCCCATCCCCACCAAGTCCAGCTCATCAACGAGCGATTAACAATCCCTGTCCCTTAATGTGCACATCCCCTTCCGTGACAGGTTCCACGGAGGGCGAACTAGAGTGTTAAGCCACTCCCGCAAGTGACTGCACCACAATCACACAAACCACAGCATCACAGCTGTCACAACACCACAACCGTCACAACACAACCACATCACCACCGTCATCACAACACCCATACTCCGATGATCAGCAGATAACAACAATTACAACACAAGCACAGTCTTAAATCAATTAACAGTAACTGAGTAGGGAAACTCTATCTTTTCGCAATCCGCTATGCTACAATCAATCATACAAATGCATAACAAATATCACATCGTCATCTACAACAATGATAATCAACAATCACATAACACAATCACTATATGCAAAACCCCATTTCCCCCAAATTCATAATTAAAGAAAAACCCTAGAAATAATCATCAACAAACATGGGGATAAAGACTTACCGACGGAGGAATAAAGGATTGAATGCGATTGCTACGATTATCCACACACACAGAGGAGAGATTCAGAGTGATTAGAGCGTCGTACGATGATTAGGTTTTGCAAATTATGTTTAGGAAACTGCTTAACGAAATATATATCGTTCTAATTACTTCTGAATCAAACCGCTGAAATATACTCGCCAGACCGGATACTCGGTCGTGTATAGAGTATACTCGGCCGAGTATCCTCTACTCGGTCGAGTATTCATCATACTCGGCAGAAGCTAAACAGAACATACACTTAGCACTAATCGGCCGAGTAGGCTCTACTCGGTCGAGTACTTAGCTTAATAAAATCCGTAGTATTACAATATTGATTCGGTTGTAATTTATTGTGATCTCGCATCACCGTTTTGTAATTTAATAGATTTAATTTCATTACATATGTATAATAGGATTTGTTATGTATTTTATTATTTAATTATTTTAATTCCGGAGTTTCCAAGACGGTGCCATTCAGAAAGGAGTTTCGATCAAGACGATGTCTATCCTTGGGAGACGTGTCACATGAAGACTCAAGGGACCAACGGAGTTGGTTTCAGAATATGTAATAGAATATAAGATTTTTTATTTTAGGAAAGGCCATATTAGGAAATTTATTTTTTTTATTTGCTTGCTTTATATGTTTGCATGCATTGCCAAATCGCCATAACTTCACATGCATATTTTATCGTCTTATCGACTATTGTCAATTATAATTATCAAGTATTCATCAACTTAGTTCACTTAAAGATGATAGATAATAAATCGACAAGACCTCACACATTTTTAAAATTGAGATTAGCCTTACCAAATAGTAGGACTCATGAATCCCTTTGACATTTCGGGTAGATTCGGTTTCCCGGGGTACTTTCATTTGTCATTGGGTAAGTGGGGTAATAAAACGTTATTACACGTATAATTTGGTTGGACTCAACGAGATATTAAGACTAGTCTTATGTTCCGGGGCTAGAGATGGAATTTATGAAATACATCGACCGAGAGTTCTATAGTAGAATCAATTATAGAGTTAATTGACCAAATTTATACAATTATGGGATACATCGGTTTCACGTGCCCATGTTTGTGTAAAGATGGATCTCGGAATAATTTATATAATTTAGGTGCGAGGTCATTATATAAATGCATATTTTTTTTAAGCCTTGTTAAAAATGTTTACAAGTAAAATGATAAATGTTAATTATTTCCTTCATTTCCCTTTTGTAGTCAATTTGATTAATTTGCAATGACAACTCCGATTTCATCTGCTTCCACTAGTGGAACCGCTCCACCACTCACCAATTTGGCTCCGATCCTTTATGGATCGATGTAAACTTGAAAAGAATGGAACTAACTTCGCCGATTGGGACGCGCAACTCCTCTTGGCCGCGGAAGGTGACGACAAGCTTCGTTACCTTACCGAAGCCGCACCCGCTACACCTACTACTAGGTCATCTGCCGCGGTTAGGGAGGCCTATGAGGCTTACCTAAAAGAATCGGCCGCGATCAAGAACGTCTTGATCTTCTCTATGGAAGCCGATCTCCAAAGGAGTGCTATAAAGATAGGCACCGCCTATGAGATCTACACCAAGCTTGTGACCATGTTTTCACAAGCTCCTAGGATCATCCAATATGAGGCGGCCTCTGCATTCTTTGAGCTCAACATCAAAGAGGGTCAAAAGGTTAGCCCTCATGTGCTCAAGTTAATTGAGCATGTTGAGACCCTCAAATTGCAAGGGGCTGAAATTCCCGAGCAACTCGTTATTGACCGAGTACTCCATTCCTTGATCCGCATCAAAGCATATGTTCAGTTTAGGGTAAACTACAATATGCAAAACATGAAAACCTCTCTCCATGAATTGCACAACTTGCTTGTGTAAGCCAAGAGAGACATGGGTCTAAATGTGAGTACGACCAAGGATGTGCTCAATATTAATAATAAGAGCAAAGGGAAATTCAAGAAGAGCGCTAGCAAGGGTAAGAAACTCACTCCCAATAAGGTCAAAGGGAAAGCTATTGGGAATAGCTCATCCAAGCCCAAAAAGGGTGCTTCTTGCGAGGATAAGTGTCACTATTGTTGTGGTACGGGCCATTGGAAGCGTAATTGCCCGAAGTATCTAGGAGATGTCAAAGCTGGACGTGTGACTCCAGTAGGTAATAAATTTTCTAATCTATTGTGTTATTGATATAAATCCCAAATTTGGTATTTAGATACAATATGTGATTCTCACCCTCTTTTAATGTAATTTAGGGCATGTGAGCAAAACAAAGGCAAGGACAAGCAAGCTTGAGAAAGATCTTCAACAAGGAATGCTAGGGTAGCCATCCATAGTAGAAGACCTATGGAAGCTTGGCTTTTATTTTGTATTGTCTTCTGTATTATTGTATTTTGACTTGTTGTTTTAGAACTTTTTTTGATTTCCGTGTTGGACATGGAAATTTTTTTTATTTTCGTTTTGCAAACAATGGTTGTATGGATTTTAATGACTTAGCTTTCAACCCAAGTCATTCGGTTTATGGAATTGCTTTTGTTCTAAAAAATTATCATTATACAGTTTTACATCAAAAACATAAATTGTTTTGACTTAAATTGATCATAAAAGAATTACAATGATTGGATCATTGTAATAAGTACATAAGCCATGAATTTGATTCCCCTTATGCTTTTATGATTAAATATCACATCTTATTTGATATAAGAAAGATCAATTGTAAAGTCAAATAGAGTTATTTGAACTCAAAGTAGGGAATTTTATAAACCAATTGAAAACACCACTTATAACTAAGACTTGTAATCACTCATAAGACTCCATACGAGCTATGGGAGAGCTTAAGACCCTAAAATTATATAAGACAGAGATATGAATCCAATCCTTTATCTTATAAAGGCTAGTCTATCATACCACTAGATTACAATGTCTTTACAAGAGGGTCATCAATTAAGGTTATAATGTGCGATATTTTCTTCCTTCACAAGTTTAAGTATCAAATTGTTTGTTGCTTATAAAGCTATCTTTCGAGAATAATAGATGTATTTTTCAAAAGATAGAGTGGGAGAAAATTAGCAACAAACTTACAACTAGTGAGGAGACCAAATGAAAGCTTCTTAGGTTAAACTCAAGAAGAGTGAGGAGACCAAAAGAAACCTTCTTAGGCTAAACTCAAGACTAGTGAGGAGACCAAAAGAAAATGTTCTTCAATAAGATTATGAAGTGGTTGTATCAAGTAATTTCAATTCATTTTTACATAAGAGCCTATTGAACCAAAGTGAAATCTGTGCATAAGAGTTGCATAGATAGAAATTAAGTTGTCTACAAAGCTAAGTTAAAATGTACCTATGCTAAGATTCATATCATCATTGCTACACCTCAAGTGTGTATAATCAACTAAAGATGTTAAAACCAATTTCTAAATAGGTATTTTGAAAAGGGTGTGTGTACGACATAAGCACAGAGTTTTAATTAAAACTTAAAATTGCAATGATCATTTCAATTATGTGATAAGAAAATGGTTTCACTCGAGTTGTTGAGAAGGAATGAGTATGCATGGATTTAAGTGGGTGTCAAAATTGCCACGTTTAGACATGAAGTTCAGTGGGAGAAATTGTCTTTCATGTTAATGTCATCAATTGAGGATGACATGCTGAAACTACCATCTATGAAGGAGTGTTTTGGTTTTCAATTCTCGATAAAAGAAGACATGATGCATTCTAAACATCCAAATCTATTATGACATAGGGAATTTTAGATTGGCACTTAGATAAGTATCTTATATTGATAATATTCTTTATCTGTTTAATATCAACATAGGTTGAGGAGGTTATTCATATTGATGAAAGTGGATTTACTATGATAGAGTCATAGTCATTCACTGAACTCAATGAGTTGTTGATCACATGAAATCGATTGCTAATGTTTCCGCTATTAGAACGATCATGTATGCCAATATATGCACATGCTACGATGAATCATATGCTTGGAGCATAATGAATCAATGACAAGTTATTTCATATGAAGGTCATTTGAAAGCCTTCAAGAACATCCATTATAATTCCTCAGAAGAACTGAGGATCCGTTCTTGTGATTGGATGACATACTAAGTTGTGTGTTGAAGGGTTACACAAACTCTAGTTTCCAAACCTATAAGGGTTTATCGAAATCCTAGACTGATTTAATTGACTCAGGAGTAAATGACTAGAAAAGTGTTTTAGTCTCAACCATTGCAAGTTCTACAAATGGAGTCTGAGTACATTGTGATAAGGTGGTTCATAAAGGGACTATAGATAGATCCTTCCGCCAAGTATTTTATCAAAAGTTATATGATGACAGTGGGAGCATCTTTCAAGTGAAAGAGCCCAAGTCTAAGAAGGGGTCTAGACATGTACTTAGAGAAGTTCATGACATTAGAAATGACATTGAATAGAAGGAAAAAGCAATTCATAAAGTTGGACTGGATGGATACATGGTATGTCCACTAACCAAGCTTTTATTGCACCTTGACAAGTGTAAAATGTGCACTTTAGATTATAAGATATGAAGTAGTAATATTGTATTGACTATTCAAGTGTGATAATCACATTTATCGTTTGATTTTCTTAAACTCATCTATTACCTTGTTATATCCAAATAGGTTGTTGAGACAATATTGAACCCTATTAAAGTGAACTGGATTAACATAGTAATTGCCCCTAGTCACTCATATGAGGTGACGTCTCTAAGTGACTAGAGTGTGAGTCGATTGATGGCAAGTTCAAGTGCCATAAAGTCATAAGAGATGACTAGTCGATCACTTAGGCAGACTGTTAGGAACACTCTCTCAGGCAGTGACCGCTTATAGAGTTCTGGTAATTTATATAGCCTGGTCGTGGCGAGAGCTACTATAATATTCTTTAGAGTCAATTCTTTGACTAAAGACTGTTCGCCAAGTCGGCACAGTTTCTGATTGGCCTTTATTTATGCACTTCGACTGTCGTAAATGAAGTCAAATGGGTATCTTTTGGACCATGATGAACTGTGGCTGTATGAAGGGAATAGTGCGATAGGAATTATCCACCCCCTTGTCAGGGTTATTTAAAATCTCAGGCCCACTCGAGGAGTAGTGAACTAAACATGCGTGGCCACGCTCGGAAGATATCTACGGTAGATAATTCCGGTCAAATAGTTATTCTCCAGATCGAGAAAACCACTCTTGATATGATCACTTGCAAGGACGACCTGCAAGACACCTTGAATTGAGTGGGAGATTGTAATAGAAGAAGAGAATTGGTGACGCACATTTGTCACGGACAAGTGGGAGATTGTTGGAGTATGTGTCCTCAACAATAGTGTGATCACATTATTGAAACTCATGATAAGAATACGTAAAGGGATGATTCATTTATATAAGTCAATTGATCAACATTAATCGGTAATGATTGACTAACTAGAGTTTGACATTACTTTCGTTTGACGGTGGTGATCAGTTGATCCCTTAAGGTCACACCTAAAGGACGATTCCCTTAATAGATAAATTAATTAATTGTATATTGATAAAGATTAATTAATTCCTTAAAAATTAAACAATTTACATATGTGAGTAAGAATATATATATATATATATATATATATATATATATATATATATATATATATATATATATATATATATATATATATATATATATCTTACTTGATTCGATTAAATAAGATTCGTTTTAGTGATTAAAATGTTATATTACTAAAACTTTGTCTATCAAACAATTAAATTAAGAATGATTGGTTAATTATAATTACAATATGTTGTAGATTATATTAACATGACCCATTTTATATACTTGTGAATATGAATTACTAGTCAATTGTTATATATAATTAAATTAATATATGTAATGATATTTAATTGTTAAATATGCATTAATATTATTAATAACATGTTACATGTTACACATTATATGACAAAATGACAATTGACAAAAATAAAATGGATTCCATTTTACAAAGGGGGCACCGATTTTATGGGGTTTAGGGTTAGATGGTTAATTGTTTTTTTTTTAATTGTTAAGAAACATAATGATTAACATCTAAGCCTAAACTACACCTTAGTTCATTTTGATAAGAACAATTCTAAAAGTAGAAGGGCATGCATTGGCTCCCTTGGCCATTCCCTCCCACCGGTTTTCCACCCCCACAATAAGAATAAGAATTGTTCTTATTCTTACATAATTTCATTCTTACATTTTGTTTTAGAACAACTTCTCTCACATTCTCTATTCTCTCTAAAATTAATTTTAGAATATACATTTGTTCAAAAATCAAATATTTATTAAGATTACTAAAGTAGTAATAAGAAATAATATTAGATTAAATTTTAAGGTTTTTAATAATTATATCTAGTTATTATATTGTTAGATTTAAGGGATAGTCTTGGTGCAATCAAGAGGAGAATCTCTACTTTGGGATTTTGGAAGATCATCCATAAACTTGTAGCTCAAGAACAAGTGTAGGAAGGAGTCCTCACTTGCGCCCTAAATCCGTTTTCTAAAATGTAAGGAACATTGTTCTTGTTCTTCTAATTAATTTATGTTATGCATGCACTAGATCATTATCTAAATCAATGAGTTATTTAGATCTATAATTAAATGAGTTTAATTAGAGGGTTAAGAATCATTTCATACTATACTAATCTAATCAATTAAGCTCGACTCGAATGTCATCACGGCTCATCCCTTCTCCTGCATGCTACTAAAGTCAACCTTTAAACAACTGCTCCCCATATGATCAGAAATATCATATGGATCGACACAGGTCACCCCAGAAATAGGTGACATTTACACAGACACACAAACGTCAATTTCAATACAAAAACATAAGACATGACTCGATAAGTAGAGATGCGACATAATGATTATGTGAATGAGACTCGATTATGCAATTACCATACCGGTACTGGGACACGTCCAAACGTACCCATAACCACCGGTGTCAGGGACACGTCCATGACACCAAGCCTCGCACAAAGGTGTCGGGACACGCCCAGACGTACCGGGTCCGAAAGCCAATCGGATCCCCTGCCAGACGTCATGCCTAAACCACACGAGTCCCTCCGTGACTCAAGCCTTTAATGTGCACATCCTTCTTGGAGTGGGAAGCTCCAAGGGGCAATCCGAGCAAAAGACGATTTCCAAACCGTCTTACGTCTCCTCAACCATCAAGTACCACCCCCAAAGACCTCCAACACAATATAACCACAACCATACATGACCAATGGAAGAACAACATTTAACATATAACCAATTCATGAATTAAATCCCAGATACATACTAACTGACTCATACTAGCAAGGAAAGACACCCAAATATGCATACCCAGTGGAGTATGGTGCATAATAATGATAGTCATGAAGGAGGTCGTATTTGGATTGTATGGGATGCTGGTAACTATAATGTTGATGTGTTAGGTAGTGAGGCTCAGGTGATCCATACTAAGGTCACTTACTTACCTACTGGTGATATTTGGTGGATGTCCATGGTATATGGGTTCAATAGACTAAATGAGCGCATTCCTTTTTGGCACTCACTCAAGAATATGAAAATTCAAATTAATGGTCCTTGGGGTGACTTTAACAATGTGTTGGCAATGAATGAGAGAATTGGCTCTGAGGTGTTTACTGCTGAGGTCAGCGACTTTCAGGATTGTGTGGATGTTTGTGGGTTGACTGACATCCCTGTCCAGGGTGCTTTCTTCACATGGAATAACAAACACGAGGTTGGGGACGTGAAATTTAGCAGGATTGATAGAGCTCTGGTGACTGATGATTGGCTACATAGCTTTCCAAATACCCTTACTGTTTTTCACCCTGAAGGAGTATTTGACCATTGTCCCTGCACCATGACTTTACACCCTGAAGTTGGAAGTAAAAAGACTACTTTCAAATATTTTAATATGTGGGGCAAGGATCCTGAGTTTCTCAACATTGTCAAAGATGTTTGGAGTTATCCTATTTATGGGTACAAAATGTTTCAGGTGGTTAAGGAGTTGAAACTGCTAAAGAAACCTTTGAAGGAACTTAACACTGCAGCATATGCTTGTATTGAAACCACTACTAAGGTGGCCCTGACTCATCTTCATAATGTGCAAGGCCAACTGCATGTTGATCCTGCTAACCTTGTTCTACAGCAAACAGTGAAAGAGGCTCTTGATTTATATAGGAACATGGAGAGTGCTCTGAGGAGTTTCTTGGCTCAGAAAGCCAAAGTACAATGGCTTAAAGATGGGGATGATAACACTCAGTATTTTCATAGTGTTATAAAGGCTAGAAGGATGCATAACAGAATCTTGGGTATTCATGACATGGCAGGCAACAATCATACTTCTTCTACTGCTATTGAGGAGTCCTTCATCAAGTATTATGAACAATTATTGGGGACTAACAGAAAGGTGCATAGGGTTCACATGGGTACTGTTCAACAGGGGAAAGTACTAACTACTGAACAAGGGTTAATGCTTACTTCTGCTGTGACAGACAATGAGATCAGGGAGACTTTGTTTTCCATACCTGCTAATAAAGCTCCAGGACCTGATGGTTTTTCCTCTCAATTTTTCAAGGAGTCCTTTGAGATTATTAGGACTGATTTTTTAGAGGCAGTACATGAATTCTTTTGTTTGGGAAAATGCTTAAGCAAATCAATTCTACTACCTTAACTTTGATTCCAAAGAAGGCTAGGCTAGTTACAGTGGCAGATTTTAGAACCATTGCATGCTGCAATGTGATCTATAAGACTATTTCTAAAGTTATATGCAATAGACTTGCTGCTGTACTACCTGATATCATAAGTGAGAATCAAAGTGCTTTCCTAAAAGGAAGGGACATAGTAGACAATATTCTGATCTGTCATGATTTGGTGAGGTTATATAAAAGGAAGGCTTGCTCTCCTAGGTGTTTGATGAAGGTGGACCTGAAGAAGGCCTATGACTCAATTGAGTGGGAGTTCATTGGGCAAATGCTGCAAGCCCTTGACTTCCCTGACAAAATGATTCACTGGATAATGGAGTGTATCTCTACCCCTTGGTATACTTTATCCCTTAATGGCTTTAATTTTGATTATTTTCAAGGCAAGAGGTGAATCAGACAAGGAGACCCCATGTCTCCACTATTGTTCACCATTTGTATGGAGTACCTGAGTAGAGTGTTGGCTCATGTCACTAGTTATTTGGATTTTAATTTTCATCCTATGTGTAGAGCAATCAGATTAAATCATCTGTGCTTTGCAGATGATCTTTTATTATTTTGCAGAGGTGATAGGACCTCTGTCATTATTATCCTAAGAGCTTTTGCCACTTTCTCTAAAGCTTCTGGTCTGGAAATCAATTGTGATAAGTCTGATATTTACTTCAATGGAATGAGCAGTGAGGATAGTCAGTATGTCTTGGGTGTATCTGGATTTAAAGAGGGTCACTTCCCTTTTAGATACCTAGGCATTCCAATTTCATACAAAAGAATGGCTGTGGGTGATTGTACCAGGCTTATTGAAAAGATAGTGCAGAGAATTCGTGGGTGGGGAGCTAGGAAGCTAAGCTATGCAGGCAAACTAGTACTTGTGCAGGCAGTGTTAACACAACTTCACAGTTTTTGGACACGTATCTTTATAATTCCTTCCATTATAATGGACAGAATAGATCAAATTTGTAGAAATTACCTTTGGAGTGGTTCTGAGGACTTCCATAAGACTTCTCCTGCGGCTTGGGATAAGGTATGTGTTGATAAGAAATGTGGGGGACTTGGTATTGTGAATGGTAAGAATTAGAATATGGCTATGTTGGGAAAATATGTGTGGTGGTTAGCTGAGAAATCTGACCATTTATGGATAAGGTGGGTTAATCATATGTATATCAAAGGACAACCTTGGATGGATTATTCTCATTCTGTCAATTCCAGTTGGATTTGGAGAAAAATTTGCCAAGTCAAGGATCTTTTTAAACCTGCATATTGTAATGGGAAATGGGGTACTAATGCTGGAGTTTATACTGTGTCTGCTGGATATTCTTGATTGCAGGGTCACCTTCCTAAGGTAACTTGGTACCCTGTCATCTGGAATAGACTAAATTTACCAAAACATTCCCTGATTGGCTGGTTGGCAATTCAATGTCGACTGCTAAATAAGGATAGATTGCTCAGATTTGGTATCATTACTGATGGGTATTGTGATATGTGTTTGGATCAGTTTGAGCATCATAGTCATCTGTTATATAGCTGCAGATTCAGTACTTGTTGTTGGAAGCTCTAAGCTGCCTGGTTGGATGTTCCTTTACCTGCAACTGAGATCTTGCATTGGTGTAGACAGTGGAGATGTCGTTCTTTGATGAAGAAACAGATTGTTATTGCTGCAGTCATGGCCATGGTTTATCAAATCTGGAATTCCCGTAACATTTGTAGAGTGGAAAGTAAATTGATTCATCCTACATATGCGGTTAAAACAGTTATTGAGATGATCAAGAGTAGAGGGATGCAATGGAAATGGACATCCAAATATCATTGTATGCACTGGGTTCCTTGGCTAGAGTACCTAGGCCTAGTGTTTTGTCCTGTTTATGTACTTGAGTCGTTGTTATTGGTGATTTTGTACTTACATTGATTAATTATTAATATAATTTTCACATTTCACCAAAAAAAAATATGCATACCCAATATTGAAACCGAGTAGGATAACCTACCTTTTTGCATTCTTCACAAGCTACTTGATTCCGACTCGACTATGTCTCATAAAACCGTCTCATGAGACCGTCTCACCCTAAACAAATCATACCACACTATCACAATGCGCTCTATACTACAATAATATTAACGGATATTTCCCATGGTACCCTCGAACTTTGGCTGATTACACATGATACCCCTCATTTTAAGTTTCTACATAGGGTGCCCCTGTATTTACCTTTTTCTTTCCCAAAATACCCTTAGCTGATATTCCGTCATAACACCGTTACACTTATTACCTAAATCCTAATTTTATCTAATAAACTAACCCTTAATTCCTAAATCCCCAAATTACCAATTATCATCATCTTCTTTAAAAAATGTGAAAAAAAAAATCAAACTCATAAAATCACGACTCAACTTTGTATTCTCCATCCATTGAAGCCTACCAAAAAGCTACCCAGCAAAAGGTACCACAACATCACAAATCCAATCCATTTAAGCTTTATGCATATTACAATCTGACCAAAAAACAAAAATTTATAAAATAGTAAATTTAATAAACAACTAGCAACCATCTTTTTCCTTGTTGTTTCATCAAATCTTTGCTAATATTCTTCCCACTTACTCAATTATTAAGGCGGCTCCAATTATCCTATCACACATTCTACTTCTTTTTTTCCTATACATATTGCTTCTTTTACTCTACATTTATTTATTATATTTTTCTGGGTTTTTGTTTCATTATTGTGCAAGTTTTCAGCTTGAAATTTGACGAATGTTCTTGGGTTTATTCATTTATGATAAATAAGGTTAATTGGGTTTTCTTCTCGGTCGTGATTTGCTTTGCAAATTTCAGCAACAAATTTGAGGAATTGATTTATGATGCATTAGGTTTAGTTGGGTTTTCTGGGTTTTGGGGTTTTTCTGGGTTTGTGTTATGAGTTGCTGCAACTTTTCAGCTTTAAATTGGATGAATTTTGTTGGGTTTAATCATAAATATTCATCTTTTCTCCATATTTCTTTAAGCATACAACAAATTAGACCAATTGACAACCTAATTCACCATATTCCTACTGATGGTGATTGGGTATTGCCGGTAATGGTGACTGATTGAATAGGGGGAAAGAATGAGAGGTGGTTTGCAAATGGTGATAAGTGATGGCGTGTGGTTGCATAGGGGTAGGAGCCGTGGAGGTCGTACATGGTGATATAGTGGTGGTGGTGGTTAGGCTTGTAGATGTAAAGCAAGAAGATGAAGATTAAGTATTAAAAGATGTGTTATGGGTAAAAGCAAGATGTCAAGGGTTTAGAAGATGTAAACTAACGGTGTTATGACGGAATGTCAATTAAGGGTATTTTGGGAAATAAAAAGGTAAACGCAGGGGCACCATATGTAGAAACTTAAAATGAGGGGTACCATGTGTAATCTGCCAAAATTCGAGGGTACCATGGGAAATTTCCGTAATATTAAACCCTTTATTAATAGTTACTAATTACTCATATTACACTACTACAAATCCAGGCAACTACAACGCCCCTTTAACAACGCTTATTCACGAAAATCACAATAGACGTTGTAGAATGTATGGCGCGAATTTTACTACAATTAATTACAACGGGTATGGTTATATAACCGTTGTTATAAGTTTTAACAATGGGTCAAACATGCACAACCGTTGTTAATAATTTGGCGCAAAATTGGCGTAAAGTTAGTGAAAAGTAATCACAACGGTTATTTTTGAAACCCGTTGTTAAAACTTTTTAACAACGGTTTTTTTTTACAACCGTTGTTAAAACGTTTTAACAACGGTTTTTGTTTAACAACCGTTGTCAATACTTTCCATACTATAAACCACACAAACACAGATCAGCTACAGCCACAAAATACAAACCTTAACACAAACACAAACACAAACACAGACAAACACAAACACAAACACAAAACACACACTTTCTCATCGTCTATTTCTCTCTTTCTCATCGTCGCTTTATCATCTCGCCATCACAGTTGATTTCATCGTCTCTTACTTTCTCTAATTATTAGGTAAATCTCGCCGTCACTGTTGGTTTCATCGTCTTTCATCGTCATTATTTTCTTTTTCTAATTATTTCATTTGCATGTATGTGTTTTTATCGATCATTATGTTATTTCTCTAAGTATATTCGCTTAATTAGCTAGTAAAACAAATTAAATAAAATAAAACAAAGAAGAAACAAGATGATAGAGAGGAATGCATGATAAACTTAATTAATATATATATATATATATATATATATATATATATATATATATATATATATAAATTAAAAAAAAAATTATATTAATAAAAATGCAATTCTTATATTTTCATAGAGAGTCTTATTCTCTTCTATGATATCCGTCCTCTCCTCCTTAGCTATTTGGAGGTTCCGTTCAGCAGTTGCTATATCGTCATATAGCTGCAACAACTACTGCTCTGTCAAGCCATCTTTTTTGGCGTCCTTGAGTAAGGATCGAGCATCCACAAGGTAGCTGTAATACTCCGTATTTATAAGTCTTGGGGTACTCTATCGAGTAGCCCTTACTCTGTCGAGTAAGGGTAAGTTGCGAGATAAAATAGTTTCTGACCTGTTGGGTACTCGATCGAGTAGCTGGGGTACTCGATCGAGTAAGGGGGTACTCGATCGAGTACCTTGGGTACTCGATCGAGTGTCCGGTTTTACGGGGAAGTTTTCTCGGGTTTTGTTAATTATGCGATTAAGGTATTTAAACATATTCGTCATTGTTTTAATTCACTTTTACAAAACCTAAAACCCTGTTTAAGAGAGAAAGCGACCACTTCATCTTCCTAATCGCATTCTCAAAGAATTCCGGAGTTCGACGGTCGGTTCTTGTCGTTTTTTGTGTCGTTGGATTCCTTGCGTCGAGGGTAAGCTTTTAATATAGTTTTTATAATGTTTTGTTAAGATTGGTTAAACCCTAATTTAGGAATTGGGGGTTTTGGTGTGTAGTTTGTGATGTGTAGTCTTTATGTGTTTGTATGATAGGAGGAGAATTCGTAGAGGGAGCCGTTTTGATACAAATTGTAGATACCGTCTCTGCGTGTTGTGCTTTCCAGGTAGGATTTCCTACTCGGTATTAGTCCCATAATGGGATATTGGTGATGTCTTTGTAGTTAGTTGTTTGATTGTGATTGTGATTGTGATTGTGATTGTGGTTGTGTTTGGTTGTGATGGCTCTCGAGATGCGTTCTCGGCTGAGTGGGGTCACTTGCGGGAGTGATCTCACGCCCTAGTTTCGCCTTCTGTGGAACCCGCCACAGAAGGGATGTGCACATTAATGAGCAGGGTTATCGCTCGTACGATGAGCGGGGCTTAGGTGGGAACGGGCTGCGGTCCCCCACTCGCGTGGTCGGTCCAAAGTGGACGATCGATGATTGAGGCGGTTGGTTGGGTGTGTGTGTGTGTGTGGCGGTTCAAATTGTCTGTTTATCTTATTGTTGATATATGTATTGAATTGTGTGATTAGTATCGACCCCGTTTAAATGTTTTAAAACTCGTGGTGATCCATTCGGGGTGGTGAGCGATTATTGAGCGGTGTGATATGACGCGTATGGGATAGGCCGGGATGAGTCATCACGTGGCAGTTAGAAGTCTTCCGCTGTGTCAGACGAAGTCTAGTAGCTTTGATAGTTTTAGTTGTAGACCGTATGAGAACCTTGTAATTCCTTTTATTAGTTTTGGTTTTGGAACCTGTAATCACTTAATCTATAATTACTTTAAAAGTACGTTTCTTTATTGTCTTATGATATTCAAGACTCGGCAACCGAGATGGTAGTATCCTTATACCTGAGTGGTCCCGGTAAGGCACTTGGAGTATGGGGTGTTACAAATGGTATCGAGCGACGATTTTGGAACTCAGTAACTAATGAACATAATGAACGTAGGGAGTCTAATAAAATGAACCTGGTGTATGTGTAATGGGAGCCCCAGCCGATGCTAGGTTTTGGGTGAGTAGGCGCCCTCACTTCAAAATCTTGGCCCCATGATACTTAAGCCAGTCACATGGTATGGGAACGTGGAGTCCGTGTGTATATGTGCGACGTGTATGTTAATTGTGCTGTATATGGTTTGTTGAAAGCATGTTGCATGATAGTTGGCTTACATGTTGGTTGGAATCGTTGGAAAAGTATATGAGAATGATGAATGATATGGTAGAAAAAGAAAGTAGTTCGTATATGATGATGTGTGATGAAGTGGATTTGTAATGTTGTTGTATTAGCAACATGGGAATAGGATTTGTAGTGTATGGGTGTGGTTTGTGTTATGAAAAGTTATGAAAATTTAAAACATGCGGGTAATAGAAAGTTGAATGTTATATGAGCATGATAGATGGTAATGTTTGGCTTTTGGTGAGTAGTAACATGAAGAATAGAGGTTCAATGATATGTGTTTTATATAACGAATTGGATGAAAAGCATGATGGTTGTTTATAACGTGGCACTTGATAACACGAAGTAGATTATTTTGTTAATTGTATGAGGAGTCGCGCAGATTTGAATGCGTAGTTGTAATCATAATGTTGAAATAATAATGAATGCATAGTACGTTGGGGTATGTGAGATAACATGCGGGTAGTATTCACGAAGTCTGCATGACTCGATCGAGTGGGTTTGATTCGATCGAGTGGGTACTTGTCGTTATTTTGACCCGAATCGTGTTTTTGGGCACTCGATCGAGTACCTCGGGCACTCGATCGAGTATGGGGTCACTCGATCGAGTAGCCGGGCTACTCGGTCGAGTAAGTCGAGATCGAAAGGTCTGTTTGGGTTCTGAGTCGGGGCACTCGATCGAGCATGTTGGGCACTCGATCGAGTAGCCTCAACTCGATCGAGTAGGTCCTGTACTCGATCGAGTGGGGTCTGTGCAGGTCATATGCGTATTTCAGGTCATATGTTTGTCTTTTGACATTCGTTGCATATTATGTTTAATTCAAAGGTGTTGTATTACTTCTTTATGCATTGTTTTACGTATGTGTTGGTCCTGAAGCGTAAGTTACCCAAGCTTATGATGTAAAGAGTGGCACTATGATGAGTATGAGTCCTGGTGGGAGGACATGAGTTATATGTGATTATGATTGATGGTGGAAAAAGAAAAGGAAGATTGGTATAGTTTATTGAGGCATGGCGCACGTTTTGCGAGACGGGATGAGTGATATGATTGTGTGTTGAGTAAGGTAAAAATAAGTGAATATAGGCAAGGGATGATGTGAGTATAATGAACGTGAGAATGAAAAGATTGAAAGTAAGAATGTGGATAGTGGCAACTTGAGATGTGTAAAGAGTTATGGAAGGAAATGGTTAGGAGTCGTGTGGGTTATGGATTTATGTAGTGAAAGTTCGTTTAAAGGGGTTGAGAAGAGTAATATATAGTGAACTTTGTGGAGACATGTCGCGAGGTGTATTTGTAGACAAAGGAGTGAGTTTAGGAGGTTTGGTTTATTAAAAGATGAAACTACTGTGTGATTTCCTTGGGTAATTAACGGTATTAAATGAATTCTGATTTCTAGAGATGTAAAAAGGGGGATGCAATTGTTTGAACATTAAACGTTGGTTCTATGGATAGATTAGTGGCAAGTATGAGTGATAGCATAATAAGAGAAGATCCATGGTAAGAAAGAGTGAGATGATGTCGGTAGAAAATAATGGAATTGAGTTTTGGAGCAACGAAGGGGTAACCAGATTTCTAAAGAGTTAGCTAGAAGGAATAAGGAGTTGAACTATTAATTGGTATTATTGAGTGTAAAGAGAAAAGAAGGATAAAAGTAAGTTGAGGAAAATGTTCACCGGAGCTATGTGATATAAAGATAAGGAATCATCGAAATATGTGATGGTATCACGAGGATGTTAGCTAAAGGTTATATAGGAGTTTCAGGGCAACATGATTGGTAATGAGTTTCGAGGAATTAAGGGAGTAAGAAGTTGGTGGAGTATTGGCACGATACGAGATATTTGGTGGAGAGTTGGATGACAATACAAATAAGATAGCATTGGGAATAATGTTGAGGTAATTTTGTGGATGGGTTTGATGTTCGTTATTTGCAATGTTAACCAAAAATGGTAGAAAAACCATGTTATTTTGATATGAGTGTAAGAGATTTGATATACGAGCAGCGGTGGCATTGTGGTGTTATCACTAATGGTTAAGAGTGATGGAATATTAGAAAGGTAACAATTCTAAAGAGGTTGATTTGGTAGGGACCTGATTGTTGTGTATGATTGTGAGAGGGTATAAGATGTGGTTAGATGAGGCGGACGCTATTAGTTGAATAGTGAAGGTATGGTTATATTTGGCAGGAAGTGATGGTTGTGCGAATGGGGGAATATGTTATGAGGGGCATATGAATTAAACTCGGGCAGCAGGTAACCTTTTTCGAGTGGTAACTTACGTGGTCAGGATTGACTAGTTGGTTGTGATTACGGGTTTATGATATGTGTAAATGTTTGTGTGAGGTTCTGACTTCACAAGAAGTGGTATGGTATGATAATTATAAAATTGTTTTATGAATGTTCGGTAATATATATGTTGGACACGGTAATTTAATTGAATGATATCCAAAAAGGTAATAATTTGATTGATTTGACATGGCTAGTTATAATTTTATGTGTATTGATAACACATGTGTATTCCGGAAATGATAGAGATGATGTTCATGAGATGTTATCTGCTTTCTTGTTTATCCATATAATATGTTGCGTGGTGATTTAATAAGGTGGATTTGAGTAAGTTTTTCTTGTCGAGAAGTTATATCTTTGAGTCGGTATTTATGGGAATTGTATGCAATTGTGATGTCTATCGGTGTGGTTGTGGTGCCTCGGGTGGTGATCCGGGCACGGTACATAGTCTTTGTGATGCGGGTATTTTCGCACTACGGTGTGGTGTTGGTGGCGGTGTTGTGATGCCGTCACCGGTTGTGGTGGAGTAGGCGGGATGATTATGATTCGAGTTTCCAAAGTACATACCAGTTATACATAGATTGTTGTTTTGTTTGATGTTGCTCTCTACGAGTTTCGGTTTGTCTTTGATAGACAGTTGTCTTGCTTATTCATGTTTTCTTTACCTGGTTAAGTTGGGAATGAGGTAGAGTATGATGTGAAATAGAGTTGTATATGTTTCGTTGTTGTCATGGGATAGTGATAATCTATTGATGGGACACGGTTGTGAGAGGTTGTTACGGTAATTTTGATCTTGTTTTTAGATGAGACATCGGTAGACATGGTAATGGAAAATAATTCGTGGAACATGTGTGGTAATGATCTGAAAGCGGCGGGTAGTTCATAATCTTTTGTTGAGACAAAGGAGTGTAGGGTGTTGGGGAAATTAGTGTCATGTTAAGTTGTGTATGAATTTTGCGGTAATGAAAGAAAGAATTTGAGGATCTAGTGTGCGTGTACGTAACGAGTGCGGATCGTGAGTTATGCTTCCGGGAGATAAGTGCCTTACGTAGAGAGGTATGTTGTTTGGCGGTAATAATGAAGAGTGGGTATGGTGATTTGCTACGAGTTTATGGTATAGGTTAGGTCTTATTTGCGAATGAGTTGAGGAATGGGAAATGTTTATGTATGGGAGCCTTGGATATAAGAATGGTGAGTGTTTGGGTTATAGACGGTTATCTTAGACATGTGGTGGTACAGAGGGTAATGAGATATAGATATGGTTTGGTATTAGTGAGTTACGAGGACGTAACGTTTGTCTTAAGAGGAGTAGGATGCGATAAAACAGATTTTGATGGTTGTACATATGGTAATATATTCGGAAGTTGAGTCTTGATGTAGAATAAAAGATCGATTCGTGTTGTGGGTGATTTTATTAAAGGTCATGACCGTGCTTGTAGTAGCGTGATGTTTAGGAGTGTGAGAATATTTCGCTAGTGTTGACAGTTGGATGATGAGGTTACGAGTGTGAGTAAACTTCGAGGACGAAGTTCCTTTTAAGGGTGGTAGAATGTAACATCCCGTTTGATGTCTATGAGTGTCTTGGTATTGGATTTGATAGTTGATGATATTATGGAGCTAGCATCATTAGAGGATGGTAGTTGGTTATGTATGGAGTTGGTATCGTGAGAGATATATATGTGGTAGATACGGTATAGTGAGTCATGTTGTGGAAGTAAACATAGTTGGTGGAGTGGGTGTTAAGAGTTCATGTTCTATGTTCGGTCGAGTTCTTGAGTCCTTAGCTAAGTTGTTGTGTCTTGGTCGAGTCTGTATGGTTGTTCTTTTATGTATGGGTTGAACTTCGGGGACGAAGTTCCTTTTAAGGAGGGAAGACTGTAATACTCCGTATTTATAAGTCTTGGGGTACTCTATCGAGTAGCCCTTACTCTGTCGAGTAAGGGTAAGTTGCGAGATAAAATAGTTTCGACTGTTGGGTACTCGATCGAGTAGCTGGGGTACTCGATCGAGTAAGGGGGTACTCGATCGAGTACCTTGGGTACTCGATCGAGTGTCCGGTTTTACGGGGAAGTTTTCTCGGGTTTTGTTAATTATGCGATTAAGGTATTTAAACATATTCGTCATTGTTTTAATTCACTTTTACAAAACCTAAAACCCTGTTTAAGAGAGAAAGCAGCCACTTCATCTTCCTAATCGCATTCTCGGAATTCCGGAGTTCAGACGGTCGGTTCTTGTCGTTTTTCGTGTCGTTGGATTCCTTGCGTCGAGGGTAAGCTTTTAATATAGTTTTTATAATGTTTTGTTAAGATTGGTTAAACCCTAATTTAGGAATTGGGGGTTTTGGTGTGTAGTTTGTGATGTGTAGTCTTTATGTGCTGTATGATAGGAGGAGAATTCGTAGAGGAGCCGTTTTGATACAAAATTTGTAGATACCGTCTGCGTGTTGTGCTTTCCAGGTAGGATTTCCTACTCAGTATTAGTCCCATAATGGGATATTGGTGATGTGCTGTAGTTAGCTGTTTGATTGTGATTGTGATTGTGATTGTGATTGTGGTTGTGTTTGGTTGTGATGGCTCTCGAGATGCGTTCTCGGCTGAGTGGGGTCACTTGCGGGAGTGATCTCACGCCCTAGTTTCGCCTTCTGTGGAACCCGCCACAGAAGGGATGTGCACATTAATGAGCAGGGTTATCGCTCGTACGATGAGCGGGGCTTAGGTGGGAACGGCATGCGGTCCCCCACTGGCGGTAGGTCCAAAGGGACGATCGGTGATTGAGGCGGTTGGTTGGGTGTGTGTGTGTGTGCGGTTTCAAATTGTCTGTTTATCTTATTGTTGATATATGTATTGAATTGTGTGATTAGTACTGACCCCGTTTAAATGTTTTAAAAACTGTGGTGATCCATTCGGGGTGGTGAGCGATTATTGAGCGGTGTGATATGACGCGTATGGGATAGGCCGGGATGAGTCATCACGTGGCAGTTAGAAGTCTTCCGCTGTGTCAGACGAAGTCTAGTAGCTTTGATAGTTTTAGTTGTAGACCGTATGAGAACCTTGTAATTCCTTTTATTAGTTTTGGTTTTGGAACCTGTAATCACTTAATCTATAATTACTTTAAAAGTACGTTTCTTTATTGTCTTATGATATTCAGTACCTCGGGCAACCGAGATGGTAGTATCCTTATACCTGAGTGGTCCTGGTAAGGCACTTGGAGTATGGGGGTGTTACAGTAGCTCCTGAAACTGTCCTCAATGTGGAGCAACCGGCGGATGAAACTGTTGTTGTTCTCGATCATAGTAAGAGTCTTAAGGATTATATCATTCATTGATGAAGTTTGGAGTTTGTTTGAAAGATTAATTAGGGTTTGGAGTTTGTTTTAGCAGTTAGGGTTTGGAGATAGTGAGATAATGGAATGGTAGTTGAGATAATGCATGTATTTATACTAAGTAATGTGTGGTTTGAGTTGTTTTTTAATTAATATATGTTAGGAAGTTGTGCCATAATCATAATCATATCTCTCTCTGCTGCTTCAAATCTTATTATAACCCTTCTCATTCCATATTGTCCATTCATATGCACAGGGATGGCAGTAATAATGCATGCATCGGAATTATAACGGGCCGTAATTATGCATGCATCTAGTAATTTTTAATTTAATTTTTTTTTATTTTTTAAAAACAAACAACAACGATTATTGAGAAACAACCCGTTGTCTTTAGTTATAACAACGGTTTTGTATATTACAACCGTTATTATAACTTTCCCACCAAAATTGAGTCACACTTTTTACAACGGGTTTTTATACTTAAAACCGTTGTTAATAGTTTTAACAACGGGTTCCTTAAGAAAACCAACCGTTGTTAAAACCTTTTACAACGGACGCTTTAACAACGTCCACTTTTTTATATAACAACGGTTTTTAACCGTTGTTATAGCCTGTATCTGTAGTAGTGTTACATAAGCTAAACTAATTAATCTCTCTTACTAAACCCTAACTCGAGATTAACATAAGACAAAGGGGAAAAGGTGAGATTTCGACTTACAAAGGTAAATCAGGGATTAAGAGAGGTGTTCCATCATCAATCCAAGCTTGAAGGCCAAGGGGAAGGTTTAGGGAGTATTTAGAGAGAGCGGAGAGTGTTTTAGAGTAAGAAGGAACAAGAAGAAGAAGAATGAAGAGGATAAGGGTTTGGATAAGATGAAATCTCGAAATATCATTTCTCGGGTACAGCACAGTGCCACTCGACCGAGTAACCGGTTCACTCGATCGAGTGACACTCACTCGGTTGAGTATACTCTTTACTCGGCCGAGTACCACTCAGTTCTAGAGGTTCTACTCGGTCCACTGGAAGTCTACTAGGTCTAGTTTAGGTCTTAATTGGTCTCGTGGGAGGGGACATTCTTTACTTCCGAGTATACGTGGGTTCCCTCACGTGTCCCTAGGTCCTTTGTGGGTCCCAAATTATCCGAGTATTACAATCTTCTCTCCTTAAAAATGAACTTCGTCCTCGTAGTTCGCCACTCAATCTCTTTCCCAGTTATTCTTCGGTCTTCTCTCAAGCCTCATTCTCGATTCTCGTGTGTTCTCTTGCCATTTTATTGTATCGTAAGGTCTGTCGAAGTTCTAGTTGTCATTATCACTCTTATTAACTACGCACGTATATCATACTTATCCTAAGTTTCTTGTTCAATTCTCATTACTTTCTCCCGTATCGTGGTCTTTCTTTCCTAAATTTCCGAGTTCTTACATTCACTCCCCCTAAAAGAGAACTTCGTCCCGAAGTTCACTATAAGTCTCACATGACACTCTCCCGGTAATCTACTCTTATTGGCAGTTGTTGTGTTCTCCAAAGGATCCCAACTCGCTTCACTATATCTGTATGTCATTCATGGCCAAAGTCTATATCTATTTAATGGGTTTTGTATATATATATATATATATATAGAGAGAGAGAGAGAGGTAGAGAGAGGGAGAGAAAGAGAAATGAGATCTAATGAGTCCACCCTATTTCCTTGAATCCATAAATCTTCTTTAGGACCCTTGGATGTGGGAGAAGGAAGACTTAGATTGAAAGGAAAAAGTAGGGGATTAATGCTAAAAGGAGGGGATTGATACTACCTAATCACTTTCCCTCTCTACCATCACTAATCAAATCCCTAATTTCACTATATAAGCCTTCTTTTTTCACTCACTTCTCTCTCATATCACACAAATATCATTCATCTCATCTCTCTAAAAACCAAATAAATAAATAAAAAAAAAACTAAAAAAACATTTCCCTCCTCTCTTCCTCACTCACCCATCTACCACCACCAACCACCTTACACCCACCACCACCAACCGACCACCTCCTCCACGTCACGCCCCACCACCACACCCAGCTCCGCCGCACCATCTCCAAGTTGACTACCACCAACCGACCACCACCAACCGACCATCACACTCAGCCCCGCCGCACGACCTCCCCTCTTTATCACTTTCCCTCACGCCCCGAGATCCGCCACACCGAGTCACCACCATGGCCGAAACCACCACCTCTCACCTCCTCTTACCCTCTCCCTCACGCCCCCTCTCCCGCTACCCAGATAAGCCACTCCAATCCATCACCCAACACTATTATTGTTGAAACCACCACCACGACCACCTCCTATCCTCCTATGTCGCGGCTGCCGCCCCCTCTTCTTATTTTCCCTTTATTTTTTTTTCAGCTTTGAGAAGAAATGTGGTGGTTTTTGTAGTTGAGTTCCCGTTTTTTTGTTCTTTTTGTTTTGTCTCATTTCCCTCTTTTGTGGCTGAGTTTCGTTGCTGTTGTTATTTCGTTTTTTTTTAAAAAAAAAAAAAAAACTTGAGATCTGTTTTTTTTATAGAAAAAAATGATGGTGGTGGATGTTAATTTGTTATTATGGTGGATTATTGTTGTTTTTTAGATCTTTATTTTATTTTTTTATATTGCAAATATCGTTTTGTTATATATTTTTTAAAATCTCGTCTTGTTAATATTTGGATATATTTTTTTTTTTTTCAGATTTCCTAATTAAAATTTCGTCGTGTGGATGCAGATCTGTTTTTTTTTTTTCTTTTCTTTTCAGATTTGATTACACCCTATTTTGGTTTCAGATGTAGTTTTTTTTGGGTTTTTTTTTCCATTCAGATTTACACTTGTACTCTATTAAATTTACACTCGTATTTCATTAGAGTTACACTTAATTTCCAGATTTACACTTGTACTATATAAGAGTTACACTCGTATTTTACTAAATTTACCCTAATTTTTCAGATTTACACTTGTACTCTATAAGAGTTACACTCGTATTTCTTTAAAGTTATACTCATTTTTCAGATTTATACTTGTACTCTATTAAAGTTACACTAATTTTTTAGATTTACACTTGTACTTTATTAAAGTTACACTCCTATTTTATTAAAGTTACACTCATTTTTCATATCTTTTTTTTCTTTTCAGATTTACTTTTTTTTTAGTGTGGGTTGGTGATGGAGGACGGTGGTGGTGTTTGTCGGTGGTCGGACTAAGTTACACTCATAAAGGACCAAAGTTATACATAAAGGACCAAAGTTACACTCATAGACCTTCAAATTTACACTCGTAGAACTTCAAATTTACACTTAAAATATACATTTACACTTGTAAAGTATCACATTTACACTCGTAACATGTTAAGATTATATAAATTCAAATTTTTATATAGAAAATTGTCTAAAAAATCAAATTTACACTCTTAAAATATTACATTTACACTCGTACACCATCAAATTTACACTCGTAAAATGTTAAAATTATATAAATTCAAAATTTCCGTCATAAAAAAATCAAAAAATCAAATTTATACTCTTAAAATATTACATTTACACTCGTAAAACATCAAAGTTACACTCGTAAAATGTTAAAATTAAATAAATTCAAAATTTCCGTCATAAAAAAATCAAAATTACACTCATAAAATATTACATTTACACTCGTAAAACATCAAAGTTACATTTGTAAAATGTTAAAATTAGATAAAATCAAAAATTCCGTCATAAAAAAAATCAAAATTACACTCTTAGAATATTACATTTACACTCGTAAAATGTTAAAATTGTACAAATTCAATTTTTTTTGCATACAAAACCGCCATAAAATCTGTCCAAAAAAAATCAAATTTTCCGTCACAAAAAAAAATCAAAGTTACACTCATAAAACTCATACAACATTACATTTACACTCATAAAATCTGAAACTCAAAATTGATTAATTACGGGCTAGAGAGAAAAAGAAAATTTAAAGAAAATTGATTAGTGATAATTTTTTTTTGTTATTTTTAATCTCAACCATCCATATTTTTTTTCCTTTTCATTTTAATAGTCCTTAATCAATTTCCTCTCCATCCATTTCAATCATCCATTGAGTCCATCCAATGGCCCTTAGAGGGACTTAGGGACTTAATGGAAGAGGAGGACTCATTAGAACTTCATTGAGTCCACCTCTTCCATTGAGTCCACCTCTTCCATTGAGTCCCTAAGTCCCTCTAAGAGCCATTGGATGGACTCAATGGATGGTTGAGATGGATGGAGAGGAAATTGATTAAGAACTATTAAAAAGAAAAGGAAAAAAAATGTGGATGGTTGGATTGAAATGGATGGTTGAGATTGAAAATAACAAAAAAAATTATCACTAATCAATTTTCTATACACTAATTAAATTTTCTTTCTCTCTCTAGCCTCTAATTAATCAGTTTTGAGTTTCAGATTTTATGAGTGTAAATATAATGTTATATGAGTTTTATCAGTGTAACTTTGATTTTTTTTTTGTGACGGAAATTTTGATTTTTTTTGTGACAGATTTTATGGCGGTTTTGTATGCAAAAAATTGAATTTATATAATTTTAACATTTTACGAGTGTAAATGTAATATTTTAAGAGTGTAATTTTGATTTTTTTGGTGACAGAAATTTTGAATTTAATAATTTTAACATTTTACGAGTGTACTTTGATGTTTTACGAGTGTAAATGTAGTACTTTAAGAGTGTAAATTTGATTTTTTAGGCAAATTTCTATATAGAAATTTGAATTTATATAATTTTAACATGTTACGAGCGTAAATTTGATGTTTTACGAGTGTAAATGTAGTATTTTAAATGTAAAATTGAAGGTCTACGAGTGTAAATTTGAAGGTTTACGACTGTAACTTTAATGCTTTACAAGTATAACTTTGGTCCTTTGAGTGTAACTTTGGTCCTTTACGAGTAAAACTTTAGTCCGATTACCAACAAATACCACCACCGTCGTCCTCCGCTAACAACTCATACCCACAAAAAGATTTATAGTAGATCTGAAAAAAAAACAAAAAAAATGAGATATTTGACGAGTTTAACTGTAAAGAAAGACGAGTGTAACTGTAAATTAGTATGAGTGTAACTGTAAAGAAATACGAGTGTAAATTTAAAGAAAAATGAGTGCAAATTTATATAATTTTAACGAGTGTAAATGTAAAGAAATACGAGTGTAAATGTAAAGAAATATGAGTGTAACTGTAAAGAAATACGAGTGTAACTTTAATAAAATATGAGTGTAAATCTGAAAAATGCGTGTAAATGTAAAGAAATATGAGTGTAAATGTAAAGAAACACGAGAGTAAAGGTAAAGAAATATGGGTGTAATAAATATATTTATTAGATCTAATAATAAAAATCATGATAATACGATTTTTTTTTCAAAAATCTACTATATATTTATTAGATCTACGAATAAAATCAACAAAATATACTTAAATAATAAAAAATCTACTTCATATTTGGTAAATCTAAGATAAAAATTAAAAATTTAATTCATAATAACAAGAACAAACATGAAAAAAAAAAATCAAAATCCTAAAAATAATAAAAAAAAAATGAAAACAACACCAACAACCATTAACCTTCAGATCTGGAAAAAAAATCCACTGACATCACCCACACCATCGAAAAATTAGATCTGAAAAAATAAAAGAAAATGAAAAAAAACTGAAATGTAGTAGGCGGCAGGAGAAGAAAGGAGAAGTGGAGGGAGAAGACGGCGTGAAAAAGGGTGGCAGCAGGTGGTCAGTGGCGATAGCCGACGGAGATAAAGGAGAACAACAGCGCGCGCGGTGGTCGTGGCGGACAGAAGAGGTGTGGGATGGTGAGGGAGGTCGGGGTGGTTGAGAGGTGCCGAGAGGAGGAGGTGGGGTAGTGGCGGTGGGGCGGGTGAGGGAGATCGAGGTGGTGTGGTGCGTGGTGGGTCGTGGGCGGACAGGAGGGAGGTTGAGGTGGGTGGCGGTTGGGGCAGGTGAGGGAGGTCGGGGTGGTGGGGGTGCGTGGTGTGTCGTGGGCGGACAGGAGGGAGGTCGGGGTGGGTGGTGGTGTGGGGTGAGGATGAGAGGAGTGATTTATTTTTTTGGTTTTTTGATTTTTTGGGTTTTTTGATTTTTTTTGTTTTTAGAGAGATAGAGGAATAATATTTGTTGGGAAATGTGTCCTCAACAATAGTGTGATCACATGATTTAAATATCATAATTAAATCTCATACTAAGAATACGTGAGGGATGATTCTTTATATAGTCGACTGACCGTCATTAATCGGTAATGATTGGCTAACTAGAGTTTGACATTACTGTCGTGTGACGGTGGTGGTCAGTTGATCCCTTTAGGTCACACCTATAGGATGAGGCCCAAATATATATTTAATTAATTGTATGTGATACAGATTAATTAATTCCTTAATAATGGGAGTGTTAATTTTGCGTCTTATTGTAATGTGATTAAATAAGATTTAATTTAGTATTTAAGTGTTAAATTGCTAAATTACTTGAGAATATATATATAAGTTTTGAGGTAGAGGTAATTAATTATTTAAAGTTACAAGAAGTTGTGATTTTAACTAACTAGTAATTATAAGACCCATTATATGTTGATATAATGGTAGTATAATACTCAAAAAGTGGAGTGTATATTATATTATTAATTGTGATATTTAAGTGTCAAATGATTACATTAATATTTAATTATGTAAGATAGTTAAACATATGACTTATAAGCATTTGTGGGACAAATGACAAAAGGCAAAAATGGACCAAAATGGCTCCATTATTTCGGCCAAATGAAAGAGCAAAAGATACTCTTTTGTCTTTTGTTTGTTTTGATTAAAGTGTGATTGTGACACAACACACAAGCTTTAATCATACCTACTCTTACACTACACAATACCTATACTAAACAAAAGAGCAAAAACAAAAAGAAAATATTCTCCCTTTTGCATGAGAGCCACCGGTTTTGGTGCTCTATATATGAGCATTTGTTGCTCATTTTTGCACTATTGGTTTTTGCTCATTTTATTTCATCTTTCCTCACATGCAAAGTCATAAAACTCTCCAAAAATACTACTTCCTCCCAATGTCTATGTTTACCCCATTGTCCTAATATTTGTGAGGTGTATTTTAATGAAATGGGGCAAACATAGACATTAGGAGGAAGTAATACTTATCATCTATTACTAGAGGTAGTAATACTAGAAATATTAGTATTATTAAGGGTACATTTCTATTACATATCTAGTTAATATTAGTAAGAATTTTTGGGATTAATCTTGGGTGCAACTTATTATAGTGTCTTCTATACTTGGAGTCTTAAGAGGATCATCCATCATATTTAGCTCAAGAACAAGTGAAGGAAGGTGTCCTTAATTGTGCCCATATTTTCGAACCTACTACCAATGTAAGGGACATTGTTTTTCTTATAAATATTTCATTTTTTTATGCATGCACTAGATCTAAAGAACAAATAATTAACAAGTTAATTAGTTTATTATTAGCGGAGTCTAATAATAGGTATATGAACCTAACAAGTGGTATCAGAGCATAAGGATGTTGCATGCATAATCGGTTATTGTTTTTCCGAGTTAAAAGGTTAACATATAAAACTAAAAATTTGTGATTTATAAGTATAAGCCATGAAATCACCATGCATGTTATATATTCTGGTATGTTTTTAAGTCATTTTTATGATTTATGGAAATTTATTGCTCATTTTAATGATTTTTGGTCATTTTATTACATTTTTAAGACTAAAATGGAAATTAAAATGCTAAAAATAGTTAAACTAAGTTTCTGACCTTGGAAATTTGATATGACCTCACATGCATAGTTTAAAAGTTGTGTGTAAAAAATCGTATTAATTGGGTGAATATTGCATGATTTATGATTTTTATGAGATAAAAATGGATTAATAGAGGTAAAATGATTAAAAATAGTTAAATTTTGAATTAAGCCATGATTTTTTAATATGATGTCACATGCATAATTTACAGTGAGTACGTAAATTTCGAGATTAAAATATCTCTTTTAGCACGATTTATGGATTTTTAGAGTAAAAATGGCATAAATAGTGACTATTTTAGCAAAATTAGCTAAAACTTATTGCATAGCTTGAGAAAATTATTTTAAGTTGCATTAATATCCCACTAATCAGATCTAAGCTTGTAAAAATTATTGGAGTAATTTTTGGATACTTTAAATATTTTATGAGATAAAATCGATAAAATGCAACTATATTTTTTCAAAAATTAATTCAAAAATTTTAACCATGATTTTTGACATTATGAGTGTCATGAAATTATTCCAGAATGTTCAAAAATTTAAAATTCAAATTTTGAAAATTTTATAAATTAATTTGGATTTATTTCATAAATATTATGATTTTAAGGTAAAAAATGAGCATAAAATTAAATCAAGTTGAATTATTGTCAAAAATTGAGTGATGACTAATTTTTGAGTCCTAAAAAGTGTTAGGATAATTAACTTGAGCTTAGATGTGATTTAAGTGTTAATTAGTGATTTTTAAAAGGTTATTATCACGTATTTCCATAAAAATGGGTTCTATGTACGACATAAGTTAAATAGGGCGATTTGTCACATCATTTGGCATGATAGGTACATATTATAATGCTGCATATTTCAATTGTTGAATGTCTTTTATTTATATAATTTTGAATTATGTAATTTTATCTTAGTATGGCCTTAGTTTAATCAATATTACCCGTAATGAAAGGGAATATTGATTCGGTTGTAATTTAATGTGATCTCGTATCACTTTTATTTTTATTAGTTTTTCCATTTTACAAATGTATAATAGGAATAGCTTTGTATTTTTATTATTATTTGTAATTATGGAGCATCTTCAAAGACGGTGCCATTCGGAAAGGTGATCCGACGAAGACGGTATCTTGGGAAGCGTGCCAATTGAAGATTCAATGGACCAAAGGAGTTGGTTTCCGAATATGTAATAGAATATTTGATTTTCTATTTTAGGAAGTCCATACTAGGAATTTTATTTATTGCTTTGCATTTCTTTTAATATGTTACATGCATTGCCAAATCGCCATAACAACACATGCATATCATATCGAGTCATCGACCGTGTCAATTATAATTATCGTAGTTCACCGCTTTAGTTCACTTAAAACGTGATAGATAATAAATTGACAAGACCTCTCACATAAAAAAATTGAGAAATAGCCTTACCAAATAGTAGAAACCCATGAATTACCAATTTCATAAGGGAGTTGAGCCGGCTTTACCGTAATACAAACCTTGTTACGTTGGCGAAGTGGGGTAGTAAAATGTTATTACATCGACATTTGGATTGAGCTCAACGGAAGTATTCGTGATCGTAGTCACATGTGTTCCGGGCTTAAGATGAAAATTAGAGTAATTTTTATCAACCGAGAGTTCTAAAAGTAGAATAGATTAAGAGGTTAATCCACCGAGTTATATTAATAAGGGATGAATCGGCTTACCGTGCCCGTATTAATATGAATTTGGATCTCGGAATCATTTATATTAGTTGGGTGGAGGTCACTATATAAATGTTAAAACTTGTTTAAAAATGTTTACAAGTTTATATTAAAATGACAAATGTTAATATTTCCTTTACCTCCAAATTTGTAGTTGATTTATATCACAATGGATCCATCACAAGCAACAACACCAATTACCATTGAGTCATGTCACAATTTATTCGACGAAATTTGCTCCAACCACCAACTCGATACTACTAGAGAGCTTCATTTTGGGATCGGTTCCGATGGAAATCTCAATTTCATCACTTCCTCCATACCTCCTACTATAACTAGGCCTTATGTGAATACGTTTCGGGTAGACCATGTCACTAAGTCTATGAGGTCCCTATCTTTGGAAGAGAAGGATGCCGAAGTAAGTGGGAGTTCTAGCAAGCAAGATCTTGCTACAAAAGGGAAATGGTTCAAGAGGAAGGGAAGAAAAGGGAGAAAATTCAACAATGGTAGAGGAGCCAAAGTTGATGATGAATGCCATTATTGTCATGGCATGGGACATTGGATGAGAAATTGCCCCATATATTTGGGAAATATAAGGGATGGACTTGTCATTCCACTTGGTAAAATTCCTACTGAGATTTATATTATTGATGTAAATTTCACTTCCACGACAACATGGGTACTAGATACTGGTTGTGGTTCTCACCTGTGTAATCATTTACAGGGGCTAAGAAACGTGGAAAAGCTGAGCAAAGGCGATGTTGATCTCCGACTTGGGAATGGAGCTAGGGTAGCGGCCGCGTCCAAGGGTACTTATGTACTTGTTCTAGTGAATGGATTTGAATTGTATTTACATAATTGTTTTTATGTACCTACTTTATCTAAGAACATTATTTCAGTTGCTATGTTAGACATAGAAGGCTTTAATTTTGCCATCAATAACAATTGTTGTACTATTTCTAGAAATGACTTGTTCATAGGCCGAGGTTCATCTATTAAAGGTATTTATGTTCTAGAAACATCAAATCCAAGGAATGACATCTATAACATTCAAAACAAGAAACTCAAATCAAGTGATCCAAATGAGTCGTACATTTGGCATTGTCGATTGGGTCATATCAATGAGAATCGCATTAAGAGGTTAGTTTCTACTAACGTGATCAAACCATTTGATTTCCAATCATATGGTATATGCGAATCATGCCTCCAAGGCAAAATGACTCGTAGTCCTTTTTGTGGTAAAGGGACACGAGCTAGTGAACTTTTGGGCCTTATACATACCGATGTGTGTGGACCAATGAGTGTCACCGCTAGGGGTAATTATGATTACTTCATTACCTTCACCGATGATTTGAGTAGATATGGGTATATCTACTTAATGAAATATAAGAGTGAAGCTTTTGAGAAATTTAAACAATTTCAGAATGAAGTTGAGAACCAATTGAACAAAAGGATAAAGACACTACGATCGGATCGTGGTGGAGAATATCTCAGTAATAAATTTGATTCACACTTGAAAGATTGTGGCATTGTGTCACAGCTTACTCCACCTGGTACACCACAACTAAATGGCATAGCCAAGAGGAGAAATCGAACCCTACTAGATATGGTTCGATCTATGATGAGTCAAACTGAGTTACCTGACTCGTTTTGGGGTTTTGCAATTCAACCGCAATCATCTCATTGAATTATAGTCCATCAAAAGCAACCGAAAGAACTCCATATGAGATGTGGAAAAGAAGGGTTCCTAATATTTCCTACATGAAGATTTGGGGATGTGATGCTTACGTCAAAGTAAAGACCGACAACAAGCTAGCCCCCCGATCTGAAAAGTGCATCTTTGTAGGTTACCCTACCACCTCCCGAGGCTACTACTTCTACAAACCTCAAGAGAACAAAGTGTTTGTGTTTAATGAGGCTGTCTTCTTAGAAAGTGAGTTTATTTCTAAGAGACAGAGTGGGAGGAATTTTGAACTTAATGAAGTTCAAGAGACACAAACCGAAATAGAGACAAATGGAGAAGCACGTGAAGACGTTCCTTCGTCATATAATTCAGAAGTTGTTCCTCAATTGAGGAGGTCAGGTCGAGAAATTCGCCATCCTGATAGGTACGTGGGACTTATCGAAGAGGATGAGAGTCTTGATATGTTGCTTCTAGAAAGCGACGAACCCGCTACCTACAAAGCTGCAATCTCTAGTCCTAATTCAGCTTTATGGCTTCAAGCCATGGAATCCGAAATTAGTTTTATGCATGAAAATCAAGTCTGGAACTTGGTGGATTTGCCTGAAGGAGTGAGACCTCTTCAATGCAAATGGATATTCAAAATAAAGAATGGCATAGAAGGACATGATGATGTCTACAAGGCTAGGCTTGTTGCAAAGGGTTTTACCCAAGTTTAGGGTCTTCACTATGATGAAACCTTTGCTCCTGTAGCCATGCTAAGATCCATTCGGATATTTTTAGCGATTGCTGCATTTCATGACTATGAAATATGGCAAATGGATGTAAAGACCGCTTTTCTAAATGGGCATTTAGAAGAGGAGGTGTACATGTTACAACCTGAAGGTTTTGTAGATCCGAAAAATCCTAACATGGTATGCAAGTTTAAGAGATCCATTTATGGTCTTAAGCAGGCATCTAGAAGCTGGAATCATCGATTCAATCATGTTATAAGAGAAAATGGTTTTACTCGAAGTGTTGAGGAACCATGTTTATACATGAAGTTCAGTGGGAGCAATGTTGTGTTCCTAATATTGTATGTGAATGACATACTACTTATTGGAAATGATATTCCAATGTTAACCTCCGTCAAGGAGTATTTGGGAAATTATTTCCAAATGAAGGATTTAGGAGAAGCACAACGCATACTAGGTATCCGGATCTATAGAGATAGACCCAAAAGGATATTGGCATTGAGTCAAGAATCTTATATTGAAAAGATTCTTCGACGTTTCAGCATGGAAAAGTCCAAGAGAGGCTTAATTCCTATGGGTAGTGGAATCATTTTGAGCAAGTCTCAATCTCCTTCCAAACCTAAAGATGTTGAACGCATGAAGTTGATTCCTTATGCTTCTGCTGTTGGATCAATCATGTATGCCATGATATGCACTCGTCCTGATGTCTCGTATGCTTTGAGCATGACTAGTAGATATCAAGAGAATCCAGGTGAGAGTCACTGGATAGCTGTGAAGAATATCCTTAAGTACTTGCGAAGGACTAAGGATTCTATCTTAGTGTTTGGAGGTGACTCCGAGTTATGTGTTAAGGGTTACACAGACTCGAGTTTTCAAACAGATAGAGATGATATGAAATCCCAGCCTGGATTTGTATACATGCTCAATGGTGGCGCCATAAGCTGGAGAAGCTTCAAAGAAGCTGTGATTGCGGATTCTACTACGGAGGCTGAGTACGTTGCAGCATCAGAAGCTGCCAAGGAAGCCGTGTAGATTAGGCAATTCATGGAAGGGTTAAAGGTAGTTCCCACCGCCAAAGATCCCATCATGATCTTCTGTGACAATAGTGGGGCGATCTTTCAAGCTAAAGAACCCAAGTCTAGCAATAAGTCTAGACACGTACTTAGAAAATTCCATGTAATTAGGGATTTCGTTGAAAGAAAGGAAGTAGCGATTTGTAAGGTTGGAACGGATGACAACATAGCTGATCCTTTGACCAATCGTTTATCGCAAACAAAGCACGACCATCATGTTGTATCCATGGGTCTAAGGTGTATGCCAAATTTGTATTAGATTATAAGATATGAAATGAAAAATCTGAGTTTTTGGTTCATATATGATATCGCATTTGTCGTTTGAGTTTATTTATACAAACTCGTTTATTTATAACCTTGTTCTATCCAAATGGGTTATGGAGACAAATTGAACCCCATTAAAGTGAACTAGATTAACATGGTATTCGCCCCTAGTAACTTATATGAGGTGACGTCTCGAAGTGACTAGAGTGTGATGCGATTGATGGCAAGTTCAAGTGCCATAGAGTCATATAGGATGACTAGTCGATCATATAGGCAGACTGTATGAGACACTCTGTCGGGCAGTGACCGCTTATAGAGCTCTGGTAATTCATAAAGCCTGGTCGTGGCAAGAGCTACTATAGTATTCTTATGAGTCAATTCTTTGACTAGTGACTATTCGCCCAAGTTGGCACAACTTCTGATTAGCTTTGATTTATACTCTACGATTTCGTAAATGAGGTCAAACTGGGTATATTTTGGGTTATGATGGACTGTGGCTGGACGAAGGGAATAGGGCGATAGGAATTGTCCACCCCTTTTCAGGGTTGTTTGAAATCTCAAGGCCACTCGAGGAGTAGTTAACTGGAAATGCGTGGCCACGCTCGGAAGGCATCTATGATAGATAATTCCGGTCAGACAGTTAATCTCCAGATCGAGAAAACCACTCAAGATATAATCAAATGTAAGTACGACCTGCAAGACACCTTGCATTGAGTGGGATATTGTAATAGGACAAGAGAATTGGTGACGCACACTTGTCTCGGACAAGTGGGAGATTGTTGGGAAATGTGTCCTCAACAATAGTGCGATCACATGATTTAAATATCATTATTAAATCTCATACTAAGAATACGTGAGGGATGATTATTTATATAGTCGACTGACCGTCATTAATCGGTAATGATTGATTAACTAGAGTTTGACATTACTGTCGTGTGACGGTGGTGGTCAGTTGATCCCTTTAGGTCACACCTATAGGATGAGGCCCAAATATATATTTAATTAATTGTATGTGATACAGATTAGTTAATTCCTTAATAATGGGAGTGTTAATTTTGCGTCGTAATGTAATGTGATTAAATAAGATTTAATTTAGTATTTAAGTGTTAAATTGCTAAATTACTTGAGGATATATATATATATATAAGTTTTGAGGTAGAGGTAATTAGTTATTTAAAGTTACAAGAAGTTGTGATTTTAACCAACTAGTAATTATAAGACCCATTATATGTTGATATAATGGTAGTATACTACTCAAAAAGTGCAGTGTATATTATATTATTAATTGTGATATTTAAGTGTTAAATGATTACATTAATATTTAATTATGTAAGATAGTTAAACATATGACTTATAAGCATTTGTGGGACAAATGACAAAAGGCAAAAATGGACCAAAATGGCTCCATTATTTCGGCCAAATGAAAGAGCAAAAGATGCTCTTTTGTCTTTTGTTTGTTTTGATTAAAGTGTGATTGTGACACAACACACAAGCTTTAATCATAGCTACTCTTACACTACACTACCTATACTAAACAAAAGAGCAAAAACAAAAAGAAAATATTCTCTCTTTTGCATGAGAGCCACCGGTTTTGGTGCTCTATATATGAGCATTTGTTGCTCATTTTTGCACTATTGGTTTTTGCTCATTTTGCTTCATCTTTCCTCACATGCAAAGTCATAAAACTCTCCAAAAATACTAATACTTATCATCTATTACTAGAGGTAGTAATACTAGAAATATTAGTATTATTAAGGGTACATTTCTATTACATATCTAGTTAATATTAGTAGGAATTTTTGGGATTAATCTTGGGTGCAACTTATTGGAGTGTCTTCTATACGTGGAGTCTTAGGAGGATCATCCATCATATTTAGCTCAAGAACAAGTGAAGGAAGGTGACCTTACTTGTGCCCATATTTTCGAACCTACTACCAATGTAAGGGACATTGTTTTTCTTATCAATCTTTCATTTTGTTATGCATGCACTAGATCTAAAGAACAAATAATTATCAAGTTAATTAGTTCATTAATAGAGAAGTCTAATAATAGGTATATGAACCTAACAATATTTATGTGATAGGAGAGAGAAGTGAGTGAAAAAATAAGGCTTATATAGTGAAATTAGGGGTTTGATTAGTGATGGCAGAGAGGGAAAGCGATTAATTAGTATCAATCCCTTCCTTTTAGCATTAATCCCCTACTTTTTCCTTTCAATCTAAGCCTTCCATCTCCCTCATCGAAGGGTCCTAAAGAGGACTTCTGGACTCAAGGAATGGGGGTGGATTCATTAGATCTCATTTCTCTCTCTCTCTCTTTCTCTCTTTCTCTCTCTCTCTCTCTCTCTATATATATATATCTATATCTATATATATATATATATATATATATATATAGGATCCTGTGCGAAGCTAAAATTGATGTAAAACGTGATCGAATAAACGTAGCTATGTAACGTGAGTTTGTGTGATAAAAACTGCAGCGGAAATTTGTTGTATTTATTGTAGAAATTCGTGAAAAACAGAACAAGAAACGGGATAGAATAACTAAATCTTGTTCTAACCTAGCGAGGTTATAGCTCGATTTGCTATAACTCAACCTCGCAAGGAAGAGTGCTAAACTAATATCGCAAGACTAATCTGAGTTGACTACAAATTGTAAACTTTATTGAAATCTGATTGTAATCTAAAAAATAAGGCCACAACCGGTCCTTATTTATAGTCCTACTTGAAGTCAACAATCTGACTATAACTCTAATTCCTTAGATTGCTAATTAAGCTATCTAATTCTTCCTAAACTAACTAGGAAACTTATTTTAATAATTAACTATTAAAAATCAGATTTGAAGAAGCTAAATAAAACTAGGATTAGGAATAACAGAGCTTTCCTAAACTTATTCGAAAACAAATAACAACATTAAATTAATTAAGCTAATTCTACACAGTTACGAAAACTATGTATTATACACGGTTGGAATTCTGTGTTTCCTACACGACATTGGAAACCTTGCCTTCACTGCTTCCTCCTTCGTTGTACTCCCATTTCAGCATCGTTACATATCTCGAACCCATTTTGAAACCTTTTGTTATTTGAGTTACATTTCGACTAATGAGTACCTCATTTTCGCTATCTTTTAATGCTTCCGTATCATTCTCTCGCTCTTTTTGAGAATTTGACCTCAAATTGTTATCGTCGAGATACAGTGATAGATCTCCCACATTGAAATTTGCACTCACTTCACCGTATTCACTTGGTAACTCTAGTTTATAGGCATTAGAACCATAGCATTCGAGTATCTTGAACAGACCATCTACTCTTGGCATTAATTTATTCTTTCGCTTTGATGAAAATCGCTCTTTTCGTAAATGTAACCATACAAGATCACCAACCTTGAAGATAGGCTGTTTTTGATGCTTATTGGCCTTCTCTCTATATCTAGCATTTTCTTTCTCGATCTGAGCTCTAACCTGCTCACAAACTCGAAGAAACGCTGCTTGTCTCTCCTTAGCCTCGAAACTCAACACATCTTTCTTCGAAATGGGAACCAAATCGATAGGTAAGTACGGATTCACGCCATAGATAATCTCGAATGGAGCTCTTCCCGTATTCACCGATGGTGTACGATTGTAACCGAATTCAGCGTGAGCTAGGTTAATGTCCCAATCCTTTGTGCTTTTGCTAACCAACCCTCGCAATAAGCTTCTCAGAGTTCGATTAGTCACTTCCGTCTGACCATCTGTTTGTGGATGGTGAGAAGTACTGAAAAGTAGCTTAGTTCTCATCAAACGCCATAACGTTTTCCAGCAATAACCAAGAAACTTAACATCTCTATCCGAGACAATTGTAAGAGGTATTCCATGTAGCCTAACAATCTCTTTTTTTTTGGTGAAATATGAAATATATTAAAATTAATAAGAAGGATTACATCAGTTCAGTCACCAATCATTGCCAGCTACATCAAACTGCATCCAAACAATAATAATACACAAACAGCAAAAAATAACAACTATGCTGTCTGCAGTCCTTCCCAAAACTCGTGTAGGGTGAAATCTAGATGTCATAAGCTTCCCTTTACACCTGCGATGAATATCAGTTTTGACTTGCTGAATTATGAATCTAGGAGTAAACACTTTGGCTTCAACCCGACAAATGTTCCTAGCTTGCCACAGATGATACCATAAAGCAACAATTGCTGCCAGGACAGTCTGTTTCTTCATCAAGGACCTGCACCTCCATCTAACACTCCACTTTACCAGCTCATTCAAAGGGACTGTCACACCCAGCCACTCATTTAATCCCTTTCAGCATTTCTAACTATACACACACTCATAAAGCAAGTGAACATGATCCTCTGGGTTGTCAAAACAAAATTCACACAAACCATTTGCAGGCATACCAAAAGCTTGTATTCTATCCTTAGTAAACAGCCTACCCTGAACAGCCATCCACCCAACAAAAGAATGTTTAGGCATATTGGTAGTATTCCATATCAGATGATACCAATCACATTTATCCTGCACCCCTTATAGCCACTTATATCCCCTTGAGACAGTATATTCACCAGAACTCCCAGTCCAAATGCCATTAGTGTAGCCAGCTTTCATAATCTCCTTGACATGGCAGATTCTTCTCCAAGTCTAGCTAGTATTGCATGTAGGTATGTACTCCATCCAGGATTTCCCTTATATATATATATATATATGGTTGACCCATCTGATCCACAAGTGATCAGTTTTGGCGGCAAGCCACCACACATATTTACCTATCATAGCCTCATTCCAAGTTCTGTAGTTGATAATCCCAAGCCATCCATGCCTTTTCTCCTTACACACTTTTTCCCAAGACACAACAGGGGCCCTTAAATACTGCTCAGACCCTGACCAGAGGTAATTACGACAAATACCTTCAATCCTTTCAATCACTGTAACTGGAATAACAAAAATCCTGGTCCAGAATGTATGTAGTTGAGTTAAAACAGATTTGATAAGCAAAATTCTGCTAGCATAACTCAACTTCTTGGCCCCCATCCTCTGATTCTGGCTACAATTTTCTCAACCAGCCTAGTACAATCACCAATAGCTAAACGCTTGTATGAGATAGGCACCCCCAAGTATCTAAAAGGAAACTTTCCAGACTTGAACCCAGAAATATCCAAAATATACTCCATATCAGCCTGAGGCATCCCATTAAAATAAATATCTGATTTCTCACAGTTCATTTCTAATCCAGAGGACCCAGAAAATGTAGCAAATGATCTCAGAATGACAATAATAGACCTCATATCCCCTCTACAAAACATTAATAAGTCATCCGCAAAACACAAGTGACTCAACTTCATAAGTCTACATTTGGGGTGATAATTGAACTCCATTCTGCAGGTCACATCATTTAAAATCCTACTCAGATATTCCATACAAATAGTGAATAATAATGGTGACATAGGATCACCCTGCCTAATCCCTCTCTTCCTTTGAAAATAACCAAAGTTGTTACCATTCAAAGAAATAGTGAACCAAAGGGAAGACACACAAGCCATAATCCACTCCACCATCCTATCAGGGAAACCCAAAGCCTTTAGCATTTGATCAATAAACACCCACTCAATTGAATCATAAGCTTTTTTCAAATCTACTTTCATAATACATATGGGAGAACAAGCTTTTCTATTGTAAAGTCTCACTAAGTCATGGCAGATCAAGATATTATCAATAATATCCCTCCCTTTAATAAAAGCACTTTGGGTGACACTCACAATATCAGGGAGGATAGGAACTAGCCTGTTACAGAGAACCTTAGAAATAATTTTATAAACAACATTGCAGCATGCAATGGGTCTGAAATCAACAACTGAGACAGGTCTAGTTTTCTTTGGGACAAGGGTGAGAATAGTTGAGTTAACCTGGGTAAGAAGTTTGCCAGACAGAAAGAATTCCTTGACAGCATCCACCAAATCTCCCCCCACAACATCAAAAGCATCTTTGTAAAATTGAGAGGTGTAACCATCCGGCCCTGGGGCTTTATTAGCAGGAATAGAGAACAAAGCCTGTTTTATCTCCTCAGTAGTAATCTCCTGCACCAGAGTTTGACACTGTTCAGCAGTTACCATCTTCCCATTTCTTACAGTAGGCACATGGACAAGAGTGACTACCTTACTAGTACCCAACAGATGAACATAGTAATCCACAAAGGCATCCTCAATTGCTTGGTCAGAGGAACAAATATTCCCATTCATATCCTGGATGCTTAGAACCATATTACTCATTCTCCTAGCTTTCAAGACACTATGGAAATATTGGGTATTATTATCCCCTTCATCCATCCATTGTGCCATAGATTTCTGAGCCAAGAAACTCCTCCTGGCCTCCTCTAACTCCCTGTAACTAATAGCAGCCTCACTCTCAGCTTGTTGGAAACACATATTAGTAGGGTTAGAGTGCAACTGTTTCTGGATATAAAGATACAGCTTGGCTACATTTGTAGAGGTTTCAATATTACCATACACATCCTCATTCAATTTTTTCAAGGAGGGTTTAATTATTTTCAGTTTGTTGACACACTGAAACATTTTATAACCAGGGATCTAAGTATTCCAAATCTCTTGAACAGTGGATTTAAACTCCAGGAGCTTTACCCCACATATTAAAGTACTTGAATCCACTCTTCCTTCTCTCAGGCTCACTACTCAAATTAACGGTGCACGGGCAGTGATCAAACAACCCCTCAGGATGAAAGTTAGTAGCAGTGGATGAGAACTGCATTAACCAATCATCATTAACCATAGCTCTGTCTAATCTACTAAACACCATTGTCCCAGGTTCGTGTTTATTGTTCCAAGTAAAGAAGGCCCATTGGGCAGGTAAGTCCAACAAACCACAAACATCTACACAATCTTGAAACCCTTTTAATTCAGCTGTAGTCACCTCTGACCCAATCCTTTCAGACATTGACAAGACATTATTAAAGTCACCCACATAGCAAGCCAACGCCCATGGACAACAGAATGCATATCCTTCAGTGACTGCCAGAGAGGAATTCTCTCTACTATTCTATTAAACCCATAGACCACAGATAGCCACCAACAATTCCCAGTAGGTAGAAAAGTTACTTTAGTGTGAATTACTTGAGCTTCACAGCTCAAAATCTCCACATCATAATTACAAGCATCCCACAAAATCCAAATTCTGCCTCGTGGATGAGCAGAAATATTATTAGTCATAGCCCAGTTAGCTCCAATGCCTTGGTGAACTTTATTTATAGCATTCCTTCTTACTCCAGTTTCAACTAAACTAAATATCCCTACCTTATTTGTATGCAAAAAACACCTAATGTCTTTCTTCTTATTCTCACTATTCATACCCCTGACATTCCAGAACCCTAAGCTACCCATTTTCAATGCTTGATGAAGACCCCTCTATTTCACTTTCTAACACCTTCTTATAGTGTACTGAATGCTCCAAAACTTCCAAAAAATTTCTCCTACCACTACCAAAAGAAATCCCCCCCTGCCTAGTCAATTTAGTAATTATCCTAGCAGAAGAGAAAGAATGGAAACTAGTTGGCAAAGGAGTAACTATATCTCCCAAACCCTTAATGCCCCCCCCCCCACAGTAGCTCTAGGCACCAAGGGAAGAATAGGATGCATAGGGGTGGGATCAACAACCTCACTATCTACAGGTGCTGCAGTAGGTACATGAGACTGCACAGGAAGAACCTCAGTCCTTGTAGACTTTGGTACCCAAACCTTCCTTCTAGCAACAGGCCTGGTTTGTTTTTTCCTGCAATCTCTAGCCAGGTGCCCCAAACCATTACATTCATTACATTTAGTAGGTTTCCATTCATAATAAACTATTTGCCTATGCACCACATCAAGTTCATCTGTAACCTCAATCACATCAGGCAAAACAGCATCCATTTGAACTTCCACCATCACTCCCGCATGGCCCAAAAAAGTTTTCAGTTGAGTATTATTGTCAGTTCTCAGTGGCTTCCCAACAAGCCCAGCAATCTTCAGTAGAGCTGCCCCCCATAATTTTAGTGGAAGACCATAAAAACGGATCCAAATTGGGACCATATCCACAGCCTCCCTCACTAATATGGTATTCGAGGTCCATTCCTTCACCACAACTGGTTTGTTCTCAAAAAATACAGGTCCGGACTGTAACACTCTATTTTTCATTTCCTCCGATTTGAACCTTATCAGAAATATGCCATTAGAATTAAAGGACAACTTATCATAATCAGTGTAACCCCAGTACGCTTAACAAAATTGTCAATGACCTTAAATGGAGGATTAGCCCCAAGAATATAGCAGTAAACTGCAGTGGACCAAAAATTTAATTCAGAATCAACATCACTACCAGTAAGATGCAGAGGTCTTACCCTATTTGATGACTCAGAACCAGACGATTGACCCTTTCTAGGTACCTCCTCCTATTCAGATGCTTCATCACTGTCCTCCTCCAGAATAGATTCAATTCCATTGCTCAGATTAAACAGACAAAGGATCGACATAGGCTCCTCGATGATACCCAAATCCGATAAAATTTCCTCATCTCTATTCAATCCCGCAAATCTCGAACCAGAATTATTATTATGTGGTGTATTAGTATTATTTAGTGATTTTTTTGGTTATTATTATTGATTAAACGTATTAATCTATTAGATTTAGGATTATTTTTCCTATGACGAGCCATTGTAGATCGTAGAAAACTTAGAACTCTAAATCGTTTCTCTCTCTTACTTTAGTCATTTCTCTCCTATTTAGCCTAATAATTTCTCGCTAGCATAAATCAGCCATATTGGTAGCATCATCAGTTTTATGGCATGGAATAAAATGTGTCATCTTAGAAAATCGATCAACAACCACCATATCGAATCCCTTCCCCTCTGAGTTCTCGGAAACCCTAGGATAAAATCCATGCTCACCTCATTATATGGTTGCATAGGTACGGGCAGAGGTGTATACAACCCTTTGTGGAACGTACTCTTCGCTTTCTGACATACCACGCACTTTTCTATGATTTCATGCACATCCTTGCTCATTCTCTGCCAGTAGAAGTGTTCACCTAGAATGTCGTTTGTTTTATTCACAACAAAATGCCCAGCAATAGCTCCTCCATGAGCTTCACGAACCAGTAACTCCCGAATCGATCCACTAGGAATGCATAATCGATTACCTCGGAATAAATAACCATCTTGAGTAGAATATAAACCCGTTGGTTTGATAATTTCTTTTGAGAACTCCGGATCAGATTTATAAAACTCCTTGATGTAATCAAACCCAAGTATTCTTGCATCTAACTCAATCAACAAAGAATGTCTTCGGGACAGCTCATCAGCAACTATATTCGAGTTTCCCGTCTTATATTTGGATGAAAACGTGAATGATTGAAGAAATTCGACCCACTTAGCATGTCGTGGATTGAACTTTTGCTGTCCGTGGATGTGTTTAAGAGACTCGTGATCAGAATGTAATATGCATGACTTTGGGCGTAGATAATGACTCCAGTGATCCAACGCTCTAACAATTGCATAGAATTCTTTATCATATGTCGAGTAATTTAACTTCGCACCATTCAACTTCTCACTGAAATATGCAATAGGCCTCTTTTCTTGCACCAACACGGTACCAATCCCAACACCACTCGCATCACACTCGACTTCAAACAGTTTATCAAAATCGGGCATCGCTAAAATAGGTCCCGAACACAGTTTCTTCTTCACCTCCTCAAATGCCTTTTGGGCACTTGTCGTCCAAACAAACTCTCCTTTCTTAGTTAGCTCTGTTATTGGAGCCATAATAGAACTAAACCACTGGATAAATCATCTATAAAATGAAGCCAAACCATGAAAACTTCGTGCTTCTGTAGTCGATTTAGGAACCGGCCAGTCCTGGATTGCTTTGACCTTAGACGAGTCCATACTCATGCCATCTTTTCCCACAATGTAATCAAGAAACACTACACTCGGTACCATAAACGTACACTTCTCAAGCTTACCAAACAATTTCTATTTCCTTATCATTTCGAACACGGCCCTAAGATGTTACTCGTGTTCATCTTCATTCCTACTGTAAATTAAAATATCATCAAGATATACAACCACAAATTTGTTAAGGAAAGGCCTTAACACTTTATTCATAAGCCTCATAAACGAGCTAGGAGTGATACATAGACCAAACAGCATCACGAGCCTTTCATATAACCCCTGTTTCATTTTAAAAGCTGTCTTCCACTCATCTCCTTCTCGAATCCTCATCTGATGATAACCACTTCTCAAATCTAGCTTAGTAAACATACATGAACCAGAAATTTCATCCAACATATCATCAAGCCTAGGCATAAGAAAGCGGTATTTAATGGTAATGTTATTCACCGCCCTACTGTCAATACACGTCCTCCATGTTCCCTCCTTTTTCGGCACTAATAAAGCAGGTACTACACACGGACTCAAGCTCTCCTGTACATAACCTCTTTCAATCAACTCCTAGACTTGCCTCTGTAATTCTTTTGCCTCCTCTGGATTACAGCGATAAGCAGGCTTATTTGGTAATGCTGCTCCTGGAATCAAGTCTATTTGATGTTCAATTTCCCGCAAGGGAGGTAACCCATATGGTACCTCCTCGGGAAATACATCCATAAACTCGTCAAGTAACCCCTGCACTCCACGGGTATTACTTGCAACAATGGAATTCAAGTCTCGGATAACTAACACATAAGCTTATTCTCCTCGCGCGAGAATTTCCTCTACTTGTTGAGCCACGATAAACATGCCGCCCCTCTTTAGTTTTGACTCTTTAACCTTATTAGGTGACATAGGTTTCATATTGTAAGTTACATTACCCTTTGTCACGCTATACATGTTACACCTCCCATCGTGGTCAACCTTCCAATCAAACTGCTAAGGTCTGCCCAATAGAATGTGGCATGCATTCATTGGAATCACGTCACACTACAACTCGTCATTATAGGGTCCTAAGTTCAACGAAATCAAAGCCTGTTTCTTTACTTGAATCCCGTTATCCCCATTCAACCAATGCAGCTTATATGGCTTATCTCGATCTTTAGTTTGCAATTTAAGTTCTTCAACCAAAGCCCTCGATACTACATTAGTACATGAACCGCTATCGATAATAAGATTGCAGATTTTGTTATGTACCTTGCACCGAGTATGAAATATTTGTTCTCTCTGTTCGGCCTCTGTTGGACTCGTCACATGTAGGTTTCGAAGTACCAAGCACTCTTCTTCACTCAACGACTCTATATCATAGACAACACCTTCTTCGTGGTTAGCTTTGTCATCCCCTTGATCCGTCTCTTCTTCTGGTGTTACAAACAAAGGAATCATATCGTACAATTCTTGAGCTGTTAGGGCTCGCTTCTGAAGGCACTATTTTGTTATGTGTCCATAGCCTTGACACTTGAAACAACGCCTCATAGAATTCCCTTTAGGCTCCACGAAAAAACCATTTCCTTTATCTTTGGCTTCTTCTTTCGGAGTCTCTTTAGGCTTGCTAAGAGCTGTCCTAGAATAAGAACTCGTTCCAGCATTCATGCCTTTAGAATAGGAATAAGGTTTTCGTGTCTTATCATGCTTTTCGAATTTAAGAGCCAGCCTACAAACATCGTTAAATCCATCATAATTCTTGATTTCAATCGGTTGTGCTAGGCTCGAATTGAGGCCACGAATAAAATGCGCGGTTCTCAATTCTTCCTTTTCTTCCAAATCGCAAACAATAGACATCTTCTCAAATTCCTTGATGTAGTCGGTTACAGACATACTTTCTTGTGCTAATGATTGGATCTTTAGGTAGTTTTCTTGCTCGTAATCTTTGGGCAGAAACCGCTTCATGAGATGCTTCTTCAATTTAATCCAAAATTCAATCTTTGCTTTACCTTCCTTTTTCCTTTGTTTCTTTAAATTCTCGTACCACAAAGAAGCGTATTTAGTAAGTTTCAGAATTGCTACATTGAACTGCTTCTTGTCGTCATATTCTTTGTACTCAAAAACACCCTCTCGGCTTGTCGTACCCAATATAAGAATTTTTCTGGATCCATGTCGCCATTAAAATCAGGAATATCGAGCTTTAAACCTCGATCATCATCGTTCTTGTTCCTCGATTTTTCTTTTGGCTGCTCATCCTCTTCAGATCCGGATGGACTGTTTGAATCCCCTTTCTTCTTTCTCTCTTTGTTCTTTAACATAGTTGATATCTCCTTTAAAACATAAGACATTTGAGCCATCCCCGTCTTTAACTCGTTATGACCATCTTCCCATGTTTTTGGAGTGCCATCACCATCTTTGTCGTTAACCATAATTAAAAACTTCCCAAGACAGATCTATTAAGGAATAAATCTTAACCTTGCTCTGGAAACCAATTTGATGTAAAACGTGATAGAATAAACGTAGCTATGTAACATGAGTTTGTGTGATAAAAATTGCAGCGGAAATTTGTTGTATTTATTGCGGAAATTCGTGAAAAACAGAACAAAAAACGGGATAAAATAGCTAAATCTTGTTCTAACCTCGCGAGGTTATAACTCGATTTCCTATAAGTCAACCTCGCAAGGAAGAGTCCTAAACTAATCTCGCAAGACTAATCAGAGTTGCTTACAAATTGTATTTTATTGAAATCTAAAAAATAAGGCCACAACCGGTCCTTATTTATAGTCCTACTTGAAGTCAACAATCTGACTATAACTCTAATTCCTTAGCTTACTAATTAAGCTATCTAATTCTTCTTAAACTAACTAGGAAACTTATTTTAATACTCCCTTCGATCCAGACAGATGGGAACACTTACCTAAAATGGATGAACCACACCAATGGTAATATACCATATTTGGCATGAAAAATAACTAAATTACCCTTATATTCCCTACCTATTTACAACTTTGCCATCCACTCACCCACTCACCAACTACTTATTTAATCCACCTAAACTCATGTGGCCCCAATCTATATTTCCTACTTTACCCCTCACTTTTCCACCTTTTCTTAAATAACCACTTTTTGCTTATGTTTATATCTGTCTGGATCGGAGGGAGTAATTAACTACTAAAAATTAGATTTGAAGAAGCTAAATAAAACTAGGATTAGGAATAACAGAGCTTTTCTAAACTTATTCGAAAACAAATAACAGCATTAAATTAATTAAGCTAATTCTACACAGTTTAGGAAAACTGTGTATTATACACGACTGGATTTCTGTGTTTCCTACACGGCATTGGAAACCGTGCCTTCACTGCTTCCTCCTTCGTTGTACTCCCATTTCAGCATCGTCACATATCTTGAACCCATTTTGAAACCTTTTGTTATTTGAGTTACATTTCGACTAATGAGTACCTCATTTTTGCTATCTTCTAATGCTCCCGTATCAAAAGTTCGGTGCGAACTGTGCGAACTAAAGTACCGGGGGCTTATTCATTACATTCACATGACACTCCCCTCACATTATCACTACCAGTAAAACTAACACTTCCATTCTCTCTCATTACCAACGACGACCGCTGTTTGACGGCGACGACAACGAGATCTCCGATGGCGACAGGATCTTCCAGTGCTCTCCGACGACGGGATCTATTTCTTCGTTAGTTAATGTATGTTTTTCCCCTTTTGTAACCCTAATTTTTTCTAATTTTCAGTGTTATGTGATTTAATTTTTGCTCCATACGAAGTAGCAATCGTGATGAACGCCATTGATGATTGTTTTCCACCTTTTGTCACTCTAATTTGTTCTATATTTTGTTGTTATGTGCCTGATGTGAATTTCTGATTCCAATTTCGATGTTTAGTAAGCTCAGCTTGTTAGTCCGACTAATGAACATCCTGTATTTAGCAATCCTTTACCTTGTTAAATTCTCTTCTTGACAAGCTACATACTCTCATTTACCTTGCTAGATACACTCTTTTGACAAGTTAGATACACTCCTTTACCTTTGTTTATTTTCTTATATTGTTAGTCTGGCTACTGAACATACTGTATTTAGCCATCCATAAGAAGTCGACATGGTGATGAACAATTGCAACCTATAAGAAGTCAATTTGTACTCTCCGACTTGTCATTTTTAAGGTCCACATATCTAACTTGCTGGATAGACATGCTATTATTAGTGGATACACACATCGATTATCTTATCCACCAATAATAGCATGTGTCTCTTGCAGTTCTATGATGGTCATTACTATGTTCATCTGAGGTAGCCATATGGGTTGGTTATTGTTGTTTTCTGGTCGTGATCGGTTGTTGTGGACTTGATATCTATCTATTTTCACGTTTACTTATCTTGGTCAACTAAGAATTTGGGGTTACGTATTTTCATATTTTTTATCTTACTAATAGTTATATTTCACTTGTTTCATAGACAAGTATGACAACTTGGTACAATGATTGTGCTGTCAATCTTCTTGACGAAGATCAAGTGTTATTTCGCGTACATTATGTCACTGAAAAACAAAAGGCTTAGGGTTTCTCTTTTTCTCCGTTAAAGGAAGTTATAGTCCCCGGCCATCACTATCAAGCACATTATTCTGTTTTTAATAATCAAGATCTTATGCATAAAATCTTCTCTAAAATTGATCTTTACGAAGATAAAGAACATATGGCGCTTGTATGTCGAAATTGGGCTCAACTGTTTCTCATACACCCAAGTGCACCTGGTGTCAGCATGGCATATTGGCTTTCTCTAGACATCAATGATATGAATGGTGTTCGAATTATTCGTAGGGGTCCTAACATAGTCTTTCAAACATGCAAATGTTTCGTGACGGAGGATATGACAGCCAAATTCTTATTGCATTTTCACCAAGCAAAAATTCCATCTTAGAGTACTCATCTTAATGCTCTTGATGATGTTGCACTCGGCCAAGTTAATGAGTTCTTGCATGCTTTAGCTGCACCGAGTGAGGAAAGAGATATAGCCACTGGCATAGCTGTGGACTTACTAGTTACTCGTCAAAATATATCTTTTCTTTACTTACCTTTGATGATGTATATATAGCTCACGTTTGTCCCATGTTTGCCAATGTAGTATCTTTTTAATTAGGGCTTTGCACGTTAAGGTTTTAACGTTGCCCTTTTATTAGCCCTATACTAGTTATTATGTTTAATTCTGTAGTATTGTCAACTTTATTTATAATTATGTACTTCTTAGTTTAAAATTTTGGATAACATAAATTATCATGTAATCTTGTACTTTGTTTTCAATATTTGCATGGATCACTTTGTTGGAATATGTGTCCTCCGACAATAATGCGATCACAACTGTCGATCATGATGATCACATGTTTAAGTCTCATTTTAAAGAATACAATTGGGAAGTAATATTTTACTGTCAACTGGTCCACACATATCGGTAATGATTGGTTGACTAGAGTTTGACATTACTGTCATGCGACGGTGGTGATCAGTTGATCCCCTTAGGTCATACCTAAAGGGTAACATTCTTAATTGAATATTTAATTGATCGTATGACGATACGGGTTAATTAAATTACTTAAAATTGACGGATGATTTTGGAAGTAATATTTACGTATCTCATTATAATTTGATTAAATAAGATAAAGTCTAAGTAATTGAATTGTTTTATTACTTAGATGAAATTATTGTTTAAGGAAACAATTGCATTTGAATGAATAATTTATTATAAATACAAGATGTTGTGATTTATAATTGGTAAATTATTTTGGTTCAAGTAATTATGAATTACTAAGTCGATTTTGTATATCACGTATTTTTATTAATGCGTTGATTTTTAATATGTTAAAAATGCATAACAATTTTACATGACATGTGACATGTGACAAATTGACAAATTGACAAAGATAAAATGGAGTCCATTTTATCTTAAGTGGACCGAAATTAGGAGGGAGTATGGTGTTTAAATTGTGTTATATTATTTGAGTGGAAAACAATATAATTACACCTAGCCATAGCCATGCAAGCCTATGTTTTCTTGGATAGAAAAACTTGACCATGCATTGGCTCCCTCCCTCTCCTTCCCACCGGTTTTAGAAGGACAAAATAGTGAGTTTTTCTCTATCATTATTCATTCACAATTCACACAATATTTCTAGTGTAAGAAATAAGAAAGCTCTCTAAGAAAACTAGAGAAATAAAACTCCAAACTTCTTCCTCTCTTAACCGGAAATTAAGAGACCAAAATAAAGATTTTTGAGTCAATTTTATTTAAAATCAATATTGTTCTAGTAATAATAATATTAATTATATTAAGTTGTTACCTTGGGTATTATTCCTTGGGAGGGATTCTCTACTTGAATCCTTGTTCATCCATTTTAGGAAGCTCAAGAACAAGTGAGTAGGAGAACTCACTTTTGCCCAAATAATCCGAAATCTTCAATGTAAGATGATGATTTCTTTCTTATTCTTTTATTGTTTGCATGCATAAGATCATCTTTTAATTTTATGACTAAATTAAAATTAAAAAAAATATTTGAATATGTTAAGTAAAGAGATATAGATTTCTAACAAGCGGTATCAAGAGCCTTGGTTGTTTGCATGCAAATCGGTTATAGTTTTTCGGAGTTATATGATTAACATATAAAACTTGTAAATTTGTGTTATTATGATATATCACGAAATAAATTATGCATGTTAAAGTTTCTGATCCTAAAATTTATTTAGGATATTTTGGTTAATTTATGGATTTTATTGTTCATCTTATATAATAATGGCATTAAAAATGTGATTTTATGATTAAAATGTCATTTTCGGACTAAAATTAGCTAAACTTCGAATTTTCCAGTGGTTTTTGGATATGTTTTCACATATATTAGTTTTAAATGACCTGTAAAGTTTCATAATTTTTGGAGTTTTTATGCTCGAAATATGGATTTTTCATGATAAAAATCGAATTTAAATGAAAAATAGGTTAATATGAGAAATATTTCGAATCTGGTCATATAAATTTAGTATGTTGTCACATGCAATTTTACAAGATGTGTGTAAAATAAAAGGATATATTGAAGTCTTTATGCATGATTGGTGAATTTTTGATGAAAAATAGCATAAAGAGTGACTTAATTAGTGAATAATTGCTAAAACATACTTCATTACTAAGGAAAAACGTCAAATGTTGCATTTTATTACCTATTTCAGATCTAAAATTGAAAAGTTGATAAATATAATTTTTCTCATTTTTTTTTATGATTATATTTGATAAATCCGATAAACCGCAACATTGTTTTTCCTGATAAATTTCGAAATTTTTAACCTAAGTTTTTGAACATTATGAGTGTCATGGTATTTTTCCAGAATGTTCATGTGTTTAAATTTCAAATTTTGAATTTATTTGAAATTTTTATAATTTATTTGAAGTTTATAGCATTTTATTGTAATTTTGAGTCCACTAATGAACAATTTTAAGAAATATAAGTTAATTATAGTAAAATAGTTAGTGGAGACTAATTTAGAGTCCTAAGTTGGTTAGGGTAATTAACTTGTGCATAAATATGATTTTATGTAATTTATTGTGATTTTTAAAAGGTTGAATCACGCAAATCCGTAAAAACCGTTTAATATACGATATTGGCTCCTTAAAGGCGATTTAGCATAAAATTGGACATGTTCATACATATTATAATGCTACATTTTATTTATGGTTGTCATAATTTTATTTTATGTAATTTTATTTTATGTAATTTTACTTAGTATGGCCTTAGTTTTAATTGGTATTACCCGAAATGTATGGGAATATCGATTTGGTTGTAATTTATTGTGATCTCGTATCACCGTTTTGTAATTTAATAGATTTATTTTATTTTAATTACAAATGTATAATAGGAAATTATGTAATTTGTTATGTAATTTATTTATTCCGGAGTTCCTTGAAGACGGTGTCACTCAAGAAGGCGATACTTAAAGACGGTGTTACCTCGAGACGCGTGCCAAAACTGAAGTTCAAGGGACCAATGTAGTTGGTTTCCGAATATGTAATAGTTTATTAGACTTTCTATTTTAGGAAGGCCATACTAGGATTTAATTTATGCTTTGCATTTTCTTTATATGTTGCATGCATCGCTAAATCGCCATAACTAAAACATGCATTGTCATTTTAATCGAGTTTATCGACCGTGTCCATTAAAATTATCGTAGTTCACCGCTTTAGTTCACTTAAAACGTGATAGATAATAAATTGACATGACCTCTCGCTAAAACAATCAATTGAGACATAGCCTTACCAAATAGTAGAAACCATGAAAACCTATTTCGCGAGGGAGTGCACTCGGCCACCCCGGGGTACAAACCTTGTTACGTAGGGGAAGTGGGTGATAAATGTCTATCCACCAAATTTATGTTGATGAGGGTTTCATCGGCTACCCCGTGCCCAAGTTAATGTGAATTTGGATCATGGACACATTTATTCAAAGACCTCAACGGAAGTATTCGTGACCGTAGTCGCATGTGTTCCGGGCTATAGATAAATATTAGAGTAATTTTATCGACCGAGAGTTCTAAAAGTAGAATCGATTAAAGAGTTAGTCCACCGAGTTATATTGATAAGGGTTTCATCGGCTACCCCGTGCCCAAGTTAATATGAATTTGGATCTCGGAATCATTTATAATAGTTGGGTAGAGGTCACTATATAAATGCTCATATCTTGTTAAATTATTTACAAGTATGATTTAAAAAGACAAATGTTAATATTTCCTTTTCCTCCATATGTGTAGTTCATTACAATGAATCCATCAAACGCTACCGCACCGATAACTATTGAGTCTTGCCACAATGTTTTTGACGACGTTTGCTTCAACAATGATTTCGACCCTACTAGAGAACTTCATTTTGGGATAGGATCGGATGGAAACCTTAACTTCATCACTTCTACTAGACCACCTACTACTACTAGATCTCGTGTGAGCCGGTCTCAGGAAGACCGCCTCATAAAATCTATAGGATCTTTGTCTCTGGAAGATAAAGATGCCAAAATTAGTGGGAGCTCAAGCAATCAAGTTCTTGCTTCAAAGGGCAAAAGGTTGAAGAAGAAGGGAAAGAAAGTGAAAAACTTCAAGCAAGTTGATGATGAGTGCCATTATTGCTATGGCATGGGACATTGGCTTAGGAATTGTCCCGTATATTTGCGAAATATAAGGGAAGGAATCATCGTTCCAAAAGGTAAAATTCCTAAGGAAATTTATGTTATTGATATTAATTATACTTCCATTACAACATGGGTACTGGATACCGGTTGTGGTTCTCACCTTTGTAATCATTTATAGGGTTTAAGAGACGTGAAGAGGCTTAGCAAAGGAGATGTGGATTATCTACGCCTTGGAAATGGAGCTCGAGTAGCGGCCGAATCCAAAGGAACTTATGTATTAGCTTTGCCTAATGGATTTGAGTTGTATTTACATAATTGTTTTTATGTGCCTACAGTCTCTAAAGACATTATTTCAATCACTATGTTAGACATGGATGGTTTTTGTTTTGTCATTAAGAACAATCGTTGTACTATTTCTAGGAACGACTTGGTTATAGGCCAAGCTTCTTCCATTAATGGCATTTACATTTTAGAAACCTCGAATCCGACTAATGATATCTATAACATTCAATCAAAGAAACTCAAATCAAGTGACCCAAATGAATCGTTCATTTGGCATTGTCGATTAGGTCACATAAACGAGAATCGCATCAAAAGATTAATTTCGACTAATGTGATTACACCATTCGATTATCAATCATATGGAATATGCGAATATTGCCTTCTTGGCAAAATGACTCGAAATCCTTTTAGTGGTAAAGGGACACGAGCAAGTGAACTATTGGGACTCATACATACCGATGTGTGTGGACCAATGAATATCACCGCTCGTGGAAATTATAACTACTTCATAACCTTCACCGATGGCTTGAGTAGATATGGGTATATCTATTTAATGAAGCATAAAAGTGAAGCGTTTGAGAAATTCAAGGAATTTCAAAACAAAGTAGAGAACCAATTGGACAAAAAGATAAAAGCACTACGTTCCGATCGTGGTGGAGAATATCTTAGCCTTGAATTCAATTCACACTTGAAAGGTTGTGGTATTATATCACAACTTTCTCCACCCGGAACACCACAACTGAATGGTGTTGCCGAAAGGAGAAATCGAACCCTACTTGATATGGTTCGATCAATGATGAGTCAAACCGAGCTACCAAACTCGTTTTGGGGATTTGCAATCCAAACGGCAATTATATCTTTGAATAATAGTCCCACAAAGGCAACCGAAAAGACTCCATTTGAAATGTGGAAAGGAAGAGTTCCAAATCTATCCTACATGAAGATTTGGGGATGTGATGCTTACGTCAAGGCAAAGACCGACAACAAGCTTGCCCCAAGATCCGAAAAATGCACCTTTGTAGGTTACCCCTCGAACTCTCGAGGATACTACTTCTACAAACCTCAAGATAACAAAGTGTTTGTGTCTTGCGAGGCTGTCTTCTTAGAAAGAGACTTTATTTCTAAGAGACAGAATGAGAGAAATTTTGAACTTGATGAAGTTCAAGAGCCACAAACCGAGGTAGAGACGCAAGAAGATGTTCCTTCGTCGTCTAACGCGGTTGTCCCTCCTCCACTTAGAAGAACGGGCCGAGTTATTCGCCATCCTGATCGATATGTGGGACTTATCGAAGAAGATGGAACACTCGATGTGTTGCTTATAGAAAGTGACGAGCCCGCCACCTACAAGGCCGCAATCTCTAGTCCAAATTCCTCCCTATGGCTTGAAGCCATGAAGTCCGAAATGGATTCTATGCATGAAAACCAAGTCTAGAACTCGGTAGATTTGCCTAAAGGGGCAAGACCTCTTCAATGCAAATGGATTTTCAAAGTCAAGAATGGCATAGAAGGACATGATGATGTCTACAAAGCTAGGCTAGTGGCAAAAGGATTTACCCAAGTCCAAGGTCTCCATTATGATGAGACCTTCGCCCCCGTAGCCATGCTAAGATCCATACGGATTTTGTTAGCGATCGCCGCATTTCATGATTATGAAATATGGCAAATGGATGTCAAAACCGCTTTTGTAAATGGGCACTTAGAAGAGGTGGTGTACATGATACAACCCAAAGGTTTTGTTGATTCTAAAAATCCTAACAAAGTGTGCAAACTTAAGAGATCCATTTATGGTCTTAAGGAAGCATTTAGAAGTTGGAAGCATCGATTTGATCATGTGATAAAAGAGAATGGTTTCACTCGAAGTGTTGAGGAACCATGTTTATACATGAAATTCAGTGGGAGCAATGTTGTGTTCCTAATCTTGTATGTCGATGACATACTACTCATTGGAAATGATATTCCAATGTTGTCTTCTGTTAAGAAGTGGTTAGGTAACCACTTCCAAATGAAGGATTTAGGAGAAGCACAACGCATATTAGGTATCCGGATCCACAGAGATAGATCCAAGAGGATATTGGCACTAAGTCAAGAGTCTTATGTTGATAAGATTCTTCGACGGTTCAGCATGGACAAATCTAAAAGGGGATTGGTACCTATGGTAACTGGGACAATATTGAGAAAGTCTCAATCTCCCTCCGAACCCCAAGATGTTGAACGCATGAAGATGATCCCTTATGCTTTCGCTGTTGGATCAATCATGTACGCCATGATATGCACACGTCCTGATGTCTCGTATGCCTTGAGCATGACGAGTAGATATCAAGGAAATCCAGGTGAGAGTCACTGGATAGCCGTCAAGAACATCCTTAAGTACTTGAGAAGGACTAAGGATTCTATCTTAGTGTTTGGAGGAGACACCGAGCTTCGTGTTAATGGTTACACGGACTCAAGTTTTTAAACGGATAGAGATGACATGAAATTACAAGCTGGTTTCGTTTTCGTGCTCAATGGTGGTGCCGTTAGCTGGAGAAGCTTCAAGGAAGTTGTGACCGCGGATTCTACAACAGAGGCTGAGTACATTGCAGCATCAGAAGCTGCCAAGGAAGCTGTGTGGATCAGGCAATTCACGGAAGGTCTAAGAGTAGTACCTACCGCCAATGATCCCATCACTCTCTATTGTGATAATAGTGGGACGATCTTCCAAGCTAAAGAGCCAAAGTCTAGTAATAGATCTAGACATGTACTTAGAAAATATTATGTAATTAGAGATTTCATTGAAAGAAAGGAAATTGCGATATGTAAGGTTGGGACGGATGACAACATAGCCGATCCGCTCACCAAGCCTTTATCGCAGGCCAACCATGATGGACATGTTGCGTCCATGGGACTTAAACGTGTACCAAGTTTCTGTTAGATTTTTAAATGAAATAAAAGTGTTGTTTTTGTTCATGTTCATAATCACAATTGTCTTTTATCTTTTCTTTATACATTGTTTCATCCAAACGGGTTGTAGTGACAATTGAACCCCGTTAAAGTGAACACGGATTAACATAGTATTTGCCGATAGTCACTTGTATGAGGTGACGTCTCGAAGTAACTAGAGTGTGATGCGATTGATGGCAAGTTCAAGTGTCATAGAGTCATGTGAGATGACTAGTCGATCACATAGGCAGACTGTTAGGAACACTTTGTCGGGCCTTATGACCGCTTATAGAGTTCTGGCAAATTTATATAGCCTGGTCGTGGCGAGAGCTACTATAGTATTCTAATGAGTCGATTCTTTTGACTAAAGACTATTCGCCTAAGATGGCACAGTTTTAGATTAACTTTGATTTGTGTTACTACGACCTTCGTAAATGGGGTCAAATGGGCATATTTTGGGTTATGATGGTCAGTGGGCGATCGAAGGGAATGAGTGCGATAGGAATAGTCCACCCCTAGTCAGGGTTATAACAATATCTCAGGGCCACTCGAGGAGTAATGAACTGGAAATGCGTGGCCACGCTCGGAAGATATCTATGGTAGATAAATCCGGTCAATCAGTTATTCTCCAGATCGAGGAAACCACTCTCGATATGATCACTTGCAAGTACGACCTGAAAGACACCTCGCATTGAGTGGGAGATAGTAATAGGACAAGAGAATTGGTGACGCACACTTGTCGAGGACAAGTGGGAGATTGTTGGAATATGTGTCCTCCGACAATAATGCAATCACAAGTGTCGATCATGATGATCACATGTTTAAGTCTCATTTTAAAGAATACAATTGGGAAGTAATATTTTACTGTCAACTGGTCCACACATATCAGTAATGATTGGCTGACTAGAGTTTGACATTACTGTCGTGCGACGGTGGTGATCAGTTGATCCCCTTAGGTCATACCTAAAGGGTAACACTCTTAGTTGAATATTTAATTGACCATATGACGATACGGGTTAATTAAATTACTTAAAATTGACGGACGATTTTGGAAGTAATATTTACGTATCTCATTATAATTTGATTAAATAAGATACGGTCTAAGTGATTGAATTGTTTTATTACTTAAATGAAATTATTGTTTAAGGAAACAATTGCATTTGAATGAATAATTTATTATAAATACAAGAGGATTTATAATTGGTAAATTATTTTGGTTCAAGTAATTATGAATTACTAAGTCGATTTTGTATATGACGTATTTTTATTAATGCGTTGATTTTTAATATGTTAAAAATGCATAACAATTTTACATGACTTGTGACATGTGACAAATTGACAAATTGACAAAGATAAAATGGAGTCCATTTTATCTTAAGCGGACCGAAATTAGGAGGGAGTATGGTGTTTAAATTGTGTTATATTATTTGAGTGGAAAACAATATAATTACACCTAGCCATAGCCATGCAAGCCTATGTTTTCTTGGATAGAAAAACTTGACCATGCATTGGCTCCCTCTCTCTCTCCATCCCACCGGTTTTTGAAGGACAAAATAGAGAGTTTTTCTCTATCATTATTCATTCACAATTCACACAATATTTCTAGTGTAAGAAATAAGAAAGCTCTCTAAGAAAACTAGAGAAATAAAACTCCAAACTTCTTCCTCTCTTAACCGAAAATTAAGAGACCAAAATAAAGATTTTTGAGTCAATTTTATTTAAAATTAATATTGTTCTAGTAATAATAATATTAATTTTATTAAGTTGTTACCTTGGGTATTATTCCTTGGGAGGGATTCTCTATTTGAATCCTTGTTCATCCATTTTAGGAAGCTCAAGAACAAGTGAGTAGGAGAACTCACTTGTGCCCAAATAATCCGAAATCTTCAATGTAAGATGATGATTTCTTTCTTATTCTTTTATTGTTTGCATGCATAAGATCATCTTTTAATTTAATGACTAAATTAAAATTAAAAAAAATATATGAATATGTTAAGTAAAGAGATATAGATTTCTAACACACTTTTCTATGAACTTGTTGTGTATGACCAAATACAATTTTTTTTACTTATGAATTTCCAATTACTTTTATATCTGTTTTCTTCTATATTGTTCCAATATTGTTTTTACATTTATTAGGATACCCGGTCCCCCTATTTTTGATCCCGCCCCCAAAAAGGGTTCACTCGGTCCCCTTTAGGGTGTCTTACGATTTTGAGGATGTTCGAATGCAATGAACAAGGGAAAGGGTTTAGGGTTGGATTAGGCGGATCCGCGGTAGCGGTCCGCCTAATCCCACCCTAAACCCTCCCGTTTTAGGATACCCGACCCCCCCTAAAAGGGTTCACTCGGCCCCCCTTAGTTTGTCTTTCGGTTTTGCGGATGTCCGAATACAATGAACAAGGGAAAGGGTTTAGGGTTGGATTAGGCGGATCCGCGGTAGCGGTCCGCCTAATCTAACCCTAAACCCTTTGCCGTCCCGTTTTAGGATACCCGGCCCCCTTAAAAGGATTCACTCGGCCCTCCTTAGGGTGTCTTTCGGTTTTCGGATGTTCGAATGCAATGAACAAGGGAAAGGGTTTATTCAACCCTAAGTCGTTTCTCATCCAGTTTTAGAATACCCACCCCAAAAAAGGGTTCACTCGCCCCCCCCCCCTTAGGGTGTGTTTCGGTTTTGCGGATGTTCAAGTGCAATGAACAAGGGAAAGGGTTTATGGTTGGATTTGGCGGATCCGCGGTAGCGGTTTGCCTAATCCAACCCTAAGACATTTTTCGTCCCATTTTAGGATACCCGGTCCCCCTAATAGGGTTCACTCGGCCCCCCTTAGAGTGTCTTTCAGTTTTGCGTATGTTCGAATGCAATGAACAATGGAAAGGGTTTAGGGTTGGACTAGGCGGATCCGCGGTAGCGGTCCGCCTAATCTAACCCTAAACCCTTTCCCGTCCTGTTTTAGGATACCTGACCACCCTAGAAGGGTTCACTCGGCCCTCCCTTAGGGTGTCTTTCGGTTTTGCAGATGTTCGAATGCAATAAACAAGGGAAAGGGATTAGGGTTATATTAGGCGACCGCTACCGCGGATCCGCCTAATCCAACCCTAATCCCTTTCCCGTCCTGTTTTAGAATATTCAGCTCCCTTAAAAGGGTATACTCGGCCCCCCCTTAGGGTGTCTTTCGATTTTGCGGATGTTCGAATGCAATGAACAAGGGAAAGGGTTTAGGGTTGGATTAGGCGGATTAGGCGGATCCACGGTAGCGGTCCGCCTAATCCAACCCTAAACCCTTTCCCGTCCGGTTTTAGGATACCCGACCCTCCTTAGTGTGTCTTTCGATTTTGCGGATATTCGAATGCAATGAACAAGGGAAAGGGTTTAGGGTTGGATTAGGCGGATCCGCGGTAGCGGTCCTCCTAATCCAACTCTAAACCCTTTCCCGTCCCATTTTATAATAACCCCCCCCCCCCCCCCCACCAAAAAAAGGGTTCACTCGGCCCCTCTTAGGATGTCTTTCAGTTTTGCGAATGTTCGTGTGCAATGAACAAGGGAAAGGGTTTAGGGTTTGATTATGCGGATCCATGGTTCGCTCCCGTTGGCTCTGCAAGTGACTACCCACTATTGTCAAAGTGGGTTATTTACGAAGAGGCATTAATGTTGGAATTGAGGAAATTCTATTGGATTTTAGTTCTTGTGGCTATAACATTTCATTGACTTATTGTTTTACCCGTGACTGCTAGCATGTACGAGTATTAAATTTCTCCAATATATTCATTGTGGGCCACCATTATTGGCTTTACATAGCTAACTATGATGTTCAACGATATACTGGGTAAGTTACTTCTTGACCATTTTTCTATGGCTGAAAATGCTTATGAATCAAATTTCTTCAATTCGATTATTTTGAAGATTTTGGGAAAGTTAGGGATTTTGGGATTGAAGGCGATTGATCGATTGATCTGGGAATTAAAGGACTTGGGGATTTAGGGTTTAGGAATAAATTGGGAAATTTAAGAAATTCGAGAAGAAGTTGGTCATGTTATTTGGGTAAAATGGTAATAGTGTTGGTATAAGTAATTGAGGGTAATTTGGGAATTTCGCGTAAATTGTCACTTAATAAGTCGGGAAATAAAAAAAACGATGCTCGGGGTAAAAACACGGTGGTGATTGGAGAATATACGGTTAAGTTTGGGGGTTATTTGTAAAAACGCAAATACATGGTGGTAATTTGTAAGAATACGCAAATACGTGGTGGTTATTTGTAATTTTTCCTAAAATAAACCCTTGACACGAGCTTGTCATTGAGATGAAATTTACTTTACCCGAAGAATGGAATCAAAGAAATTACGGCATAGCTTCCTTTGTATTTTAACCAAACCACGAACTTGTTTTAATAGCATACTTGAAATATGATGAACTTTGTAAAATGATGCAACTTCAAACTCAACTCTAGCGACTTTACCAACTTTGTAAAATGCTCTTCCTTATTATGCAATTTTACTCAAACTTGACACAAATGTGAATTGCTATATTAATACTTTAACTTAACGATCATTTGTCTCAAACTTCTAGAAAACTTTAATACGGAATAATCCGACATAAGATGCCACATGTCACTATAAGTCGAGTTCAAAGCATTAAGACTCAATTAGGGCAAGAACCTAACTTTTCAAAATTCAAAACCCCGGTAGGTATACTATCTGACAGGCTAAATCAGACACCTATCAAAGATAAACCAACTGGCCTAAACTAATGCAGTAGAGGAAGTCGGGATCGTATCCACAGGGAGACAAATTGTTCTATTTGCTAAATCTAATATGTTTATGTAACAAGTCTGGGGGTTTGATTTGTTTGATTACTAAACCATAAGCGAAAAGTAAAGAAATAAAGTGTAGAAATTGAGTATAAAAATATAAGGGAAAATAGCTTGAATTGTCGGTTCCCCATGGTCTAATAACGGTAAAAGGTAGGGTCAAATACTTGGTCTAAATATGGTCTGAAGGGCGGTGAGAAGGTCCTCTCGGTCCACTAATCACCCTAAAAACTTTCTAATATGCTCTCGCTCTATTTAAAGTATTCTATTGTTCGTAGCAGATCTCACTCTTTCCAATCTCTCGATCTAGGTCGGAGTTTATCTGATTAAATAAGTAGCCGCATGTATTCACTAATTAAATAGGAATTAAATGCTACGATTAACAATTCAGACGAATAATTGTTCCAGATCTAATATTCTAATTTAATACAATCATATAACCATGGATCCCCTAAATCCTAGCATAAAGAAATTAGCTACTCATGATTGAACTAATAAAATTAACAATAATAATGATAACTAAATTAAACATGGTGATAAGATGGAAACAATAATAAAGCATATTAAAATGAAAAAAATGAACCCTAAGGAGGCGACTTTCTTCATCACCTAGGGCAGCCATTTTTTTTCGAATTTTCTACTTTAGATATTGCATATGGCACATAATTCTTCCGCAAAAACAATTCAAAAATGTTTTAGTAGGATTGGTAAGATGCAATCTCAACGTAGGGAATCGTTTTCACAAAGGTTTAACAAAGGCAAAGGACCTTCTGAGAATGATGTGCTACGTACCAAAAGCCTGCATGAAATAAATGGCATACCTGGACTACCTTCTGAAGATGATGATGCGCTAGCAGAGAATAGTAAATGGATAACTAAACGTGGGAAAAAGGCTAAGCATCCTGTTGAGGAGGAGGAAGAGGTATGTTTAGATAGTCTGATAAGATTCTTTACTGATGATACTAAGGACGAAGTTTCATATTGGAGTCATGTTGTCTATTGCTTTGTTCTTGGGGCAAATCCTCCTTGGGATGTGCTACATGGTTATATTCATTGAATATGGGGGGAAATATGGTATTAACAAGGTCTCATTCCTTCCTAATGGAGTTTTCTTGGTTAGGTTTAAAGAAAATAAGGATAAGGAGACTGTTTTGAATGCGGGTTATCATATGTTTGATAATAAACCGCTTATTGTAAGGCCTTGGAAGGAGGATATTGAGTTGACAAAGGAGGAGGTCAAAGTTGTTCCTGCATAGATTAGGTTACATGTGTGGGATTTATCTGTATGCATCCCTTTAATTTTAAGGACTATAACGAATTATAACATGATGAATTACTAGTCATAAAATAAAATGCATAAATAAGATCGTAAAGGATTAAGAAATAACCTTTGGTCCTAGCAAATTCGGCCTAAGAACAATATCGCAATGATATTCGCCTATTAGTTGCACCCAAGACGATATGAGAAATGCCCTTAACTTGTTGCTAGAATCGATCCCCAAATTACAGTAAAAATAAATTAGGGTTTATCGTTTTGTGTTTTTAGATGAGAGGCAAGAATGGGGGAAAAGAATTAGGTTAAGAAAAAACACCTAACTCTCCTTATAACCGAGTATATAGAGAAATAGGGTTGATTTTCTTTTTCCAAAAAACGGCCCATATGAACCGAAATAATAAGGATTAAAATCCTTATTTTCGGTTATTCTAAAAATGTATAAATGTGTTAAATATAAATTGTCATCTAGTGAGGATCGAACCCATGACCTCTTGGTTTGAGTACCCTCACTATTACCACTATGACACATTCATCTTGTTGATATTAAATATAACCGATTATATTTAATTACGAATTAACATATTAATTCGTCCAAGCTAACATTACATACATTTAATTAAATATAACTTATTATATTCAATTTACGAATTGATTATTAATTGTCTCAACTAATATTATTTAATCTTCATTAAATAATTATCTCATCAACACATTGACTAACTGTTTAGTCATATAAGGCATCAATGTGATTATATTTCTATAACCACATCTCTCAAACACATCCTATAGGTGTAACCTTTAGGGACCAGTTGATCACCGCCATCTGTATGATAATAACGTCAAACTTTCTAGCAAGCCAACCGTTATTAGGTAATCATTAATCAACTGATTAAAATATGAAGTATACCCTTGTGAACCTGTAAGAGATTTACAAATGTTATCACACTAATTTGTGGAGGACACAAGCTCCAACAAACTCCCACTTGTCCTCACAAGTGTATGTGCGATAACCGATTCTCATATCCTAAAATTTCTCCCACTCAATGTAAAACAATTTGCAAAATCTGTATTCACAAAGGTCGTATTTTACAAGTGATCTCGCATCAAGAGTGGTTTCCCGACTAGAGAGTAACTTAACCGATAAACGAATCATCATTCGAGCATGGCCATGCATTTCAGTTACAACTCCTCGAGTGGCCATGAGAAATAACTATACCTGATAAGGGTTGGATATTTTCCTCAACTCGAATCCTGCCGATGTAAGCACAGTATGAAATGACCCAGAAAAAAATCTACTTAGCCTCCAGTTACGGCAGACCGTGAGAAAGAAAACAAAGTCACCCGAAAACTGCCTTAATCTCAAGAGATAGTCAATAGTCAAAAGAATCGACTCTAGGAACACAATGGATGTCCTATCCACGACCTGGCACCGAATGTTTTTAAACATTTAGGACTCCATTACGTTGTTACAAAAATTTGTCCTACGAGGTATCGTTATAATCTCGCATTTGTGATCGATCAGTCTACAGTTTGACTTATGGCTCGTTGAACCCACCATCAATCGACTGCACAATATAATAGCCAGAGTTATCAGCTCTTGTAGGCGATTACGGACCAAAACAAAATATAATGTAATTCAGTTCACTTTGTGGCGTTCAAAGTTTTCAGTACAATCCACATGAAAAACAAAATATTATAATAAAACGATGAAGTTATAAATAGTATATGAAAAAGATAATGTATCAAATTCATAATCAACTACTACAACTCAGGAACACGTTTAATTCCCATAGAAATAACGTGCCCTTCATGCTTATCAAAATTCAACGGTTTAGTGAGAGGGTCCGCGATGTTATCATCCGTCGCAATCTTGTCAATCACTATCTCTTCTTGCTCCACGTAATCACGGATCAGGTGAGCTTTCCGATGTACATGTCTAGATTTGTTGCTAGACATAGGCTCCTTAGCCTGGAATATGGCACCTCTATTGTACCAATAGATGGTGATCGGGTCATTCGAACTAGGAACTATCGTAAGTCCTTGTAAGAATTGACGCATCCATATCGCTTCCTTAGCTGCTTCCGAAGCGGCATAGTACTCGGATTCAGTAGTAGAATCTGCTACAACACTCTGTTTGGAACTCTTCCAGCTGACCGCAGCACCATTAAGAGTGAAGACGAACCCGGACTGAGATTTTGAATCATCTCGATCCGTTTGGAAGCTAGCATCTGCGTAACCGATTGCGCATAGCTTAGTATCGCCTCCATAAGTCAATACCCTATCCTTAGTCCTCCGTAGGTACTTGAGGATATTTTTAACAGCTATCCAGTGTGTTTCACCTGGATTCTTTTGGTACCGACTCGTCATACTCAATGCATATGCCACGTCTGGACGTGTGCATATCATGGCATATATGATTGATCCTATTGCAGATGCATAAGGAACACGACTCATGCGCTCAGTCCCTTTAGGCGTCGTGGGTGACTGAGACTTGCTCAACTGCATCCCAGACGTCATTGGAAGGTTCCCCTTCTTGGAGTTGGTCATGCTGAACTTCTCAAGAATCTTATCCAAATAAGACTCCTGACTAAGTGATAACGTCCGTCGTGATCTATCTCGGTAGATACGGATTCCCAAAATGCGTTGTGCCTCACCCAGATCTTTCATCTGGAAATGGTTCTTCAACCATTCTTTAACCGAAGATAGGAGAGGAATGTCATTCCCAATCAGGAGTATGTCATCGACATACAATATCAAGAATACAATCTTGCTCCCACTCGACTTGATATATAAGCATGGTTCTTCGACCGATCGAGTAAACCCATACTCTTTTATCACCTGGTCGAAACGATGATTCCAACTCTGAGAAGCTTGCTTAAGTCCATAAATGGAGCGCTTAAGCTTGCATACTTTCTTAGGATGTTCAGGATCTATGAAACCTTCGGGTTGCACCATGTACAACCCTTCCTCCAAATAACCGTTTAAGAAGGCGGTTTTCACATCCATTTGCCAAATTTCATAATCATGAGAAGCGGCAATCGCTAAGATTATCCGAATGGAACGTAGCATGACTACAGGTGCAAAAATCTCATCATAATGCAATCCATGCACTTGAGTGAAACCTTTTGCCACTAGTCGTGCCTTATAGGTATCTGGTTGCGCGTCTACAGAACGCTTTATTTTGTAAAGCCATTTGCACTGTAGAGGTTTTACCATATTAGGTAAATCAACTAGATCCCACACGTTATTCTCATACATGGAGTCCATCTCAGATTGCATGCCTTCTAGCCATAGCTTTGAGTCGGAACAGGTCATTGCACCTTTATAGGTAGCGGGTTCATTACTCTCTAGGAGTAAAAGGTCATTCTCCTCGACCATACCAATGTATCTGTCCGGAGGATGAGAGACTCTACCCGACCTCCTAGGTTCCTCAGGAATATTAACCGTATCATCAGTTGGAGGAACAACTTCCTCCATCTGTTCCTCGGTTGTTGGTTCTGGAATCTCCGACAGCTCGAAGGTTCTATTACGCGTCTTGTTCTTGAGAAATTCTTTCTCTAAGAACGTCGCACTAGCCGCAACAAAAACTCGATGTTCGGTAGGCGAATAGAAGTAATGACCAAATGTTCCTTTTGGATAACCTATAAAGTATGTCTTGACCGATCGCGGGCCGAGCTTATCCTCGTGTCTCCACTTGACATAAGCCTCGCAGTCCCAAACCCGAATAAAGGACAAGTTAGGGACCGTTCCCTTCCACATTTCATATGGAGTCTTGTCGACAGCTTTAGTCGGACTTCGGTTAAGTATAAGAGCAAATGGTGACAAAGAGCAAAACCCCATAATGAATCAGGCACCACCGTGTGACTCATCATGGATCGAACCATATCAAGTAAGGTTCGATTTCTCCGTTCGGACACACCATTTAATTGAGGTGTTCCAGGTGGAGTTAACTGTAGAACGATTCCACAGTCATTTGAAAGATATTCGCCACCCCGATCTGAACGGAGTGCTTTAACCTTTCTACCCAGTTTGTTCTCAACCCTGTTCTGGTATTCCTTGAATTTCTCAAAGGACTCACTTTTATGCTTCATTAAGTAGACATATCCGTATCTACTCAAATCGTCCGTGAAAGTGATAAAATATCTATAGCCATCTCTAGCGGTAATTGACATAGGTCCACAAACATCAGTATGTATGAGTCCTAATAGGTCACTAGCACGCATTCCAACACCTTTGAAGGAAATTCGAGTCATTTTGCCAATGAGACATGATTCACACGTGCCATATGTAGAAAAATCGAATGCGGGAATAGTCCCATTATCGACGAGTTTCTTTACACGTTTCTCATTTATGTGTCCCATTCGACAATGCCATAGATAGGTATGATCTTTGTCACCAACCTTTAATTTCTTATTATTCATGTGTAATACTTCCATGGTTTGATCTAAGATGTAAATTCCATTCATGGAAACTGCTTTGCCATAAATCATTTCATTGAAAGAGAAAATACAGCTATTATCCTTTATTGAAAATGCAAATCCGTCTTTAGCAAGTACGGAAACAGAAATAATGTTCTTAGACAAACTGGGTACATAGTAACAGTTATTTAAAAATAACTCAAAACCACTAGGGAGTTGGATTACATATGTTCCCTTCGAGACAACAGCAACTCGTGCTCCATTCCCGACTCGCAGGTCCACATCACCTTTTTCGAGAGGTATGATGTTTTTTAGGCCCTGCAAATGATTACACAGATGAGAACCACAACCAGTATCAAGTACCCAAGTTCCGAAACTTGCATGGTTAATCTCAATCATATGAATATAAGATGACATACCAACAGGAACGACGTGGCCTGCTTTGATGTCCTCACGGTAGACGGGACAGTTCCTCCTCCAATGTCCAGTCTTGTGACAATGGTGGCACTCAATGTCACCGCCCTTGCTCTTTGCCTTGCCCTGTGAGCCACTAGTCTCACCGGGCCCACACTTACCGTTTCCTGGCTTTTTAAACTTTGGCTTACCTACAGCTAGGTCGCCATGAGCCTTGCCCTTACCTTTACCCTTGTTGGAAATCATGAGAACATCCTGCTTCATGCTCCCACTCAATTTCATATCCTTCTCAGTCTGTACGAGAAGGGTGTGTAGCTCATAAGGACTCTTTTTCAAGTCATTCATGTAGTAATTCGCCCTGAAAAGGGCAAAACCATCATGAAGAGAATAAAGCATTCGGTCAATGACAATGCTCTCACTGATTTTGCAATCAAGAGCCTCCAGCTTCTCGACATTCTCAATCATGTGAAGAATGTGTGGGCTAACCGGTTGGCCCTTCTGGAGTTTCGCATCAAAGAAGCGACAGGTATGCTCATATGTAACGATTCTCGGTGCTTTTGAGAACTCGTTAGTGAGCGTGGTGAAAATTTTGTTCGCACCTTGGGCAATGAAGCGTCTCTGCAAATTGGTTTCCATCGCAAAGATGAGTACGTTCTTTATCGCACCCGCTTCCATAACGAAGTCACTATAAGCGAGTGACTCGTTGACTCCTGCATTGGGGCCTGGGTTGACCGGTATTGGCTCAGTTAAGTACCTGAGCTTACCGTCGGCAATGGCGACATTCCGTAGTCTTTGCCTCCCGATCCATAAAGTTGGACCCGTCGTTTTTCAGACGTGTGAACTGATTCATTTGGTCCATGAATATTTTCAGCCAGGACTCGCGTCCAAGTGTGGCACTAGGCATTTGGATTGCGTTATTTCCAGACATTTTGTTGTAACAGTAAAATAAACGTGTTCTACACTGCGAAAAGAAGAATAATAATAAGCATGTGCATCGATTTTAATTTAAGTCTAATGATCTAATGTCATAACGCGAAGACTCAAAACATTTATACAATTGACCTTCCTCAAGAATTATATAAATGATCCCAAGACTCAATTATCTGTAAATTGATGAGCTAACCTTTTAGCTAATTCTACCGTTAGAATTCTTGGTCGATAAATTTATGTAAATTCTATATTTAGTCCATCATAATCACGAGAAACTCTTCGGACTATATTGTTGAGATAAACTGAGTCAACACAAACTACTTACCCAACGTAGAAGGGGTCATGTTATGCCTACCGACGAAGAAGGGATTCATAGTTGTTTGCCCTTATAAAGACTAATCTCAATTTCCGTTTTAGAGGAAGATCCCATCAACTTTATTTTAATTCATTTTAAGTGAACTAATATCTAGCATTCGTGAATGATTAAACTAAGATGATGGCTTAATAAACATGTGACATCTGTATGGCTATGAAAACTAACATACAACCTATATGTGTCAATTTTCATGCATTTTAGTAGGTGGTTTGGTTTTAGGCGGAATATGATGCATAAACTATCATGTGAATGAAAAGCAATAGGAATGAAAAACGTAAAAGCAATAATAAAATCCTAGTGTGGCCTATCCTATCAAATTGAACATTAAATACAAGTTTGGAATCCATCCTTGGACCCGAGAAGCTTGTCTCGATGTTCCTTCTTGATCCATGTAGCGGGAGTGAGCTCCAATCTCCATCTTTAGTCTTCTTCGAAAATTACAATAAATAAATTTACATAATAAACCTATTTATTACATTCTAATTTCAAAACCCAAAACAAAAGGAAAAATAAAGGAGATTCGAGATCTCATAATTACATAAAAAATTATGTTTCCTTCATTACGAAAACATAATTTGACTAAAGCCACACTAAGTATTACAAATTACAACCGATTGCAGAAAAAAATATGTAAATAAATTCATTCAACGATTCATTCAACAAAAAAAAAAAATGCATCAACTAAAAATAAATTAAACATACATGACACAATTCCTTAATTATGTTGATTAATTTATCCAAACCACCTATTTAAATTAACAAATTAAGTGACAATTCCTCAATTAATCACATTAATTTCAAACTTAATTCATATTAAACTTGTAATATGAATTTAATCCATCAATATTTTAAACTGCTTTAAAATAATTAGGTATCTATTAATTATGAACCGCTTCACAATAATTAATTATACATTGTAAAAGTAATGTATAATTAATAATTATTGGCCAAAAAGAAGAAGAAAAAAAAACAGAAATTTTTTTTTCTTCACTAATGCCCTCGGCATTACAGGGAAAAAACAAACAAGCCTTTTTTTTTCTTTTTTCGGCAAAACAGCAAAAACAAAACAGCCCGTTATATTTTTCTTCTTTAAACACGGTTTTTCTGTGTTTTTCTGTAAAAACCAAAATTTTTTTTTTTTGTAAAACCTGCCCAGCGTGAACAGTAACAGACACAATTTTTTTTTTTATTTCTCAGCTGGATGAACCGAAACAACAACAAAAAAAAACAGAAAACCTAATTTTTGTTTATGTCTCGGCTGAAAAAAAAAAAACAACAGCCCCAAAATTTTTATCAATTCGGCAAAACCGATTTCCATTTACATCTCAATTTAATAAATCGAAACATCTACAAATTATCATATTATTAACTTTAACTTATTAAAACAACAATATGAAAGAATCAAATGGAAATAAAACAACAAAAAACCGCAACAACACGGCTGCAAAAAAAAAGTTCTCGGCACAAAAAAAATTTCAACCGTGTAAATTTTTTTTCAAAACCCTAATCATGTTTACAAACAATTTTATGAAAATCATCAAAATTAAAATTCGTGGCCTCAGCTCTGATACCACTTGTGGGATTTATCTGTATGCATCCCTTTAATTTTAAGGACTATAACGAATTATAACATGATGAATTACTAGTCATAAAATAAAATGCATAAACAAGATCGTAAAGGATTAGGAAATAACCTTCGGTCCTAGCAAATTCGGCCTAAGAACAATATCGCAATGATATTCGCCTAATAGTTGCACCCAAGACGATATGAGAAATGCCCTTAACTTGTTGCTAGAATCGATCCCTAAATTTCAGTAAAAATAAATTAGGGTTTATCTTTTGTGTTTTTAGATGAGAGGCAAGTATGGAGGAAAAGAATTAGGTTAAGAAAAAACACCTAACTCTCCTTATAACCGAGTATATGGAAAAATAGGGTTGATTTTCTTTTTCCAAAAAACGGCCCATATGAAACGAAATAATAAGGATTAAAATCCTTATTTTCGGTTATTCCAAAAATGTATAAATGTGTTAAATATAAATTGTCATCTAGTGAGGATCGAACCCATGACCTCTTGGATTGAGTACCCTCACTATTACCACTATGACACATTCATCTTGTTGATATTAAATATAACCGATTACATTTAATTACGAATTAACATATTAATTCGTCCAAGCTAACATTACATACATTTAATTAAATATAACTTATTATATTCAATTTACGAATTGACAGTTAATTCATCTCAACTAATATTATTTAATCTTCATTAAATAATTGTCTCATCAACACATTGACTAACTGTTAGTCATATAAGGCATCAATGTGATTATATTTCTATAACCACATCTCTCAAACACATCCTATAGGTGTGACCTTTACGGACCAGTTGATCACCGCCATCTGTATGATAATAACGTCAAACTTTCTAGCAAGCCAACCGTTATTAGGTAATCGTTAATCGACTGATTAAAATACGAAGTATACCCTTGTGAACCTGTAAGAGATTTACAAATGTTATCACACTAATTTGTGGAGGACACAAGCTCCAACAACATGAGCTCCCTTTAAGATTCTGGGATAAATGTCTACCTACCATAGCTGGATTGGTTGGCAAGTATGTTAAATCTGATCAAGCAACCAGTGATAAGAAAAGACTTGGATTTGCTAGAGTAATGATTGAACTGAATGTAGGCCAGAAATGCCCTAAGCAAGTGAAATTCCTTGATGAGTCAGGTACAATTGTTTCAATAAAAATTAAGTATGAATGGCGTCCAGATATCTGTCTCAAATGCAAGGGTATTGGCCACACTGGGGATCAATGCAGGAAGACTGATTTGGCAGTCAAAAAGAAACATATTACTAAGCAGGTGTGGAAGCCAGTTGCATCTACTGCTACTACGACTGTTGAGATAGTTACTAAGCCTATTGTTGAGACTACTACAACTAATCTGACTGCAACTGTGACAGAGCCAGTAGATGAGACAGTTACTAAACCTGTGCAGGCTACAGACAATCTGGTAGTAGTGGACAGTCCAGAGACTACTCCTGTTAAGCAAGCCATTGTGTCTCAGAGGGAACCTGGTAGTGTTGGTGTGATGAAGACTGCGGGCAAAACATATTTGCAGGCTCTAGATGGTTCAGTGACCCCTAAATGTGGGATTGGTACAGGCACTCTTTCTCCAAACACCCCCAATGAATAATTTATGGTTTTGGAATGTTAGAGGTCTCAATAATGTACATAAACATAGATAAGGAAAATGGTTTATTCACAATAAAGGAGCTGGCTTGTTTGGCTTACTAGAAACCAAAATCAATAATAATAATGTTTTTAATATTGCTAATAATATTTTGGATGGCTGGAGTGTAACCACCAACTGTCAGTATCATAAAGGAGGTAGGGTATGGATTCTTTGGCAGCGAAGTCTATTTGATGTGCAGATATTTCAATATGATGCACAGTTTATCCATACCAAGGTACATTCCAGAGTTAATCAGCAGGACTTCTACTTGACCATGATTTATGCATTCAATGAAGGTTGTGACAAACTTGATCTCTAGCATAAGTTAGAGGTTATTAATCTCAATCGTACTGGAACCTGGGCTCTTGTTGGGGATTTTAACACTGTTCTGAGTCCTGATGAGAGGGTGGGAGGTAATACTAAACAGGATGATATGGATGACTTTATCAGATGTATGGCAAGTTGTGGCATGACTGATATTCCTTCCACTGGTGCATTATTTACATGGAATAATAAGCAAGACCTTACTACCAGGATTTATAGTAGACTTGATAGATTTCTGGTTAATCAAGCTTGGCTAGATATTTTTCCTGATATGGTAGCTCATTTCTATCCTGAAGGTCTTTTTGACCATTACCCTTGCATAATTAGTAATATTAAGATTGGTACTGTCAAAATGGCTAGTTTTAAATACTTCAACATGTGGGGGCAATCACTTGGCTTCAAGGATAGAGGGAGAGAAGCTTGCGGCAAGCAATATGATGGGTACAAGATGTTTAGTGTTGTGAAGAGATTGAAAATCCTAAAACCTGTGCTCAAAAAACTGAACATGGAATGCTATTCTAATATAGAGAATAAAACTATTCTTGGAGAAAGGAGATTAAAGCCGCTACAGAAGGATATTGTGATGTGACCATTATTTTCGCACATTTAGTCCCCTACTTGAACCTATTTTGCATACTATTATAACGTCTCATATCCATTTTACCCGTCAAATGCTTCCTATTTTGCTTTCCTATTGCGCTGCGTTTGATTTGTAGGAAAGGAGACAATTAGGCGGAAAATTCCCGTCTCTTGAGCCTATTCGGAAGGACATTGACGATTTGGTTGAACAGGTATTGAAGGAAGGGCAAGAACTAAAGACTAACATTCCAAGAATAAGGAGTTTGCGAGGGGAAGGATTCTGAAGAAGAATCCGAGCGTCCAAGAAGCCAAGACGTTCGTCCAAGAAGCCCTGAATCCGAGCGTCCCAGCCACTCAGTCGCCCGTCCCTCCATGAAACAATCCGAGCGGATTCACTTCTTGGACGAGCGGATCGTGGCGTCCTCAGCAAAGATGCCTATCTCTCCGAAATACTAGTGATTCCCTGCTTAGATCTTAGAATTGTTAATTACTAGTTTAGCCTTACGTAACCTAATGAGGCACTACTATAAATACCCCACTTTGATGATAATCAAAGGGGGGCTTACACATTAGAAAATCCTATTAGAATAGATTAGGAGTAGATTAGATTAGATTACTCTTTAATCTTTCCACAAATCACACATTAATCTCTCCTTAATTATTGTTCAAGTTTGTTACTTTTGGGTAATTGAAGATTATTGGGTTATTATTGGAGGATTGACAACCCTTCATCAATCAATCAAGTTCTCTTCTTTTATTATTTACTTTATTATTTGGATCATCTCAAGTTTGGTATAATTCCTTTTACCCTTTACTCTTTATTGTTTATTTCCTTAAGCTTTTATCATGTTTATACTTGTTATAATGATTGACACCATTAATGACATGTTTCCCATGATAAAGAGTGAGTAGTCCTTTAGCTAGGATTAGTGGGTAATTAGAGGAAACCAACATGGGATTAATCATGCTTAATCTAATATGTTTCCATGATTAAGATTGCTTGTTTGTTGTAATGTCAACCTATGCACATGTTATGTTTGATGAAATGCCAAGCCTATGAATCCTTGCATTTATAACCATCTCTTATCTATTCAACTTGACTTGTAAGATATAAACCAACTCGAGTCTCGTTAGACCATGCATAGAAGTGATTAGGAGGAAAGTAAGTCGACTTGTAGGGGTTGTACAATCTAATCGATTCGGCTCCGGAACCCAACTCTTCCTAAGAACCGTAAGACATAAACCAACTCGGTTCCTTTACAACATAAATTGCTTGCAACTTTGTGAACATGTTTGTATGATCAACTTACATGAATCCCCTATGAACCCATGATATCCTAGCACTTTTAGTCATTTGTTTACATCCTTCCTTTTATTGTTTGCTTTACTTTATTGCTTGTATTAGTCTAGAGCACAACTACAAACCCAAATAAATCGTGACACTAGCATAAATTAAGATAGATAGACTTAGAACCCAAAGTACACCGTCCCATGGATCGACCTCGACTTACTGCTAACTAGTTGTTTGTTGAGAATTATAAATGTGTTTGATTGGGAGACCCGACGACATCACCCATCAAAATGGCGCCGTTGCCAGGGATGGTGTTATGTGATTAAGTTCTTACTCGTTTGTCTATTTTGATTTTGCTTTAACCTTGAGGAACTTGTTCCTCAAGGATCGTACACAGGAGCAAGCTACTTCCCTGATGCTCTGATGCTCCCTGTCACAAATGAAGAAATCAAAGGTATCTTCTTTAGCACTCCTATTGACAAATCCCCGGGTCCAGATGGGTATACTAGTGGTTTCTTCAAATATGCTTGGGATATTGTTGGTCCTGATGTTTGTGAAGCAATTAAAGACTTCTTCTCAACTGGCAAACCTTTGAACCAGATCAATGCCACAAACATCACCCTCATACCCAAATATAAAAGACCTACTTCAGTCAAACATTTCAGACCTATTGCCTGCTGCAATATGATCTACAAGGTTATCTCAAAATTGTTCTGCAACAGGCTGTCTGTGATTTTGCCTGACATTGTTCATAAGAATCAAGGTGCATTTATTAAAGGAAAATCTATTCTGGAGAATATCTTGATTTGTCAAGACATTGTGAAGTTATATAACAGAGCAGCTGTGTCTCCTAGATGCTTATTCAAAATTGACCTCCAAAAAGCCTATGACACAGTGGAATGGGATTTTGTGAAAAATCTTCTCTTGGGCCTGAAGTTCCCTGATATCTTTTGTCAGCAAGTCATGACTTGCATCAGCCTTGATTATTTCAAGGGCCAAAGCGGTTTAAGACAAGGGGACCCTATCTCACCCTTGATTTTCACTCTTTGTATGGACTACCTAACAAGAATAATCAAATATGCTACCAATAAATGGCCTTTCCAATACCATCCCCTTTGTAAAGAACTTAAGCTTTCCCATCTGATGTTTGCAGATGATCTTCTGTTGTTCTGCAAAGGAAATGCTCAGTCTGTGATGATATTGCTCAGAGCTTTCTCAACATTTTCAAAAGCTTCGGGTTGTCTATGAACTGCTCAAAATCTGAGGGATACTTTAATGGAATGGAAGCAACTCTAAAGGAGGATATTAAATAAGTGACTAGATTTGCTGAGGGACAGATGCGTTTCAGGTATCTGGGTGTCCCAATCCAACCTACCAAGCTCACTAAGAAGGAATGTAATATACTTACAGAGAAAATGGTTAACAGGATAAGGAGTCTTGGAGCAAAAAAATTCTCTTATGTTGGTAGGCTCACTCTTATCAACTCTGTCCTCAACTCACTATATTCCTACTGGTCCAATATTTTCATATTTCCCAAGAGTATCATCAGAAGGATAGAGGCCATATGTAGGAACTACTTGTGGGATGGGAGTGCTGAATTTCACAGGGTGCCACTGGTAGGGTGGGATACTGTCACCTTGCCAAAGATTGAGGGTGGGCTTGGAATCAAGAAAGCTGAAGTTTGGAATGTTGTTATTGTTGCTAAGCTGGTAGACTGGATTTACTCTAAAGCTGACAGGCTATGGATAAGTTGGATTAATCAGGTTTACATAAAACAGCATGACTGCCATTCTTACAGTCCTCCTGCAGATGCTTCTTGGACCTGGAAGAGCATTTGCAAGGTTAAGGAGCTGATGAAAGATGCCTATACTGATGGGCAGTGGCAACCTGATCTGAAAGGATATACTGTTAGGAGTGGATATGATTGGCTGAGACTGCATCAAATCAAACCATGGTGGTACAACACAGTCTGGAATAGCTGGAATGTACCTAAACATGCCTTCATCACTTGGCTAATTATGCATAATCGGATGACTACTCGAGAGAAGTTATACAGGTTTGGCTATTGCAACACTGATGCCTGCTGTATTTGTGAGAATGCAACTGAAACACAGCCACATCTTTTCTTTGAATGTGATTACATCAAAGTTGTTGTATCCCTCATTCAAGATTGGTGTAGTGCTTGTATCTCTTTGTCTGGTGCCAGGGCTGGTGGTTATGGCAATGGTGGTGCCAAACTGAAACAACAGGTCTATGCTATTATTCTGAATGCTTGTATCTATCATATCTGGGCACAAAGGAACTCAGCCAGGATTAATGGCATACTGATGGTCCCTTCATTGGTGGTTCAGAAGATCATAGAAGTGGTAAGGCAAAGAATCAAGTTCAAATGTAATGCTAAAGTGAGTAGACGAGAGGAAGTATAGCTTGATAAGTTGGGAATTAGATTGTAAGTTTGATCCTTATGGGATTCGAACTTAACACAGTTGGGTCTCTATGTTTTGTAATTTATATACCTTGTAATATGGTTTTTTGATACATACATATATATATATATATATATATATATATATATATATATATATATATATATATATATATATACACACACATCTCACATTTTACCAAAAAAAAACCAATAATAAAGCATACGATAAAAACAAAACAAAGAAAAGTAAATGAATAAAGGAAAATAATAATTGAAGAACGAAGGTTAATTGAATTACCGAAATAAAGGAAGAAAGATTACAAGTTTCCGATCCGAAAGTTCAAGGAAAAGTAACGTACGAAAGAAAGTTTATCAGTGTGCAAGATAACCTAAAATTGTTCTCAGCTATCCTTTATATAACAATTGCCGAAATTTATTAACTAAACAACTAATGGGCCGATTAACTTATTAAACAAACACGGCCTGACAGCAAGAAACGGTCGATCGACCATAACTTCAGTCGATCGACTAAACTCTTAGGCAAATCCAGTCGATCGACTATGTGAAGCAGTTGATCGACTTTTTCAGTAAATAGCAGCGTCCAGCCTTCCTCTTTTCACTTCCAAGCAGCCTCACGCATTCCAAGACGACCATTTCCGAGCTCCGGCTTCACTATATCCTGAAATGCAGCTTCGGGGACGGGTTTTGGCTCATTCTTCACCACTCGGGTCAACAACCTACATGAAACATAATACGACCCAAAGTAACCGAAACAAAGGAGAATAGCAGCTTACACTACTAATAATAACATAGAAATGCGTGCAAAATGACAAGATAAAATATGTAAATGAAGCGCGCATCACTACCCGTTTTCAAAAAAAATTTGAGACAGATAAATCTCTCATGTGTGATGATACTGTCGTTTGTGTACCAAAAATAAACCTAAATATACTAACGGAAGCTAGTGATAAGTAGGGTCGATTCTCCACAGGGCGGCAAGATATCTGTCTACTATTTAAGTCACAATATGGGGTTTTTTAATTTGGTTTCTAAACTACTAAAAGTTTAAGGAAAAGAGAAATGAAATGAGAGCAATAAAAATGAGAAAATACGATAAGAGTGATCAAATAAGAGAGGGTATGCCAGGATTTCGGTTAACCATGGTAGTCTATCGACTCAGTTGCAAATATCCTAGACAATCTACTGTGAGAAGGATAAGGGAAAGGTCCTTCCGGTCCACTTTCTTGTTGGAGCTTGTGTCCTCCAGTTAGTGCGGATAACGTCATTGCACATACACTTGTACGGACAAGTGGGAGCTTGTTGGGGTTGGTGTCCTTAACAGTTAGTGGAAGGACTTATAAATCTCTAAAAGGATCAAAGGGCATACTTTTGGTATTATTATCAGTTGATCCACGTTTATCAATAACGGTTGGCTTGCTAGATAAGTTTGACGTTATTGTCATACAGATGGCGGTGATCAACTGGTCCCTAAAAGTCACACCTATAGGATACGTTTGAGAGATGTGACAGTATGAAAATACAGTCATGTTGATGCCAAATTTTGACTAACCAGTTAGTCCGAGTTATTTGACTAGTAATTAGTCAAAATGTGATGTTGAGATATTATATTTAATACGGATTAAATAAAATGGGCTAAGGCGAATTAAACAGTTAATTCGTAAATTGAATATAAACGATTTATATTCGATTAATGTATATTGAATAAATTAATTATACAATATTGTCTTTGTCGGACATGTATTAATACTTCAACTAATCCGTGTTATTAGTCGATGTATTAATAACCGATAACCGATGACAGTTTATAATAAAAACCCGTCATATACATTTTAGCATTTTACGAACCGGACCACGAGCTAAAATTAAGAGGAAGTGGAAGCCCACTTCCCCATGAGAGCTCTCGGTTTTGGCCGAATTAGAAGAACAAAAAGGAGAGCCTTCTCCTTCTTGTTAACCTAATCATCATTAGTGAAAAAAGAATTAGGGTTTCAGTGCAATTTTCTCTGAAATTCCTAGATCTCACATCGACAAAAACTCACAATAGCTTTCTCAATATTGCAAGTCAATTAGAAAGCATTTCTAGCACAAGGGCATAGTCTCAGACGGTCTTGGGTGCAACAATTAGGAGGAAATCTCTGTTGATTTCTGTTCTTTACGCCGTGCATCAAAGGACCCGAGGTTGATTCTTAATCTTTATCGTTTTCTATTGTATTTCGTTTATGACCATACTTCACATGTTAAAATTTACGTTATAGTCCTAAATTTAAAGAGTCTTATACGGATATTACCCCACAAGTGGTATCAGAGCGAGGCCACGTAAATTTTCATTGTGATTTTTCATAAAACGATTTGAAACGGTTGTTTTTGTCTCGAAAACCGTGCCTTGTTTACACGGCTGAAATTTTTTTTTGAAACCGTGACATGTTTTACACGGTTGTTTCATCTTATTTTCGATTTGTTTTGTGCATATTGTTGTTTTATACGGAGATTATAACAATATGTCAAGTTTTGTCAGATTGTAAAATTGTTCTTATGCGTTTTTGATCAAAATTGCATTTGTTTTGTTTCGTCAAAACTCTTTTCACGAGGGTTTTGTTTTTCAGAAATTTTTGTTCTCGATCGAGCATGTTTTTATCGATCGAGAGGTTTTTCTGTTTTGTTTTTACTCGATCGAGTCCTTGTTGTGCTCGATCGACCACTTTCAAAACCCCACTGCTCGATCGAGATGTCCTCGTACTCGATCGAGCAGAGTTGCTGATAAAAGCTCTCGATCGACCTCCAGTACTGTCGATCGAGTACTTTCTGATTAGCATACTTCTCGATCGACTAGCAGTTCAGTCGATCGAGCCCTTTTGTTCCTCGATCGAGCACTTTTGTCCCTGGATCGAGGGATTTTTGTTCTGGCAGCTTTGAAAATTTATTCTTTTTGTTTTAAATTTTCTTTTGGCCTTAATATGTACTTTATACGGATATTGTACACTCGCTATGATTGTGAAACGGTTTACACACGTACCATTGAGTTATTTTAAAGCGTATTTAAAGTAACGGATTGTAATAGATTAAAATTAAACTGATAGAAGCAGTTTTATCACATAAATTTTAATCGTTAAAAGGTGGTTTGGATAAATTTAACATGATTACAGAATTATGTCACGAATAAATTTGTTTTAGTTGATGCATTTTATTTATCGTTCTTGTTGAATGCCTTGAATGTTTTTATTACGTATTTATTTATTTTACAAACGGTTGTAACTTAGTGTGGCCTTAGTAGAACGTGTTACCGTAATGATGGAACACGGTCTTGGTTGTATTTTGAGATCTCGTATCTCCCTTTATTTCTTTTAATTACAGTTTTTATTTAGAATGTAAATAGGTTTATATTTTGTAAATTTTAATTGTAATTTTGAGAAGACTAAAGAAGGAGACCGGATGCTCACTCCCGCTACATGGACAAAGATGGAACATCAAGACAAGCTTTTCGGGTCCAACGGTGGATTCCAAAGTTGTATTATGTTCTTTTTATTAGGATAGGCCACACTAGGAATTTTATTTACGTATTGCATTCATTTATTTATTTTTCATAACGATAATATGCATCATTTTCCGCCTAAAAACCAAACCACCTAATTATTGCATGAAAACTGACACATATAGAGGTCACGAGTTAGTTTTCTTTGACATTCTCATGTCACACGTTCAATGCTAAGCCATCACCCAAATTAATTCATTCACGCAGACGCTAGTTATTTGTTCACTTAAAATGAATTAAAATTAAGTTGATGGGATCTTCCTCGTATAAACCAAAATTGAGAATGGTCTTTATAGGTCAAACTCCAATGAGTCCCTTCTTCGTCGGTAGGCATAATATGACCCCTTCTACGTCGGGTAAGTTGGAACTGACTGACCTATTTTATCTCAACACTATGGTCACTCGTACGATCCTGTGACTATGGTGGACTATAGATAGGATTTACGGAAATCTATCGACCAAGAGTTCTTACGGAAGAATTAGCTAAACAGTTGGCTTATCAATTTACAGAAATTGAATCTTGGGATCACTTGTATCATTCTTGAGGGAGATCAATTATGCAAGTGCGAGAGTCTACACGTTAAAATGAATTTTAAAATAGACTTAAATCACCTCGATGAGTTGCTTATTTCGTTTTTGTTTTTCTTTCTTTTCAGTGTAGATCACGAACTTTTAAACTGCTAAAAACAAATGGCTGGTTCTACAGACAACCCAATGCCAAGTGCCACATTGGACCGTGAGTCCTGGCTTCGGATCTTCATGAATCAGATGAATCAGTCTACTCGACTGAAGAATGATGGATCAAACTTCGCGGACTGGGAGGCGGCATTACGGAATGCTGCCGCTGCTGACGGGAAGCTCAAATATCTATTAGAGCCCATCCCGGCAAACCCAGGTCCCACGGCTAGAGCTGCTGAAATCACCAAGTTTAATGATTTCTGTATGGAAGCGGGTGCGATTAAAAACGTACTCATTTTTGCAATGGAACCCAATTTGCAGAAACGCTTCATAGCCCATGGTGCGAACAAGATTTTCACCACGCTCACCAAGGAATTCTCGAAAGCACCGAGAATCGTGACCTATGAGCATACCACTCGCTTCTTTGATGCGAGACTCCGAAAGGGCCAACCAGTTAGCCCACACATTCTCGCATGATTGAGAATGTCGAGAAGTGAGACCTTTGACTGTAAGATCAGCGAGAACATTGTGATCGACCGCATGCTTCACTCACTCCACGATGGTTTTTCGCAATTTAGAGCGAATTACTATATGAATGATTTGAAGAAAAGTCCCCATGAACTGCACTCCCTTCTCGTACAGACCGAGAAGGACATGAAGCTCAGTGGGAGCTTGAAACAGGATGTTCTTGTTGTGACAAACAAGGGGAAAGGTAAGGGCAAAGCTCGAGCAAACCTAGCGATGCGAGGGTAAACCGAAGTTCAAGAAGTCGGGTTCAGGTAAGAGTGGGCCTGGTGAGTCGAGCACCTCATCAGGCGCGACAAAGAGCAAGAATGAAAACATGGAATGCCATCATTGCCACAAGACTGGGCATTGGAGGCGTACATGTCCTGTTTATCATGAGGACTTAAAGGCAGGTCGTGTTAAACCTGTTGGTATTTCTTCTTCTTCTTCTACTTTTATTCATATGATTGAGATTAACCACGCAAGTTACGGAACTTGGGTACTTGATACTGGTTGTGGTTCTCATCTGTGTAATCATGTGCAGGGGCTCCGAAACATCGAACCCCTCGTAAAGGGTGAGGTGGACCTGCGTGTTGGGAATGGAGCACGAGTGGCTGCCGTCTCAAGGGGAACATATGTGATCCGACTTCCTAGCGGATTTGAGTTATTTTTATATAATGCTATAATGTACCAGTCTTTCGAAAAACATTATTTCGGTTTACGCACTTGACAAACTTGGATTTTCATTTGTAATTGAGAATAATACTTGCATTTTCTCATTACACGATATGATTTATGGCAAGGCGAGTCTCCATGAACGGAATTTATGTTTTAGATCGGGCAATAGAAATATTACACGTAATGAATAAAAAGTTAAAGGTTGGTGACAAAGATCAAACGTATCTATGGCACTGCCGTATGGGACACATTAATGAGAAACGCGTTAAACGGCTCATCAAGAATGGAGCTATCTCGGCCTTTGATTTTCAATCATTTGGCACGTGTGAATCATGTCTCATCGGTAAGATGACTCGGATTTCCTTCAAAGGTGTTGGAATGCGCGCTGTTGACCTATTAGGACTCATACACACGGATGTATGTGGCCCTATGTCAATCACCGCACGAGAAGGCTATAGGTATTTCATCACTTTCACGGACGATTTAAGTAGATATGGCTATGTCTACTTAATGAAGCACAAAAGTGAATCCTTTGAGAAATTCAAGGAATACCGAGAATAGGGTACAAACCTATTGGGCAGAAAGATTAAAACACTACGTTCGGATCGTGGTGGCGAGTATCTTTCTCACGAGTTTGATCAACACCTTAAAGACTGTGGGATTGCCTTACGCTTAACTCCACCGAACACCTCGGTGAATGGTGTGTCCGAACGGAGAAATCGAACACTACTTGATATGGTTCGATCCATGATGAGTCACACCGTGTTGCCGACTCATTGTGGGGTTATGCTCTTCTGTCACTTTGCTCTAATACTTAACCGAAGTCCGTCTAAAGCTGTTGACAAGACTCCATATGAACTATGGAAGGGAACGGTCCCTAACTTGTCCTTTATATGGGTTTGGGGCTGCGAGGCTTATGTCAAGTGGAGACACGAGGATAAGCTCGGCCCGCGATCGGTCAAGACATACTTTATAGGTTATCCTAAAGGAACACTTGGTCATTACTTTTATTCGCCAACCGAACAACGTGTTTTTGTTGCGGCTAGTGCGACATTCTTAGAGAAAGAATTTCTCGAGAATGCAAAGAGTGATAGAACCTTCGAACTGTCGGAGATTCCAGAACCAAGTACCGAGCAACTATTGGAGGAACCAATTCCTCCAATCCCGGCTGCGGTGAATATTCCTGAGGAACCTAGGAGGTCGGGAAGAGTCTCTATTCCTCCAGACAGATACATTGGTATGGTCAAGGAACATGACATAGATGACGTTCTACTCTTAACGAGTAGTGAACCCGCAACCTATAAAGGTGCCATGACTAGTTCTGACTCAAAGCTATGGCTTGAGGCCATGCAATCCGAGATGGACTCTATGTATGAGAACAACGTATGGGATCTCGTTGACTTACCTGCTAAGGTTCGTCCCCTTCAATGCAAATGACTTTACAAGATAAAGCATTCTGTGGAAGGTCAACAAGATATCTACAAAGCACGACTAGTTGCTAAAGGTTTCACCCAAGTGCCAGGTTTGCACTACGATGAGATTTTTGCACCCGTAGTCATGCTGCGTTCCATTCGGATTATCTTAGCGATCGCCGCTTTTCATGACTATGAAATTTGGCAAATGGACGTGAAAACCGCCTTCTTAAACGGCTTTTTGGAGGAAGAGTTGTACATGGTACAACCCGAAGGTTTCATCGATCCGAACATCCTAAGAAAGTATGCAAACTTAAGCCCCATTTATGGACTTAAGCAAGCATCTCGGAGTTGGAATCATCGCTTCGACCAAGTGATAAAAGAAAACGGATTCACTCGATCGGTCGAGGAACCATGTCTATATATCAAGTCGAGTGGGAGCAAGATTGTCTTCCTAATATTGTATGTTGACGACATACTCCTGATTGGGAATGACATACCTCTCTTAACTTCGGTGAAAGTATGGTTGAAAAACCATTTCCAGATGAAAGATCTGGGTGAGGCACAAAGAATTCTGGGCATCCGTATCTATCGAGATAGATCACGACGGATGCTATCTCTCGATCAGAGTCTTACATAGACAAAGTCCTAGAGAGATTCAGCATGACTAACTCCAAGAAGGGGTTCCTTCCTATGGCTCCAGGGGTGCATTTGAGCAAGTCTCAGGCACCAGAGACACCGGAAGAGAAAGAGCGCATGACACGGATTCCTTATGCTTCGGCTATAGGATCAATCATGTATGCCATGATATGCACACGTCCGGACGTGGCATATGCATTGAGTATGACAAGTCGATTCCAACAGCATCCAGGTGAATCACATTGGCTGGCTGTCAAGAACATTCTTAAGTACCTACGGAGGACTAAAGATTGGGCATTGACATATGGAGGCCCTCAAAAGCTATGCGCAACCGGTTCTGTGAGATGCTAGCTTCCAAACGGATCGAGATGACTCGAAATCTCGATCTGGATTCGTTTTTACTCTTAATGGCGCTGCGATCGTTGGAAGAGTTCCAAACAAACTGTTACAAGAGATTCTACGACGAGTCCGAGTACTATGCCGCGTCTGAAGCTACAAAGGAAGCGATATGGATGCGTCAATTCTTACATGGACTATCTGTAGTGCCTAGTTCGAATGACCCGATCACCATCTATTGCGACAATAGTGGTGCCATCTTCCAAGCTAAGGAGCCAAAGTCTAGCAACAAGTCTAGACATGTACAACGGAAAGCTCATCTAATCCGGGATTACGTGGAGCAAAAGGAAGTAGTGATAGAAAAGATTGCTACAGATGACAACATAGCAGATCCTCTCACTAAACCATTACGACAAGATAAGCATGAAGGGCACGTTAATTCCATGAGAATTAAATGTGTTCCTAAGTTGTAGTACTCTTTTATGGATTAGATTCATTCTCGTTTGTACTCTATACGACATCATCGTTTTGATATTTATATATTTTGTTTTTCATGTGGAATTGTACGACAATTTTTGAACACCACAAAGTGAACTGAACGAACATTATATTTTTGGTCCTTAATTGCCCACGTGAGCTGATAACTCAAGGTAATTATTTTGTGACGTTGGTTGATGGTGGGTTCAACGAGCCATAAGTCAAAAGGTTGACTGACCAATCACAGAGGCGATTTATACGAATATTTCGTAGGACACAATTGTGACATCGACGTGGAGTCCTAAATGTTTTATAACATTCGGTGCCCGGTCGTGGATAGGACTTCCATGGTGATCCTAAGAGTCGATTCTTTTGACTATCGACTGTCTCTTGAGACTAAGGCAGATTTTGGGTGACTTTGGTTTCTTTCTCACGGTCATCCGTAACAGGGGGCCAAGTAGATTTTTTTTGGGTCATTTCATGCTGTGCTTAGATCGGATGGAGTCGAGTTGAAGGAAATATTCAGCCTTTATCGGTACTCGATATTTCTCGGGGCCACTCGAGGAGTCAGAATCGAAATGCATGGCCATGCTCGGATACGGATTCGTTTTATCGGTTAAGTTACTCTCTAGTCGGAAACCACTCTTGATCCGGATCGATTGTAAAATACGACCTTTGTTGATCCGGATCTGCAAATTGTTTTACATTGAGTGGGAGAAATTTTAAATGAATATGAGAATCGGTTATCGCACATACACTTGTACGGACAAGTGGGAGTTTGTTGGAGCTTGTGTCCTCCAGTTAGTGCGGATAACGTCATTGCACATACACTTGTACGGACAAGTGGGAGCTTGTTGGGGTTGGTGTCCTTAACAATTAGTGCAAGGACTTATAAACCTCTAAAAGGATCAAAGGGCATACTTTTGGTATTATTATCGGTTGATCCACGTTTATCAATAACGGTTGGCTTGCTAGATAAGTTTGACGTTATTGTCATACGGATGGCGGTGATCAACTGGTCCCTAAAAGTCACACCTATAGGATACGTTTGAGAGATGTGACGGTATGAAAATACGATCATGTTGATGCCAAATTTTGACTAACCGTTAGTCCGAGTTATTTGACTAGTAATTAGTCAAAATGTGATGTTGAGATATTATATTTAATACGGATTAAATAAAATGGGCTAAGGCGAATTAAACAGTTAATTCGTAAATTGAATATAAACGATTTATATTCGATTAATGTATATTGAATAAATTAATTATACAATATTGTCTTTGTCGGACATGTATTAATACTTCAACTAATCCGTGTTATTAGTCGATGTATTAATAACCGATAACCGATGACAGTTTATAATAAAAACCCGTCATATACATTTTAGCATTTTAGGAACCGGACCACGAGCTAAAATTAAGAGGAAGTGGAAGCCCACTTCCCCATGAGGGCTCTCGGTTTTGGCCGAATTAGAAGAACAAAAAGGAGAGCCTTCTCCTTCTTGTTAACCTAATCATCATTAGTGAAAAAAGAATTAGGGTTTCAGTGCAATTTTCTCTGAAATTCCTAGATCTCACATCGACAAAAACTCACAATAGCTTTCTCAATATTGCAAGTCAATTAGAAAGCATTTCTAGCACAAGGGCATAGTCTCAGACGGTCTTGGGTGCAACAATTAGGAGGAAATCTCTGTTGATTTCTGTTCTTTACGCCGTGCATCAAAGGACCCGAGGTTGATTCTTAATCTTTATCGTTTTCTATTGTATTTCGTTTATGACCATACTTCACATGTTAAAATTTACGTTATAGTCCTAAATTTAAAGGGTCTTATACGGATATTACCCCACATTTCTATCCTAGATTTCCACTAACTTAACTTCCGTCCTCATTAGGGTAGTCTACTGTTCATAGCAGGTCTATTTATTCCAATCTTCCGATTCAGGAGTAAAGTTAACCAGATTAATGTAATTTAGAAGCGTGCACTCAACTAAATTGATGTTATAATTAAATTGCTATGGGGACAGATTCTCACATGTATATTATCTAGCCTATTCGCTACATCGTCACAATTCTACCATGGATCCCCTAATCCTAACATAAAAGGAATTAGCTACTCATGTTATTAAGGGTGTCAACAATAATAATAATAAGTATACTAATGAAAGACATAATGAAATAATAACAAACAAGCTTAAATAAAGCTAGGGCAAAAGTTATAAAGGGACAACAAGAATTAAAGCAAACAAGTATTAAGATTAAGAAGAGTAGAAGAATGATTACAATCGATACGAATCCGGCGTAGAGAACAATCCAAAAGCAAAGGAAAAGGTTGAGAGATTAAGCATTAAAGTAATTAAGAGATTCAGAAGTTTTAAGCAGTAGAAAGTATGTGAAAGATCATTAATGACCTAATTACGACTTCCTTATATAGGGAAGCGTTATACTTAACAAAATAAAACATCACGGGCTTAGTAAACCCGCATAAGCTAATAAACCTCTCGATCGAGTGGATTCAGACCACTCGATCGAGGTCTTCTCCAGCATTTCCTCTCGATCGAGCAGATAAAGCTCTTGATCGAGCAACTCTCATAATCGCCAATTCGATCGAGCAGATAGAATCACTCGATCGAACTCTTGTCTCAGCCAAACCACTCGATCGACCAACAAATCTTCTCGATCGAGTGCTTTTCCTCCAAATCAGCCTTTAACTCGTCATTGACAGCTCCCTTGACCTTCCTTCACGCACTCCGATGTACATCTCTTGCTCCAATATTCCCGTCTCCTCATAATGCATGCTAAATAGGACGAAAAGGGCGCGGTTTCACCACTTTCAGGTTCATTTCTGCAAATTAGACAAAACAAACCAAAGTAGCCAATTCGGGGCATTTTGCAATACATAACGATACATAAAGGCATAGAAATGCGTGCAATAGAAGACTATAAAGACTATATAAATTGCACATATCTAATCTCCCCAAACTAAACCTTTACTCGTCCTCGAGTAAACTAAATGCAAACTAATGGAACGGAAGTGAAATCTCAGAGCTAGCTATAACATGTCTACTGGAACCAATTTAATGCAAACGAAAATTAACAGTCATAGCTATAACAGTCAATACGCAAACGAGTTGTAAGATGTCCATAAATAAAGCTGACCTATCGACCTTGCAAGACCAACAAAATCGGACTCTCACGTGGTCACTCTTATCTCATGAAGCAAAGGGTGAAATATATGTGTAAGAGAGAAAGAGAAATAGTCACTCACTTAAACTGCGACTTACATAACATGCATGCAACAAAAATGACAGGCGATTCAAGTACTATGCACACATTCCAACCAACAATGTCCGTCACAGCCGAGGGCTTAAAAATAATATGGGAAAGTGAGGCTACAGGTGAGAAAAGGCAAAACAGATTATGGAAATGTGGGGCTATAAGCGCCAAGCTAGTTCCTAAACAAGACCATATAAAATCATCCGAGTCTCAACTGACTATAAAATAAAGCAGAAGTGCCTTTCATGGCACATATCTCACTAACAAAATACACTATCTCCTCAAAAAGATGTAAATAAGAACAGAGGAGTGAGACCGTCACAAACTTCCCTTTTTTTAATACGATCTCATTTTTTTCAAATACAACAGACTTTTTTCTTTTTTTTTCTTTCTTTTTTTTCCGTTCACGTCTCTTCTTTTCTTTTTCAACTTTTTTTTTCTTTTTCTCTTCTTTTCACACGCCTCATTCTTTCTTTTCTTTTTCATGTCTTTTTTCATTCTCCCTCATTTTTCCACCAACTCCAAACAATGAAACGGCCAAACTCGCACAAGGATAAGCATACCACAATAATCACACTAAACTAGCTTGACTGGGCAGGCTTAGTTTTGGGTGTAGCTAATGGGTCAAAAAGGCTATATTTGGCTAAAGTGGAGCTAATTGGGTGAAAAATGAAAGAAGGGAAAATTTGCAAGCACCTCCATGCATGTGACACCGACCACAAACCCGAATGTATGCATTTGACAAGAAATCGAATTTCATAAGTGTGCAAAAGTGATGAACATGTAATACAAGGTGTACTACTCTCAATTTCTAATGAACTGGTCATGAATGTCACCAGTTATATGGCTCTAAAACTCAGAAATTGTAAGTAGGTTGCCAATTTATCAGGACAAGTCTACACAGTGAGCTAAATATTTGACATTAACTCGTAGATATGCGCAAGACTAAGCTAATAACTGTCAATAAAAATGCAAGGCTCAAGTAAAAATGACAAGTTAAAGTACAATATCATCACGGAAATCAACCATTCCGACTCAACCTATATGGAAAATGAAACGTGAATATATTTTTGATTTATTTTTTGAATTTTCTAATTTTTTTTATCTTTATGATTTTTTAAAAGAAATAAATACAATGCAAGCAGAAAAAGGAAACGTGAATGCAAAAACAATGCAAAATGCAGACTCAAAGGATGCATTACCCTCCCCAAACCAAAACGGACAACGCCCTTATCCTCCAGCATACACCAGCAGATATATAATGGGAAAGGGGTAAAACAACCAATAAATGCATGAAAAACAATAAATAAAAAGGAGACAAAAATAAATAAAAGAGCAAGAATGTACATACAAAACACGAACTTCCCCAAACCAGCCATAAAACTGGGGAAGTGAGTAGACCAGTAGCTACTCGTCACCGTCGTCCCCCACGTCCTCTACCGTGAAGTTTGGGTCCACCTGCTGCTCCCTCCTCCTCCCCTCCTCAGCTCGTACTCTCTCCTCCTCCTCAGCTGTGTCTGCCTCGCTGGCTGGCTGTGGGTACCCCTCCGTCGGGTACCTGTAGAAAGACGGGTGTGGCCAGCCCTCAGGGACAGGACGACCTCTCCTCATGTGATGCTCGTATAAAGGGAACAAAGCAAGTGCGATGTCCCGCTCCATACGAGCCTGCCTATTAAGAAGCTCAAGAAGCAAACCTTCACGGCGCCCTTAGTCAAGGACCGTGGACGCCTCAAAAGGTGGAGGTGGAACAAAACTAGCCGGATAAACCGGCTGTGTCTGGTCAGGTGCAGGAGTAGGAGTAGGAGTAGGGATCGGGGTAGGAATGGCCGTGGAAGTCTGGCCACCCGTAGAAGGTGTGGATCCCTCTCCGCTCTCAGGTCTCTTCCGCTTCTTAGAAGCGGACATGGTAGGAGGTGGAGCAAGTGAGAGGTGAAACATGGGTAGTGGTGGATGTAACACCCCGATTTATAAAGGAGCCTCTAGCAAGACATTCCCTAGTAAACCAGACTGTTACCATCTCGGTTTCCCGAGGTAGTGAATAACAAATTAAACTCCAAGGCAAATTACATAATTTCTTTAACTTAACTTTTTACAAAACCTCATTTACATCAAATTACAAAGAACTAACATAAATAAAAGTGAAAGTCTTCTAAATGATGATCTAGCTACTAAGTCTTCTGATCCAGTGTCTCACGCCCATCAAGCTCCCGTCCTATCTCATAAACCTGTCAAGTCTGCTCCCCAATATTTGGATCGTCACAGGTGTTCACGAATACACAGGGTCAACCACGAGGTTGAGTAGGGAATACAATGAAACAACAAAATATGATATGCATGCTCCTCCGTCACCTCCACCTCCATCTCAACTCATATCTCATAACCCGAACGCCCACCATACCGATCCCCGGTAGACTATATATCGACCGTAGCCGATCCGCACTCGCACCGAGGACACCAGGGCAAGTCCTGCAGAACCCGCCTGGGCCTTATCACAACATCATCATCACCATACCACGTCACCACAACATCCTCCATCTCCAATGCATATGAACGCTCAAGAAATTAATGCAACACAATATGTATATCATTGAACTGGTAAATCATAGAAACATGCCGGTTACCGAATGTTGTGATAATATACTCAATACGATCAATTCAGTCAAGCACATTCCAGGATATGAATCATAACATGAATCAACAACCAGAATCACGTCAACGTTCACAGTTTGGTCATATGTAACACAAACAAGTCAACACAATTCAACAACAACGATAATAAGTCAAGTGTATTTCCCTACCTTTTCGCAATCCAAGCACACAAGCAATCAATTATGATCCTTCACATATCCATCACCTACATAACATAATTATGTATAATTACCACCTACTCAATCAAATAATCATGCACATAACCTAGACTCATCATAGCTTAATAGGAATATCAACTTAAAGAACAAACACGATTTTTCCTGATTTTCCAGCACATGACAGACTCGGAATAAAATACATAGCTAATTCCAGAAAAATCAAATTGATACAAGGCCAATTGGATTGGAACCCCATGAGTCTTAGCTACAAATTATATCTAACGTGTTTTTCTCAGATTCCAAACTTATCAAGAGTTTTCAGACTGATTTCCAAAAACTGACAGAAACCGTCGCATAAAAAGTATTGATTCATAAAACGAGTTTAAAACATTATTTTGCTGTAATTCCAAATCCTATTATCATCTAGACTATACAAAGATGATGTATGAAGAAGCCTCATAACTGAATCAACATAAAAATTAGGGTTTCAAATCATTTTCCACAACCAAATCATATTCGCGGACGTTTCAGCGACATGTTCACAAATAAATCACCTAGGACAAACCATAAAGAATTTGACTACGAGATTTTATATGCATAAACTAGACATCAAATAAACAGGACTCTATTTTCAAACTTTTTGAAGACGAACATTTTAAAACAGTATAAACAATGAAATGAAATCGACTTACAAACAGGGAAATCGAATTAGGTTGGAATCGATGAGAAATCTTCAATCAATTGAAAGGCTCGACAATTCTTCTTCCTCTCCCTTTCTCTAGGTTTAGAAATGGTTTTATGAATGATAAAATGAAAAGAGGGGAGAGGGAGAGAGGCTCTTAGATTAGGTTTAGGGTAAATGGTGGTTACATGTTCCGGGTAGGGCAAATGGGTTAAACGGGTATGGTCGTTGGGTAAATGTAGATGGGTAATTCTTGACCCAAAAGACAAAATGTGATGTAGCCCGACTCAACATATACGATATAAACCCGACTTAATAACATTCACGATATTACGATGCAACCAGTATAAAATGTATAATACTAATATATAATAATATCCGTTTAATCGATTATATAAAATACGGGGTATTACAGTGGAGGTATCCTACCCCTAACAGTAGGCAAAAGGACAAGACGGGGTAAGGTGGTGCAAGGTAGGACCTCGGACAAGGAACCACATATCTTCCAAGTCCGTTGGTCAGAAGCAAGCCAAGTCATGGACAGCATAGCTGCCAGGTCAAGGTACCTATCAGTGTCTAGGTGCTGTAAGTCACGAGGGAAGGCGGGGAAGATAGAACGGGCAAGAAAAGTGGCTATGCCACCGCAGACAATGGTGCCCGATGTCTTCTGCCCTACTGTATGAAAATACTGAGCAGTCAAATATGCAACGTTAAGCACAAAGGGGCCCTCGCTATCGATGTTCAGATAGCCCCTGAGAATAGACAACTCAATGTTGTTCACATTGTTTGGTTCTTTACGGCCAAAAATGGTCCCACCAATGAGACGCAAGAAGTAACGGGCCGGGGGAAGGTGGATGTGAGCGAGCTTGCGCTCCGTATAAGGTGTCTGTGCCAAGGTCCGCCACAAGATGCGTAGGACCTTCCTAGAAGGGTCCCGGTCACCGGTAGAAGACAAGCCTAACCTACTGCCAAACTCCTCTAGGGTCCAAGTCGTGGTCCGGTTAAATAATCGGAAGGAAACACAAGAACTACGAGGGTCAGTGGCGTATGCGCCGGCAAAAAAGGTGAAGGAGCTGAAAAACTCGAGGGTCAGCTCCCTGTAGGTCGTGGCACTCATGGTAATTAGGCCAGCCATCCCCGTCCCGTTCAATATCTCAACTACGGGCTCGTAAATACCTAACCTCTCAAGCGACTTATGACACAAAAACTTGGTTGAAGCAAAATCACAGCTCTCTAAAGCAAAGAAACGAGTACGATGTAAAGCGTTAACAAAACGTACCTTGGGGTAGTCGGGGTGCGGGTCAAGTGAGTCATCGACACGGATCGTGACCGGACCAGTAGTAGGTGTAGCCCGTCCGCGACCCTGGCCTCTAGTACGTGAGGAAGAAGCTCGTCCTCTGACGGAACGAGGTACTAGGGCAGCCCGGTAGGCGGCTGTGACAGCTGGTGACCATGCAGCAGAGGTGGTCACCGGAGTAGGTACGGTACCAGAAGTGGAGGCAGTGGCTGTGCTAGTAGAGGCAGCAGAAACAGAAGCAGTGCTCGCAGAAACAGAAGCGGCACTGACAGTGGCAGAGACAACGAAAACAGAGCTAGCCGTGACAGAGGCGGAACTAGCAACAGCAATAGTAGTAGTACCAGCAGTAACAGCAGGAGAAACAGGGGTACTAACCGTCCGAATGACGGTGGTAATAGCAGGGACCACCTTCTCAGTAGAGGATGGAACAACAGTCGAGCTAGTCGAGGGAAGGGAGCTAGTTTCCATCCTAATCAAGTAAGCAATGGGATAATTCAATCAATTAAACAAATTAAACACACAAACCCCCAAATCAATCGAATTTTCGAACTAAACCCTCAAAACCCTAATCCCTAAATGCTCAATTAAACTCGAAATAAGCAATAAATCAACAAAAGAGCAAAGGGAATACTTACTTGATGAATAATCCCACAAAATAAGCAAGAAAATCGACACAAATTAATGCAAAAGATGGGATTTTCAATCGAACCCGCGAAACCCTAATTCCCAAATTGACCGCAACAAAGGACGAATTGTAAGGGGAAAGATGAGGGCTTTAGTCGAATTAGGCACAAGGATTATAATGTGGGTTTTTGATTTGGTAATAGGGCAAGATTTATGGAGGAAATGGGGTTATGTCGCACGAAATAGGAAGAAGAAATGAAGAATGAAATAAAAGAATGAATAATAGAAGTTAAAAGGTTAACTCCCTGCGTGTAATAAGCAAAGTCCCTCGATCGAGTGATTTGAAATCACTCGATCGAGAACTGTGACCTCCAATCTGCTCGATCGAATAGAATTCCTCTCGATCGAGTATTCTTCATTTTTGCCATTTTGATCGAGTGTCTGAAACCACTCGATCGAACAGTTTTCCTGGGCATTCCTCTCGATCGAGTACAAAAAGTACTCGATCGGGTTGTTTTCTCATGTAACTCATCACAATGCGATATAAATTCCCAAAACCTGCATAAAAACACGCAAAAACATATCCCGACAATACCAAATCACAAAATAAGCAGTCTATAGTCTATATTCGCTAGGCTAATTAGTCTGAAGTCTAACAGTTCTAAAAATGCAATAAAGAAATCCAATGGAAATTTAAATTTTACAAGTTATTACACGGGGCATTCCCCGCTTATTGCCCAAAACACTTCAGTAGCCCACAAGAGGGCTTCTAACTGGAGGAGGTCCCTTCAGCATCTCGGACCGTCCTCTTCGATCTCCATGAGTTTGAATTTGAACTAGTGGAAGGAGAGTAGTTGACGTCCACGTATGCACGAACTTTCTTCTTCCCTTTGTCATTCCCATTGACATTGACATTGGCATCTCCATTCTGATTGACTTTAACCGCACTTTGACCGTTGACAACTCCAGCATCCACTCCATCTGTACCTGCAGCAAGGAAAACAGAATAATGTTCCTCCTTTTCGCTCTCAGTCTGAGGCATAGGGGTTACGATAGCAGCACAAAATTCAACATTTTCAGCTGGAGTGTCTATATCTGAGTCAGTGGAGGATAGGGCATTGCAAGGTTGAACTTGCATGGGAGCCCTACGAGATTTGGACTGATGGAAAATCAGCTCCTCGTCTCCGGCCTGAAATGTAAGTGTCTTTCCCCCGACATCGATCACTGCACGAGCAGTGAATAAAAATGGTCTCCCTAAAATAATAGGGGTGTGAGTGTCCTCGGGGATGTCAAGAAGTAAAAAATTTACGGGAATGAAGAATCTCCCGATCTTGACAGGTATGTCCTCTATAACTCCTAGTGGCCATGATATACTATGGTCGGCCATCTGAACGGTCATATTAGTGCAATTAAATTTAGTCAAACCGAGTCTCCTAGCGAGAGACAAAGGTAAGACGCTCACGCTAGCACCTAGATCGCATAGCGCGTTATCAATCAAATGGGTACCTATATGACACGAAATTGAGAAGCTACCCGGGTTAGTCTGTTTAGGTGGCAACTTATTCTGAACTAAGGCAGTCCCTACTTCAGTTAAAGCTACCATCTCATGATCATTTATATGCTTCTTACGCGACAAGATTTCTTTCATGAATTTGAAGTAAGAGGGTACCTGAGTGAGCAACTCGGCGAATGGAACAGTAACATGTAAACTTTTCAGGAGCTCGGGAAATTTCCCAAACTGTTGATTAATTTTATTGTTCTGCAATCGCCTTCGAAAGGGCACAGTGATCGGAATTTCAAGCCCTTTATTCCTTTCTTCCAATGTGTCAGCGGGTTCAAACTCTTTTTCACTCGATTGAGTCTTTTTACCTCTCGATCGAGGCCTTTCCGGTGACTTTTCACTCGATCGAGCACTTCCATCCTCTCGATCGAGTTCCTCTATATCCACAGTGTTCGGTCGAGGCACAGTTCCACTCGATCGAACGGTTTCTTCAGAATTTTCACTCGATCGAGTGGTTTCAACCTCTCGATCAGTTCCTTAAATATCCAGTTTACTCGATCGACCACCAGGACCATTCGATCGAGCATTTTCTTCAACATTTCTACTCGGTCGACCACCAGAAATCAGTCGATTGAGTATTTTCTTCGTGCTAGGCATATTTTCATCATTAGACGCATGTTCATCATCAATAATAGCACTTCTCGGGTCTGATATGTCCTCAATAGTTGACGATTTTTGTCCTTCATAAGAACGACCACTTCGCAGGTTAATCAAATTTATCGTCTCGTGCGGATTTTTCTCAGATTGAGACGGCAGATGACCCGGTTTCCTCGTGTATTGGCTTGCGGCCAACTGAGCAACTTGAGTTTCAAGTGACTTGATCGAAGCTTCTTTTTGTTGGTCACTCATTTGCAGCTGCTTAGTCAATGATAGAATCATTGTCTTTAACTCAGTTAACTCACTTACCCCACTAGAAGTTGAAGCTCCTTGATGCGGTGGAGGGAAAGAAGGAGGCTTTTGAAAGCCTTGTTGAGCTTTATGAGGAGGGACATAGGGTTGTTGCTGCTGCGGTGGAGGAGTAGGATTAAGAACATTTTGACTAGTCCACCTCAAATTGGGATGGACTGCCCCTTGGTTATTGCAATAAGAACCTCCTCCTTGCCTATATTGCTGAAAGGCAAGGACTTGTTCCTTCTCTGTCAGACAGTCAACAGCATTGTGACCGTCATTGCTCCCACATCTCTCACAAGTGACAGTTTCCTGTCTAGTCAACAAATGAACCGTCTGTTGATCACCAGCTTGCTGCAACTCCAATCTATCAAAACGAGCATTCATGGCTTCCAGTTGAGCCACAACAGCATTGTCGACCGAATGCACCGTCCGAATACCGTCCCTCTGGTTCCCATACTCAGCACAATGGGTCGTCATCTCCTCAATAATACCCCATCCCTTATCATCATCAATGTTCTTTTGGAATCTCCCATTAGATGAGGCATCAAGTATAGCACGGTGGTCATCATACAACCCATTATAGAATTGGTTGCATAAAAACCACTGATCAAATCCATGGTGAGGAAGAGACCTCATCAACTTCTTGAACCGACACCAAGCCTCATAAAAATTCTCATCAGGTGCCTGTTTGAAACTCGTAATCTTTCCTCTCAGCTGATTAGTACGTTGGGGAGGAAAGTACCTTTTATAGAAGGCAAGAGCAAGAGTTTCCCAATTGGTAATACCAGCTGCAGTGCGATCAAGATCGGTGAGCCACTCCCTAGCTCCATCAGTCAATAAAAACGGAAACAGGACTTCCTTTATCTTGTCTTGGGTCACTCCCTTAGTGGCGGGAATGGTAGAGTAGTAGTTAGTAAAGACCTCCATATGCTTTCGCGGATCTTCACCCGCCACACCTCGATAAAGATTTCTTTCGACCAAATTTATATAAGACGGACGGATATCGAAAGTGTTACCGTCCTCAGTTGCGAGCTTGAAACCCTTAGGAATCGAGGCAGCTGTGGGCTCTGAGTGACTTGCTATGTTAGGAATCTTTACTGGCTTGATAGCAGAAATGAGATTGTCTTCTTCACAAGACGGGTCTTCTGCGAAAAGAAAGTGTTGTAGTTCGGGTACGAAAGTACTCAAGTCTTCCTTTCGAGTCTTTCTTTGCAGACGGAGTCTATACCGAAAAGATCTCTCTGCCTCAGGATCAGCTGGGACTAATTCCGACCTGTTTGACCTGGGCATACACAACACTGAAAGAAATAGGTGAGAACTGTCTCAAGGAATGAAAATTCCCTAAGACGGATAAAAAATAAACGAAACAAAAGGCAGATAGGGCTATTGCCTCCCCGGCAACGGCGCCAAAATTTGATACTGTCGTTTGTGTACCAAAAATAAACCTAAATATACTAACGGAAGCTAGTGATAAGTAGGGTCGATTCGCCACAGGGAGGCAAGATATATGTCTAAAGGTCCGTCTATTTAAGTCACAATATGGGGGTTTTTAATTTGGTTTCTAAACTACTAAAAATTTAAGGAAAAGAGAAATGAAATGAGAGCAATAAAAATGAGAAAATACGATAAGAGTGATCAAATAAGAGAGGGTATGCCAGGATTTCGGTTAACCATGGTAGTCTATCGACTTAGTTGCAAATATCCTAGACAATCTACTGTGAGAAGGATAAGGGAAAGGTCCTTCCGGTCCACTTTCTATCCTAGATTTCCACTAACTTAACTTCCGTCCTCATTAGGGTAGTCTACTGTTCATAGCAGGTCTATTTATTCCAATCTTCTGATCCAGGAGTAAAGTTAACCAGATTAATGTAATTTAGAAGCGTGCACTCAACTAAATTGATGTTACAATTAAATTGCTATGGGGACAGATTCACACATGTATATTATCTAGCCTATTCGCTACATCGTCACAATTCTACCATGGATCCCCTAATCCTAACATAAAAGGAATTAGCTACTCATGTTATTAAGGGTGTCAACAATAATAATAATAAGTATACTAATGAAAGACATAATGAAATAATAACAAACAAGCTTAAATAAAGCTAGGGTAAAAGTTATAAAGGGACAACAAGAATTAAAGCAAACAAGTATTAAGATTAAGAAGAGTAGAAGAATGATTACAATCGATACGAATCCGGCGTAGAGAATAATCCAAAAGCAAAGGAAAAGGTTGAGAGATTAAGCAGTAAAGTAATTAAGAGATTCAGAAGTTTTAAGCAGTAGAAAGTATGTGAAAGATCATTAATGACCTAATTACGACTTCCTTATATAGGGAAGCATAATACTTAACAAAATAAAACATCACGGGCTTAGTAAACCCGCATAAGCTAATAAACCTCTCGATCGAGTGGATTCAGACCACTCGATCGAGGTCTTCTCCAGCATTTCCTCTCGATCGAGCAGATAAAGCTCTCGATCGAGCAACTCTCATAATCGCCAATTCGATCGAGCAGATAGAATCACTCGATCGAAGCCTTGTGTCAGCCAAACCACTTGATCGACCAACAAATCTTCTTGATCGAGTGCTTTTCCTCCAAATCAGCCTCTAACTCGTCATTGACAGCTCCCTTGACCTTGCTTCACGCACTCCAATGTACATCTCTTGCTCCAATATTCCCGTCTCCTCATAATGCATGCTAAATAGGACGAAAAGGGCGCGGTTTCACCACTTTCAGGTTCATTTCTGCAAATTAGACAAAACAAACCAAAGTAGCCAATTCGGGGCATTTTGCAATACATAACGATACATATAGGCATAGAAATGCGTGCAATAGAAGACTATAAAGACTATATAAATTGCACATATCATGCGACTTCAGAAGGCATTATAATCAAGGATTCGGATAATAAGGAGTAAGTGAAGTACGTCACGAGCGTAAAATCAAAGCTTATGTATAGTTGTCATACATTTTTGGGAAATTTGTCAACCTTTAAGATGGAAAGTTTTAGATTAAATCATTTTATAGCAATTCCCCAATAAATTATAGTCTTACAATACCATTAAACCATGTTTAAGATGAAATCAATAATTTTTCATATTCCTCACTTGGTTCGAAAATTTTGGGCAAAGTCGATGAATTATTTGTTTTTAAGACAACGTACCACACTACTAGTGAAGATAGTAGTTTTATAAGAGAAACAAGTCAAGTTTTATGCATGGAAAATCAAAATTTGGGCATGAACACCCTATATTCGAAAATTTAAGATGAAATTTCCACATACAAGAATAGATCCAACATTAACAACAAAGGTTAAGCCCTTGTTGTTAAATTAAACCCAACAACAAGCACCAAAATCAATTTATAAGCTTGAGAACACCATTTAATGTTCCACCATTTATGTGGCAAAATTGACATAAATATTTGATACTTAGCAACAACAATGGTGTAGAAGGCTATTTACTACTATGAATTAAGCAAAAACATGTAAATAATTGACAAATTTTGGACAAATTAATGTAGATCTAAGCAAATTAAAATGGAGAAACAAGAGGAAAGTTGGTCTACTTACATTACATTGCTAATTAAGAAGAGATTTGAGACGGAAAAAGGAGTAGAAAGCTTAACCCAAGTAGCAAATTACAAAAATGAAGTTTTGGAATTAATTTTGGAGGAATTTTGATGTTTAAATTGTGAGGTGAAAAGGAGATAAGAAAAAGATAAGAAATGAGAGGAAAGGGATTAACCCGTGTAAAAATCTCAGCTATATCACCCACTCGGTCGAGTGGCATTCCACTCGGTCGAGTGGCCGAGTTGACTCGATCGAGTGCCCCATTTTCCAGAATGTTTCCAGTTTCTGGAAACTTGTCCACTCGGTCGAATGCACTGTACTCGGCCGAGTGTGAACTCGTACTCGGTCGAGTGATTGCTTACGGCTTGAAATTTTGAGTCGAATTAAAACGGTGAAGCCCCTGCAACACAAAGAGAAGGTTCGCGAGTCCACCGGCTGTCGGTGACTCACCCGAGTTAGTTCATACGTCATCTTACTTACCATTTTTGATACGCTACCGTAGCATTAGTAGCTACTCTACCAACATCCATTACTAATCATACGCTATTGATAACAATAGTAGGCATTTAATTAACGCGCGGTGGAAATTCAAAGAGCGAAATCATTATCCGTATGCCAACACATGTTAGCCATTCTCAAACATGTTACTCACATCAATCTAAGCATTCAACTTTCATACACATTCACACATCATTGGAAACAATTATATCATACAAGAAACTTGATATTAACCACATTCGCATCCAACCATACAATATTCCACATAGCGTTTACCCATACTCACAACCACCCACGTAGTGACCAGCCGAGACAATAGGCACTAGTTTTGATATGAGGGCGCCTACTCATCCAAAATCGATCTCATATTATACTCATGTCGGGTTGATTTTATTAGACACACGGAGGTTCATTTGGTTCATTAGTTTAAGTTCCAAACTCGTCGCTCTGATACCACATGATAACACCCCCTTCTTACCCGGCCAAGGTAGTTGGGAGATGTTACCATCTCGGTTTCTCGAGGCAGTGCAATCGGAATTACAATTAAAAACTTTTTATATAAATAACAAGTTTAGTGATTACAAACCATAAACTAATAAAAGAAAGAAAGTACAACTCATGACAACTATACTCTTCTAGCCAACTATACTCGACTCGGATGTCATCAAGGCTCATCCCGTTTCCCACGTGTTATCAAAGATAACCTGTACTTAACCTGCTCCCCATATGATCGAAAATATCATATGGATCGACATAGGCTACCCCGGAAATGGTGACATTTTACACACACACACGTCACTTTCAATAAATAAACATAAGACACGACATGATAAATAATATGAAACATACCAATGATATGAATGAGACACGATTATACAATCACCACGCCGGTATCGGGACACGTCCAAACGTACCCACAACCACATCGGTATCAGGACACACATAGACGTACCTATAACCACCGGTGCCAGGGACACGCCCAGGACACCACACCTCACACAAAGTTACCGGGACACACACAGATGTACTGGGTCCGGAAGCCAACCGGATCCCCTGCCATACGTCGTGCCTCAACTACACGAGTTCGTCCGTAACTCAAGTCATTAATGTGCACATCCCTCTTAGAGTGGGAAGTTCTAAGAGGCGACCCAAGCGGAAGACAGTCTCCCAACCGCCTTCCATCTCCTCAACAATAACCGATAATCACAAGCCGGCATATCCTCCAATACACATGACAAACATAAAAATGCAAGATACCACTTTATATGTCAAATACTGACTCCTCGAGTCATCACAATCTAATATAATGTTATAATGCATTAGCTACACATATGAGACTCACCCAAATCCTTAATTACCAACAAACATTAATTACTCATTATCATGTTACCATGGATTCTCAACAACAACATGAGACTACCAATGACTAACCTCAACAATCATGTTATAATGAAATGACAACATGCTAATGACACATGTAACCATCCAAACTTATTGAAACCGAGTAGGACTAACCTTCCTTTAAGCATAATCCATAAGCTAGTTGAAATCACCAAGTATCCATCTCATAAAATTGTCTCATCCTACATAAATCACATAATAACTATCACAAATCACCCTATGCTATAATACAACACAAAACCCCTTATTATTACCCATTAATTACCCATATATTAAAATTAATTATTAATTAATCAACCCAATTAAAACCCAATTCCACTGCTCATAATGAATAACATAGGGTTTTGGAATGTCAGGGGTTTGAATAATGTAAATAAACAAAAACATGTAAAGTGGTTCATTCATAATAAATTGTCAGTTTATTTGGCTTGTTAGAGACCAAAATAAATAGTAATAATGTGAGTAATATTTCTATTAATATGCCTGAAGGATGGAGTGTGACTACAAATTGCAATTATCATAAAGGAGGTAGGGTATGGATATTGTGGCAGCCAAATATTTTTGATGTACTAGTTCTTCAGTATGATCCCAGCTTATCCATACTAAGGTCACAATAAGAGCAACTCAGAAAACCTTTTATTTAACCATGATTTATGCCTTTAATGATGGGAGTGAAAGGAAGGATCTTTTGAATAAATTAGCTATTCTTACCCAACAATGCTTGGGTCCTTGGGCCTTGGCAGGGGATTTCAATACAGTCATTAACTCTGATAAAAGGTTGGGTGGTAATACAAAGCAAGAGGATATGGATTATTTTATTAGCTGTCTTACAGTCTGTGGTATGACTGATATACCAGCAGCAGGTGCTTTTTATATGTGGAATAATAAGCAGGAGCCTTCTCAAAGGAGATATAGCAGACTGGATAGGTTCCTGGTTAATACAGAATGGCTTGATTCATTCCCTGAAATGGCAGCACATTTTCATCCTGAAGGATTAATGGATCATACCTCATGCATTGTTAGCAATACTAATTTTGGAGGAGCCAGTAAAGCTAGCTTTAAGTATTTCAATATGTGGAGTACAGCACCTTCTTTTCTTGACAGGATTAAAAGTGAATGCAGCAAGAAGAATAATGGCACCAAGATGTTCTGTGTAATTAAGAAACTCAAGAGTTTTAAAAGTGTATTGAAGCCCCTTAATAGGGAATGTTTTTCTGATATTGAGAATAAGGCTAGTAGTGCTCTTCAGCTGCTGGGAAGAATTTAGGAACAGCTCAGTATTAATCCCAGTGATAATGAACTTATTGCAAAAGAAATTGAGGCCATTAAAGCTGCTAAGGAGCTGACTAAAGCCAGGGATAGTTTCTTAAGCCAAAAAGCTAAAGTACAGTGGCTGGAGGAAGGAGATAGTAATACAGCATACTTTCATGGAGCTATCAAAAAGAGATGTATCAGAAACAAGGTCATTCAAATTGAGGATCAATATGGTAATGTTTGTAAAGATAGTCACAGCATCCAATCTGCTTTTCTGAATTACTACCAGTCCTTGCTTGGTAGTAGGAAAGCCATATTAGCAGTAAGGAGTGATGTGCTAGAGCAGGGACCCTCCTGTACCAGTGAGCATGCTGCAATCTTAGATAAACAGGTGACTAATGAAGGGATTAAGCAAGTAGTGTTTGCTATTCCCAATGATAAGGCCCCTGGCCCAGATGGGTATACTAGTAGCTTCTTCAAGGATTCTTGGGAGATTGTTGGGAAGGAGATATGTGATGCTGTCAGGGATTTCTTTGTGACAGGAAACTTGCTTACTCAAATTAATGCTACAAATGTCACTCTAATTCCAAAAATTGAAAGACCTACATCTGTCAAACACTTCATGTTGGAATAAGTGTCCTCCGACAATAATGCGATCACAACTGTTGATCATGATGATCACATGTTTAAATCACATTTTAAGAATACATGTGGGATGTAATATTTTACAGTCAACTGGTCCACACATATCGGTAATGATTGGCTGACTAGAGTTTGACATTACTGTCGTGCGACGGTGGTGATCAGTTGATCCCCTTACGTCATACCTATAGGGAAATACTCTTAATCGATTATTTAATTAATCGTATGCCGATACGAGTTAATTAAATTGCTTAAAATTGACGGGTAATTTTGTGAGTAAAGTTAACGTGTCTTATTGTAATTTGATTAAATGAGATACGGTCTAAGTAATCGAATTGTTTTATTACTTAGATAAAATTATTGTTTACGAAACAATTGAAATTGAAATTGGATGAATAATTTATGATAAATACAAGACGTTGTAATTTATAATTTGATAAACCGTTTTGGTACAAGTAATTACGAATTAGTAGTCGATTTTGTATATGACATATTTTATGAGTATGTTGATTTTTAATATGTTAAAAATACATTACAATTTCATATGTCAAGTAACATGTCACATATGTTACAATTGACAAATGACAAAAATAAAATGGACCTCCTATTTTATATATGTGCCGAAAATGGAAGGGGATTATGGTTGATATTGTGTTAATTATTTTTAAGTGGAAAACACAATAATTACCTATAGTCTTAGCCTTGCATACCTATTATTTCTTGGGTAGAAAAACTAGCTCATGCATTGGGCACACTCCTCCCCTCCAACCGGTTTTGCATGAGAAAAAGGCAAGGGTTTTTCCTCTCCATTATTCATTCATCTTTTATAATATAATTTCTAGTGTAAGAAATTACTAATCTCTCTACATCTTATGAAACTTTTAGAGAAATAAAAACCTCACAAAAGCTCCTCTCTTGACCGAAATATTCAAGGGAAAATACAAATTGTTTTTGTCTCAAATTTTAAGCAAGACTTATATTATTACTAGTTCATAATTATATAAGTTATTAAGGGATTTCCTTGGGTATATACTTTTGGGAGAGGTTCTAATTTGAACCTTGTTTATCCATTGTTGGAAAGCTCAAGAACTAACAAATAGGTGAATTTGTTGGTGCCCTTTAATCCGAAATCACATAGTAAGATTGATGATTTCTTCTCTTATCTTGTTATTTAGTTTGCATGCATAAGATCTAGTTTTAATTTTATTACTAAATTAAAATGTCACATATATGAATATGTTAAGTAATGGAATTAGTGAATCCTAACAAGCGGTATCATGAGCCTTAGGTTGTTTGCATGCAAATCGGTTTATAGTTTTTCCGAGTTATAAGATTAACATACTAAACTAATTAATTTGGATTTATGAAGATAAACCTAATAATAAATTTGCATGTTAAAAGTTTCTGGTCCTAAGTGAATTTTAGGACATTTTGGTTTATTTATGGATTTTATTGTTCATTTTATATAATATTGGCATTAAAATGTGATTTTTATGATAAAAATGTCATTTTTGGACGAAAATTAGCTAAACTTCGAATTTTTTAGTGGTTTTTGGATATGTTTTCACATATATTATCTACTGGTGGCCTGTAAATTTTCATGATAAAATGAGTTGTTTTGCTCGAAATATGGATTTTTCAAGTTAAAATCGTATTTAAATGGGTAAATAGGTTAATATGAGTTATATTTCGAATCTGGTCATGAAAATTTAGTATGTTGTCACATGCAATTTTACAAGATGTGTGTAAAATATTTGGCTATAATAAAGTCTTTATGCATGATTTATGAATTTTTGATGAAAAATCACATAAATAGTGACTATAATTGGTAATAATGCTAAAACATACTTCATGACTAAAGAAAAAACGTCACATATTGCATTTTATCATATATTTCAGATCTAAAAGTGAAAAGTTGATGAAAATAATATTTCTCATGTTTTTATGGTCATAATTGTTAAAACCGATAAACCGCAACATTGTTTTTCTCGATAAATTTTCGAAATTTTTAACCTAAGTTTTGAATATTATGAGTGTCATGGTATTTTTCCAGAATGTTCATGAGTTTAAATTTCAAATTTCGAAATTATTTGAAATTTTTATAATTTAATTTGAAGTTTATAGCATAATTTTGTATTTTAGGTCCATTTATGAACAATATTAAGAAATCAAGGTTAATTATTGTCAAAATGTTATTGGAGACTACATTTGAGTCCTAAGATGGTTAGGGTAATTAACTTGTACAAAAATATGAATTTATGTAATTATTGTGATTTTAACAAGTTATAATCACGCAAATCCATGAAAACCGATAAATATACGATATTGGCTCTTTAAAGACGATTTAGCATAAAATATAGCATGTTCATATATATTATAATGCTGCATTTTATTAATGATTGTCATATTTTAATTTTATGTAAATTTTGAATTATGTAATTTTACTTAGTATGGCCTTAGTTTTAATTGGTATTACCCGAAATGTATGGGAATATCGATTCGGTTGTAATTTTTGCGATCTCGTATCACCGTTTTGTAATTTATAGATTTATTTTATTTTTATTACAAATGTATAATAGGAAGTTATGTAATTCATTTTGTAATTTATTTATTCTGGAGTACCTTGAAGACGGTGCCACTCGAGAAGGCGATCCATCAAAGAAAGTGTTGCCTTGAAATGCGTGCCAAGACCGAAGTTCAAGGGACCAAAGGAGTTGGTTTCCGAATTTGTAATAGTTTATTAGATTTACTATTTTAGGAAGGCCATACTAGGATTTTATTTATACTTTGCATTTTATTTATATGTTGCATGCATCGCTAAATCGCCATAACTAAAACATGCATTATCATTAAATCGAGTTGATCGACCGTGTCAATTACAATTATCGTAGTTCACCGCTTTAGTTCACTTAAAACGTGATAGATAATAAATTGACATGACCTCTCGCTTAAATAAACAATTGAGACTTAGCCTTGCCAAAAAGTAGAAACCATGAAAACCTATTTCGTGAAGGAGTGCACTCGGCCTTACCGGGGTACAAGCCTTGCTACGTAGGGGAAGTGGGTGATAAATGTCTACCCACCGAATTTATAAAGAGAAGGGTTGTATTCGGCTTTACCGATGCCCAAGTTGATGTAAATTTGGATCATGGACACATTTATTCGAAATTTGGGTTGAACTCAACGAAAGTATTCTCGGCGGTTGCCGGATGTGTTTCGGGCTAAAGATAAATATTAATGTAATTTTATCGACCAAGATTTCTAAAAGTAGAATCGATTAAAGAGTTAATCCACCGAGTTATATTGATGAGAGTTGTATTCGGCTTCACCGATGCCCAAGTTAATATGAATTTGGATCTTGGAATCATTTATCATAGTTGGGTAGAGGTCACTATCTAAATGCTTTACTTCTTATTTACAAGTATTAATAAAACGATAAATGTTAAGTTTTCCACTATTCCGTTATCATATTGTTCTATTTCTTTACCACAATTCATATACGATATCATTTCGTTTTTTGATTCAAATCTCCATTAAAACATCGTAACTAAAGACAAAATTTAAATTTTCTTCTAAAAAACCTCGTATTATCCATTGTAAGGATCTCTTGTGAAGAGTATACATAAAAGTTATTAGTGATCAAAAGGGTTTTTGATTCTTGACTAACATATCTACTTACAATGAATTGTTTCTCATATGCTTAATTGCGGTAAGTACTTTGAAACGTTACATCATTTTGGTAACTAGATTTGTTGGAAATCAAAATTGACCAAAATACCGCAACCACTTCAATGAAAGTTTTAAGACTAAACAAACAAATGAAGAGCAGTCTTCATGAATTTCAATTTTGCTTCTCTTAGCAAAGACTCATTGAAATGAGTGGGAGCATTCTCTTAAACCGTTAAGAAAAGGGTGAGGTTTAAAGAAGTAAAATTAGAATGGAATTTGATACAAGGTAATGTTAAAAGTAAAGTTATTGAGAATAACGATACTAAACCTATCAATCCCGATCGATAAAGTTTCCATTGTCTTAATTGTTGGACACCAGAAAGGAAACTACCCCAAATTATTGAAGAATCAGCAAGTTAGTTGTAGGACATCTAATGGGACATTCTTCTTTAAATATTTATTTGATTAACATAAATTTTGCTAGTACTACTTCGTCAATATTAGAAACCAGTGGAGGTTTTCATCATTGTATTCGATACATAAGATGATTATAATATGACGACTAGCATCAAATAATGTCGAGAGATAGAGTCATTATGTAATAAATCTAGTTTAGGGTTTATAGTTGTACTTAATTATGACTATTAAGTGTTGGAATATGTGTCCTCCGACAATAATGCGATCACAACTGTCGATCATGATGATCACATGTTTAAGTCTCATTTTAAGAATACATGTGTGAAGTAATATTTTACTGTCAACTGGTGCACACATATCGGTAATGATTGGCTGACAAGAGTTTGACATTACTGTCGTGCGATGGTGGTGATCAGTTGATCCCCTTAGGTCATAACTAAAGGGTAACACTCTAAATTGATTATTTAATTGATCGTATGACGATACGGGTTAATTAAATTACTTAATATTGACGGACGATTTTGGAAGTAATATTTACGTATCTCATTGTAATTTGATTAAATAAGATACGGTCTAAGTAATCGAATTGTTTTATTACTTAGATGAAATTATTGTTTACGGAAACAATTAAAAAGGAATGAATTGATTATTATAAATACAGAATGTTGTAATTTATGACCCGGGAACCCATTACGGTACAAGTAATTATGAATTACTAGGTTAACTTTATAAGTGACATATTTTATTAATATGTTGATTTTTAATTGTTAAAAATACATTTTATATTCATAATGTCATGGAACATGTTACATGTGACAAATTGACAAAATAATGTGTAAAATAGACTTTCCATTTTACACAATATGTGCCGAAAATAAGGAGGGAGTATTAGGCTTATTTGTGTTAATTATGTTTAAGTGGATGGCATAATAATAAGACCTAATACATAGCCTTACATGCCTATAATTCTTGGGAAGAATTGAAGCTCATGCATTGGCCATAACCACCCCCCCCCCCCCTACCCGGTTTTCCTAGTGCAAGGCCAAGGGTCTTTTGCTCTTTATTTTTCCTAATATACACTACATGCAAAAACTAGTGTATTTTTCATTCTTACACATCTAAAAATATAGAGTTTTTAGAGAGAATATTACTCCTTCTTCTCCCTTCTCTTAACCGGAAAACAAGAGACCAAATTCAATATTTTGGGTCAATTTTAATTAGATTAATATTGTTCTAGTATTAATAATATTAATCTTTTAAGAGGTTACTTTGGGTATTCATCTTTGGGAGATATTCTATCCTTGAATCTTTGTTCATCCATATTATGAGAGCTCAAGAACAAGTAAGAATACTTGTGCCCTTTGATCCGAAATTTTATTGTAAGGAAAACGATTTCTTCTCTATATTTATTTATGTTTGCATGCATAAGATCTAAATTAATTTTATGACTAAATTAAATTGAAACATATATGAATATGTTGAGTATAATGAGATATAGATTTCTAACAAGCGTTATCATGAGCCTTAGGTTGTTTGCATGCAAATCGGTTATAGTTTTTCCGAGTTATACGATTAACAAATAAAACTTACAAATTTGTGTTTATTATGATATATCACGAAATCAATTATGCATGTTAAAGTTTCTGGTCCTAAAATGTATTTAGGATATTTTGGTTAATTTATGGATTTTTATTGTTCATTTTACATAATAATGGCATTAAAATGTGATTTTATGATAAAAAATGTCATTTTTGGACTAAAATTAGCTAAACTTCGATTTTTCCAGTGGTTTTTGGATATGTTTTAACATATATTATCTTTTGATGACCTGTAAATTTTCATAATTTTATGAGTTCTTATGCTCGAAATATGGATTTTTCAAGATAAAATTGAATTTAAATGGAAAAATAGGTTAATATGAGTTATATTTCGAATCTGGTCATAGAAATTTAGTATGTTGTCACATGAAATTTTAAAAGATGTGTGTAAAATAATTGGCTATAATGAAGTCTTTATGCATGATTTATGAATTTTTGATGAAAAATCACATAAATAGTGACTTTAATTAGTAAAAATTGCTAAAACATACTTCATGACTAAGGAAAAACGTCACATGTTGCATTTTATCACCAATTTCATATCTAAAAGTGAAAAGTAAATAAAAATAATTTTTCTCATATTTTTATGGTTATTATTGATAAATCCGATAAACCGCAACATTGTTTTTCCTCGATAATTTTCGAAATTTTTAACCTACGTTTTTGAAAATTATGAGTGTCATGGTATTTTTCCAGAATGTTCATGAGTTTAAATTTCAAATTTTGAATTTATTTGAAATTTTTATGATTTATTTGAAGTTTATGGCATTATATTGTAATTTTAAGTCCTTTTATGAACAATATTAAGAAATATAAGTTAATTATTGTCAATATGTTAGTTAAGACTAATTTTGAGTCCTAAGATGGTTAGGGTAATTAACTAGTACATAAATATGACTTTATGTAATTATTGTGTTTTTTAAAGGGTTAAATCACGCAAATCCGTAAAAATTGATTAATATACGATATTGGCTCCTTAAAGGCGATTTAGCATAAAATTGGGCATATTCATACATATTATAATGCTGCATTTTATTTATAATTGTCATAATTTTATTTTATGTAATTTTTGAATTATGTAATTTTACTTAGTATGGCCTTAGTTTTTAATTGATATTACCCGAAATGTATGGGAATATCGATTCGGTTGTAATTTATTGTGATCTCGTATCACCGTTTTGTAATTTAATAGATTTATTTTATTTTAATTACAAATGTATAATAGGAAATTATGTAATTTGTTATGTAATTTATTTATTCCGGAGTTCCTTGAAGACGGTGCCACTCAAGAAGGCGATCCATTAAGGACGTGTTACCTAGAAATGCGTGCCAAAACCGAAGTTCAAGGGACCAATGGAGTTGGTTTTCGAATTTGTAATAGTTTATTAGATTTACTATTTTAGGAAGGCCATACTAAGATTTTTTTATGTTTTGCATTTTTATATATGTTGCATGCATCGCTAAATCGCCACAACTAAAACATGCATTATCATTTTAAATCGAGTTTATCGACCGTGTCAATTAAAATTATCGTAGTTCACCGCTTTAGTTCACTTAAAACGTGATAGATAATGAATTGACATGACTTCTCGCTAAAAATAAACAATTGAGACTTAGCCTTACCAAAAAGTAGAAACCATGAAAGCCTATTTCGTGAGGGAGTGCACTCGGCCACACCGGGGTACAAACCTTGTTACGTAGGGGAAGTGGGTGATAAATGTTTATCCACCGAATTTATGTTAATGAAGGGTATTTCCGTACACGGTGCCCTAAGTTGATATGAGTTTGGATCATGGACACATTTATTCGAAATTTAGGTTGAACTCAACGAAAGTATTCACGACGATTTCCGGATGTGTTTCGGGCTAGAGATAAATAGTAATGTCATTTTATCGACCAAGAGTTCTAAAAGTAGAATCTATTAAAAGGTTAATCCACCAAGTTATGTTAATAAAGGGTATTTCGGCACACCGTGCCCTAAGTTGATATGAATTTGGGTCTTGGAATCATTTATCAAGTTGGGTAGAGGTCACTAGATAAATGCAATAAAACTTGTTTAAATAAATTTTTACGAGTGTTATTATTTTTGAAAACGACATATGTTTTATTCCTTCTATTTTGTTTTGTAGACCTCTTTTATTTCTCATAACATATGGCCGCTCCAAACACCAACGCCACACCTCTCACTAATGCTTCATGGCTCCGATCCTTCATGGATCGTTGTAAACTTGAAAAGAATGGGTCAAATTTCTCCGATTGGGATGACCAACTCAAATTAGCCGCCCAAGGTGACGACAAGCTTCGTTATCTCACCGAGGCCTCTCCACCCGAACCTAATGCTAGGTCGAGTGCCACCACTAGGGAAGTATATGAGGCTTACCACAAGGAGTCCGCCGCAATGAAAAATGTGTTGATTTTTGCGATGGAGGCGGATCTCCAAAGGAGAGCCTTTAAAATGGGCACCGCTAATGAAATCTACTCCAAGCTTGTGACAATGTTTTCACAAACTCCGAGGATCGTCCAATATGAGGCGGTCGCGGCATTCTTTGATCTCGACTTTAAGGAGGGCCAAAAGGTTAGCCCTCACGTGATCAAATTGATGGAGCTACTCGAGACTTTGAAGATTCAAAAAGTTGAAATCCTCAAAGAGCTCATTGTAGATAGGATTCTACACTCCTTATCCAAAGTCAAAGCGTATGTTCAATTCCGGGTGAATTTTAACATGCAAGACACGGACGTGTCTCTTGAAGAGTTGCACAAGTTACTTGTGCAAGCCGAAAGAGACATGGGGTTAAATGTTAACCCACCTAAGGATGTGCTTAACATAAGCACCAAGAGCAAGGGAAAGTTCAAAAAGAATGGGAAGAAGGGTAAGAAGCAAGCTCCCACTTTCACCAAGGCTAAGACTTTTGAAGCTAGAACTTCCAAGACCAAGAAGGGTCCTCTTGACAAATGCCATTATTGTAATGGTGTTGGACATTGGAAGAGGAATTGTTCCAAGTATCTTGGTGACATCAAAGCTGGAAAGATCACTCCAGTAGGTAAATGACTATCCTTTCTTTTATGTTTCTAATTCAACTATGGTATTGTGATACAAAGTTGTGATAATGTATCCCCTTTTTATTGTAAATAGGGCCTCAACCAAGCAAGGACAAGGGAAAAGAAAAGCAAGCTTGAGAAATCATGAAGGAGCTAGGAGTAGCTACCGATAAAGCTTGGCTTTTATTATTGTCTTTATTTTAATGTTATGGATTTTTAGAACTATTTTGATTTCCGTGTTCGACATGGAAATGGTTGATCCTTTCTAAACAATTGTTTTATTTTGGATTATGGTGGCTTGGTTTGCAACCCAAGTCACCCGGTTTTATCGTATTTTCTTTGTTCTAAAAATTCGTCTTTATATGCTTGCACATAGAAACATATGATCATCTACTTAAAGTGATCTAATAGATAACTATAATGATGGGATTCATTATATGTTCACAAGCTTAAGGCTTGTGTATGATCAATTATAAAGTGATGTTGAGTTGATGAACTCTCTTAAAGGAATGTCAATCACCAAGTACACTTATCAAATCTAAAACAATTAGTCAACCTATGAGATAGTCATCCTTATACTTCAAAAATCATTATTTGTGTCTCATAAGCTATCTTTGAATCTCTAGTGTATTTATTCTAAAGATAGAGTGGGAGAAAAATGAAGACACAAAGAACACAAAGCAAATTTGTATACTTGAGTAGATGAGATCTACGAAAGAAAGAATGATTTGTATACTTATATAGATAGTGTACACGAATAGATGAGATATATGGTCTCGAATAGATGAAATCTACATGACAAAAGAGACCAAGTGAAGTAATCAAAAGAATATGTTCTCAAGATAACTACACGAGGAGACCAAAAGAAAGTTTTTGGAAGAAGAATGACTAATGTAAAGTCTTAACAAGAGATTTGGCTAGTTTATGAACGACTTTTAACCAATAGTTTCAATATTGATATTTACTTAAGAGGCTAAATGAATCAAAGTTGCATCCTCGAAAGTAAATGAGATTTATGACTAAAAGTTGCAAAGAAAGATATGCCGATATCTACAAAAGCTAAATTAATTGTTAACCACGCTAGTGTCATTACTTAACCTCATTATGAAAATGAAATGGTTAAACCTCCTTCCGGAAAAGGGTATTTTGAGAAGGACGTATAGTAAATGAAATTCACATTTAAATAATGACATTGCTACGCATCATTATAAAATGAATGAGTTAGAGATTAAAAATCTCTTTCCATAAGTTTAAGATTGAAACCTTTTCTAAATAGGTATTTTGAAAAGATATGTTGGGAACATTTGGTTTTATTTTAATAACTTGGCAAAGCAAAATATATTTCAATTCTTGAAATGTTTTGATTGAGTAGTCAATTGCGAAACATGTGGAATTAAGTGGGAGTTTGAAATTATCATGTGAAGACATGGAATTTAGTGGGAGCAATCATCTTGTAAAAATTTATAACTCATTACTCATTGAGAATGACGAGCTAATACTAACTTTCACAAAGAAGTATTTGAGTTTTCAATTCTGGATGAATATGGACTATGATGAATCCAGACACATCATGAGATGTTGGATAAGTATTGAGATATACACATCGAATCAACGAGAAACGTAGGTTATTCATGTCAATGAAAATGGAATTGCCATTAGCAGTCATGGTCATTCATTGAACCTAAGAATGGTTGATCACATGATTATAAATTACTAATGTTTCCGCCATTAGAATAATCATGCACATGTCCAATAATGAATCATATGCATAAGAGCATGATGAATCATTGGCAAACCATAGAAGAATCGTCATGAATTCTCGAGGAGAACTAATGAGCGATTCCAGTGTTGGACAGAACACTCTGTTATGTGACAAGAGGTTGCACATATTGAAGTTCGAACACACGTAAGGATTTATGAAAATCCTAAGCTATTCAAGCTAAAAGGAGAAATAAGAAGTTTGGAAAGATACTTAGTTAAAGCAAGAAGTTACTCAAAACTAATATTTTCTAATATACTAGGACTTATGATAAGTGCTAGGCTAATCATCTTGACAATTGTTGCAAGACCCTACAAAACGTATATCTAGTGCATTGTGAGTTGGTAGAACACTTGACCAGTGCAAGTTATATCATCCACCACAAATTCGTTGGTTATGTGATAAACGACAAGAAAGTTCTTTCAAGATAAAGAACCTTAACCTAGGTTGGGAACCTATATGTGTACTTGGTAAGGTTCATGCTATGAGAGATAACATGAATATAGAGGAAAATGCAATACAAGAAGTTTGAACACATGGACACATGGTATGTTAAACTTCTATTGTAATCGACTAGTGTTTACACACTTACGATATACATCACAAGGTTGTAATATGGTATTGACTACCCGAATGTGATGTCGACATTCGTCGTTTGAGTTATTATTAACTCACCTTATACTTTGTTACATCAAAATGGGTTGTAGAGACAATTGAACCCCGTTAAAGTGAACACGGATTAGCATTGTATTCTCCCATAGTTACTTACATGAGGTGACGTCTCGAAGTGACTAGAGTATGATGCGATTGATGGCAAGTTCAAGTGTCATAGAGTCATGTGTGATGACTAGTCGATCACATAGGCAGACTGTTAGGAACACTTTGTCGGGCCTTATGACCTCTTATAGAGTTCTGGCAAATTTATATAGCCTGGTCGTGGCGAGAGCTACTATAGTATTCTAATGAGTCGATTCTTTTGATTAAAGACTGTTCGCCTAAGATGGCACAGTTTTAGATTAACTTTGATTTGTGTTACTACGACCTTCGTAAATGGGGTCAAATGGGCATATTTTGGGTTATGATGGCTGTGTCTAGTCGAAGGGAATGAGTGCGATAGGAATTGTCCACCCCTTGTCAGGGTTATAACAATATCTCAGGGCCACTCGAGGAGTAATGAACTGGAAATGCGTGGCCACGCTCGGAAGATATCTATGGTAGATAAATCCGGTCAATCAGTTGTTCTCCATATCGAGGAAACCACTCTCGATATGATCACTTGCAAGTACGACCTGAAAGACACCTTGCATTGAGTGGGAGATAGTAATAGGCCAAGAGAATTGGTGACACACACTTGTCGAGGACAAGTGGGAGATTGTTGGAATATGTGTCCTCCGACAATAATGCGATCACAACTGTCGATCATGATGATCACATGTTTAAGTCTCATGTTAAGAATACATGTGGGAAGTAATATTTTACTGTCAACTGGTCCACACATATCGGTAATGATTGGCTGACTAGAGTTTGACATTACTGTCGTGCAACGGTGGTGATCAGTTGATCCCCTTAGGACATACCTAAAGGGTAACACTCTTAATTGATTATTTAATTGATCGTATGATGATACGGGTTAATTAAATTACTTAAAATTGACGGACGATTTTGGAAGTAATATTTACGTATCTCATTGTAATTTGATTAAATAAGATATGGTCTAAGTAATCGAATTGTTTTATTACTTAGATGAAATTATTGTTTTCGGAAACAATTAAAAATGAATGAATTGATTATTATAAATACAGAATGTTGTAATTTATGATTCGGGAACCCATTACGGTACAAGTAATTATGAATTACCAGGTTAACTTTATAAGTGACATATTTTATTAATATGTTGATTTTTAATTGTTAAACATACATTTTATATTCATAATGTCATGGAACATGTTACATGTGACAAATTGACAAAATAATGTGTAAAATAGACTTTCCATTTTACACAATATGTGCCGAAAATAAGGAGGGAGTATTAGGTTATTTGTGTTAATTATGTTTAAGTGGATGGCATAATCATAAGACCTAATACATAGCCTTACATGCCTATAATTCTTGGGAAGAATTGAAGCTCATGCATTGGCCATAACCACCCCCCCCCCTACCCGGTTTTTCTAGTGCAAGGCCAAGAGTCTTTTGCTCTTTATTTTTCCTAATATACACTACATGCAAAAACTAGTGTATTTTTCATTCTTACACATCTAAAAATATAGAGTTTTTAGAGAGAATATTACTCCTTCTTCTCCCTTCTCTTAACCGAAAAACAAGAGACCAAATTCAATATTTTGGGTCAATTTGATTTAGATTAATATTGTTCTAGTATTAATAATATTAATCTTTTAAGGGGTTACTTGGGGTATTCATCTTTGGGAGAGATTCTACCCTTGAATCTTTGTTCATCCATTAGGAGAGCTCAAGAACAAGTAAGAAGGAGATCTTACTTGTGCCCTTTGATCCGAAATTTTATTGTAAGGAAAACGATTTCTTCTCTATATTTATTTATGTTTGCATGCATAAGATCTAAATTAATTTTATGACTAAATTAAATTGAAACATATTTGAATATGTTGAGTATAATGAGATATAGATTTCTAACATTAAGTGCATAAACTCTAAATAAGAATATAAACTTGTTAAGATACAAAAGAGGTTTCACTTTTGTGACCCTATATACCAGGATTTGATGTATGCTAGCCCATTATCAAGGTAATTATATTCTAAACCAAACTAGAATGACATATCATGTAGATGATGCAAGACTCAAATTGGTAACCCAAGATTAAACCTTCAATTCTGGAATGATGAACGCAAAGAGTTATCGAGTACTCTTGGAACCATTAGATTGATAATCTTATGGTATATGCGTATCTTGTATTCAAAGCAAGATGTCTCGTGCCTTTTGGTTGAAAAGGAGATCGAGGTTGTAAATCATTGATCCAAAATAGGTTGATCATTTTCTTTTACCAACGATTTAGGTTGACACTAATGTGTTCACTTAATAAGGTAAATAGAGAAATCTTTGAAGAAGTTCAAAGAGTTCCAGGAATCACGATTTAGTCGTGATGGGATTATCAAAGTGAAGACTTTGATATAAGCCAAAGGAAATATGATATAGTATCACAAATTAATCTCTCTTAGCACGCATTATGGGATAATGTGTGGTTGGATAAAGAAATCAAACGCTATTCGATATGGTTTGGACTTCAATCAAGTTACTTTGAGTTACTTGATCCTTTTGGGGATTTTATCATTTTGTCTAAATTATTTTTCCACTAAATATAAAACGAATCATATGAGATATGAAATGGTAGAGTACCATGCTTGTAAGTTTTCACAAGAAAGAAATGCTCATTTTCCCTTACTATAATCACGAGTACAACGAGTTTGTGGCTAGTGAAGCTGTCTTTCTAGAATACAAGTTTATTTCTAGAAGACAGAGTGGGAGAAAATATTCAAGAGCCACAAAAGAGTTGTGTCAAAAATTGTATGTCGCAAGAAACTGTTTTTTCTTGGCTACATGACGTTGTTTCTTCGAAACCTAGAAGTTTAAACTCATCACTTGTTGAAGATGATGAATTCGTGTTACTTTTAAATCCTAGGTTGAACTCATCACTTGTTGAAGATGATGAATTCGTGTTACTTTTAGAAAGTAAAGAGTTTGCAACTTACAAAGAAATTGTTTGATTCAAGTTACTTCTAGAAAGTAATGAATATATGACTTACATGAGAGTGTTTAAGTCACAACTCAATACAAGTCTTAGAGCCATGAAAATCCGAAATAAATTCCAAGTGAATTGTTAGATATCAAAGCTTGATTGGTGGCAAAGGGTTTTGCACTAGTTGAAATGCTTAAGTCTATTTGGATCTTCTTATGGATTGTGTTTCATTTTGATGATATACATATAGCAAGTGAATCTAAAACCCACTTCTTCAATTAGAAGGAATGTATTCAATACATGTCTTGAGTTTTGTAGATTCTTGCAATCCTAAGATAATGTGAAACTTAAGAGAGGGTCTTAAGTAGGACATAAATGAGTTGGAATCAATGTTTTCATCATGTTATAAAACTTTTCTCGATAAGTCGAGAAGTTGTGTTTATACATGGAGTTTAGTGGGAGTTACGGAAATTTTAATTAGTCTAATATATGGATATCATATTGATCATTGGGAATGATTTAAGACTTGGAGTAATATAGTACTCCCTCTGGCTTTTATTTTTCTTCCCGTTTCTCTAATATATGTGAGGAGTATTATAACGAAATGGGAAGAAAACAGCAAGCCGGAGGGAGTACATCTTTAATATCTAGATTTATGTAGATAAATCCACATGATATTAATGTCAAATAAGGAGTCTTATGTTGATAAGATTCATGACTAGTTCAATCGAGTTGAACATATTTAATTGATTCCATTTGCTTCCGCTGCCGAATCAATTAAATAGGAAATGATGTATAACACTTCATATACCTTGAGTATGATGAATTGTTTCAAATCGAATTTAAGTAATAGTTACCAATTAAGCCATAAAGATTACCCTTAAGTGCTTGCAGAAGCATTAAGAATGTAAAGCAAAGTGTTTTTAATGAAATTTTGTGTAAGGGTGTTACACAAATGACAATTGACATTTGAGATTGCGCATGGTTTCCGACAAAACCATAATCAAAACACATTAGGATGGTTAAGATACCATTGTGGCTATGTTATTTAAGAAATAGATTTTCTAGAATCGTTCTAGGCAATAAAGAACAATGAGAAATATTTACAACGGAAATTGAGTACACTTGCAATCATGGGATGTGCAAGAGGGATGAGTCCCGCACACTGTGAAAACAGTGGGAGCTATTTTAAGGCAAGAAAGCCTATGTCTAGATTGGATCTAGACACGTACTCAGAAAGTTTTGTAATGCAAATGTATACATTACGAAAGGAAAACAGGTATGTAGCAAGGTTGAGCAGGGAGTTGCTAAGACCTACTTACAATGCCTATTCATAGGCTTAACATGATGAGTCATGTCATTTCAATTGGATTGAGATGAACAACTACATATAAGATCAAATTAGATTATAGAATATGAAATAATAATCAGGCATTGACTATTCATATGTGATAATCACATTTGTCATTCGAGTTTTTAAATCTGAAACTTCCTTTTATACTTTGTTACATCCAAACGGGTTGTAGAAACAATATTGAACCCCATTAAAGTGAACCCGGATTAACATGGTATTCGCCCATGGTCACTTGTATGAGGTGACGTCTCGAAGTGACTAGAGTGTGATGTGATTCATGGCAAGTTCAAGTGCCATAGAGTCATGTGAGATGACTAGTCTATAACATAGGCAGATTGTTAGGAACACTTTGTCGGGCCTTATGACCGCTTATAGAGTTCTGGCAAATTTATATAGCCTGGTCGTGGCGAGAGCTACTATAGTATTCTAATGAGTCGATTCTTTTGACTAAAGACTGTTCGCCTAAGGTGGCACAGTTTCAGATTAACTTTGATTTATGTTACTACGACCTTCGTAAATGGGGTCAAATGGGCATATTTTGGGTTATGATGGCTGTGGCTAGTCGAAGGGAATAGTGCGATAGGAATTGTCCACCCCCTTGTCAGGGTTAAAACAATATCTCAGGGCCAATCGAGGAGTAATGAACTGGAAATGCGTGGCCACGCTCGGAAGGTATCTATGGTAGATGATTTCGGTCAATCAGTTATTCTCCAGATCGAGGAAACCACTCTCGATATGATCACTTGCAAGTACGACCTGAAAGACACCTTGCATTGAGTGGGAGATAGTAATAGGACAAGAGAATTGGTGATGCACACTTGTCGAGGACAAGTGGGAGATTGTTGGAATAAGTGTCCTCCGACAATAATGCGATCACAACTGTTGATCATGATGATCACATGTTTAAATCTCATTTTAAGAATACATGTGGGATGTAATATTTTACAGTTAACTGGTCCACACATATCGGTAATGATTGGCTGACTAGAGTTTGATATTACTGTCGTGCGACGGTGGTGATCAGTTGATCCCCTTAGGTCATACCTATAGGGAAATACTCTTAATCGATTATTTAATTAATCGTATGCCGATACGAGTTACTTAAATTGCTTAAAATTGACGGGTAATTTTGTGAGTAAAGTTAACGTGTCTTATTGTAATTTGATTAAATGAGATACGGTCTAAGTAATCGAATTGTTTTATTACTTAGATAAAATTATTGTTTACGAAACAATTGAAATTGGATGAATAATTTATTATAAATACAAGACGTTATAATTTATAATTTGATAAACCGTTTTGGTACAAGTAATTACGAATTACTAGTCGATTTTGTATATGATATATTTTATGAGTATGTTGATTTTTAATATGTTAAAAATACATTACAATTTCATATGTCAAGTAACATGTCACATATGTTACAATTGACAAATGACAAAAATAAAATGGACCTCCCATTTTATATATGTGCCAAAAATGGAAGGGGATTATGGTTGATATTGTGTTAATTATTTTTAAGTGGAAAACACAATAATTACCTATAGTCTTAGCCTTGCATACCTATTATTTCTTGGGTAGAAAAACTAGCTCATGCATTGGGCACACTCCTCCCCTCCAGACGGTTTTGCATGAGAAAAAGGCAAAGGTTTTTCCTCTCCATTATTCATTCATCTTTTATAATATAATTTCTAGTGTAAGAAATTATTAATCTCTCTACATCTTATGAAACTTTTAGAGAAATAAAAACCTCACAAAAGCTCCTCTCTTGACCGAAATATTCAAGGGAAAATACAAATTGTTTTTATCTCAAATTTTAAGCAAGACTTATATTATTACTAGTTCATAATTATATAAATTATTAAGGGATTTCCTTGGGTATATACTTTTGGGAGAGGTTCTAATTTGAACCTTGTTCATCCATTGTTGGAAAGCTCAAGAATTAACAAATAGGTGAATTTGTTGGTGCCCTTTATCCGAAATCACATAGTAAGATTGATGATTTCTTCTCTTATCTTGTTATTTAGTTTGCATGCATAAGATCTAGTTTTAATTTTATGACTAAATTAAAATGTCACATATATGAATATGTTAAGTAATGAAATTAGTGAATCCTAACACTTCAGGCCCATTGCTTGCTGCAATCTCATCTTTAAGGTAATCTCCAAACTGCTCTGTAATAGACTATCAATGGTTTTACCTGATATTGTACATGATAATCAAGGAGATTTTATCAAGGGGAGGTCCATCATTGAGAATGTTCTTATTTGCCAAGATATTGTGAAGTTGTACTCTAGAGAAGGAGTGTCCCCCAGATGTTTATTTAAAATTGACCTGCAAAAGGCTTATGACACAGTTGAATGGGAGTTTGTGGAACAGATGTTCAAAGGACTTAAATTTCCTGATTCATTTATTCAGAAAGTTATGAGATGTGTCAAAACTACATCTTTTTCTCTATGCTTAAATGGAACCACTTTTGGATACTTCAAAGGACAAAGAGGGCTCAGGCAAGGGGATCTAATTTCACCTCTCATATTCACAATATATATGGAGTACCTCACCAAGACTATTAAGTATGCTACAACTAGATGCTGAAGCTTACTCATCTAATGTTTGATGAGATCTCTTAATGTTTTGTAAAGGTATGCTAATTCTATTATGCTCCTCGTGAGAGCCTTCTCTACTTTTTCCCAAACATCTGGCCTCAACTTGAACGACAATAAATCTGAGATATTCTTCAATGGGGTGAAAGAAGATTTGAAGCATGATATCAAGCAAGTTACAGGTTTTATTGAAAGCAGCATGCCTTTCAGATATCTGGGAGTTCCAATACAGGCTGGGAGATTAACAAAGAAGGAATACAGTAGCCTTACTGAAAAAATGGTTGCAAGGATCAGGAGCCTTGGAGCTAAAAAACTGTCTTATGCAGGGAGAATTACCCTTATTAATTCAGTTCTCAACACTTTGTATAATTACTGGGCTACTATGTTCATTCTACCAAAGGGTGTCATTAAGAGGATAGAGGCCATTTGCAGGAATTTTTTGTGGGATGACAGCTCAGAATACCATAGAGTTCCTATGGTAGCAAGGGATACAGTTACTAGCCCAAAAGAGGAAGGTGGTTTGGGTATTAAAAAGGCAGAGCTTTGGAACATTGCTACTGTGGGCAAGCTGGTTGATTGGGTCTATTGTAAAGCAGTGGACGGTCGCTTTCTTAGTTTAGATTTCGGTTACTTGTCGTTAGGAGTACCTAGACCAAAACAATATTTATAATCTTCATAAACAACTCTACTATTAGTAAAGAGGTAAGTAAAGGTCGGATCCCATGGGACGGGTATTGATGTAGGATTTTCGATTGCAAGTAGTTGTGTCTAAGGGTGTCACAATTTGGGTTGAGATAAGAAGATCACTAAACTAAATAACAATAAAAGTAAACAAGCAAGATGATTAAAAAGAGGTATAAACAATTGATTAAAAGCACTAGGGTGTCATGGATTCATAGGGGATTCATGGGATTTGATCATACAAACATGTTTTCAACTAGATGCAAGCAATTATTATCGTGATGGGATCGAGTTAGTGTATATCTTACAATCCCTAGGAAGGTTTGGGTCCCGGAGCCGAATCGATTAAATTGTACAACACCTACAAGTCGACTTAATCCTCCCTATCCAACGATATGCATGGTCTAATGAGACTCGAGTTGGTTTATGTCTTACAAGTCTCATTGAAAAGATAAGTGATGGGTAAAAAATGCAAGGATTCATAGGCACGCATTTCATCAAACATAACATGTGCATAAGTTAAAATCACAACAAGCAAGCAAATTAATTATGAAAGCATATTAGATTAAGCATGAATCAATCCCCATGTTGGTTTCCCCTAATTCCCCATTAACCCTAGTTAAGGAAACTACTCACTCATTATCAAGTTTAACATGTTAACAAGGTTGTCAATCATATCAACAAAGCAAAACATGATGAATAAGTAAAGATGATTAAAAGTAATTAAAAAGGAATTAAGAGAATTATACCTAATGATGATTCCAAAATAATAAGAGAAGAATAATAGAAGTACTTGATGAATGATTGGAAGGTTGTCAATCCTCCAAATAAACCCAAATAATCTTCAATTACCCAAAATAAAGGATGAACAATAGAGAAATTAAGGAAATGAGATTTGTATTAATACTTGATTAAAAGTTGATTACAAGATTAAAGAGAGATTAGAATAATATAAACTACACTAAAGATTGATAAGAAGAACATGATAATCTAATTACTACAATGGGGTATTTATAATGGGGATTAGGTGCACAAATTAGGGTTACTAAGGGCTTAAATGACGATTAAGTCCTTAAGAAAAGTTGAGGAAATGCTCCACTCGAAGAAAGATGCGAATCTCCTTTTTGCTAGTCTTTCAAAAATATGCGCATCCCGAGTAGAACAAGAAGAAGTCGGGCTGCACTGGAAAACAATCCGAGCGTCCAAAAGGTCGGGACGAGCGGATTGTGCAGGCGGTGGACGAGCGGCCAAGCAGGTGGGACGCTCGGATTGTGGAGCTCTTGGACGAGCGTCCCGATGCTGGGACAAGCGGATTCCAGTCCAGCGAGCTTTTTTCCTTCTTTCCTTCTTCCAACAATCCTCAGGGATCTTGTCAGAGATGCAAGGATCTTCTTCATCATTGCCCATCTACTACATTATTTACAAAGGCCTTCTAGTCTTGTCTTCACTTTGATGCTTGGTAATTAGATTCGATCAATTTAGCTCTATTTTGCCATGAAAATGCAAGGTTTGCACTCCTCTCCTACTAAGGAAGCAAAACTTCAAAGAATATGCAAAACAAAGGACTAAAGATAGTAAATGACCCAAATATGCACTAAAAAGCATAGGAACGAGGCTAATTCGGGGACTAAATATGCTCAAATATTGGTCACATCAAATATCCCCAAACCGAACCTTTGCTCGTCTCGAGTAAAGAGGTGACAAAACTAGGACCCTTATTTAAACTAACCTACTAATATAGCCGATATGAGACAATTAGCGGGTCTCACTCCGCCCCTTCAACTCACAACAAGACAACCATGAGGTAGGATGCCTTCTTGAAAGGCAAGGAAGGTCTTGCCAAAATGGCGACACATCCAATCATTAAAGCACACAAAATCAAGTAATGGATGCACCTAAAAAAGGAATAGCCACTTTCCTCATCTAAGTGGCGGAAATTATATAAAGGGGAAGCAATTCAAGGGTACACACTCCTTCATAGATATGGTTTCTTCAAACTACTAAGCCTAGAAGGATACCAATAAATCACCTCCAAGTTGTGTCAAGCTAGGGTACCTTTGTCCTCAATCGTTAAATGCTTTTGTCAAGAGTAAACTCCCTATGGTGTTAGAAACATTGGAGGATCGCGGAATTCCCCTTCTTGCCTAGACAAGTAGAAGGGTCGTCCCCTCTCTACCATGCACAAAAGTGGATATGATGGAAAAAGGGATCAATAGAATTTGAGTTTCATTTTGGGAGTTTGCTTTTGTTGTTGTTTTTCCTCCCAATTTCTTGTGGCATATAACATTTGAGAACACTTTCTTTTTGCCATTTCTTTTGATGCTTGGCATTTCAATACTTGACAATTTCAACTTTTCTTTGCATTTCTTTTTGAACATTTTCAAAGTCACCCCATTTGTAGTGAGGGTGCTTATATTTGAAGCTTTAGGAGTCTATTTTTGCTCCTCTTTTCATTTGATGCAATTTGCAAACTTTTTCACTTTTCATTTCATTTCTTGAACTCAAATTTGAACAATTTTTGTGCCCATTCCCTTTGATGACAAAAATACGGTAGAATATGGATGAATGATGGTTGCATGGTTTCAAAGGTCACCTTGGAATAAACGGTAGCCAAGGAGTTATCACACCACAAGGTACTCTTGACTAGGCCTTAATCCATGGGTCAAAGGATAATAATATGACACATCCTAGGGTGTTTTACAAGTATTCTAACAAGCAAAGTCTTTAGAAGAAAAAGCTTCTACTAGGGCCTATGTACACTTGTCAAGCTTCCCAAATAGACGGTTTCGCAAAATTTTTCTAACCATACAACTATATGCCATAATGCAACTAACATTTATACATCCTAATGCATATTATTCTACCAACTAGTATGCCAAATAATTTAAATGCAAGTCCTAGATTCACATTGTTTATACCGTATCAATCAAAATAAAGCCACATAGTCATTAACATAAAGAGGAAAAAGGAGATTGGAAAGATCATACCATGCGGTCTTCAATATCCTCATGTCTCGGATGTAGTGTAGTCGATCAATGTGAATAAGGATGAACAAACACAATATATACAAAATAATATATATACAAGACTACACTACAAAGGGAAATGAACTTGTTTTTGGATTTTCAATTTTTCAATTTTTTTGGTTTTTTCGAAATTTTTTTTTTTGATTTTTTTGGATTTTGTATAAAAGTCAAGTTAGAATTTCCCATCCCCGCACTAGTATGGGCATTGTCCTCAATGGCCAATACGATATGAAATTATGCAATGAATATGCATGATTTTTAAACTAAATGCAAACTACACGAAACTACATTACATGATGCATGTGTTTTGTTATGGCGGAGAGCATAATTTAGATTAGCTCCCAATGCTTATGCATGAACTTCCCCAAACCAAAATAGACATTATTTATAATGTCAAGAATTTCGGGGGAGTTTATGCACATAGAATGCAATGCATGAAACTAAAAATTGTCATTTTGGATTTTTTAAGTCGGGAACAATAAAAATGAACACCTTAATGATGCCAAGGTGTTAATCCTCCAATGTTGCTAGGACTCCTCAAACACAAAATAAATATGGTACAACAAATTATCAAAGCATCAAATTCTTTTCATGAAAATTAAAGAGAGGGGATAAAGGAAACTTCACTTAAGCCTTGATGGGTGCCTCTTGCCCGCTCCATCTAGCTATGAAGTGATCTCTAGAGATCACCATCATCCCCCTCTAAGTCACTATCCCAAGCTTCTTTGGATGCATCACTCGCATTGAAGTCCATGAACTCATCTCCCTCACTATTGAGCTCCACCGTATCTCCACCACAAGACTTATCACTCCCTTCGCCTTCTTGCCCATTTGCTCCTTCGTTGGCCCTTGCCGAGTTTGGGAAGAGAATGTCCATTTGAGCCCAAGAGGGAAACATTCCCTCCTCGCTAATATTCCCCTGTTGAACCAAACGGTGGAATTGTGGGTATTGAGCATAGTAGCTATCCACGGCGGCTTCATATTGACAGAGATGTATGTCTTGGAGAATCCCCGTCACAAAATCATCTCGAGGAAGGATGAAGGGGTTATGGTGATTGTAAGGTTGATATTGAAAGGGTAGGGAGGTATCTTGATCTTTTCATTTTTTTGTTGTGGCTCGTGTTGTTGTTGTTGTTGGTTTAGAGGTGGTGCTTGATTTGCTTGGTTCGGGTTCGTGGGGATGAGGTATGACGGGATTGGGTATAGAGGGCCCCTCCTTGGTGAAATTCTCGGTAAACCGTTCATTGCCAAGTAGATAGGGTTGCTCTCTTTTGTTATCCATTTGATTCTCTTTTCAAAAGTCTCGTGGGTTATCCAATGATGTTGCACAAGAATTAGCTCCTCATTGATCCTTGTATTTCCCGGAAGGGAAGTGTACTCATTGTTCTCATTGAACCTTGGATTAAAGTGTTTCGCGAGTCTTGTAATGAGTCCTCCATTGATGATATGCTTCATCCCATCGTCATCCCCATTTCGAAACTTAGCCCATTTCTCAAGGAGTACAAGTGGTGCATTGAAATGATATCCACTTCTTCCTTAGATCTCAAGATATGATTCCATGAATACGAGATCAAACTCATTCACAGTCGCCGGATCTCGGCGTGCAAGAATAGTTCAGGATAAGAACCGGTAAGTGATCCTTAGAATAGGGTTTTGGATGTGAATTGCCAAACATTCCTTTATATACAAAAAGTCTCGACTGGTCATGGCTCTCCACAATGGTGCTACACTATACTTCTTTGGTCTTGATGTTCGGGTAGGAAAAACATCCAAACCGAGCACATTTGCAAACTCAACAAGAGTCGTCATCCTTGTTACATTTTCCAATTTAAACTCTATGCAAATCGTTTTGTTCAAAGTTGTGATCTTTAAGAAACTTAAGAACTCAAGAACAAGAGGTCGGTAGGTTTGCTCATGCATGTGAAACAAGGTACAAAGACCGAACAACTCAAAAAGGGCTTCCATTTGATAGTATATTCCAAGCTTTCTTAATGTTTTATGGCATAAAAATTTGGTAGGAAGAATATTCTTACCAAGTAGTCGGTGAAAGACAAGCCGTTGAACATCGTTCAACTCAATGTTGGAAAAATCGTCAAGCTTAGTGAGATCTACAATCTCCTCATGTTCCCTTCTTAGAGTGTTGAGGTGAGAAGTAGATGAGCTTCCCCTCACTCTTGGTCTTCTTCTTTCCCTAAATAAAGATCCTCTTGGTCCCATTCTTGGATTGTAGATTTGGAAATTGATTTGTTTAAATTAGATCTTGCTTTTGAATCTTTTTGAAACCCTAGAATTTGGGGGTGTTTGTTTTTTTGGGGTGAATGAGTGCTTGAGATGTGCTTTGGAGTCATAAGAGGGGGGGTTTTTATATTATAAGTAGAAGGAAGGATGAGGTGTCACAAATTATGTGGTGGGTGAGAATCTAATTCGCGAAAATATGGAAAATAAGGCGCAGGGAGACGAGCGAATTCGACATCGGGACGCTCGGATTTATCTCCAGGGAAAAATCCCAGATTTTGAAGTAGCCAGGACGAGCGTAGGGTAGTCGGGACGAGCGTCTTGCTATAGTAGGACGAGCAGATTCTACTGAGGACGCTCGGATTCCCTTCCAGCGAGGAATGCCAGAAATTGTTGCTAAAGAGACGAGCGGATTTCTGAAGCGACGGGCATCCAGATCCAGACGAGCGTATTGCGATGGTGGACGTTCGGATTTCGGATCAGAACAAAACAGCTGCTTGTCAGCTCTTATAGGATGAGCGGATTCCCAGTCGAACGCTCGGATTCCTTGCTTGGACGGGCGTCTTCCTCACGGGACGCTCGGATTTCTCCTGCTTTTCCTTCACTTTGATAGAAATGTTTCTCCACACTTGAAAACTAGTTCCTTCATTCATCAAAATGATTAGTGACCCTCTCTCACTTACTCTCATGGCGAGAATCATGTTTATGATAAAAATACAATAAAGTTAAAAGTACAAGTAAAAAGGGTTAGTATATTTACAAGTGGTGGTTTAGGAAGAACTCCACCAAACGCCTTTTGATGATCTCTTCAAGGATGAGGAGGCCCGAGGTAGGTGACCTCGACCTCTCCAATGAATGCTCCCTCATAATATGGCTTCAATCTTTGGCCATTCACCTTGAATTTGATTCCATCTTCCGATTTGATCTCAAAGTCTCCATACTTCCCTACCTCGGTGATCACATAAGGACCCATCCATCTAGAGTTCAACTTCCCGGGAAAGAGTTGATATCGGGAACTGAATAGAAGGACTTTATCTCCTTTGTGCAAGGCTTTTTTCTTAATTCTCTTGTCATGAAGCAACTTTGTCCTTTCCTTGTAGATCTTGGCATTCTCATAAGATTGTAGTCGGAATTCTTCCAACTCTTGAATTTGTATCATCCTCTTTTGACCACTTAATTTAAGATCAAGGTTGAGAGCTTTGATTGCCCAAAAAGCTTTGTACTCTAACTCAATTGGCAAGTGGCATGCCTTCCCATAGACAAGTTTGTAAGGGGAAGCTCCTATGGGAGTCTTATAGGCCGTCCTATAAGCCCAAAGAGTGTCATCAAGCTTCATGCTCCAATCCTTACGAGTCTTGTTGACAACTTTCTCAAGAATTTGCTTGATCTCTCTATTTGAAACTTCAACTTGACCGCTTGTTTGAGGATGGTATCCTAAACCGTTTCTATGTTGAACACCATAAAGGGATGTGAGCTTCTTTTCATGAAAATGCATTCTTCCATCACTTATGATTGCTCTAGGGACCCCGAATCTTAGGAAGATTATTTTCTTGAAGAGCTTAGTGACCGTTTTTGCATCATCGGTTGGGGTGGCAATTGCCTCCACCCATTTTGAGACGTAGTCTACGGCCACAAGGATATATTTGTTCCCTTTGGATGTCACAAACGGCCCTTGGTAGTCGATCCCCCAAACGTCGAAGATCTCCACCTCTTGTATGCCCATTTGTGGCATTTCATTCCTCCAAGAGATATTCCCCGTCCTTTGACAAGCATCACAATGAAGGATGAACTCCCTAGCATCTTGGAACATCGTAGGCCAAAAGAAGCCCGGTTGAAGAATTTTTGCAATGGTTCTCCTTGCTCTATGGTGTCCACCATAAGAGGATGAGTGACATCCTTCCAGAACTCCTTGAATTTCCAATTGAGGGATGCACCTTCGGTAGAGCCCATCACTACACTCCTTGTAAAGATTTGGGTCATCCCAAAAGTACCTCTTTACTTCGAATAAGAACCTCTTCCTTTGGTTGTAGTTTAAGTTTGGAGGGAGTACTCTTCCAACAATATAGTTGGCATAATCGGCAAACCATGGGGTGATATGTCTCTCATGTTATGTTTGAATAGCCATTAAGATATCATCGGGGAAAGAGTCATTGATCGGTGTTTCTCCTTCTTCATCATGAAACCGGATTCTTGACAAGTGATCCGCCACTACATTCTCGGCCCCTTTCTTATCTCTTATTTCCAAGTCGAATTCTTGAAGAAGCAAAATTCATCTCAACAACCTTGGTTTTGCCTCTTTCTTTATCAAGAGATGTCGAAGAGCACGCTGATCCGAAAACACAATCACCTTGGATCCGAGTAAATAGGAACGGAATTTGTCCAAAGCATAGACAATGGCAAGGAGCTCTTTCTCGGTAGTATCATAGTTCACTTGGGAAGAATCAAGAGTCTTGCTTATATAGTAGATAGCATGTAAAGCCCTTCCTACCCGTTGGCCAAGAACCGCTCCAATGGCGTAGTTACTAGCATCACACATAATCTCGAACGGTAGTTCCCAATTTGGTGGTTGAATGATCGGTGCCGAGATTAGTGCTTCCTTGATTCTATTAAAGGCTTCAACACACTCATTAGTGAAATGGAATTGGGCATATTTAAGTAAGAGTTGAGTGAGGGGTTTTGCGATTTTTGAGAAATCTTTTATAAAACGGCGATAGAAACACGCGTGACCGAGAAAACTTCTCACCCCTCTAACATTCACGGGAGGTGGGAGTTTCTCTATCATCTCAACCTTAGCTTTATCGACATCGATGCCCTTTTTCGAGATTAAATGACCTAAAACAATTCCTTCATTGACCATGAAGTGACACTTTTCCCAATTCAAAACGAGACTAACATCTTCACTTTTTTGCAATACAAGAGAAAGATTATGCAAGCATGAGTCAAAGTCTTTTCCATAAACGCTAAAATCATCCATAAAAACTTCCATTATGGTCTCTAGGTAGTCGGAGAAGACACTCATCATGCATCTTTGGAAAGTAGCGGGGGCTTTACACAAGCCAAAAGGCATTCTCCTATATGCAAAATTACCATAAGGGCATGTGAAGGTGGTCTTGTGTTGGTCATCCGGGTGTATAGGGATTTGAAAGAATCCCGAATACCCATCAAGGTAGCAAAAGAACTTGTTGGAGGCTAGCCTCTCAAGCATTTGGTCAATGAATGGCAGGGGGAAATGATCTTTTCTTGTTGCGGAATTCAATTTTCGATAGTCAATACACATACGCCAACCGGTGATCTTCCGTGTGGGTATTAGCTCATTCTTTTCATTTGTCACTACCGATGTACCTCCTTTCTTAGGTACCACTTGAACGGGGCTAACCCACAAAGAATCCTATATGGGATATATGATTCCCGCATCAAGTAATTTCATAACCTCTCCTTTAAAAACTTCTTGCATATGGGGGTTAATCTCCTTTGAGATTGAATAGTAGGTCTATGGTCTTCCTCTAGATGAATTCTATGCATACAAAAGTTGGGACTTATCCCTTTAAGGTCATCTAGACTATAACCTATAGCCTTTTCATGTTGTTTCAACACATCAAGCAATTTTCCCAATTGGTTTTCATCAAGTTTGTCATTAACAATCACGGATTTGGTCTTAGATTTATCAAGATAAGCATATTTCAAATTTGGGGGAAGGGGTTTTAAAGTTGGAACTTTTACCTCACTTTCCTCCATTGAAGGTTCATTAATAACTTGCTCCATTTCCATTAGACACTCCATTCTCATGGCATATTCAACTTGTTCTTCAAGCTCACTAATCTCATCATACTCAAACTCCATGATAAATCCTTCTTGCTCTTCGGTTTGTATGATGTCTTCTATGATTTATTGCTCTTGTTCCATGGGTTGATATGCTTCCACAAGGATGTTATGTACTAATACGGATTGCTCATGAGTAAGTTCTTTGTTGGCTAGAGCGGCCTCAAGAAGATCTACTTCCAACTCCCAATGCATATTTTTGGCCATAATTGCTTCCAAGGCTTCCATCGCTTGCATGGGGTCTTTGAAGAAAGGTATACTGAAGTGGTCCTCAACAAAACAATATATAATATCCATCTTGCAAAATATCGAACAACTTGAAAACAATTAGGACAAACCTTGAGGAGTTTTACTTCCCCAAGGCAAAGAAAGAAACAACTAATAATAATCAAAGAAAATTAAATCAAGTTAACACCGTTCCCGGCAATGGCGCCATTTTTGGTCGGTCGCTTTCTTAGCTTAGATTTTGGTTACTTGTCGTTAGGAGTACCTAGACCAAAACAATATTTATAATCTTCACAAACAACTCTACTATTGGTAAAGAGGTAAGTAAAGGTCGGATCCCAAGGGACGGGTATTGATGTAGGATTTTCGATTGCAAGTAGTGGTGTCTAAGGGTGTCACAATTTGGGTTGAGATAAGAAGATCACTAAACTAAATAACAATAAAAGTAAACAAGCAAGATGATTAAAAAGAGGTGTAAACAATTGATTAAAAGCACTAGGGTGTCATGGGTTCATAGGGGATTCATGGGATTTGATCATACAAACATGTTTTCAACTAGATGCAAGCAATTATTGTCGTGATGGGATCGAGTTAGTGTATATCTTACAATACCTAGGAAGGTTTGGGTCCCGGAGCCGAATCGATTAGATTGTACAACACATACAAGTCGACTTAATCCTCCCTATCCAACAATATGCATGGTCTAATGAGAATCGAGTTGGTTTATGTCTTATAAGTCTCATTGAAAAGATAAGTGATGGGTAAAAAATGCAAGGATTCATAGGCTCGTATTTCATCAAACATAACATGTGCATAAGTTGAAATCACAACAAGCAAGAAAATTGATTATGAAATCATGTTAGATTAAGCATGAATCAATTCCCATGTTGGTTTCCCCCAATCCCCATTAACCCTAGTTAAGGAAACTACTCACTCATTATCAAGTTTAACATGTTAACAAGGTTGTCAATCATAATAGAAAAAAATCAATACTTTTAGAAAGGGAAAGTAAGAAAGAGAAGGCGAATGACAGGCGATTCAAACACAACGAACAAAACAACCTTCTGCCATTGATAAAGACTTGGATCTCTTCCTAATGGCTCGAAACTCAGCAACAAAATCTAGGAAAAAGCAGTCTGCTAGTTCCAAACGAACAAGTTCTAAAAAGCTAGCAAGTAAGAGCCGAGATGGAGGAGGAAAACAGGGACCTGAGGAGGAAGACGTGCTACGTACTAAACCAATGCATGAAATTAACAAAGTACCTGGCCTGTCTTTTGATGATGCTGAGGAACCAGTAGAGAATGCTCAATGGATAACCACACGAGGTAAAAAGACATCTACTAATACTTTGAATACTCAGAGTATAGAGGAGTCCTCTAAAAAGAGCGAAGCAGTCCTGGAAACTATCCTGCAATTCACTCCTGAAGATGTTCAGGAGGAGGTTGAATATTGGAACCAGGCTGTAGTCTGTTTTGTTTTAGGTGCAAATCCACCATGGGAGGTTTTGGAGGGATTTGTTCATAGAATATGGAGTAAGCATGGGATTGACAAAATCTCGTTCTCACCTAATGGAATATTTTTAGTGAGGTTTAAATCTATGCAACAGAAAGAAGAAGTGTTAAAAGCAGGGTACCACATGTTCAACAACAAGCCATTAGTGGTTAAATCCTGGAAGAGTGATATAGATCTCCTAAAAGAGGAGATAAAGGTGGTGCCAGCATGGATACGACTCTATGGACTTCCTCTGAAATTTTGGGGGAAATGCCTACCAAGAGTAGCTGAACTGATAGGACCTTATATAAAGACTGACCAAGCTACTGAAGCTAAAACCAGACTAGGCTATGCACGAATAATGGTGGAACTGAAAGTGGGAAATAAGTTCCCAGCTAGTGTACAGTTTAAAGATGAGAATGGTAGTCTATTGAAGATTAGAGTGGAGTATGACTGGAAGCCAAGTATATGTGTGAAATGCAAGGGCATGGGTCATGAAGCAAATGAATGCAGGAAGGCTCAAGCAAAGAAACTCACAAAGACTGTGACAAAAAAAGAATGGAGACCAATGCCAAAAATTGAATCAAAACTCTCAGAGACTGAATATCCTGCTTTAGCAGGCCCAGTCGTACCAGTGACTCCAGTCACACCAGTGAATCCAGTGACTCCAGTTAAATCAATTCAGAAACCAGAGGAGCAGGAGGATAGTGAACAAGAAGATGAAACTATAGACTTGGATGCATTGGATAAGCAACAGAGTAACAGTAAGAAAACTGGTGACCCCCCTAATCTATCCCTGTCTCATGAATAACATTGGCTTTTGGAATGTGCGGGGTTTCAATAGTATTAATAAACAGAAACTAGTTAAAAATTTTATGAATACTCAGAAGGTAGGACTGTTTGGTCTGCTAGAGACTAAAATCAATAGTGGCAATGTCACAAATATCGCTCTTAACCTGTTTGATGGGTGGTGTGTTACCACAAATACTCATATGCATAAGGGTGGAAGGGTGTGGATGCTTTGGCAACCACAATTGTTTGATGTTAATGTTTTGGAGTATAATCCACAGTTTATCCACTCTCATATTTCTGTTAAAGCTAGTGGTCAAAGCTTTCACTTAACAATGATCTATGCATTCAATGAGGGAAAGGATAGACATGATCTTTGGAAGTGCTTAAATAAGATTGCTAGCAACTGTACTAAACCATGGGCTTTAGCTGGGGATTTTAACACTGTGTTGAAGCCTGAAGAAAGATTAGGAGGGCAAACCAGAGATGAGGATATGGATGCGTTTGTGGACTGCATTAATAACTGTGGAATGATTGATATTCAGGCAACAGGGGCATACTATACTTGGACGAATAAGCAAGATGTAGACCATAGGAAATATAGTAGATTGGATAGATTTCTAGTCAACAAGGAGTGGCATAGTGTTTTTCCTGAAATGGTGGGTCATTTCCATCCTGAAGGACTTCTAGATCACAATCCCTGTGTTGTGTCCAATAAGCAGCTAACTACCAGGCAGTATAAGAGTTTCAAATATTTTAATATGTGGGGGAAAGCTGATGGATTCATTCTCAGGATCAAAGAAGTGTGGGATAGTAATGTGAATGGCACATTAATGTTTTGCATAGTAAAAAAAATGAAAGCTTTAAAGAAGGTTCTAAAAGGACTGAACAAGGAGTGTTATTCAGATATAGAAGTAAAGACTGAGGAGGCAGCAATGATCTTAAACGAGATTCAGAAGAATATCAGGGATGACCTAATGAATCCAACTCTTATTACCAAAGAGAGGGCAGCTATGGAGACTCTAAGAGAACTGAACAAGGCCAACTATAGCTTCCTGCAGCAGAAAGCTAAGCTCAAATGGAGTGATGAGGGGGATATGAATTCAGCTTACTTTCATGCTAGCATAAAGAAAAGATGCATCAGAAATACTATCATTCAAATAGAAGACCAGCAGGGAATTGTATGCACTGATACTCAGAGTATTCAAGATGCCTTTTTAGAGTATTATCAAGGGCTTCTAGGTAGTAAAAAGGATAATGAAAAAGTGAGAGATGCAGTTCTGGAATATGGGAATTACTGCACGGAGGATCACATAACTATTCTGAATAAACCAGTCCTCTATGAGGAGATAAAACAGATGGTATTCTCCATTCCAATTGATAAAACACCTGGTCCTGATGGATATTCAAGTGGTTTTTTTAGGGACTCATGGAATGTGATTGGTAATGATGTAGTGGCAGCAGTCCAGGATTTCTTTAGCACAGGTCAAATGTTAAATCAACTGAATGCTACCAACATTAGTCTGATCCCTAAGTGTGAAAGACCTACCTCAGTCAAACAATTCAGACCCATTGCTTGCTGCAATGTTCTGTACAAGGTTATATCAAAAATTTTGTGCAATAGGCTTGCTTTGGTCCTACCTGATCTGATACATGAAAATCAAGGAGCCTTTGTTCAAGGTAGATCCATTATAGAGAATGTGCTGATATGCCAGGATATAGTGCATCAATACTCAAGAAAAAATGTCTCCCCTAGGTGCTTATTCAAAGTAGACTTGCAAAAAGCCTATGACACAGTAGAATGGGACTTTGTGGAACAAATGCTAGTGGGACTGAAGTTTCCTACCAAGTTTATAGACCTTCTAATGCAGTGCATTACAACTACCTCTTATACCTTAGTCTTGAATGGAAGTAATTTTGGTTATTTCAAGGGTAAGAGGGGACTCAGGCAGGGTGATCCAGTCTCACCTCTCATTTTTACTATATGTATGGATTATCTGTCAAGACTCATAGCCTATGCCACAGCCAGATGGCCATTCCATTATCACCCTCAGTGTAAAGGAATTAGGTTAACACACCTCATGTTTGCAGATGACCTCCTGATGTTCTGCAAGGGAGATGCCCCCTCCATTCTCCTCCTTGTTAAAGCTTTTACATCTTTTTCTAATGCTTCAGGATTGCAAATGAACAATGCAAAGTCAGAAATCTTTTTCAGTGGAGTGAATAAGGAATTGCAGACTGATGTTAAATCAGTTACAGGATTTCAGGAAGGAACTATGCCAGTGAGATACTTAGGAGTGCCAATTCAACCAGGGAAAGTAACAAAAAAGGATTGCAGCAGCCTAGTGGAGAAAATGGTGACAAAGATCAGAAGTCTAGGGGCAAAAAAACTCTCTTATGCTGGAAGAGTTGTCCTCATTAACTCAGTGCTCAATACACTGTACAATTACTGGGCAGCAATGTTTGTCATACCTAAAGCAGCAATAAGAAGAGTGGAGGCAATCTGTAGGAATTTTCTATGGGATAGCTCCTCTGAATATCACCGAGTACCCTTAGTAGGATGGGATAGAGTCACAATGTCAAAAAAAGCAGGGGGACTAGGGATTAAAAAAGCCAGTGTTTGGAACATTGCATCAGTTGGTAAATTAGTGAATTGGATTTATGTGAAGGCAGATAGGCTTTGGATTAAATGGATAGACAGTGTGTACCTCAAAGGAACACAATGGAATGATTACATTCCTGCAAAAGACTCTACCTGGACCTGGAAGACTATCTGTAAGGTGAAGGAAAAGATAAAGCAAGGTTTCAATGAAAATTGTTGGACTCCTCATCAAAAAGGCTACACTATCAGCCATGGTTATGAATGGCTTATGGGATCAGTACCTACTCAACAGTGGACAATGTTAGTTTGGAATGAATGGAATGTCCCCAAACACTCCTTCAATTCCTGGCTCATCATGCAAGGAGGACTGAATACCAAAGACAAACTTTATGCGTATGGATGCTGTGAGGATGACCTGTGTATCCTGTGTGCAGAGCAGACAGAAACAAAGGAGAATCTCTTTGCTGAATGTAAGTTCACCATCGGGTTCGAAAACAGTCGAAGAGTGGATAAAATGCCCTTTCCCCACTGATAATGAGCTGCTGAGGATTTCTGATAGCAGCGTGTATTGGAAGGCTCTTACTCTGGTATTAGCATGCTATAAGTACACAGTTTGGCATCAACGCAACTATGCTCGAACTCAGTTCAGCATTGAGAGGCCTATGCTGGTGGCAGAAAGATTGAAGAAGGTGGTGCAACAACAAATTCGTAAATGCTATGGCAGTAGAGGAGGGCATCATGACTTTTTGAATGCAAGGAACTAAACTGTTAGTTGAAAAGAGTTTTTTGTCTGTAGAAATCGTTTTTTATTTACTGTTGTAATTGGAATGATTTCATGAAATATATATATACACTCACATTTTACCAAAAAAAAAAAAAAGGTTGTCAATCATATCAGCAAAACAAAACATGATGAATAAGTAAAGATGATTAACAATAATTAAAAAGGGATTAAGAGAATTATACCTAATGATGATTCCAAAATAATAAGCAAAGAATAATAGAAGTACTTGATGAATGATTGGAAGGTTGTCAATCCTCCAAATAAACCCAAATAATCTTCAATTACCCAAAATAAAGGATGAACAATAGAGAAATTAAGGAAATGAGATTTGTATTAATACTTGATTAAAAGTTGATTATAAGATTAAAGAGAGATTAGAATAATATAAACTACACTAATGATTGATAAGAAGAACATGATAATCTAATTACTACAATGGGGTATTTATAATGGGGAATAGGTGCACAAATTAGGGTTACTAAGGACTTAAATGACGATTAAGTCCTTAAGAAAAGTTGAGGAAATGCTCCTCTCGAAGAAAGATACGAATCTCCTTTTTGCTAGTCTTTCAAAAATATGCGCATCCCGAGTAGAACAAGAAGAAGTCGGGCTTCACTGGAAAACAATCTGAGCGTCCAAAAGGTCGGGACGAGCGGATTGTGCAGGCGGTGGACGAGCGGCCAGGCAGGTGGGACGCTCGGATTGTGGAGCTCTTGGACGAGCGTCCCGATGCTGGGACAAGCGGATTCCAGTCCAGCGAGCTTTTTTCCTTCTTTCCTTCTTCCAACAATCCTCAGGGATCTTGTCGGAGATGCAAGGATCTTCTTCATCATTGCCCATCTACTACATTATTTACAAAGGCCTTCTAGTCTTGTCTTCACTTTGATGCTTGGTAATTAGATTCGATCAATTTAGCTCTATTTTGCCATGAAAATGCAAGGTTTGCACTCCTCTCCTACCAAGGAAACAAAACCTCAAAGAATATGTAAAACAAAGGACTAAAGATAGTAAATGACCCAAATATGCACTAAAAAGCATAGGAACGAGGCTAATTCGGGGACTAAATATGCTCAAATATTGGTCACATCAAATATCCCCAAACCGAACCTTTGCTCATCTCGAGTAAAGAGGTGACAAAACTAGGACCCTTATTTAAACTAACCTACTAATATAGCCGATATGAGATAATTAGCGGGTCTCACTCCGCCCCTTCAACTCACAACAAGACAACCATGAGGTAGGATGCCTTCTTGCAAGGCAAGGTGGGTCTTGCCAAAATGGCGACACATCCAATCATTAAAGCACACAAAATCAAGTAATGGATGCACCTACAAAAGGAATAGCCACTTTCCTCATCTAAGTGGCGGAAATTATCTAAAGGGTAAGCAATTCAAGGGTACACACTCCTTCATAGATATGGTTTCTTCAAACTACTAAGCCTAGAAGGATACCAATAAATCACCTCCAAGTTGTGTCAAGCTAGGGTACCTTTGTCCTCAATCGTTAAATGCTTTTGTCAAGAGTAAACTCCCTATTGTGTTAGAAACACTGGATGATCGCGGAATTCCCCTTCTTGCCTAGACAAGAAGAAGGGTCGTCCCCTCTCTACCATGCACAAAAGTGGATATGATGGAAAAAGGGATCAATAGAATTTGAGTTTCATTTTGGGAGTTTGCTTTTGTTGTTGTTTTTCCCCCCAATTTCTTGTGGCATATAACATTTAAGAACACTTTCTTTTTGCCATTTCTTTTGATGCTTGGCATTTCAATACTTGATAATTTCAACTTTTCTTTGCATTTCTTTTTGAACATTTTCAAAGTCACCCCATTTGTAGTGAGGGTGCTTATATTTGAAGCTTTAGGAGTCTATTTTTGCTCCTCTTTCCATTTGATGCAATTTGCAAACTTTTTCACTTTTCATTTCATTTCTTGAACTCAAATTTGAACAATTTTTGTGCCCATTCCCTTTGATGACAAAAATAGGGTAGAATATGGATGAATGATGGTTGCATGGTTTCAAGGGTCACCTTGGAATAAACGGTAGCCAAGGAGTTATCACACCACAAGGTACTCTTGACTAGGCCTTAATCCATGGATCAAAGGATACTAAAATGACACATCCTAGGGTGTTTTACAAGTATTCTAACAAGCAAAGTCTTAAGAAGAAAAAGCATCTACTAGGGCCTATGTACACTTGTCAAGCTTCCCAAATAGACGGTTTCGCAAAATTTTTCTAACCATGCAATTATATGCCATGATGCAACTAACATTTATACATCCTAATGCATATGATTCTACCAACTAGTATGCCAAATAATCTAAATGCAAGTCCTAGATTCACATTGTCTATTCCGCATCAATCAAAATAAAGCCACAAAGTCATTAGCATAAAGAGGAAAAAGGAGATTGGAAAGATCATACCATGCGGTCTTCAATATCCTCATGTCTCGGATGTGGCGTAGTCGATCAATGTGAACAAGGATGAACAAACACAATACATACAAAACAATATATATACAAGACTACTATACAAAGGGAAATGAACTTGTTTTTGGATTTTCAATTTTTCAATTTTTTTGGTTTTTTCGAAATTTTTTTTTTTTATTTTTTTGGATTTTGTATAAAAGTCAAGTTAGAATTTCCCATGCCCATACTAGTATGGGCATTGTCCTCAATAGCCAATACGATAGGAAATTATGCAATGAATATGCATGATTTTAAACTAAATGTAAACTACACGAAACTACACTACATGATGCATGTGTTTTTGTTATGGCGGAGAGCATAATTTAGATTAGCTCCCAATTCTTATGCATGAACTTCCCCAAATGAAAATAGAGATTATTTCTAATGTCAAGAATTTCGGGGGAGTTTATGCACATAGAATGCAATGCATGAAACTAAAAATTGTCATTTTGGATTTTTCAAGTCGGGAACAATAAAAATGAACACCTTAATTATGCCAAGGTGTTAGTCCTCCAATGTTGCTAGGACTCCTCAAACACAAAACAAATATGGTACAACAAATTATCAAAGCATCAAATTCTTTTCATGAAAATTAAAGAGAGGGGATAGAGGAAACTTCAATTAAGCCTTGATGGGTGCCTCTTGCCCGCTCCATCTAGCTATGAAGTGATCTCTAGAGATCGCCATCATCCCCCTCTAAGTCACTATCCCAAGCTTCTTTGGATGCATCACTTGCATTGAAGTCCATGAACTCATCTCCCTCACTATTGAGCTCCACCGTATCTCCACCACAAGACTTATCACTCCCTTCGCCTTCTTGCCCATTTGCTCCTTCGTTGGCCCTTGCTGAGTTTGGGAAGAGAATGTCCATTTGAGCCCAAGAGGGAAACATTCCCTCCTTGCTAATATTCCCCTATTGAACCAAACGGTGGAATTGTGGGTATAGAGCATAGTAGCTATCCACGGCGGCTTCATATTGACGGAGATGCATGTCTTGGAGAATCCCCGTCACAAAATTGTCTCGAGGAAGGATGAAGGGGTTAGGGTGATTGTAAGGTTGATATTGAAAACGGTAGGGAGGTATCTTGATCTTTTCATTTTGTTGTTGTGGCTCGTGTTATTGTTGTTGTTGGTTTGGAGGTGGTGCTTGATTTGCTTGGTTCGGGTTCGTGGGGATGAGGTATGACGGGATTGAGGATAGAGGGCCCCTCCTTGGTGAAATTCTCGGTAAACCGTTCATTGGCAAGTAGATAGGGTTGCTCCCTTTTGTTATCCATTTGATTCTCTTTTCAAAAGCCTCGTGGGTTATCCAATGATGTTGCACAAGAATTAGCTCCTCATTGATCCTTGTATTTCCGGAAGGGGAGTGTACTCATTGTTCTCATTAAACCTTGGATTAAAGTGTTTCACGAGTCTTGTAATGAGTCCTCCATTGATGATATGCTTCATCCCATCGTCATCCTCATTTCGAAACTTAGCCCATTTCTCAAGGAGTACAAGTGGTGCATTGAAATGATATCCACTTCTTCCTTAGATTTCAAGATATGATTCCATGAATACGAGATCAAACTCATTCACAATCGCCGGATCTCGGCGTGCAAAAATAGTTCAGGATAAGAACCGGTAAGTGTGCCTTAGAATAGGGTTTTGGATGTGAAATGCCAAACATTCCTTGATATACAAAAAGTCTCGACCGGTCATGGCTCTCCACAATGGTGCTACACTATACTTCTTTGGTCTTGATGTTCGGGTAGGCGAAACATCCAAACCGAGCACATTTGCAAACTCAACAAGAGTCATCATCCTTGTTACATTCTCCAATCTAAACTCTATGCAAATCGTTTTGTTCAAAGTTGTGATCTTTAAGAAACTTAAGAACTCAAGAACAAGAGGTCGGTAGGTTTGCTCATGCATGTGAAACAAGGTAGAAAGACTGAACAACTCAAAAAGGGCTTCTGTTTGATGGTATATTCCAAGCTTTCTTAATGTTTTATGGCATAAAAATTTGGTAGGAAGAATATTCTTACCAAGTAGTCGGTGAAAGACAAGCCGTTGAACATCGTTCACAAACTCAATGTTAGAAAAATCGTCAAGCTTGGTGAGATCTACAATCTCCTCATGTTCCCTTATTAGAGTGTTGAGGTGAGAAGTAGATGAGATTCCCCTCACTCTTGGTCTTCTTCTTTCCCTAAATAAAGATACTCTTGGTCCCATTCTTGGATTGTAGATTTGGAAATTTATTTGTTTAATTAGATCTTGCTTTTGAATCTTTTTGAAACCCTAGAATTTGGGGGTTTTTGTTTTTGTGGGGTGAATGAGTGCTTCAGATGTGCTTTGGCGTCGTAAGAGGGGGGGGTTTATATTATAAGTGGAAGGAAGGATGAGGTGTCACAAATTATGTGGTGGGTGAGAATCTAATTCGCGAAAATCTGGAAAATAAGGCGCAGGGAGACGAGCGGATTCGACATCGGGACGCTCGGATTTCTCTCCAGGGAAAAATCCCAGATTTTGAAGTGTCCAGAACGAGCGTGGGGTAGTCGGGACGAGCGTCTTGCTGTAGTAGGACGAGCAGATTCTACTGAGGACGCTCGGATTCTCTTCCAGCGAGGAATGTCAGAAATTGTTGCTAAAGAGACGAGCGGATTTCTGAAGCGATGGGCGTCCAGATCCAGACGAGCGTATTGCGATGGCGGACGTTCGGATTTCGGATTAGAACAAAACAGCTGCTTGTCAGCTCTTATAGGACGAGCGGATACCCAGTCGGACGCTCGGATTCCTTGCTTGGACGAGCGTCTTCCTCCTGGGACGCTCGGATTTCTCCTGCTTTTCCTTCACTTCGATACAAATGTTTCTCCACACTTGAAAACTAGTTCCTTCATTCATCAAAATGATTAGTGACCCTCCCTCACTTACTCTCACGGCGAGAATCATGTTTATGATAAAAATACAATAAAGTTAAAATTACAAGTAAAAAGGTTAGTATATTTACAAGTACTCCGTAGTAGTTTAGGGAGAACTCCACCAAACTCATTTTGATGATCTCTTCAAGGATGAGGAGGCCCGAGGTAGGTGACCTCGACCTCTCCAATGAATGCTCCCTCATAATATGGCTTCAATCTTTGGCCATTCACCTTGAATTTGCTTCCATCTTCCGATTTGATCTCAAAGTCTCCATACTTCCCTACCTCGGTGATCACATAAGGACCCATCCATCTAGAGTTCAACTTCCCGGAAAAAAGTCGATAACGGGAATTGAATAGAAGGACTTTATCTCCTTTGTGCAAGGCTTTTTGCTTAATTCTCTTGTCATGAAGCAACTTTGTCCTTTCCTTGTAGATCTTGGCATTCTCATAAGATTGTAGTCGGAATTATTCCAACTCTTGAATATGTTTCATCCTCTTTTGACCGCTTAATTTGAGATCAAGGTTGAGAGCTTTGATTGCCCAAAAAGCTTTGTACTCTAACTCAATTGGCAAGTGGCATGCCTTCCCATAGACAAGTTTGTAAGGGGAAGCTCCTATGGGAGTCTTATAGGCCGTCGTATAAGCCCAAAGAGCGTCATCAAGCTTCATGCTCCAATCCTTACGAGTCTTGTTGACAACTTTCTCAAGAATTTGATTGATCTCTCTATTTAAAACTTGAACTTGACCACTTGTTTGAGGATGGTATCCTAAACCAATTCTATGTTGAACACCATTTTTGGTCAAAAGGGATGTGAGCTTCTTTTTATGAAAATGCGTTCCTCCATCACTTATGATTGCTCTAGGGACCCCGAATCTTAGGAAGATTATTTTCTTGAAGAGCTTAGTGACCGTTTTTGCATCATTGGTTGGGGTGGCAATTGCCTCCACCCATTTTGAGACGTAGTCTACGGCCACAAGGATATATTTGTTCCCTTTGGATGTCACAAACGGCCCTTGATAGTCGATCCCCCAAACGTCGAAGATCTCCACCTCTAGTATGCCCATTTGTGGCATTTCATTCCTCCAAGAGATATTCCCCGTCCTTTGACAAGCATCACAATGAAGGCTGAACTCCCTATCATCTTGGAACATCGTAGGCCAAAAGAAGCCCGATTGAAGAATTTTTGCAATGGTTCACCTTGCTCCATGGTGTCCACCATAAGGGGATGAGTGAAGTCCTTCCAGAACTCCTTGAATTTCCCATTGAGTGATGCACCTTCGGTAGAGCCCATCACTACACTCCTTGTAAAGATTTGGGTCATCCCAAAAGTACCTCTTTACTTCGAATAAGAACCTCTTCCTTTGGTTGTAGTTTAAGTTTAGAGGGAGTACTCTTCCAACAATATAGTTGGCATAATCGGCAAACCATGGGGTGATATGTCTCTCAAGTTGTGTTTGAATAGCCATTAAGATATCATCGGGGAAAGAGTCATTGATCGGTGTTTCTCCTTCTTCATCATGAAACCGGATTCTTGACAAGTGATCCGCCACTACATTCTCAGCCCCTTTCTTATCTCTTATTTCCAAGTCGAATTCTTGAAGAAGCAAAATCCATCTCAACAACCTTGGTTTTGCCTTTTTCTTTATCTAGAGATGTCGAAGAGCACGGTGATCCGAAAAGATAATCACCTTGGATCCGAGTAAATAGGAACGGAATTTGTCCAAAGCATAGACAATGGCAAGGAGCTCTTTCTCGGTGGTATCATAGTTCACTTGGGAAGAATAAAGAGTCTTGCTTATATAGTAGATAGCATATAAAGCCCTTCCTACCTGTTGGCCAAGAACCGCTCCAATGGCGTAGTTACTAGCATCACACATAATCTCGAACGGTAGTTCCCAATTTGGTGGTTGAATGATCGGTGCCGAGATTAGTGCTTCCTTGATTCTATTAAAGGCTTCAACACACTCATTAGTGAAATGGAATTGGTCATCTTTAAGTAAGAGTTGAGTAAGGGGTTTCGCGATTTTTGAGAAATCTTTTATAAAGCGGCGATAGAAACCCGCGTGACTGAGAAAACTTCTCACCCCTCTAACATTCACGGGAGGTGGGAGTTTCTCTATCACCTCAACCTTAGCTTTATCGACCTCGATGCCCTTTCCTGAGATTAAATGACCCAAAACAATTCCTTCATTGACCATGAAGTGACACTTTTCCCAATTCAAAACGAGACTAACATCTTCACATTTTTTCAATACAAGAGAAAGATTATGCAAGCATGAGTCAAAGTCTTTTCCATAAACGCTAAAATCATCCATAAAAACTTCCATTATGGTCTCTAGGTAGTCGGAGAAGACACTCATCATGCATCTTTGGAAAGTAGCGGGGGCTTTACACAAGCCAAAAGGCATTCTCCTATATGCAAAAGTACCATAAGGGCATGTGAAGTTGGTCTTGTGTTGGTCATCCGGGTGTATAGGGATTTGAAAGAATCCCAAATACCCGTCAAGGTAGCAAAAGAACTTGTTGGAGGCTAGCCTCTCAATCATTTGGTCAATGAATGGTAAGGGGAAATGATCTTTTCTTGTTACGGAATTCAATTTTCGATAGTCAATACACATATGCCAACCGGTGATCTTCCTTGTGGGTATTAGCTCATTATTTTCATTTGTCACTACCGTGGTACCTCCTTTCTTAGGTACCACTTGAATGGGGCTAACCCACAAATAATACGATATAGGATATATGATTCCCGCATCAAGTAATTTCATAACCTCTCCTTTAACAACTTCTTGCATATGGGGGTTTAATCTCCTTTGAGATTGAATAGTAGGTCTATGGTCTTTCTCAAGATGAATTCTATGCATACAAAAGGTGGGACTTATACCTTTAAGGTCATCTAGACAATAACCTATAGCCTTTTCATGTTGTTTCAACACATCAAGCAATTTTCCCAATTGGTTTTCATCAAGTTTGTCATTAACAATCACGGATTTGGTCTTAGATTCATCAAGATAAGCATATTTTAAATTTGGGGGAAGGGGTTTTAAAGTTGGAACTTGTACCTCACTTTCCTCCATTGAAGGTTCATTAAGAACTTGCTCCATTTCCATTAGACACTCCATTCTCATGGCATATTCAACTTGTTCTTCAAGCTCACTAATCTCATCATACTCAAACTCCATGATAAATCCTTCTTGCTCTTCGGTTTGTATGATGTCTTCTATGATTACTTGCTCTTGTTCCTTGGGTTGATATGCTTCCACAAGGATGTTATGTACTAATTCGGATTGCTCATGAGTAAGTTATTTGTTGGCTAGAGCGGCCTCAAGAAGATCTACCTCCAACTCCCAATGCATATTTTAGGCCTCACTTGCTTCCAAGGCTTCCAAGGCTTGCATGGGGTCTTTGAAAAAAGGTATACTCAAGTGGTCCTTAACAAAACAATCTATAATATCCATCTTGCAAAATATCGAACAACTTGAAAACAATTAGGACCAACCTTGAGGAGTTTTACTTCCCCAATGCAAAGAAAGGCACAACTAATAACAATCAAAGAAAATCAAATCAAGTTAACATCGTCCCCGGCAACGGCGCCATTTTTGGTCGGTCGCTTTCTTAGCTTAGATTTCGGTTACTTGTCGTTAGGAGTACCTAGACCAAAACAATATTTATAATCTTCACAAACAACTCTACTATTAGTAAAGAGGTAAGTAAAGGTCGGATCCCAAGGGACGGATATTGATGTAGGATTTTCGATTGCAAGTAGTGGTATCTAAGGGTGTCACAATTTGGGTTGAGATAAGAAGATCACTAAACTAAATAACAATAAAAGTAAAAAGGCAAGATGATTAAAAAGAGGTGTAAACAATTGATTAAAAGCACTAGGGTGTCATGGGTTCATAGGGGATTCATGGGATTTGATCATACAAACATGTTTTCAACTAGATGCAAGCAATTATTGTCCTGATGGGATCGAGTTAGTGTATATCTTACAATCCCTAGGAAGGTTTGGGTCCCGGAGCCGAATCGATTAGATTGTACAACACCTACAAGTCGACTTAATCCTCCCTATCCAACAATATGCATGGTCTAATGAGACTCGAGTTGGTTTATGTCTTACAAGTCTCATTGAAAAGATAAGTGATGGGTAAAAAATGCAAGGATTCATAGGCTCGCATTTCATCAAACATAACATGTGCATAAGTTGAAATCACAACAAGCAAGCAAATTGATTATGAATGCATATTAGATTAAGCATGAATCAATCCCTATGTTGGTTTCCCCTAATTCCCCATTAACCCTAGTTAAGGAAACTACTCACTCATTATCAAGTTTAACATGTTAACAAGGTTGTCAATCATATCAACAAAGCAAAACATGATGAATAAGTAAAGATGATTAACAATAATTAAAAAGGAATTAAGAGAATTATACCTAATGATGATTCCAAAATAATAAGCAAAGAATAATAGAAGTACTTGATGAATGATTGGAAGGTTGTCAATCCTCCAAATAAACCCAAGTAATCTTCAATTACCCAAAATAAAGGATGAACAATAGAGAAATTAAGGAAATGAGATTTGTATTAATACTTGATTAAAAGTTGATTACAAGATTAAAGAGAGATTAGAATAATATAAACTACACTAAAGATTGATAAGAAGAACATGATAATCTAATTACTACAATGGGGTATTTATAATGGGGATTAGGTACACAAATTAGGATTACTAAGGGCTTAAATGACTATTAAGTCCTTAAGAAAAGTTAAGGAAATGCTCCTCTCGAAGAAAGATGTGAGTCTCCGTTTTGCTAGTCTTTCGAAAATATGCGCATCCCGAGTAGAACAAGAAGAAGCCGGGCTGCACTGGAGAACAATCCGAGCATCCAAAAGGTCGGGACGAGCGGATTGTGCAGGTGGTGGACGAGTGGCCAGGCAGGTGGGACGCTCGGATTGTGGAGCTCTTGGACGAGCGTCATAATGCTGGGACGAGCGGATTCCAGTCCAGCGAGCTTTTTTCCTTCTTTCCTTCTTCCAACAATCCTCGGGGATCTTGTCGGAGATGCAAGAATATTCTTCATCATTGCCCATCTACTACATTATTTACAAAGGCCTTCTAGTCTTGTCTTCACTTTGATGCTTGGTCATTAGATTCGATTAATTTAGCTCTATTTTGCCATGAAAATGCAATATTTGCACTTCTCTCCTACCAAGGAAACAAAACCTCAAAGAATATGCAAAACAAAGGACTAAAGATAGTAAATGACCCAAATATGCACTAAAAAGCATAGGAACGAGGCTAATTCGGGGACTAAATATGCTCAAATATTGGTCACATCAAGGAGACAGGCTTTGGATAAGATGGATTAACCAGATATACATTAGGAACCATGATTGACAGGAGTATATCCCTCCTACTGATGCTAACTGGTCGTGGAAAAATGTCTGCAAAGTGAAGGAGCTTCTAAAGAATGGCTATGACAATGTTGCCTGGGTTGCTAATGCAAAGGGATACACTATCAGCAGTGGTTATGACTGGCTCAGAACATCACAACCAGCTAAGAACTGGGCTAGCATTGTTTGGAATAATTGGAACATACCCAAGCACTCCAAATTACTTGGCTTATCATGAATGGAGGATTGAATGTCAAAGAAAAACTGTTTAACTGGGGTTGCTGTGAGGATGACTTGTGCTGTCTGTGCAACAGAGAAACTGAAACAGCTGAGCACCTATTCTTAGCCTGTGAGTACAGCTGGAGGGTCAACAATGAAGTGGAGATATGGATTGGCAGGGCCTTCCCTACTGGCAATGGCCTGATCAGTGGATAATGGAAGCAAATGTAATGGAAAGTCCTGACTGCTATCCTAAATGCAGTTTACTATAATGTTTGGATACAAAGAAACAATGCTCGTGTTAATGAAATGATCTTAAGGCCGGAGCTAGTTGCTAAGCAGACCAAGGATGCAGTCATGAAGAGAATTAAATCTAAGGCTGGTAGGATTAGTGATCAACATGTATTGCTTTGGATGAGAAACATAGGAGTGTAGTGCTTATTTCTATTTCTCCTACTGTAAAAGCCTTTTTCTGGCTTACCTCCTTTGTAATTATTTTGATTCTTTGATATAATACTTACTCACATTTCACCAAAAAAAAAAAAGACTAGAAAAATGGTAGATCTCAACTTATAAGGTGAAAGGATAAAGGATAAGGTGAGCAATCCTCTAATCCAAGCTTGAATCCCCTAATATGGTGTTTGTGAGGGTTTTAGAGAGAAGGGAGAGAGTTTGAAGAGATAAGGATGAAGATAGAAATGAAATAGGAGAATGGGGGTTTGCGGGTTTTAGACCTGTCCAGAGTGCACTCGAACGAGTATCGAGTCCACTCGGTCAAGTGTCAAAACACTCGGTCGAGTGCCAAGTCCACTCGATCAAGTGACCCTTACTCGGTCGAGTATTCAATCTACTCGGTCGAGTACAACGCAGTTCTCAGCAATGACCAGTTTTCGTGAAACACTTGTATCTCATTCGTCTCTTGGTCATTATGGGTGTGATACCTACCGTTGAAATCGTAATAGAACAAGCTATCACCTTCAATTGGAATCACATCAATACCATGTCTAGATCTCAAGTTATGAAAGTTTAAGACGGCTCTTCTATAGGCGGACATTATAACAACTCCACTAAATCTAGTATAGGTTATACTCGGTCCACTTTATAGTCATATACTTCACTCCCAAGTAGACTCGTCAAACCCGAGGGTCCTCTCACACATCTCAAGGTTCCTTTGCGGGTCCCAAAATATCCAGGAATTACATCAGGCATAACATAGAAAACGAAAAAAATGGGGGCTACACCGTAAAAATTCCCTTATTAAACCATATCCGTTCTGTAATGTCTTTGTTTGGTTTTGCAAATGACTATGAAAATTAACGCTTTTATCATATTTATGTTTGGTAATGTGTCGGTTGCTATCACTCTTTGTGGTGAAGGTACATTGGGATATAGGTTCGATGTACGGAATAAGGAGCTTGTCAAATGCGAGACTAAACGTGATGGTAAGGGTTTTTGCCTTAACCAAATTGTCGAGTTTAAGGTTAGGAGTTAGATATTGATTGTAGGGGGAGGGTTTATGAAATTAATTATAAAGGTTTATAACCTCATCTAGATTGCCCTTGCGCTGTACAACGATGTCGTGCTGGTTACTACATTAATTATGTATATACAATGCTTGATAAAAGTCGAGAACGCGCCTTATAGTACTTGCTATGCATAATCCTTGTCTTTTGCGTATGCGGTTTTAAAACTCGCATTTTGGATATATTTTTTTTCTTTTGGGGGGGGGGGGGGGGGGATCAGGAAGCACTTGGTGTCTAAGGTGGAGAAATTTAGCAAATATAACTTAGGCTTGTAAAGGGGAATACTATGTCATTTGTTCAGAAAACAATTATCGTCAACTAAACATGAAACACTAACATATCTAATCATGCTCTACTCTTAGTCCTAATCTGTGAATATCATTACCCATGAAGGGTATCCAGTCATTAACAGATGTACTGCCTTAATCATTAATGATTTATTAATTATATATTTGACACGTGACTAAGAATAATCCCGCGATACATGCAAATGTTCGGAAAAGTGATTTCTCAGTCATGGCTAATTTTTCACTGAATGAAAATATCCTTCTGTATCTTCCAAAGCTACGGAAATTCCGGAGTTACTGCATTTAAAGTCTACATTCAATGGATTCAACAATATATAATGAACATGACCCAGAAATGTAAACGTTTCATATATAAGCCAAGAACATCCATATTGCCAACTTCTCACATAAATACAGCTCATAAAATACACCTTCACATACGTCATCTTTGGAAAAAAAAATTACAAACAACACATCTAAACAAAATAAAAGAAACTGTAGCTAGTTACTAAATAACATGAACAGATTTATCACATGACTTCAAAGTTTGCATTGACATATACATGTATCATGATCAACATGCTTGCCTCGAAGAAGTCCGATATCTATGCAAAAGTTTCCAAGAGATAAGTAGTAGCCTCGTGGAGTTAGGGTACCTTACGCATAGGATTGATTCTACGCCATGTACCTTTGGTTTCGATGGTAAAATTATTGTTGAGTTTGGTACAAATACGGGGCATTGTTTGTCTACGTTCAAACCAGAACAAATGTTTGCAAAGAGTAGGCATGGCCACATTCAGTGGTTTTCTAGCCACTTCCCTAAGATAGGGCCCCATTGTTGGGTTGCTATGTGTCGAGATGCACGATTATTAGGCAAGGGCTACACCTACTACAAGTGTCATATACAGTTAGATTTGATGGTCAAGGTCTTGCAAATGCAGACGACATCAATGTGCAACGTAGGTTGCACCCATGAACTATAGTCGATTGAAAAAATACAAGTGAACATGCATTGTTTAGAAGAATATTACCCCTATAGTAGTTATCTAATAATCTTTTTTTCCGTATAAAGATGTAGCCATTATTATACGCATCCATGATAAGTTGCTTAGTTATCTATATATAAGTATGACCTCTATGTTACCTGACCAATTATACTTAATACAATTGTTGTTTAAAAAATATTATACAACAATCCTTTCCAAATTACAGGCAAGTTTGATAGTTTGAAAAGAGATGGAAACGAGCCTCGAGCTCCGTGTGCGGATCAACAACTAGAATGAAAAAAAAAAGCACAAAATAAACCTATGAAAGGAAATTAAAGCTATGAAAGAAAATATCAGTATTATAATTCTATTTTAAGTAATTCGATTTATATGTTAGGTTACTAGCAACGAAAACAAAAAAAATAGCAACGAAATAACATTGTTAAAACAATTTTCAACTACTCATTCTAATCCCCTATTCATTAAATGAATAGGTACCTCCACGTTTTTCCCCGCCTAAGATTAGAACCTTTAGAAAATACACTCTAAAATTGTTGCCATAATTACACACACACACACACACACACACACACACACACACACACACACACACACACACACACACACACACACATATATATATATATATATATGTTAGGACTAAATAGGGTAATTTAACAGATATACATTTTCACCGGGTAAACTCTAAAATCATTGTCATAATTACATATATATGTTTGGATTAAATAATTGCTATAATTAAATATTACTTCTCTACGTTTTTTGACTCCTAATATTATAACCTCTTAAAGATATACTCTAAAATCATTGCCATAATTACATATATATGTTAGGACCAAATAATTGCTATAATTAAATATTGCTTCTATACGTTTTTTGCCTCCTAAGATTATAATCTGTAAAAAAAATACTCTAAATCATTGTCATAATTACATATATATGTTACGACTAAATAATTGTTGTAATTCTCAATCAATGCCAAACTTATACATTTAATTTTACTAAAAATAATAGAGGTTCAGACAAAGATAATTCAAGTATCAACTAATGGTAGTAAGCATCCTCTTTTTACCTCTTAATACTATTATTATACATTATTAAATTTAGTAAATTATAACATTAAATTAAAACAATAGATAATTTATGTAAATTTGTTAATTTTGCTACGCTATATAAGACCTCACTTTAAAATGCCGTGGGTTCTAACTTAGTTACTAGTATTATTTTTTTATCATCACACAAACACTCACAACTCTCCTATAGGACCGTCATATAGCATAGGACTGGCCCAAAAGGAGAGAAGCACAAAGATAAAATTTAATATAATTTATATTTTAACAACACGACATTTTATGATAAAAACTAACATATTTAAATATACATGTTATTAATATAAAACTTTAGGTTAACAAATAAAATATTTTTTTTACAAGTTTATTAACTTTTTTTTGGGGGGGGGGGGGGGGGGCTTTTGGTTATTGGGTTATTTGATGAGAATAATCCAAACTATTGTCATCCTGCTCAAAATAATCTTAACCATTCATTATCACGGAATAATCTGATTTATTTTATCATTTAACTTATAACACTTTGGTGGAAGGACAACCTATTGAACAGGTTACCTCTTATTCTTTTATGGCTTGTTTGGAAACAGATATTTCATTTCAAATCACGGATTTGGCCCAAATATGGTGTTTGGGCTGATAGCATAATTTGAATTTGGATTTGATAGAAATCCTATCAAATTCTAAACATTAATAAACTGGCCCATTTCAAATCCACACCCTTACCCCCCGTATTCCAAATTACAACTCCAGCCCACAGTTCACATCTCCATCATCTCGATTCATCAACATCGATTTCATCGACAAAGTTCATCCCCAATTTCTAGGGTTCGTACGATTTTTCCTGGGTTATAATCATCGTTTTTCTTCTCACCAACATCCATCACAGGAATTCAAGTATGTTTATGCCTCTTTCGATTTTTCTAGGTTTAAGTTTCTAATTACTCTGCTAAATTATGATTTGTGTGTTGAAATTTATCGTTTCATTTGTTCATCGAATAGCTGATATTCGATTTTTTTTTGTGTATTGAAGTTTATAGTTTGATTAGTTGATTGAATGGTTAATATACAATTTTTGTGTGTTGAAATGTATCGTTTGATTAGTTAAATTTCAATTTTTGTGAGTTCAATTAATTTTTCGATGTAATAATTTTCTGAATTGTTCTATGCTTCTGTAATTTTCTGAATTGTTCTATACTTGTATTTCTGAATTAATTTGTCGTAAAACATAATTACAAAAGCAGAAGAGTGCAGTAACAATTCAGTTATCATCCCTCAGAGAAATCCATTGCATTCTCAGGTAGTCAAGTCCTGTACACTTTTTGAGCTTGTTGTACTCCGTCTCTTTGCATTATTCGTGTACGCTACCCGATACTTGAGACTTTGACATGGATATGAGAGTTATGCAACATATATGGAGTCACACTCATGCTTGTAGTCTTGTAGGTGGATAGTGTTCTAGGTTGGCAGTCTCGAGACTTATATTTTAAGCATTTGAGCTAGCCTTTAGGGTGTATAACAAATAATGTACATAAATCAGAATGCATTGAGCTGATGCTTGATGTACTGTACTCTTCTGTTTACATGTTATAAACTCACTATAATTTTTCAGATTTGCGGGTATTGAGTAATATGGAGGGTAATGATGAACGGGAATCACTGAAACGTGTCAGAATAGAAGAAGATGGTGATATGGAGCTTTTCATGCTAGTTGTGGGCTGTGTTGTCGTTATAGTAGGGGCGTTGAATTACAAAAGGTATAAGGTTAGGGCTTTGGCTTGGAACGAACACGAACGTTCGCAAAAAAAGAGAAATGTGGTTAGATACATCCCCCTTATACTAAAAGAATAAGAAAAACTGAAAATTTTCCCGTCTAAATGTTATTAGCTAGAAATTGGGCCTAACTTTATCTAGATATGTATTGGACCTAATATATGGCCTTTATGTGTCACAATATCTTATCAAACACCGCAGCTTTTATAGTTGGGTCAAATGTATTTTATTCATTATTATTTCATTAGTCCAATATATGTATATTAAATGTGGTAAATATTATATTTAAAACGTATGCATGTTTTACTCATATTATTAAAATCAGTGTGTGCTTTTCACCTTTTTATTCTTTAAATTTTTTACTCCGTTTAAATATTACTCCGTATATTATAATAAAAATTACAAAAATAGTTATATGCTTCAAATGCGTAAAAATAACCATAAGTTTTTGTAATTAAACTAACAATCTTATTTTTTTTAATCGTAAACTTATTCCGAGTAAAAATGCAAAATTCGCTCTATTTTAATTCTTAGTATTTTTACACATTAACAATTGTAGATAATTAAAAATAAAACTCAAAGTTCATTTATATATTATTATTAGTTCTAATTGTTAAGTTCTCTACACACGACAATCTAAAATACCGTGCATTCGCACGGGCTCTACACTAGTTAAGAAACAATAGAAAATGTCAAGAGCAATCGCGTTTCGATCGGCGTTGTTTTGAGAAATTATGTAGGATTCTGAGATCAAAGGGTGGGTTAGTTACATGTAGAAACGTGACTAATGAAGAAGTTGTCGCATTTTTTCTCCACACCCTTGTTCACAATTTGAAAAATCGAACTGTTCAAGCTCTTTTGCACGATCAGGAGAAACCGTGAGTCGCCAATTTCACACGGTGCTCCGAGCTGTTTTAAAAATAGGAAAATACTACGTGAAGGAAGTTGATACTACCACTAGTTTTATAGGTGAGTCGCTTTGTTTAATGTTGTAGATTCTGACCTATCTTTTTATAGGTGATGGCTAAAAAAAGAAAGTAAGTTTTGGTTCCTACACAACCCAAGAAGAGAGGATATATTTCTTGGAATAGTCAAATGGGTGATCTTTTAATCTCGGTGTTGTATAATCAAGTAAGTGAAGGAAACAAGGGAGATGGGGATTGGAAGCCCTAAGCCTACCAAGCGGTGGTAGATGAGGTAAGAATCAAGCTAAATGTATCCGTTACTACTGAAAATGTGAGGAATCGTGTCAGGATTTGGAGAAGGCACTATGGAACTATCATGGAGATAAGAACCAAAACTAAATTCGAGTGGGATGAGGAGAGGAAGATGGTGTTAGTACCACGTGACGATCAAGATGAATGGGATACATATGTCAAGGGAATGTGTCTGCCTTCTATTCTTTTATTTATCACTGATGGTGTTAGTAAAGAGGGGTCAGGTCTTTTGGACATCTGAGTTGCTGATGGTGTTAGTAAAGGAAGTATCTGAGTTGCTTTGGACATCTATTGTTCTTATTTCATTAGGTAGATATGTCAAGGCCATCAACATAATTCACATATTGATGTATCACTTTTATATATACTTTTATAGCTCCTTTCATACCATTTTATATACCGTTTTCGTGTCTTTATATCGTTTATATGCCTTATTTCAGTGAATTGTCGATACTGCCGCTACTTTATGTTTTAATGCAAAAATGACGCATTACGAGGATAATCAAGCTAAGATGAGCATAGCGGAGATGGCATAGTGGAATACACGGAGCATGGCACGAAGAACGAGGTAGCATGAAGGCTAGAAGTGAAGAAACGAAGGAATCTTTTTGTGTAGTTGGTTCCTCGATCGAGTCCCCTGAGGCTCGATCGAGTAATCGTCCTCGATCGAGTCACCTCAGGCTCGATCGAGGAACCTCTCTGGCAGATTTATTTCCGGATTTTCCTAAAACAGTTATTTTGTATTATAAATTCTAAACTCGTACGGGATAATTAGGTTATGCTTTTATTTTGCTTAGAACGGCTGAATACTCTCTCTAGCTTTAATCTTTCCTTGCTACGGTACTAATCTTTCTTCAACAATTAATCATTCAAGTTTATGTTAATCAATTATTGTTCTTATTTCATGTTTTCAATCATGTCTTCAATTATTATTATTGTTGTTATTGCTTTAGTCATGAGTAGCTAAATCCCTCATCTAGGATGAAGGGGATCTAGGTTAATTAGAAAGGGGAAATTGATTAATTGCTAGAAAAATCATATAAGTTGCCGTTTGATTATTGTTCTTATTCTAGTTAATTAACTTAGGCCTGAGTTATTAATTAGTGTAGCGAATTAATCCTTTCACCGACCGGGTTAGAATTAATATAGGCTGCGATAATCAAATAGATTGTATCTAATTATAGCGACCGCATGTTAGAATCGATCTAAAGGGCATAAATAGAATCGACCGATCTTGTGACCTTTGATAACTTGATAGATCTAGCAATTTATTAAGAGATCCCATATAATTGACCTAGTGAACCGGAAATCCTAGACTTTTAATATCATTGTTTTAAATCCTTTTAATTACTCGCAATTAGTTGGTTAGATAACAAACAAAACAAACCCCCAAGAAAACGGTTACCTTTAGACAATTTAAATATTTACAGACTGACTATTACCGCCTCCCTGTGGATTCGATACCTGTCTTACCCCTAGCTATTCTTGTTAGTTTTGAGATAGTTTTATTTTGATTTGGTGATACAACTTTAGCTTTATCAAATTTGGCGCCGTTGTCGGGGAGGTAACAATTGTTTAGTTTGTCTTTGTTTATTTTGTCTCTTTGTCTCAGGGAACCTAGTTCCTTGAGACCGTTCTCACACTTTTCTTTTTAATTCCGTGTATGCCCAGGTCGAATAGGTCCAAGGTTATTCCTTTTGATCCTGAACCAGAAAAGACTTTTCGCTACAGACGGAAATTTAATCAAGAAGTGGGTCAAGTAGAAGACTTGAGTATACTTGACGTCGAGACGGCGAGCTCAACACAGTCGGGCGATCAGTCCTACGAAGAGGACGACATTCCCGAGACCGAGATTCTAGTTGAAACTCCTATTCCCGAGACTACCATCATGCCTACTCTAGCCAGTCACTCCGAGCCAACCTTAGCTTCTATCCCACAAGGATTTAAGCTGCCCACTACTGACAATGGAACTTTTGAAATTCGGCCATCTTACATCAATTTGGTGGAACGAAACTTATTTGGAGGGGCAGTGCGAGGATCTGCGACACATATGGAGAAATTTGTCACTTATTGCTTTTTCTATTCCTTTAACAATGGAGTGACACAAGATCGAATAAAGCGGTGCTTTTTCCTTTCTCTCTGAAAGATGGAGCTGCTGAGTGGTTGAGAGACTTGGATATGGAGGGTGAAGGAATTACAGACTGGAATACCTTAGCTCTTGCTTTCTACAAGAGGTACTTCCCGCCTCAGAAGACTAATGCACTACAAAGTCAAATTACTAGTTTCAAGCAAGGAGCTACTGAAGATTTGAATGAAGCTTGGATTCGCTTCAAACGTTTGGTCCGATCAGTTCCCCATCATGGTTTCCCTAAGTGGTTTCTTTGCAACCAGTTTTATAACGGGTTGTATGACGATCATCGTGCCCTTTTGGATTCTTCTGCTAATGGGAGGTTTCAGGACAACACCAATGATGATACCGCGTGAAAGTTAATTGATCAGATTGCCACCCATACTGCCAGGTATGGAAATCCTAGGGGGAGCACGCGAGGAACCAGTGTTGATAGTGCTCTTGCAGCACGGTTGGAGACTATTTCTGCTCAGATTGCCGAGATAAAGACTACCCAATTATTGGGTAATAAAGAAAGAGTTCATGTTATGAGTCAACAAATTGAGTCTTGTGCTAGATGTGAGTTAGACGGTCACAGTGCAGCTGATTGTTTGAGCACATTGGAGCAGGTTAATGCCTTTCAGGCTTAGAGACAAGGTGCACAAGGTACACCTTTCTCCAACTTTTATAATAAAAGAACGAAGGAGCATCCATTCCTTCAATGGTCTAGTCAGAATGTGCAAAACCCGCAGCAGTTGTAACCACAGAAGAATACTTATGTCCCTCCCAACAATCATGGTAATCAACCACAAGGGGGATATCAAAGGCAAAATCAAGGAGGCCAGCAGTTTAACAATCAATATCAACAGTCGCCTCAACAAACTCCTCAACAAGCTCCGAACAATTAGATGGCAGAGTTGCGTAATCTTTTGCAACAAACTTTGTCAATGCAGCAGAAGTAGACGGCTCACATTTCTGAGCAGATTGCCCACAATAAGATGCTAGATAACCAGGTGGCTCAGATGGCACTTCAAAATCCATCAAAACAGGCCGGGGATCTTCCTCCTCAAGATAAACAAGCTTACGAACAAGCCAATGTTATTCAGCTGAGGAGCGGTACCACATATGCAAATTCCGACCTACAAAGCCTTGATAATGATGTGCCCACTGCTGATGATGAGGTACCTTTTATGCATCCCAAGGGATTGGGTAATTTGGAGCTTAGTTATGATGAGAAAGAACCTGACGAAGTTGAAACACGAGCCGACGATAAAAGCAAAAAGAACGACAAAGCTGAACCTGCTGAGGTTCCTCGATCGAGTCAGCCCAGGCTCAATCGAGGAACCAGTGTGCTCGATCGAGTCAAGTGAGGGCTCGATCGAGGCACCACCTTGACAGACGACGGTGTTTCAAAACTTGATTTTAAGGTCAAGCAAGCCGAGCCCATTACTATTGCACTACGTTTTCCTCATCGGCAACAAAAATCCAAGCTGGACAAGCAGTTTGGTAAGTTTATGGAGGTCGTGAAGAATCTACAGGTAAGTGTTCCCTTTACTGAATTAATTACTCAAGTGTCGGCTTATGCAAAGTTCATGAAGGAGATTTTGATAAGGAAGAGATCCTTTGATGCGGTGGAAACTATTGCTTACACTCAGAAGTGCAGTGACATGTTGCCAATCAATTCACCACCTAAATTAAAGGACCCGGGAAGTTTTTCTATCCCTTGTCATATTGGTCATCTTGCTATTAATAAAGCTCTTTGTGATTTAGGAGCTAGCGTCAGCGTTATGCCTTATTCTATTTGTAAGAAATTAAATATGGGTCAGTTGACGGTTACTAATATGACACTACAGATGGCCGATAGATCTGTTAAACACCCACTGAGGGTGTTGGAGGATGTTCCCGTTCGTATTGAGAAATTTTTCATCCCCGTTGATTTCGTTGTCTTGGACATGGCTGAGGACAACCAAATCCCTATCATTTTGGGCAGACCGTTCCTACACACTGCGGGGGCGGTTATAGATGTTAGGCAAGGGAGATTGACTCTAGCTGTGGGGGATGATACGATTATCTTTAACTTGGAAAAAGCATTAAAACATCCCATGATAGAAGAGACTTGTCATAGTATAGATGTTGTTGATTTTACTATTGATGAGTGTCTTCCTATGTGTTTGGACAGGGATCCTCTGGAGATTGCACTGGTTACGGATTCAGCTGATCAGATGGGTTCATGGAGTCCAGAAGTTCATCGGATTGAGAGGCTTCTAACTGAAGAGGAATGCCCCCATCAAAAGGTATATAGTTTGGGTACCGCACCTAAGGTAACTGAGGTAAAGAAACCTGAACTAAAGCCCCTTCCCTCTCATCTTAAGTATGAATTTCTTGATGACTGCGAAATGAACCCAGTGATTGTCAATGCTAGCTTAACTGAAGGTCAACTATCTGCTTTGTTGACTGTTTTGAAAACTCATAAAAAGGCCATTGGGTATAGCATTGATGATCTAAAAGGTATTAGTCCTGATTTTTGTATGCACCGCATTCATTTGGAAGAAGGCCACAAGCCTAGTGCACAAGGTCAGAGACGACTAAATCCTCCAATGCAGGAGGTGGTAAGAAAAGAGGTACAGAAATTACTTGATGCTGGTATTATCTTCTCTATATCTGATTCTAAATGAGCCAGTCCTGTCCAAGTTGTACCTAAGAAGGGAGGTACTACAGTAGTAAAGAATGATAAGAATGAGCTGATTGTTACTAGACTTGTTACAGGGTGGAGGATGTGCATTGACTATAGGAAGTTGAACACTGCTACTAAGAAAGACCACTTCCCACTTCCTTACATTGACCAAATGTTAGAGAGATTAGCATGTCGTAGTTATTTCTGTTACCTAGATGGCTACTCCGTTTTCTTTCAGATACCTATTCATCCTGACGATCAGGAAAAGACCACTTTCACATGTCCATATGGTGTATTTTCTTATAGGAGGATGCCCTTTGGTTTATGTAACGCTCCTGCTACTTTTCAGCGTTGTATGATGGCCATATTTTCTGATTACATAGAGTCTATTATGGAAGTCTTTATGGATGATTTCAGTGTGTATGGTACTGATTTTGATGTTTGTTTGAGAAACTTGACTAAAGTTTTGCAGCGCTGTGAGGAGAGTAACCTTGTTATCAACTGGGAGAAGTGCCACTTCATGGTTACTGAAGGGGTGGTACTCGGTCACTTAGTGTCAGGTAAGGGTATTCAAGTGGACAAAGCTAAGGTTGAGGTAATTGAGCAACTCCTGTACCCGGTTAATGTTAAAAGTGTGCGTAGTTTTCTTGGTCATGCAGGGTTCTATCGCCGCTTTATTAAGGATTTCTCTAAAATTGCTCAACCTCTAACTCGGCTACTTTATAAAGATACACCTTTTTGTGTTTACTGATGAGTGTGTTAAGTCCTTTGACAGGATTAAACAAGCTCTCATCTTAGCTCCCATAATCCGATCTCCGGATTGGAGCCTTCCTTTTGAGATTATGTGCGACGCCAGTGACTATGCAATTGGAGATGTTTTGGCGCAGCGAAAAGATAAGGTGTTACATGCCATTTACTATGCAAGTAAGACTCTTGATGATGCGCAGATCAACTATGCTACTATGGAGAAGGAGCTTCTTGCAGTTGTCTATTCTTTAGACAAATTTAGAGCTTATCTTGTTGGTTCTAAAGTTATTGTTCACACTGACCATGCAGCTTTAAAGTATCTTTTAACCAAACAAGAGGCTAAGCCACGACTTATTAGATGGATTTTGTTGTTACAAGAATTTGATTTAGAAATTCGTGATAAGTCTGGTGCTGAGAATGTTGTTGCAGATCATTTGTCTAGGCTGAGATTTGCGGGAAGAGAGATTTTGCCCATTGATGACTCTTTTTCAGATGACCAACTTCTAGCTGTAGCTGCAAATACTCCATGGTTTGCAGATTATGTCAATTACTTGGTAGGAGGTACGCTTCTTCTTGATTTATCCTATCAGCAGAAGAAGAGATTTTTGCATGATGTGAAGCGGTATTTCTGGGATGATCCATATTTGTTCCGGGAGTGCGCAGACGGTATCTAGAGACGATGTATTCCAGAGGGTGAGGTACATGTCATCCTTTCTCATTGTCACTCTTCTTCTTATGGTGGTCATCATGGTCCTTCTAGGACATTTGCTAAGGTAATGCAATTGGGTTTTTTATTGGCCTACTATCTTAAAGGATGCTACTACTTTTGTCCGTTCTTGTGATGCGTGTGAAAGAACGGGCAATATCTCGCAAAGGCATGAGATGCCTCAAACTGGAATCTTAGAGGTGGAGATTTTTGATGTTTGGGGCATTGATTAACAAGGGTCATTCCCTACTTCTCATGGGAATCAATATATATTACACTAATGGAAAAAAGCCCTATTGTGTCAGTTGTAAAGGGCCTTTTACGTCGGTTTTATGACTGACGTATATCAAGGGGTCGTATTTGCTATGCGTTAGTTGTGGAACTGACGCGGAAAGTTAACCATTTACGTCAGTTTTGTTTTAAAAACCGACACAAATGAGCACTATTTGCGTCAGTTCTAACCATAGAATGGACGCAATAAAGTGGTACAACTGACGCAAATAGTGATGATTATTTGCGTCAGTTCTGCATGGAACCGATGCATTTTCTCCTTTTTTTTTGCGTCATTTGTTATCAGAACTGATGTATTTGACATTTTGATTTTGCGCTAATTAACTTAACTATTTGCGTTATTTCTTCTAATAACCGATGCAATTTCTTTATCTTTTCGCGTCATTTTTTATTAGAACTGATGCAATTGGCATTTCATTTTCACGCCAATTCATTTCCCTCATTTGGGTCATTTCACTCAAGATACAACACAATTTATTAATGCTTTTTTTATATATACAAATTTACTACCGAAATTTCGGCTAAAACTGACAATACGAAGACAAAAACTTAAAAATCTCGAACAAGAATGCAACCAACCACTAATGCATCATAGGGTAAAACATCATTACATCTCATTCAACCCAACAACTGAAAAATACAATCCAATGTATAAATAATCCCACAAACGTCTTAGTTACTAAGCTAGTCTATACTAAATGTTCTCTAAACATCTAGTAGCCCAAACTTCTCTAGCCAAACTTTCAGACTAAAGAATATGAAAGGATAAGGCTTAGTAAGCTGTGCTGAGAATATCGGATGAACATTGTACACTCCTTGGCAAAGACGAATGGTACAATTCCTTTGAGTAGAGCAACCTGAAAACGATGCACCAAAATCATATTTAAGTAAACAAAAGATACACCATTAATCAACAAGACTAAACATGGCCATTCCAAGACCAACATCAGAGAATCTATACTACTAATCCCATAATTAGGTTGGTTGATATGTCTATGGTGCTAGATTTGTCTTCTGTTCAGTGTACGTGCTGTCCTTAAATTATAGAGTGGACCTACTATAGTTGGTGTTGCTAATGTAATCCGTGTAATAACCATATGTACTAAATTATCAAATAAAAACATACTCTCAAAACTAAATATAATTCACGAGTAGTTCATACCTGCAACTCTGCAAGCGAATACTCCATACTTCACAAACTGAATATAAAGAATGCCTGCAAGTTAATACCCATAAAAGAAAAGAACTTGAAATATACTATCACTCACAATTCAAGAAAAGTAGATAGGCAGCTAAAAGATATGAAGCATCACAAAAAAACTATGATTGTGAGATACATGTGAGCCAAAATATATGAAATAGCAAGCTCACTAAGGTACGCAATTTAATAAAAAAAAGTGTAAGATTAAGAGAACATGAAATAGCAAGCTCACCCTAGAATAGTCAATTATCAGCATGCAGCAAAGCTTGCTGCTCAGTCAATTCATCGGAAGCTCCCATCTTAGATAACCGACCAATCAATCTTTCATCTTCGTCTTCGCCTTAAAATATGGAGACTGATTTAACTAGCAAACCAAAGATTTTGAGAATTGAGAGGCAGTTGTACTGCAAATGAATGAAAGGAAGTTAAAGATATGGTATTGAGATACATGTGGGCCAATTCAATCGAAAGTGACAATAATATTTTTAGCAAATTCAATTAAAGCAAATTGGCAACGATGATGAAGGGGAAAATTCAGAAATCAAAACACCTCTTAACGATAGTGTAAGGTTAAGACTTTAGAGCATGTAAATTGAGTGACTCCCTTTCCGCTTGTATCTTCTTATGTTTCTTACTCTTCATTCACATTATTTCTTTTCCATTCAAGACTACTGTCTGACCTTTCATAACATAGCATATGATTTTTTATACCTATCTATGTTTCTAATTTATTAGTTAAGCAATTACACTAATATAATTAAATGAAATAATACGGAATAGGCCCCTATTATTTGAATTGAAACTTTTTACAATGAATCTAAACTAATATATCTCATTATGATTAAACTCGACTTAACTAAACTAATCTAATCTAATTTGACTTGCTGCTACTTCAAAGCAGATTAGAAATTCAACCAGGATTATTTCACTCTTTTATACAGGGACTTCGATCTAAAATCAATTCTGATAACAAATGATGGATGGAATTATGGCAGGCTACAACTGTATGCCTTCAAAATACGCAAATGGATTCTCCCTGTTTCCGAAAAAAAGATATCATATAGAAGGGGGCAGTGGATAACTATAGAGGCAAAGATAGAGAAAAGCAAGAATAGTGAACAAAAAAAAATATCGGGCAATCTGCTAATAAGGCTCACCATCTTGGGCTATCACCCATTCTCGCTTGAAATTATCAACAAAAGATAAAACAAACCAAAAATAAAACGAACAAAACAACAGAAAACACGATGAAGTAACTACTGCACTATGGTCGCTTTATCGCAAAAAATTACGAATTTAGAGGCACATCAGCCTGTACGCTATTCAAGCTCACGTACACTTAACAAAGAATACAGTTTACAATGTATGGGATAGCCTATTATATGATGATGAACTTCAAACTATCGCACAGTACTCGTAACTTATAACTTAAATCACATACACTAGATCTCATAAAAGCAAGCAGACCTTTCTTTACAGTTCTATATGAATCAAAAGGTATAGCCAGGAGTACATTCCATACCTTTCCAGGATATCATTCTCCTGCGATCTCTCCCCCTAAAAGATCTCGTCTTAATCCACCGCTCACTGGCTTCTAAAGACCAACATCGATCACCGAATTGCACCTGCCCCCTTCTTATGATTCAAAAGCCTCATTTAAGTAAAGGTCAAGAAGCACGGCATGGCAATACACTTGGTGTGTTAAGATGTAGTTTTGTTGATCACTAGGTACCATCTTTAATATGTGGTGATTAACCTGCAAGAAAAAGGCCATACATGAGGATATGCCCTTTTGTACCCTCAGTGACTTCATCTTATATGTAAGCCCATTGTGAGTTCGAAGGTCTTGATAGCCAATCGGATAAGGATAACGGTCTTTTCCTTGACCAATATTCAATTGTTAGTGTGAAAAGAGTTAGAAAATATTGAGTAAAAATAAAGTACTGCCATACTAAAGGAGTTACAATTGACCACGGAAGTTGCCCATGCTTGATTAATCACTTTGGTGGAAATTCAGTTTTATGTAAGTATATGAATCAATAATTAATTTCAATATTCCAGTGTCTATACCTAAGACATGGGATTCTGCTATAGTGACAAATAAACTTCCCTCATGGCTATAAAACCCTCTTCACCTAACAAAGTTCTGTATTTTACGTCAAATCAATGGTAGAAACAAATATAAGCAATGATGCTACTATGCTGGCAATGTTTAAAAGGACATACAAACGAAGTGCAAGAATGGAGTCCAGAACACCTTTGATAAATATTGATTTCCCAGTTTAGGACCAAACTCTGGCTCCATCAATGCATCTAATCCCCCCTGTCAAAAATTATGTCCAATGTTATATCAGAAAACTGCCACCATCAACGAATAAATCATATTGACAACAGCAACTTATACCATGTAAATAATCAATTACTCAGTAATAACAAAAATAATGCCTGCATATCAGTAATATCCATAACACGCTAGGGCATCCTAGGGCGGTCCTACATTACGCAGAAGCATATTGGAGATAACAACCTTAGAAAAATCAACATTGGTGTATTCTTTAAATCCTCTACCTTAATTAATCAAAACATCTAAAAGGAATAGAAAAACAAAATGAATCATACCTTAGTCGGCCTTTGGACAAATCCTAGTAACATCGCCCAAAATGTGAAATAATGGATACGAACTACGATGACAACTGCGAAATGAAGCGCAACGAAATTCCCAGTAAGAACTGGTTTAGCCTATAAGGGATGACCATCATACAACAGCCAAATTTAAATTGAATAAAAAACCCCAATTTTAATAACCCTAAAAATAAAAAAAATACCAATTGAAGGAGGGCAGCACGGTGTTTGTATTGAAGAGCAGCGACGGATTGAGCGGCGGCAGAAGGAGGGCAGGGACGACAAAAGGAGGGAGCAGCAGCGCTTATGCAGTAGATATTAATTAATTAGGGTTTCTTGGGTGATCAGGGACACGACAAAAAAGGTCACGGTACAATGGTGTTGGTGGACTGGTGGTGGTGCGACGATTGAGCAGCCCAATAAGGCTTGGTGATCAGTAGAAGAAGAACAAGGATAAGTAATTGGGAAATGAAGGGTGTGAGTGTGTGACACGGGAAATTGAGGGTTCTTGTAGTTGGTTTTTTTTAGTTAATATCATTTGCATCGGTTTTAGTTACTATAAGAACGGATGGGAACATCAATCCCGACGGAGCGCTTATGCAGTAGATATTAATTAATTAGGGTTTCTTGGGTGATCAGGGACACGACAAAAAAGGTCACGGTACAATGGTGTTGGTGGACTGGTGGTGGTGCGACGATTGAGCAGCCCAATAAGGCTTGGTGATCAGTAGAAGAAGAACAAGGATAAGTAATTGGGAAATGAAGGGTGTGAGTGTGTGACACGGGAAATTGAGGGTTCTTGTAGTTGGTTTTTTTTAGTTAATATCATTTGCATCGGTTTTAGTTACTATAAGAACGGATGGGAACATCAATCCCGACGGTCATATCGCAACTAGAGGGCTTATAGCTCACCCCTAGTATCCAATAGGACCAAGACAAACAATACAAGGCATCACTCTTACCTTGAAAGACAAGTACCAATAACTATAACCAAGCAAGACCTTTACTACTCATATATCAATATATAATTCCCCTGGTAGGACGACAATGGTACTCCCAAGACTTAGTCCTAGTCTAAATCTGGCCAGACTCTCGGGACAGTACGGTTCCCGATTCGACATGCGGCAGAACGGTCCGCATCCAAGACTCGAAGACATATCAGAAATCGAGAACCCACAATCGGCAGGACAGTCCGAAAGAGGCGGAAAATATGAGCTAAACCCACAATCGGCAGGACAGTCCGAAAGAGGCGTAAAAATAAGTCAAGCAAAAAGGTATAGCATAAAGGCATTATCAAGAATACGACTCAACCAAGCGATACGAATCAACTTGGAAAGAGACTACTACATGTAATGAACCGATGATAATCCAAGTAAGACATTTCAAGCCAAATTATATTCATGAATATGAATAAGTAACCCATTTCTTCAATATTTGTCACTTGAATAAAAATGTAAACAAACGGAATTAAACCATTTATAATAAGCAAAACAAGCATTTAATTATAAATGACTCAATTTAATTAAGCAAGTAGAATAATTCACTCATATTTGAGATACGATAAATAAATGAGAAGGAACGGACTAAAAATTCACATTATAGGTAAATGAGACATTTCATCAAATTTTGACTTGAATAAATAATAAATTCCACATTTATGATTAATGTGAGAAAAATATATGAATGGACGATATTTAACGAATTAAGTTATATAGAGCATGAGACGGGAATTAAATAAATCAAACACGAATATAAACCGACTCGATAAGGCACGCAACACGAGGCTAGGCCACGACTCAACCATGGTCATACCTCTACACGTGACTAGGGCCACAACCGCCCAGCCTTAGCCACTGCCTAGGCCAGGCCACAAGGCCACTGCTCTGGCCACTGCCAGCCTCTGCTCAGGCTGCAAACACCGTCAAAACAGGTTGCTAAAGCAGCCGTGTACAGCACCTACAACGCTATCTTTTTCTCGTCTGAGAGCAGTCCCAAACAGCACAGATCTGTGCCCAAAAACAGTACCCAAACACGCCCTATTCTTGTCCTAAAATAGTCCTAGAAACGTATACAACCCGTCCCCAAAACTGTCCCGAAGTACCTGCAAAGTTGACTCAAAACAATCACAAAATAGTACATATGTATCGACCAATACAGCTACTTAGGACGCGCCATAACAGTCCCAGAAATGCAAACAACCAGTCCCCTAAACTCAACATGTAATCGTCTCAAAACGTGCATTTTTAAGCACCAAAACTGGTCCCTACAAGGTACCATTTTCACGACTAAAAGCAGTCCCGAATGCCCTACAAAAACGCCTCAAGCATACCCTAAAAACAGTCCCAACAACTTACACAAAGCTAACCCTCACAGCTGCCCAAGGACAGGTCGTGTAAAGCACCCATGAATACTACAATTTCCGTCTTCAAACAGTCCCACAACAGCACCAAGGCTTCCATGACTGTCCCAAAACAGAGCAATAAGCCCGCTCCTAAAGACACCCAGAACATTCCAATTTACGAGTACATTGAGGCGGGAATAAAGCACGATTAAAAATATGGACAAACATCACAAATTTCACCACATTAAAAATCAGAAAAGGGACAGAATAAGCAGCTAATTCATCCGTGAGAAAGAGTACGACATACATTCGAAACAACCCGGATAACCGAAATCACTTAAGAGGAAGAGGCTATGTTAGCAGCCCAATAGACATGTAAAAAAAAGCTTACTAAGTTCACACATTCACCAATAACAAGAGAAAGACATAAAGGTTCAGACTTTACAGTGAAAACCGATTAAAAGAAGAAATATCGACACTTTGTCGAGTAACCTATCACCGTTACCTTGTTGCTCTCCTAAACGTCCAAGAAATCGCCCTAGGATGATCTTAAACCCAAAAATGGCACAGAATAGCTCAAAACCGCATCCTTACGGACGAAATGAAACATGACGAAAGTCTGGCTCTTTCTTACATACAGAGAAGGAGGACGAGATGAGGAAGCTATTGGTGTAAAATTTATCGAATTTGGTTGAGAATGAAGGCGGGATCTGAGGTTGGAGGAGACGGTTTCAATGGAGTTGTGGTCTGTTTGTGTTTGCATTTGCAGGTGCACGCTGTTGTTGCGGATTTACAAAATGAAAGGGGAAAAGAAGGGGGGTGGGGACGGGGTAATAAAACAATAATAATAATAATAATAATAATAATAATAATAGATATATAATAATAATAATAATATATAATAACATATATAGGTAGAGTGTGATAGGGTAGGTGAGTGTGTTGTCGATATGGGATAGGTCGAGAAAAGATTAGTCTCACAAGTGGAAATGTGACGGTCTATAGCTAGACGGAAATTATTATTATTACTGTCACTATTACTGTCCGACCAAAATATGTATACATATTTTCTTATATAAATTATGCCTCAAAAATATAATTTAAGAATACGTATTTTTATATAAATGAGCTTTACAACATTACTTATATATAAATCATGTTTAAAATAAAGTTAATTAAATTAAATAATTTAGAAATATAAAGTAAAGTATTAGAATGGTTAAATAAATTATAAATGTCAAAATGAGAATTTCGCGGGTGTTACATATTATCACAAATTTGGCTGAGATTCAGCATCTACGGAAGATTAAGAAGGTCTAATATGGTGATTATGATTTAATTGATAGGGCTTTACAAATTGATACAGAGCAAAAGAAGGTCTAATATGGTAATCCCCCTTTCCTTATTTAGTAAAATTTCCTTATACAGTACTTATTTTAATCACCTTACCCCATAACAATACCCCCACAATACTCATACTTTATCTTATTTTAATCACCTTACCCCACAACAATACTTATTTTAATCATCTTACCCCACAATAATACCTTCCCTCTCTCCAATTACCTTACACCACCACAATATTTTACAATAAAATAATCTCCCCCTTAATTTGCGTGCCCTTTAAAAGGGGAGAGTTAAAATGAATAGGAGGGAGTACTACTTTATTCAATGAAGATGATTTTGGAGAAATGAGATTAATCTATGGGCTAATTTGGTGAAATAGGATTAATATGTGGGATAATTTGAAGAAATGAGATTAATTTGTGGGATAACTGTTATGCACATCACTTGCTTTTTTACCAACAATAGTTTTGAATTCAGTATTTTAAATTCTTGTCTTTCCCAAACAATGTATTTGCATTTCTAAAGCTTAATTTCAGTTTCTAAATTTGAAATCGCGTATTTGAAATGAAATACGAGTTCCCAAATGCTACCTTAAGTCATTTTAAACCCTTAATTTACTTATTCATCATCTTCTTCTTGCCTCTTTCATCTTCTCCCCGTGTAATATTATCATTCACAAATAACTGGGTTAAATGTCTAACATGCCAAAACGAAGTCATTAAATGTCTAGCATGCCTTAATGAACTCCTATGTTCAGCCCATTTCTCATAATTATACAAAACCCTCTTTTTTCTCATACCCTTTTCTTGAATTTCATCAGCTCATTTGGGTAAACTTTCAATAATTGACATTAAATGTAGGATTTTTTTGGTGTTTTGAACATCTTGGGAGTGTAAAGATTGAAACCTTAGATGAATTTAGGGGTGAAATTGGAGGAAAATGGTGAGTTTGAACTTTGGACCAGGGTTTATGGATGATTTTAAAGGAATTGATATTTACGGATTTTAGAGTTTTACGGTTTGGAAGCAAGGAGTGCTGGTAATTGAAGAGCAATATGAGGGGATTGCAATTTGGGTAGTTGGAAACAGTTATTTGTGAATGATAATATTACACGTTTGATTCAATTTTTTTTGGGATATTCTACTGTGTACCCCTAAGTTTTTGAGTTTTCTAAGTTGTACCCCTTCTTTTTGAAATTCTATGTTGTACCCCTGAACTTTATATTATAGTCTATTACATGACCTTATTGATTGTCCTTGTTAACGTAATTCGTTAGTTGGTCGATTCCTTCACTCATTTAGGCACCAATCACCCACTAACACGTCCGCATAGTTATCAGCTCATCCAATTATCCACTAATTCGCTTAGTAATCAAGTAACATGTTCAAAAATGCATAGAACTTTCATTATCATTTTATACTTCTTTAAAGAGGTATTAAAGGTAATTTGCAATTGGTTAAAGTTTGTTTGTGATGATTATCATAACATAAGATGATATGATGTTAATAAGTGAGATTTAATGTTACAGAACGATTGTTAAAGAGATAACGAGTGAAGTGGGAGTTGAAAGAGGTCATTATATAGACGAAGTAAAGAGTTTAGGGGTATACCGCGGAATATAAAAAAAGTAGGGGTACAACATAGAAAACGCAAAAACTCAAGGGTACACAATAGAATTCCCCATTTTTTTTTGTGAGTGTTTGATACTTTCATTCAGAGAGGAGTGTGGTGGGTAGCTTACGTTTTCTGAATTTTTGCGTGGGTGTTTGAGTGGAGGATCATGGCCAGAGAATGGTCGGCACTTGGTTGGTGTTGATTTATTGATCGGTGTAACAACAGTGGTTAGTGCAGTCGCCATGGGAGCAATGACGGTGGTCAGTGCAGGCGTCGTTTGCTGTCCGGAGAAGTCGCCGGTGTGGATTTAGACTGGTGATGGATGGAGAATTGGAGGATTTGGTATTATTAATTTAGTAAAGCAAATAAAGAAGAAGAAGATTAGATAAAGAAAAGAAAGTTAACTTAGAATAGGTTAAAGTTACCTATTATAACAAGTCACTAAGAGCAAGAAAGCATTATAAGTTAAACGATGGAATAAATAAGATTATTTTAGGATAATGAATAGTTGAGATTATTTTAATCAGGACGGTAATAGTTGAGATTATTCCCATCAAATCTATATATATATATAAAAGAGAGTTTTTTCGAGCGATCTGAGAGCGTCCACATCATCAAAAATCAATTTAGGAAAGTATAATTTTTGATGTAAAAAATAAAGTGGAAAATCTTTTAATTATTATAATATGTATATTTCCTGAATTATATTCAAGTGATATTTCCAATTTTTATATCAAACTTTTACATTTCATTTGGCAAAAAAATATCGTTAAAAAAATTATGAAAATAATATAATTAGCTTTGTGTTAAAAAATGCTATCATTAGAGTATAAATTTCATATTATTTGCACATGTTAAAGATGGTGTACTTCTTAATACGTAAAATTGTATAATTTTTAGTATGTTTTGTCCCACATTGGAAAATAAGTAGGTGTGGTGAATATACTACATATAAATAGTAGAATTGTCCCACATCGAAAGATTAGTATAAGGTGATGTGATCCTATGATTATAAATATGATGCATATTTGGAACTTATGTATCCACCAAAATTTGTTGAGTCTCATAAATATTGTTTTAAAGAGCTCTTAAGATTTTCTATCGTTATCTACAATATGATATAAAAATAAAGTGGAAATCGTTGGGAATTACTCGGAAAAGAGTTAAGAATATGAACAAGAAAATCAAAAAATAACTAAAGGTTGAACAAGAAAATCAAAAAATAAAAGGTTTTACTAATGGTAGTCTCCTGATACAATACAAAACTAAAGATTTTACTAATGGTTGTCTTCTGAATGCAATAATAGTGCTTTAATGAGTCGTTATATGTACGATGTAGAGATCCATATCTAATGATCGAGACTAAGTGGTTTTTACCTTCAAAGAAAAATAATATGTATACAATAGTGGTTGTTTAAGAAGAGACATGTATTTCTCGGTATGTTATGTCTTTCACATTGAAAAATAATGTAGGCATTATGAACATACTACGTCTAAATAATTAAATTATGTATCTCACATTGAAATAATCGTATACGGTAGGGTGATTCTATAAATATAAATAGGAGGCATCCTTGAAAATTAGGTATTAATCCAAAATTTTTTTGATATAAAAGATATAGACTTTTTAGTATGTTATACGTCTCACGTTGAAAAATAATGTAGGTGTTGTGAATATATTATGTATAAATAATAGAAATGTCCCATATATATACATTTTCTATATTATATTAAAGTGATGTTTATTATTTTGATATAAAAACTTTATATTTCATTTGAAAAAAAAATATCGTATGAAAATTATATAATTAGATTGTGACAAAAAAAATGTTATCATTAGAGTGTAATAGTGTATATTGTATTTATTGTATTTTCTCATTATTAAATCGGGTTGATCTCAAAGTAAGTACAAAAAAAATGGTGTACTTAGTAGTTAGTATGTTATTTGTCCAACATTGAAAAGTAACGTAAGTGTGGTGAATATACTATGTATAAATATTAAAATTGTCCCACATCGGAAGATTACCGTAAGGCATGGTGATCTTATGATTACAAATAGAAGTCATAATCCAAAATCTTTTGATTCCCTTAAGTATTGTCAGAGATAACTCTTAAAAGAGTTTATATTCTTGTTCTACAATAATGATTTTTAACCTAAGTTAATGTTTGGAAAATCTTTTAGTTATTATAATATATACTATGTATTTCTTATTTTATATTCAAGTGTTGTTTCTAATTTTCATATAAAAACTTTTAAATTTCATTTGACAAAATAATGTCGGTACAAAAATTATGAAAATAATATTATTAGATTCATGGTAAGAAATGCTATCATTAGAGTATATATAGATTTCATATAATTTGCACATATTAAAGATGGTGTATTTCATAGTATGTTATATCTCCCACATTGAAAAATAATATAGGTGTGATAAATATACTACATATAAAAAATAGAATTTTCCCACATCAAAATATAGCATAAGGTGGGTGATTCTATGAGCATCCTTGGAACTTAGACATCAACCCAAAATCTTTTGAGTCGCTTAAGTATTGTCTTGGAGAGGTCTTAAAAGCGTATATCATTATATTTTCTACCTATAGAATTTATATGTCCCATATTGAAAAATAATGTAGGTGTGGTAAATCCGTAAATATACAATGTTTAAATAATATAATTAGAATTGTGTTAAAAAATATTCTATCATTAGGGTATAGGTTCTTATCATTTGCACATATTTTAATTATGATAAAAAAATAGAAAACAAACGTCAATGGTAGCATGTGTAATCTATCAAAGTTCAAGGTTACCATGAGAAATTTCCAATATTATAATGATATAGTTACTTAAATTTGCATTTAAAAGACAGAGATCCGTACCAATAAAACAATAAAGGGGTATTATTTTTTAATTGTTATTTTATTGCCACGCCATCAAACTTAAAGTCCATTTAACAACCTTTACATTAGAGGGTACCATGGGCAAAAAAATGGAACCTCAAGGGTACCATGGGCAGATTTTTAAAAGTAGGGGTAACATGAAAAATCTAACAAAACTAAGGGGTACTACGAGAAATTTCCGTATCTCAATTATTTTAATTTTTTTTTTTGAAGAAAAACAACGTACAAATATTAATGGAGAGTACTTGATCATATTATTAAATTTAAATATAACTATTAGATATAATGAGTAGCAATTGTCTGTATTCGGTATTCGAGATTTGGTTGGATGTCGAACTAAGTGCAAAAAACATGGTGTAATTCTGAGTATGTTATTTGTCCCACATTGAAAAATAATGCAGGTTTGATAAATATATATTACGTATAAATATTAGAATTGTCCCACATCAGGAAAAAAATCCAATTTTTGTGAATATATTACTTATAAATAGTAGAATTGTCCCACATCGAAAGATTAATATAAGGTAGGGTGATTATATAATTATAAATAAGAGTTAACCCACGTATATATTAATCTTTTTTTTTTTGAAAGAGATATTTTAATAATATGTAAACAAATCATTAGACATATAATGTAAACATTAAATGCTTATAACGTTTTTTTTTTTTCATTATAAATAAGTTAATTACCCCGTTGCAACGCACGAGCATTCAAACTAGTAACCCTTGATTATTTGATTAAAAATGTGAGTTATAAGTTAATTGTTTGGGCTTTTGGATTATGGGCTGGTTTTATGCTATAAGACAGTCCTATATAACAATTTGTGCACAAACACGGAAAAGATTTAACATTCATCTATGAATGCAATAAAACATGTACCTGGCCCAATACGTACGTGAATAATAACTGAATATCAATAACTACAACTACCTTAGAGTTGAAGTGAATTGATTTGTGATCAAAATTAAGATGATCAATACAATTATACAAAGTACTAGACTCCGAGTATAGAGGACCAAAAAATTATGAAGAAGTAATGTAGCTTAAACAAAAACAGAGATTACAAGTGCCAAACCAAAACTTAGCCAAGGCACTAGGCAACCAAGGTCTTCAATTAAGTGGTTGATTGTCATATAAATGAAATCAACAAAGAATTGGGGTCGGGAAAATAAATGAAGCAAAAAATCAAAGTCACATACTGTCAACACTTTCTTTACTCACGAAACTTGAATCATAGTGCTGCCATCATCGTCTGTCGGGCAGCCTGCTTCTTCATTTCAGCAGCTTTGCCACTTCCTCGAAAATACATGTAAACTTGCTGCACGGGAAATTATAGTAAGTAGGCTAGCATGACATGGTAGGAGATAAAAGAATGTAAACGTGGAAAGAGTTAACTAACCTGAATGACCCAAATGCTAAGCAGTACTTCCAGGACAAAAAATCCAAAACCAACCAGGTATAAGATCTGCAAGCCAAAAAAAAAGACCATTTTTAACAAAGCCACTCTAATATGTTCAAGACATAAGTTACTCTCCACCAAAGAGAACGTGCATCAACTGTGAGGTGTATTCTCCTTGTTGATGGGATCTGCTTCGTAAATTGAACAAATTACGAACAAGTTTCCATTTTCCCTCAACAAGTTACTTGGATACCAAATAGACTGACAGAGTTCCAACGTTACAGCATTTCATTCCATTTCAAAAGGAGCAAAAATATCCACTATGTATTTAAAAAAAGATGACATAATCCAAAACAGCTCTAATATATTTGACTTCCTTACAGTGTGAAATAGCAGTCACTCAATGCAATATTCAACCCAATTTTCTATTGAGCTCATCTGAAACAGCTTTTCTTTTATCAACATTTAATACAAGGGTAGGACTGCACATATCAACTGACTCTCAGTCTACCATACACCTGTTCAGGGTGAGAGGAGTCTGAGGACTCTACGGATAGATATACTAATAGAGCAATGCATAACAAAATTTTTTTAAAAAAAAATATCAACTTGATCAGGGTTCAGTCTATGTAATCCTCATTTTTTTTTATTTACTCCAGGTTGGCAGGGAAAAAACAAATACGAAATGCTCTTTGGCTGGAAAACTAGGAAACTAGTTAAGTTCTGGAAAAAGAGTGCTTAAAAGTAGAAGAGTAGGACTGCAGCGATAAGGAAGCAAATGAGATATTATTAATGATCCAAGCATCAGAAATTTCATAATTGAACTACAAGATTTCCAATTCATAACAAAATGCTGCCCATATAGAAAATAATGTCATCCTTTTATTTTGAAGACTACAACGAAATTTCAGAACAGTAGACATACCCCAATGATAGCATTGTCACTCAAAACATCTATAGCAGGCAAGATCCCCCTGTTGTATACAATTACATACAAAAACATAAAGAAATGACCTACAACTGAAATTATATATATTCAAGCAAAACAATATCTGCTCTCTACCTATTGACATACATAATACTCAACATTAATAAACATGTTACCAACAATGCTTGGCACTTGAGATAAGGAAACAAAGGAACAGATTTGAACAAGTAAATTGTGCTCCATGCCATGTAATATGCACTCTCAACTCTGTGCAAGAATATCCAATATCCATAGGCGGTCTCACTATATTGTCCTTAACTTGAGTTAAAAGACACCAACTTTATTTCTCATTCCCATGGTAAAACGCCGATATTTCAGCTACATTATCAGACATTTCAGAATATCAATGTTACTTAAAAGATATTCTGCAAATTAATCTCTGATGACTTATTTTTGGAGAGGCAGATTTTGGGAAAAATGTGTTTTCGCAAATGGTATATTTATTTGTGAAAAATAGCTACACTATAGAAAAATAAACTTAAATTTCAGATATTGAGAAGTGAAGATTGAATACATAAGTAAACATTTTTCATGTTACGACCACATTGACCGTAACACTTTACAACCGCAACATTCTAGTACCGACCTTTCACGGCCATTTTACTGATTTTTATACTAGAGTGAAACAAAAAGATATAGTCCATGGTTCCAACTTTTTTTAGATTTAGGATCTATCATCCAAAGTAATGAGGACTTAGGTGGAGATTGGCCCATAGAATCAAAGTCGGTTGGTTGAAGTGGAAAAGTGTTACAATATTTCCGTGTGATTCGGGAGTACCTTATAGGTTAAAGGGTAAGTTCTATTGCACGACTATTAAGCATGAACTCTTATATGGTACCAAGTGCTGAACGGTAAAACAAGAACATGTACAAAAGATGAGGCCATTAGGGTAGGTGAGATGCATATGCTTCACTAGATATGTGGCACACACGTAATGATAGGTTAGGAACGAGGTGGACAAGGCGAACGAAGGTGTTTCTTCAATTGAAGATAAGATGAGGGAAAACCGTTTACAGAGATTTGATAATTTGAGGCGGAAAGCACCGGGGGCACCTATAGGAGGATTGAGAGATAGCGAATGGATAAAATTGCTAAAGAAATGGGTGGACCGAAAACAAACATGGACAAAGGTGATTGAAAGCGATATGAATGTTTTGGGGATTAGTGAGACTATAGCAAAGGAAAGGGCATTGTGGAGAGAAAGAATACTTGTTGAAGATGTTTTTGAATTTTAGATCTTTTTTTTTTACCCTTTTACTTGAAAGAACATTTTATTTCTTTATTTTTTGTCTTTTTTAACTCCTACTATTTTACAAACCTATTTTTCCACTATAATTACTTGTTCACATTTTTCCTACTTTTTTTTTTTTAAAACAATGCACTTCTTTTGTTTATCTCTATTCTATTTTCTTTTACTTTGTTTATTTACTCTTGACCGCATTGGTGGATTCACAACTAAACGAATTCGGATGATGATTCATGTTAACCGACCCCAAACTATGTTGGGACTAAGGCTTTCTTGTTATTGTAGTGAAGCCAAAAACGATGACTAAGATTTATGAGGCTGGTGGCAGCAGGTAAACAGCCAGTATCGTACTTAAAATACAATCTTTAGAGTATCAAATGAGCTAGCAGGCCAAAGGTTGACACAAACAATACCCTGAAACAAATCTTCACAAACATCGACCAAAAAAAAAACTTACGTAAGAGACTTCCCCTCAAAAACAATAGGTGGAGCAATTGCGGCTAAAATACAGAAACAAATATGAATCTGCAGTACAAAAAGACAACCTTCACTCTTCAGCATATATGTAATAATGGATCATTTCATGAAATAGGTGATTAGCCTCACCGAGTATGTGATGAAAAACCACCCAAACTTAAGAGCACTGTCCGTCCTGTCCAAATGTGCAATAGAAAAGAAGGATAAATCAGACATGAGCACGTATAGCAGCTGACAACACTTACAAATTCAAATGAATCTCATCATCACTAGTGACACAACAAAACATAGAACCTTTCAAATTGTCTTCTAAACATGCTGAGGTTCTACTCAAGAAAATGTAAATAAGTGTGTACAAAAATAATATGACAAAAAGTTTGGTAACTACATCTATTGTTGAGAAGTTAGCAACGATTGCCTGACCCCTCTTATTATTCTTTAAAGAAAAATAACACGAGATCCCCATAATCAGGCCTAGGCCTACCCATACAAAAAGAAAACCCTTGTAGTTTAAAGGGCGTACACAATTAAAAATCCGGACTCGTTACAGTAAACATTCATATAACTTGTCAATCTCAGGGAATTATTGATAATGGCTCCTCTTATCACTCTTTTAGTTAGCACTGTTAAGATTGACAACATATATGACTTCATACACGTTGCCAATTGCATAAGCAAATCTTGAATGCATATGCATGTTTACAAGAACAAATCAACTAAATGATGCTAACTCAAAAGGCCGGTTGCATTTGGGTTGCTCTTGCTCTATTTACTTTTATCTTAAATCATCATTTTTTACCACGACAGGATGTAACAATGACCAATAGAAGTGGTCTTAACAGTCTTAGTGAGTCTTAAAGACTAAAAATGATGCAGAAAACTGTGCCAAAATGTTACATGCAAGTCACTACTCAAGGACGCTCTAAATTCTAAACACCCAAAAAAAATACCAAGTCCCAGATCAAGAAATCTTAAAGAGTTGCATTCTTATGATCATTTGTATAAAACTCATCATCCATTACCTCATTGCACGATAAAGTGGACGGTACCACATGACATAGGCCAATGGAGCTCCAGATACGAAATAGATGATAGCAAGTAGCCAAATTTTCACCCCTGGGACAAAAATACAAGCACAGCAGTCACGGTGAGCAGACAGTCACTCATGCCCACATATGAAAATAAATAGAAGGAGAAGCAAAGAAACTAAACAACCTCCCCCTTTCGACCAGGCAACAGTCACAGCCACGATATTCCACAGTAGGCAAAATACAAGTCCTGAATAAGGCGAGAACGTCAATTTCTAAACTATGAAAATCGATGTCATAAGAGTACTTAAATCAACATGACATTTATGATAGGATTGAACAACTATATAGATATTCACATATGAAAACAAACACAGTTTTGCTATATGTCAATTAAAAAGTAAAGCCCCAAACATTGCCACAAACTTTTCCGACATTAGCACTTATTCTATCTGATCCCGTCTCTCCGCTCTCATATCTCTACTTCAAATCAATAATAATCAAATATAAATGTAACATAGTTAGTTCATGAAAAATCTAAGCCCAAAATAAAAAACAGTGTTGAGCATTCATTTCATTCCAGAACAAAATCAAAATGCGAACTAAATTTTGGCTAGTCGGGATTATATACAATGTGCACTAAACAACTAAGAAAGCCAATCGTGTTATCAAGTACATAGATCAACATAACAGAGATTTTAATTTGCCATATGATAAAACTAATACATCGATATTCGTATAGGATATAAAAGGGGTTCTAATAGAATAAAAGAAACATGCTGCTAAACTTTGCCATGAACTTTTTGACACTACCCCCTTACTCTATCCCCCCTTAATCTCTCCATTCTCCTCTCTGAAATATTCGCTGACAATCATCAATAATACTATGGATGTTCAACACTATGCTTGTTTTGGGATTTAGATTTTTCATGCACTGATTGGGTGTTGGGGTGTAAAGTGGAATCAAATTCATGAGAAAAATGTGGCAAAAATGTGTATACTATGGAGGATGTGAGGGCATGCAAAGAATCTGTTCAGAAAGGAAGTGACACTTAGACACTTATGCTAGAGAGGATATGAATATGTTAAAATTCCCTTAACCCAATTTTGCTACGTAATGGTTAGGAACCTGAGATAGTGACTGATAAATTATATGGTAGAAATCTATATTCCATCATCAATACAACAAGTCTATATTCCATCATCAATACAACAAGTCAACAACACTACCCAAGTGCTCAACGGCTCCCATACAAAATGAAAATTGTGTTGTGAATCATGTTGAATGAGTGTTAAAACTTCACAATAAAAAAGAAGCGCATTCAAGATAGTGAGTAATTTTGTGGTGTTTCATTATAATTATAAACCAATGAATAAACGTGTCTTCTACTCCATCCTTCATCAATATACAAAAGAAACTACCAAAGCCCAAAGGAAACAAACATACCGAGGTATGTTGTGAATGCAACATATTGCAATTGCTGTAGGTGGATGGGTATCTCATTTGGAATGTCATGATGAATAAGAGGGAAGACTGGAGGCCAGTTTTTCTCTTCAATTACAATTCCAGCTGCCAAAACAAGTACGGATGTAAGTCACAATGTCAAGATACGATAACTTGTTGAAACCATCAGGCCATCCAGATAAGGAAAAACATGAGTACATCGAGCAATGGCATCTTCCCTCCTTTTTATATCCTGCATCCATGAGCGCAAGAACATTAAACATCGAAATAGGCACTAAAAGTGAAATACCTTGATGACGTCAATTACGTCATAACAATTTAAAATTGTTATTTGTAGAAATATTATATTCAAGTCCTGTCCATTGGTCCGCTTTACAGAAAATAGGGAAGGGGAAACGTGACGAATAGTAATATGAGAAAATATAACATCATTTCTGGCTGATCCATGAAAGCCTGATGTACAGTCTAAATGTACTACAGCTTCTGAAACATGAAAGTGTAGTACCTGTTCCTTCTTCTTCAATTCAGCCTCTTTAGCTAGCAGTTCTTTTTCTCTCTTCTTCAAATCCTAGAAAGCAAATCATAAAAAGAAAAAGAAAGAAAAAAATTAATAGCACAGACATGAGTTTCTTCAGCACTACTATAAGAAAGAAATGTTCTACCAGCTGTTTGCAATCTGTACAGAACTTATCCTACCATTCCATTGTCAAGAGGAATGTCTACAGTTGCACCACGATCATACTCAGCACGCTCACGTGGAAGTGGTGAGAGTACAGCATTAGGCGCAGGAGGAACACTTCTGGGATTCTATAATTGGGAAAAAACACATGTTAGATATTGTATGGGGCGTCTTCTGTAAGGTAAGTAAAGATGGACTAAAAAACTCTTTGAAGCAAAACTGCAGATAACAATAAATGTCCAGCAAATAGATAGGTAGATATGTATAACTTCTCAGCAGCTGTAAGCCTTTTCAAGGTTAAGAAACACAGGCAACCAGAAAAGACATGGGTTATCCACCAAACACAATCGCTATCGTAAGTTTAATTAGGGTTGGTTAACTGTTAACATGAACAAAGAAAAATAAGACGAAGAGGAAAAAAGTGGAACACGCAAAAGAAATAGAAACACAGTAGCGCAGCGCCACGGCAGCTAATACAACAGCAAAACATAAACACATAAAGTCAAATCAGCAAGTGCAAGCATAATAGAACAGCTCTCATCCAGATAGCAGCCCCAAGTCCTTACTCTTTACGTGCCAACATTGATCAACACTTGATCAGAGTTTACCATCAGAAGCTATGTCAAGCCACAGGGAGTTGTAGCGAAATGAATTACACCATCTATATCTATATAGTTTATCACAGGCCAGTTACATTCACAAATGCCAGCTTCAGACAATAACATCCCTTTTTAACTTGAAAAACTGTCTGCATGATTTACGAGCGCTCATTACTATATTTGGGTGGAGCAGTAGCATGTCATTCCAATGAATAAATCTCTTATAATATAGGAGATGAATGCTTGATCATTTTATCATTACTCAGCCAAAATATACGCCACATTAGGATGCTGGATGCCAAAATACTGGTTTAGGTTTCGCAAATAAGACGATAACGTTAAGCTACATGAAAATCATTAGACATTGCATCAATGGGGAACATGACCATCACAGAAAAAAAAAAAAAAAAAAAAAAAAAAAAAGAACAAATCCAATTGTATATTGTCACAGGATTTTACACCCTTAAATTAGTTACGTCTTGAGCAATATAAGTCAGAATGCATTAGTAATAATTGATGAAAGAAAGAAAAACAGAATCAAGAAATGAACCATCAAATAAAATGAAATGGCAACGAATTGAATTAGATAGAAAAATGGAATAAGAAAAAAGAAATTACGGCAAAAGGATTGACATCGTCGTCGGCAAAAGGGTTTAGATCATTGGCCATGTGAAAATGGAATCAGAGTAATCAGATGATCAATTTTATTGTATCCGAAGAGAGACAGAGATTCAGAGAGTGATTGAGAGTATATTCAAGGACCTCTTTTTTTAATCCCAAGTTAACAACAAATGTTGCATGTGAGGATGAACCAGGGAAGTCTTGCGAGTTTCATGTAATCACGTCGCAACTACGTGCCTTCCGGTCAATCGTTTTATTTTCTCAGTGATTAAAAATAAGAGAAAATTGTTGATTACAGCTTTTTAAAAATCACTTTTTGAAAATTACAGCCTTATAAAATTTTTTTTGAAAATTACATCCAAAATATTACTTTTCTTCTAAAATTGCACCAACTTGAGGTTTTTGGTGAATTTTTATGATGTTTTTATGATGTACCCTTTATTATTTGAGAGCCTACTTACCCAGATTTCTTACCTCTCCTTAACACAAACCAATTAATCACCTCAAACATCATAAAAACATCATAAAAATTCACCGAAAACCTCAAATTGGTGCAATTTTAGAAGAAAAGTAATATTTTGGATGTAATTTTCAAAAAAAATTTTATAAGGCTGTAATTTTCAAAAAGTGATTTTTAAAAGGCTGTAATCAACAATTTTCTCTAAAAATAATTGCCTTTTTATAATCCATTTTCTTTTTAAAACTCCTTTATATAAGGTTTAGGATGATTTTTAGTTGTCAATTTCAGATTTTTGACCAACTCCTTCGATAGAACATTATTACAAGAACCACTAACAATAATAAGATTGCAAAGTTGATTATTTACCTTGCGACGAGTGTGAAAAATCTGCTCCCTTTGCTCATCTTCAACCCTAGTAGCCTCGGTCTGTAAGTTACGAATCACCAATGCTTCCTTCTCCTCGTCACTATAAGGATCAACAACATGAACCTCCTCATCCTCTGTCACTTGCTGCCTCCACCGTCTCCACCTCACGTTCAGGTAGCACAAAGTTCGGAATCATATCACACAATTTTTGAATCGTTAGAGCACGCTTTTGTGGACATTCATTAGCAATATGTCCATAACCTTGGCATTTAAAAAAACACCTCAATGAACTCTCTTTGTTGATCCTTATAGTTCGGAATCATATCACACAATATGTCCACGGATTTATTGATTTATGTCGAAAATACATTTAAAACGGATAATTTGAGAAAAATAAAGAATAAATAAATAAACGGACAGATTATGAATGATAATACGATTAATAGTTAATTAAATACGTAAACTAAAACTAGGTCAAGGCAGAAACGGGAGTTCAGGGACATAAATCAACCGGGAACAGGCGCAGCAGAGCTGCGTCCTTTGGAAGAGGCGCAGCAGACGCTACGTCTGTTCCTGGGTTGAGTTCTGGCTGTGAAGCCGGAACTGCATCTCGTTAATATTCGTAGGTAAATTTAATGCTTGATTATATTATTTGACTCGGATGGAAGTGATTTAACATATTATTTACATGTTACTGAGTCATAAAAACAATAAAACACGGATAAAATTAATCAAAACGAGTTAATTACAAGATTAATAGGTTAATAATGGATTAAAACGAACTAAGACAAATGAATTAGGTTAGACAAGTTGTTAATGATGAATTAATGATGGTGACGATAAACAAAAGATGAAAATATATCAAAGATGAATTCCAGAGATTCAATATGGGTAAATCGAATCTCTAAAAACCGAATTTGATTTTAATGACTAAAACCCGCAAATATGGATTATAAGGGATTTAAGTCGGGATTTTGAAAGATGAACAATTAACAATGAATAATGAATTACAGGTCAAAATTATCATATTCAAATTGTTATGTTAACGAAACAATGAACAATTGAAAAACAAAAGGACGAACAAAAGACGAAGGAAGAAGAAAGGAAGCAGGAACTGCGGCAGCCTCACGAAGAGGCGCAGCAGGTGCTGCGTCCCTTCGAAGAGGCGCAGTAGTTGCTGCGTCCCTTCGAAGAGGCGCAGTAGTTGCTGCGTCCTTTCTCGACGGTTGTCTTCTGATAATCCGCAAAAAGGTTTAAAACAATGATTTACAAATCGGTTTTAAGAATACTTTCGACATAAATCTTACAATATTGATTACAAAAATAAAGAACAATAATAAAAAGAAGGATTTACACCCTCAGACTTATATGTTTGACGAAACGAGATGAACTAAGTTAACGTTTAGTGATGCTCGACTCGAATGTACGACGAAAGTGCCCTCTTAGAGGAATTAAACAGATTGATTAATGTTGATTGATTGTGGAGTTGGTCAAATTGGTCGGTCATGCAAAACGAGGCTGGTACTCAGAAGGATCCGAGCTTACGTGGTCGAATGTTCAAGCACGTAGACGCCAAAAAGTAAGAACGTGGTCTAGAATGCAAAGGGAGAAGAGAAGGGCGGACACTCGCGTGAGAAATATGAGGACCGAAGGTCTCTATTTATACTAATCACACGGAGGAAATAGGGTTTTCGGAGAAACTTTGGAAGTGAATCTCGAAAAGATACGGAAAATACGCAGAAAAGGACTGAGGAAGAGGTGCAGGAGGCACTGCGTCCCTTGCAAGAGGCGCAGCACTTGCTGCGTCCTTTCCTCAGTGGTTTCCTCCTGCGGAAGAAAGATTTCCGCGTTTCTATTATGGAATAGCGGATTAATCTCGTTTCCTTAATATTTTGTGTGAATATTACGGGAGATATTTTACCAAAGATCAAAAGATTGGAAAATATGGAATAGAAATATCCTAACATTCGAAACATTCGACTCGGTTTTTTTAGAAAATGAAGACGGTTTTTTGACCCGGACTCCAAATGTACTCTAATTATTGCAAAACGACCGTATCGGCACGTAGATGACAATTAAGAGGTAGACACAAATGTTTGAGCGACCACTTGACGATAAACTTACGAACTGTCACAAATCGTTCCGTATACCAAACATGCGGCCCAATCATCACCGGGTGGTTTGCGGGAAGTGTAGAAATGAGGTATCTACAGAGCCCCCACTTTGACTGAGGCTTGGACAAGGCGAAAGTCAAAGTATAGCCATCAGGTCAATCGAAGATTACAACCTGACGACTATGGCGACGCGAGGCAGCTCAAGGGGTCTGAGCCAAGGACCTGTCGTCGGGAACATTTTAGAGTCTGTCGACTATCGGGGAGGGTCGTTTTAAAGTCCATTAGACTACGTAAGGAGGCTCGCCAGCCATAAGAAGAGACCATAACTGAAACTTCTTTGAAACTCTAAGGGAAACAAAACGCGATATTGGGAGGAGGCAGCAGGACGTAGTCTGGAACTGCTGGGAGAAATCTGCTTGGGGTCGGTTTCAAACAAACTTCGGAAGAGCTTGGGATCGATGTTGATCTCCATGTCTCGAGAGGGAACGTCTGTCCGTGAACTCTCGCTGGGGGAACGTAATCGGGAACTGATCTCCATGTCTCGAGAGGGAATGTCTAGTCGTGTACTCTCGCTGGGGGAACGTAATAAAGGCGTGTCGAAACACCCGTCAAAGAAGAATCGCTCGTTGTAACAAGCTAGGTCTTGGCAAAAATAGGGCGACATCTTGCTGTTGGCTTGGAAATACGGGTCCGGGTGAAGAATAAATGTCAAACGGACCAAATACGCGATAATAACATCGAGGAAGAGGCGCACCAAAGATGGGCCCACGAAATAACGAACTTATAACGAATCTTCGAAAATTCATATGGAGGGAAACTGCGGAAGAGGCGCAGCAAGAGCTACATCCCTTAGAAGAGGCGCAGCACCTGCTGCGTCTTTTCCTGAGTGCGGCATTTCTGGATAAAAACCCGATGAAACAGGGGTTTATGTTTCGTTATTTCGAAACACAAATCTTAATTTCTCACTCAAATTCAAACCAATTCCCGTCAAAATTTGATCAAAAACTCACATTTGCCATGACTAATCGAGGTATGTGTATTAATCTTGCATTTATCTTCTGCAATTGATCAAATTTGACCGACGAAATCAGGGTTTTCAACCCTAATTAGTCGAAAATTTGGGGCTTTTTCCCCAAATGATTTTGCCTTGAAAAATTGACTTTATAAATGGCTAATTGGTAATATAAGGATCATAACCATGTATTTGTTTCGAATTTTCATTGAGTTTTGAGCATTCGAGTGAAATTGAGACGGTCTCACAGCTAAACCGTAAATCGCTTCGAAAATAGCCTTAGGATTGCCCATTTGCGACGAAACTTGATATTTGGAATCCTTGTATGATGGGTAAACTTCGTATCATCTCGGAATTTTGATTTGTGACGGATTTTTCAGGACACTTCCTAGGGCATAATTGTCGTTATAACGAAATGCTGTCGAAATTCCGACTCGAACCCATGACTAGGCTTCAACTTAGGCTTGACTCGACCCAAATTACCACATGAGCGGACGGGTTTGTGGGAAAATTGCCAAAGATGGCGAGAAAAGAGCGATTTCGGAGCTCCGAAAACTCGAAAATCCCCTAATTAAGGCTTGTCGTCACTTGACGCGGCCTAAATTCGCTTTAATTTTACAGGTGATGAGGCTTCTACGTCAGGGAGAGCTCCCATGGACGTGGACACTGCTATTGACCCTTCTCGTTTGCTTGAGGAGGCGTTAGAGCAGGCTTTTACTGCCGCGGTGACGGCTGCTGAGGACGAGGTCCTTGAGGAGGAGGTTCTTTAGGAGGAGGAGGCCCCGAGACAGGCCAACGTTGGACGGGGTGGTCGCCAGATGAGGGGGGCACCTGTGTGGACTGAGACGTGGGACAGTAGGCACCTTCTTTGGGCTGCAAAGGGTCACCTATCCTACAGGACGATGAAGAGCTTGGTAAATCGAATTCATCACTCTTCATTCATCCTCTTTTTTCATTCCTATTTGTTATTCCTTTTATTCTTCATTCAAGCTAAATATAGCTTTTGTTTCGAATCTAAATAGGAGGCCGGGAACATCAGATCGTTCTCGGGCTACACGATAGCGATGGGGTGCTACGAGAGGCTGTCAGCTGAGGAGCGGGCCATCATCGAGCGGGGAGCGTTCGTTGCTTTGGTGCAGGCTTGGAGGGATATCACGAGGAGGAAGCTTCGGGCTAACCTTAGTCTCGTCCGAGCTTTCTTGGACCGGTTTTGGGACACGACCTCCACATTTCACATGCCTTTTGGTGAGGTGGGGGTCACTTTAGAGGATTACGGCATGATTTTTGGTTTGCCGTGTGGGACTGAGGTGGTGGAGTGGCTGAAGACAGCCATGAGGGTTGACTCGGCTGAGGCTAGGAGGTTGATCGGCTGGAACTTGATGCCGAAGGCTGCTGCGGTGCCTGGATTGGTGCCTAGTTCTTACGTCCGGGACTATTTTGCGGGGAAGACCCCGGCGTCGGTGGTGATCGAGGAGAGGGAGACGGCCCCTCCTCCCTGTACTGCAGAGCAGAGAGTCCGTTTGTGGCTCTGGTGGTTTCTGTCTTCGATCTACCTCGGAGACAAGGGAGAGAGGCTTTCGACGAAGCTCCTTCCCTCTCTTTCTGACTTGAGCGACCTAGGTCGTTGGGACTGGGTCACTGCGGGTTTTGCGGTCCTCATTCGCTTTATGAGGGCCATGGTTCATCCGGAGTTGATGGAGAAAGGGACTTCTCCTGCTGCTGTTGGCCCTGGACTGTTGTTGGAGGTATGAACCTTCAACTTCTTTCATGAAAGATCATTTCCTTTTCTCATCGAATCACGAAAGATCGTTGTTGACTATCTTGTTTTTCAGGCGTGAGTGTACTCCTACTTTCCGGGCCTCGCGCCCAAGAGGACGGAGCCGGTGGAGAAGGCATATCCTATTGTGAGGGATTGGGTGATGTGTCGTACGAGGAACCGGCGCTCCTTCCACGACGTTTGTCGACGGGAGGTGAACGCTCTTCAGTTGGACGGCGTGAGTACTTCACCTTGCGTTGTTTATCTTTCTTCTTTACTTTTTAGAACTGATCATAAGAATGACCCTTCATTTGCTTTTCTAGTGGGTGCCCAGGCCTTGGGTGGACTACGCTGGCGCTCCTCCCTTTGTGGCTGAGGTCCTTCGACCTAGGAGCTCGAGCCGGTTGCTCCTGAGGACGTCGATGGGTCCTGTGTGGTACTTGGGCGAGCGTTTAGCTCGTCAGTGCTCTCGGGATGTCTTGACGGTTCCCATCGATCCTCCTCGGACGATGTTTAGGGAGCCTTCTGAGGCTGAGAGGGAGGCTGACCTGGCTGGCGTTGGTGGTGACGCCCTCCTTCTTCCAGGCGAGGACTACTCGGCGTTCCTCTATGGGAGGCTGGCGTACTGGCCGGTCATGGTAAGTGTTTTACTCTTATTTTCGATCAATTTGAGAACACGATGAATGATCATCGGTTAAAAGAAATCATTTGACTTTGCAGGAGGTCGAAGCGGCGGGCATCGAGCCCCCAGAGTACCCCGAGACCCTTGAGTACACCGACGCGACGGGGATGACGACGATCTCCGAGCTGCGCGACTTTGATGCGGCGGTGGGAGATGCTGGCTTGGATGAGTGGCAACATTTGATTCAGAGGGTGAGTCTCCTAACTTGTATAATTTTGTATAAGCACATTTGCTTGAGTTTGTCCAATTGTTTAAGAATCTCTTCTTTTGAAATGTAGGTCGCGCCATCCCGGTTTGTGGCTTTATGAAGGGTAGCCAACCGGCTGCGGGCTACTGCCGTCGAGGCACTTGTTGGCGGCCGAGGACGTCAGGTATAAACCTTCCGTTTACTTCATTTTCGAATTTATTAACTTTCCTTATGTTTGAAATGATTGACATGAGCCAATTCTTATTGCTTGCAGAGGGAGCGTGAGCTGGAGCGAGAGCTTGCTCAGTCCCGAGAGGAGACAACTCGCCTGCTGAGGGAGCTCGAGGTTCGTGACGCCGAGGTTGCTGCTCTCGAGGCGAGAGTTGCTGAGCTAGACGGCGACCAGCAGTAGTTTGCTTGTTGGTTGTTTTATTTCGGCTGTATTTTGTACATTTTGTACATTTTTAGGACCCACATTTTGGACATTATGACTTTGTTTTGGGGCTCGAGCCCCCAGTTTGGCGTACATATCCCCTTTTGATTGTATATATGATGGCTTGAATGCCTTTTCTGCTGGGTTGCTTTGTTTGTACCTGCAGGTTAGCTTTGAACAGGTTTGGTAGATGACGGTTTATGCCGTCACGCTGCCAAAATTTACACAGAAATTACATAGAACATATATTTGTACACATGGCCTAAATTAGCGCAAAACGACTCGAAAATGCAAAAAATTTGCCGGAAATGACCGGACGGTAAGGAGGGCTACCCTTTAAAAAAGAAAAAAAAGAATCATATAACTTTGAAATGTAATGTGGAACGAGAGTGAAATGATTCCCCAGAAAGAAAATTAAAAAAGAAATGTATAAGTTTGAAAATGAATAAATTAAATTGGTGAAATGATTCCCCAAAAGAAATTTTTAAAAAAAAGAAATGGATGAGTTTGAAAAATGAATAAATTAAATTGGTGAAATGATTCCCCAAAAGAAAATAAAAAGAGAAATGGATAAGTGTGCTAAGATGACGAAGATGTCGATATCGCCTCGAAATGCGTGCCTGTGGAATTAGGAAACATGAAACATGGCAATTTAACGGATTTACCAAAATAATAACCCGTATGAATAGGAAATTATTATTTGAGGAATTAGGAAAGATCTAACGCGGAAAATCACAGAAAGAAGGCTGAGGAAGAGGCGCAGCAAGAGCTGCGTCCCTTAGAAGAGGCGCAGCCGGTGCTGCGCCTGTTCCCCAGTGCATCCGTCCTGGCGGATTTTAGGAAACAACTTTTAGTATAAATAGAGACGTCGAGGGAGGTTTTATTCACATAATTCTTCCGTCTTTCCTTCGTCTTATTACATAAAGCTCTCAAAAGAAAACTACATCATGAATACTCTCGAAATTCGTCTAAAAGACTGGACAAATGAGTTCTCTAATGTGGAGAAACACGACATGGGTGCTTATAACTTTGGATCACTCTTGAGTTTGAAGTTGATCAAGGTGGTTAAACCGTTCCTAGATGCTTGTCTTGATTACTGGGACCCGAATAATCACGTATTTGCCTTCCCTGGAGGCGACATTTGCCCATTTCCCGAAGAAATTGCTGCGATTGGTGGTTGGGACCCGGAACATTTGCCTGCTATTCCCTCTACTTCTCAAGGATATAAGAACAAGTTCAGAGATTTGCTTGGGTTGGCAAGAGCTGATGTTGACTATCTTGTGACCTCTAAAGGAGTGCGGATGTTGGACTTCATTGATCGACTCATCAATAGGACAGATCCCACCATCTCTTATGTTGCCAGGCGAAGGGCGTTCGGGTTTTGCCTACTACATGTATATGTCCTTCAAGGGCATGTTGATGAGGATTTGAGAGGCGACCCTCGTTACTTGAGCTTGATTGAGAAAATGGAGCTGCGCAGGAGCCCAGCCTGCCTGTGTTTAGGAGAGATCCTGTTGGGGTTAGATAACAGGAAAGCCAACCGTGACCTTCCATATCTGGGGAGTCCCATTATTTTGCAGGTAAAAGAATTTTTCTCTTTTGTTTTTTTTTTCATTTATTTTATTTTTTTTTCTTTACTTTTTCGTTTTTTTTTTCTTTTTTTTCTTTTGTTTCTAATACCCGTTTTTGTTAGGTCTGGCTTATGGAGCGTCTTCGATTGATCGAGCCCCCAGTTAATGTTCCTGCTTATCATGCTCGCTCAATTGCAATGAGGACCAAGCTCTACATGGTGGACTTCACTCGAGTCTGCAACTATTGGGAAAACAAATTGAAGAGTGAAGATGGCCCCTTGATCAGATGGATCGTACCATGGAGGCATCTTAAATCTGTCACTGGAGTATCATCCTTGGATCATACCCGGTCCGTGCGCATCCCTGGCTTGGAGTTTATGATATGCATCTTCCCGGAGAGGTTGATGAGGCAGGTTGGGTTGAAGCAGATGATTCCAAAGCTTGACATTGTCCCGCAGACTGCCGTGGCGCTTACTACTGAGAGTCGAAGAGAATGGGCCATCAAATGGGCTCAAAGGAATATTTGGTTCTTGAACTCTTCTGTTAGTGCTCTATGGGTGTCAGATTCCTATTTGCGGTGGAGGAAAGCTACTACTCCGGAGGAGCGCGAGAGACTGAGGAAACGCGAACCTATTGACTACAAGGTCCGTGAGGTAGAAAAGGAGAAAGAGAAGCATTTGACCGAGGGAGAGGAAGAAGTCGGATTTCGAGTTGTTCATCCTTTGAAGAAACCGAAGTCTTCTCCTGCCGTCGAGATGGTGGTTGACAAGAATGGCAAGGCTAGACCACGAGAAAGACCGTTGGTGATTAGGTCGGAAGTGGCGCAAGAGCGTCCGGCTCGAGGTCGGGACAAGAAATATGATAAAAATGACAAAGGCAAAGGGAAAATGGAAGAATAGCCTAAGTCTTTATTATTATTTATTATTATTATTGTAATAAGAAGGTGGGGTTTTTAGAATCCTAGCCTATTTTTATTTTTTATATTATGTGGCATATTATTATGAAATAAAAGAGGTTGATTGGTTATGAAACCGTTATGATTTTCCATCATTATTCTTGTCGAATTCCAAATGCATTCGCAAATGTCCTTCTATTTACATTTAAAATAATTAATGGGTTGTATCCTGTGAAGGATTGTCTAGGTATTCATTTAAAAAAATGAAATCAAACCCTTGCGCGTAGTTCAAGTAAATGTAAAAGAATAATTGTTCTGAGCAAGAGCTTGTAATGAACTTAGAAAATAAGCATGAGCTTTACTTACTCCTAAAATGCATTTCAGTTTATTTGATGACATGAGGATGACCTATAGTCAAAATGCAAGAGCAAGGTGACATTAGCTTAATTCAGCTTGGCCAGGGGCTGTTTATTTCGTGCCACAAGAGCGACACGTGAGGTTACGCGAGGTGCGTTTTTTGCTCCTATTCTAGGCATAGTAACGTTTCAGTTGGTCGAGGTTTGTCGGGTTGGCAAATTCGTTCCCATCTAGGTCTGTAATTCTAACCGTACCTCCTGGAAGTATGGACTTGACTAGAAATGGTCCGGCCCAGTTGGGTTTGAACTTTCCTCGTGGATCGACAGGTAAAAGAGCTCTAATTGATTTGAGGACCAAGTGTCCTTCTTTTATATTCCTTGGCTTAACCCTTTTGTTGAAGGCTCGTTTTATACATGCTTGGTATGTTTGCACATTATGTAATGCACGCAACCTTCGTTCATCCAGGAGGATGAGTTCTTCATACCTATCCCTCTTCCACTCGGCTTCTGGGATTTGACTTTCGAGTAAAATACGCAAGGATGGTATTTCTAGCTTGACTGGTTGTACGGCTTCCATGCCGTAGGTCAAATAGAAAGGGGTGGCCCCAGTGGGCGTCCTAACAGATGTACGGTATCCCCATAAAGCAAAGGGTATCTTGCTTAGCCAATCTTTATAGTTTTCAATCATTTTCTTGAGAATCGTGACAACGTTTTTGTTTGCCGCCTCTATCGCGCCATTGGTTTGTGGTTTATATGGAGAGGAGTGGTGATGTTTAATTTTGTACTTGGCTAGCAATTGCTCAGTCTCAGCTTGGAAATATGATCCATTGTCACTGATGATCTCATGTGGGCAACCATATCGACAGATGATATTGGTTTGTATGAACTTTGCCACGTTCTTGGCTGTAAGACTGGTGTAGGAAGCCGCTTCTACACACTTAGTGAAGTAATCAATTGCTACTAGGATGAAACAGTGACCTCCTGTTCCGGCTGGAGTGATCTTGCCGATGATGTCAATTCCCCAAGCATAAAATGGCCAAGGAGATGTCATTGTATAGAGCAATGAAGGAGGGACATGTTGCACATTCCCGAAAATTTGACAATTATGGCAATGTCTTACATATTTGATGCAATAGGATTCCATCGTGGTCTAATAATACCCCAAACATGTGATTTTCTTTGCCACCATGGGTTCACTCATGTGAGGGCCACATTCTCTATCATGGACTTCTTCCATCACTTTCCGTGCCTGTGAATGATCAAGACAGCGTAGGATTACACCAAGAGGTGTTCTTTTGTACAATTCTCCTTGCATGAGAACGTATTGGGAAGCTAGTAAGCGTATAGCGCGTAGTAAGCGTATAGCGCGTTGTCCCCTTTTGTCCATATTTGATGGATAGGTGCCGTTGAGTTTGAAGTTTAGGATCGCTTGGAACCAAGGTTCCTCTGCGATTTCCTCTTCATTGGTGATTTGGTGCACATAAGCTGGCTTTGACCGTCGTTCGATGCATAAAGGCATTTCTACCATGCTATCCGGCATATTAATTAAAGATGCAAGTTTTGCAAGAGCATCTGCAAATTGATTCTCCTCTCAAGGTAGGTGTAGGTAGGTTACTTGATCGAATAATTGGGCTACTTGGTCTATTCTGGCTTGATAAGGTGCTAAGCTTTCACTTCGGTTTTTCCAAGATCCCGTAATTTGGTTGATGATCAAAGATGAATCCCCATGCACTCGAATATTCTTGATGCCTAAACCTACTGCTGCTTGCAATCCAATGAGGCAAGCCTCGTATTCTGCAGTGTTATTTGTCACCTCGAAGTCGAGTTTGACAGAGATTGGTGTGTGCTCGCCTTCAGGAGAAATGAGAAACACTCCTATTCCAAATCCTCTTAAGTTCAATACCCCATCAAAATAAAGGTCCCAGGAGTCTACGTCGGTTTGGAGTATATCCTCATCCGGAAACGACTAGGTGTCTATCGTTTGTGTATCGTTAATGGGATTTTCTGCGAATAATTCGGCAACGGCGCGCCCTTTTATAACTTTCAGAGGGACATACTTGAGATCGAACTCTGATGCATCAAAGTCCATCTTGTTAAGCGTCCATTGAGAACGGGTTTCTCAAAGAGGTATTTGACAGGATCCATTTTGGAGTATATTTTGACGGAGTAACTAAGCATGTAATGGCGTAGTTTCTTCGTTGCCCACACAAGAGCGAGGCATATCTTCTCGAGTGGCGTGTATTTGCACTCTTACTCCAAGAACTTCTTACTAAGGTAGTAGATAACTCTTTCTTCCTTTCCTACGGTTTGAGCTAGCATGGCGCCCATGGTCGTTTCAGTTACCGTGAGATATAAACCAAGAGGTTGATCTCGTTGAGGTGGCATGAGCACTGGTGGTTTGGCTAGTATTTCCTTGATTCGGTCGAAAGCCTTTTGACAGTCATCATTCCACATGGTGTGATCTGTTTTCTTTAACTTCTTGAAGATAGTTTCGCAGATCATGGTGAGTTTCGATATGAATCGACTTATGTATTGCACATTGCCTAAGAATCCTCTAACTTCTTTCTCCGTTTGAGGTTGTGGCATTTCGATTAGAGCTTTGATCTTAGAAGGGTCTATTTCTATTCCTCGTTGGCTAACGACGTGTCCCAGGAGTTTACCAGATGTTACTCCGAATGCGCATTTCTGAGGATTGAGCCTCATGTTGTACTTCCGTAGCCTTGAGATGAATTTGCGAAGGTACGCAATGTGCCCCTCTCTTTCCTTGGACTTGACAATCATGTCATCTACGTATACCTCAACTTCTTTATGCATCATGTCATGTAGGAGCGTGGTTGCGGTACATTGGTATGTAGCTCCGGCGTTGATTAATCCAAACGGCATAACTGTGTAGCAATAGATTCCCCATTGAGTGATGAAGGCGGTCTTATGCATGTCCTCTATGGCCATCTTGATCTGGTTATATCATGCGTATCCATCCATGAAGGATAGTAACGCGCTATCTGCTGTATTATCCACCAATATGTCGATGTGCGTAGAGGAAAGTCATCCTTAGAACTTGCTTTGTTTAAGTCTCTAAAATCAACACAAACACGGATCCTCCCATCCTTTTTGGGTACGGGTACTATGTTAGCTACCCAGTCTGAGTACTCGGAAACTTTGATGAACCCGGCTTTGAATTGTTTATCGAATTCTTCTTTGATCTTGAGAGCCCATTCTGTCCTCATTCGACGAAGCTTCTGTTTCACGGGTTTGAAACCTGGTTTGATTGGGATTCTATGCTCTGCGATATCCCTGTCGATCCCTGGCATGTCTTTGTAGGACCAAGCAAAAACGTCTTTGAACTCGTGCAGGAGGTCTATGAAATTGGCTCTTTCAGTAGGGCTCAAGGTCGTCCCTATCCTAAGTTTTTGGGGTTCTAGTTCAGTTCCTACGTTGATGGGTTCAGTGTTTTTTATTACTGGTCCCCCTGCCCCCTCTTGTAGTATTTATTTGGATATGTAGGGAGGTATTTCTATCGAGTCTGGGTCTAGGTCATCCTCAGTATCATCGTAAACAGAATTTCATTCAAAATAACACGAAGAGTAAGCAGAACCTGATTTATTCATATTAAAGTTTGAGAAAAGTTGAAACAAAGAAGCCATCTGATCTGTAGTCAGTGGCGGTAAAGGGACAGTCGTTGGGACATTTCCCGAACTACTGTTACTGCTTGACACTAAACTAGGAGAAACAAGGCGAGTGGGAATGACGACAGGAGGAGACTCTCTAGGAACTTCTCTAGACTCCGACTCCGACTCTGACTCCGACTCTGACTCTGACTCGATTTCATCGTCTTCAGGCTCTCCTTTGAACATCTCTCCTTCTCCAGTGGTGAGCTTGAAGAGTCTTCCTTGATTGTTTGTCCACTTGATCGACTTTCTCCATCCTTTCTGCTGATTGGTGTTGGTTTCTGTGATTAACGCGGTAAGGTTGAAGTGATCGTCTTGAAGTATCATGGTAATGATCTCATCCTGCGCGGCTCTAACAAATCGATTTTCTCCAAATAGTAGACTAATAGCTTGTTCGTCTAAGCAAGGTGCTTGACGAGTCTTGATGGTAGGAACTGTTTCTGGAGGAATGAAGTAGCAATCGTGAAAGATCTCGATTCCGGCTAGCTTCCTTTCGATATAGTGCCAAGGTTCGGGAAATCTGTGAAAGATATCTTGACTTCCTTCCCTAACGAAGTATCCATTTAGGGTAGGGAGGTAGGGTCGCATTTGGATTCCCACATTCTTACGGTTTTGAACTTGAGCGAGCATCTCGAGAACTTCCTCTTTAGTGGGTTTGTATCCTAGTCCAAGGGGTATTCTTTGTGAGTTTCCCTCTTTGTAGGGTGCAAAAGTGTTCCTTCGGATAGGATTCAAAGGTATTCCCGGGAAATATCCTTGGGTTTTGAGCACGTGGTTAACCACTAAATTAGAGTAGGGATTGAAGTACAAAGGTGCCAACTCGCTTTCTATGATGCATATGCTATGGAAGCCCCCAAGTTCATGTACTGGATCCGCAAGGACTTGATTGCTTGACTTCTTTTCGATTATCGCCTTGATTGGTGACGAAGTGATCGTCACCACTTTACCATTTAGTGGGATTTTGATTTTCTGGTGGAGGGTGGATGTTACCGCTTTGGAAGCGTGAATCCAGGGTCTTCTCAGAAGTATGTTAAAGGATGCCTCAATGTCCACTATTTGAAAATTAACCTTTCGCTCAATTGGCCCTGTGGCTATGGTTAGGTTAACAAGTCCTACTACCTTTCGTCGTGTACCATCATATGCGCGAATACCTTGGTTGGTAAGGGTCCAATCCGACTCTTTCATGCCCAATTTGTATGCCGTTTTCAAGGGTATGACATTGACTGCGGAGCCATCATCTACCAAAGTCATTGGCACATTATTCTTTAGGCAAATGACAGTGATATAAAGAGCCAAGTTATGACTAGCACCAAAGGGTGGCAAATCTTCATCCGAGAAAATAATAGGATTACTTAGCTTTGGTGATTCTTGGAAGACCAAGTTGACCACGTCATCGGGTGTGGAATTATGTACCACATTTAGTTTGGCCAAGGCTTGCAGCAAAGCCTGGCGATGTGGGAATGAGCTTGCCACAAGTTGCCAGACTGAAAGATCAGCCTTTGTCTTTTGTAGTTGCTTTAGCAAATGGTCAATAGAGCCATCTTTATTATCATTTGGTGTGACCACATTGGTGGGACCGTTCGCTATGGGACCATTTTGAGAGGTATTTTGGTATGGGCGTCCCGAACGAGTAAGGTGATCTACATCTTGATCTTCACAATTTTGGGCTATTTCTTCACTGACTTTGACTAAGTAGTGCTCGGTGAGGTGCTCATCTTCATCATCATCGGCCCATATTCCATTGATGGCAGCAACTTCCCTCATTCTTATGATTTCGGCCTCCAATTGGATAATTTGGTCGACTAGTTCATCAACCATGGCTACTACTTCTTGCATTGTAGTGTTTTGAGAGAAGACTAGTGGTACACGTTCTTTAGGTGTGGCTTTGGGATCACGTAGGGTTGCCACTGCACTTTCTAGTTCCATGACTTGCCTATTCACACTTTTTGCCCATGCAATGAAATCAGTGATGGTTGGGGAAAAGGTAGAGTAGTTCCCTTCATTCTCTATTGCATGAATTTCATCTTCGACTGGAGAGATGAGGTGTGAACAATATATGGTAGATTCTTCACTTGTAATCACTAGAATTCCAAGAGGATTCTGAGTGTTGTTAGGCTTACCTCCAGGCGGTATTGGTAGGCGACCGTCTTCAATCATGTCTTGAAGTACATTTTTTCAGTTTGTAGCATTTCTCTGTATCATGTCCCTTACCTCTATGGTATTCGCAGTATGAATTCTCATCCCAGAACTTGGATTTCTTTTCTGGTTCGGGTGTAGGGCCTATTGGTTGAAGTTGACCCAGTTTCATCAACCTTTTTAGAGCATTGGCACATGTGTCCCCAAGATTTGTGAATTTCCTTGGTGGGGTACTCTTCTTAGATGGCTCGAGAAGGTTAACTTCATCGGTTTTGCTAGTAGAGCCGTAAGAACGACTTGTTGAGCCTTGATATCCGCGACCTACCGTTTTGGACAAGAGCCCTTTACGGATGTCATCTTCGATCCTCGTTCCTAGTACGGTTAAGTCTTTGAAGGTCTTAATGTTTTGGTACCTCAAATGATTTGCGTATATGGGCTTTAGGTTGTCCACGAATTTCTCTACGAGGGTAGGTTCATCTGGACGTTCTACAAGTTGAGTACTAGTCTTCCTCCACCTACTTAGGAAGTCGGTGAAACCTTCTTTGTCATTTTGGGTAAGAACCTCTAAAGTGCGCATGTTGACTTGGATTTCAGCATTATCCGCGTATTGTTTGGCAATCTCAATTGCGGCATCATCCCAGGTAGCGATCTTCTTATGCTCTAGAGAATAGAACCATTGTTTTGGGATGGTGTCAAGAGATGAAGGAAAGATCCTTAAGAACATCTCGGGTTTAATGCCTTTGATAGACATGTAGTCCTTGAAAGCACGGATATGGTTCAAAGGGTTTTCATGCCCCTTGAATTTAGGGATATCCTTCATGTTGAAGTTGGTTGGCAACTTGGAACTCACGGCTTCATATTTGCGATTGTTTTCCCTATAAATGTCATCCCCTTTGAGATACATCAATTGTTCCTCCAAGTATTGGAGTCGTTTCTGTAACATCCCGTTTGATGTCTATGAGTGTCTTGGTATTGGATTTGATAGTTGATGATATTATGGAGCTAGCAGCATTAGAGGATGGTAGTTGGTTATGTATGGAGTTGGTGTCGTGAGAGATATATATGTGGTAGATACGATATAGTGAGTCATGTTGTGGAAGTAAACATAGTTGGTGGAGTGGGTGTTAAGAGTTCATGTTCTATGTTCGGTCGAGTTCTTGAGTCCTTAGCTAAGTTGTTGTGTCTTGGTCGAGTCTGTATGGTTGTTTTTATGTATGGGTTGAACTTCGGGGACGAAGTTCCTTTTATGGAGGGAAGACTGTAATACTCCGTATTTATAAGTCTTGGGGTACTCTATCGAGTAGCCCTTACTCTGTCGAGTAAGGGTAAGTTGCGAGATAAAATAGTTTCGACTGTTGGGTACTCGATCGAGTAGTCAGGGTACTCGATCGAGTAAGGGGGTACTCGATCGAGTACCTTGGGTACTCGATCGAGTGTCCGGTTTTACGGGGAGTTTTCTCGGGTTTTGTTAATTATGCGATTAAGGTATTTAAACATAGTCGTCATTGTTTTAAATCACTTTTACAAAACCTAAAACCCTGTTTAAGAGAGAAAGTAACCAGTTCATCTTCCTAATCGCATCCTTAGCAATTCCCGGAGTTCAGACGGTCAGTTCTTGTCGTTATTCGTATCGTTGAGTTCCCTGCGTCGAGGGTAAGCTTTTAATATAGTTTTTATAATGTTTTGTTAAGATTGGTTAAACCCTAATTTAGGAATTGGGGGTTTTGGTGTGTAGTTTGTGATGTGTAGTCTTTATGTGCTGTATGATAGGAGGAGAATTCGTAGAGGAGCCGTTTTGATACAAATTTGTAGATACCGTCTGCGTGTTGTGCTTTCCAGGTAGGATTTCCTACTCAGTATTAGTCCCATAATGGGATATTGGTGATGTGCTGTAGTTAGTTGTTTGATATGATGATTGTGATTGTGATTGTGATTGTGGTTGTGTTTGTTGATGGTTCTCGAGATGCGTTCTCGGCTGAGTGGGGTCACTTGCGGGAGTGATCTCACGCCCTAGTTTCGCCCTTCGTGGAACCCGCCACGAAAGGGGATGTGCACATTAATGGGACAGGGTTATCGCTCGTACGATGAGCGGGGCTTAGGTGGGAACGGCTGCGGTCCCCCACGGCGGGCTGGGTCCAAAGGGACGGTCGATTGAGACGATGGGAGTTGGTGGTGTGTGTGTGTGTGTGTGACAGTTCAGCTGTCTGTTTATCTTATTGTTGATATATGTATTGAATTGTGTGATTAGTACTGACCCCGTTTAAATGTTTTAAAAACTGTGGTGATCCATTCGGGGGTGGTGAGCAGTTATTGAGCAGGTGTGATATGACGCGTATGGGATAGCTGGGATGAGTCATCACGTGGCAGTTAGAAGTCTTCCGCTGTGTCAGACGAAGTCTAGTAGCTTTGATAGTTTTAGCTGTAGACCGTATGAGAACCTTGTAATTCCTTTTATTAGTTTTGGTTTGAACATGTAATCACTTAATCTATAATTACTTTAAAAGTACGTTTCTTTATTGTCTTATGATATTCGACCTCCTCGGGCAACCGAGATGGTAGTATCCTTATACCTGAGTGGTCCTGGTAAGGCACTTGGAGTATGGGGGTGTTACAAATGGTATCAGAGCGACGATTTTGGAACCTGTAACAAATGAACATAATGAACATAGGGAGTCTAATAAAATGAACCTGGTGTATGTGTAATGGGAGCCCCGGCTGATGCTAGGTTTTGGGTGAGTAGGCGCCCTCACTTCAAAATCTTGGCCCCATGATACTTAAGCCAGTCACATGGTATGGGAACGTGGAGTCCGTGTGTATATGTGCGACGTGTAGGTTAATTGTGCTGTATATGGTTTGTTGAAAGCATGTTGCATGATAGTTGGTTGACATGTTGGTTGGAATCGTGGGAAAAGTATATGAGAATGATGAATGATATGGTAGAAAAAGAAAGTAGTTCGTATATGATGATGTGTGATGAAGTGGATTTGTAATGTTGTTGTATTAGCAACATGGAAATAGGATTTGTAGTGTATGGGTGTGGTTTGTGTTATGAAAAGTTATGAAAATTTAAAACATGCGGGTAATACATGATTGAAAGTTGAATGTTATATGAGCATGATAGATGGTAATGTTTGACTTTTGGTAAGTAGTAACATGAAGAATAGAGGTTCAATGATATGTGTTTTATATAACGAATTGGATGAAAGGCATGATGGTTGTTTATAACGTGGCACTTGATAACACGAAGTAGATTATTTTGTTAATTGTATGAGGAGTCGCGCAGATTTGAATGCGTAGTTGTAATCATAATGTTGAAATAATAATGAATGCATAGTACGTTAGGGTATGTGAGATAACATTCGGGTAGTATTCACGAGTCTGCATGACTCGATCGAGTGGGTTTGATTCGATCGAGTGGGTACTTGTCGTTATTTTGACCAGAATCGTGTTTTTGGGCACTCGATCGAGTACCTCGGGCACTCGATCGAGTATGGGGTCACTCGATCGAGTAGTCGGGCTACTCGGTCGAGTAAGTCAGAGATCAGAAGGTCTGTTTGGGTTCTAGAGTCGGGGCACTCGATCGAGCATGTTGGGCACTCGATCGAGTAGCCTCAACTCGATCGAGTAGGTTCTGGTACTCGATCGAGTGGGGTCTGTGCAGGTCATATGCGTATTTCGGGTCATATGTTTGTCTTTTGACATTCGTTGCATATTATGTTTAATTCAAAGGTGTTGTATTACTTCTTTATGCATTGTTTTACGTATGTGTTGGTCCTGAAGCGTAAGTTACCCAATCTTATGATGTAAAGAGTGGCACTATGATGAGTATGAGTTCGGTGGGGAGGACATGAGTTATATGTGATTATGATAGATGGTGGAAAAATAAAAGGAAGATTGGTATAGTTTATTGAGGCATGGCGCACGTTTTGCGAGACGGGATGAGTGATATGATTGTGTGTTGAGTAATGTAAAAATAAGTGAATATAGACAAGGGATGATGTGAGTATAATGAACGCGAGAATGAAAAGATTGAAAGTAAGAATGTGGATAGTGGCAGCTTGAGATGTGTAAAGAGTTAAGGAGGGAAATGGTTAGGAGTCGTGTGGGTTATGGATTTATGTCGTGAAAGTTCGTTTAAAGAGGTTGAGAAGAGTAATATATAGTGAACTTTGTGGAGACATGTCGCGAGGTGTATTTGTAGACAGTGAGTGAGTTTGGGAGGTTTGGTTTATTAAAAGATGAAACTACTGTGTGATTTCCTTGGGTAATTAACGGTATTAAATGAATTCGATTTCTAGAGAGATGTAAAAAGGGGGATGCAATTGTTTGAACATTAAACGTTGGTTCTATGGATAGATTAGTGGCAAGTATGAGTGATAGCATAATAAGAGAAGATCCATGGTAAGAAAGAGTGAGATGATGTCGGTAGAAAATAATGGAATTAAGTTTTGGAGCAACGAAGGGGTAACCAGATTTCTAAAGAGTTAGCTAGAAGGAATAAGGAGTTGAACTATTAATTGGTATTATTGAGTGTAAAGAGAAAAGAAGGATAAAAGTAAGCTGAGGAAAATGTTCACCGGAGCTATGTGATATAAAGATGAGAAATCATCGAAATATGTGATGGTATCACGAGGATGTTAACTAAAGGTTATATAGGAGTTTCAGGGCAATATGATTGGTAATGAGTTTCGAGGAATTAAGGGAGTAAGAAGTTGGTGGAGTATTGGCACGATACGAGATATTTGGTGGAGAGTTGGATGACAATACAAATAAGATAGCATTGGGAATAATGTTGAGGTAATTTTGTGGATGGGTTTGATGTTCGTTATTTGCAATGTTAACCAAAAATGGTAGAAAAACCATGTTATTTTGATATGAGTGTAAGAGATTTGATATACGAGCAGCGGTGGCATTGTGGTGTTATCACTAATGGCTAAGAGTGATGGAATATTAGAAAGGTAGCAATTCTAGAGAGGTTGATTTGGTAGGGACCTGATTGTTGTGTATGATTGTGAGAGGGTATAAGATGTGGTTAGATGAGGCGGATGCTATTAGTTGAATAGTGAAGGTATGGTTATATTTGGCAGGAAGTGAAGGTTGTGCGAATGGGGGAATATGTTATGAGGAGCATATGAGTTAAACTCGGGCAGCAGGTAACCTTTTTCGAGTGGTGACTTACGTGGTCAGGATTGACTAGTTGGTTGTGATTACGGGTCTGTGATTTGTGTAAATGTTTGTGTGAGGTTCTGACCTCACAAGAAGTGGTATGGTATGATAATTATAAAATTGTTTTATGAATGTTCGGTAATATATATGTTGGACACGGTAATTTAATTTAATGATATCCAAAAGGTAATAATTTGATTGATTTGACATGGCTAGTTATAATTTTATGTGTATTGATAACACATGTGTATTCCGAGAAATGGCAGAGAGGATGTTCATGAGATGCTTATCTGTTTATCCATATAATATGTTGCATGGTGATTTAATAAAGTGGATTTGAGTAAGTTTTCTTGTCTGAGAAGTTATGCTAAGTCAGTATTTATGGGAATTGTATGCAGTTGTGATGTCTATCGGTGTGGCTGTGGTGCCTCGGGTGGTGATCCGGGCACGGTACATAGTGCTTTGTGATGCGGGTATTTTCGCACTACGGTGTGGGTCATTTGGTGGCGCTTTGTTGTGATGCCGTCACCGGTTGTGGTGGAGTAGGCGGGATGATTATGATTCGGGTTTCGAAAGTACATACCGGTTATACATAGATTGTTGTTTTGTTTGATGTTGCTCTCTGCGAGTGTCGGTTTGTCTTTGATAGACATTGTCTTGCTTATTCATGTTTTCTTTACCAAGTTAAGTTGGGAATGAGGTAGAGTATGATGTGAAATAGAGTTGTATATGTTTCGTTGTTGTCATGGGATAGTGATAATCTGTTGATGGGACACGGTTGTGAGAGGTTGTTACGGTAATTTTGATCTTGTTTTCAGATGAGACATCGGTAGACATGGTAATGGAAAATGATTCGTGGAACATGTGTTGTAATGAGCTGAAAGCGGCAGGTAGTTCATAATCTTTTGTTGAGACAGTGAGTGTAGGGTGTTGGGGAAATTAGTGTCATGTTAAGTTGTGTATGAATTTTGCGGTAGTGAAAGAAAGAACTTGAGGATCTAGTGTGCGTATACGTAACGAGTGCGGACCGTGAGTTATGCTTCTGGGAGATAAGTGCCTTACATAGAGAGGTATGTTGTTTGGCAGTAATAATGAAGAGTGGGTATGGTGATTTGCTACGAGTTTATGGTATAGGTTAGGTCTTGTTGCCGAATGAGTTGAGGAATGGGAAATGTTTATGTATGGGAGCCTTGGATATAAGAATGGTGAGTGTTTGGTTTATAGACGGTTATCTTTGACATGTGGTGGTACAGAGGGTAATGAGATATAGATATGGTTTGGTATTAGTGGGTTACGAGGACGTAACATTTGTCTTAAGAGGAGTAGGATGCGATAAAACAGATTTTGATGGTTGTACATATGGTAATATATTCGGAAGTTGAGTCTTGATGTAGAATAAAAGATCGATTCGTGTTGTGGGTGATTTTATTAAAGGTCATGACCGTGCTTGTAGTAGCGTGATGTTTAGGAGTGTGAGAATATTTCGCTAGTATTGACAGTTGGATGATGAGGTTACGAGTGTGAGTAAACTTCGAGGACGAAGTTCCTTTTAAGGGTAGTAGAATGTAACATCCCGTTTGATGTCTATGAGTGTCTTGGTATTGGATTTGATAGTTGATGATATTATGGAGCTAGCAGCATTAGAGGATGGTAGTTGGTTATGTATGGAGTTGGTGTCGTGAGAGATATATATGTGGTAGATACGATATAGTGAGTCATGTTGTGGAAGTAAACATAGTTGGTGGAGTGGGTGTTAAGAGTTCATGTTCTATGTTCGGTCGAGTTCTTGAGTCCTTAGCTAAGTTGTTGTGTCTTGGTCGAGTCTGTATGGTTGTTTTTATGTATGGGTTGAACTTCGGGGACGAAGTTCCTTTTAAGGAGGGAAGACTGTAATACTCCGTATTTATAAGTCTTGGGGTACTCTATCGAGTAGCCCTTACTCTGTCGAGTAAGGGTAAGTTGCGAGATAAAATAGTTTTTGACCTGTTGGGTACTCGATCGAGTAAGGGGTACTCGATCGAGTAAGGGGTACTCGATCGAGTACCTTGGGTACTCGATCGAGTGTCCTATTTTTACGGGGAGTTTTCTCGGGTTTTGTTAATTATGCGATTAAGGTATTTAAACATAGTCGTCATTGTTTTAAATCACTTTTACAAAACCTAAAACCCTGTTTAAGAGAGAAAGTAACCAGTTCATCTTCCTAATCGCATCCTTAGCAATTCCCGAAGTTCAGACGGTCAGTTCTTGTCGTTATTCGTATCGTTGAGTTCCCTGCGTCGAGGGTAAGCTTTTAATATAGTTTTTATAATGTTTTGTTAAGATTGGTTAAACCCTAATTTAGGAATTGGGGTTTTGGTGTGTAGTTTGTGATGTGTAGTCTTTATGTGCTTTATGATAGGAGGAGAATTCGTAGAGGAGCCGTTTTGATACAAATTGTAGATACCGTCTGCTTGTTGTGCTTTCCAGGTAGGATTTCCTACTCAAGATTAGTCCCATAATGGGATATTGGTGATGTCTTTGTAGTTAGTTGTTTGATATGATGATTGTGATTGTGATTGTGATTGTGGTTGTGTTTGTTGATGGTTCTCGAGATGCGTTCTCGGCTGAGTGGGGTCACTTGCGGGAGTGATCTCACGCCCTAGTTTCGCCCTTCGTGGAACCCGCCACGAAAGGGGATGTGCACATTAATGGGACAGGGTTATCGCTCGTACAATGAGCGGGGCTTAGGTGGGAACGGCTGCGTCCCCCATCGGGCGTGGTCGGGTCCAAAGGTGGACGGTCGATGAGACGATGGGAGTTGGTGGTGTGTGTGTGTGTGTGTGATTCAGTTCAAATTGTCTGTTTATCTTATTGTTGATATATGTATTGAATTGTGTGATTAGTACTGACCCGTTTAAATGTTTTAAAAACTGTGGTGATCCATTCGGGGTGGTGAGCGATTATTGAGCGGTGTGATATGACGCGTATGGGATAGCCGGGATGAGTCATCACGTGGCGTTAGAAGTCTTCCGTTGTCGACGAAGTCTAGTAGCTTTGATAGTTTTAGCTGTAGACCGTATGAGAACCTTGTAATTCCTTTTATTAGTTTTGGTTTGAACATGTAATCACTTCATCTATAATTACTTTAAAAGTACGTTTCTTTATTGTCTTATGATATTCAGTACCTCGGGTAACCGAGATGGTAGTATCCTTATACCTGAGTGGTCCTGGTAAGGCACTTGGAGTATGGGGGTGTTACAGTTTCTCAGCTGTAGTCATACCTATGGGAGGGTTTTCGTCTCCGAAGTTATTCACAAATTCATCAGACACTTCACTTTCCCGAGGAGGCATCCTTGTTTCCACGGCATATATTCGGCCTTCAATTGTGTCAAGGCGATCGTACACTTGGTCTTGAGTGACTTGGAGACGAGCTAGCGTGGCTAGGATTTGATCATTACCATTCTGGAGTTGTTTGAAGTTCACGTCGCTTGTTTCAGGCATCTTGGAAACTGGATAAGAGATCGACGACGAATAAAAACACGATCAACCATTCTAGCACACTTACTTGAAAAGGAATGTTTTGACTTGTGAAGTGGGGGTGTGTCACTTGTGTCAAGTGAGTTTTGAGGAAATGACAAAGTTTGAAAATGTTGGTCCTAGTCAACTTTAGTGTAGTTGTAGGAATGGACTCGAAGTGAGGTTTTGAAATGGGTTTTGAGGCCCGAACTTTGACTCGACAATTGGACAGAGTTTCGAGTGGTTTTGCGCTAATATTAGGCCTATGTTTCGAAATTTTACAATTTAAAAGGGATTTTGATTTTACAAAAATCGTCATGGTTTTGTTTAGAAATGGTGATCACATATGGTACAAACATTATACGAGCATTATAACGGGATGCTGAGTGCATTTAGAAGGGTTTTGGTTTTAAGGGTGGGTTGCCATACCGAACAATCAAACCCGAGGTCTGTGGAGAGGCTCGTACCAAACAAGAGTAAGGCCGATTCCTAGTCCATTTCCTCAAGTAGTGAAAGCCCTTGATACAAACAAGAGTAAGTACCATGGTATGGATGACGTCAATCACTATCCATACTTAGGCTCAAATAAGAATTAGGACCGTTTAGACGGAACAATTGGTCGAATTGGTTAGGTTGGGCCTAGGAATGTCGAATAAACGATCTAGGAAGACCGAGTTATGAAAACCGACAATTGTCTTGTACAAACTATTCCCTAACCTTGTTCAAGTTTCACCCTTTTGGTTGCACGTAACTGTATTATCCCCAGCGGAGTCGCCAAACTGTGGACGCGGGCCCATGGGGGCGCTTGGGAACAAGCGTTTGCATTTGTGGAGTCGCCACCAATTTATTGTGGAAAATTGGAAACCGTTCGAATACCTCGTGCCATGTCAAGACACAAAGTAGTGACATGAACACCAAGAACTCGTTACCGTTAGCATTCTATGTCTAGAATGACTCTCGTGGATGCCAATGAACACGGATGTCACAGAGATCTGGCGTAAGGGGTGAGGGTACATATTAGGAAGCTCTTTTGATCGAACACCTAATCCCGCCCGCCTCGATAGCGGCCTCTACTAATGATTAGGAAAGTTATCTATACTCGATATATTGTTGATTTATATGCATGCAATGCAACATCCATTAGATTGATCCTAACATGTGAGAATTAAACTAAGTCGGTAGACACGTAATTTAACATACAATTGAGTCGAAGTAGGAATTTAGGTTAATTGCATGTGAAAGCATACAAGCAATACAATAAAAGAAATACAATAATAATTACAATAAAGGAAAATTACAATAATTACATCGGATTTATTAATTTATGTCGAAAATACATTTAAAACGGATAATTTGAGAAAAATAAAGAATAAATAAATAAACGGACAGATTATGAATGATAATACGATTAATAGTTAATTAAATACGCAAACTAAAACTAGGTCAAGGCAGAAACGGGAGTTCAGGGACAGAAATCAACCGGAAACAGGCGCAGCAGAGCTGCGTCCTTTGGAGGAGGCGCAGCAGAGACTGCGTCTGTTCCTGGGTTGAGTTCTGGCTGTGAAGCCGGAACTGCATCTCGTTAATATTCGTAGGTAAATGTAATGCTTGATTATATTATTTGACTCGGATGGAAGTGATTTAACATATTATTTACATGTTACTGAGTCATAAAAACAATAAAACACAGATAAAATTAATCAAAACGAGTTAATTACAAGATTAATAGGTTAATGATGGATTAAAACGAACTAAGACAAATTAATTAGGTTAGACAAGTTGTTAATGACGAATTAATGATGGTGACGATAAACAAAAGATGAAAATATATCAAAGTTGAATTCCAGAGACTCAATATGGGTAAATCGAATCTCTAAAAACCGAATTTGATTTTAATGACGAAAACTCGCAAATATGGATTATAAGGAATTTAAGTCGGGATTTTGAAAGATGAACAATTAATAATGAATTATGAATTACAGGTCAAAATTATCATATTCAAATTGTTATGTTAACGAAACAATGAACAATTAAAAAACAAAAGGACGAACAAAAGAGGAAGGAAGAAGAAAGGAAGCAGGAACTGCTGCAGCCTCACGAAGAGGCGCCGCAAGTGCTGCGTCCCTTCGAAGAGGCGCAGCAGTTGCTGCGTCCTTTCTCGACGGTTGTCTTCTGATAATCCGCAAAAAGGGTTTAAAACAATGTTTTACAAATCGGTTTTAAGAATACTTTCGACATAAATCTTACAATATTGATTACAAAAAAAAAAGAACAATAATAAAAAGAAGGATTTACACCCTCAGACTTATATGTTTGACGAAACGAGATGAACTAAGTTAACGTTTAGTGATGCTCAACTCGAATGTACGACGAAAGTGCCCTCTTAGAGGAATTAAACAGATTGATTAATATTGATTGATTGTGGAGTTGGTCAAATTGGCCGGTCATGCAAAACGAGGCTGGTACTCAGAAGGATCCGAGCTTACGTGGTCGAATGTTTAAGCATGTAGACGCCAAAAAGTAAGTACGTGGTCTAGAATGCAAAGGGCGAAGAGAAGGGCAGACACTCGCGTGAGAAATATGAGGACCGAAGGTCTCTATTTATACTAATCACACGGAGGAAATAGGGTTTTCGAAGAAACTTTGGATGTGAATCTCGAAAAGATAAGGAAAATACACAGAAAAGGACTGAGGAAGAGGCGCAGCAGGCACTGCGTCCCTTGGAAGAGGCGCAGCACTTGCTGCGTCCTTTCCTCAGTGGTTTCCTCCCGCGGAAGAAAGATTTCCGCGTTTCTATTATGGAATAGCGGATTAATCTCGTTTCCTTAATATTTTGTGTGAATATTACGGGAGATATTTTACTAAAGATCAAAAGATTGGAAAATATGGAATAGAAATATCCAGAACATTCCAGAACATTTTGACTCGGTTTTAGAAAATGAAGACGGTTTTTTGACCCGGACTCCAAATGTACTCTAATTACTGCCAAAACGACCGTATCGGCACGTAGATGACAATTAAGAGGTAGACACAAATGTTTAAGCGGACACTTGACGATAAACCTACGAACTGTCACAAATCGTTCCGTATACCAAACATGTGGCCCAATCATCACCGAGTGGTTTGCGGGAGGTGCAGAAATGAGGTATCTACACACCCCAACTATCCGGCCAAGATAATTGGAGCGTTATCATCACGGTTTCCCGAGGCAGTGAAATCGGAATTACAATCAAGAAACTTTAATAAATAAATAACAAGTTTAGTTATTACAAACGTAAACTAATGAATAAATGAAATACAACTCGTCTATGACTATGTACTCAACTCCAAAGTTCGTAGCGCGGCCCGAATCCCGATCACGTCAACAAGCAAACCTGTACTTAACTTGCTCCCCATGTGATCGGAAATATCATATGGATCGACAAAGGCCACCCCGGAAATAGGTGACAATTACACAGACAGACAAACGTCAGTTCAATAAATATAAAGTGTGACACGACACGAGTGTGTGAATATGCAACATGACTATGATATGAATGACATTCTAACAAACAACCACCACCACGGTACTGGGACACGCCCAGACATACCGACAACTACACTGGTACTGGGACACGCCCAGACATACCAACAACCACAAACAGGTACCGGGACACGCTCAGACGTATCGGGTCCGGAAGCCAACCAGATCCCCTGCCAGACGTCGTGTCTGAACCACACGAGTCCTTCTGTAACTCAAGCCATTAATGTGCACATCCCTCTTGGAGTGGGAAGCTCCAAGAGGCGACTCAAGCGTAAGATGGTCTTTTAACCTCCTTACGTCTCTATAACAACAAGTAATCCACCATATCGTCACCAACCTCCAATACACAAGATAATTATAACAAATGCAAGACGACACTTTATATGCCAAATACCGACTCATCACATCGTTTTAACCATCATTACATTGTGATATACAATAACCATCATGCTTATCTTCTTTATGATATGATTAGTGACTAAACATGTTATAATGCAATTACTCTAATTAGATGAGATTAGTTACAACATTAACCACAAAACATGTGGCAACCACAATATTGAAACCGAATAGGATTAACCTACCTCTTAGCATAATCCATAAACTAGTCGAAATCACCAAGTATCCATCTCATAAAACCGTCTCATCCTACATAAATCACATATTGACTATCATAAATCACTCTATATTATAATACAACACAAAACCCATTATTATTACCCACTAATTACCCATATATTAACAATAATTGCTAATTAATCTACCCAATTAAAAACCCACAAAAATTAGGGTTCATAAGACTAGAAAGAGGGGTAGATCTCAACTTACAAGGTGAAAGGATAAAGTAGAAGGTGAGAAATCCTTTAATCCAAGCTTGAATCCCCTAATATGGTGTTTGTGAGGGTTTTAGAGAGAAGGGAGAGAGTTTGGAGAGATAAGGAAGAAGATAGAGATGATTTTAGGGTTAGGGAAGAAAGGGTTTAATCTCGTGTTCTGAACAGCGTCACTCACTCAGTCGAGTGCCGGTTCACTCGGTCGAGTGCCGTTTCACTCGGTCGAGTGCGACGCAGTTCTCAACAATGACCCGTTTTCGTAAAACAGCCATATCTCACTCGTTTCTTGGTCGATTTGGGTGTGTGACCTACCATTGGAATTTTAAGAGAACTAGCTATCACCTCCAATTGGAATCACATCAATATTATGTCTAGATCTCAAGTTATGACAGTTTTAAGACGACCCTTCTATAGGCGGACATTATAGCAACTCCACTAAGTCTAGTATAGGTTATACTCGGTCCACTTTATAGTTATATCTCACTCCCGAGTCACCTCTAGTATAGTTTAAGACCCCTTCACGCATCCCAAGGTTCCTTGCTAGGTCCCACAATATCCAGGTATTACAATCGATATGCTCTCAAACTCCTTGATATAATAAGTCACGGATAGGCCTTCTTGCGATAAACATTGTAGTTTTAAATAATTCTCTTGTTCATAATCTCTAGGCATAAATCATTTTATTACATGTTTCTTCAATTTCTCCCAAGACTCGATTTAGGTTTTCCAACCTTCTTTCTTTGTTTCTTTAAGTTTTCATACCATAAAGAAGCAAATTTAGTAAGTTTAAGAATAGCTACCTTGAATTGCTTCCTATCATCATAGACTTTGTACTCAAACACTCGCTCGGTTTGACAAATACAATCCATGAACTTCTATGGATCCATATAACCATTAAACTCCGGAATATCAAGCTTCAAACCACGATCATCATCGTTCTTATCCTTAGCTTAAACTCTTGGACATGCTTCATCTGTTTCTGACATGGAATTGTCGTCCAAGTCACCCTTCTTCTTTCTTTGTCTTTATTTCAACATGGTTGTTATTCCTTTTAGAACGTAAGACATTTGAGCCATCTCCTTCTTAAGCTCGTCATGGCCATCTTGCCAAGTCTTTAGAATGTTATCACCATTACCATTGTTTCTCATGATTTTGAAACTTCCCAAGATAAATTTATTAAGCAACAAATTTAAAACCTTGCTCTGAAGCCAAATTGATGTAAAACTTGGTCGATTTTTATTGTTGATTTAGAACAATAAAGTTGCAGCGGAATTAACGTGTTTTTGTGTTTATATTTTGTAACAAGGATATGACGTGAATAAACTCTCCTTCCTCGCAAGAAATTCGAAGATATACACGAATGAGTTGTATGACTCTCACCTCGTAAGGATTGAATCACGCTCAATCTCTATCTCGTAAGGAAGAAATAAAGAACTTATAACTCGCAAGCAATAAGCACAATCAGGAACTCTTGTATTAATTCTGAAAATTGGATGCTTAAAACTGAATACAATGACCCTTATTTATAGTAGAATAACCGACTAAAATTGATGCCTAATACTTGCCTAAAACAGACTAGGAAAACTTGCCTAAAAGAGACTAGGAGAACATGCCTAAAACCAAAATTTACTGATACGAAAATTGCGCGAAAGCGGTTTTAAAGAATAACGAACAATAATGAAAATAGGATATTTGCTTCGAAATATGTCTAGAAATCGAAACAATGGGATATTTGCGCAACCTAGACCTATACATCGAACAATGGTGATTGAATCGCAAGACCTATTGCTATCAATCGAGTTAGAGTTTGAAATACGTCAAACAATAACAGTTTCGGAACGAAAATGCGTCGATCCTATGTTTACAGAACTTGGAAACACGAAAAAGATTCTGTTTCAATTTTTATTAATTCTCCATCGATATCAAAATAACTTACAACGACCTCTTATTTATATAAGAAAATAAACGACCTAGTGCTGCCTTGCTTCACAAGTTAACTTTTCCCTAAAATTCACTACAAGAAAACAAGGTATAGGCGTCTACCGTAGGCGACTGTCAAAACAGTCGCCAATTTGGCGACAGGAAAAAAAAGCGGGTGACGGACAACAGTCGCCAATTTGGCGACTGTAGCTTTTTATCCGAAAATCTGCAGGAAATCCACGGGCGACGAAATATGATAAGTACATAATTTATACACTTTTACCCCTCATTTTAGCTCGGTTTCTATTGTTTATCATACTTTAATTAGTATATTGTGAGCTAATCTTGTGTTCTAGGTGTATTGTTTCCATTTGTTACCTTTTGTACGAATCTAAGCATTTAGAGGCTTTTTTCTATCACATTAGCATACACCAAGTTCACTAAGCTAAGTGGAAATAAGATGGACCAAGCATGACAATGAAAGGTATTTCCAAGCCCAAGCAAGTGTGTGTGAGAAATGCAAAATGATCCTACAAAGAGTCCAATAAGAAGTCCAAAAATTATGTGGAAAATATCGAAGCTTAGGATGCTCATTTGGATGCTCTTAGAAGGATTTATGAAGCATTAACCGGGTGCATTAAGGATCATTTATTGAAAACATTGGATTCCTTCAAGCATTAAACAAGAATTTAAGCCAAAGTGCCCGGATAACCACGACCCCGATCGGGGCCGCATGCTCCTTGATTATTTACGTTTCTTCTTCCTCTCCTATGAATACGAGAGGTATTCCAAGGCTTTAGGCATCTAATTTTACGTCTCATTTTACTTTACATTAGCCTTAAGCATTATATTTCTCTCAATAGTTTTCTTATTAATTTACAATATTGTTAAGCTTGTAGTTCTTAAAACTTTTAGTCCTTAATACATTTTCAAGCATTTGGTTATTATTTGTTCTTCCATACAAGTTCATCTCTTTAAGGTATTTCTATTTATAGTTTACATTTCTATTTAGTTTATACTTAGTTTATAATTAAGCACTCTATTTAGATTACTTTAGTTTTATTCCTCTTGCATGTTAAATCATTTAGTTTATATAAAACATATAATCATGTTTATCATTCCTCTTAATATAATTTACAATTTACACCTGAATATGAGTAGCTAAATCTCTTAGTCTAAGGGCTAGGGGAGCCATGCATAAATCAAATATATAACATGATAAAATAGGTTAATAATAATATTGTTCAATTGTTTCTATCACATGTTTGTACCACAATGTTTAATCTTTGTTTAAGGCCTTATTCATAGATTAAGTGTGTTCATTCGTTCTAAAAGTCGAGAGGCATGGAACCGAATTAGACAAAGCATGTGTAGTAGGACGACCTAGTCACGGACGAGAGTTTCTCTAGGACCCGGTCTATGGTTGATGTTAATGCCGCAAGGTGGGTATCTTTAAGCCTAAGCAATTGACAATGTTATTAGTACCGAATTTATCATAATCATATGTTTACCTTTGCATGTGTGACCCGAACCCCTTAGACTCCCTTTTATTATATAGTTTACATTACAACCTTTGTTAATCATTAAACAACCAAACCAAACTAAAAACGAAATCGACTTTGATAAGAATCTCTCCATAGCATTTCACAACGTAATTCCCGTTTCTTTATGGTTCGACCCCTATTACTACATTTATTTGTGTTTAGGGAATTTATCTTTGCATAGGTACACGATAGGCCTATCAAAATATTATCCAATTTGGCGACTGAAAACAGTCGCCAATTTGGCGACTAAAACCCGTCGCCAATTTGGCGACTGAAAACGGTCGCCAAATCCCTGCTTTGTTTTTATCGCTTCTTTCTTCACACGTCATTCTTACTCATTCATCTTACAATCTTAAAAACAAAAAAAAAACCACCACCCGACGCCACCACTCGACGCCACCATCATCTACCCCTACCACCGGGCGGCAACACATCCGCACACCACATCACTATCGACCACCTTCCTTCACTGTTCTTTTTTATAAAGGTTTGTTTTCGACTCAAATTGATTTAATTACTTCAATCCTTCATATTTTGTTTAAGTTGTGATTCTTATTTAGTATTTAGTTGTAATTTATACATTAGTGATGCTTATTAAGGTATGTAGTTGTAATTTAATTAGCATTTTCGTTAACTAATTTGAGTTAGGGTTAGAAATTGGGGCTTTTGTTAAATTAGTAATGTCATTTGATTAGGGGATGTAATTGAAGGTTATCTTGATAATATTAGTATTAATGAAGGTAGTAACTTAGTTTTATTAATATTGAAGTAGTATTGTTGAAGGTAGTATAATTTTATAAATGTAGTATAATGTTAGGATTGTTGAAGGTTGTATAATGTTAGTAATGTCAAATTTTTTTTCATACTTTAGTTATAAAACAAATTAGCCTTATAATTGACGAAACTAAGTTAGAATGAGCATGATGTATAGATTGTATTTTTCAAAATTTTATTTAAAATTTTGACAACTTGTTTAATATATAATGACCTAGTACCCGTTCAAGAATTACTCATTAGGAGCAATTCTTGAATAGTCCCCATTTTGGGACTGTCTTTGTACGTTTCAAGTCACTTAGGTAGTAAACACATAGTTGTGATTTTACTAATGAGAAAAGAATTTGGTTGCAATTTTCTTCAATGTTTTCTGAATACATATGTGGAATATAAATCTATTCCACATTGTGTATTTGGAGAACTAAGGGGAATTGCTGCCGAATTTTTTTCTCATTAATAAATCACAAATGTGTGTTTGCTAGTGACTCGAAACGTACATTGATGGGTTTAGGTTGGAGTGATAAGGACCCAATTGAAATCTTGAAATTAGCATAAAATGGAGGATGAGATAACCATTGTTTTTTTGTTGAAATTAAATATTATTATTTAAAATGGTTAGTTTGCTATATATTGCCTATAGATTAAAATGAAGAGATCTGAACGTAGCTAGATGTACGAAGAAAGAGTAGATAAGAAGAAACGTCCTATCGCTAGATTTGTAAAGGGAGTTCGTGGATTTATTGAATTTGCTAGATGTCAAGATTTATATGATTTGGAACAACATAAACTTAGGTGTCCTTGTACGAAAGGTAAAAACTTAAAATATTTATTTGACATTGAAGTGGAAGTGCATCTTGTTACAAATGGTTTTTTTTCCAAACTACTACAATTAGATCTCCCATGGAGAAAAATATTACCCCGAAGAGCCTCAAATCCAACAAAATGAGAACCCATATAGAGATATAGTACTTGATGCCTTTCAGTCTAATGATTTCATTAATGACGACCGTGTACCAATGATTGATGAAGAACAACCAAACCCAAAAGCAAAAGCCTTTTTTGACATGCTAAGTGCTTCCGAAAAAACCTTATATGAGGGGAGTAGAATGACATTTTTACAAGTTGCATCCAGGATAGTTGCTTTAAAATATGAGTATAATATGCCATTTAAAACCGTTGATAGTATTGCTACGTTGGTTGAGGATGTTGTACCCGATAATAATGTTATGACCCGAAATTCTACAATACCAAGAAAGTGGTCAAAGTTCTTCAGCTTCCACATGAAATGATTGATGCATGTCCTAAAAGATGTATGCTTTTTTGGAAAGATGATGCTTTGCTTGACAAATGTAAGAAATGTCAAAGGGATAGATATGAGACAAGTGAAGGAAATATTGTTTTGAAGGGGAAGAAAGGTAATAAAAGGAGTGGAAAGAGAAAGAAACCAATATCAGCAAACACATTAATTTATTTTCCATTAGCTCCTAGACTTCAAAGAATGTATGCCACGAAAAATCTTGCCAACCAAATGAGATGGCACAATGAAAATCCTCGTACACCAGGAAAGATATGTCATCCGAGTGACGGAGAGGAGTGGAAGCATTTTGATAGGTTATATCCTGATTTTGGCGAGGAACCTCGCAATGTGAGACTTGGCTTGTGTACGGATGGTTTGACCCTTTTGGTCAGTTTGGTAGAAATTACTTGTGTTGGCCCGTAATGACCACGCCATACAACTTACCTCCTTGGCTTTATCTAAAAAGACAATTTACTTTCCTCTCTTTACTTATCCCCGGTCCTGATAACCCAAAAAACCATCTGGATGTTTATTTACAACCGTTGGTGGAAGAACTGAAGTATTTGTGGGAAGTTGGTGTAGAAACATTTGATGTGTCGAAGAAGCAAAATTTCCAACTAAGAGCTTCATTGTTATGGACTATAAATGATTTTCCCGCATATGGTATGCTATCAGGATGGGCAACCGCTGGGCGAAAGGCATGTCCTTATTTCATGGATAGGAGTAAAGCATTTTATCTTCCTAATTCCAAAAAAAATAGTTGGTTTGATTGTCATAGATGTTTCTTACCGGATGGACATATTCATAGGAAGAAGAAGAAATCTTTCTTAAAAGGTAAGGAGGTGCGTGACAACGCTCCGGTTCGACTCCAAGGGGATGAGGTATGGGAGGCTGTACGTGATTTGCCATCAACTGTCGATGGGACTGAAGAAGAGTTTAAAGAGTTGAAAAAGAAAAAAAATGGTTGGTTTAAAAGAAGTATTTTTTGGGAGCTTCCCTATTGGAAAACAATGCTGATCAGACACAATTTGGATGTGATGCACATAGAGAAGAACTTCTTTGAGTTTTTTTTTTTGATAAAATGTGAGTATATATATATCAAAAAAAGGATTTCCATGGATTGCAAACCCTTAGTTACATAAGGTTCTTTTGGCATAGCCAAGATACATCATTAGGACTCAAATTTTCCCTCCCTCTTCCTCGAATTCTAGCTTTCATACCATCATTTATCTGAAAGGCAACCTGTCTAGGATGCATTAGAACCATTTCATTTCTACACCTGTTCCTCTGGAACCAGATAGAATAGAGTGCCCCCAAGAACAAAGCAATCTGAACTGCTCTCTGGGCCACTGTACCTCCTCTATTAGCCCACCACATTAGATCAACTGCCAGAGGAAAGCTGCACCCAGTGATCTGCTGCATAGCCATCATCACACGTCTGCTATACTGGCAGTCAAAGAAGAGATGAGCCAAAGACTCATTAGCCTGACCACACAACAGGCAGCAGGCATCAACATCCATCCCATATGTTAACAGCTTATCCACAGTATTTATAGCTTCATGTGCCACTAACCATTCCATGAACTGATGCTTAGGTAGTGCCCAACTGTTCCAGACAACTTTACTCCAGTAAGCAGGAGGACTTGCATTCCTGAGCCACTCATAACAACCACTAGGAGTGTACCCCGTGGGTTGAACCACCCATACCCCATCCACAAAGCCATGTGCCAAATCCTGCTTAACCTTACATATCCTTCTCCAAACCCAGCTTGAGTTAGTTGAAGGACTATACTCAAACCAGTCTCTTCCTTTGAGATAGTTACATTGTACCCAATGTACCCAAATGGAGTCTCTCTTCTCTGCAATCCAGTTCACCAGACGACCCACCATTGCTTTGTTCCATACCTCCTGATCCTTCAGACCCAATCCTCCCTCTTCCTTAGGTTTGCAAATTTTTTCCCAAGCCACTAAAGGAACCCTCATATATTCTGTGCCATTTTCCCATAGAAAATTCCTACAGATGGCTTCTATATTCTTAATGATGCCCTTAGGGAGGACAAACATCGAGGCCCAATAAGAGTGCAGGGTGTTTAGGACAGATTTGATCAACACAAGCCTGCCAGCATAGGAGAACTTTCTTGCTCCATAGTTATGGATCCTTGCACAGATTTTCTCAATGAGACAAGCACAATCAGTTTTCTTAAGTCTTGTAGTTTGGATAGGCATACCCAAGTATTTGAATGGGAGAGCACCTTCAGTAAAGCCTGATATCTTTAAGATATCAGTCTTAATGTGATCAGGCACTCCTCTAAAGTAAGCATTGGATTTAGCAGGACTAATTTTGAGGCCAGATGCTTTTGAAAAGGTGGAAAAGGACTGTAAAAGCAGCATCATAGAGGTAGTGTCACCTTTACTGAACAACAGCACATCATCAGCAAACATCAGGCAGGCCAATCTTTGTTCTTTGCACATTGGATGGAAATGAAAGTCATACTTAGAAGCTGCATATTTCAAGGTTCTGGTTAGATACTCCATACACAGGGTAAAGAGAAGGGGAGAGAGTGGATCCCCTTGTCTAAGCCCTCTCTTGCCCTGAAAGAAGCCAAACATATCTCCATTGAGAGATAATGAGAAGGAGGCAGAGGTCACACACTGCATAATCATGCTATGGAAGCCATTAGGAACTTTCAGCATCCTCAGTAACTGCTCCACAAATTGTCATTCCACTGTATCATATGCCTTCTGCAGGTCAATTTTAAATAAGCATCTGGGTGAAGCATTTGGTCTCTCATACAACCTTATAAGATCTTGGCATATTAGTATATTCTCCTGAATGCTCCTGTTCTGAATGAATGCACCCTGATTCTGGTCCACAATATTTGGTAGCACTACTGCAAGCCTGTTACATAGCAATTTAGATATGATCTTGTACACAACATTGTAATATGCTATAGGCCTGAACTGAGTAACATTCTGAGGTCTCTCACACTTTGGAATCAAGGTGAGAGTGGTGGCATTGATTTGTGTCAGTAATCTCTTCTGAGTGAAGAAATCCTGAACTGCTCCAATCACTTCTCCCCCTACCTCTCCCCATGCATCCTTAAAGAACTTGCTTGTGTATCCGTCTGGTCCAGGTGATTTAATATCAGGAATGCTGAACAGTGCATCTCTAATCTCCTTCCCACTGACAGGTCTCATCAAGGATACACAATCATCTGAACTGCACACAGGTCCCTGCTCAATTATCCTTTTATGAACCTTGCTAATGGTCTGACTGGTGCCAAGCAGTCCTTCATAATAGTCCAGGAATGCAGCCTGAATTTGATCAGGGGTATCACATACTCTACCAGCAGTATCCTCAATACTAAAAACCTTGTTCCTATGGTTTCTCTGCTTAAGCAATCCATGGAAGAAGGCACTATTTGAGTCCCCATCTTGTACCCATTTATGCTTTGACTTTTGAGCTAGATAGCTATCTCTAGCAGCAGATAGCTCTTTCAGACTGCATTAGCTTCTGATTCAAGAGCTCTCTTCTGCATATCAGATGGATCTTTACCTAGCTGCTCTTGTAACTCCTCTATCTGCTTCTGTTTGATATCAGCTGCTTGTTCAATGTCACTAAACTTCTCCCTGTTCAGTTGCTTTAATGCAGGTTTCAGTAGCTTCAATTTCTTAACAAGCTTAAACATTGGAGTCCCATCTACTCTAGATTGCCAGGTATTCCTCACAATAGGAATGAACTCCTTGGATCCACCCCACATATTGAAATACTTGAAACATTTCTTGCCCTGCACTTGCTTGTTGCTACTCACAATACAAGGAGTATGATCATACAAACCCTCTGGAAGAAAGTGGGCATATAAGTCTTTCAGATGATCACACCAGTCCTTATTGATCAAAACCCTATCCAGTCTCCTGTATATCCTCTCCTCAGGCTGTTGCTTGTTATTCCAAGTATATAGGGCACCAGTAGCTGCTATGTCCAGGACACCACAGTCAGCTACACAGTCCCTAAATGGCTCCATTTCAGAATGAGGCACATTTCCACCAATTCTCTCATGTGCTGCCAATACACAATTGAAATCACCTGCTATAGCCCATGGTCCAACAATAGTCCCTGCAATTCTCCTCAAATGTCCCCAAAGAGGAGCTCTATCATTAACACCATTGAAGGCATACACCATTGTCAGATAGAAAACAGTCTTACTCACCAAAGATTCTACCTTCATATGGATGAATTGAGCATTGTATTCCAGAAAATGGACCCTAAAAGATCTAGGCTGCCAAAGAATCCAAATCCTACCTCCATTGTGATAACCACTATTAGTAGATATACTCCAATTATTAAAGTTATTTACAACTTTATGAAAAGCTTTACTCTTTATTTTTGTTTCTAGTAAGCCAAAAAGACCTACTCCTTTATTTTGCAAAAAGAAATTAATAGCTTTCTGTTTACCAACTCTATTCATGCCCCTAACATTCCAGAACCCTATACTATCCATTAGATAAAATTAGAGGGTTACCACTACCATTTCCAGCTGCACAAGCTTTACCGGGTGACCTAAGTACCTCTTTGTATGAATGTGCACCAAAAGTCTCCCTACTATACCCATTCTTCTCATTCTCCTGCTCACTGTCTCCCCTTCTCAGTAGCACCAATCTCTTGACTGGAGTCTTAGGCAACTTGGAAGGTGAGGTAATAACCTTGCTAGGAACCACTTGCATTTCTGTTGTGGTGATCGTGGGATTGGCATTCTTCACAACTGGTCTCCATACCTTCTTAGTTACTTTCTTCTCCTTAACCAATTTGTCTTTCCTACACTGTTCCTGATCATGCCCCATGCCTTGACATTTCAAACATTTGATAGGCTTCCACTCATATTCAATGTCAACTTGATTTACTAACCCATGCTCATCCTTGAATGCTATTTTGGCTGGCAACTCCTGATCAACTACCAACTCTACCATGACCCGAGCAAACCCCAGCCTGGTTCTTTCCTCAGTAGCTATATCATTCTTGACATATTTACCTACAATGCCTGCAATTTTTGGTAATCCCTTACCCCAGAACTTCAGAGGCAGCCTGTGCAGTCTTATCCACGCAGGAACACATTTCACATCCTCTTTTGTCATCTCCATGTCCTTCTCCCATGCTTTCACAATCATTGGTTTGTTATCAAAGAGATAGTGTCCTGATGCAAGGACCTTCTCTTTCATTTCCATCGTTTTAAACCTAACCAGGAATATCCCATTGGGCAAAAAAGAAATCTTGTCTATATTATACCTCGTCCAAATTCTCCTTATGAAACCTTCAACTATATCCCATGGTGGATTGGCTCCCAAGATAAAACAAACTACAGCCTGCTGCCAATATTCTATTTCATCTGCAACATCCTCCTGATCCAACTGCAACATCTCCTCATTCCCTGTTTCAGGGACAAGTTCTGGAGTATCAATACTCTGTTCTTCAGTCTCCTTTTCCTCCTCACTCTCATTAATTTCGTCCTCATCTGCTTCTTCTTGTTCTGATTCAGTATCAGTCTCTACTACAAGCTCTGGTATCCCTACCACTTCATGAATGTTCTTTGTTTTCCCTTCCATCTCGACATTAGGTCCATTCATCATATTATTAGGGCTTTCTGAAACCTCCTGTTCTTCTACTAGTTCCTCCGAATTTTTCACCTCAGACGTTGGGGGGATGCTCCTCCCACGTAGAGTCATCTCTCTTTGTCTCTGTTGAATTGATTTCCTGGCCATGGCACAACATCAATGGCGGCACAGCATGCCGTGCATGGCTTCGCTCAGTTTTTTTGTTTTTTCTCTCTAGGGTTAGATTTGTTTAGAACTTCTTTGAGTTACTTATTCATAAGATTATGGATGTAAAAGGAAAGACACGTGATGATATTAATTCAAGAATAGAATTGAAGAAATTTTGTGATCGTCCTAAACTTCATATTCGCAAGGATGGGGCTAAACCAAAAGCCATGTTTACTCTTAACAAAGCTCAAAGAAAGGTATTGTGCGATTGGATAGGAAACTTGAAGTTTCCCGATGGATATGCATCCGATTTGAGCCGTTGTGTTGATTTGAAGGAACTGAAGTTGAAAGGGTTGAAAAGTCATGATTGTCATGTTTTCATGGAGCGCTTATTACCCGTGGCTTTTAAAAATTTACTCCCGACTACTGTTTGGAATGCAGTTACAGAAATAAGTCAATTTTTTAGAGATTTATGTTCCTCCATGATATCAGTTGAGGACATGAGTCGTTTAGAAGACCAAATACCAGAAATTTTGTGTAAACTTGAGATGATATTTCCGCCTTCTTTTTTCAATTCGATGGAGCATCTACCTATCCATTTGCCATATGAAGCTAAAGTTGGTGGACCCGTCCAATATAGATGGATGTATCCTTTCGAAAGGTTTCTTAATCATGCGAAGAAAAAAATTGATAATAAAGCTCGTGTGGAAGGTTCTATATGCAATGCCTACCTAACGGAAGAGATTGCCAATTTTTGCTCTCTTTACTTTGAAAAATATATTGAGACCAAAGCAAAAAACTTGAATATTGATGAAGCGGATGAACTAGACACAAGTATACCCAAGTGTTTCCAAATGCAAGATGAAATAGGGTGTTCATCAGCTGGGGGAACAAGATTTTTGGATGACAAGGAGTATAACTGTGCCCACCTTTATGTGCCATCTAATTGTGAGGTTTTGGAGCCATATGAAGCTCAATTTGTGATAGATTTCATTAAAGAACACCCTAATGTGAACAGAGAGGATGTTTGGAGTAAGCATGAGGATCAATTTCCAGCCTGGTTTCGGAAGCATGTATGTAAGCTAAATATTCAAGATGATGTGATAAGAAGCTTGGCTTTGGGTCCTTCTCGAAAGGTTGTGACGTGGAATCGATATTCAGTTAATGGGTTTAAGTTTTAAACATTTGACTATGGCAAAAGTAAGGCTAGATGCAACTACGGCGTTACTATTTCTTCTCTTGATGGCAATGAATATTATGGCATATTAGAGGATATCTTTGAGTTGTGCTACAATGGCCGGGACTGGGGTTATAAAACTGTCTTATTCAAGATTCAATGGAGGGATAATTCCGTAGCTGGAACGAGAGTCCATGATCGTTACAAACTCGTGGAAGTGAATCATACTCGAACCTACTCTAAATATGACCCATTTATACTTGCACAACAAGCTCATCAAGTTTATTTTGCATCTCTTCCGAGCACAAGTAATGATATACAACAAAAGCAATGGTGGGCGGTTTTTAAAACAAAGGCACGATCAGAAGTTGATACATCTTTTTTTCCAAGAAGAGGTTGTATCAGAAACAGCTTTGTCCCCAGTTGATCATGATGAAATTATTTATGCAAATGAGATAGAAGCGGAGGAAGAGTTAGAAGAGGAGGAAGAAGAAGAGAATGATAAGGAGAGGGATGAGATAGAAGAGGGGGAAGAAGAAGAAGAGGATGAGGAGAAAGAAGAAGAAGAAGAAGAAGAAGAAGAAGAAGAAGAAGAAGAAGAAGAAGAAGAAGAAGAAGAAGAAGAAGAAGAAGAAGATGATGATGATGATGATGATGATGATGATGATGATGATGATGATGATAATGATGATGATGATGATGAGTAAGAGAAGGTATTGAAAATATAAATATCAAAATTTGGAAACAATTATTAGCGTTTTATCTTCTTTTTTTTATATCTGTTAATTAGGTTTTACCTTTTTTGTATCTTATAATAATTATCCTGTAATATTTGCTAACACTTTTTATTCAATTGTAGTACACATGGCTCGTGGAGGAGGTATGCAGCGGGGAGGCTATAGTGAGAGAGGTAGTAGCTCCCGAGAGCAGGAGGAGGACGTTGACCCTTCTACTACGGAGGTGAGTGAGGAGGAGGAGGAGGAGGTTGCTATACCCCGCCATACTGACGGCAGGATGATCCTTGATCCGGCTGGTCTTTGGTAATTTTTTATTCATCCTAGTTTGTAATTTTTTTATTTAGTAATAAATGACTTTTTTTAGACATATGTTATACATTATTTTTTTTCCTATATAATTATGTTTTTAACATGTTTGATTTCAGGTTTAGGAGTCAAACAGTTGTTCGTGGAGTGACTGCTAGCACCCAAGAGAACATGACACACGGCGTCACTTGTTGGAGTAACGCTAGTGCTGAAGATAAGGAGATGTGGTTCAACAACTTCCGGGTATCTATTTATAAAATATATTATTAAATAACATTAATTTATTCTAATTTCCTTATTATTAATTTGTTTCTCATGAATTTGTTTACTATTTGTGGCGTGTGTTCTATTGGCCAACCGACCTTGAGCGCCTAGTTTGGCAAAGGTATAATGACATTGGCAAGAAGAGGCTAAGGGACAACATGTATAAGGTGTCTAAGAGGAAGAAGGCGCCATCTTTCACGAAAGGTATTTAGTTTCTTTTAATACCCGTAATTAGTTAAAATTCATTACATATTTTGAAACTATATTAATTAATAATTGATATTTTATTGATTATAGGTACGTCATATGAGGAATTTACCAAGTACCGGAACAGTCCTGAGTTCAAGGAAGCATCGGCCCGGAACAAAATCAACAAGAGAGGAGGAGAAAAGGATGCGGAAGTTGAGCCTACTCATTACGGAGGGTCTCAATCTTTTCATGATCGAGTGTTGTCAAGTGTAAGTTATTTGTCTTAGCTTTTAATTTAATAGTCTTCTAATTTAGTCTCATTAGTTATCATGTTTGAGTAACAATTCCTTGTTTTTTTTTCCGGAAGGCCAAGAAGAATAAGGGCAAGATGCCCACGATTGTTGATCTCTTTGTTGACACTCACGCAAAGAAGACAAGTAAGGGCAAGTTGATCTTCACGAAGGCAAAAGATCAAGACTTTTATGTAAGTGTCAAAAAAAAAATTTCTTAATGTGCTAAAGTATATGTTTTATCAATTTTTAGACAAGTAACCTCTAACCATTAACATTTTATCAATTTTTTAGGATCGATTCCTTGTCCGAAAGAAGAACAACCCGGACATTGATGACAACAAGCTATGGTTTGATTTGTTGATGGGTTCCAAAGAGGAGATGTGTACGGAGCCGGGACGGCAAAGGAGCTTTACTACGATCCTCCAACAAGAAGAGGGTCAATTTTCTCCCAACAACAACCTTGTACCCCGGGTATCGTAAGTGTGCTCCAAGCTCAATTAGCCGCCAAGGAGAAGCAGGATGCCGAGAGGGAGAGGCGGGATGCCGAGAGAGATGAAGAAATGAGGAGGATGAAGGAGGAAATGGAAAGGATGAACTCCTTTTTCGCCAATTGCAACAGTGGGTGGCGCCCGCAAGAAAAAGTTCCTAGAGATCCTAATTATGGAGGTGGTAGTGGAGCAAGTTTCCCGGTTATGTAGTTTTTTAGAGAACATGTTATTGCCGGATAATGTTAGATCACCAAAACTCGTACTTGTGTGTATGAAACATGATTTTCTTTATAAAATTTGGTCGTGTTGGCTTCCCATGTGTTCTCTGCTGGTGGTGTTGGTTTATTTGCAGGTTTTTACGTATTTGGCTAGGTCAAAAATGATTTTTAGGCTAAAAAACATGTGAAATTGGCCACTGAAACTGGGCAAATGGCGACGGAAAACAGTCGCTAACCTTCTGATCATAAATTAAAAATGGCGACTACAACGACAGAAAACAGTCGCCAAAATGGCGACAAAAACCGGTCGCCAAATTGGCGACTTTAACCCGTCGCCCATTGTTCCAATATGGCGGTGAAGTGGCCTCTTTATGGCGACTAATGACAGTCACCAATTTGGCGACTGAAGGATAAAATCTGTCGCCAATTTGACGACGGGTTTCTGTCGCCCGCTTTAAATAAATCCGTCGCCAAATTTGGCGACTATGTCCCGTTGCCAAAGGCGACTAAATCTAGCTACCAAGTGCGGGCGACGGGCCTTAGTCGCTATATTCATAATGGCGACTGTTCTCAGTCGCCTTATATGGTTGCCTTTGACCTTATTTGTTGTAGTGATTGACTTTCGTAAACCGAATATGGCTGAACAATTTTCATATTATTCTTATTCTGAAATTAGGAAATAAAATAAACTATTAATTAATTACCTAGGAAATAAAATAGTCCTATTAGTTTATGGAAACCTTTATTTCTTCTAATAATATTACTACTAACAACAGCTTATTCCGCCTCGAGCTTAGTCCATGAGCTTAGTTTATGAGATGCTGCATTTTATCCGCTGGCATCGAATGCTACTTCATCGCCCATGTTTCTTGACCACATAATTTTTGGATCATCCCCTCCCCCTTTGAAAGGAATTGTCCTCAATTCTTGTAGTCTCACTCCACCTAGATCGAAAATGAACACTACAAGCATATGAGCGAAATAGATGATGAATAGTAGCAACAAACTCGAACATGTACTTCAACCATGCACCTTCAATGTCAATCTGCAACTTATTCGGTGTGAACCGCCGTAAACACGTTAAGAGAATACGATAAGAAAATGCGGAATTTTAGGAAATTTTTGAAACTTTTTAAAGTTTAAAGCGCGGGTTCGTTAAAACCTAAAACATAAATAAACAATGCGGAAATAAAATTAAGCTTATACAAATGTGATAGTCAAAGGTGAGGGAAAATATATTCCTCGAACGACAAAACGATAAAAGGCGAGTCTAAGCAATCTTAATAAACCAACTACTTGTCCGAGGTGCTCGCTAGCTCACACGTCTAACCCCACAAATGCATCTTCACAAACCTGTCATTCATGTGAACATGAAAGCCACAGTCAGTGGGGAGTAACTCAAGGTTCTCTCAGCCACAAAGTGTCAAAATGGACATAAAAAAGAACTCAATTAATCAAGCATTTTAAACAAGATGTGAATAACTTGAATTATAATAGACATGGGTCAATCATGTTAACACAGTCCGAGAAACAAGATAGATCAATATTAGCATAAAGAAGACTTAACTATTCATGTGAGATAATTAGATAATAGGAAAGACATGAATACGGTCATTTAGACAAAGGCACGCATTTCAAGGAAACATGACATAGATATGAGATTAGAATTCGAATCATATGAAGTTGGTAAATAAGGGATCCATCAATACAAAATACTCGGATAGAAAACATAGCCATTACTTTGAAAACCTCTTAACAAACATTGCACGGGACGTTGCTACTAATGTCACATTCATACTTATGGCTTGCATCTCACCATAAGAACGGATGAGAACATCAATCCTGACGATCATATCGCAACTAGAAGGCTCGCATATCACCTCTAGTATCCGATAGGACCAACACTCTCACATCCAAATAATGACAAATCTATAACCAAACAAGACCTTTACTACTCATTATATATAATTCCCTGATAGGACGACAATGATAATCACAAAGACCCAATCCTAGTCTAAATCTGGCCAGACTCTCGGGATAGTACAGTTCCCGATTCGAAATGTGGCAGGACAGTCCGCATCCAAGACTCGTACAACAGATCTGGAAATCGAGAACCCACAATCGGAAGGACAGTCCGAAAGAGGCGGAAGTTATGAGCTAAACCCATACTTGGCAGACCGGCACAAGTAGGGCGTAAAGATAAGTCAAGCAAAAAGGTATATCATAAAGGCATTATCACAAGAATACGACTCCTTACAAGTAAATATTTATAATAATCCTTTCATACTTGTAACATATAAATAGATATTTCATTTCATAATTTAACATGCCTGTTAGATAAAATATAACAATCGATAATGAATAATATACGTTATGTGAAATTTACGGAATAAAATGGTAATAAGCACAAGTGACTCATTCATGAGCCCACTACAAAACATAAGATTGGCCCAACAATTAGTCTCGCAAATGAGACATGATAGCCAAACAAATAAACAAAATGAGCCCAACAATTAAAGCCAAATGAGCCCAATAATTAAAGCCAAATGAGCTCGATAATTAAACATAACAAGGATGATACAAATTATTGGTCCAATAAGGATACAGATAAAAAGTCCAAAGAGTCCAACCCGTTTCTACACTTTAGTCCAGCAAATGAAGTTAACGTTTTTGGCAAAAAGGAGTTAAGGAAATAAAGAGCAAAGAGGTGGAATGACAAAAAAATATTAATGATTAAAATGAAGCCCATCTCTTTATCCACCACACAGCATATACGGGCAGAGAGCAAACAGACCCAAAATGCCAATCATCGATGATGGAGTTTGATCGAGCAATAACGGATGCATCAGTGATGAAACAGGTTGAAGACAAATTAATTATACGGATTTAAGAGCCTTAAATGGAGGTAATTTAAAGATTCTACTCTTCCATTCTCCTACTGATATAAAATCCTATTTGGTATCACAAGGGAAGGGGGTATCACAAAGATCAGAGACGGATGACGGAGCAATATATACATGAGACGGAAAACAATAATTTACGTATACAACAAACAACTCATATATTAAAATTTCTCAACATACATATACTAAAAATAGTCCCATATGCACATTTTTCGTTCCTAAAAACAATCCCGAAAGGCACCATTTTCGCGCCCAGAACAGTCCCAAAAAACTGCATAAAACCGTCCCCAAAAATTGTCCAATTTTCGTCTCAAAACAGTCCCTAAGCAAGACAAGGTAAGATGACTCTTTAAGGCAAGCATAATATGAATTTCACAGTAACAACCAGCAATTTTATACATGTAACTAACCATGAAGGTAAAGACTCGATTTTTATTCAGATAAGCACAAGAAGGGGGCAGGATACACCCTTTATAAAATTAAGACACTAAACATAACACATAATGTCATAAAATAGAGTCAAGCCGAGTAAAAAGGGGCGAAGTATCGACACTTTGTCAAGTAACCTATCACCGTTACCTCGAAAGCTCTTTACTCTTCAAGTGAATGGTTCACAAAGCACGAGTCTCCCTCCAAGTCTTCAAACTCTTCACCTAGAATGGGAAAGACGATATCTTTGATGTAGGTCAATAAGGGAACAAATGAAAGCTGCTGGAAACACACGGTTTCCTAGGCCAACATTTACTTAGAATATTAGTTATTATTTTCGAATAAGATTAGGTAAATTAGCTTATCCTAGTCAAGTTAGGAAAACTTGTTATTTCCTAATCCTAGTTATTATGGGATTTCTAAATTCTGGTTGTATTTTTAATTATTAGTTAAATAAGTTTTCTAATTAGATTAGGAAAGAGTTAGATAGCTTAATTAGCAAGCTAAGGTATTAGAGTTGTAGTCAGATTCCTGACATTGAGTAGGACTATAAATAAGGCCGATTTGTGATCTTATTTTTCAGATTATTCAGATTATGAGTTTTTAATAAAGTTTACATATTGTGAGCTGTCAAATTAATCTTGCGAGGTTAGTTTTTATTTCTTCCTTGAGAGGTTGAAGTTATAGTAGGTTGAGCTATAACCTTGCGAGGTTAGAACGAGATCCACTATCCTATCCGGTTACCTTGTTCCAATTCACGTACATCATTCAATCTATTTCTTGTTTTCAATCATTCACACAAAAATACTTACATAAACAGCCTGTTATTCATTAGTTTTCAAGATTTTCAATCCGTTTTTAATATTATTCCGCTGCCAACTTTACCAACCCTAATTCGTTCGTTCAAAACCTACGAATTCTATATCAAATTGGTCATCAGAGCTATGTTCAAATTTGTTTCTTAACAAATTAATCTTGGGAAGAACGAAATCATGTCTCGAAAAAAACTCAGGCAAGCATTGAAGAAGTTGGAGGAATATGAGGAAGAATTGTTATGGGAAGACATAACAAGGAGAATTGATCAGCTTTCATCCAAATACGAGAAGTGGGAGCGTGAACGTAATCAATCTTGTGGAGTAAAGGAAGAGGTGATAAAGATTGAATCTCCTAAAGTTGCTCACGAAACAGGAGCAGAAAAGCATGGAGAGACGACAAAGAACAGTCCAGACTACTGTCAAATTGTAGAGACGACTGACCCAAACGAACAGTCCATAAGTCTGTCTAGAAGACTGTCAGATTCCGAATGATTAAGTAAATGAGGAAGACGATATATTTACATGTATTGTCAAGCCATTAGATGAAGGTGATCAGATTGAAAAAGAAAAGGCTGAAAATTTTACTAATATTCATGAAGAAGAGGAGCATGTAGAAGATGCGGATGAACAGCTCAAGGTTAATGTAACTTTAACCAAGGGTACTATAACCTCAACCAAGGGTACTATAACCTCGGATAAGGTTAATGTAACCTTGTTTCATGAACTTTCAAATCTGTCTATTCATGAACCCAACAAAGCTAATATGATGTTGGGTAAGGTATTATTGGATGGTAATGATTGTTCAAGTTTTCAATAGAAAGAACGTTATCAATCGCCCCTTGAAATATCAATTGATAAGAAACTATATGGTAATAAATGTCAATGCTATTTCTTCATGAGATCGATGTCTGAACTTGTTCACGATGGGCTGATTAGCTCAAGCAAGTGCTATTTCGATTTTTCTATACTTGTGCATGGAGGGCGGTAGGGTGGAAGGCACAAGCAAAGATGGTTCAAGAGGCGCGAAAGGGGCATGCATAAAAAGGGGAGACACAAGATCAGATGGTCAAAGGGAAATAGGTTTAAGAACAAAAGAAAGAGTCTTATACGCTGGACATGGATTGCTATTAACATGGTTAAGATGGGATGGTTCATATTTGATCCAGGAGGTCGATGGTCCAAGAATCGGGTCGATTCTTTTTTGAAGAAGGGGAGAATGATGTAGGTCAATAAGGGAACAAATAAAAGCTGCTGGAAACACACGGTTTCCTAGGCCAACTATAAGAAACGGTATCCTAAACCGTATAGGACTTAGAATATTAGTTATTATTTTCGAATAAGATTAGCTAAATTAGCTTATCCTAGTCAAGTTAGGAAAACTTGTTATTTCCTAATCCTAGTTATTATGGGATTTCTAAATTCTGGTTGTATTTTTAATTATTAGTTAAATAAGTTTTCTAATTAGATTAGGAAAGAGTTAGATAGCTTAATTAGTAAGCTAAGGTATTAGAGTTGTAGTCAGATTCCTGACATTGAGTAGGACTATAAATAAGGCCGATTTGTGACCTTATTTTTCAGATTATTCAGATTATGAGTTTTTAATAAAAGTTTACATATTTTGAGCTGTCAAATTAATCTTGCGAGGTTAGTTTTTATTTCTTCCTTGAGAGGTTGAAGTTATAGTAGGTTGAGCTATAACCTTGCGAGGTTAGAACGAGATCCACTATCCTATCCGGTTACCTTGTTCCAATTCACGCACATCATTCAATCTATTTCTTGTTTTCAATCATTCACAGAAAAATACTTACATAAACAGCCTGTTATTCATTAGTTTTCAATATTTTCAATCCGTTTTTAATATTATTCCGCTGCCAGCTTTACAAACCCTAATTCGTTCGTTCAAAATCTACGAATTCTATATCAATCTTTAAGCTTAAAACCAAAATTCCCATAAGACGGGTCATTTCGAAAACTCAACAAGAGTGCAACTTTCTTATCTAGAAAGATGAAGGTTGGAAAGGGGAAGAGAATGGCGCAAGAATTAGTTAAAACGGTTGAGAAATGAAGGAGAAATCTAGGTTTGAAGGTTGGATGTCAATGGTGTTTCTATATTTGTTGTTGTTGATCTAAGTGTTCGAAAAAGAAAGATGAAGGGATGAGTTGGTCCGTAGAAATGGGTGAGAGTGAGGGAAAAAGGATTAATTGAAGTGAGGTGTAAAAAAAGTAGGTGGGTGTGTTGTCGAATAGTGATTGGTCCGGATTAAATTAGTCTCACAAGAGAAATGTGACGGTCTTTTGCTATACGGAAATACGTCTTAAATCTACTATAACTTAAGACGACAATTATTATTATTATTATTATCACTATTATTATTATCCGACTAATTATATATAGTTTTATATAAACTAAGCTTTAAAAATATAGCTTTTATAAAAATCGTGTTTAAAAATAAATTAATAAAATTAAATAATTTAAAAATATGAATAAAACAATGGAATGGTCAATTAAATTATAAATGTCAAAAATGGAAAATACGCGGGTTTTACTATCACCTCACCTTTTAAAAAGTTTCGTCCTCGAAACTTGAAAGTAGAAAATGAAAGGTTATAAAGATAAAGCTGGACTTTTTGAAATCGGCAACTAAAATATTAAAAGGTTACTCATTGTAAGAATTAAAATTCCTTCAAAAGTTTCAAGTAGAATTTTTCAACAGTACCAGATTCTGGTCAAAGGAACGTAAGTGTTCTCGTTACGCATTCAAGAACATCAACATTCCAAATCAAAGATAAGGTCAAATATCAAATCATTTGTAGAAATCCAAAATCAAAATCTTTCCAAAACATTTATGGAGAGTTTTCAAAAGTATAAGTCTCTTTCATGGAACGAAATTGCTCTTGTCGTGTACACAAAAGCGCTAACTTTCCAAGTCAATGAGAAGTTTAAAACAAAAATCATTCGCCAATAAACGTAGAACAAGTTACTAGACGCTTTTAATAACGAGTCTTAACATCTCATCAACGTTAAAACCAAATGAAAATGGTAATCTACTCAAATTTTCTTTTGCAAAAGCCAAAATAAAAAAGGAGTCAGGTTCTTGAAAATATAATTTCAAACTTGGACAAAGAAATCATAAATAGATCAAAGTTAGTTAGAAATTGAGCAAAATTAAAAGTAATCTCGGGTTTAGCAATCAAAATCATGATAAAAGAATCTATACTCAAAGAACAAATAGGGAACTAAATCGAACTTTCATTTTCAAACCTTTAGAAATAGGTAAAGTTTTGTAAAAGTAACATAAATATTTAACAACGAACCAAAAATGGTAGTTTGAATTGTTTAGAAATTGTACGAATTGAAAAGTAACTTAGACATCATAAATACAAAGTATGCCAAGAGAGTCCAAACTTAACCAACAAAAGAGCTATGATGAACTTCCTAGGGGTAAGAGTCGAAGTAAGGTTAACAAGGGTCTCAAAGATAGAGTTTTGTAGGTTACCAGCATCAAACTTAAAGGAGGAGCACGACGAAACGAGGAAAAGAGGTATGAACGGTAACACTTATGGTCAAAGAAAAAGGTAATTTAGACAACAGAAACGCCAGATACTCAAATCTCAAATAACAACATCCTCATAAACGGTTCCGAAAACTTCCTAATAAAATAAATCTCACAACCACATTACCTCCAAGGATTCCTCAAGATAACTTACGCCACTTTAAATCTAAGCTACTCCATGAAACAAGGTACTTCACTACACTTTTGATTCAATAACCCCCAATCATACAACTGTAATACTACGATTTTCTAAGTCTCTTACTCGGCCGAATATGGCTTACTCGGCCGAGTAAGAGTGTCGTGTGTTTCTGGGAAGACTACTTTCCAGGAATACTCGGTCGAGTATGGGAATACTCGACCGAGTAGAGGATACTCGATCGAGTATACTCTATACTCGACCGAGTATCCGGTCTGACGATGTTTATTTCTACGGTTTGATTTAGAGATGATTAGAGTTATATAAACGTGGATTTCAGTTTCTTAATCATTTTAACAAAACCTAAACATACAACGTAACTCTAATCATCTCCTAAATCTCTCTCTCAAGTTCATGGATCTTTCAAGAGTCATGTTCATCCTTCTTCCACATCGATTGTGTCGGTAAGCCTTTAGTCCTATGAGTTTTGTCTATTTGTCTTTTAGGGTTTTGCCCTAGTTTTGTGATTTGAGGAAAAGGGTTGTTGTGCATGTTTGTGATTTAATTGTATGATTATTGTTAGGCGAAGATTTCGTAGAGGAGCCGTTTTAGCTTACTTGATTGACTCGTATCATATTTTGCTAAGGTAGGGTATCCCTACTCGGTTTACTGTTTAGTGGATTTAAGATTATGTGGTAATTGTTTGTATGATTGATATTGTGATTATCTGATGTTGATGGATTGGAGTTTGGTGTTGGTGTTGTGATGGTTGTTGGTTATGTTCGCGAGGCGCGTCCTCGACTGAGTGGAGTCACTTGCGCGAGTGGTTTCACGCCCTAGTTTCGCCCTCTATGGAACCTGCCACAGGAGGGGATGTGCACATTAATGAACAGGGTTATCGCTCGTTGATAAGCGGGGATTTGGTGGGCAAGGCTGCGGTCCCCCACTGGTAGGGCTACACACTTTAGTGTGTAGTCAGTTACATGATATGATTGGGAGTTGGAGGTGGATTGTGAACAGTTGTTTATCTTATCGTACTTTGTCTTATTTTGATTATGAAGTAAACTGACCCCGTGGTTGTTTTGTAAACTTGTGGTGATCCATTCGGGGAGGGTGAGCAGATTGTAACAGGTGTTGATGGTCTTTGGCTATGGGAACGAGATAGGGGGTCATCACTTCGAGTCTAGCTTCCGCTGTTACGAGTTTAGCTGTTTAACTTTCAGTTGTTTTGAGTAGTAGTAAACATTTCTTTTGGTTTGGTTTTAGAACTATGTAATGATTAACTTTATATACTTTAATAAATATTTTGGCATGGTTACTTTTGATCTACCCTCGGGAAACCGAGATGGTAACAATCTCTCATGCTAGGGTGGTCCTGGTAAGGCACCTTGGTATGTGGGGGTGTTACAAAGTGGTATCAGAGCCATGATTCTGGAACCTAAAACCAATGAACCTAATGAATATAGGGAGTCTAAATAAATTGAACCCGAGGAGAGTTGTTTGGAGCTACCGCAAAGACTTGGGAGACGTCCCGAAGTCGCATTGAGGCCCTTACAATTTCTAGCCGGTCAACATGGGGGTGTCTTGGGAATCGTTATGTGTTTAAAGTAATGTGTGTTGTAGTTATAGCGGTGATTTTTGTGAAGTTGTTGGATAAAATGAGAAAGTAATGTGTGTTGTACTTGTACCTTTAAGTATATGTTGGATGAAGTATATTTTTGGGTTGAATGGAAGTGATTGGAGTATATGTAATGTGATGTGGGGTATGAGTATATGACGTGATGATGTTAATGTTTGGTTTGTTGGTAGTAGCATGTGATTAAGGTCATGCGTCCATATATATGACTGTTGTGTTTAATTTATATATGGGTATGATAAAATTTTACCTATGTACTAGTTTTTAGAAGTATTGAGTTGTTATCGTTTGCCTTATTCATGTTCAAGTTGTTTTGTTTAAAAAAATTGATTTGTATGACAACCAATTATGGAAGGGCTGTCTTAAAACTGTCATAAGTCGAGTTCTAGAAATGATATTGCTGTAATTCCAGTTTTAGGTGATAGCTTGTCCTCTTACGATTCTAACGATAGGTCACATGCCTAAAATGACCAAGTTACGAGTGAGATATGACTGTTTTACGAAAACTGGACGTTGCTGAGATCTGTGTCGGTACTCGATCGAGTAGGCCCTACTCGGCCGAGTATCTTTCATACTCGACCGAGTAACCCATATTCGGTCGAGTAATATTTCTGCGATAATTTTGTTCAGCTTCTGGAGTCAGGGGCTCGGCTGAGTAGTCCCATTACTCGACCGAGTGTCCTGTACTTGGCCGAGTACGTCAAGTAATCGATCGAGTACCTATTTGGACGGTTGTTTTGAGTCGACGGCTACGTTCTTACATATATTTTGAGTCGCAGATTATATGAACATGTATGTTTTGGGTCTTAAAGCATTCTTTTACATTTGTGACGGTTTTGATACGTAAGTTACCCGATGCTATGATGGGGAGAATGCCGGCTTATGAGGGATAGTGGAAAAGGAACGAGAAGATTGATGAGCATATCGAGGCAGGGAGCATGTTTTGCGAGATTTGGTGAGTGATATAGCCACATGTTGAGTAATATAAATGTAAGTGCATATGGGCAAGAGGGATGTAAGGGTAAACAAACGTGAGAATGCAAAGATTGAGATGAGGGATGCGAATAGTTGCAAATTGGGATGTGTAAGGATTTATGGAGGGAAACGGTTAGGATTGTGTTGGTTAAGAATATATACGTAATGAAAGGTTGTTATAGAGGGATGGAGAAAAGGGGTATATAATGAACTTAGATGGAGTTATATCGCGACATGGGTTTGTAGATAGTGACTGAGTTTAGGAATTCGGATTATCAAGAGGTGAGCCTATTGTGTAATTCTTGGACAAATAACGGTATGAGATGAATTTTTAGTTTTCTAGGGATACGAAAGGGAGATAAAAATAATTGAAGAGTAACCGTTAGTTGTGTGGACTTGATGGTGACAAGTGCGGGTGAGTAGTATGAGGGGAGAGGATCAGTGATAAGAGAGAATGAGAAAATATTGATATTAATTAATGGAATTTGAGTGGTGGAGCAACAAGAAGGTAACCGGATTACTAGAGAGTTAGGTAGAAGAAGGAAAGAGATGAATTATTAATTGGTATTATTGGATAGAAGTAAGTTGGGACAACGTTGACCAAAGTTATGGGACATGAAAGTAAGGAATCATGAAAATGTACGATAGCATCATAAGAGGGTGCGAGTTAATGCTTATATAGGAGTTCAAGACGACGTATTAGTCGTGAGTTTCGAGGTATTAAGGAAGTAAGAAACTGGTAGATTGTTTGCACGATATGAGATTTTGGTGGAGAGTTAGGTGACAATACAATAAAGGATAGAATTGGAAATAATGTTGAGGTAAATTTTGTTGATGGATTTGATGTTCGTTATTTGGGATGATAACCAAAGAGAGAAAACGGAATGTTATATTAAGAAGTGATAGTAAGAGAGTAGTTGCATGAAAAATGGTGGTGTCGTAGTTGTAAAACTACGGTTTTCTAAGTGAGTTACTCGGTCGAATATGGCTTACTCGGCCGAGTAAGTGTGTCGTGTATTTCTAGACAGTTTAGTGCCCAGGAATACTCGGCCGAGTATGGGAATACTTGACCGAGTAGAGGATACTCGGCCGAGTATACTCTATACTCAACCGAGTATCCGGTCTGACGGGTTTAATTCCGCGGTTTAGTTAAGGTGATTAGGGATTATTATAAATTACGCTTTTACGGTTTCTAAATCATTTTTACCAAAACTCAACGACGATCATATCTCTCTAATCACCCTAATCACTCTCAAGGCTAATTGATCAATCGCAAGTCTACACTCCGTCTCTTGTCTCGATTTCATTGGTAAGTCTCTAGTTCATTGTAATCAGCTAATAGGTTGTCTTTTAGGGTTTGGCCCTAATTATTGTTTTGGGTTAATTTGAGGGAAGGGTTTATAGTGATGTTATGTGATTATTGTGTGTAGGTGACGGTGTCATGGAGTATTGCTATTGATTGCTTGTGTGTGCTTGGATTGCGGAATGGTAGGGTTTTCCTACTCGGTTTACTGTTTAATTGTTATAAGATTATATTTGTATTGTTGTACGATTGATTATCTGCTAATCATTGTTGGTGTGTTGGAGTTGGTGTGGTTGTTGATGATGTTCGCGAGGTACATCTTCAGCTGAGTAGAGTCACTTGCGGGAGTGGCTTCACGCCCTAGTTTCATCCTCTGTGGAAACCGCCACAGGAGGGGATGTGCACATTAATGAATAGGGTTATCGCTCGTTGATGAGCGGGGCTTAGGTGGGGATTAGCTGCGGTCCCCCACTGGCGGTGAGGATTATCTATTGCGGTGGGTAATCTGGCAGGGCTACACACTTTAGTGTGTAGTCAGTTATGATATGTGATTGGGAATTGGAGGTGGATGATGATCAGCAGTTTGTCTTTTGTACTTGTCTTATTTTGATTATACAGTAACTGGCCCCGTTGTTGTTTTGTAAAATCTGTGGTGATCCATTCGGGGATGGTGAGCAGTTTGTGACAGGTTATGATGTTTACTAGCTATGGGGTCGTCCTGGGGAGTCATCACTCGAGTCTAGCTTCCGCTGTCAAGAGTTTTATCATTCAGATTTAGTTGTTGAACATTAGTAACATGTACTTTGGTTTTGGATTTTGGAATATGTAACCATTAAATTATTTATACTTTAATAATTATGTTTTGGATTGGTAACTTTGATATACTAACCTCGGAAAACCGAGATGGTGACGGTCTCTCATTCTAGGGTGGTCCTGGTAAGGCACCTTGGTATGTGGGGGTGTCACAAAGTTGTATCAGATCGACGATTCTGGAACCTAAAACCAATGAACCTAATGAACATGGGGAGTCAAAATAAAATTAACCCGGTGAGAGTTGTTTGGAGCTACCGCAAATACTTGGGAGACGTCCCGAAGTCGCATTAAGGCCCTTATAATTTCTAGCCGGTCAACATGGGGAATGTCTTGGGAGTTATTATGTGTTTGGAGTAACGTGTGTGGTACTTCTAGTTGTGATTTTGTGAAGTTTGATTGAAATGAGAAGATGACTTGTATAGTTGAACATGATAGATTTTGAGCATGATATGTGATTTATTACTTGGCTTTCGAAAGGGTGGCGAAGTATAGTATGTAGAATTGCATGTTTAAGTATGTTATTGTAAGTTTATGTTGTGTTTAATGTACATATGGATATGATAAAAGTTCACCAATGTACTGGTTTTTAGAAGTATTGAGTTATTATTGTTTGCCTTATTCATGTTCAAGTTGTTTTGTTAAGGAAAAAAATTTGATTTGTATGAAGACCGATTATGGTAGGGCTGTTTTAAAACTATCATAAGTCGAGTTCTAGAAATCATATTGCTGTAATTCCAATTGGAAGTGATAGCTTGTCCTCTTATAATTCTAACGATAGGTCACACGCCAAAAATGACCAAGTAACGAGTGAGATATGACTGTTTTACGAAACCTGGACGTTGTTGAGAACTATGGCGGTACTCGGCCGAGTAAGGTAATACACGATCGAGTAAGGGATACTCGGCCGAGTATTCCCAATACTCGACCGAGTAATTCTTCTGTGACAATTGGGCCATCTTCTGGAGTCGAAAACTCGGCCGAGTAATATAGTTACTCGACCGAGTATCTTGTACTCTACCGAGTATGCCATGTACTCGACCGAGTACCTCTTTGGCCGGTCATTTTGAGTCGGTGGCTATGTTCTTACATTTGTTTTGAGTCGTAGGGTATGTGAACATGTATGTTTTGGGTCTTAAAGCATTCTATATGTATGTGACGGTCTTGATACGTAAGTTACCAGATACTATGAGGTGGAGAATGCCGGCTTATGAAGGATATGTGTTGGGTAGAGAGGACATGGGTATACGGGATTGTGATGGATGTGATGGATAGTGGAAAGAATAAGTGAAGTTGACGAGTTATTGAGATAAGAAGCACATTCTGTGAGCTATGGTGAGTGAATTAGTCGTTGACTTAAGTGGTGTAGTGATGATCGTATATGGTCAAGTGAAGATAGAGCAGCAATGTAAATTCGAGGAATGTTAGAAACAAAACTTGAAATGAGTGATGTGAAAATTATGGTAATTTGGGATATATTGTGATTTCTGAAGAGAGACGATTATGACGATGTTGGGTAAGGAGATAAAAATGGTGTCTAGAGAGTTTAGATCGAGGGATGCCTCAACAAGGATATATAGGTAGTAATTGTTATGGAGATTTCTATTACTAGAAGTTGAGCCTAGTGTATAATCATTTGGGAGGTCACGGGATGAAGTGAAGCTTGGTTATCTAGGATTATTAGAAGAAGATGTAATGAATTTAGGAGAAATAATTGAGTGGGTGGATCTATCGGTGGAGAGTATGAGTGAAAAGTGTGATGAGAGGGATTGTTGATAAGAAATGAATGAGAAATAATGACATAGGCTAATCAGAAATTTAGGGCAGTTGATGACCAGACTGTCTTCTCATGGCTGCAAAGCATGGGAGTGTTATGATATGATTGTATTGGGACTCGACCCCGGAACCTCATGTAATTATTTCTTGTTTTTGATATATATTATACTCACATTACACCAAAAAAAAAGACATAGGCTAATAGAATTTGATTTTTGGAAGTAATGGAAAGAGAAGGATGATGGTAAGTTGATTGAACGTTAACAAGAATTAGGGGATATGAAAGTCAGGCATCTTGGAATTGTGTGATGCTACCATGAGGGCGTGAGTTAAAGGAGTATATATATAAATTGTAGGACGACTTGTCAGACCTGAGTTTGAAGGTTTAAAGGAGTAGGAAGTTGGTAGGGTGTTTTTACGGTAGGAGACTATGGTGGCGAGGTAGGTGATTATATAATCAAGGATAAAGGTTGGATAGTTGTTGAGGTAAATTTTGTTGATGGATTTAATGTTCGTTATTTGGGGTGATAACCAGGAGAGGAAATAAATTGTTATATTTAGAGGTGATGGTAAGAGAGTAGTTACATGAAAGATGGTGGCACCGTAGTGTTGTCACTAGTGGTTAAGAATGATGTTAAATAGGGAAGTTAGTTGTTCTAAAGAGATTGATTTTGTAGAGGCCTGATTAGTATGTATGGATGTGAGGGAGTATAAGATGTGGATATAGGAGGTGTTCGCTGGTAGTTGGGTACTGATGATATGGTTACGTTCGCCGGGTGGTGATAATTGTGTGTATGGGAGGATATGTTATAAAGAGCATCTGAGTTAAGTTCCGATGAGAGATATTCATTATCAAGTGGTAACTTACATGATCAGGATTGGCTAGTTAGATTTGTTTATGGGTCTGTGATATGTGTGAATGTTTGTGTGAGGTTCTGACCTCACGAGTAATGGTATGGTGTGATAGTTATAAGTCGTTATATATTATTCCGTGTAATATGTTGCGTTGTAATCTAGTAAAGCGGTTTTAAGAAAGTCTTCTGGTCAAGGAAGTAGTACTAAGTCAGTGTTATGGGATTGTAAAAGTTGCGATGTCTATCGATATGGTTGTTGTGCCTCGAATGGCGATCCGGGCACGGTTATATTGATTGTTGTTTATTTACTGATGAGACGAACTTTCGAAAGTATATATCAGTTATATAGATTGTTGTTTGTATATTTACTGCTGTTTATTGTCAGTGTCGGTCCTCTGGGCATATAGAGTGTTGTTTTGTTTATTAATATTTCTTACCAGTTTCGGCTTGGGAGTGAGGGTAGAGTAGGATATGTAAGAAAGTTGCGTATGTTTCTGTTGTTCTCATGGTATGGTGATATTCTGTTAATGGGACACAGTTGTGAGAGGATGTTAGAATACTTTCGATATGAGGCATAGTTGTGGCAAGAGTTTTGCGGAATGTGTGTGTTCTGAGCTGGAAGCAGCGAATGGTTCGTGATCTTTATTGGGATTGTGAATATAGAGTGTTGGGAATTAGTATTACGTTAAGTTATGGATGAGTTTTATGGCAATAAACAGGAAAACTTGAGGATCTAGCGTGAGTGTGTGTAACAATTGTGGATCGTGAGTTATGACTGTGGAGATGAGTGCATGTATAAAGAAGTATATCATTTTGGCGGAAATGTTGAAGAGATGGAGTAGTGGTTATATAGAGGATTTTATGATATAGGTTAGATGAAGTGCAGAATAATTGGAGGCACGAGAACTGTTAGAGAAAGAGACCCCTGGATATAGGAATGGTTGTAGGTGTTGAGGTTATAGTGTGTTAGCGTTGACATGCGGTGGTAATGAGGATTATGGGAGGTATAGCAAAGGACCTAGTATTAGTGAGTTATAAAGACGTAACATTTATCTTAAGAGGAGTAGGATGCGACAAGAGAGTTTGATGGTCATACAGGTTGCAATTGGAAGTTTGAGTGTTAGTGTAGAATAAGGATGGAATTGCGTGATGGTCGATTTTATTATAGGAATGGCAGTGCTTGTAGTAGTATGTTTTTTTATGTTTATGTATGTGATTAAACTTCGAGGACGAAGTTCGTTTTAAGGGTGGTAGAATGTAACATTCCGTTTTGGTGGTTGATCTTGTCTGGTGGATTGTCTTGGTATTGAGTTTGCTAGTGAGCGTATGAAAGTAAGACAGAGTTGGCAACACTTATGTTGTGGGTATCCGATAGTACTGTGGATTTAGTGTCAGGTGTCCATATTTTATAGGTTGGGTTGGAACTTCGGGGACAGAGTTCTTTTTAAGGAGGGAAAACTGTAATACTACGGTTTTCTAAGTGAGTTACTCGGCCGAATATGGCTTACTCGGCCGAGTAAGTGTGTCGTGTGGTTTTGGACAGTTTTCTGCCCAGGAATACTCGACCAAGTAAAGGATACTCAGCCGAGTATACTCTATACTCGACCGAGTATCCGGTCTGACGGGTTTAATTCCGTGGTTTGGTTAAGTTGATTAGGGATTATTATAAATTACGCTTTTACGCTTTCTAAATCATTTTTACCAAAACTCAACGACGCTCATATCTCTCTAATCACCCTAATCACTCTCAAGGCTAATTGATCGATCGCAAGTCTACACTTCCGTCTCTTAACTCGATTTCATTGGTAAGTCTCTAGTTCTTTGTAATTAGCTAATAGGATGTCTTTTAGGATTTGGCCCTAATTATTGTTTTGGGTTAATTTGGGGGAAGGGTTTATAGTGATGGTATGTGATTATTGTGTGTAGGTGACAGTGTCATGGAGTATTTCTATTGATTGCTTGTGTGTGCTTGGATTAAGGAAAGGTAGGGTTTCCCTACTCGGTTATTATTTAATTGTTACAAGATTATATTTGTATTGTTGTACGATTGATTATCTGTTGATCATTGTTGGTGTGTTGGAGTTGGTCTGGTTGTTGTGATGGTTGTTGATGATGTTCGCGAGGTGCATCCTCGGCTGAGTGGAGTCACTTGCGGGAGTGGCTGCACGCTCTAGTTCTGCCCTCTGTGGAACCCGCCACAGGAGGGGATGTGCACATCAATGAACAGGGTTATCGCTCGTTGATGAGCGGGGCTTAGGTGGGGATTGACTGCGGTCCCCCACTGGCGGTGAGGATTATATGTTGCGATGGGTAATCTAGCAGGGCTACACACTTTAGTGTGTAGTCAGTTACGATATGTGATTGGGAGTTGGAGGTGGATGATGATCAGTTGTTTGTCTTTTGTACTTATTTTATTTTGATTATACAGTAACTGACCCCGTTGTTGTTTTGTAAAATATGTGGTGATCCATTCAGGGATGGTGAGCAGTTTGTGACATGTGATGATGTTTACGAGCTATGAGGTCGTCCTGGGGAGTCATCACTCGAGTCTAGCTTCCACTGTCAAGAGCCAAAATTTGATAGGCTATCGCACACCTATGCAAAAATAAATACCATAGACACAAATGAATGTAGTTTGTAGGGGTCGAATCCACAGAGAGACGGGAGTTGTTAGTTAGTTGTTACGGGGTGAATTTTATCAAGGTCGGTTATCGTGTGATTGGTTGGTGGGATAATGGAGGAAAACAATAATGATAAAGAAATAGTCTAGGGAGGTCGGGTCACACATGCAAATTATATAAATGCTTAAATTAAACATAGGATTTGATGGATCGTTAATTGTTTAGGCTTTGAGACACCCACCTCTCGATATTAGTTTCTACTATAGAGCGGGTCCTAGAGAAACTCTCGTTTATGACTAGGTCGTCCTACTACACATGCTTAGTCTAATCCGATTATGTGCCTCTCGACTTATAGAACGAATTAACAAACTTAATCAATGAAAAAGGCCTTTAAACAAAGATTAAACGTGGTGGTGCAAACATGTGATAGAAACAATTAGACAATATTATAACATCCTAGTTTATCATGTTACAAATATTTTTTATGCATGGCTCCCTTCATTCCCTAGACAAGGTAGACTACTCTAGCATAATATTAATGTAAATTAAACTAATGACAATTGAAATGATAAATATAATGAAAATAGGAATAAAATTACCTTGAAATGGAAATGGAAATGGAATTGAAGAACAATGAAAATATAAATAACTAGAATATAACTTGAAATGGAAATTGTTATATAAATTGAAATGCTTAAAGGAAATTGTTTATACTAAATCTAATCTAAACTAAACTAAAAAATAAACTAAGAACATGAAATTAGTGTAGAAAATACTAAGAAAAATGGTGTGTAAAAGTGTGTTGATCAACACCCTTTATATAAGAATAAGGGAGTAAAATTTGCAAAGGAATCCAAAATGGCATTCTAAGCACACTCTTAATTTTCCTTCAATTCTTGAGTAATTGCCAAGAGAATCCCATGTTAGCCATTAACTCCTTCTTAAACACCCGGTTAATTGCACAATTAGCATCCAAAGAGCATCCTAAGATAAGCATCCAAGGCATTCTCCCATCTTCTCTACTTGGGCTTTAACACTTGATTTTATACTTGGGCTCATTTCTTCATTTTTCTACTAACATAAGTTAGTGTCATTTTTGCTTAGACCAACACTCCTTATAAATTGACATGCCATGATCAAGTTTGCCTCTACTTAGCCTTGTAAATTTCGATGTTTGCTAAAATGACGGGAAAAAGCTTCTGATCGCTTAGATTCCTACAAAATGTAACAAATACGAGCAATACTCCTAGAATGCAATATTCACTCACAAAAACACTAAATAAAGCGCAATAGTCAAATAAATCGAGCTAGAATAGGGGGATTAAACTATATATAAAATGGACACATCATTTTATCATTCAAATTTAGTTGTTGAATATTAGTAACATGTACTTTGGTTTTGGATTTTGGAATATGTAACCATTAAATTATTTATACTTTAATAATTATGTTTTGGATTGGTAACTTTGATATACTAACCTCGGACAACCGAAATGGTGACAGTCTCTAATGCTAGGTTGGTCCTGGCAAGGCACCTTGGTTTGTGAGGGTGTCACAGTAGTGTTGTCACTAGTGGTTAAGAATGATGTTAGATGAGGAAGTTAGCCGTTCTAAAAGGTTGATTTTGTGGAGGCCTGATTGGTAGGTATGGTTGTGGGGGGGGGGGGGGTATAAGATGAGGATATAGGAGGTGTTTGCTAGTAGTTGGGTACTTATGATGATATGGTTACGTTCGCCGGGTGTTGATAATTGTGTAGGTGGGAGGATATGTTATGAAGGGCATCTGAGTTATGCTCGGGTGAAGGATATCCATTATCATGTGGTAACTTACATGATCAGGATTGGCTAGTTAGATTCGATTATGGGTCCATGATATGTGTAAAAGTTTGTGTGAGGTTCAGACCTCACGAGTAATGGTATGGTGGGACAGTTATAAGTCGTTATATGAGTGTTCCGCGTCATATGTTGTGTTCGGTAACCTAATAGGATGATATTCAAAAGTGGTAATTTGGGTGATATGGAATGGCTAGTTAAACTCGTACTTGTATGTATGATATCTGTAAGTGATAGTGTGGGGTCCCGGCATCATGAGTAATAGTATGGATGATATTCATAAGGTTATTATATGTTTATTCCGTGTAATATGTTGCATTGTGATACGAGTATTCTCGCGCTGCGGGTGGCTGTTGGTGGCGGTGTTGCGATGCCGTCGTCGGTTATGGTGGAGTAAACGTGATACTTATGAGGCGAGTTTTCGAAAGTATATATCAGTTATATAGATTATTGTTTGTTTACTGCTGTTTCATGTCAGTGTCGGTCTGGGCATATAGATTGTTGTTCTGTTTATTAATGTTTCTTACTAGTTTCGGCTTGGGAGTGAGGGTAGAGTATGATATGGAAGAAAGTTGCGTATGTTTCCATTGTTGTCATGGTATAGTGATATTCTGTGATTGGGACAAAGTTGTGGCGAGAGTTTTATGGAATGAGTGTGTGCTGAGCTGGAAGCGGTAAGTGGTTCGTGATCTTTATTGGGACAGTGAGTATAGAGTGTTGGGAACTAGTATTATGTTGAGTTATGGATGAGTTTTACGGCAATAAATAGGAGAACTTGATGATCTAGTGTGAGTGTGGGTAACAATTGTTGATCATGAGTTATGATTGTGGAGATAAGTTCATGTATAAAGAAATATGTCGTTTTGCGGTAATGGTTATGCTAAGGATTTTATGATATAGATTAGATGAAGTGCGGAATAATTGGAGGCACGAGAGCTGTTAGGGAGAGAGAGCCTTGGATATGGGATGGTTGTCGGTGTTGAAGTTATAGTCGGCGATTGGGTGATATAACATGAGGATAAGGGGAATAATACAGCTCAGGATCTAGTATTAGTGAGTTACGAGGACGTAACATTTATCTTAAGAGGAGTAGGATGCGACAAAGAGAGTTTGATAGTTGTACATGTTGTAGTATAATTGGAGGTTTTAGTGTTGGTGTAGAATAAAGGATGGATTTGTGTCGTGGTTGATTTTATTACAGGTAATGGCAGTGCTTGTAGTAGTATGATGTTTATGAGTATGAGTAAACTTCGAGGACGGAGTTCGTTTTAAGGGTGGTAGAGTGTAACATTCCGTTTTGGTGGTTGATCTTGTTTAGTGGATTGTCTTGGCATTGAGTTTGCTAGTGAGTGTTATGGAAGTAAGACAGAGTTGACAACACTTATGTCGTGGGTATTTGATAGTATTATGGAGTTAGTATCGAGAGGATATGCTATAGTTGAGACAATATCGTGAGCCGTGTTGTGGAAGTAAGCATGGTGGGTGGATTTAGTGTTAGATGTTCATGTTTTATAGGTCGGGTTTGAACTTCGGGGACGAAGTTCTCTTCAAGGAGGGAAGACTGTAATACTACGGTTTTCTAAGTCTGTTACTCGGCCGAATATAGTGTGTCGTGTAATTCTGGGCAGACTATTGTCCAAGAATACTCGACCGAGTATGGGAATACTCGACCAAGTAGAGAATACTCGGCCGAGTATACTCTATACTCGACCGAGTATCCGGTCTGACGATGTTTATTTCCGCGGTCTGATTTAGAGAGGATTAGAGTTATATAAACGTGGATTTCATTTTCTTAATCATTTTAACAAAACCTAAACTTACAACGTAACCCTAATTATCTCCCAAATCTCTCTCTCAAGTTCGTGGATCTTTCGAGAGTCTTGTTCATCCTTCTTCCGCATCGATTGTGTCGGTAAGCCTCTAGTTCTATGAGTTTTTTCTATTTGTCTTTTAGGGTTTTGCCCTAGTTTTGTGATTTGGGGGAAAGGGGTTGTTGTGCATGTTTGTGATTCAATTGTATGATAATTATTAGGTGGATATTTCGTAGAGGGGCCATTTTAGCTTGCTTGATTGACTCATATCAGATTGTGCTAAGGTAGGGTTTCCCTACTCTGTTTACTGTTTATTGGATTTAAAATTATGTGGTAATTGTTTGTACGATTGATATTGTGATTATCTGATGTTGTTGGATTGGAGTTTGGTGTTGGTGTTGGTGTTGTGATGGTTGTTGGTGATGTTCGCGTGGCGCGTTCTCGGCTAAGTGGAGTCACTTGCGCAAGTGGCTTCATGCCCTAGCTTCGCCCTCTATGGAACCCTCCACAGGAGGGGATCTACACATTAATGAACAGGGTTATCGCTCGTTGATGAGAAGGGATTAGGTGGACAAGGTTGCGGTCCCCCACTGGCAAGGCTACACACTTTAGTGTGTAATCAGTTATATGACGTGATTGGGAGTTGGAGGTGGCTTGTGAACAACTGTTTATCTTATCGTACTTTGTCTTATTTTGATTATACAGTAAACTGACCCCGTGGTTGTTTTGTAAATCTGTGGTGATCCATTCGGGGATGGTGAGCAGATTGTGACAGGTGTTGATGGTCTTTAGCTAAGGGAACGAGATGGGGAGTCATCACTTCGAGTCTAGCTTCCGCTGTTACGAGTTTAGCTGTTTAGCTTTGAGTGTTTTTGAGTAGTAGTAAACATTTCTTTTGGTTTGGTTTTGGAACTATGTAATGATTAACTTTATATACTTTAATAAATGTTTTGGCATGGTTACTTTTGATCTACTAGTCTCGGGAAACCGAGATGGTAACAGTCTCTCATGCTAGGGTGGTCCTGGTAAGGCACCTTGGTATGTGGGGGTGTTACAGGAACATCCACAACGACTTCCACAAAACAAGATCAAAACTACTCATACCCACAACCAAAAGGTAACACCAATCTATGTATGGTTATCAACATGCTAAAGGTATCTCTTTCCAAACTCACGTCATAAACTTCACCACATGTTTACTCCTAAAGTGACAACACTCAACCTACTAAGCTTTCAAATCCCAAATACGATTAATAAAGTTAAGTTCTATAATCTTAGTATCATAGGTAACTCACACTTATCACACAGAATCCACCAATCAATTATACTCACTATATCAAGGAACTAGGTATAAGAATCACCAAGTATGTCTCACCATACTACCTAAGTTTTTCTAACATCACAACCTCTCAAAACCAGGGTCATGGGTTAACCACAAATAATCTCCTCAAAAGTCAAATTTTCCAACCATGGTTAACATTCCATAAGACAAAGATGAAGGTGTCCAAGAGGGGTCTTATAAGAATAAAAAGCACAAAGGTAAAGGGATAAGACAAGGTACTCTAAGAGATGAAGGAATCTTCGGGAAAGTAGAAACATTTTTCAGGAGAAAGAGATCCATGTACAAGGTGTTATGAAAGGAGAAACAAGAAACGAAGGATAGGTCGGGTGGGTACCAAACTGGTTTCCAAGGTAAAGTAAAATAGAGTTTAGAAGAGAAATAGCATCAAAAGTAAAAGAACAAGGCAAGGTACACAAGAACGAGGAATGTCTTCAAGGAAGTAGAAGCACTCTTCAAAAGGTTTAATAAGTCTTCAATTCCCGGCAATAGGCACCAAATCTTGATCACCACATTGGTAAGCTCACGGTCATTGATCCAAGGGCACGAAAATAATTGACAATCAACAAACATGTTAAAACTTACTACAAAGCATACACAAAGAGACTACCAACTTAGATCCTTATTTCTACCCATATCTCATTCATTATTCAAGGTCAAGTTCCAGTTTAAATTAGGGGTACACGTGTGTACGTCGAGAGCAACATAGGCTCTGATACCAACTGTGAACCCCCACAAAAACGTTAAGAGAATACGATAAGAAAATGCGGAATTTTAGGAAAATTTTGAAACTTTTTAAAGTTTTAAGCGCGGGTTCGTCAAAACCTAAAACATAAATAAATAATGCGGAAATAAAATTAAGCTTATACAAAAGTTATAGTCAAAGGAGAGGGAAAATATATCCCTCGAATGACAAAACGATAAAAGGTGAGTCTAAGCAATCTTAATAAACCAACTACTAGTCTGTGGTGCTCTCTAGCTCACACGTCTAACCCCACAAATGCATCTTCACAAGCCTGTCATTCATGCAAACATGAAAGCCACAGTCAGTGGGGAGTAACTCAAGGTTTTTCCAGCCACAAAGTGTCAAAATGGACATAAAAAAGAACCTAATTAATCAAGCATTTAAAACAAGATGTGAATAACTTGAATTATAATAGACATGGGTCAATCATGTTAACATAGTCCGAGAAACAAGATAGATCAATATTAGTATAAACAAGACTCAACTATTCATGTGAGATAATTAGATAATAGCAAAGACATGAATACGGTCATTTAGACAAAGGCACGCATTTCAAGAAAACATGACACAGATATGAGATTAGAATTCGAATCATATGAAGTAGGTAAATAAGGGTTCCATCAATACAAAATACTCGGATAGAAAACGTAGCCATTACTTTGAAAACCTCTTAACAAACATTGCACGGGACATGGCTACTAATGTCACGTTCATACTTATGGCTTGCATCTCACCATAAAAACGGAAGAGAACATCAATCCCGACGATCATATCGCAACTAGAAGGCTCACATCTCACCTCCAGTATCCGATAGGACCAAGACTCTCACATCCAAATAATGACAATATCTATAACCAAACAAGACCTTTACTACTCATTATATATAATTCCCATGGTAGGACGACAATGATAATCACAAAGACTCGGTCCTAGTCTAAATCTGGCCAGACTCTCGGGACAGTATTGTTCCTGATTCGACATGCGGTAGGACAGTCCGCATCCAAGACTCGTACAACAGATCTGGAAGTCGAGAACCCACAATCGGTAGGACAGTCCGAAAGAGGCGGAAGATATGAGCTAAACCCATACTTGGCAGACCGGCACAAGTAGGGCGTAAGATAAGTCAAACAAAAAGGTATAGCATAAAGGAATTATCATAAGAATACGACTCCTCACAAGTAATTATTTATAATAATCTTTTCATACTTGTAACATATAAATAGATATTTCATTTCATAATTTAACATGCCGGTTAGATAAAATATAACAAGCAATAATGAATAATTTACGTTATGTGAAATTTACGGAATAAAATGGTAATAAGCACAAGAGACTCATTCATGAGCCCACTACAAAATATAAGATTGGCCCAACAATTAGTCTAGCAAATGAGACATGATAGCCAAACAAATTAACCAAATGAGCCCAACAATTATAGCCAAATGAGCCCAATAATTAAAGCCAAATGAGCCCAATAATTAAACATAACAAGGATGATACAAATTATTGGTCCAATAAGGATGCAGATAAAAAGTTCAAAGAGTCCAACCCATTTCTACACTTTAGTCCAGCAAATGAACTCAACGTTTTTGGCAAAAAGGAGTTAAGGAAATAAAGAGCAAAGAGGTGGAATGACAAAAAAATATTAATGATTAAAATGAATCCCATCTCTTTATCCACCACACAGCATATACGGGCTGAGAGCAAACAGACCTAAAACGCCAATCATCGATGATGGAGTTTGATCGAGCAATAACGGATGCATCAGTGATGAAACAGATTGAAGACAAATTAATTATACGGATTTAAGAGCCTTAAATGGAGGTAATTTAAAGATTCTACTCTTCCATTCTCCTACTGATATAAAATCCTATTTGGTATCACAAGGGAAGGGGGTATCACGAAGATCAGAGACGAACGACTGAGCAATATATACATAAGACGGAAAACAATAATTTACGTATACAACAAACAACTCATATACTACAATTTCTCAGCATACATATACTCAAAATAGTCCCATATGCACATTTTTCGTCCCTAAAAACAGTCCCGAAAGGCACCATTTTCGCGCCCAGAACAATCCCGAAAAACTGCATAAAATCGTCCCCAAAAACAGTCTAATTTCCGTCTCAAAACAGTCCCTAAGAAAGGCAAGGTAAGATGACTCTTTAAGGCAAGCATAAGATGAATTTCACAGCAACAACCAGCGATTTTATACATGTAACTAACTATGAAGCTAAAGACTCGATTTTTCTTCAAATAAGCACAAGAAGGGGGCAGGATACACCCTTTATAAAATTAAGACACTAAACACAACACATAATCTCATAAAATCGATTCAAAGCCGAGTAAAAAGGGGCGAAGTATCGACACTTTGTCGAGTAACCTATCACCGTTACCTCGACAGCTCTTTAATCTTCAAGTAAATGGTTCACAAAGCACGAATCTCCCTCCAAGTCTTTAAACTCTTCACCTAGAATGGGAAAGACGAGATCTTTAAGCTTAATACCGAAATTCCTATAAGACGGGTCATTTCGAAAACTCAACAAGAGTGAAACTTTCTTACTTAGAAAGATGAAGGACGGAAAGAGGAAGAGAATGGCACAAGAATTAGCTAAAACGGTTGAGAAATGAGGGAGAAATCTAAGTTTGAAGGTTGGATGTCAATGGTGTTTCTATATTTGTTGTTGCTGCTGTAAGTGTTCGAAAAAGAAAGATGAAGAGATGAGTTGGTCCGTAGAAATGGGTGAGAGTGAGGGAAAAAAGATTAATTTAAGTGAGGTGTAAAAAAAGTAGTTGGGTGTGTTGTCGACTGTTGATTGGTCCGGATTAAACTAGTCTCACAAGAGAAATGTGACGGTCTTTTGCTAGACGGAAATATGTCTTAAATCTACTATAACTTAAGACGACAATTATTATTATTATTATTATTATTATTATTATTATTATTATTATTATTATTATTATTATTATTATTATTATTATTATTATTATTATTATTATTATTATTATTATTATTATTATTATTATTATTATTATTATTATTATTATTATTATTATTATTATTATTATTATTATTATTATTATTATTATTATTATTATTATTATTATTATTATTATTATTATTATTATTATTATTATTATTACTATCCGACTAATTATATATAGTTTTATATAAACAAAGCTTTAAAAATATAGTTTTTTTAAAAATCGTGTTTAAAAATAAAATTAATAAAATTAAATAATTTAAAAATATGAATAAAACAATGGAATGGCCAATTAAATTGGAAATGTCAAAAATGGAAAATTCGCGGGTGTTACATTCGGCCCTTTTAATTCCAGCATCCTTTTGTGCCATAGTAGCCTGTGCCTTCCACCCTCCTTGCACAAGTCTTGAAATTCTACCACGAACCAGTTCAGTTTTACATTCAACTTTCGCCCCTTTAAGAGTTCTTCCAAGCTTGTCTTCTTGATGATTATCAACAGAAGAATTAACATATTTTGTAACTTGAAGATCGATACCTTCCACTGGCTCCTCCTCTTCATAAACGTCAAAATTAGGAGGTGATGTCGGATCAAACTTAACATTCTCCTCGTAGGTGCTTTAACTTGAGAATATTCCCGACATGTCTTCTTCTTTTTGCCCCTTTTTTCCAGTTTTTTTTCTTTCGCGGATGAACAGTACCACGACTCGTGAACAATAACCTTTTTTTTTTGTATCTGTCACGCCTTGAATAGCAAGTTACTAGAAACTTGCTCCTGAAATGCAAAACCGATTAACCCTCAAACTACCTGCTTGAGTTTAACCCTTGAACTCCAATCGCAATCAGAAATTCAACTAACAACTTGGCTTTGACACGCCTAGGACCGTCTAGATTTCGGAAAATCAAGAGCCGAAGCTATGATACCACTTATGATACGAAAATTGCGCGGAAGCGGTTTCAAAGAATAACGAACAATAATGAAAATAGGATATTTGCTTCGAAATTTATCTAGAAATCGAAACAATGGGATATTTGCGCGATCTAGACCTATAGATCGAACGATGGTGATTGAATCGCAAGACCTATTGCAATCGAGTTAGAGTTTGAAACGCGTCAAACAATAACAGTTTCGGGACGAAAACGCGTCGATCCTATGTTTACAGAACTTGCAAACACGAAAAAGCTTCTGCTTCAATTTTTGTTAATTCTCCATCGATATAAAAATAACATACAACGACCTCTTATTTATACTAGAAAATAAACAACCTAGTGCTGCCTTGCTTCACAAGTTAACTTTTCCCTAAAATTGACTTTCCTAAACCGAATATGGCTGAACAATTGTCATAATATTCTTATTCTAAAATAAGGAAATAAAATAAACTAGTAATTAATTACCTATGAAATAAACTAGTCCTATTAGTTTATGGAAACCTTTATTTCTTCTAATAAAATTACTACTAACAACAGCTTATTCCGCCTCGAGTTTAGTCCGTGAGCTTAGTTTGTGAGATGCTGTGTTTTATCCTCTAGCATCGAATGCTACTTCAACTCCCATCTTTCTTGACCACATCATTTTTGGATCACTTACCATGACTCAAATTGCCTTATTCCTATTTTGCTATGATTAGGAAATAAACAACAACTACCTTAAACTTATTAGCTAAAATAACATAAGGAAAATAAAAACAACACTTATTAAAATAATAACTATGAACCCGACACAGCTAGCTCCTCTACACGGTCTTGCCACCTTGGAATCCGTTTCATGTAGCCTCGTCACCTTCGTTCCTCCACGTTATCATCTTATATATCTTATATATATAAAACTGGGTTGAAGCGTTGTGAATGCACCATGTGTCAACCCAACATTAAATATAGATATTAATTACAACTGGACATTAAATATAAACATAACAAATGCTACATAAATCTCAGCAAAGTATTAATTAGAGTTTGTATTATAAAATTACAAATAACAATTACGGTGATTTATTTTAAATTTATATAAAAAAATTGATAAAAATTCTAAAATGTAAATCATTACCTTTATTGCGAAAAATGCTTTAAATTAAGTATACCTTCCATTATATTTAATTGAAATATTTTGATATGTATAGAGTCTATATATGATTAAAGTGAGTATCTCACAATGTGTTACATTTAACCAAATGGGTTTGGTGTAGTGGTTGCTCACTTCATCCCTAAACCACGAGGTCAGGGGTTCGACCCCTGCCCATGGGAATGGAGCAAACTCTTCAGCCGTTTACCTCTTCGTGAGAGCACCCGCGGCGAGGGGATTATACACTGTTGTCGACGGTGGATACCCCGGTTTATACCAAAAACAATGCGTTACATTTACTTAAAGAAAAACATTTTGAGAAAATTACAATACTTAGACCATTAAATTCATCAAAAAAATATATTTGAAAGAGTCATTTTATTTATTAAAAAAAACATACAGATAACTACTAAGAGATAAGTTTTTATGATGTGATAATGAAAAAATTATATTAAACAAGTGATAATGTGATAACGAGTGAGATATTTGAAAAAATTATGAAAAATTTAATGAAAATACATTTGAGATTTAAGAGGTTTTAAATAATGTGATAAGAGTGGATATTTGTACTTGAATGATGGCTTTTTGGACCTTTTCGAGTAGGTTAAGCTGAGGTTTTAAGGCGACTTGATACCTATCGTAGAAAAAAAGTTAATATTTTATTACTGATTTCTAATTATTAATTACGAAAAAGGGTCATTATATTGGTAATTTTTATCAATTAACCTTATTTTATATATAGTTGTTTCAGAAAACAAAAGGTGCAAATTTCTTATAAATACGTTGTTTGACATATAGCACATGCAAGACATACACAACCAAAACATTCAAATAAGTTGAGCTTTGACCCGATATGTTTGATACATAAACATCACATGTTATACATTAAAAATTAAAAAATGTATCAAATTATATTCACATCGTTTTGAACAAATACTAATTGATTTGGAACATAACGTATCGCGAAATGATCTAAAATAAGAACTTAATATTGATTGTTGCATTATTCGAATACATTTATTTTAACTAATATAATATTTGATAAGTCACAAAATTATTTATATAATAATGTTTATCATGAATAGCTAACTATCAGTCTATCAGTTATTAGTTATAATTAAAACTGTATGTATTTTATTTTAAAACATTGAAATTAAATCTAATAAAATAAGAGTTGAGAAAGTTAATTTATTTTTATTTTTAAGTAAAGATATTAAATGTCATATATTAATTATATTATTTTTCTTCAATTATAATAATAAAATTATCAAACATGCCGCGCGAAGTGCGGGATACTACCTAGTAATCTAGTCTTATATATATATATATATATATATATATATATATATATATATATATATATATATATATATATATATATATATATATATATATAAACTGGTTGAATCGTTGTGAATGCGCCACGTGTCAACCCAGCATTAAATACAAGTATTAATTACACCTGAACATTAAATATAAACATAATAAATGCTACGTAAATCTCAGCAAAGTATTAATTAGAGTTTAATAAATGTATTATAAAATTACATATAATAATTAACATGATTTGATTTAAATTTATATAAAAAATATTTTGATAAAAATTCTAAAATATAAATAAATACGTTCATTCTGAAAAATGATTTCATATGAGTATAATTTTCATTAGATTTATTGAAATATTTTGTTATGTAGAGATGATAAAAGTGAGTGTCTCACAATGTTTTACATTTACGTAAAAAAAATATTTTGAGAAAGTTATAAAACTTAGCCCATTAAAACCATTAAGAAAAATTAAGTTGGAAGAGTCATTTTATTTATTAAAAACAAAACTTAAAGAAAACTACTAAGAGATGTTTTTATAGTGTGGGAATGAAAAAAATTATATTGCGAGAAATTGAATACATATGATCGAGATTTTGGTAGGTTTATATAGTGTGATAATGAGTATGTGTACGAGTATGTATGTACACAATGATCGCGATTGCATTTGAATAATCAAAACAAAAATAATAATTATTAAGTAATATAGTATTATAAACGACATGAAAAAGTAGAGAACACTTTACAATTTTTCTTTAATATCCTCAATTAAATATGTATACGTCAAATAGAAAATATTGATTATGACTAACTAAATATTACTTTTAGTTAAATATTTTATATGTTATCTTTTAAATACTTTGAAGTTAAACCTCAAAAAATAATATTTGAGAAAGTTCAACCTATTTTATTTATAGGTAAACTCTTAAACATCATTATATATAGTTGTTTAAGAAAATAAAAGGTGTAAATTTTATACAATATGTTTGGCACATAGCACATGCAAAGCATAATCAAAACATTTGAATAAGTTGAGTTTGGACCCTATATATCTGATACATAAATATCACATACACTTTATACATAAAAAATTAAAAATTACATAAAATTCTATTCACATAATTTTGAACAATTTAACTGATTTTGAACATAGCGTATCATGAAATGATATATTTTGAGAACTTAGTGTTGATTGTTGCATTATTCGAATAACTTTTATTTTAATTAATATGATATTTGATCAGTCACAAATTTATTTATAAAACGTTGCTCATGCATAATTAATTATCACTTATTAGTTTTAATTATAATTGTATGTATTTTATTTAAAAACATTGAAGTTAAACCTAAAAGAATTAATTTGAGAAAAAATATTTTATTTTTATTTATAAGTAAAAATATTAAATATTATATATGAATTATAAAATTATTTTTCATCAATTATAATAATATGACGTCGGGTTAAAATCATTTATTGAAAATAAAAAGAGTACTTCCAATTAGTATGTGCACAAATTTGTAAGATTGACTATGGGGTAGTGAGGCCTACAACTATATACACATTCCCAATGTATATACGGAGTATTATGTGTACAGTGTACTATTTCTGGTTCACTCCAACATTCCCCACTTGTCCGACTGTTGCTGAGCAATTTTTGTAATATTCAAAGTAAAAAATGTCAAATATTCAAAGCACAATTTCCGAATTTTTAATTCAAAAGAGTAATGGATCATCATTGAATGTACCATATATTTTCATTTTCTACCTTCTGTCATGCACATATTTACACTATAAATTTATATTCTCTCATCAAATTTGAGTTACACTCTTCTCTCTCCATTTTTTTCTAAAGATTTGCAAAAGTGTCAAATAAAAACTAAGCATTTACAGTAGTCACATTAACATCTACAAACTGAATATTTCTTGAATCATATGATCATTTTCTGTCATATGTCTTGATCATTGATTTGAACATCATTTAAAATCAAGATGATTCATTAAACAACATCACTGAACCCGACTCGCTCCGAGCAACATGGCGGCTAACCGCACCACAGATGAGAACCCTTGATTTCACCGCGATCGTTGGAATTATTGGTCATAGTTCCCATGAAACAAATAAACAATACAATGGGATAAGTGTATTTTGATTCATTAATTGTTCAGTGATACGGGGCATCGAAGTACCTTAATACCTTACATTAGTCTTATTCTAGAGCACATCTTCAATACTATATATTATACATTTATACTACATCATAAGTAGATTAATAGCAAAGTTGAATCACACATATATCATATATGGTGCTATCACTAATATGATTCTATATTATTTGTGTGTGATTTAATATATATGTGTGTGTCTACGATCTAAGAATTACAACCAAGCATGGAAGTTTTTGAGATTCTAAGTTTTACTTTTCTTATAATAGAATGGAGGTCAAACTATCAAATTGTCACTCTTGAATTTCTCTCTTATTCATTATTAATACTACATATGTTTAATATGGTATTTCTAAAACTAAAAAATTCAATGGATTCGAGTAGTATAAAAAGTAACAGATGGCTAACGATTTCGTATAACAAGAGCTACAAGTGATGAACTAGCTCATAACAGCCTCATGAAATGGCGTAAAAACAATTGAGTTGGTATACGCCAAAAAAAAATAGTAAATCTTCAATTTTGTACATTTACTTTGTTTTCATTATGCTTATTATTAATCGTAAATGTACGGAATGAGATTACAACCGTGCAAACAAAATTTAAATTTCAAATATAGTTTTGTGTTTGCGTCTTATCCAAACTGAGAAAACAAAATCTACCATATAAAATAGTTGATACCGATATAATTTTAAGTACTGCCACTATATAGTAATGTTTCTTCAGCTTTATACAGAAGTATACATTTTAATGGCTCTATTCAATACATGTCATTTCTCGGCTTTCAATAGTTGAATTTCAAAAAATTGAGAAGGTTACTCAATATTTTACATATTAAGATACAACGTAGTGGCTGGTGACAAATTGTCTTGATATAAGGTATAAAGTACAATTATATGAACAATAATTTAATAACACAGTGTTATTTATTAGCTATATATTTCCAATAACGAACATATTTTTACATCAGTATTAAATAGTGGGTCTGAAAAATGTAAAAAAATTAAATTTGAGAAAAATTAGTATATTTTTATTTATAACTAAAAATATTAAAGGTCATATATGAATTATATTATTTGTCTTCAATTATAATAATAAAATTTTAAAACAGGCCGCGCGAAGCGCGGGATACCACCTAGTCTTTTATATATATATATATATATATATATATATATATATATATATATATATATATATATATATATATAGGGTTGAGATCCCATGAGAACCCTCTTTACATGAGAACCGTGAGAACCTCGGGTTCAGAACTGTTGTACCAAAGGTTCAGAACTTTTATACATCGGGTTCAGAACTTTAATACCAAAGGTTCAGTCATTTAAGAGAGTAGGGTAATCACTGCAATTTCTCATTCAGGTACACACGTGATATACTCTTAATTGTTTTGTCTCACGGAACCATATTTTCACAAATGGTGCTTTTAAATATAATGAAGTTGTCTACCGTTATTATCAAAGTGCTGATTTTATAATTATGCAGGATGATCAAACCATACAAGGTACAAGTAAATTATTATCACATTTTAATTTGTCTTTGATTATCCACAGATTATGGAGGTTTCCAGTCTAACTTGCGATTTAGATGATAAAAATGAAGGGACACAATATAAGGAGATGAAGAAGAAAGAAGGAAGGCGGCGGCTCACGGTGGTGCGGCGGGGAAGACGCGGTTGTCTTGGCCTACACTGGGCTCGACAGAAGGAGGAGGGAGCAGGGGTGGTGGCTTTGGTGCGACACGAACAGAAGATCGGCGAGAAAAGGGGAAAACAGAGGAGTATTAGGCTGCGGTGGTTGATGGCGGTGATTGGCGGCCAATGGTGAGTACCAGGTTATTCACGGTGGTGAATAGAGTTCGGTTAACAGTGTCGATTTTATGATCGGCGGTAACGATGGAGGTGATTTAGCTTTTTGGATTGTTTGTATTTGTTGTTAATGTCGATGATGATGGTCATTTATGCGGAAATGTTGGTCGAAGTGCAGGGGGAATGGTGGTTATTGTGACACACTAGCGGCGTTTGTGTTGGGTGGCAGGCTGTTGCGGCAAATGTGGGTGATGGTGGTAATTGGGAATGGTGGTTATTGGTGTAGGTGTGAATGGTTGTGATAATGATGTAGTTTGGTACGGCTATGGTGGTGATAAAGGGTGTGTTTGGGTTCTGAACATTTGGTATTAAAGTTCTGAACATGAGGTTCTCATGGTTCTCATGGGAAGGGGGTTCTCATAGGATCCTAAATCTATATATATATATATATATATATATATATATATATATATATATATATATATATATAAGGGTTCTTATAAGGCCACTACATCTAATAAGTCCCTAAGTCCTTATAAGGGCCTTTGGATGGAAGGGATGGAGGGATGAGATTACATCTCATTCAAGGGTCACAAATGAACCTCCCTAATCTCCCTCCCTAATTGTGTATAACTCCACCTAATTTTGTACAACTCTTCCACCATTCTAATCTCCCAACTCACTTCCTCATTCACTCATCCTCTCTCATTTCTCACATTCACTCTTTCTCTCTCATTTTCTTCCCACCCTCTCTAAACAAAAAAAAAAACCCAAACTAATACAAAAAAAACCCAAACAAAAAAAAAAAAAAAAAAAAACCAAAAACCCAGCCGACACCACCCTCCCTTCTTCCCGGCCCACCACCACCCGACCTCCCTCCCTTCTTCCCTTCCCACCTCCCTCCCTCCATCAACCAACAACAACAACGCCAACAACCAGAACAACAACCAAAGAACAACAACACCACCACCGACATCAACACCGTCACCCATGCCGCCACCACCACCAAAAACCACCACGACCTCCTTCTCGCCTCCTCCCTTTTTTCCTTCCTCTCTCGGATCTGCAAGCCCCCAGCCCACCACCACAGACCGCATCACCACACCGCACCACCACCGCCTCGCACCACCACACACGATTTCCGCCGCCACCATTGCCACCATTCACGCGTCACTTCCGTCTCAAATCTGATATTTTGTTACCTCCTCAATTTCTTTGTTTTTGTTCAGTTTATTTTTTGTTTTGCTTTGTTTTTTTTGTTTTGTTATTGTTTTGTTTTTGTTATTTTGTTATTTGTTTTTGTTCAATTTCTTTGTTTTGTTATCGTTTTTTCCAGATCTGAGTATTGGTTGTTGGTCGATTTTTTCGAATTTTTTGTGTGTTGTTTTTGGTTTTGGCCGGATGTTGTTGTTTTTTCGAATTTTTTAATTTTTGTGTTTTTGTTATTTGTTTTTTTAATTCTTTTATTAGCTTGTGTTTGTCTCTTTTTTTTTAGTGTTTTTTCAGATTTACTTTATTTTGTTATTGTTATTTGGTTTTTTTATTTTTGTTGGTTATTGATGGGTTGTTTTTAATTTCTAATTTATTATTTGTATTTTTTTTTGGTGTAATGTGAGTATATTATATATCATTATCTAAGAAAATAATTACAAGAGGTGCAGGGATCGAATCCCATTACAAGCATTCAATTCACTCCCATAATTTGCAGCCAACCACAATCTGGTTGATCAGCAACATTACCACACTTCGTTTTAACCCTTCTCTTGACATCGTCCTCTATTCGTGCTGCCACTAGTTCAGGCCTCATCAGAACATCATTCACTCTTGCATTGTTTCGTTGATACCAGATAGAATAAGTAAAAGCATTGAACATGGCTACCCTTACCTTCCATTGGATACTATCTTTCTGAGTTGCAAGCAGACCAGTCACTGTAGGAAATCCACCACCATACCACTTTGTTAGGCAAGATTGAACTTTGGTAGCATACACACAGGAAGTAAACAAATGCTCAACTGTTTCAGGCTGTAGCTGACAGAGCAGACACAGATCATCAGGACAGCATCCATATCTCACTAATTTACTCTTCACATTCATACCCTCATGCAGTCTAAGCCAAGTAGTCATAGAATACTTAGGAATGTTCCAGTTACACCATACAATTGCAGGCCAATCAAGAGGAACAGGATCAGGGGAGAGCCATTCATAACCACTCCTGATAGAATATCCTTTAGGACTCACAGTCCAGCTGCCATTAGCATAACCAGTCTTTAGCTTGTCTTTTACTTTGCAAATATTTTTCCATACCCATGTAGCATCAGGAGTAGGAGTATAGCAGTGCCAGTCCTGCTCCTTGATATATACATCATTAACCCATTTGATCCAAAGCCTATCTGCTTTACAATAAATCCAATCAACCAGTTTGCCTACAGTGGCTATATTCCATGTGTCAGCTCTTCTAATCCCCAAGCCCCCTTCCTTCTTAGGCACTGTAACTTTATCCCAGGCAACCATTGGAACTCTATGGTACTCAGAAGAGCCATCCCATAAATAGTTCCTACAGATTGCCATGATGTTGTTTATGATACTCTTGGGGATAATGAACATTTGAGCCCAATAATTGTGAAGGGTATTCAGCACTGCATTGATAAGGGTCACCCTGCCAGCATAGATAGACAGTTTTTGGCTCCCAAACTCCTTATCCTAGCTACCATTTTTTCAAAAGAGCACTTTGCATTCGATTTTGTAAGTCTTCCTGCCTTAATAGGCACTCCCAAATATCTAAATGGCATTGTGCCTTCCTTGAACCCAGTCACCATTTTTATTCCTTCCTTAATATCTTCAGCTACCCCATTAAAAAAGATTTCAGACTTAGCATTGTTCATTGCTAGTCCTGAAGCCTTAGAGAATGAGGAGAAAGCCCTCATAAGCAACCAGATAGACTGAGGTTTTCCTTTACAAAAAAGCAGTAAATCATCTGCAAACATGAGGTGTGTAAGCTTTAAATTCTTACATAAGGGGTGATACTGAAATGGCCATCTCTCAGTGGCAAATTTAATGAGCCTGGACAGGTACTCCATACAGATAGTGAAGAGAAGTGGTGATATTGGATCCCCTTGTCTCAATCCCCTTTGTCCCTTAAAGTATCCAAAATTACTCCCATTCAAAGATAAGGTAAAAGAGGTAGATCTTACACATTGCATCACCAGCTGAATGAAATGAGTAGGAAATTTAAGCCCATGGAGCATTTGTTCTACAAAGTCCCACTCAATTGTGTCATAAGCTTTCTGCAAGTCTATCTTGAACAAGCATCTAGGAGTCACTGCTTTCCTAGCATAAAGATGGACAATATCTTGGCAAATGAGCACATTCTCAATGATTGACCTGCCTTTAATAAAAGCTCCTTGGTTCTCATGAATGATATCAGGAAGAACAAGAGCTAATCTGTTACACAACAGCTTGGATATCACCTTATAAACCATATTACAGCAAGCTATTGGTCTGAAGTGGCCCACAGTGGTTGGTCTATCACACTTAGGAATGAGGGTAATATTTGTAGCATTATTTGTATTGTTATTTCATTGTTAATTTTTTTTATTTGTATTGTTATTTCATTGTTATTTCATTTATGGGTGAATTTTTCTTAATAGATAACATTTTTTATTTTTTTGGTCTAATTTGGTTTTGTTATTGTTACATAATTTTTTTGTTTTTTCATTGTTATTGTTACATAATTTTTTGGTTACTAAAGTTATACATTTCATGACTAAAGTTATACATTTTATGACTAAAGTTATACACTTAAAACATTAAAGTTATACATTTTATGACTAAAGTTATACACTTTTTACATTAAAGTTACACTATTAACATCTAAAGTTATACATTGTATAAATTGAAGTTATACAACCATTCAAGTTTGTTTTGTTGGTTTTTTTGTTTGGTTTGGTTTTGGTTTTTTTTGTTATTTGTTTTTTTTTAAATTATTGGTTAATTTTTTATTATTGTTATTGAAGTTTTTTTATTTTACTTTTTTGACTTATTGGTTTTTTTAATATCATATTCTTATGTGTTGTTTCAAATTTGAATTTATAGTTCTAAAGTTATACAATTTTGGACTAAAATTACACAAATTTGGACTGAAGTTATACAAATAAAGACTAAAGTTATACAAATAAGGACTAAAATTATACAATTTTGGACTAAAGTTATACAAATTTGGACTACAATTATACAAAAAATGATTGAAGTTATACAAATAAGGACAAAAGTTATTCAAATAAGGACTAAAGTTATACAAAAATGGACTAAAGTTATACAAAAAAGGACTGAAGTTATACAAAAATAGACCAAAGTTGTACAAAAAAAGACTAAAGTTATACAAAGATTGGACTAAAGTCATACAACAATGGACTAAAGTTATACAAAAATGAACCAAAGTTATACAAAAATGGACTAAAGTTATACAAAAAATTGGACTAAAGTTATACAAAAATGAACCAAAGTTATACAAAAATGAACCAAAGTTATACAAAAATAGACCAGAGTTATACAAAAATGCACCAAAGTTATAACTTTAGTCCAATTTTTGTATAATTTTAGTCCAATTCTTTTGTATAACTTTGGTTCATTTTTGTATAACTTTGGTTCATTTTTGTATAACTTTAGTCCAATTTTTTGTATAACTTTAGTCCAATTTTTGTATAACTTTAGTCTTTTTTTGTATAACTTTGGTCTATTTTTGTATAACTTTGGTTCATGTTTGTATAACTTTAGTCCATTTTTGTATAACTTTGGTTCATTTTTGTATAACTTTGGTCCATTTTTGTATAACTTTCGTCCTTATTTGTATAACTTTAGCCCATATTTGAATAACTTTAATCCATATTTGTATAACTGTTGTCCATTTCTGTATAACTTTGGTTCATTTTTGTATAACTTTGGTTCATTTTTTTATAACTTTGGTTCATTTTTGTATAACTTTGGTTCATTTTTGTATAACTTTAGTCCTTATTTGTATAACTTTAATCCATATTTGTATAACTTTAGTCCATTTTTGTATAACTTTGGTTCATTTTTGTATAACTTTGATTTATTTTTGTATAACTTTAGTCCAATTTTTTGTATAACTTTAGTCCAATCTTTGTATAACTTTAGTCTTTTTTTGTATAACTTTGGTCTATTTTTGTATAACTTTGGTTCATTTTTGTATAACTTTAGTCAATTTTTGTCTTAGATGAAAAAAAAAGTATCTCACAAAAAAAACGAGATTTAAAACGCGAAATCTTAAAAAAAACGTATAACAAGAAGAGATTTAAGAAAATGAATAAAAAATGAGAACTAATAAAATAAAAGACAACTAAAATAAAATAAAAGACAAAAAAAATAATGAATGGAAAAAACAACTCAAAACATACAAATTAACACAAAACGAAAAAAAAAAAAACCGAGTTGAAAAAAAAAAAAAGAGTCAGCGGCGGTGGGGCGGCGACGGTGGGGTGGCGGCGGCGGGGGTGGTGGGTGGTTATTTGGTGTCGGGTGGGGTGGTGGTGGGTGGTGGTGAATGAGGAAGAGATGAATGAATGATTTATTTGAGTTTTTTTATTTATTTGGATTTTTTGGGTTTTTTATTTATTTGGATTTTTGGGTTTTTTTTTATTTATTTGGGTTTTTTTTTAGAGTTTGAGAGAAGAGAGAAATGAAATGTGTAAGATGAAAGAGAAATGGATGAGTGGAAAACAAATATATAGTAAATTAGTGATTAATTAGAGTGGATTAGTGAAGGAGGAGAGAGATGGTGAGATTAGCTTATAAACACACTTTTTTGGGGTTGATCTCATCCCTCCATCTCCCTCCATCCAATGGCTCTTAATAGAACTTATGGACTCAATTAATATTTTGGCCTTAGTTGATCTCTTCTATATATATATATATATATATATATATATATATATATATATATATATATATATATATATATATAGATTTAGGATCCGGTGAGAACGACTACTCGGTGAGAACGGTGAGAACGAACTACAACCATTAGATTAAAAAACAACTCGCGGCTTAGATCAATCCCAATGATAACCAAACGTTTTATGTATAAATTATAAAACACCTATTCCTAAGTCAACCTTTCCCTCACCTCTCATTTTTTTTACATTTTCACTGATAAACAATTACGACAATCGTTCCACCTTAATTGACGGTGACCACCACGACCAGCCACCAGCACCGCCAAAAGACGACACCGACGACACAATCACCATCACATACGCCGGCGGCCACACCTGAATTAGCCTATCTTATAAGTTGATACATGATGACATCGCCGGAAATAGCTCAACCACACCGTCGACTAATAGTGCGTGTCTCTACAGAAAATGCCGGCAAAGGCGTCGACCAGCGTCGTCGATTCATTTCTGTTCGTCGGCGTTGGTTTCAATTTATTTTTTATTCAATTATTATTCCCCCTATTTCGTCCCTTACCCAAAATGCCCTTCGCCGATAGTCACCGGACTTCAATCGACGCCGGCAATGATTCAATTGAGTCGTGGGTTAAGTTGCAGTATTGTTGGTGCTACGCGAATTCGGGCGAGGGAAAGATTGGGAGATGCAAAATACCGACATGATCGTTGTTCTACTCCTCATTGGCGTCGTGAGGTGGTTGGGAATGTCGGAGTTGCATGGGAGGTGTGTTGTGGTAGTACGTATGGTGTGACCTGAATTTTGGTCTTATTTGCCACTGTTGTTGTTATCAGAACATTTTTTACATTTTTCGAACTTTTCTATTGACTTTGGTGTTCTCTTAATGTCTTGTTTTGTCTACTTTCTAAATCTATTCTTGTTGGCATCGAATTCATTTGCAATCCCACAATATTGAATACCACTTGATTATTATTATTATTATTATTATTATTATTATTATTATTATTATTATTATTATTATTATTATTATTATTATTATTATTTGTTGATCTTCACTATTTTTCAAAGGTTGTTTTGTGTATCTAGATCACATGTTGGTGTACCTAGAAGAATATTTTTGGGTATCTAGGTATTTTTTTTTTTTTTACCAAATTTTAGATGCACTTTAATCTATTATAGATACATTTTTTTACATGTTCCTAGATACATTTTTTGACGATGGAGATACATTATATCCACCATATTTTTTAATGTATCTAGTTCGTTCTCATTGAGTGGTTGTTCTCACCGGATCTTAACTCCATATACACTTTTAACTATTGTAGGTACACTTTTTACCGGAATTCTATATACACTTTTTAAGAATGTAGATACATTTTTTTTCTCTAGGTGCACTTCTTATCGGGATTCTATATACACTTTCTAAGAATGTAGATACACTTTTTTCTATCGTAGGTACAATTTTTTTCTTACTTAGAAATAACGTACCTGATAGTATAATTTATGTATCTAATAATATTTTCGATGTATCTAAAACCAAATACACACCTAATTACATAATTAATCCTTTAACAACCACCACGACCTCTCTCAATACCACCCCACACTTAACACCGACTAACACCAAATCACCATTTGCGTGACGGAGCACAGCCAGCGAGCTGATGTAATCGCAGACTCGGTAAAGCTTGATTCCAACGTCCCCGGGGCAACAACACCTTTCAATAGCTCCACTAACACGCAACCAAGAAATCCGACGTAAGCAAGGGGATGATTGTTAAAACACATTTTGAGTCATATATTGTTGACTTGATTGCGAAAAAGGAGTGCACTACAAAGCTCAAAGTCATTGTTGATTGCCAGTTTGGTAAAGGTATGAGATTTCATTCATTGCTTTCTGAAACACATTATACCAGATTGACTAGCAAAGGAGATTGACTAGCAAAGGGTACAAACTTTTGTAGTTATTGTACCGAGCTCTACTAATATGGATGGTGCGAGGAAAGGCTCAAGGGCAGTGACAATATAACGAGTCAGACACACATTACACCAAAAAATCAGATTGACTAACAACCCTTTACATAAACTCCTCTTGCACGTATTACATTTGGTCTCACTTTTCCGACAATCTCCTATAATACTTGTTTATCTATATACTTCAATCTACTGTCATGCTAGACAATGTAGTGGACATTATCGGAATTTCGCAATGCAAAACATGTAGCTAGACCTGTCAAACGGGTCGGGCGGGTCGGGTCCCGGGTCGGGTCAGAATACGGGTCGGGTCAAATACGGGTCGGGTCAGATACGGGTCGGGCCATACGGGTCACGGGTCGGGTTAGGGTCAGAATACGGGTCAAGAAATAATTTTTAACGCCTTTTTTAAACGACTTTTTTAATTTAAAAAATATATTTTTAAAAATTAAAATATGTTTAAAATTATTATTTAAGTCATATTCATCATATACAATAATTATATTGATATAATTATTAAAATAAAGTTTTTTTAATAATTGTTTTATTATTAAATATTATAAAAGTTATATAAAATTGACTTTTTAGTTGAATTTTTAATTTTAAGTAATAAAAAAATAATTTTTTAACTATATTTTCAAATATAATATATAAATAATAATATTTTTAAAAAAATTCATGATTTTCCCTTGACCCAACGGGTCGACCCGTTCGGGTCGGGTCTCGACCCTAAAATAACGGGTCATTTCGGGTTCGGGTCAAACGGGTCGCGGGTCGAAAAAACCGGGTATGTAACCCTAAGAAAACGGGTCGGGTCGGGTCGGGTTTTCGGGTCGGGTCGAATTTTGACAGGTAATAAACTAAAGTTTAAGTGAGCTACTGCTAATGTTTTTAATCTGCCAAACACAATCACTCATAATTAAGTACCTAATGAACGTACTCGAGCGAAAGAAATACACAACCATGGCCAGTTTATTGGCCACTTGATTAATCAAGTTCAGAAATCTAATTACAACCAAAAACACGATTCGAACCACCAAAGCCCAGGACCGATGCACAAATGTCGCTCATCTTTCCCGATCTGCGAACAAATGGACAAACGGAATGATGCACGTATGATTCCGGTGGATATTAAATCACCGGAGTTCTTGCGACGATGACCTTAGAGCGACGGATTTTCGAAACTTGAATCAGAGGTTTCTTCAAGCATTAAAGTTAATGGAGATTATAATAAATTCAATCAATTAACCCTAAATCCCAAACCAAAACAAAAAAACCATTGAAATATTAACCAAAATGCGGGTCAACTCTCGAAATCGCTCTTAATTGCAGCATCAATGACAGAATTATCACCGTAAAACGCAGCTAAATGTTGTTAGTGGTGCCGGCGTCGTTCGGGGTGGTCGGTGAGATCAGCGGCGATTGATAGAATGGATGGTGATGTCGCCGGCGTTAGTCGTGGTGGCTGACGGTGACGACTGATTGTGGTCGTGGTGCAGTGGTAATAGTTCATAGGGATGTGAGAGAGAGGATACGTGAGATTGGGTGTTGTAAAATTTGGGTTTTATTGTTTGTGTGATAGTGAGCGTAAGTTATTGATTATTATCATTGTTCTCACCGTTCTCACCGAATGGTCGTTCTCACCGGATCCCACTCTATATATATATATATATATATATATATATATATATATATATATATATATATATATATATATATATATATATATATATATATAAATATAAATATAAAGTTGAAACGCCAAATGGATCGCCACGTGTCAACCCAGCCTTAAATACACGTATTAATTACAGCTGAATTAAATACAAACATAATAAATGCTTTATAAATCTCAGCAAAATATTAATTATATTTTAACAAATTTTATTATAAAATTATATTAAATAATTACGGTGATTTGATTCTAAATTTACTAAAAAGTTATTTGATACAAATTCTAAAATATAAATAATTACGTTCATTGTGAAAAATGCTTTCAATTGAGTATAATTTTCATTATATTTATTGAAATATTTATTTTGATATGTAAATAAAGTGAGTGTCTCACAATGTTTTACATGTACGTAAAAAAAATATTTTTAGAAAGTTATAAAACTTAGACTATTAAATCCATTAAAAAAAATATATTTGGAAGAGTCATTGTATATATTAAAAACACCTCTTTAAAAAAAAACTACTAAGAGATAAGTTTTTATAGTCTGCGAATGAAAAAATATTATATTGGACAAATTGAATATATATGAGATTTTGATAGGTTTCAATAGTGTAATAACGAGTATGTGTACGAGTGTGTATGTACATAGTGATCGCGAGTGCATTTGAATAATCAAAACAAAATTAATGATTATTAAGTAATATAGTATTATAAACGACATGAAAAAGTAAAAAATACGTTACATTTTTCTTTAATATCTTTAATTAAATATGTATAAGTCAAATATAAAATATTGATTATGACTAACCAAATACTCCGTATTACTTTTAGTTAAATATTTTATATGTTATATTTTAAATACTTTGAAGTTAAACATCAAAAAATAATATTTGAGAAAGTTCAACCTATTATATTTACAGGTAATAAACTCTTAAACATCATTATATATAATTGTTTAAAAAAACAAAAGGTGCAAATTTCTCATAGATATGTTTGACACATATTACATGCAAGACACAATCAAAACATTTAAGTAAGTTGAGTTTGAACTCTATATGTTTGATAGATAAATGTCACATGTTATACATAAAAAAATACAAATTACATAAAACTATGTTCACATCATTCTGAATAAATATTAATTGATTTGAGACACAAAGTATCGTGAAATGATATAATTTGAGAACTTATTGTTGATTGTTGTATTAATCGTATAAATTTTATTTTGATTAGTATGATATTTCACCAGTCACAAATTTATTTATAAAACGTCGATCATGCATAATTAATTATCACTTATTAGTTTTAATTAAAACTCTTATGTATTTTATTTTAAAACATTGAAGTTAAACCTAAAAATATTAAATCTGAGAAAAAAAATTTTATAAGAGAAAATATTGAAGGTTATATATGAATTATATAAATTTTCTTCAATTATAATCATAAAATATTAAAACAGGCTGCGCGAAGCGCGGGATACTACCTAGTATATAAATAAAACTGGGTTGAAACGCTATGGATGCGCCACGTGTCAACCCAACCTTAAATACACCTATTAATTACAGCTGAAATTAAATACAAACATAATAAATACTGTATTAATCTCAGAAAAATATTAATTATAGTTTAATAAATTTTATTATAAAATTATATTAAATAATTAAGGTGATTTGATTCTAAACTTACTAAAAAGCTATTTTGATAAAATTTTTAAAATGTAAATAATTACGTTCATTGTGAAAAATGCTTTTAAATTTCAATTGAGTATAATTTTCATTATATTTATTGAAATATTTATTTTGATATGTAGAGATGATTAAAGTGAGTGTCTCACAATGTTTACATTTACGTAAAAAAACATTTTGAGAAAGTTATAAAACTTCGACTATTAAATCGATTAAGAAAAATATATTTGGAAGAGTCGTATATATTAAAAACACAACTTTAAAAAAACTACTAAGAGATAAGTTTTTATAGTCCGGGAATGAAAAAATATTATATTGGACAAATTGAATATATATGAGATTTTGATAGGTTTCAATAGTGTGATAACGAGTATGTGTACGAGTGTTTATGTATATAGTGATTGCAAGTGCATTTGAATAATCAAAACAAAAGTAATGATTATTAAGTAATATAGTATTATAAACGACATGAAAAAGTAGAAAATACATTATATTTTTCTTTAATATCTTTAATTAAATATGTATAAGTCAAATATAAAATATTGATTATGACTAACCAAATACTCCGTATTACTTTTAGTTAAATATTTTATATGTTATCTTTTAAATACTTTGAAGTTAAACATCAAAAAATAATATTTGAGAAAGTTCAACCAATTACATTTACAGGTAATAAACTCTTAAACATCATTATATATAATTGTTTAAAAAAACAAAAGTTGCATATTACATGCAAGACACAGTCAAAAATTTGAATAAGTTGAGTTTGAACTGTATATGTTTGATAGATAAATGTCACATGTTACACATAAAAAATTAAAAATTACATAAAATTATGTTCACATCATCTTGAATATATATTAATTAATTTGAGACATAAAATATCGTGAAATGATATAATTTGAGAACTTATTGTTGATTGTTGTATTATTCGAATATATTTTATTTTGATTAATATGATATTTCACCAGTCACAAATTTATTTATAAAACGTTGATCATGTATAATTAATTATCACTTATTAGTTTAAATTAAAACTCTTATGTATTTTGTTTTAAAACATTGAAGTTAAACCTAAAAATATTAAATTTGATTAAAAATTATTTATAAGAGAAAATATTGAAAGTCATATATGAATTATATAATTTTCCTTTAATTATAATCATAAAATATTAAAACAGACTGCGCGAAGCGCGGGATACTACATAGTATATATATAAAACTGGGTTGAAACGTTGTCGATGCGCCACGTGTCATATACAGCCTTAATGACAAACATTAATTACAACTAATTAGTTAATATGAACATAATAAATGCTGTATAAATCTCAGCAAAATATTAATTATAGTTTAATAAATTTTATTATTAAATTACATTAAATAATTACGGTGATTTGATTCTAAATTTATTAAAAAAATATTTTGATAAAAATTCTAAAATGTAAATAATTACGTTCATTATGAAAAATGCTTTCAATTGAGTATAATTTTCATTATATTTATTGAAATATTTTGATATGTAGATATGATTAAAGCGAGTGTCTCACAATGTTTTACGTTTACGCAAAAAAAAAAAAATTTTAAAAAGTTATAAAAGTTAGACCATTAAATCCAATAAGAAAAATATATTTGGAAGAGTTAATGTATTTATTAAAAATAAAACTTAAAGAAAACTACTAAGAGATAAGTTTTTATAGTGCGGGTATGAAAAAAATTATATTCCGATAAATTGAATATATATGAGATTTTGAGAGGTTTAAATAGTATGTGTACGAGTATGTATGTACACAGTGATCGCAAGTGCATTTGAATAATAAAAAAAAGTAATGATTATTAAGTAATACATATAGTATTATAAAAGACATAAAAAGTAGAAAACACATTACATTTTTCTTTAATATTATTAATTAAAATGTATACGTCAAGTATAATATTGATTATAACTTAACTTAATATTACTTTTACTTAAATATTTTATATGTCATCTTTTAAATATTTTGAAGTTAAACCTCAAAAAGTAATATTCGAGAGTTCAATCTATTTTATTTACAAGTAAACTCTTAAACATCATTATATATAGTTGTTTAAAAAACAAAAAGTACATTTTGTTATAGATATGTTTGACACATAGCACATGCAAGACATAACAAAAACATTTGAATAAGTTGAGTTTGGACCCTATATGTTTTATACATAAATATCACATGTTATACTTAAAAAATTAAAAATTGCATCAAATTATATTCACATCATTTTGAACAAATATTAAATGATTTCGAACATAACGTATCATGAAATGATATAATTTGAGAATTAATGTTGATTGTTGAATTATTTAAACAAATTTTATTTTAAGTAATATGACATTTAATTGGTCACAAATTTATTTATAAAACATTGATCACGCATAATTAATTATCATTTATTAGTATTAATTACAATTGTATGTATTTTATTTTAAAACATTTAAGTTAAACCTAAAAAGGTAAATTTGAGAGAAATTAATTTAATTTTATTTATTTATAAGTAAAAATATTAAAGATCATATATGAATTATATTATTTTTCTTTAGTTATAATAATAAAATTTTAAAACAGGTCGCGCGAAGCGCGAGATACTACTTAGTGTTAACTAAACTCGAGCCCATTGTGAAACCCTTGGAAATGTGATTTACATTTTGAAAAATCAAAACTTCATTTTCACTTAATTCTAATGCTCCCGCAGCAGGTCACCAACTGTATTAAGAGAAAATGGAGTTAATTGTAATACTACGATTTTCTATGTTTATGGGTACTTTATCGAGTGGGGCTTACTATGTCGAGTAAGTACCTTTTTACGCAAAACAGTAGCTGACCTGATGGGTACTCGATCGAGTAAGTGTGACACTCGATCGAGTGGATCGAGTAAGGGGCACTCGATCGAGTAAGTCACTTACTCGATCAAGTAAGTGCGTATTACGGGTTGTTTAGCGGAGTTTTGTTAATAACGCGAGATTAATATAAAAGGTTTTCGTCATTATTCTTAATCACTTTTACCTTCTAAGACCTTTCAAAACAAAAGAAAAAGAATTACGTAGTTCACATTCATCACATTATTAGCAAATCCCAAGGCTAAATCGTCGGATTGTCTTGTTCTTTACGCCGTTGTGATCGTCGTGTCGAGGGTAAGCTTCTTGTATAATTTTTATAATGTTTTGATAAGTTTGTTTGAACCCTAATTGGGTAGATTTGGGGGTTTTGGGAGGATTGTGTTGATTAGGTGATAATCGTATGCATATGTGTTATAGGAGGAGGATTCGTAGAGGAACGGTATTGATTAGCTGCTGTGACGGTCTGTGATTGCTATTCCAGGTAGGGTTTCCCTACTCAGTATTGTTTACATGGCTTTGTTGATAATTGGTTGTTGGTAGTATGTGTTTCATATCAGTATTGGATTTGGTGATTGTTGATTGTATAGTTGGTTGTATAACTGTCTGTGGTTTACGAGGTGCGTCCTCGGCTGAGTGGGGTTACTTGCATGCAGGAGTGGCTTCACGCCCTTGATTCGCCTTCTGTTGAACCCGCCGCAGAAGGGATGTACACATTTAGGAACTTGGGTTTATCGCTCGGATGAGATGAGTAGTGCTAAGGGGGGAACGGCTGCGGTCCCCCACTGGCGATGTGGAATACTTATTGCGATGAGTATTCTGAAAGGACTACACACTTTAGTGTGTAGTCAGGTGTGTGGTGATGTGATGGAGATTGGTTTGGTTGGATTGGATTGTAGTATTGCTTTTATTGCAGCTGTGTTGCTGTGTGTAATCAGTACTGACCCCGTTTAATTGTTTTAAAAACTGTGGTGATTCATTCGGGGATGGTGAGCAGTTATTGAGCAGGTATGAGTTGGCTGGCACGAGGGATAGCTGGGATGGAGTCATCACATGAGTCACTTGAGTCTTGCGCTGTGTCATGAACTTAGTTTATTTAAGTTGGTTTTACAGTTTTGAGGAAACAATTGTATTCACTTTATCAGTTTTGGGATTTGGCTTGTATCACTTTAAACTCTTTTAATAAAGTATGTTTCTTTATTGTCTATTTGATATACATTGCCTCGGGTAACCGAGATGGTAACACTTTCATGCTTTAAGTGGCCTGGTAAGGCATTTGGGGTATGGGGGTGTTATATTAATAGTATGGTTTATTCTGAGATTAAATGTAGTTGGGATTATTATAAGAATATCACTCATAGTTTGGATTACATGTGAAATAACTCATATATACTCCCTTCATACCAATCCAAAGGTAACATTGACCAAAATGGCATTATTCATGGTCGGAGGGAATCTTCGATATTATTCTTAGTCTATAAGACAAAATATAGTCATGTGAGATCTTGTTTGATTTATCGTCATGAATGCTACAAGAATATCCATTTTTTATAATTTTTAATAATGTGTAACTAAAGATATTCACGTTGCAAAACATGTCTCGGCAAGTGTGAAAAAGTCAATGTTACCTTTGGATTGGTATGGAGGGAGTATATATATATATATATATATATATATATATATATATATATATATATATATATATATATATATATATATATATATAATCGGATCCTGTGCGAACTGAATTACGGTACGAACCGTACGAACTAATAAAAACTAACCAATTACGTCATTTTTCAGCTCAATCACACACCAAATCCACTTTATACTATCACTTTTCCCTGTTCTCTCTCCTCCCCTAACCAAACAACCAGTCAACCTCTATTCTTCATCGCTTTCAATTTGTCCGTCGCCGACCATGCTCTCCGACGGCGACGACGACCACGACCACCACCAAAATCGCCCCACATCATTTATTTATTATTTCTTTATTTGTAATCACCAAATCTAATCATTCACCTTCTTCAATCCCAACCACGACCATACCATCGCCGGAGCTCCCTGTCGTCCTATCTCCGGCAGAACCTCATCCACATCCCCCATTTTTGATACTCTCCTACTTTTATAATTAATTTTGTGGTTTTTTTTGTTTTCATCTTGTTTTCTTTTTTCAATTCTTAGATCTACTTAGAAATACAATTAATTTCGAAAACTAATCATATACTTGAAATCCTTGAGAAATTCGATGTTGGTTGACTTGTCGACAATGGTCGTCTGATCGCTGGCGTGATTCCGGCCGGTTCCTACCGATGATTAGACAATGAGAACATTTCAGATGTGGGACGGCCAAGTTAGATGTGCATATCGTTGGTAGTGGAGTGAGCGTGGTGGTTGTGTGTATGGCTGGGATTGCTGGTCGTCGGCGCTGGCGTTGGTAGCCGTCGACGACTGTTGTAAATCTGGGTTTTTCGTTTTCGGGGTTAAGGTTTGCTTGTTTTACGGTGGTTAATTGTGGTGTTGTTGTGGTGGTGAAGGTCCGATGTGAAGCGTCGTAGGTTTAATTCAGGGGTGGTGGTGGTGGTGCTGGCAGTAGATGTGGTCGTGGTAGTGTTGGGTGGGGCTGGTGGTGGTTGTGGTGGCAGGTTATGTACGGTGTTGGCAGCGACGGTGTTGGATACACAAAATACATTCCCGGATACGTACGATATTACTACCGGATACGCATGGTAATGGTGGTTCATTAGTTTGTTGATGTGGTAGTGGTGTTTGTAGGCTCGCGGTGGTCATGGCAGTGGTCATGGTGGTGGTCGGGTGTGGTGGTCATGGTGGTGACAGTAGCAGTGGTGGTTGGTGGTGGTGGATTGTAGTGGAGCGGTAAATACATAAAATAGCAGCTTAGATACACATGTTATTGCTATGGGATACACATGGTATTACTACGGGATACATGTGTATCCGGTAGTAAGTATGGATACAATGTGTATCCGGAAGTATGAACTTGTGTACCCGGAAGTATGAACTTGTGTATCCAGAAGTGTATAAAATGTATCCCAAAAAAATTAGTATTTAAAAAGTTAAAAGTGGCTCTAAAATTTTAGTGTGGAAAAAATGTATCTACTTGTGTTATAAAATGTATATGAATAATAAGTGTATCTGAAAAAAAAAAGTGTAATTAAGCTAGTTCGTACGATAACTCATTTCGTACCTGAACCCGCCCATATATATATATATATATATATATATATATATATATATATATATATATATATATATATATATATATATATATATATATAATCGGGATCCCGTACGAACTAAATTACAGTGGGAACCGTACGAACTAAACATACACCATCAGATCACAATAATTGATGGCCAATATTATACTTCCCTAATTCTAAACACGCGCACCAACATAACTGCCACTCATAATCTCCCTTCTACTCTTATTAGCAACGACACTCACAATCCCACACTCTCTCATCACCAACAGCGACGGTGACGGCGACGTGGTCTCATACTGTTCCTAAACTGCGGCGGGATCTCTATCTTCATTAATTGATGTGCGTTCCCCCTTTTCGTAACCCTAATTTTTAAAATTTATGTTGTTTTTATGTGTTAGTTGTCAATTCTGATTTGATTTTTTTTCCTTTATTATGCTGAAAATGTTAATTATTGTAGCTCAAACGTATATAATTAGTGTTCTTATTGCTTTTACACTATTTGCTTGATGTTATTACATACCAATGTTATTTGCTGGGGTTATTCTGTCGTGGTACTGAGGGACGGAATCCAGTGGAGTGGTGGTCGTATTGGTGAGGGTTCCGGTGACTGTGGCGCTCATTTGTGCTGTGTTCATAGCTGTATTTTTACCCTAGGTACACATCTCTTACCTACAGCATACACATGCTTCTTTTACCGGCTACGCAAACTATTCATTTATCCGTTAGCAATAGGTTGTGCATGTCGCAACACTACCATGTTATTTCCTTTACTCATTTATTCACAAAAAAATATAGAATAATGAAACACTTATATGGCAAAAGAAAATTTATACAACATTATATTAATTTTTGTGAGTTGTGTTGTGTCAGAATTCAGCAGAATTTCACGTGGTCTTTGTTACTATATATACACATTTGTCACTTACGGAATGCACATGGTCTTTCTACCGGGTACACAAATCGATTCATGTATCCGCTAAGAATTGCATCTGCACCCTAAAGCCTTTCACGTCCTAAATTTAGGTTGTGCAAGTCAAGTTCGTAAAATATTCATAATGACACCATATCAGCTACATTTTATAGTACAATTATGGAGAGCATTAGGTCTTATTACTGTAGATACACATTTGTCACTTACTGAATACACATGGTCCTACCGGATACACAAATCGATTCATGTATCCGCTAGGTATTACATCTGCACCCTAAAGCCTTTCACGTCCTAAATTTTAGGCCGTGCAAGTCAAGTTCATAAAATATTCATAATGACATGATATCAGCTACATTGTATAGTACAACTATGGAGAGCATTAGGTCTTGTTACTGTATATACACATTTGTCACTTATTGAATACACATGGTCCTTCTACTGGATACACAAATTGATTAATGTATCCGCTAGCAATTGCATCTGCACCCTAAAGCCTTGATAGATACATAGCTCGATAGATGCACCTGTTTTAGTAGCTAGATACATATCTTTATTTATTGGGAAATTCCCACTTGTACCCCTCTATGCGCTAATCCCACTTGTACCCCTACTTTTCAGGAAAGCCCACTTATACCCTTCAATTTACTAGTTATTCTCACTTATACCCCTCAAGTATAGACTAGTCTCACTTGTACCCTTACTTTAAAGGAAAGTCCCACTCCAACATCATAATACTAAGCACCAACAACTAAGACGTTAAGTGAATTCTTGCTTGTCATTATGAAGCGGGGAAGAAGTGTTAAGTACCCTTACGTACGATGTAAAGGGCTATGTAAACAATATGATACTTTAATTGAAATATTTGTTTTCTCTCCAACAAACATCATTTTCCCCTCCAAATTCATTTTTATATGCCTCCACTTCATCTTCAACGTTCATCTTTTACCCTTTTACCACACTTCATCCTCAATATTCATCATTTACTATACTTAAGGGGTATATGTGAGAATAACTAGGAAGTTGGAGGGTACAAGTGGGCTTTCCTGAAAAGTAAGGGTACAAGTGGGATTAGCTCATACCAGAGGGGTACAAGTAGGAATTTCCCTTATTTATTTAGATACACTTGAATTAGTTGCTACATACATACCTCTTATCACGTAGATAAACTCTTCACAGTAGGTAGATACTTACTTCTAGCATGCTAGCTACACTATTTTTAAGTTTTTTTAGAAATTAGGATTTTGGGTTGGGTGCTTGTTGACAAAGTCAAATGGCATGCTGCCTCATTTGACAGTTTGAATGGGATTGTGTAAAGTTTAGTAGTTGTGTTTGTTTTCATGTTCTAATCTCGGTGGCCGTGTGTGTCAGTCAAATGTTATTGGGGTAACTTCGTTATGTTTTCATGTTCTAATCTTCGTAATTTGTCAGTGCTATAATTGTGATACTTGTGCCCACCATTACCTTTAGATACTTTCCAATGAATTTGCAAATACCAAGTTGCTGTATAAATTTCACCTTACAATCTATTAAGTTGGTTGATACTGTGAGATCCTGAAAAAATCTCTTTTTTGAAATAAGTAAATATGGAGGAGTCGCCAGTAGGTTTATAAAAAAAACATACAAAAATAAGTTAAACGGAAAAAGCCCCTTTTGATCCCTGGAATGAGGACTGATCCGTAACTCCGGTCTGAACCAAAGATTGCGAATTCGGGGGTAAAGGTACGGTCAGGGAAGGTGTTAGGCACCCGGACCGCCCATCAAACTGACGGCCTCTACTATTTATTTGTAATATTATATATTTGACGAAATTAAGATAGAGAAAAGAAAGTTAGAAACAAATTATATACAAAGACAAGTTAAACAAGTTAGTTTATATACAATTATACGATAAATAAAGAAATAAACAAATAAAAGATGAATAAAAAGAGTAAAGAAAACGTATTCGATATTGGTACCCTCAGGCATATCTGGATGTTGACTATTAATGAATTTCAACCTTATCGTAAATTAACGGCTCTTATGCGTTTATATAAAAACTAGGACAATTTATTTGTATGGTTTAATTTGAAACTGGGATAGAATATTTAAGATGGAGTATGTGAGTATTGAATTTATGGGACCGATTTGATCTTGGCTGTCGGTATTACTTTTGTGCTTCGTCCTCCGATAATATTTGTGTATCTTCGTCTGTCTCTCTCAAAGGTTTCGTATGATGTGTATTTATAGTCTCTGAAGTTTGAAGTATATTGAGTTTCGGATTCTCGAAAAGATAGAATTTGAGAGAATCTTTGTTTCACCAAGCCTATTATTATGTTGTTTACGTGTGTGTTTAATGCACACTTTTTTTTTATTGTTTTGTCTTTATTCACTTAGTTTTTTTAACTGTATTAGATTTTATCCTAACATCGTCGTAGAGCGCACAATGATAAATTTCTTGTCTCCAAAGTTGTCCAACTATATGATTGCTCCTACACTCATCTGACCTCGGATATTCACAAATAATTGTATTCGTTGGCTGTATATTGGTAAATAAGGTGGTTTGCCTTATTCACTTGAACCAATTGCGAGCCGGATTGTCAAAATGGACCAAATGAAATGGAAAATGGATTAAATGATACGGAAGGCTTAAAGGTGATTTAGCCATTTTGAGTAATTTATTGGGAAATAAGTGTAAATAGCCGTAAATTATAAAACGTCAATTTTCAATTAGTCATTAAATTTTAGTCTCATAATCGGGTAGTAAGGCTAGTAGACAACTTTGAGGTGTCTACAGAAGCCCCCACTTTGACCGAGTCTGAGTAAGACAAAGGTCAAAATAGTCCGGTCGGGACAGATAAAGGTTAAGAAACGTACCTGGGCCTCTTACATTACCTGTCTGGAGTAGCTGGAGCTGAGTTGGCTTAGCAAAACTTTGTTTTACTAATCTGGAATGAAGGTGGTAAAACTTTGTTTTACCAATTTGGAAACTGGCATGGCAAAACTTTGTTTCGCCGGTTTTGAATCTGGTACAGCAAAACTTTGTTTTTCTTGTCTGGAATCTGGATTAGCTAAACTTTGTTTAGCTGGTCTTGAATCTGGTAAAACAAAACTTTGTTTTGTTGGTCTGGAATCTGGAATAGCCAAACTTTGTTTAGCTGGTTTGGAATATGGTTAAGCAAAACTTTGTTTCACTTAAGGGCGAACCTGCAAAAATCTGATTTCACAAGCTTGGATGCATGTCAGGGCCCGCCGACCGAGGATTCAAAATTTTATTTTGAAAAGGGATTAGAATGTAAAATCTGATTTTACAAACTAGGATATGCAAAATTTTATTTCGCAAAAAGGACAAGTTCAGAAAATTTTATTTTAAGAACTCAAATGCATGTCAGCGCATGCCGACCAAGGAATTCAAAATTTTATTTTGAAAAAGGATGGATAAGATCGTAAAATTTTATTTTACAAACTTAGATGCGTGTTAGAGCCCGCCGACCGATTGATTTAGAAATTGCAAAATTTTATTTCGCAAAAAGGGCAAGTTTAGAAAATTTTATTTTAAGAACTTAGATGCATGTCAGGGCCTGCCGACCAAAGGATTTGAAAATTGCAAAATTTTATTTCGCAAAAAGGATAAGTTCAGAAAATTTTATTTTAAGAACTTAAATGCATGTCAGGGCCTGCCGACCAAGTTTAATTTCAAAATTTTATTTCGAAATAAAGTTAAAAATCGCAAAATTTTATTTCACGAAAAGGGCTAGGAAATTTTTGATTGATTTTGAAACTGGCAAAATTTTATTTTACGAGAAGATGAGACTTTATGAGAAAGCCCCACTTTGGATGAATCTGGAAGATGAATGACAAAGTAATTGACTGGAGATCTAGAATGGTTAGTGACAAATATATGACAACTAAAATGCAAATGCATATCCTGGACGACTAGATATGATGCTGATGAATGCAAAATGTTATTTTTGAAAATATTCGAAATGAGTATTGAAAAAGTTTTTATTTTTATTTTTTGAAAACATTTTGAAAAAGATGGGGTCTGACCGAAATGTGATCCAAGTAGAAGAACTGGACACTGACTGGACATTTTTACTTTGAAAGTAGCTCACAATTTCTCTGGTGTGGAGAATGTGTTTCATTTTTATTTGACTTGTTAATTTGAGTTATACTTTGATGAGTTCTGCCCTCTTTCAAGTAACAAGCTCTACTAACTAAGCAAAACTAATACCATAGAACTAAAAAATACTTATGTGACCGTATAAACTTAGTGTACATGTTGGAGTAGTGTCCTCCACAATAAGTGCGTTTACATATTAAATCTCGTAAAAGGAATATCAAGGATTTATCTTTTTATTTATCAGCTGGTCATCGTTAATCGGTAATGATTGGCTGATTAGAGTTTGACATTACTGTCGTGTGATGGCGGTGATCAGCTGATCCCTTTAGGTCACACCTATAGGATGATGCTCAAATGGAAAAACTAATTATTTGTATGAGATACAAAATAATTAAATCCTTGTATTATTTGACTTTTAGTTAGTCACATAAATGTATTATTTGATGACGGGTTACGAACTCGGGACAAGGAGATTTATTATTTAATTATGTAATGTTTAAATAATAAATGATTAGAATTTATTAATTAATTGTTAATTAATTAATTTTATACGATATGTGTATATGTTTTGAGGTGGAATTAATTAGCTATTAAATTTTACAAGAGGTTGTAAAATTAGCTAAGTGGGTTAATATTGATACATTGTATGTTGATAAAATGGTCTTATGATTACTTAATGGTTAAGTAGTCATTGGTAGTTAATTTGTATTATTTAAGTGTTAAATAATTAAATTAATATTTAATTATGTAAGATAATTAAATATAAGACTTATAAGCATTTGTGGGGCAAATGTCGAAAACCGAAATGGACCCATATAAGTCCATTTGGCTGATTTTTTAGAGGACACCAAGTGTCCCTTTAAGTTGCAAATTCCACTTAGATTTGTCTCCCATATTTGGCTATAAATATCCAACTATTCACATCATTTTAAAAGTTGGAAAAATTTGAAGAAAATTGTGTCTTTGTTTGAGCACTTTATCAAGAGACCATTTTTCTTCTCATTTGTGCATCTTGTTCATCTTAAAAACACATATATAAATTAACTAGTAATATTATCAAAGTAATAATATTATTTAGTACATCAAATATACAATAAACAAGGTTTACTACTACATATACCTAGTTAGTATTTTAGTAGTATTTTGGGTTGATTCTTGGGTGCTTCCTAAAGTAAAACGCTCAAGACTCGGAATCTGACTAGATATGACTCGATTTGGACAGTGAGACGGACTGTTTAATTGTGATAAACACGACTGAAAACTGAACATAAACTCCGAGGACTGCAATCGAACAGTCGACAGAACTGTTTATAACCATGGTTTCCTGAACTCTACAATCGAATAGAGTAAAAGACGTGATTGGGATATGACTTAATCCAAGCACTAAGCCACTAGACTAAGCCTAAGGATAATTTCAAGCACTAAGCAAAGAAACTACCCGACTCTAAGCACTAAGCAGTAGAGGATTTCCCAACACTAAGCAAAGGAGATTAGTAGAAATCAATATTTCTAACTTGTGTTTTTCATTCATCAAATCTGATTTTTACATTAGGGAATGCCTTGCTTTTATAGGCCAAGCCAAGCAATCCTATCCATCCATCCAACCTAGCATCTAACGGTCCAAAAGACCCTAGAAAACCGATTCAAAAGGTGGCCATAAGCCTTACACAAAGTTCTTACACAAGTTAAAAATCTTAAAAGAAAGTAAGAAAGTACACTAATAAGGACAATGATTAATTAAACATGGAGTAAACTCTTTTAGAAGCTTCAAGGGGGTCCGGCCAAGTCTATGCAAGAGTAGTAGAGCAACAAAAGGAGCCTTGTGGATGTCTTGGTTAAATTAGGAAGGGTGAAAGGGACTTGAAAGCGACCCTTGTACTTGCCTTTGCAAACCGTGTAACCATAGGGCCACCGGTTTTGTTCTTTGCCTTTCTCTATGATTATCACCTTCCCAAGACATAAGCTCTTGGACAAAAATACTCTAAACTCCTCATGGAAGATTTCTAAGCCGGAAAAGGACCCATGTGCTTAGACGGATTCCAATTTGGACCCCATTTCGGATAAGGGACCAAAACCGGGTACAAGCATGCCTAAGGTGACTCGTTTTGCTTCAATCTCCCCTTCTTGAAAAAGATTTGTCCTCAAATCCTTGGCATCTTCATCACTAAGCTCTTCACAACAAGGACTTAAAATCCCAACATCAAATGTGACATAAGTTCCAAAAAGATTAACCTTGTATTTGTTGGGTCCAATTTGATTGACGATTTTGAATGGACCTTCTTCATAGACCATGGACTTGTTCTTCCCATGCTTGAGGACCCTCCTCTTGTACGGACGAACCCAAACACGATCCCCAACTCTGAATTTTATGACTTTCTTGGAGTTCATGGACCCTCCCTTGTTGGCCATGAATTGAACATGACAAATGAGCCCTTGTTCAACCCGTTCCTTGACACCATTTCCTTGCTTACTTGGGTGAACACTCTCCTTAACTGTTTTGATCATACCGCCCATGCCATTGGCCTTGTGCTCATCTTCAATTGAACTTGGAGTAGAGTATACGGAATAGTCACAATACAAACCATCATGGACACCTACGGTTTGGACATTGTTAAGGATCCCCTCTCGAACCCGTTTTTTGACCCTATTTCCTAGATCGCCCGAGTAGGCACTTGACTTATCCTTGCTTTCATTCCCAATTGGACTAGTGGTAGGAGAGACGGGATAATGAACTTGCACCTCACCAATGGTACTCTCGGCTCTAATCTTGACAAAGAGCTCCTCTTGAGCTTGATCATTGGTATTACTCCACTTGGATACCTCTTGTACAATTGAACACTCCCCTAGTTTGTCCTTGAACTTGTGGGCACCATAGTCGAACCAAGGGGTTTTAGGGACCTCGACCTTCATTCTTAGATTAGCAATTGGAGGAAAATTTTCATGGACCTCGACCCTTGTTTGAACCGTATTAGTGAATGGTTCATCTTGTTTCATGGACATGTGCTCGACATTAGGTGGATCGTCTTGAAAGAACTTGTTCAAATTTTGAACCACGCTAGGGAATGTTTCGTCTTGTTCCTTGGACACACCCTCGGCAAGGTGAACATGAATATCTTTCTCATTACTCTTTTCGTGGACCATTTCGGCCTCCTTGATTAGCATCACTTCTTTGCAAGGTTCAAGCATGGAGGATGGTGGAATAGGTGCTAGAGTGATCTTCCTCTTGTCAAATTCAAAGGAGTAAGTGTTATCCTTTCCATGATGCACCGCACTCTTATCAAACTCCCAAGGTCTACCAAGTAGGAGATGGCAAGCATCCATAGGTAGAACATCACAAAGAACCTTATCAGCATAATTTTTTCCAATGGAGAAGGACACTAAGCATTGTTTGTCAACCTTCAATTCGGCCCCCTTGTCAAGCCACCTCAATTTGTAAGGACATGGTTGGTTTTGGGTGGTCAAAGAAAGCTTCTCAACAAGGACACTAGAGGCCACATTAGTACAACTACCTCCATCAATGATTAGGTTACAAACTTTCCCCCCAATGGTACACCTAGACCTAAAAAGTTGTTATCTTTGATCCATTTCCAATGGTTGGGCACTCAACACTCTCCAAGTGACTAGTCTCATCCCGGAATCCGGCAATACTAATTCCTCATCCTTAGTCTCCTCGGTTTCCTCATCCTCATTACACACAAGAATTTCATCCTCTCCCCAATGAACTATTTTAAAGCTACTAAGGGCTCTTTGAGTTGGACACTCTTTGGCAAAGTGACCATAACCTTGACATTTGAAACATTTTTTAAGGGGTAAGGTCTTTCTTTGTGAGGTTTCAATGTCTTTTCCTTTGTCAAGTGTGGGGGTAACGGTTAGGGTGTGGGTTTCTTTGGGTTTAGTCTCGGCATAGGTAGTCTTGGTGGTTGTTTTGGTCGGCAATTTTGAGTTGGAGGGTTTCCCCTTGCCCAATTTTTCCACCCTTAAAGCCAAGTTCACTGCTTCATTAAAAGACCAAAATGGTTGCATTCGGACTCTATTAGCAATTTTATCATCCAACCCTTCAACAAATCTAGCAATTTTTTGTTCCGGTTTCTCATTGATTTCACATTGCAAAGTGAGTTGTTCAAAATCCCTAATGTAAGACTCAAGTGGTTGTTGATCTTGTTTTAGTTGAGTAAGTTTAATGAACATGTCTTGTAGGGATAGCAATGGGTCGGGTTGGATCGGGTTTTGCAAGATCCAAACCCGATCCACTTACTTATTGGATCACAGATCCATATCCATACCCGATCCATATCCAAAATTTTAAAATCCATACCCGATCCATTATACTTTTTTCAAACCCATACCCGCTCCAAATCCATACCCCATCCACTACATAATCCAAAACCCAATACGAAACTTGATTTGACTACATAAAAATTTAATCTTATATAAGAAAATTTAAATTTCAAGGTTAATAAAGCCTAAATTTTCAATAATATCCACTTGGATTGGGTTCGGGTATGAATGGATCGGGTTTGGATTTGGTTCGGGTTTTCCAATAGTGGATATGGATATGGGTTTTTAAATAGTGGATCGGGAACGTGTTTTTAAAGAGTGGGTTTGGATCGAATTTTTTCCTTCGGTTCGATTCGGGTTCGGTTTGGCTTGGGTCATAATTGCCATCCTTAATGTCTTGAGTATACTCTTTGGGAATAAACTTGTCACTAAGCTTCTTTTTCAACTTTGACCAAGATTTTATGGGTTCTTTACCATCCCTCTTCCTTTGATTTTTCATGTTTTCATACCAAAGAGATGCATAACCTTTAAACTTTAAAATAGCAACCTTGAAAGACTTAGCATCCGAGTATAATTTAAATTAAAAGACTCTTTCAATTGACCTAAACCAATCTAGTAAGTCATCGGGATTTAAACTACCATGGAAGTCCGGAATTTCTACCTTTAGGTCTTTAGGATGCTCTTCATGCTCGGCCTCAATAAAAGAACCCTCTTCATCCGAGTGCAAGTCCTCCTCTTCATGGTCGGCTTCTTGGTTTCTCTCTTCAAGTCCTCGGCCACGCCCTCTACCACGGTGAGGTGGATGTCTTCCCCGGTTCCTTGGTGGTGTTGGAATGTTAGCCATGATAGCATTGAAGGCGTCTATCATTAGGTTGCATTTCTCGGAAAGTTGTGTTACTTGAGTCTCAATTCCAAGTAGTCTTTCTTCACTCATGGTTGTTTTTGTGTTTTTGGATGTGGTTAAGGTTTATGGTGAACGCACAAGAAAAACTTCTTCCCAAGACTAACACAACAATGGAATTGTGTTAAACCTTTGCTCTGATAACCAATTTGAAGTGAAACGCTCAAGACTCGGAATCTGACTAGATATGACTGGATTTGGATAGTGAGACGGACTGTTTAATTGTGATAAAAACGACTGAAAACTGAACAGAAACTCCGAGCACTGCAATCGAACAGTCGACAGAACTGTTTATAACCACGGTTTCCTGAACTCTACAATCGAATTGAGTAAAAGACGTGATTGGGATATGACTTAATCCAAGCACTAAGCCACTAAACTAAGCCTAAGGATAATATCAAGCACTAAGCAAAGAAACTACCCGACTCTAAGCACTAAGCAATAGAGGATTTCCCAGCACTAAGCAAAGGAGATTAGTAGAAATCAATGTTTCTAAGTTGTGTTTTTCATTCATCAAATTTGATTTTTACATTAGGGAATGCCTTGCTTTTATAGGCCAAGCCAAGCAATCCTATCCATCCATCCAACTTAGCATCTAACGGTCCAAAAGACCCTAGAAAACCGGTTCAAAAGGTGGCCCTAAGCCTTACACAAAGTTCTTACACAAGTTAAAAATCTTAAAAGAAAGTAAGAAAGTAAACTAATAAGGACAATGATTAATTAAACATGGAGTAAACTCTTTTGGAAGCTTCAAGGGGGTCCGGCCAAGTCTATGCAAGAGTAGTAGAGCAACAAAAGGAGCCTTGTGTATGTCTTGGTTAAATTAGGAAGGGTGAAAAGGACTTGAAAGCGACCCTTGTACTTGCCTTTGCAAACCGTGTAACCATAGGGCCACCGGTTTTGTTCTTTGCCTTTCTCTATGATTATCACCTTCCCAAGACATAAGCTCTTGGACAAAAATACTCTAAACTCCTCATGAAAGATTTCTAGGCCGGAAAAGGACCCATGTGCTTAGACGGATTCCAATTTGGACCCCATTTCGGATAAGGGACCGAAACCGGGTACAAGCATGCCTAAGGTGACTCGTTTTGCTTCACTTCCTTAGGAGACCATCTATTTTGGTGATTTGTTGTCTTGGAGGATCATCCATTTTCATAGCTCAAGAACAACATCAAGGAAGGAGTCCTTGAATTGTGCCCAAAACTTGCCTTATATAATGGAAGGAACTTTTGTCTTAAGATGGTTTAATACCATCTTTTATACTTTTTTTTGCATGCATGTAGATTTAGACCACTTTAAATTAATTTGTAATTTTAATATCATAAGATGAGTATTAATATGGTCTAAATAACTAACAAGTGGTATCAGAGCATTTTTAAATACATGCATGTTGTTTTAAGACGATTTTAGTAATTTATGAGATAAATTAATAAAATTGATATTATGTTACTAAAATTAGTTTTATCACATAATATGGTCTTGCATGTAAATAATCTGGTCTTAGGATGATATGGGACGAAAATTTGATTTTTGTTAAATTTTTCCACTTTTTATAACTTAAAATGGCATAAAATTGAGTAAAAATGCTTTAAAATTAATTAAGAGTTAATTAAATTTGGTTGAATGTTAATTTTATGCATATTTATTTATAAAAAGTGGAAAAATTTAACAAAAATCAAATTTTCGTCCCATATCATCCTAAGACCAGATTATTTACATGCAAGACCATATTATGTGATAAAACTAATTTTAGTAACATAATATCAATTTTATTAATTTATCTCATAAATTACTAAAATCGTCTTAAAACAACATGCATGTATTTTAAGAGTTAATTAAATTTGGTTGCATGTTAATTTTATGCATATTTATTTAGAAATAACCACATGCATGTTCTATTTATGAGATAAGTAGATACTTTAGATTAATGTGATTAATTTAGGTAGTTTATTGATTTTTATTTAATAAAAATTGGTAAATAATGGTTATTTTGTAAATAAATATTGATTTAATTTTTGGGTTTGAAATTTTTGAATTTTTAGCTCCTGGAAATTGTTCCAAAATGTACAAAATTTTATTTTAAGTCATTTCAATTTTTATGGTTTGATTTAGAATTAAATCGTAAAATTTGTCGCTTTACCGATTAAATTGTGAAATCGTTTTAAATAAATTTTAAAAACAAAAATTTTCACTTGCATGACATTTTTGGTGTAAGACCAGAATGTTCATGGCTTTGAAATTTATTTTTCCATAAATTTTTAAATTAAATGGAATTTTTGTATGATAATTGTGAATTATTATATCATTTTTGTCATAATTGTGTTTTAATTCCCATATAAATTCAAGATAATTGTTGAGAATAATTATTTTGATATTGGTAAAAATTCCGTCAAAGCAAGCTCAAATGATCGTTGTTGGTAAGTTAGACGATTTGGCATGTCATTTCCATAATGCATTTGATTATTCATTTGGATGAATGTTTTTTTTTTAGCATTATAATTATGTAATTTTTTTCCTAATATGGCTATAGCCTATAGGTAGTAAGGGAATATCGACTTGTTTTGTAATTAATTGCGATTTCGTATCGCCTAATTTGTAATTAATTAATAGTTTTTATTTTAATTTTATTACAAATTGTATAATAGTGTATTGTTATGTAATTTAATTATTAGTAATTAGATGAAGCAACTAAAGACGGAGTTTTCATGAAGACGGTGTTTACGGAAAGGCGTTCCGAAATCCTAAAGAAGGAGGTCAATTTATTAAGACTTAAGGGACCAAGGAGTTGGTTTCCGATATGTAATAATTTTAGTTAATTAGATTAACTAGATGGCCATATTAGGACTTACTTGTTTACATTTATGCATTCATGCCAAATCGTCACTACATGTTTTACTTTTGTTGTTATCGATTTAATTGTCTAGCATTCACCAATTTAGTTCACTTAAAAGTGATAGACAATTAAATTGATAAGATCTCTCACATTTGTTTAAAATTGAGATTAATCCTTACCAAATAATAGCACCTATGAATCCCTTCTTCATTAGAGGTAGGTTCGGATCACCGAGGTACACTTTTTTTACGTTGGGTAAGTAGGGTAATAAAAGTTATTACGCGTGAAAATTGGTTGGACTCAACGGGATAAATATGGGTTGAATCGGTCCACCGTGCCCATATTTATTCTGGGGCTAAAAGATAGATTTTAAGAAAATCCGTCAACCAAGAGTTCTAGTAGTCGAATCAGTCAAAATGTTGACTCACCAAATTTATATAAATATGGGTTGTATCGGTCCACCGTGCCCGTATTTATATAAAATTGGATCTTGGAATCATTTATATAATTCAGTGGGAGATCATTATATAAATGGGAACTTGTTAAATAGTTTCACAAGTTAAATATTTCTAAACGATAAATGTTAATCTTTCCTTTATTTCCTTTGTAGTAATCACGATGACTTCTACTAGTGAAACCGTCACCATAGCTAGAGATTCATGGCTACGATCTTTTATGGACAAATATGTTTTAAAAGCCGACGGTAGTAATTTTAAAGATTGGGAGGAACAACTTCGATTAGCTGCCGCAGGTGATGGCAAATTACGCTACCTTGTCGATCCCTCTCCCCCTTCGCCTAGTACTAGGGCCACTGCCGATGTAAGGGAGGCTTTTTCAAATTATCAAAAAGAATCCGCCGCAATTAAAAATGTTTTGATTTTTTCAATGGATCCTGCTTTACAAAGGTAATGTGTCAAGTTTCGCAATGCACATGAAGTATTCTCGAGGCTTTCTACTATGTTTTCTCAAGCCCCGAGGATAATTCAGTATGACACTGCAGTTCGGTTCTTTGAGGCTAACCTCAAAGATGGACAACCTGTAAGTTTACACGTACTTAAAATGATTGAGTACGTGGAAACTTTAGAGGGGTTGGGATGTAAGATCCCCGACGAACTAGTGGTGGACAGAGTGCTCCACTCTCTCTCTCTCACGTCAAAGGATTTACCCAATTTAGGGTAAATTATAATATGACGAACATGAGAAAGAGTTTACATGAGCTCCATTCTCTGCTTGTGCAAGCAGAGAAGGACATGGGATTGAGTGGGAGTACAAGGAAAGATATGCTTGTGATTAATGTGAAGGGGAAGAAGCAGTTTAAGAGGAACGCAGGTAAAAAGCCCGTTCAGGTGGAGGGCAAAGGTAAAGCAATTGCGAATTGCTCTACCAAGCCTAAACCTATAAAGGGTAATCCTCTTAAAGATACTTGTAATAACAAGGGACATTGGAGACGTAATTGTACAAAGTACCTGGATGACATAAAAGCTGGCATTGTGAAGCCGACATGTAATTTCTCAACCGAATCTTTTACGATAGACATAAATTATGCTTCAAATACAACTTGGGTATTAGATACTGGTTGTGGTTCTCACTTGTGTAATCATTTGCAAGGCCTAAAAAGCATAAGAAAGCTAAACAAGGGTGATGTCGATCTCCGAATGGGAAACGGGTCTAAAGTAGTTGCCTTCTCAGTAGGAACTTATGTACTTAGTTTAGCTCCGGGGTTGGAGTTGCATCTTAATAATTGTTATTTTGTACCAACGCTATCTAGAAATATAATATCCGTATCTGTGTTAGACACATAAAGGTTTTCCTTTGTAATTAAAGACAAGTGTTGTACTTTTTCCCTTAATGGGATTGTATATAGTCAAGCTATTTCAATCAATGGTATTTATATTCTAGACACTTGCAACGATGTTTATCATTTAGATAATAAAAGACTCAAAACAGGTGATCCCGATCAATCTTATTTATGGCATTGTCGATTAGGACACATTAACGAGAAACGCATTAAAAGACTAGTGTCGGCTGGTATAATTAAACCTTTTGATTTCGAATCATTTGGTACATGCGAATCTTGTCTTCTTGGCAAGATGACTCATTCACCTTTTCTAGGAAAATGATCTCGAGCTAGTGAGTTATTGGGTTTAATACATACCGATGTATGTGGTCCAATGACAGTCACTGCTAGAGGTAATTATGACTATGTCATTACTTTTACCGATGACATGAGTAGATATGGGTATATCTACTTAATGAGGTATAAAAGTGAAGCTTTTGATAAGTTCAAAAAGTTTCAGAATGAAGTAGAAAACCAATTAAATAAGAAGATTAAAGCATTACGATCAGATCGTGGTAGGGAGTATTTAAGCAATGACTTTAGAGATTACCTTAAAGACTTTGGTATTGTATCTCAGTTAACTCCTCCTGGCACACCACAATTAAATAGCGTGGCTGAAAGGAGGAATCGAACTTTATTAGATATGGTTCGATCGATGATGAGTCAAACAGAGTTACCTAAGTCATTATGGGATTTTGCCATTTTATCTGCTGTACAATCACTTAATAAAAGTCCCACTAAAGCAACTGACAAAACTCCATATGAGATATGGAAAGGGAAAGTCCCGAATCTGCGATACATGAAAGTATGGGGTTGTGATGCTTATGTCAAGAGCAAGTCTGACGATAAGCTTGCACCTCGTTCTGAAAAATGTATTTTTGTAGGCTACCCTAAGAAAACTTGTGGATATTACTTTTACAATAGTAACAGAATAAAGTGTTTGTTGCTCGTGAAGCTGTCTTTCTAGAAAAAGAGTTTATTTCTAGAAGACAGAGTGGAAGAAAATTTGAACTTGACGAAGTTCAAGAGCCACAAACTGATGTGACAGTACGGGAAGATGTTCCTTCTACGTCTGAATCAGTTATTGTTCCTTCTGAACCTAGGAGGTCAGAAAGGGTTAGTCGCCAGCCTAATAGATACCTTGGTGTTATCGAGGAAGATGGTGACTATGAGGTTTTACTTTTGGAAAGTGATGAACCTAAGACATACAAAGCAGCTATTACGAGTTTTGACTCTAAGCTATGGCTCGAGACCATGCAATCCGAAATGGATTCCATGTACGATAATTAGGTATGGGACTTGGTTGACTTACCTAAAGATATTTGACCTCTTCAGTGTAAGTGGATATTCAAGATTAAAATCGGCATGGATGGACATAAGGATGTCTACAAAGCTAGACTGGTTGCAAAAGGTTTCACTCAGGTTCATGGTTTACACTATGATGAAACTTTTGCACCAGTTGCTCTGCTTAGATCTGTTCGGATAATGTTAGCGATTGCTGCATTTCATGATTATTAGATATGGAAAATGGATGTCAAAACCGCTTTCCTGAACGGGTTTTTGGAAGAGGTAGTGTTCATGACACAACCTGAGGGTTTTGTGAATCCTAAAAATCCTAACAAAGTATGCAAACTTAAGAGATCCATTTATGGTCTTAAGCAAGCGTCAAGGAGTTGGAATCATCGTTTTGATCATGTTATTAAACAGAATGGTTTTTCTAGAAGTGTTGAGGAACCATGTTTATACATGAAGTTTAGTGGAAGTAGAGTTGTTTTCTTACTTCTTTATGTGGACGACATATTACTCATTGGGAATGATGTTGATATGCTTGCTTCTGTTAAGAAGTGGTTGGGAAATCACTTCCAAATGAAAGATTTGGGAGAAGCTCAGCGCATCTTGGGTATCCGGATCTATAGGGATAGATCCAAAAGGATATTAGCATTGAGTCAAGAAGCCTATATCGATAAGATTCTTGACCGATTCAATATGAAAAACTCCAAGAGAGGTTTTCTACCTATGGGCAGTGGGATCACTTTGAGTAAGTCACAATGTCGATATTGAACGCATGAAATCGATTCCTTGTGCTTCCGCTGTTGGATCGATCATGTATGCTATGATGTGTTCTCATCCTGACGTCTCGTATGCTTTGAGTATGACGAGTCGTTTTCAGAAAACTCCAGTTGAGAGTCACTAGATAGCCGTCAAGAATATTCTAAAGTACTTGAGAAGGACTAAAGATTCATTCTTAGTGTTTGGAGGAGAATCTGAATTACGTATAAGAGGTTATACGGATGCCAATTTCTAAACCGATAGGGATGATTTGAAATCCCAGGCTGGTTTTGTCTTTTTGTTGAACGGAGGGGCGGTTTGCTGGAGAAGTTTCAAGGAGTTTGTGACTGCTGATTCTACAACGGAAGCTGAGTACATTGTAACCTCTGAAGCTGCAAAGGAAGCTGTTTGGATTAGGCAATTTTTAGAGGTACTGAAGGTAGTTCCTACCGCCGAGGATTCTATCACTTTGTATTGTGATAACAGTGGGGCAATTTTTCAAGCAAAAGAGCCCAAGTCTAGTAACAAATCTAGACATGTACTTAGGAAATTTCATGTAATTAGAGATTTAATCGAAAGGAAAGAAATTACAGTTTGTAAGGTTGGGACAGCTGACAACATCGCTGATCCTTTAACCAAGCCTTTGTCTCAAGCTAAACATGATAGTCATGTAGTTTCGATGGGGTTGAGACGAATGCCAGAACTGTTGTAAATTATATGATATATAATAATCAAAATATTGTATTTATTATTTCATATAAGATAAGTTGCATTTATCGTTATATTCAGTTTTATGTTTGAATTTATATACTTTGTTTTCTCCAAATAGGTTGTAAAGACAATGTCGAACCCTATTAAGTGAACTGGATTAACATTATATTTTGTCTCTAGTTACTTAATGAGGCGACGTCTCGGAGTGACTAGATTGTAAGGTGATAGATGACATGTTCGACTGTCATATGGTCATAGTGATGACTGGTCGATTACATAGGCATATTGTGAGACAATTTGTCGGACAGTGACCGTTTATAGAGTCCTTTTGTTGCTAGGCCGTGGCAAGGATTTCTATTTATTCCTTTGAGACAATTCTTTAGACTGGTGACTATTTGTCTGAGTTGTTACGGTTTTCCGGTGGCTTTGGTTTTTTTTCTAGGCCGCACCGTAAAAGGAGGCCGATGAGCATTTATTGGGTCATTGTGATCTGTATCGAATGAAGAAAATAGGTCAACGAGATTGTCCTTTTAAGTCATATTTTATCTCAAGGCCACTCGAGGAGTGATGACTGTGAATGCGTGGCCACGCTCGGATGAGATCTATAGTAGATTATCCGGTCGACATCATTCTCCGATCGAGGAAACCACTTTATGATATGATCACGTGCAAGAACGACCTGAAAGACATCTTGCATTGAGTGGGAGATATTATTGGACAAGAGAATTGGTAACGCACACTTGTGTCGGACAAGTGGGAGATTGTTGGAGTAGTGTCCTACACAATAAGTGCGTTTACATATTAAATATCGTAAAAGGAATATCAGGGATTTATCTTTTTATTTGTCAGCTGGTCATCGTTAATCGGTATATTATTGGCTGACTAGAGTTTGACATTACTGTCGTGTGACGGCGGTGATCAGCTGATCCCTTTAGATCACACCTATAGGATGATGCCCAAATGGAAAAACTAATTATTTGTATGGGATACAAAATAATTAAATCCTTGTATTATTTGACTTTTAGTTAGTCACATAAATGTATTCTTTGATGGCGGGTTACAAACTCGGGACAAGGAGATTTATTATTTAATTATGTGATGTTTAAATAATAAATGATTAGAATTTATTAATTAATTGTTAATTAATTAATTTTATACGATATGTGTATATGTTTTGAGGTGGAATTAATTAGCTATTAAATTTTACAAGAGGTTGTAAAATTAGCTAAGTGGGTTAATATTGATACATTATATGTTGATAAAATGGTCTTATGATTGCTTAATGGTTAAGTAGTCATTGGTAGTTAATTTGTATTATTTAAGTGTTAAATAATTAAATTAATATTTAATTATGTAAGATAATTAAATATAAGACTTATAAGCATTTGTGGGGCAAATGTCGAAAACTGAAATGGAGCCATATAAGTCCATTTGGCTGATTTTTTAGAGGACACCAAGTGTCCTTTTAAGTGGCAAATTCCACTTAGATTTGTCTCCCATATTTGGCTATAAATACCCAACTATTCACATCATTTTTCAAGTTGGAAAAATTTGAAGAAAATTGTGTCTTTGTTTGAGCACTTTATCAAGAGACCATTTTTCTTCTCATTTGTTTATCTTGTTCATCTTAAAAACACATATATAAATTAACTAGTAATATTATCAAAGTAATAATATTATTTAGTACATCAAATATACAATAAACAAGGTTTACTACTACATATACCTAGTTAGTATTTTAGTAGTATTTTGGGTTGATTCTTAGGTGCTTCCTTAGGAGACCATCTATTTTGGTGGTTTGTTGTCTTGGAGGATCATCCATTTTCATAGCTCAAGAATAACATCAAGGAAGGAGTCCTTGAGTTGTGCCTAAAACTTGCCTTATACAATGTAAGGAACTTTTGTCTTAAGATGGTTTAATACCATCTTTTATACTTTTATTTGCATGCATGTAGATTTAGACCACTTTAAATTAATTTGTAATTTTAATATCATAAGATGAGTATTAGTATGGTCTAAATAACTAACAGTACATCCCCCAAATTCTTAGATGCTAAACGAGGTTGATAAATGGAATGGAGTAGAAGGTTCTATGGTGTTAGAAGACACTGGAGACCTCTGTGCCTCTCTCACTCACCAAAGTGAATGAAAGGATCGTTCCAAGAGGTAAGAAGACAATGTAACTGTGGTTTAACTCATCTGAGAAAGGAGAAATGACTACTCTGGAATTTGAATTGTAAATTTCTGAGAAATGAAAAATGACTACTCTGCAGTTTTAATTGCAACTTGGATTGGAAATTTTTGTGTTCTGAATTTTTGAGACTGGATTTGTATCTATTTGAGATCATATGTTTTTGTCTTTGACCTTTTTGAGACTTTTGATACTGGATTCGGATCAGAGATCATATTTTTTGTCTTTGATGTTTTGGAACTTTTGACATTAGATTCAATTGCAACTTTGGCTGGAATTTTTTTTTTGTCTTACGAAATTTTGAGACTTTTGTTATTGGTTTTGATTGCAAATTTGACTGGAATTTTTCCTTACTTGTGAATTTTTATGTCTTTTGACACTGGAATTGTATCGATTTGAGATCATCTTATTTGGTCTTGTGAATAATTGAGAGTCTTGAAACTGGATTTGGATTTGTTTGAACTTGTATGGGTACTTAGACTCATATCTTAAGTTCATCCTAAGAGACTAGTGGTCACCTCATCTGTTTTAACAGCATGTAGTGTGCGCTCCCGTGTTTTATTTGGTATGTTTGGACACGGGTGTACTGAGAATCTGGTTTGAATATTTTTGAGCTGACTTTCTAGCACTAATGGGAGTGAATGATAATATTTGGATAAAATGGTCGATCGTATGAGTTGTGCTCATCTGGCAGTCATTTAAGATATGAGAAATTAAGATATTTGGTAGAAAGCAATTTGTGCTTACTTGGTAGTCATTTGAAATATGTAAAATTGACAAATCGAGTAGAAAGATTAAGTCTCCAAACCTATAGGTCACCTAGATAGAGACACGGCTATCAAGGAACTATCACACCATAGTAGATGGAAAAGATGGTCAAATGCACGCCCTCGTTCAGGCTGATTCTAAGAGGTCGATTGATCTAAACTAAAGAGATATGACCTAAAGTATTTCAAGTCTATTCTACTAGTTAAGGGTAAAAAACAGAACAAGTGACTAATAAAAATGACATATGCTCTTTTTTTATTTATTCAACTCAAAAAGGATTATAATGGTCCTAATTTAATATAAAATGTCAAATGTATTACATGACATAAATTATAAACTGTGGTAAAATTGGTGATCAGATCATGATACAAACGTCCGTCCAGAAGGAATTGCCAATCATGTGCTCCCTAATTCTATCATGTATTGCTCTTTTTTTGCGAAGAGACCAAAGGGTTACATACGGTGGATAAAGTACTGAAGTCAAAGAATAAGATGCCATGGCCTCTTTAATAATCAAAGCGTCTTGCTTGTGACGGACAATATCCGTCACAAGCTGAAGACCTCTCACAATAAAGCAAGTGGGTTGGCAAGTGGGAGGGAAAATGGAGCACCCATGCATATTGCCACTTGCATCTTGTGAAAGGGGCACTATCCGTCTTCAGCTTGTGACGGATAGTGCCCGTCTTCAATGAGATTTTGTGTTAATAATATTTCAATATACTTTTGCTCTGTCTCAATTAGTCCTTCTTTTCTCTAACTCATTGATGTAGGTGATATGTATGCAAGGGAGTACATAATCATTGGTAACTATAACTTGATTTGATTCTACCATTTTATGTGATAGAATCGTCTTTTGAGAGAGTGATTTGGAAGTGGAGTTCTACCGTGGATCACAATTGAGTTATTTTAGAAAAAGAACGAAATTTTCAAGTGGAAAAGAAAAAAGAAAAAAAAAAGAACTTTTTTTTTACAAAAAAAAGTTAGACCCCTTTTTTTCTAAAAAAAAAAAGAAAGAGAAAAAGAGAAAAAAAAAATCAATGTGATTCAAAGATGATGGCAACTGATGAATGCATGCATGCATATGATATATGGTACTTAATTATTCAATTAGACTAAAAGACATGTGTCTACGTTAAATCCTAAAAATCTAGCTAGTGCCATGCTGGATGTAGTTATCAAATGATTAGATTAAGATCTATCGTTATTGTTATGTGTGTTTGGTCATTACGAATCGACTAATAAAACAATGCATATGAGAATATACTAATGTGAAGTATTTACACTATTGACTATTACCTATGTGAGTTAAATTAATTTTATGATATGATTAGATGACTCATGACAAAATATATAAGATTACAAACAATAAATAAGGTACACTTTTACCCCAATTAAAGGTTCTACGGGCTCTATGGTTAGGTTTGCGGGTTAGAAATTGGGTACTCACAACATTAAAATACCCGAGGGTATCTCTCGCTTTTGTGCTCACCCAGTCGAATGGACCAGGCGAGTTGCCAAAACACGACGTCATGAGGTGGAAAATACATGTAAGGCCTAGTCGGTCGAATGGACCTCCTAAGTATACAATGTACTTTACCGGGGGTGAATTAGAGTAGCTTAGATGGCGTAATATTGGCTTAGCCTACACCTTTTTTGTCATTTGAAACATGATATTAAAATAGATTATAAAAAAAACAAGAAAATAAAAATAAATGAGAATAAAAAGTTTATCCAACACATCTGCATTCATGTTAAGAAAAATCAGAAACCAACTCATTAGTCATACCTGTAATTTTCAGTGTCAACGTGATTCCACTATCAATGCACATGCATTCAATCTTATTTTCAATGGTAATTTCACGTACAGTTGCCGTCCAATTTGCTCGAGTAATAAAGCGTTCGATGTGCTAAATTGTTCTTGACAAAAAGTGCAATTTCACTAGAGTAACAAGTATTCACACGAACAAATCAATTTCGTCAGATATACAAGATTACAAACGAATTTCAAGTCTTACCCGCTTAATAAATCCTCAACGGAGTCGCCACTGTAAAATCCCTGAAAAAATCTCTTTTTTGAAATAAGTAAATATGGAGGAGTCGCTAGTAGGTTTTATAAAAAAACATACAAAAATAAGTTAAACGGAAAAGGCCTCCTTTTGATCCCTGAAATGGGGACTGATCCGTCACTCCGGTCTGAACTAAAGATTGCGAATTCGGGGGTAAAGGTACGGTCAGGGAAGGTGTTAGGCACCCGGACCGCCCATCAAACTGACGGCCTCTACTATTTATTTGTAATATTATATATTTGACGAAATTAAGATGGAGAAAAGAAAGTTAGAAACAACTTATATACAAAGACAAGTTAAACAAGTTAGTTTATATACAATTATACGATAAATAAAGAAATAAACAAATAAAAGATGAATAAAAAGGGTAAAGAAAACGTATTCGATATTGGTACCCTCAAGCCTATCTGGATGTTGACTATTAATGAATTTCAACCTTGTCGTAAATTAACGGCTCTTACGCGCTTATATGAAAACTAGGACAATTTATTTGTATGGTTTGATTTGAAACTGGGATAGAATATTTGAGATGGAGTAGGAGAGTATTGAATTTATGGGACCGATTTGATCTTGGCTGTCGGTATTACTTTTGTGCTTCGTCCTCCTATAATATTTGTGTATCTTCGTCTGTCTTTCTCAAAGGTTTCGTATGATGTGTATTTATAGTCTCTGAAGATTGAAGTATATTGAGTTTCGGATTCTCGAGAAGATAGAATTTGAGAGAATCTTTGTTTCACCAAGCCTATTATTATGTTGTGTACGTGTGTTTAATGCACACTTTTTTTTATTGTTTTGTCTTTATTCACTTAGTTTTTTTATTAGATCTTATCCTAACATCGTCGTATAGCGCGCAATGATAAATTTCTTGTCTCCAAAGTTGTCCTGCTATATGATTCATGCTCCTACACTCATCTGACCTCGGATATTCACAAATAATTGTATCTGTTGGCTGTATATTGGTAAATAAGGTGGTTTGCCTTATTCACTTGACCCAATTGCGAGCCGGATTGTCAAAATGGACCAAATGAAATGGAAAATGGATTAAATGATACGGAAGGCTTAAAGGTGATTTAGCCATTTTGAGTAATTTATTGGGAAATAAGCGTAAAGAGCCGTAAATTATAACACGTCAATTTTCAATTAGTCATTAAATTTTAGCCTCATCATCAGGTAGCCGTAAGGCTAGTAGACAACTTTGAGGTGTCTACAGATACACATATCTTGCTTTTCTAGATACACATGTTATTTTAAGCAAATGGTTTAATCATTCTTTTAGGTCACCACAAATGGATAAGTTGATGCTATATAATGGTGGTGTAAGTACAAGCAAACAAAATCAGAATGCTATTACTAAGAGAAGTCCTTCCAAGAAAGCTGTTAAAAGGAATAGGAAAGAAGATGATGATTTGGGGCAGTGTTATTTGAGGACACATATATCACCTAAAATGTTGTTGACATTTATCAACAGCAAATTGAGTGCAAAATAAGTAGCCGATATAAAGGACATGGGCTTTGGGGGCCTTCTTAATCTCCTGCCAGACATGGTTCCAGGTGCTCTTGCTCATTGGCTTGTTACCATATTTAACACATCGTCATGCTCCTATATGAAAGGGCAACTTCAAATAACGGATGAAGATGTTCATTTGTCACTTTGTATTCCAATGGGTGCAAATGATGTCATCATAACTTCCTCGACAGATAGGAGTGTTGATTTTATTGAGATAATGAGTAGATGGTTGTCACAATTCAATAACAAAGATCCCACAAAGGTTTATTTTAAGGACATACTACTGCTGCTTATCAACCAAAGAGACGGTGAGGAAGAGTTTAAAAGAAACTTTATTGTATTCATCGTCTCAGCATTTCTAATGGGCACAAAAGGAACTTGCGCTAGCTTGCGAGTGTTGAAGTGTCTCCAAGATATTTCAGCTGTCTCATCATTAAACTGGTGTAAATTCACTCGACAACAGTTTATTGAAGCTGTTAAAAATTGGAAAAGTTCTGAAAATGATAACTTTGCAGGGCCTATCATGGTGCTCGTGTTTATCTATCTTCATAGAGTATCCTTTAGTTATTTTTCAGTTCCTCGAGTTTTCCCAACAATAGCTTTATAGACGAAGGAAAGGATTAAATCTAGGCTTAAGGAGGAGATGAAGGACAGATTTGGTACTGGAGGTGTTCTATGTCGTATTGTCAATGGTACAATTCAAGAAGTAACTTTCAGTATCTCAACATAATCAAATATGCCTGAGGCTTCCATTCGAGAAGCAGAGAGTACTGAGGATCCGAAGGTTACTGAGGACCCGATGGCTACCGAGGATCAGAAGTCTACTGAGACAGTGGCAGAGGACAGTAAACAGAACAATATTTTTTTTTGTAAAGAAATTGGCAGAAGATGCAAACAATCTTGCTCTTGCTTATTCTAGTTTCTCAAAGTGGCTGGCAGAAGCTAGAATGAATTATCCAGAGTGTAATATTGAACAACAGATGGCTCAAATAGCATCTTCTTTAAGTGATTGTCGCTATTCATCATAACCTATAACAGAGGAATTGAATATTCCCAAAAACAAATTTGATAAGTCTGAGAAAGTGGAAGAGAAGGGAGCTGACAAGGTGAAAGAGAAGGGAGCTGACAAAGTGAAAGAGGATGGAGCTGATAAAGGGAAAGAGAAGTGAGCTGTTTGTAATGAAGATGATAGTGAGGAGCAGGATCCACTTACTAAGTTTGGTAAACTCAAATTTGAAAATGAGGATGAGTTGTGGGCAGCTTTTGTTAAATTAGAGATTGCTTTTGGGAAACGGCCGGCAAATCAGACAAGTAATGTTAAGGAAAAAGCAACTCGTGTAATGGCTTCAGATCCTGTTGTCGTCAACACCAAGGCAAAGCCAGCTTCTCCTATTATTTTGGACTCTGAGTCGTAAGAGTTTGAGCCACTGAATTTTGAGAAAAAAAGCAAATTCCTCAACATTTGTTCGTCGGTCTCCACGGTTTAAACACCCCTCCCCTCCAAAGTTTACACCTCCTTCCCTTCCATTGGATAAGGATTTTACCCCACCTTCATTTACATTACTTATTTCAGAATCACAATCACAAGGAGATGAGTTTAAAAAGTTATGTGAAAAGGATGTAGATCTTGGAGACGGAGTTGAAGTTGTGGAACCACTTGTTGTTGAACCCATTTCTTCATTGTCACCAAAAGAACCACCCCCCATTACGAGAGCAATGCTTAAGAGAAAACACAATTTTTCAGATCTCATTTCCTTCAGAGAAGTATTCTAGTTGCTGAGAATTTGAATAAATTTGAAAAAGATGTATTGGAATATGTATTTTCAGAGTCATCTAACGAAAGGTATGAATTTCACTAATATTGTGCATGAATTTGTGTTACATACTTGTTTTAATAAAGCATGAATTTGTGTTACTAACTTTATGTATACCTGTTTTATCCAGTGAGATCCTATTCCAAAGTGATCATCATAAACTTAGTCGGGCAGATTTGAAGACAATAGTGACAGGTGATATAATCCCTAAATCTGTCACACGCTTGGTGTTTCATTTTGAACAAAGGTGAAACACGCAGAGCTGTCAGTTCACTGTATATGTTGTATCTTCCTCAACAGACGATGAAGTAAGTTCTAAAACTATCTCATGATATTCTCGGAATTAGTCATGTGTATCTCTTCTGCAGTCATACTCACTGCATTTCTTACAATTTTTTTTATCACCAGGATCCCCGTACTGCTACTCATACTACCGGCATTGATCACAATTTTGCAGGAGCAAATCTTGTAAGTGAATATTGGGGTTTAGTGTATGTTAGGGTTTTGCATTATTATTTTTTACTCAATATTCCAGTTTCCTATTATTTTATCATCTGCTACTTATTTGACCTTTTTTGCAAACATGAAATTGCAGATATTTATTCCAATAATATCTGAGACGCCTTTTGTGTTTTGTTTTAACTTCACAGCAATGAAGATGGAAATTCTACATGTGACGAAGCCAAAATCTGTCAATTATGCAACAACGATTCAGTCTACGGTATGTGATGAGGGCTAATCTGTCTATCATCTGTCTATCACTCGTTTTTTGATTGTTTTTTTTTGGTTTTCCTATTAATTTGGTTTGCTGAACTAATTTGTCAAATGCAGATACAATTTGTTATAAATTGCTTGGTCCAAAACAAGATTCCATCTATAGAAGACGTCAAGAAGCTGGTAACAGAGGAGTATATTCCGTAATCAAATTTGGGTGACGGAGTTGATTCCAGAATTTATCTCATGCGTTTGTTGGAGAAGTATAGAGGCAATAGAAATGGTTTTCCTTTGGGTCTAAATGGTGTAAGTTGTGATTCATATAGTATAAGCTCAGAGTCTTGGGTTTATTTACTTGAATGCATTGCTTTAAATTGCTAGATACATACATCTAGCTAGCTATATACACTCCAATTATTTTCTAGATACATGTAATGCTGAACATACATTCCGATTTGTTTTGTAGCACAACCAAGTTAAGCTTTTTGCTGCAAGAGTTTGCTCTGAATTTTGTTGTTTCAATGGTAATCAACTGAAGGATAAAGTCTTATCAAAAGCTGGATCTTCGTGTTTGGATATGAGGTATCCTTCTATTCCTTTATTAAATATAATTAGAAAACATTCGACTCCTTTTGGATTCCCGAGTTTGGAAGCGAATTTGAATCATTTGTTTTGTCATCAGCTGATGCTGACGTATCCTGTTTGTTTACTTGAGTGTTAATAGCAGTATCTCCCTCCTGCTAAGAATCAACTAGCTTGCTTGTCTCTTCTTTTTGGTGAGATATTGACTTTTCTTCCTGATTACCGTCATCTTCTCTAATCTTGTGTTGGTGTCTTCATTACTATCCTACTTAGTTGGGTCTGTTGGAGTTAGTGTGCTCCATAATAGTGCGTTTACATAATAAATCTCATTAAAGGAATATCATCACATATTTAATTATTTGATCCTCGTCAGTTGATTAACGTAAATCGATAACGGTTGGCTGACTAGAGTTTGACGTTATTGTCGTGAGACGGCAGTGATCAACTGACCCCTTTCGGTCACACCTATAGGAACGAACCCCGATTGATAACTAATTAATTGTATGAGATACAATTTATTTAGTCCATTGATTTATTGACTAATAGGTTAGTCGATTATTTTTAGAGAGATTTCGAGTTGCGAACTCGAGGCACGGCAGTTATTATTTAATTATGCGATAATTGAATAATAAATTTTGGTAGACGGGTTTTAGTTAATTAATTGTTAATTCACTAAAACTGTACTAATTGATTAATGTGATTAATATTAGTACGTAAATGATATGTGTAGTGGTACACGTATATTTACGGAGTGTTTTAGACGAAATTAATCGGGTAACATTTAAACATAATACGATGTTTAAATAAAATTTACATGTATTTGTGCGATAAATATAAGAACCAAAATGGACCCGTAAATAGGACATTAGACCATGTAAATGGAGTGTAGTGGATGATTATAATCATAATCATTTCACTTTACTTGTTTTTCTTCCATAAGTTGTCATAACATCATTATGCATGTCATAAAGATTGGACAAAAATTAAGCAAGTTCACTCCCTCACTCCACCCTCTTCTATCCGGCCTACTCCCTCCTTTTATGCCAACTTTTGCTCATTTTTCCTACACACTTGAATTCACTTTTGCATGTGAAGTATTAAGTTGGTTCCTCTCTCTAAAATAATAAAAACCATCATCTACTAAGTTGTTAGTAATCTAAAAATAATTACTAAGATTTTTAGTATTATTTACATATTATCAAGGGTGAAATTTTACAAGTATCTAGTTAATACTTGTAAGTATTTTGGGTGTTGTTCTTAGGTGCAACTTGAAGGAGACTTTCTTTTTGAAGGTTTTTCTAGGAGGATCATCCATCTTTATTTAGCTCAAGAATAAACTAGATAGGTGATCTAGTTTGTGCCCATTTTTACCATAAATATTAATGTAAGGAAATTGTTTTTCCGTAATCTTTATTTTTATGCTTTTATATTTGCATGCATGTTACATAGATCACTAAATAAACATATTATGAGATAATTTATTTTTTAATTAGAGAGTCTAATTAGGTTCTATGATCTTTCAAGTTGTATCAGAGCTAGGCTTGTAATTTGCATGGTGATTTTAAGCATGTTAATAAATTATGAGATAATTTATAAAACCTCAAAAATTGTGTTATAAGCGGTTTTAGCACGAAAATTTCTGGGCATGCATACCTACTGATAACAAAAGGCTCGTGGTAAAATTTGGTGATTTATGAAGTTATTTTGCTATTTTTAATGATTTTTGGTAGAAAACCGAGTCAAAATGCCGTATTTTGGTTAAGAGTTAACTAAAAATAGTTAAAAGTTGATTCTGGTCATGAAATTTTTATGGTGTTTCATGCATGTTTTCTGCAGATTGTATGTAAAATTTTGAAAGGTTGTTTTGGAGTTTTGCATGTTTATTGATTTTATGAGATAAAAGTCGATAAAAGTGAAATAAATTAATCATATACTCGAAAAATTTGTTCCTGCCCATGATAAATTTATGTTCATTTAAAAATATGATTTAAAAGTTAAAAGTAAAATTTAAAATGTGATTTCACCTTGTTTTGATGGTTATTGGTTTTAGTGGTTAAAAACCGATAAATATCGATCTTTTTCTTCATAATTTTTATCCGAAATGTTTGGGCAATTTTTCTGATATTTTGGTGTTCTTGGGAGTGTTCCAGAATACGCAAAATTTTTTGTTTCATTTTTGGTAATATTTTCAATTATTTTGGATTTATTACTTAAAAGTTATGATTTTACCGATTAAATTAGCAAAATATCACTTAATCAAACTAATTATTTATCATTAAATTATTGAGGACTAATTTTGAGGTCCAAAGTAGTTTGGACTTAAATGAGATTTAAGAGTTGATTATTGATTTTTACAAGTTAAAGATCGATTAAATCCACAAAACCGAGATGGATACCAACGATTGATAGATAGGGCGATTTTGGCATCATTTTACAGCATTTTAAGCATATTTATTTAAGTTTAATGAATGATTGTCATTTATTTAAAGTATTTAATTTGTTTTACCTAGTATGGCTTAATTTATTTTAATCGTTATTACCCGAAATGAATGGGAATAGCGATTTGTTTGTAATTTAAATACGATCTCGTATCGTCGGTTTGTAATTAATTAATAGTTCTATTTATTTTATTAATTAATGTATAATAGGAATAGCTATGTAATTTAACTGTAATAGTTATTCTTACCGGCGTTTCCAAAAGACGGATTTACATGGAGACGGGATCTATTTTGGAAGGTGTTCCAAGTCCCACAAGGAGAAGACACTTTTGGAATGAAGAGGCAAGGGACCAAGGAGTTGTTTTCCGATATGTAATAGTCTAGTTTTTATTAACTAGGTGGCCATACTAGGATTATTCATATGCTTGTTTGTTTCATTTTCGCGCATGCCAAAATCGCCATTCACATGCATTTTATTTTCGTGTTTGTCAATTCACGTCATTTACATTCACCGACTTAGTTCACTTATAGGGAATTTATGACTAAATTGACAAGATCTCTCACAGAACTAAAATTGAGATTAGCCTTACCAATTAGTAACACCTATGAATTCCTTGTTCATTAGAGCCATGCTCGCCCAAGCGGGGTGTTCTCTTTTTACCTTGGGTAAGTAAGGTGGTAAACGGTTATCACGCGCCAAAATTGGTTGGACTCAACGGGGTATAAGACAGTCTTGTATTCCGGGGGTAGTAGATGAATTTAAGGAAATTCGTCAACCAAGAGTTCTAGAGGTAGAATTAGTCAACCGTTGACTTAACGAATTTACAAGATTATGGGATGTTTCGCCCAAGCGATGCTCATTTTTGTTTAATATTTGGGTCTTGGAAACATTTATATAATTTAGTGGGAGATCATTATATAAATGTTAAAACTTGTTAAACATGCTTTCACAAGTATTTTATAACAATGGATGTTAATTTTTCCTTATTTGTTGTAAAATTTTAATTCGCAATGGCAACTTCATCAACTCGATCGACTACTACACTAGGCAAAGATTCATGGCTAGGGTCCGTAATGGACAAATGTATCTTAAAAGATGACGGTAGTAAATTTCTTGAATGGGAATCCAACATCAAAAGTGCCGCGTTGTTCGACAATGTGCTCACTTACTTGACCGATGCTCCTCCCATCGAGCCCGGTTCAAGGGCTTCATCGGCGGTGCGGACCGCCTATGATGACCATGTGAGGATGTCGAATGATATCAAAAATGTGTTGATATGGTCGATGTCCCCAAATCTCAAGATTTCATGCATTTCTTTGAATGCGTACAAGATATTCACTCGTATGAATGCTATGTTTTCACAAACACCAAAAGTCCGCCAATACGATGCGGCGGCACACTTCTTTGAAGCAAAGCTTGAGAGGGGCCAAAAGGTTGGTCCCCATGTGCTAAAAATGGTGGAATATGTCGACATCCTAGAGCGTCTAGGGTGTAAGATTCCTAAGACTCTTGTGGTAGATCGTATCCTCCACTCACTTCCCACCACGTTTGCCCACTTTAGGGTAAACTACAACATGAATGGCATGGATAAGAGTTATCATGAAATTCATGCATTCCTCACCCAAGCGGAGAGGGATATGGAAACTAGTGGGAGTGAAAAAGGGGATGTTCTAACCATGAAGTTAAAGAACATGTCCCTTAAAGTTAAGAAAGGAAAAGGGAAGGAAAAGTCCCAATTCAAGAAATCGTCAAAGAAACAAGACAAGGGAAAAGGGAAAGCCGTTGAGAATGGCAAACCTAAGGCAAAAGGTGTCAAACTCTCCGAGGCCGAATGTTTCCATTGTAATGGGAAGGGGTATTATAGGAGGACTTGTCCCAAATACTTGGAGGATCTCAAGGAAGGGCGTGTGACGCCTATTGGTATGATTTCCTCTCTCTATATGATAGACGTTAATTATGCTTGCACTTCCACTTGGGTACTTGATACCGGATGTGGCTCTCACCTTTGTAATCATTTGCACGGTTTAAGGGACGTGCGAGCACTAGCAAAAGGTGATGTGTATTTCCGCATGGGCAATGGAGCTAGAGTAGCGGCCGTTTCCGTGGGGACCTATGTGCTCACTTTAGCTAGTGGTCTAGAGTTTTATTTAAATAGATGTTATTTTGTACCAACTTTAACTAAGAACATCATCTTCATTTCCGCGTTAGACGCGGAAGGCTTTTGTTTTATGATTAAGGACAATAGTTTTACTTTTTCATTAAATGATGTAGTTTATGGCAAGGCCATTTCAATTGGAGGCATTTATGTTTTAAATGATGTTAATGACGTTTATCATGTGGAAACTAAAAAGCTCAAAACGGGTGATCCAAACGAATCCTACCTTTGGCATTGTCGTTTAGGCCACATAAACGAAAGACGCATTAAGAGACTTTCTTTATTAAAAGTGCTCAAACCATTTGATTTCGAATCTTATGGTACATGCGAGTCTTGCCTTTTAGGCAAGATGACTCGTGCACCTTTTGCGGGAAAAGGGACACGAGCTAGTGAGGTTTTGGCTCTCATACATACGGATGTGTGTGGACCATTAACCATCACCGCTAGAGGAGGTTATCACTACTTCATTACTTTTACTGATGACTTAAGTAGATATGGGTATGTCTACTTAACGAAGAACAAGAGTGAAGCTTTTGACAAGTTCAAAGTGTTGGAGTTAATGTCCTCCACAATAGTGCGTTAACATAATAAATCTCATTAATGGAATATCATCAGAGATTTAATTATTTGATCCTCGTCAGTTGATTAACGTAAATCGATAACGGTTGGCTGACTAATGTTTGACGTTATTGTCGTGAGACGGCGGTGATCAACTGACCCCTTTCGGTCACACCTATAGGAACGAACCCCAATAGACAACTAATTAATTGTATGAGATACAATTTATTTAGTCCCTTGATTTGTAAACTAAAAGGTTAGTCAATTATTTTAAGAGAGAATTCGAGTTGCGAACTCGAGGAACGGCAGTTATTATTTAATTATGTGATAATTGAATAATAAATTTCGGGAGACGGGTTTTAGTTAATTAATTGTTAATTCACTAAAATTGTACTAATTGATTAATGTGATTAATATTAGTACGTAAATAATATGTGTAGTGGTACACGTATATTTACGGAGTGATTTGGACGAATTAATTATGGAAGTATTTAAACATGAAACGATGTTTAAAATAAAATTACACGTATTTGTGCGACAAATATAAGAACCAATATGGACCCGTAAGTGGGCAAGTGAACCGTGTAAAATAGAGTAGCGGATGATTACACACATAATCATTTCACCTTACTTTATATACTACCATAATTTATCTAATATAGATTTTGCATGTGATGTAAGATTAAATAATATAAGACAATTTGTCCACTCCAACACTCCACCCCACCCGCCACTTTCCCTTCCTATATACTCCATCCTTTGTTCATTTCTACACTACATCATTTTGTATGTTTTGCATGTGAACAAAAAATCAATCATCTCTCTAAAATAATTATTCATCTTTACTAAGATTGTTAGTAAACAAATTTTATTACTAAAACTTGTTAGAAATATTACAAATAATATCAAGGGTATAATTTTAATAAGTTCTAGTTAAATACTTGTTATCATTTTTGGGTAAGTTCTTGGGTGCATCTTGAAGGAGATCTTCTCTTTGAAGATTAGTAAGGAGGATCATCCATTTGGTATAAGCTCAAGAACAAACTAGTAAGGTGAACTAGTTTGTACCCATTTTACCATAAAGTCAATGTAAGGAAATTGTTTTTCCTTAAACTTTCATTTCCATGCTTTTATATTTGCATGCATGTTACATAGATCACCTAAATGATAAATTATGAGATAATTTAATTTTTATTAGAGAGTCTACTATGGATCTATGATCTTTCAAGTTGTATCAGAGCTTAGGCTTGTAATTTGCATCTTAATTTTAAGCATTTTAATGAATTATGAGATAATTTATAAAAACTCAAAAGTTGTGTTAGAAGAGGTTTTAGCACGAAATTTTTGGGGGCATGCATATCTACTGATCTTAAAAGGTTTGTGGTTAAGTTTGGTGATTTTTGAAGTTATTTTGCTATTTTTAATGAGTTTTGGTAGAAAACCGAATCAAAATGCCGTATTTTAGTTAAAAAATTGACTAAAAATAGTTAAAAGTTGATTCGGTGCATGAATGTTTTATGATATTTCATGCATATTTTCTACTGATTTTATGCAAAAGGTTGAAGGTTGGTTCGATATTTTTGCATGTTTATTGATTTTATGAGATAAAAGTCGATAAAAGTAAAATAAAATAATCATAATTTCGAAACATTTAATTCCGCCCTTTATAAATTTATGTACATTTAAAAATATTATTTAAATTTTAAAAGTGAATTTTAATTTGTATTTTCACCTTGTTTTGATGTTTATTGGTTTTAGTGGTTAAAAACCGATAAATATCGATCTTTTTCTTCATAAAATTTATCCGGAATTTGTGGGAAATTTTTCTGTCATTTTGGTGTTCTTGGGAGTGTTCTAGAATATTAAAAAATTTTGTTTCAATTTTTTGGGTAATATTTCAATTATTTTGGATTTTTACTTAAATATTATGATTTTACCGATTAAATTAGCAATATATCACCAAATCAAACTAATTATTTATCATAAAATTAGTTAAGACTAATTTTGAGGTTCAAAACAGTTTAGACAATTAGTTTGGACTTAAATGAGATTTAAGAGTTGATTATTGATTTTTACATGTTAAAAATCGATTAAATCCACAAAACCTGAGATGGATACCAACGAATGATAGATAGGGAGATTTTGGCATCATTTTACAGCATTTTAAGCATATTTATTTACGTTGAATGGATGATTGTCATTTATTTAAAGTATTTATCTTGTTGTACCTAGTATGGCCTAGTTAATTTTAATCGTAATTACCCGAAATGAATGGGAATATTGATTTGTTTGTAATTAAATACGATCTCGTATCGTCGGTTTGTAATTAATTAATAATTTTATTTATTTTATTAATTAATGTATAATAGGAATAGCTATGTAATTCAATTGTAATAGTTATTTTTAACGGCGTTTCCAAAAGACGGATTACATCGAGACAGAGTCTATTTTTGGAAGGTGTTCCAAATCCCACAAGAAGAAGCCACTTATGGAATAAAGAGGCAAGGGACCAAGGAGTTGGTTTCCTAAATGTAATAGACTAGTTTTTATTAACTAGGTGGCCATACTAGGATTTTTACATATGCTTACTTGTTTGCTTGTTTTATTGTCGCGCATGCCAAAATCGCCATTCACATGCATTTTATTTTCGCGGTTGTCAATTCACGTCATTTACATTCACCGAATTAATTCACTTATACGGAATTTATGACTAAATTGACAAGATCTCTCACATAACTAAAATTGAGATTAGCCTTACCAATTAGTAACACCTATGAATCTCTTGTTCATTAGAGCCACGCTCGCCCAAGCGGGGTGTTCTCTTTTTACCTTGGGTAAGTAGGGTGGTAAAAGGTTATCACACGCTAAAATTGGTTGGACTCAACGGGATATAAGACGGTCTTGTGTTCCGGGGCTAGTAGATGGATTTAAGGAAATTCGTCGACCAAGAGTTCTAGAGGTAGAATTAGTCAATGTGACTTGCCGAATTTACACAATTATGGGATGTTTCGCCCAAGCGATGCTCATTTTTGTTTAATATTTGGGTCTTGGAATCATTTATATAATTTAGTGGGAGATCATTATATAAATGCTAAAACTTTCTAAACATGTTTTTACAAGTAATTTTTAAACAATGGATGTTAATTTTTCCTTTTTGTTGTAGCATTTTAATTCGTAATGGCAACTTCATCAACTCCATCGACTACTTCACTAGGCAAAGATTCATGGCTAAGGTCCGTAATGGACAAATGTATCTTAAAATATGATGGTAGTAACTTTCTTGAATGAGAATCCAACATCAAAAGTGCCGCGTTGTCCGACAATGTGCTCACTTACTTTACCGATGCTCCTCCTATCGAGCCCGGTGCAAGGGCTTCATCGGCGGTGCGGACCGCCTATGATGACCATGTGAGGATGTCGAATGATATCAAGAATGTGTTGATATGGTCAATATCCCCAAAGCTCAAGCTATCATGCATTTCTTTAAATGCGTATGAGATATTGACTCGTATGATCACTATGTTTTCACAAACACCTAAAGTCCGTCAATACGATGCGGCGGTACGCTTCTTTGAAGCTAAGCTTGAGAGGGGCGAAAAGGTTGGTCCCCATGTGCTCAAAATGGTCGAATATGTTGACATCCTAGAGCGTCTAGGGTGTAAGATTCCTAAGACTCTTGTGGTGGATCGTATCCTCCACTCACTCCCCACCAAGTTTGCCCACTTTAGGGTAAACTACAACATGAATGACATGGATAAGAGTTACCATGAAATTCATGCACTCCTCACCCAAGCGGAGAGGGATATGGAAGCTAGTGGGAGTGAAAAAGGAGATGTTTTAACCATGAAGTTAAAGAACATGTCCCTTGGAGTCAAGAAAGGAAAAGGGAAGGAAAAGTCCCAATTCAAGAAATCCTCAAAGAAACATGACAAGGGAAAAGGGAAGGCCGTTGAGAATGGCAATCCCAAGGCAAAAAGTGTCAAGCTCTCCGAGGCCGAATGTTTCCATTGTAATGGGAAGGAGCATTATAGGAGGAGTTGTCCCAAATACTTGGAGGATCTCAAGGAAGGGCGTGTGACGCCTATTGGTATGATTTCTTCTCTCTATGTGATAGACGTTAATTATGCTTGTACTTCCACTTGGGTACTTGATAACGGATGTGGCTCTCACCTTTGTAATTATTTGCAGGGTTTAAGGGACGTGAAAGCACTAGTAAAAGGTGATGTGGATCTCCGCATAGGTAATGGAGCTAGAGTAGCCGTCGTTTCCGTGGGGACCTATGTGCTCACTTTAGCTAGTGGTTTAGAGTTGTATTTAAATAAGTGTTATTTTGTACCAACTTTAACTAAGAACATCATCTCCATTTCCGAGTTAGACGCGGAAGGCTTTTGTTTTATGATTAAGGACAAGTGTTGTACTTTTTCTTTTAATGATGTGGTTTATGGCAAGGCCATTTCAATTGGAGGCATTTATGTTTTAAATGATGTGAATGACGTTTATCATGTGGAAACTAAAAAGCTCAAAACGGGTGATCCAAACGAATCCTACTTTTGGCATTGTCGTTTAGGCCACATAAACGAAAGACGCATTAAGAGACTTGCTTCATCAAAAGTGCTCAAACCATTTGGTTTCGAATCTTATGGTACATGCGAGTCTTGCCTTTTAGGCAAGATGACTCGTGCACCTTTTGCGGGAAAAGGGACACGAGCTAGTGAGGTTTTGGCTCTCATACATACGGATGTGTGTGGACCATTAACCATCACCGCTAGAGGAGGTTATCACTACTTCATTACTTTTACTGATGACTTAAGTAGATATGGGAATGTCTACTTAATGAAGAACAAGGGCGAAGCCTTTGACAAGTTCAAAGAGTTCCAAAATGAAGTAGCGAACCAATTGGATAAAAAGATTAAGACCCTACGGTCCGACCGTGGTGGTGAGTATCTAAATATTGAATTTGATTCACACCTAAAAGATTGTGGTATAGTATCACAATGGACTACTCCTGGCACACCTCAATTAAATGGTGTGGCCGAAAGGAGAAACTGAACTTTACTTGATATGGTTCGGTCTATGATGAGTCTAACTGAGCTTCCTAGTTCATTTTGAGGTTTTGCCCTCTTGTCTGCAGTATTTTCACTAAATCGAAGCCCGACTAAAGCAGCCGATAAGACTCTATATGAGATATGGACAGGAAAAGTCCCTCATTTGTCATTCATACGTATTTGGGGTTGCGAAGCGTACGTTAAGATCAAGTCTGACAATAAGCTTGCACCCAGGTCTGACAAATGCCTTTTTGTAGGATATCCAAGGGAAACACGTGGCTATTACTTCTACAATAAACACGAGAACAAAGTGTTTGTTGCTCGTGATGCTGTCTTCCTAGAAAAGGAGTTTATTTCTGGGAGACAGAGTGGGAGAAAATTTGAACTTGAAGAAGTTCGAGAGCCACAAACCGAGAATGAGGTAGAGGAGAACGTGGAGGAAAGCATTCCCTCTTCCTCTGAAACGGTAATTGTTCCTAGAAAGTTAAGTAGAATTTCTAATCCACCTGATCACTACCTTGGTAACATCGAAGAGGATGGTGTTTTGTTACTTTTTGAAAGTGATGAACCCACTACCTACAAATCGGCCATGTCTAGTCCCGACTACTTGCTTTGGCTAGAAGCCATCCGGTCCGAAATGGATTCCATGTACGAGAACCAAGTATGGGACTTGGTGGATTTACCTGAAGGAGTGCGACCTCTTCAGTGTAAATGGATATATAAAATTAAGCTCGGTGTGGATAAACATGTGGATGTTTACAAAGCTAGATTGGTGGCAAAAGGTTTCACCCAAGTTCATAGTTTACACTATGACGAATCATTCGCTCCAGTCGCTATGCTTAGGTCCATTAGGATAATCTTAGCGGTTGCCGCATTTCATGATTATGAGATTTGGCAAATTGATGTCAAAACCGCCTTCTTGAATGGGATTCTAGAAGAAGAGGTGTACATGATACAACCTGAAGGTTTGTGGATACATCTAACCCTAAGAAGGTGTGTAAGCTCAAGAAGTCCATTTATGGTCTTAAGCAAGCATCTAGGAGTTGGAATCATCGCTTTGATCATGTTATTAAACAATACGGTTTTACTAGAAGTGTGGAAGAACCGTGTTCATACATGAAGTTTAGTGGGGGTAAGGTTGCATTCTTTGTCCTATATGTGGATGACATATTGCTCATCGGGAATGATGTTCCATCGCTCACTTCCGTTAAGGAGTGGCTAGGGAAACACTTCCAGATGAAGGACTTGGGAGAGGCACAACGAATCTTGGGTATCCGGATCTATAGGGATAGGTCCAAGAGGATACTAGCATTGAGTAAAGAAGCTTATATTGACAAAGTTCTTGACCGGTTCAATATAAAAGACTCCAAGAGAGGATTTCTACCGATGGGCCAAGGGATTACTTTGAGCAAGTTACAGTCTACCTCCACCCCTAAGGAAATTGAACACATGAAGACCGTCCCTTATACTTCCGCTGTTGGGTCTATCATGTATGCTATGATTTTCACTCGTCCCGACGTTGCGTATGCCTTGAGCATAACAAGTCGTTATCAAGCCAAGCCTGGTGAGAGTCACTGGATAGCCGTAAAGAACATCCTTAAGTACTTGAGAAGGACTAAGGATTCGTTCTTAGTGTTTGGAGGAGAAACTGAGTTGTGTGTAAAAGGTTACACGGACGCAAGTTTCCAAACCGATCGGGATGACGTGAAATCCCAATCCGGCTATGTGTTTATGCTAAATAGAGGAGCTGTTTGCTGGAAGAGCTTCAAGCAAAGCGTTACCGCGGATTCTACAATAGAGGTTGAGTACCTTGCAGCGTCTGAGGCTGCGACGGAAGCTGTTTGGATTAGGCAATTCATGGAGGGACTAGGAGTAGTCCATTCCGCCAAAGATCCTATCACTCTATATTGTGATAACAGTGGAGCTGTTTTTCAAGCCAAAGAGCCGAAGTCTAGTAACAAATCTAGACACATTGAAAGGAAATACCATGTAATTAGAGATTATGTGGAAAGGAAGGAAATTGACATTTGTAAGGTTGGGATAGATGATAATATTGCTGATCCTTTAACCAAGCCTTTATCAAAGGCTAAGCATGATGGTCATGTCGTCGCTATGGGATTGAGACGAGTACCAGATTTTCTTTAGATTATGGATATGTAATAATTGGATAGTGTATCTCTTATTATATATATGATAATCACATTCATTTTTTTCGCATTCATTATTTTATGAATCTTTTATTTAGTGTGACTAAATTTTAAATACCTTGTTTATATGAATAAGTTGTGGACACAATGTTGAACACTATTCAAATGAATAAGATGAACATTGTATTTTGTCCCTAGTCACTTAATGAGGTGACGTCTCGGAGTGACTAGATTCTAAGTCGATTGATGGTTATTCAACACCATAACGTCATATGTGATGACTGGTCGATTACATAGGCAGAGTGTGTGACACTTTGCCGGACAGTGACCATTTAGAGAGTCCCTAAGTTCTATTATAGACGCCTGGTCGTGGCGGGGATCTCTAAGATGTTCTAATGATTTGATTCTTTTGACTGGAGACTATATTCTGAGCAAGTGCAGTTTTCGAGTGACTTTGGTTTTTGTCCTAGGTCGTGCCGTGAAAGGAGGCCAAAAGGGCATTTACTAGGTCATGGTGAGCTGTATTGTGCAATAGGATAGATCGGGCATACAGGAATTGTCCACCCACGTTGGGTAACTATATCTCAAGGCCACTCGAGGAGTTAATGACTACAAATGCGTGGCCACGCTCGGAAGTAATCTGTGAGAGATTTTTCCGGTCAGGTAGTCACACTCCCGATCGAGAAAACCACTCGCGATATGTTCGTGTGCAAGTGCGACCTGAAAGACACCTTGCATTGAGTGGGAAATTAAAACGGACAAGAGAATTGGTAGCGCACATCTTGTGTCGGACAAGTGGGAGATTGTTGGAGTTAGTGTCCTCCACAATAGAGCGTTAACATAATAAATCTCATTAATGGAATATCATCAGATATTTAATTATTTGATCCTCGTCAGTTGATTAACGTAAATCGATAATGGTTGGCTGACTAGAGTTTGACGTTATTGTCGTGAGACGGCGGTGATCAACTGAGCCCTTTCGGTCACACCTATAGGAACGAACCCCAATAGACAACTAATTAATTGTATGAGATACAATTATTTAGTCCCTTGATTTGTAGACTAAAAGGTTAGTCAATTATTTTAAGAGAGAATTCGAGTTGCGAACTCGAGGAACGGCAGTTATTATTTAATTATGTGATAATTGAATAATAAATTTTGGGAGACGGGTTTTAGTTAATTAATTGTTAATTCACTAAAATTGTACTAATTAATTAATGTGATTAATATTAGTACGTAAATAATATGTGTAGTGGTACACGTATATTTACGGAGTGATTTGGACGAATTAATTATGGAAGTATTTAAACATGAAACGATGTTTAAAATAAAATTACACGTATTTGTGCGATAAATATAAGAACCAATATGGACCCGTAAGTGGCCAAGTGGACCGTGTAAAATAGAGTAGTGGATGATTACACACATAATCATTTCACCTTAATTTATATACTACCATAATTTATCTTATATAGATTTTGCATGTGATGTAAGATTAAATAATATAAGACAATTTGTCCACTCCAACACTCCACCCCACCCGCCACTTTCCCTTCCTATATACTCCATCCTTTGTTCATTTCTACACTACATCATTTTGTATGTTTTGCATGTGAACAAAAAATCAATCATCTCTCTAAAATAATTATTCATCTTTACCAAGATTGTTAGTAAACAAATTTTATTACTAAGACTTGTTTGTAATATTACAAATAATATCAAGGGTATAATTTTAATAAGTTTTAGTTAAATACTTGTTATCATTTTTGGGTAAGTTCTTGGGTGCATCTTGAAGGAGATCTTCTCTTTGAAGATTAGTAAGGAGGATCATCCATTTGGTATAAGCTCAAGAACAAACTAGTAAGGTGAACTAGTTTGTGCCCATTTTACCATAAAGTCAATGTAAGAAAATTATTTTTCCTTAAACTTTCATTTTCATGCTTTTATATTTGCATGCATGTTACATAGATCACCTAAATGATAAATTATGAGATAATATAATTTTTATCAGAGAGTCTAATATGGATCTATGATCTTTCACAAAGAGTTTCAAAATGAAGTAGAGAACCAATTGGATAAAAAGATTAAGACCCTACGATCCGATCGTGGTGGTGAATATCTAAATACTGAATTTGATTCACACCTGAAAGATTGTGGTATAGTATCACAATGGACTCCTCCTGGCACACCACAATTAAATGGTGTGGCCGAAAGGAGAAACCGAACTTTACTAGATAAGGTTCGATCTATGATGAGTCTAACCGAGCTTCCTAGTTCATTTTGGGGTTTTGCCCTCTTGTCTGCAATATTTTCACTAAATCGAAGCCCGACTAAAGCGGTTGATAAGACTCCATGTGAGATATGGACAGGGAAAGTCCCTAATTTGTCATTCATGTGTATTTGGGGTTGCGAAGCGTACGTTAAGATCAAGTCTGACAATAAGCTTGCACCCAGGTCTAACAAATGTCTTTTTGTAGGATATCCAAGGAAAACACGTGGCTATTACTTCTACAATAAACACGAGAACAAAGTGTTTGTGGCTCGTGATGCTGTCTTCCTAGAAAAGGAGTTTATTTCTAGGAGACAGAGTGGGAGAAAATTTGAACTTAACGAAGTTCGAGAGGAGAACGTGGAGGATAGCATTCCCTCTTCTTCCTAAACGGTAATTGTTCCTAGAAAGTCAAGTAGGATTTCTCATCCACCTGACCGCTACCTTGGTAACATCGAAGAGGATGGGGTTTTGTTACTTTTGGAAAGTGATGAACCCACTACCTACAAATCGGCCATGTCTAGTCCCGACTCCTCCCATTGGCTAGAAGCCATGCGGTCCGAAATGGATTCCATGTACGAGAACCAAGTATGGGACTTAGTGGATTTACCTGAGGGAGTGCGACCCCTTCAGTGTAAATGGATATATAAAATTAAGCTCGGAGTGGATAAACATATAGATGTTTACAAAGCTAGATTGGTGGCAAAAGGTTTCACCCAAGTTCATGATCTACACTATGACGAAACCTTCGCTCCAGTCACTATGCTTCGGTCCATTAGGATAATCTTAGCAGTTGCCGCGTTTCATGATTATGAGATTTGGCAAATGGATCTCAAAACCGCCTTCTTGAATGGGATTCTAGAAGAAGAGGTGTACATGATACAACCTGAAGGTTTTGTGGATACATCTAACCCTAAGAAGGTGTGTAAGCTCAAGAAGTTCATCTATGGTCTTAAGCAAGCATCTCGGAGTTGGAATCATCGCTTTGATCATGTTATTAAACAATACGGTTTCACTAGAAGTGTTGAAGAACCGTGTTTATACATGAAGTTTAGTGGGAGTAAGGTTACATTCCTTGTCCAATATGTGGATGACATATTGCTCATCGGGAATGATGTTCCATCGCTCACTTCCGTTAAGGAGTGGCTAGGGAAACACTTCCAGATGAAGGACTTGGGAGAGGCACAACGAATCTTGGGTATCCGGATCTATAGGGATAGGTCCAAGAGGATACTAGCATTGAGTCAAGAAGCTTATATTGACAAAGTTCTTGACCGGTTCAATATGAAAGACTCCAAGAGAGGATTTCTACCTATGGGCCAAGGGATTACTTTGAGCAAGTCACAGTCTCCCTCTACTCCTAAGGATATTGAACACAAGAAGACCGTCCCCTATGCTTCCGTTGTTGGGTCTATCATGTATGCTATGATTTGCACTCGTCCCGACGTTGCGTACGCCTTGAGCATGACAAGTCGTTATCAAGCCAAGCCTGGTGAGAGTCACTGGATAGCCGTAAAGAACATCCTTAAGTACTTGAGAAGGACTAAGGATTCGTTCTTAGTGTTTGGAGGAGAAACTGAGTTGCGTGTAAGAGGTTACACGGACGCAAGTTTCCAAACCGATCGGGATGATATGAAATCCCAATCCGGCTATGTGTTTATGATAAATGGAGGAGCTGTTTGCTGGAAGAGCTTTAAGCAAAGCGTTACTGCAGATTCTACAACAGAGGCTGAGTACCTTGCAATGTCTGATGCTACAAAGGAAGCTGTTTGGATTAGGCAATTCATGGAGGGACTAGGAGTAGTCCATTCCGCCGAAGATCCTATCACTCTATATTGTGATAACAGTGGAGCTATTTTTCAAGCCAAAGAGCCAAAGTCTAGTAACAAATCTAGACACATTGAAAGGAAATACCATGTAATTAGAGATTATGTGGAAAGGAAGGAAATTGACATTTGCAAGGTTGGGACAGATGATAATATTTCTGATCCTTTAACCAAGCCTTTATCAAAGGCTAAGCATGATGGTCATGTCATCGCAATGGGATTGAGACGAATACCAGATTTTATTTAGATTATGGATATGTAATAATTGGATAGTGTATCTCTTATTACATATATGATAATCGCATTCATTGTTTAAACATTCACTTATGAATCTTTTATTTAGTATGACTAAAGTTTTAATACCTTGTTTATCTGAATAAGTTGTGGAGACAATGTTGAACACTATTCAAGTGAATTAGATGAACATTGTATTTTGTCCCTAGTCACATAATGAGGTGACGTCTCGGAGTGACTAGATTGTAAGTCGATTGATGGTTGTTCAACACTATGAGGTCATACGTGATGACTAGTCGATTACATAGGTAGAGTGTGTGACACTTTGCCGGACAGTGACCATTTAGAGAGTCCCTAAGTTCTATTATAGACGCCTGGTCGTGGTAGGGATCTCTAAGATGTTCCTATGAGTCGATTCTTTTGACTGGAGACTATTATCCAAGTCAATGCAGTTTCTGAGTGACTTTGGTTTTTGTCCTAGGTCGTGCCGTGAAAGGAGGCCAAAAGGACATCTTCTGAGTCATGATGAGCTGCATTGGGCAAAGATAGATAGGGCATACAGGAATTGTCCACCCACGTTGGGTAACTATATCTCAAGGCCACTCGAGGAGTTAATGACTACAAATGCGTGGCCACGCTCGAAAGTAATCTGTGGGAGATTTTTCCGGTCAGGTAGTCACACTCCCAATCGAGAAAACCACTCGCGATATGTTCATGTGCAAGTGCGACCAGAAAGACACCTTGCATTGAGTGGGAGATTAAAACGGACAAGAGAATTGGTAGCGCACACCTTATGTCGGACAAGTGGGAGATTGTTGGAGTTAGTGTCCTCCACAATAGTGCGTTTACATAATAAATCTCATTAAAGGAATATCATCAGATATTTAATTATTTGATCCTCGTCAGTTGATTAACGTAAATCTATAACGGTTGGCTGACTAGAGTTTGATGTTATTGTCGTGAGATGGCGGTAATAAACTGACCCTTTCGGTCACACCTATAGGAACGAACCCCAATTGATAACTAGTTAATTGTATGAGATACAATTTATTTAGTCCCTTGATTTATTGACTAATAGGTTAGTCGATTATTTTTAGAGAGATTTCGAGTTGCGAACTCGTTGCACGGCAGTTATTATTTAATTACGCGATAATTGAATAATAAATTTTGGGAGACGGGTTTTAGTTAATTATTTGTTAATTCACTAAAACTGTACTAATTGATTAATGTAATTAATATTAGTACGTAAATGATATGTGTAGTGGTACACGTATATTTACGGAGTGTTTTAGAATAAATTAATCGGGTAACATTTAAACATAATACGATGTTTAAATAAAATTTACACGTATTTGTGCGACAAATATAAGAACCAAAATGGACCCGTAAATGGGACACTCGACCGTGTAAATGGAGTGTAGTGGATGATTATAATCATAATCATTTCACTTTACTTGTTTTTCTTCCATAAGTTGTTATAACATCATTATGCATGTCATAAAGATTGGACAAAAATTAAGCAAGTTCACTCTCTCACTCCACCCTCTTCCATCCGGCCTACTCCCTCCTTTTATGCCAACTTTTGCTCATTTTTCCTACATACTTGAATTTACTTTTGCATGTGAAGTATTAGGTTGGTTCCTCTCTCTAAAATAATAAAAACCATCATCTACTAAGTTGTTAGTAATCTAAAAATAATTACTAAGATTGTTAGTATTATTTACATATTATCAAGGGTGAAATTTGACAAGTATCTAGTTAATACTTGTAAGATTATTTTGGGTGTTGTTCTTGGGTGCAACTTGAAGGAGACTTTCTTTTTGAAGGTTTTTGTAGGAGGATCATCCATCTTTATTTAGCTCAAGAACAAACTAGATAGGTGATCTAGTTTGTGCCCATTTTTACCGTAAATATCAATGTAAGGAAATTATTTTTCCTTAATCTTTATTTTTATGCTTTTATATTGCATGCATGTTACATAGATCACTAAATAAACATATTATGAGATAATTTGTTTTTTAATTAGAGAGTCTAATTAGGACCTATGATCTTTCAGGGTCTTTCTTAGTATCATCATTGAACGTGATCTATAGTTGGCGATAAATTTAATTATTTGATTTGACACTGATTATCTAGATTTCAAGTAGTTGACCAAGAGTTCCAAAATAGAAGACACTCACAACGTCAATGTCAACGTCAAAAAAGACAAAAGACAAACTAAATGAAAGCAAACAGAAAAATGTTGCCTCCCCGGCAACGGCGCCAAATTTGATAAGGGTAAAGTCGTGTCCCCTAAATCAAAATAAACTCAATTCACTACTAACTAATAGTCAGCGGTAAGTAAGGTATCAAATCCACAGGGAGGCGGTAATATTCTATTTGCTAATAACTAAGTCCGTCTTACAGTAACAAATCTGAGGGTTTTTGAGTTGATTTTTATGAACTAATTGCGAAAGTAATAAAGACAAATTCAATGAGACTAAGAGATATAGGGATCGGGTTCACTAGGTATGTTATCCGGGGATGCGATTTAACTAATTAAAAGAGAAATTACGTTGTTTAAGGTCATATGATCGGTCGACTCAAATTTGCCCTTTAGATCTAAACTTAACACGCGATCGATATAATTAAGACAGTCTATTCAATTATCGCAGCCTTTATTAGTTTTAACCCGGTCGGCAATAAACTAATTAATTAACTCTGATCAGTAAAGTAACTAACTAGATTCAGGACAACAATTGAACAACGCCTAAAATCAGTTTAACAATTAACTCATTAATTAAACCCCCTTCTAACAACCTAGATCCCCTTCACCTTAGATTGTAATTTAGCTACTCATAAATCGAAGTAAACAAATATAAATAATAACTAAATGTATAATTAAAATAAAGAGAAGGGAAGAAAACTTAGTCTTGAAATAAAACTGGAATAAATGAGTATACCAGACCGTAATCGTACGTACAAGATTGTGAGAAAAGAGATATGACAAAACACCAAAATCTAAAACTAAAACTAATCCTACGTCTTACGTCTTACGTGCCTCCCAAAACTACGTACCCATGTCCGCCTTTTGTACTCATTCTCACGTGTGATCATGGGTTTATAAGTACCAAACCGACTACTGCCTATTTCCTAGACCAATAGCCCATTAAGCAAAAGCCCAATGCCATAATTTTTTTTTACTAACACAAGTCCATTAGTGGAGCACAATTTATCTATCACTAGTTTTCAACTCGTGCAAAATTGCACGGGTATGTTTTTAAGATTATTGATACTATGATTAATATTTCAAAAATGTTAACCAAAATACATGAATATTTTATACTCTATTTCTTTTGTAATGATAATAGGTTAAAACACGTGAAAAACTTGCAAGGGTTTGAAACTTGCACATGTTATAAATCCGTGATATCGAGATATTGTCAAAATTAAAAAGGGTTTACAATATAATTCAAGAAAGATAAATGTAGAATTAACTAAAATAGTCTAATATCATTCCTGTAGTAAAAATTTGTTTTGTATTTATATCAATTTTTTGTAATTTGTTGTTATTTATTGTAATATAATATAATAATATAAATTATTCATTATTCATAAATAGTTTCTTTGTTAATAAATAGTTAATTCGTCAAATTATTCATAAATACTTTCGTATAAATTACAAATGTAATATAGTTAATAGTTAATTCGTAAATTTATGAATAAATATTTCCGTAAAAAACATAAACGTAATCATTTACGTACAAAAAAAAAGTAACGTACAAAACATCAACAACGACGGTTTTTTAATTAATTCCTTAATTTTCCTGTGGGTCCCGCATTTCACCATTTTTTTAAAAAAAACTTTATTTGCTGATATGCCGCACAAAATTGCTCTAAATGATCTTGTATTTATGAAGATAAGATAGGCTGCTAGTCTGCTACAACACTTTCTATTTGGTACTCAATCCTCAACCAGTTCAGCGTGGATTTCGAATTCTTGCCTTTCAAAAATAAATCCTCGCTTAGCTCGTCGACATCTTCTAGTACAAAATACTTCCCTTCTGCAAATAATTATATAATATCGTAGTAAACCGCAAATGAAGGAAATATAATACAAAACATACTAAAAATGTCAGAAATTAGTATAATATTACGAGGAATAACTATATAAAATATAGGTAGAATAATGAGTTATCCGTAGTGATGTTGAAAGTTTATTTATGTTGGTAGTGATTATGAAAAAGAGGACAAATGTTAGTGTTGTTTATTAATTTACCCTTATTTTTATTTATCTTTTCTATTTTATTTCTTTTCAAATCCCTTCTTTGACATTTATATGATTTACATTCGTCATAATCATTTGTAGTTTATGTTACTTTATATTGTATGTTATTCACATGTAATTAATCTAAATTCTTACTTCGACTCTTATTATTATTTACTAATTCACCGACTTAGTCAATATTCAAATGTTAGCTTTAATACACTGTTTGTTGCTTTCAAGTATATAATCAATATAAGCAACGTTCCCAATCATTAGTAGAGGCCGGCATCGAGGCGGACAGGATTAGATGTTCGATTAAAAAACTTTCTAGTACGTACTCTCACCCCTTACTCAGATCTCCATGGGCATCCGTGTTCATTAGCATCGCGAGAGTCATTCTAGACATAGAATGCTAAGGGTGACGAATTTCTTAGTGTTCATGTCAATACTTTGTGTCTTGACATTGCATAAAGTATTCGAATGGTTTCCAATTTTTCACAAAATTGATGGCGACTCCTCAATTGCAGGCTTGTTCAAGCTTTCACCGGTATCTAAGTCTCTTAAATAGGTTACGGCGTAAACGTGCTTTGTTTACGAAGTTCCATGGGAAGATGTGCCACCGCTTTGACTATTGAAGAGTCTATCAAGGTCTCAATACTCGGGGGGGGGGCACTTTTTATTTTATATCAAAGTAATTAATTATTTAAAGTTTATTGATTAAACTTTAACTAATTAACTAAACGATTATAAACGTAATGAAATGAACGATAAAGAAAACTGTAAGGACACACGATATTTGAAGTGGTTCAGCTTCACACGTTGAAGCCTACGTCCACTATTCTCGATTAATAATTATAGTACCTTTCTCCGGATTACAAAATTATCAACCCACTCGTATAGCTAACTCTAGATATAGCTCAATTTGAATATCACTAGATATTCGGTTTTGACTATCCTAAGTTACTAAGAAAGCACTTGATTGTTCCTTTAGTGTTCACACAATTGAACGAGTAGAAACAATATGAAGTACTAGATATTCGGTTTTGGTCGAAACCCTAGGGGTGTCGTGAGGCAAGGTGAATTGTTTCATAAGAAACAAATCTTATCTCCTCTTAAATTAATCTACTAAATATTTTCATTAAATAAATAAGGTAAATCTAATATAATTGATAAGATATGAAAATATCTTATGGCAATATATTATGGATTTGACCTAATAGTATTTACTTGCTTAGGGAGTAAGTTCGGCCTCCACACGGCCCATATGCCTATCTTAGCCGAAACCCTAGGTCAAAGTATCAAGGTGAAGATTAGGGTTAGGTTTAGATTATTTAGCAAACCCTAAGTAGCATGACGACTCACAAGTCGTTTTACTAACCAATAGGATAAAGTAAATTATTCATTCTAAACAACCCGTATTTCATCTCTACCATATACACGCATGATTTCGAAACATATTTAAAGAATTTTATCTTTTAGAAAATTGATTTTAAAACTATTAAAATCGTGCCTTAAAATGCAACCTAAAGTTATAGTACAAATGGATATAACTTTAAGTTTGGTAAGTAAAGTTATAAGTGAAATAGCTATAACTTTACCTTCCTAATATTACTTCTTAAGATATTGTTATTAGATGAAGTCCTATACTAGCTAATCTTCCTGGAGATCTTCAGTGATAGGATCTTCTTTTTATCTTGATCATAAACTCTTCATCTTGAGCTTGTTATAGACTTGATCGAGCCTTTTGCTTGAGTGATCATCATACTTGAAACTTGTTACAGTTACTATGACGCTTTAAGAATCTTCAATGTTATAGCTCAAGCTGCGATAACATTGCTTGAACAATGCTTCACAAATCTTCAATGTTATAGCCAATATTGCTATAACATCACTTGCTTAAATTGTGAACTTTAATCAATCTTTTAAAGATTCAACAAACAATTACAAGCAAGAGTATATATAAAATGAAGTACAATACTTGTCATTATCAAAACTAATCATATATCAATATGGTCCAAAAAATCCCCCCCTTTTGATGATGACAAGTCTCTTACGATTTGTGACTAAGTGTAAGTTCCCCCTCAACATAATACTATAAAAATCATAGTCAGTTGAACGCAAGAACAAACCACTTATATAAAAAGTATAGCATCTAAGGACCTTAAGCGATTAAAGGTTCTGACAAGGAGTAAGCTTAGGCAAATACTTAAGTCACGATCATTTTCTTCCCCCTCTTGACATCATCGAAAAGACGAGAAAAGACATGAAACAACTAGAATAATATAGATCGAGACACGTATTAATTGAAGGAAAAGTAGATCTATATACTTACATATTCATATATGTTATAATTTAATTTGTCATAAAATTAATGATTGATCTTATGCATGCAAACATTAAAACAAAATAAGGAAGAAACATTGTTCTTACATTGTGATTTTCGGTTTAATGGGCACAAGAGATCACCTTTCTCTCTTGTTCTTGAGCTTTCCCTTTTGGATGAACTAAGACCCAAGTGTAGGATCTCTCTCAAGGATTTATACCCAAAGCTTACTCTTAATTAAAATTAATATTATAGTTACTAGTGCAATATTAATCTTGTAGAAAAATGACCCAAAATATTATAAAACACTTAATATTTTCGGTTTTGGGAGAGAAGAAGAAGAGAGCTTTTTGTCTCTCTAGAATTCTTATTTTTGGATGAGTAAAGAAATGAATGAATAATAATCAATAACATTATTGAGTATATGGTAAAAGGAGAGGAAAAACCAAGTGGTTTTTCCTCTCTAAAACCGGGTGGAGTAGGGGGTGGAGGGAGCCAATACTGTGACACCCCGCGATAAAGCGGAAAATATAACTAATAAATTAAAGCGGAAATTTGTGATATTTTGAAAACTTTTAAAATTTACTAGTTAAAGAATAGCACGCGGGTGCCACTAACGAAAAGAAACAAATACAATAATAGATAAACTTAGGTTAATACAACCCAAGTCTAGGAAGCGGGGAAAAGATATCCCACGAATAAATAAATAAATAAATAAATAAATAAAGGGGTTTCTAAATAACAGACTAAGGTCCAAGGGTTTAGTTCTCGCTAGCCCACACGTCTTCCCCACGTAAGCATTTTCACCACCTGTCATTCATGTAAACATGAACGCCACAGTCAGTGGGGAGTAACTCAAGGTTCTCCCAGCCACAAATTGTCGAAATGAACATAACAAAGAACTAAAACAAGTAAATCATGTAAGATACTTACAAAAGATAAGAATATCAAGTTTATATTTAAACATGGTAATTAAATGAGATGGAATACGATGGATCAATATTAGCATAATGGAGACTCACTACTCATGTGAAATAATTAAATAATATAAAAGATAAGAATACGGTCATTTATGCAAAAGCACACGTTTCAAGGAATTACGACATAGATATGAGATTAGAATTCGAATCATGTGGAACAGTTAAGTAAGAGATCAACCAATGCAAATTACAAGGATAGAAACTGTAGCCATTACTTGGAAAACCACTTAGCAAACATTGCACGGGACGTGGCTACTAATGTCACATTCATACTTATGGCTTGCATCTCACCATAAGAACGGATGGGAGCATCAATCCCGGCGATCATATCGCAACTAGAGGGCTTATTGGTCACCCCTAGTATCCAATAGGACCAAGACAAACAACACAAGGCATAACTCTTACCTTAAAAGACAAATACCAATATCTATAAACAAGCAAGACCTTTACTACTCATATATCAATATATAATTCCCCTGGTAGGACGACAATGGTACTCCCAAGACTCAGTCCTAGTCTAAATCGCCGACTCTCGGGCGAACGGTCCCCGATTCGACATGCGGCGAACAGTCCGCATCCAAGACTCGATCGACGAACGGAAGTCGAGAACCCACAATCGGCGAAACAGTCCGAAAGAGGCGGAAAATATGAGTTAAACCCACAATCGGCGAAACGTCCGAAAGAGGCGTAAAGACAAGTCAAGCAAAATGTATAGCATAAAGGCATTGTCACGAATACGATATGAGGTAACCCGCAATCGGCGAAAAGCACCGAAAGAGGCGGGAAAAACATAGATCGACCAACTCCGTGAAACGGCACGAGAGCGGCGTAAACCAATACTTGGCAGAACGACACAAGTAAGGCGTAAATATAGACCAAGCATATATGATAGTGTCATGACATTTCTACAAGAATGCGTCTCACAACAAGTAATTATTTAATATAATATTTTCATACTTGTAACACAAAAATAAATATTTCATTTCATATTTAAACATGCCGGTTAAATATGACAAGCGGTAATGAATAATTTACGTCACGTGAAAATTTACGGAATACGAACAAATCCAATACAACTGACAAAATGAGCCCAAAAATACAAGGGTAGTGAGTCCAAATATTATAAGAAAGTGAGTCCAAATGATATAAGAAAGTGAGTCCGAAAAACATGAGAAAGTGAGCCCAACAGTTAAAATACAACAAGCCCAACTAAATGAATATGACGAGTCCTATTAAATTAACGAGACAGTTTCAATTAAATTAGCCGACGGGAGTTCAACGGATAATTATGAGAAGTCCAATTAACTTAATAAGTCAAACCCAAAAAGATGAATATGACAAGTCCAATTAAATTAATATGTAAATGAATGATATTTAACGAGTTGAGTTATATAAAGCATGAGACGGAAATATGAGCATGCTTAAGACGGATACTAATTAATTTTCAAATAACTAAACTAGCGCCAAAACATGACCCAACCCACGACTCAAGAGGTCGTTGGACAGCCCAATATCCGTCACTAGTCAACCCGCCATGACAGCCCCTAAACAGCTCCAAGACCCGACCCAATACAAGCCTCGACACTCCACATACCCGTCACAAACATCACCCAAACACTTCCATTTCAATTGTCCCAAGACAAACACCCACCCGCCTAAATGAACCATAAACGGAACTCAAAACTAGTCCACCCCCAGCTTACGATCTGCTCTCACAAACGCTCCACCATAGCTGACCCAAATGGCCTGCAACCATCCTCAAAGCCCCGAGTAAACAGTCCCACGAGATACCCTGCAAGGGCTGCCAAGACAGAGCCTGACCAAGCCGTGACAAGCCACTCAACATCCACCATTTTGATTGCCCACAACCACCCTTTCGGCCATCCCAAAACCGAGCATAAAAACCGAGCATAAAACAGTCCAATATGGGTACCAAATCAGTCTCATTTTCAGTACAAAGGCCGTCTTTCACAGCTCCACAGACGATACCCGACAGTCCACTTCAACCCATTTTTAGACAACATTTAAGGCGGGGTTAAGGCATAAATTAAACACCAACAAGAGGCGACATTTATCATACAAATGAGAAAAACAGTAAAGGACCAAACTTTATCAAGTAAGCACATATAAAACGATACAAAAGACGGGAATTCGACATTTGTCGAGTAACCTATCACCGTTACCTTTTTGCTCTCCATAAACGTCCAAGGAATCGCCCAAGGATAGATCTTAAACCCAAAAATGGAATAAATCAACCCAAGATCCGCATCCTTTGAAAGACGGCCGAATGAAACAAGATGAAAGCTGGACTCTTTCTTACATACAAAGAAGGAGGACGAGGATAGGAAGCCATTGGTGCAAAATTATCGAATTTGGTTAAGAAACGGAAGAGAAATCGGAGTTTGAAGCTCGGGAGGAAAAATGGTGATTTTCTGTTGATTGTTGTTGTTGCTGTAGATTGAAAAAGAATTGGGAAACAATGGAAGGGGGAAAGTAAGGAGGAGATTGGTGGAAAAATTAAGGAAAACCGTTGAGAGATGCAGTCGGAAACTGAGCTTGAAGATGACGGAAATGGTGTTACACGGTTCTATTATTGCTTGTTGTCTTCTTGTTTTGTTGTTTCGAAAAGAAGAAGAATGGAAAGGAGGTGAGTATGCAGGGAAATTGCAGGGAAATTGCAGGGGGTGTGGGGTTTGCGGGTAGTAGTAACAATAATATATAATAATAATAATAATAATAATAATAATAATAATAATAATAATAAAGTTAGAGTGTAAGAGAGTGTGTTGTCGGAATCGGGTTGGTCTGAATTGAAATAGCTTTATAAGAGAAATGCGACGATCTTTGCTAGAAGGAATTATTATTATTATTACCGTCATTATTATTGTCACTATTATTATTCGACCAAAAATACGTATTTTTATATAAACTACGCTTTAAAATATTCTTTTCATAAAAACCGTGCTCAAAATGAATTAATTGATTTGAATAATTTAATAATATAAAATAAAGTAATCAAACGGTTTAATAAATTTTAAATGTCACAAAGGGAAATTCGCGGGTGTTACAATCACCCCACCTTTTAAAAAGTTTCGTCCTCGAAACTTGAAAGTAGAAATGAAAGGTTATAAAAATAAAACTGAACTTTTAAAATCGATAACCAAAACATTAAAAGGTTAATTACTTGTAAGAATTAAAATTCTTTCAAAAGTTTCAACTAAAATTTTCCGAAAATGAAACCAAGTCGAAAGGCAAATCATTTGTATAAATCAAAATCAAAACACTTTCAAACACATTAACGAAGAGTTTTAAAAATTATAATTAAGTCTCATTCATGGAACGAAATTGCTCTTGTCGTGCACACAAGAACGCTTACTTTCCAAGTCAAAGACAAATTGAAAACAAAATCAGTTCGCTGACAAGCGTAGAACACGTTATCAAACGTCTCCAATAACGAGTTCTAACATCCGATCAACGTCAAAATCAAAAGAAAAAGATAATCTACTCAAATTTCCTTTCGCAAAAGTCAAAATAAAAATGAAGGTTTCACCTTTAAACTCAAAAGGAGTTAAATTTAAAAATGTAACATTAAGCCTTGACAAAGACATCATAAATAGATCAAAGTTAACAGAAATTGGGTAAAATTTAAATAAATCTCGGGTTTAACAATTAAAAATCATGACAAATAATTTTACACTCATAGGGAACTAAATCAAATTTTCATTTTCGAACCTTTTAAAATAGGTAAGATTTCGTAAAAATAATATAAACTTTTAACAATGAACCAAAATGATAGCTTGAAACGTTTAGAAATTGTACGAAAAGAAAAGAACTTAGATATCATAAATGCAAGGTACGCTAAGAGAGTTCAAACTTAACCAACAAAAGAGTTATGATGAATTTCCTAGAGGTAAGGTTCAAAGTAAGGTCAACAAGGAGGACAAAGATAGAGTTTCACAAGTTACGAGTGTCAAACTTAACGGAGAAGCATGATGAAGCGAGGAAGAGAGGTATGAACAGTAACGCTTATGGTCAAAGAAGAAAGGCTATGTACTCAAATCTCAAACAACATCATCCTAAACGGTTCCGAAAACTTCCTAACAACAAAACTTATAACCACAACACTCCCAAGGATTTCCTCAAAACACTTATGTTACTTCATCTTAAGTCATCCCATGAAACAAGGTATTTCACAATAAGTGTGTTTTCACCACTCCAAATTCTCACACATCTACTAACCACCTCCACGAGGTCCAGGTCAAAGCTCCTAACAACGTTATACCCATATCCAACTAGTGTCAACTATGAGTTTCTCAAAATGGTAAACCATCAATCAAAAGTCCAAGTTCAAAAGTTCATTTGTACAATATAACATCCCAAAGAGATCTTGTTATACTCTCGAAACCTAAAGCATAGATGGTGACATTCTCCAAATCACGAGACAACCACCCAAAACATCTAACTCATCTCAACTCAACATCTATCGACCCTAACTTATAATTACATCTCAAGAACTCTGGCTATTGACCCTCATTACCGCAAGGCGAATACCCAAATGTGATTCCAAAACTAACAACAACTCTCGCCTAACATGGTTCTTATGTAACCATCACAACACTCACAAAAGCATATCGACTATTCTAGCCTCGAGTTCAACTCAAATTTCCAAGTAACACTTTCATCACCAATGTCTAACAACGTCCTAGAGGTGTTTCCTTCCAAACTCTCATCATAAACTCTACTCCATGTCAAAACCCAAGCAACAAAACTCAAGTTACCAAATCCTCAAATTCCAAGTATAAACAACAAGGCCAAGTTCCATAGTCTTAGTATCATAGGCAACTCACACTTAACACACATAATTCCATCGATCAATTATACTCACTTTACCCAAAGAACTAGGTATAAGAATCACTAAGTATGTCTCATCACACTACCTAAGTCTTTCCAACATCAAATTCTCTCAAAACCAGGATTAAGGGTCAAACACAACAATCTCCTCAAAGGTCAAAATTTCCAACCAAGGTCAACATTTCTCAAAAGAAAGAGTACTTTCAAAATGCGTTAAGGGAAGATAAGCAAGGAACAAAAGACAAGTTAGGAAATACAAGAGTAACTTTCAAAGTAGAACAGAGGAGAGTTTAGAGAAAGGGTAAGCACCAAGAGGTAAAGAATAAGGCAGGATACACAAAGAATAAGAAACATCTTCAAGGAAGTAGAAGCATTCTTCAAAGGTTTAACAAATCTTCAATTCTCAAAGAATAGGCACCAAATCTTGATCACCACATTGGTAAGTTTACAGTCATTGATCCAAGGGCCCAACAATTATAAGATGGCAATCAACAAACATGTTAGAACCTAACAAATAGCAAACACACTACAGACTACCACCTTAGGTCCTTAAGTCTACCCATCTCTCATTCATTATTCAAGGTCAAGTTCAAATTTAAATTTGGGGTACACGTGTGTGCGTCGGGAGCAACATAGGCTCTGATACCAACTGTGACACCCCGCGATAAAGCGGAAAATATAACTAATAAATTAAAGCGGAAATTTGTGATATTTTGAAAACTTTTAAAATTTACTAGTTAAAGAATAGCACGCGGGTGCCACTAACGAAAAGAAACAAATACAATAATAGATAAACTTAGGTTAATACAACCCAAGTCTAGGAAGCGGGGAAAAGATATCCCACGAATAAATAAATAAATAAATAAAGGGGTTTCTAAATAACAGACTAAGGTCCAAGGGTTTAGTTCTCGCTAGCCCACACGTCTTCCCCACGTAAGCATTTTCACCACCTGTCATTCATGTAAACATGAACGCCACAGTCAGTGGGGAGTAACTCAAGGTTCTCCCAGCCACAAATTGTCGAAATGAACATAACAAAGAACTAAAACAAGTAAATCATGTAAGATACTTACAAAAGATAAGAATATCAAGTTTATATTTAAACATGGTAATTAAATGAGATGGAATACGATGGATCAATATTAGCATAATGGAGACTCACTACTCATGTGAAATAATTAAATAATATAAAAGATAAGAATACGGTCATTTATGCAAAAGCACACGTTTCAAGGAATTACGACATAGATATGAGATTAGAATTCGAATCATGTGGAACAGTTAAGTAAGGGATCAACCAATGCAAATTACAAGTATAGAAACCGTAGCCATTACTTGGAAAACCACTTAGAAAACATTGCACGGACGTGGCTACTAATGTCACATTCATACTTATGGCTTGCATCTCACCATAAGAACGGATGGGAGCATCAATCCCGGCGATCATATCGCAACTAGAGGGCTTATTGGTCACCCCTAGTATCCAATAGGACCAAGACAAACAACACAAGGCATAACTCTTACCTTAAAAGACAAATACCAATATCTATAAACAAGCAAGACCTTTACTACTCATATATCAATATATAATTCCCCCGGTAGGACGACAATGGTACTCCCAAGACTCGGTCCTAGTCTAAATCGCCCGACTCTCGGGCGAAACGGTCCCCGATTCGACATGCGGCAGAACAGTCCGCATCCAAGACTCGATCGACAGAACGGAAGTCGAGAACCCACAATCGGCAGAACAGTCCGAAAGAGGCGGAAAATATGAGTTAAACCCACAATCGGCAGAACAGTCCGAAAGAGGCGTAAAGACAAGTCAAGCAAAATGTATAGCATAAAGGCATTGTCACCAGAATACGATATGAGGTAACCCGCAATCGGCAGAACAGACCGAAAGAGGCGGGAAAAACATAGATCGACCAACTCCCGGCAGAACGGCACGAGAGCGGCGTAAACCAATACTTGGCAGAACGACACAAGTAAGGCGTAAATATAGACCAAGCATATATGATAGTGTCATGACATTTCTACAAGAATACGTCTCACAACAAGTAATTATTTAATATAATATTTTCATACTTGTAACACAAAAATAAATATTTCATTTCATATTTAAACATGCCGGTTAAATATGACAAGCGGTAATGAATAATTTACGTCACGTGAAAATTTACGGAATACGAACAAATCCAATACAACTGACAAAATGAGCCCAAAAATACAAGGGTAGTGAGTCCAAATATTATAAGAAAGTGAGTCCAAATGATATAAGAAAGTGAGTCCGAAAAACATGAGAAAGTGAGCCCAACAGTTAAAATACAACAAGCCCAACTAAATGAATATGACGAGTCCTATTAAATTAACGAGACAGTTTCAATTAAATTAGCCGACAGTTCAACGGATAATTATGAGAAGTCCAATTAACTTAATAAGTCAAACCCAAAAAGATGAATATGACAAGTCCAATTAAATTAATATGTAAATGAATGATATTTAACGAGTTGAGTTATATAAAGCATGAGACGGAAATATGAGCATGCTTAAGACGGATACTAATTAATTTTCAAATAACTAAACTAGCGCCAAAACATGACCCAACCCACGACTCAAGAGGTCGTTGGACAGCCCAATATCCGTCACTAGTCAACCCGCCATGACAAATTTCCCTAAACGACTCCAAGACCCGAACCAATACAAGCCTCGACACTCCACATACCCGTCACAAACATCACCCAAACACTTCCATTTCAATTGTCCCAAGACAAACACCCACCCGCCTAAATGAACCATAAACGGAACTCAAAACTAGTCCACCCCCACCTGCGATCCGCTCTCACAAACGCTCCACCATAGCTGACCCAAATGGCCTGCAACCATCCTCAAAGCCCCGAGTAAACAGTCCCCACGAGATACCCCCGCAAGGGCTGCCAAGACAGAGCCTGACCAAGCCGTGACAAGCCACTCAACATCCACCATTTTGATTGCCCACAACCACCCTTTCGGCCATCCCAAAACCGAGCATAAAAACCGAGCATAAAACAGTCCAATATGGGTACCAAATCGGTCTCATTTTCAAGTACAAAGGCCGTCTTTCACAGCTCCACAGACGATACCCGATGACCCACTTCAACCCATTTTTAGACAACATTTAAGGCGGGGTTAAGGCATAAATTAAACACCAACAAGAGGCGACATTTATCATACAAATGAGAAAAACAGTAAAGGACCAAACTTTATCAAGTAAGCACATATAAAACGATACAAAAGACGGGAATTCGACATTTGTCGAGTAACCTATCACCGTTACCTTTTTGCTCTCCATAAACGTCCAAGGAATCGCCCAAGGATAGATCTTAAACCCAAAAATGGAATAAATCAACCCAAGATCCGCATCCTTTGAAAGACGGCCGAATGAAACAAGATGAAAGCTGGACTCTTTCTTACATACAAAGAAGGAGGACGAGGATAGGAAGCCATTGGTGCAAAATTATCGAATTTGGTTAAGAAACGGAAGAGAAATCGGAGTTTGAAGCTCGGGAGGAAAAATGGTGATTTTCTGTTGATTGTTGTTGTTGCTGTAGATTGAAAAAGAATTGGGAAACAATGGAAGGGGGAAAGTAAGGAGGAGATTGGTGGAAAAATTAAGGAAAACCGTTGAGAGATGCAGTCGGAAACTGAGCTTGAAGATGACGGAAATGGTGTTACACGGTTCTATTATTGCTTGTTGTTTGTTGTTTGTTGTTTTTCGAAAAGAAGAATGGAAAGGAAAGGAGGTGAGTATGCAGGGAAATTGCAGGGAAATTGCAGGGGGTGTGGGGTTTGCGGGTAGTAGTAACAATAATATATAATAATAATAATAATAATAATAATAATAATAATAATAATAATAATAAAGTTAGAGTGTAAGAGAGTGTGTTGTCGGAATCGGGTTGGTCTGAATTGAAATAGCTTTATAAGAGAAATGCGACGATCTTTGCTAGAAGGAATTATTATTATTATTACCGTCATTATTATTGTCACTATTATTATTCGACCAAAAATACGTATTTTTATATAAACTACGCTTTAAAATATTCTTTTCATAAAAACCGTGCTCAAAATGAATTAATTGATTTGAATAATTTAATAATATAAAATAAAGTAATCAAACGGTTTAATAAATTTTAAATGTCACAAAGGGAAATTCGCGGGTGTTACAAATACATACACTTGTTTATCTTCACAAGGTAAACTAGGGTTTCATGGCTACTAAAGCAAGTAATCATTATGTTTACCACTAATTTAAACAAACACAATATTTGCTTAAACCTCCCCTTAATTTCGGTATATTAGATAATATGGATTCCATATTATTTTTGTCAATTTGTCAATATGTCACTTGTCATATGTAACATAAATTTGTTATGTATTTTTAACATGTTAAAAATCAACGTATTAATAAAAATACGTCATATACAAAAATCAACTTAGTAATTCATAATTACTTGTATCAAAATATTTCTCCAATTATAAATCACAATAAATTGTATTTATAATAATTCATTCAATTTAATTGTTTCCTTAAACAATAATTTCATCTGAGTAATGATACAATTCAATTACTCAGACCGTATCTCATTTAATCAAATTTCAATGTGATACGTAAATTTTACTTCCAAAATCGTCCGTCAATTTTCAAGTAATTTAATTAACTCGTAACATTATACGATTAATTAAATGATCAATTAAGAGTGTTGCCCTATAGGTATGACCTAGGGGGTCAACTGATCACCACCGTCGCACGACAGTAATGTCAAACTCTAGTCAGCCAATCATTACCGATATATGTTGACGAGTTGACAGTAAAAATTACTTCCCAATTGTATTCTTTATAATGAGATTTAAACATGTGATCATCATGATCAACAGTTGTGATCGCATTATTGTCGGAGGACACATATTCCAACAATCTCCCACTTGTCCTCGACAAGTGTGCGTCACCAATTCTCTTGTCCTATTACTATCTCCCACTCAATGCAAGGTGTCTTTCAGGTCGTACTTGCAAGTGATCATATCGAGAGTGGTTTCCTCGATCTGGAGAATAACTGATTGACCGGATTTATCTATCATAGATACCTTCCGAGCGTGGCCACGTATTTCCAGTTCATTACTCCTCGAGTGGCCCTGAGATATTGTTATAACCCTGACTAGGGGTGCACAATTCCTATCGCACTCATTCCCTTCAACTAGCCACAACCATCATAACCCAAAATGTGCCCATTTGACACCATTTACGAAGGTCGTAGTAACACAAATCAAAGTTAATCTGAAACTGTGCCATCTTAGGTGAATAGTCTTTAGTCAAAATAATCGACTCATTCGAATACTATAGTAGCTCTCGCCACGACCAGGCTATATAAATTTGCCAGAACTCTATAAGCGGTCATTAGGCCCAACAAAATGTTCCTAACAGTCTGCCTATGTGATCGACTAGTCATCTCACATGACTCTATGGCACTTGAACTTGCCATCAATCGCATCACACTCTAGTCACTTCGAGACGTCACCTCATGTAAGTAACTATGGGCAAATACAATGTTAATCCATGTTCACTTTAACGGGGTTCAATTGTCTCCACAGCCCGTTTGGATATAACAATGTACAAGGTGAGTTAATAATAACTCAAACGACAAATGTCGACATCACACTCGGGTAGTCAATATCACATTACAACCTTGTGATGTATATCGTAAGTGTAAACACTTATTGATTGCAATAGAAGTTTAACATGCCATGTGTCCATGTGTTCAAACTTCTCACACTTGCATTTTCCTTTACATTCATGTTCTCTCTCATAGCATGAACCTTACCAAGTACACATCAAGGTTACCGACCTCGGTTTTGGTTCTTTATCTTGAAAGAACTTTCTTATCGATTATCACATAACGAACGAATTTGTGGTGAATGATATAACTTGTACTGATCAAGTACTCCATCCACACACAATGCACTAGGTACATGTTTTGTAGAGTCTTGCAACAATTTGCCAAGACGATTGGCCTAGCACTTCTCACAAGTCCTAGCATGGTTAGGAAAGATTAGTTTTGAGTAACTTCTTATTCAACTAAGTATCTTTCCAAAACTTCTTATTTTTCTTTCTAGGCCTGAAAGATTTAGGATTCTCATAAATCCTTACATGTGCTCGGATTTTCGTTAATATGCGCAACCTCTTGACATATATAAGAGCATTCTGACAAACACCGAAATCGCTCATCGGATTCTACTCGAGAATTCATGACGTTTCTATTGTGGCTTACCAATGAATCATCATGCTCTTATGCATATGATTCACTATTGAACATGTGCATGATTATTCTAATGGCGGAAACATTAGTTACTAATAATCATGAGATCAACCATTCATAGGTTCAATGAACGACCATGACTGCTAATGGCAATTCCATTTTCATCTATATGAATAACCTATGTGTATGTTGATATGATGTGTATTTCTTAATACTAATCCAATATTTCTTGTCGTAATTGGATTCATCATAGTCCAAATTCATCCAGAATTGAAAACTCAAAACTTCCTCTATGAAGGAAGGTGTTAGCTCGTCATTCTTTAATGAGTGGTGAGTTGTAAACATTCAAAGGATGATAGCTCCCACTAAATTCCATGTCTTCACATGATAATTTCCTAACTCCCACTCAATTCCACATATTTCGAAATTGACTTCTCAATCGAAACTTTTCAAGAATTGAAATATAAATTGCATTGCCAAGTTATTAAGATAAAACCATATATGTTCCCATCATATCCCTTCAAAATACCTATTTCGAAGAGGTCTCATTTTAACCTTACGGAAAGAGATTTTAAATCTCTAACACACTCATGTCATAATGATGTGTAGCAATGTCATTATTCAAATATAAATAATATCTAGAACACGTCCTTCGAAATACCCTTTCGGAAGGAGGTTTAACCATTTCATAATGAGGTTAAGCAATGACATTTGCGTGGTTAAAACTTGGCCATTGAAGATATCGGTATATCAATCTTTGCAACTCGATCATAACTAGTATGTTACTATGATTCATTTAGGCTCTTAAGTAAATCTCAAGGTTGAAACTATTGGTCAAAATTTATCATATAGAACTTAGTCAAAAACTTGTTAAGACTTTACATTAGTCATTTTTCTTCCAAAACTTTCTTTTGGTCTCCTCGTGTAGTTATCATAAGAATATGTTCTTTCGATTACTTCACTTGGTCTCTTTTGTCATATAGAACTTACTTGAGACCATAGATCTCATCTATTTGGTATATTATGTAAATAGATATACCTTCATTCAAATCATTCTTTCTTGCGTAGATCTTCATTTACACAAGTACACAATTTTTATCTTGTCTCGTGTGTTGTGTCCTCATTTTTCTCCCACTCTATATTTAGAATAAATACACTATAGATTCAAAGATAGCATATGAGACACAAATAATGATGTTGAAGTTATGAGGAGAACTATCTCATAGATTGACTAATAGTTTTAGATTTCATATGTGTACTTGGTGATTGACATACCTTTAAGAGAGTTCATAGACTCAAAATCGCTTTATAAATGATCATACACAAGCCTTAAGCATGTGGACATATAATGAAACCCGTCATTGTATTTGTCTATTAGATCCCTTTAAGTTATATGTTTCTAAGAACAAGCATTTAAACATGAATTTTAGAACAAAAGGATAAAATGATAAAACGGGTGACTTGGGTTGCAAACCAAGTCACCATTATCCAAATACAACCCATTATCCAAAATACCTTTCCATGTCGAACACGGAAACTTAAGGTTCTAAAATCCAAAACATAATTTAAAATAAGACAATGAAAAGCAAAGCTCCATGAAAGCTATCCCTAGCTTCTTGATGGTTTCTCATGCTTGCTTTTCCTTTCCCTTGTCTTTGCTTGGTGGAGGCCCTATTTACAAATAAAAAGGGAGATACATTATCACAACTTTGCATCATAATACCATAGTTGAATTAGAAAAATGAAAGAAGGATAGTCATTTACCTACTGGAGCAATCTTTCCAGCCTTAATATCACCAAGGTATTTGGAACAATTTCTTTTCCAATGTCCCATACCATTACAATAATGGCATTTATCAAGAGGACCCTTCTTGATTTTTGAAGTGCTAGCTTCACAAGTCTTAGCTTTGGTGAATGTGGGAGTTTGCTTCTTACCCTTCCTCCCATTCTTCTTGAACTTCCCCTTACTCTTAGTGCTTATGTTAAGCACATCTTTTGGAGGGTTCACATTTAACCCCATGTCCCTCTCGGCTTGCACAAGTAACTTGTGCAATTCTTCAAGAGACACATCCTTGTCCTGCATGTTAAAATTCACCCGGAATTGAACATATGCTTTGACTTTGGACAAGAAGTGTAGAATCCTATCTACAATGAGTTCTTTGGGGATTTCAACCTTTTGAATTTTCATGGTCTCGACAAGCTCCATGAGTTTGAGCACATGAGGGCTAACCTTTTGGCCTTCTTTGAAGTCGAGATCAAAGAATGCCGCGGCCGCCTCATATTGGACGATCCGCGGAGTTTGTGAAAACATTGTCACAAGCTTGGAGTAAATCTCATTAGCATTGCCCATTTTAAAGGCTCTCCTTTGGAGGTCCGCCTCCATCGCAAATATCAAGACATTTTTCATTGCGGCGGACTCCTTTTGGTAAGCCTCATATGCTTCCCTAGTGGCGGCGGTCGACCTAGTAGTAGGTTCGGGTGGAGAGGCCTCGGTAAGGTAACGAAGCTTGTCGTCACCTTGGGCGGCCAATTTGAGTTGGGCATCCCAATCGGAGAAATTTGACCCATTCTTTTCAAGTTTACATCGATCCATGAAGGATCGGAGCCATGAAGTATTAGCGAGAGGCGTGGCGTTTGGTGTTGGTGTTGCCATTTGTTATGAGAAAAAGAAGTGGTCTACAAAACAAAATATAAGGAGTAAAACAAATGTCGTTTTAATAATAATACTCGTAAAATGTATGATTTAAACAAGTTTTATGCATTTTTCTAGTGACCTCTACCCAATTAGATAAATGATTCCAAGACCCAAATTCATATCAACTTAGGCACGGGATAGCCGATGGAACCCTTATTAATATAACTCGGTGGATTAACGTTTAATCGATTCTACTTTTAGAACTCTTGGTCGATAAAATTACTCTAATGTTTATCTATAGCCCGGAACACATGCGACTATGGTCACGAATACTTCCGTTGAGTTCAATCCAAATTTCGAATAAATGTGTCCATGATCCAAATTCACATTAATTTGGGCACGGGATGGCCGATGAAACCCTCATCAACATGAATTCGGTGGATAGACATTCATCACCCACTTTCCCTACGTAACAAGGTTTGTACCCCGGGATGGCCGAGTGCACTCCCTCGCGAAATAGGTTTTCATGGTTTCTACTATTTGGTAAGGCTATGTCTCAATTAATTGTTTTAGCGAGAGGTCATGTCAATGTATTATCTATCACGTTTTAAGTGAACTAAAGCGGTGAACTACGATAATTGTATTTGACACGGTCGATTAACTCGATGAAATAAGATGCATGTTTTAGTTATGGCGATTTAGCGATGCATGCGACATAAAATAAAATGCAAGCATAAAATAAATAAATCCTAGTATGGCCTTTCCTAAAATAGAAAAACTATTTAACTATTACATATTCAGAAACCAACACCATTGGTCCCTTGAACTTCGGTTTTGGCATGCATCTCGAGGTAACACCGTCTTTATGTATCGCCATCTTGAAGAAATCCGTCTTTGGGAAACTCCGAGATAAATAAATTACATAGCAAATTACATAATTTCCTATTATAAATTTGTAACTAAAATAAAATAAATCTATTAAATTACAAAACGGTGATACGAGATCACAATAAAATTACAACCGAATCGATATTCCCATACATTTCGGGAAATACCAATTAAAACTAAGGCCATACTAAGTAAAATTACATAATTCAAAAATTACATAAATTAAAATTATGACAATCATAAAGAAAATGCAGCATTATAATATGTATGAACATGCCCAATTTTATGCTAAATCGCCTTTAATTAGCCAATATCGTATATTACTCGGTTTTTACGGATTTGCGTGATTTCAACATTTTATAATCACAAAAATTACATAAATTCATATTTATGCATAAGTTAATTACCCTAACCTCTTAGGACTCAAAATTTAGTCTTCACTAATAATTTGACCATAATTAACTCATATTTATAAAATTGTTCATTAATGGACTAAAAATTACAAAAATAAGCTATAAACTTCAAATAAATCACAAAATTTCAAATAAATTCAAAATTTGAAATTTAAACTCATGAACATTCTGGAAAGATACCATGACACTCATAATGTTCAAAATCTTAGGTCAAAAATTTCGAAATTTTTCCGGAAAAACAATGTTGCGGCTTATCGGTTTTAACTAAAATAATCATAAAAACATGTGAAAAATTATATACATTAACTTTTCAATTTTAGATCTGAAAAAGATAATAAAATGCAACATTGGACGTTTTTCCTTAGTCATAGATTATGTTTTATTAATTTTTCACTAATAATGTCAATATTTATGCTATTTTTCTTCAAAAATCCATAAATCATGCAAAACAACTTCACTATAGCCCATTATTTTACACGCATCTTGTAAAATTGCATGTGACAACATACTAAATTTCTATGACCAGATTCGAAATTTATCTCATATAACCTATTTTTCACCTAAATCCGAATTTAATAATGACAAATCCATTTTTCGAGCATAAAAAGTCCAAAAATTATGAAAATTTACAGGTTATCTCAAAATAATATATGTGACAACATATCCAAAAATCACTGGAAAATTCGAAGCATAGCTAATTTTAGGCCGAAAATGACATTTTTACTCATAAAATCACATTTAAATGCCATTATTGTATAATATGAACAATAAAAATCCGTAAATTTAACCAAAATATCCTAAAACATTTTAGGACCAGAAATTTTAACATGCATGAATTAATTTCGTGATATATCATAATAACACAAATTTTACAAGTTTTATATGTTAATCTTTATAACTCGGAAAAACTTTTAACCGATTTGCATGCAAACAACCATGGCTCTTGATACCGATTGAAGGAAAATTAGATCTATATACTTACATATTCATATATGTTATAATTTAATTTGTCATAAAATTAATGATTGATCTTATGCATGCAAACATTAAAACAAAATAAGGAAGAAACATTGTTCTTACATTGTGATTTTCGGTTTAATGGGCACAAGAGAGATCACCTTTCTCTCTTGTTCTTGAGCTTTCCCTTTTGGATGAACTAAGACCCAAGTGTAGGATCTCTCCCAAGGATTTATACCCAAAGCTTACTCTTAATTAAAATTAATATTATAGTTACTAGTACAATATTAATCTTGTAGAAAAATGACCCAAAAATATTATAAAACACTTAATATTTTCGGTTTTGGGAGAGAAGAAGAAGAGAGCTTTTTATCTCTCTAGAATTCTTATTTTTGGATGAGTAAAGAAATGAATGAATAATAATCAATAACATTATTGAGTATATGGTAAAAGGAGAGGAAAAACCAAGTGGTTTTTCCTCTCTAAAACCGGGTGGAGTAGGGGGTGGAGGGAGCCAATACATGCACTTGTTTATCTTCACAAGGTAAATTAGGGTTGCATGGCTACTAAAGCAAGTAATCGTTATGTTTACCACTAATTTAAACAAACACAATATTTGCTTAAACCTCCCCTTAATTTCGGTACATTAGATAATATGGATTCCATATTATTTTTGTCAATTTGTCAATATGTCACATGTCATATGTAACATAAATTTGTTATGTATTTTTAACATGTTAAAAATCAACGTATTAATAAAAATACGTCATATACAAAAATCAACTTAGTAATTCATAATTACTTGTATCAAAATATTTCTCCAATTATAAATCACAATAAATTGTATTTATAATAATTCATTCAATTTAATTGTTTACTTAAACAATAATTTCATCTGAGTAATGATACAATTCAATTACTCAGACCGTATCTCATTTAATCAAATTTCAATGTGATACGTAAATTTTACTTCCAAAATCGTCCGTCAATTTTCAAGTAATTTAATTAACTCGTAACGTTATACGATTAATTAAATGATCAATTAAGAGTGTTGCCCTATAGGTATGACCTAGGGGGTCAACTGATCACCACCGTCGCACGACAGTAATGTCAAACTCTAGTCAGCCAATCATTACCGATATATGTTGACGAGTTGACAGTAAAAATTACTTCCCAATTGTATTCTTTATAATGAGATTTAAACATGTGATCATCATGATCAACAGTTGTGATCGCATTATTGTCGGAGGACACATATTCCAACATTAATCATGCAAAGAAAGATTACAAAAAGAGATAGTAATCTACGATAAGCATATAAAATATGTCTACTACAAACCATGAAGTCTAATGCCAAAGGGCCGAATAGATAACAAGTTTTAATGCCTAATGGGCCGAATACAGAGTTAAGCCAAAATGGGCCGAATTTAGACAAATATCCAAAATATAAAGTCTAATGATTGACACGATGAGGATTGACATAATCGGGACGAGTTCGAAACTCGAGTGAAGAAAGACGATCAAGGCAAGAGCTCACGTGCGCAGCTTGAGCGGTAAGACATCGATCAAAATTGAGCACTTTCATCGATAAAGCCTTTGTTGCCTCAAATATCAAACCCATCTCCTCCCTCATAGCCCGACCCGCCATCATCACCGCACCTCCTTGACTACACAAATTGGCCAACGAAGTGGATTGATGAATTGCCTCATGCATACACGAGTCAGCAACCCTTTCCACAACCGTGAGACGTGCTTCAAACTCGTTTAAACGAGCTAGCACCTCATAAAAACCACGGCCCAGATCTCGAGGAGCCACAACCGATTCCTTACCCATACCCGAAACCAATTGCTCCAATAACCGAGTTTGATTTCCCATGAAGGCACCCATATTCTCCATAAACAAATCCAATTTCTTTTCCAAAGCTACAACCAAATCATTCGATTTTTCCTTAACACCACCTTCCGGTATAAAAACCAACTCGGGACCGACGGCCATAATACCTATTAAACCAAGATACTTATCACCCATTGAATCCAATGCCTTAACACCATAGCTACTTAGCTACCCGGATTTACCGCCCATTTAATTCCAAAAGACGGGATATCCACATCCCATAAGGTAAATCAAACGTGGTTAAGAAATTTTCACCGGTTACCGACAAACTAACTTGAATAATCTTATAAAAGACGAGTAATGGAAGACTTACTTTTTCACCTTCGAGCCACGAATAGAGAAGAATTAACTCATAACTTGATACCTTGTCTCAGCCATTCTTTCTCGGTACAACGGTGTTCCACAAATAATTGAGAAAGAACTTCAATTTTGGAGGAAATAAGCCGGCTAAGACATTGCTATGAAATGTAGCACCGTCATCAAAATAGCATTTGATGATCATCTTCTTTTCATCCGTGACATTGCGCCATTCTTGACTCGGATTGATTTCCAAACCATCTGTTGGAACCGAGAAAGCCGAAAGAAATCCTCAATGGAGATTTCAACCTCATGACCATTCACCATTGCATGCAAGACCCCATTGTTTGCAGAAACAGAGGCAAAGAATTGAATGAATTCAATCGGATAAATCGGACCCAAAAACTGACTAATTTTCTCCCATTCTTGAAATTTCAAGAAATCGCGAAAGAATTTGATAGCATCAATTTTCGTGTACCAAGAGGAAGGATAATATCGACCTCCATGGATAGGATAACGGAGAGTACGATTAATCCGATCGTCATTAGTAAGACGGACTTTATCCAACCCGACAAGAGTAGCATGCTCCAAAGCTTCCCAAAACAGAGTACGCTGAAACCCATCGCGCACAACAACCTCACTGACCTCGTCTCTGACTACACCTTCCTCAAAAACAACTCCTTTCGCCTTTGCGAGCTTTCGTCTCTTCCCACTTATGTCAATATCCGTAGGGTTATGGTTAGGATTGGGCAAGGTTTGGTTGGATGGTGGTGAGGAAGTGGTTTGAGATTGATTGGAGGGATTTCATGGTGATTTGGGAGTCTCGGCCTTAGTGGAAGACCGAGTTGTGTGAAACCGGATTTTGGGTTTGGGAGACATGATGATGGATGGATGGTTGAGTGTTGGTAAATTTTTGAGTGAAAAGGTGTGAGGGATTAGTGATGGTGATAGGGCGGTGGAAAGGAGGGAGTATTTGTGGTGATGGTAATTTTGTGGTTGGGTAGGATTAGGAAAGTGGAGGGGGTAACTTGTAGAAGTAGGTAATCACAAGATATGAGTAGATTTTTGTTTTGTTTTGTTTTGTTTACATATCATATATAAAAGATTAGGAAAAATTGTTAGGGTAAATCTTTTGGAAAATATGATAAGATAAGATAAGGTAAAAGGATAGAATTTTTGGTAAAAATTTCGGTGAAGGGAATATGAAGGAATAAATTGTTACCGAAATTATGGTTCGCAATAAGACACAAGATATACATGACTAGCAAACGGAATATTCTCGTAATATAATATAACATTTAACACAAATAAATTTGTAACGAAAGATACGGACACATTCATACAATCTCGTCAAATTTGGTTAGTCATACGGAAAATAAAATATTTGTGACAAGTTTAGTTGCCACCAATTAAACCAATTTCCAACCGTAAAATCTCAAAAGGTTCTCTAGCCAATGCTTTGGTAAAAATGTCAGCCCATTGTTTTTCTGTACTACAAAATTCCAGTCTTATGTTCCCCTTATCTACATGGTCACGTAGAAAATGGTGTCTAATGTCTATATGCTTAGTACGCGAGTGCTACGCAGGCTTCTGTGGACGCGGGCCCATGGGGGCGAAAAGCGAGCAAGCTTTCCTTATTGCATTTGTGGAGTCGCCACAATTTATTGTGGAAATTTGGAAACCGTTCGAATACCTCGTGCCATGTCAAGACACAAAGTAGTGACATGAACACCAAGATCTCGTTACCCTTAGCATTCTATGTCTAGAATGACTCTCGTGGATGCCAATGAACATGGATGTTCACAGAGATCTGGAGTAAGGGGTGAGGGTACGTATTAGGAAGCTCTTTTGATCGAACACCTAATCCCGCCCGCCTCGATAGCGGCCTCTACTAATGATTAGGGAAGTTGTCTATACTCGATATGTTGTCGATTATATGCATGCAATGCAACACTCCTTAGATTAATCCTAGCATGTGAGAATTAACTAAGTCGGTGAACACATAATTTAACATGCAATAATGTCGAAGTAGAAATTTAAGATCGATTACATGTGAGAGCATACAAGCAATATGATAAAAAAATACAATAAAAATACAATAAAGAAAATTACAATAATTACATCAGATTAATGATTTATGTCGAAAATACATCTAAAACGGATAATTTTAGAAAAGAAAGAATAAATAAATAAACAAACAGAAATTAGGTGATAATACGATTAATAGTTAATTAAATACGTAATCTAATAAACTAGGTCAAGGCAGAAACGGGAATTCAGGGACATAAATCAACAGGGAACAGGCGCAGCAGAGCTGCGTCCCTTGGAAGAGGCGCAACAGTTGATGCGTCTGTTCCTGGGTTGAGTTCTGGCTGTGAAGCCGGAACTGCATCTCGTTAATATTCATTGGTAAATTTAATGCTTGATTATGTTATTTGACTTGGATGAAAGTGATTAACAGATTATTTACATGTGATTGAGGTCATAAAAGCGATAAAACACGGATAAAAGCTAATTAGAACGAATTATATACAAGATTAATGAGGTTATTATAAATACAAATTAATCGAACTAATTAAATTAATTAGGTTAAACATGTTATTAATGACGAACTAATGATGACGACGATAAATAACAGATGAAATATATCAAAAATGAATTCCAGAGATTCAGTATTGAGGAATCGAACCTCTAAAAACCCGAATTGATTTTAATGACGAAAACCCGCAAATATGAATTATAAGGGATTTACGTCGGGAATTTAATGATGAATTAAATATTAATGATTTACATATTAGATTTATCATACTAAAATTATTATGTTAAAAGAACATGAACAATTGAAGACGAAACAAAAACAATCGGATTTACAAAAAACGAAGGAAGAAGAAAGGAAGCAGGAACTGCGGCAGCCTCAGGAAGAGGCGCAGCAGTTGCTGCGTCCCTTCGAAGAGGCGCAACAGTTACTGCGTCCTTTCTCGACGTTTGTCTCCTGATAATCCGTAAGAAGGGTTTGAAACAAGGTTTTACAAATCGGTTTAAAGCATATTTTCGACATAAATCTTACAATTGTGATTACAATAATAAATAACAATAATAAAATAAGGATTTACACCCTCAGACTTACATGTTTGACGAAGTGAGATTGACTAAGTTAACGTTTAGTGATGCTCGACTCGAATGTACGACGAAAGTGCCCTCTAGGAAGAAAACGAATAAGATTGATTAATGTTGATTGATGTGGAGTTGGTCAAATTGGTCGGTCATGCAAAACGAGGCTGATACTCAGAAAGATCCTAGCTTATGTGGTAGAAAGTTCCAGCACGTAGACGCCAAAAAGCAAGAGCGTGGTCTAGAATGCAAAGGGAGAAGAGAAGGGCGGACACTCGCGTGAGAAATATGAGGAACGAAGCTCCCTATTTATACTAATCACGGAATAAGGGTTTAGGAAAGGAGAGAAAGATCCGGAAACAACCGACATAGGTTAAACACGAAAACTTGGACAAAAAGAAAGTCTAGGGAAAAGGCGGAGCAGTGCTGCGTCCCTTGGAAGAGGCGCAGCAGTTGCTGCGTCCTTTCCCCAACGGTTTCCTCCTGCGTAGAAAAGCGCGTTTGACAGCCTGTCGTATTTTAGACATAACTTTCCCTACAAGACTCGGAATAAGGTGATTTCGGTGGCGTTGGAAAGCTAAAATAAATATCTATAACTTTCTGAGAAATAGGCCTGACCTAAAAAAGTATTTATCACCTCGTAAAATGGGCCTAAAGGTCGGGTTATTATTTTACCTAAATGAAATGCACATTTTGTAATGTAAACTTTAAGCTTAACCCAAAGAAGTGACATGAGACTCAAAATGAGATATACTCTTAACATTTTATGACATCCTAACCTTAGGTAGACAATCACATTGCTTTTGACTCGGGATTTGACGATTTTAGGAAATGAAGACGGTTTTTGACCCGGACTCCAAATGAACTCTAGTTACTGCCAAAACGACCGTAATGACACCTAGATGACGACCATGAGGTAGACACAAGTATTTGAGATATCACTTGACAATAAACTTAAGAATTGTCAGAAATCATTCCATGTACCAAACATGCGGCCCAATCATCACCGGGTGGCTTGCGGGAGGTGCAGAAATGAGGTATCTACAGAGCCCCCATTTTGACCGAGGCTTGGACAAGGCGAAAGTCAAAGTATAGCCATCAGATCAATCGAAGATTACAACCTGACGACTATGGCGACGAGAGGCGGTTCAAGGGGTCTGAGCCAAGGACCTGTCGTCGGGAACATTTTAGAGTCTGTCGACTATCGGGGAGGGTCGTTTAAAGTCCATTAGACTACGTAAGGAAGCTCGCCAGCCATAAGAAGAGACCATACCTGAGAATTCTTTCTCGAGATGCTTCTGGAGGTGCATGGGAGCTAAGGTTAAGCGTAGGAGCTAAGGTTAAGACCTAAAAGATATATAAGGATTGTGCTAGGGTGTGGGACCCTAAAGGAAAGCATCGACGGGAAGGAGGCCAAATATAAGTTGAACATAATGGGTAACCAAGGTTTAGGTGTAGGAACTCTAAGAAAAGGTGATCCTAAGGGATTATGATCCTGAAGGGGAAAAAAAGTGATCTTAAAGGAATATGATCCTAAAGGGAAAAGGTGATCCTAAGGGAATATGATCCTAAAAGGAAAAGGTGATCCTAAAGGTATATGATCCTAAAAGGAAAAGGTGTATGAACTCTAGGGAGTTTAGGAACCTAAAGAGCTAGGCGTATGAACCTGGGTGTACGAACCTAAAAGGACGGCTGGTATGGGAACATAAAGGCTTATGAACCTAAGAGGAATTGGGATCCTATGGTTAAGTTTAGGAACTACTGGGTTACTAATTCTTGTTTTAAACGCGTGCACTTAAGCTTTCTGAGGTATAAGAACTCCAAAAGGATTTATGGGTTTATGAACCAAAGGTCGTTGGTGTGGGAGCTTAAAGGTTTATGAACCTAAGAATCTAGGGGTAAGAATCCTAACCTTGGGTTTACAAACCTAAGGAAGGAGGCGTTGTTTTGGGAACTTATGGAGAACGACACCTTTGCCAAACTCTGTGAGGAAACAAAAATGTCAAGGGTAGCAGGATGTAGGCAAGAACTACTGGGGAATCTGCTTGCGTCGGTTTCAGGTGAACTCTGGCAAAAACTTGAGGTTGAATCTCCATTTCTCGAGAAGAACAATTGGTTGTCATGAACTCTCGCTGGGGGATAACTGAGGTTGAATCTTCATGTCTCGAGAAGAACAGTGAACTCTTGCTGGGGGATTATTGTGGTTGAATCTCCATGTCTCGAGAAGAACAATCGGCTCTCGCTGGGGGATTATTGTGGTTGAATCTCCATGTCTCGAGAAGAACAATCGGCTGTCATGAACTCTCGCTGGGGGATTGTTGAGGTGTGTCGAAACACCGTCAGATAAAATCCGCTCGTTGTTGTAAGCGAAGTACTGCTTCTGATACTTACCTGCATGGTTAGTAGCCATACAAGAATGCAATCTAATATGTGCACGTAAGCAATTATCACATGGACCTCGAATGAGGAAACACATAGGTTTTGCAAAAGTCGTTTCTTTTTAAAAGTCGTTTAAACTTGTTCAAAGAAATTTGTCGTTTGTAATGCGATATGCATATTCAAATGGACTCTAGACATAGGACTTGACATGACACATATCTACTAGGACACAACGCAAAATATAGACTTAGGTTTGACTGACGCGACACTAACTTAGATTTGACACGACGCAGGGATAACTTTGACAGACTTTGTTTAAGTATGCCCAACCCCTAGCCAAGTGTGGGTGATAATGCGTATCGGTTCCAAAGGTAGAAGAATTGCAAGAATGATGAAGGCATATAAAGGCAAGGTATGAGGCATAGACCATCTGTCTACTTGGACATCTTTCACCACCGTTTGCTGTAAAAGAGACCCCTCTTAAGGCATGATGACTTGGAGAATTGATCTAAGATCTTTGTCATTGTCCGGACCGAGTACTAGCTAAAATTAGAGGAATAAAGGAAGGTTGGCATCTTGGAAGAGAAGCCCCCAGGATGAGAAGATGACTCTGGACTTTGGTAAAAAAGAGGCTGGGCGACAATAAGGAGCCCCCAGTATAGAGGTGTTGGTTGTGGAAGGGATGTTAATTGAGGCTGGAAGGTTGAAATAGAGGTTGAAAGTTGATGGTTGAGGTGGTTGATAATTGAGATTGAAAGTTGGAAGTGGGGATGGTTGTGTCCTTGAGGACTGCCTACGTATTCACGCGAAGTGAAATCAAACCAGATCGTAGTTCTGAGGTTTGGCTTTGAGAATTGAGGTTTAATTTTGTTTGGGTGTTGTGGTTGTATCCTTCTTGTGTAAGAAAGGACTGCCTATGTATTCACCTGAAGAGGTGAAATCAAACCATGCTCGTAGTTCAGGTGTGTGCCTAAGCTTCTGTTGTCAGGAACTTAAAGTGCATGGGTCACAAGGGTAATATTCCTTTGGTGACTCGAAGAATCGATTTGAGATAACTCCCTCTGATCATAGATCAGAGTGGTATAATTAAGTTTGTAAAAATTTCCTTGTTGCGTGAGCACACTTAGTGGACCATAAGGATGATAAGGGTATGTCCCATTCTAGCTAGCAAAGTATTCGAAGACTCCGTGTCCGGGTCAAGGTGAAACTGGATTGGATATTTGGAATGTGGAGCTTGGAAATAAGAGGCTTTGATCAACAAATCTCTGGAGTTTGATTTTGTGGAGTTAAGGCTTGATGGGATTATGGCTTGTAATATGGCTTGGAAATGGGGTGTCCTGGCTTGATGTAGCCTGAGCACATAAAGGTAGGTTAATTGACGTGGGATCAAGTTTCCATGTCTCGGCCCTAAAGGATGGGTATATTTGACAAGCTTCAGAGGATTCTCAAAATTCCTAACTATCTCCCTGTAACGGTCTCAAGAAGGGCTTAGGGTGTATGATGTGAAAGGCTAAGTGAGGGTGCTAGCTGACCATCTTGATTGGTGTCTTGATTCTTTATAGACTTCAGCAGTATTTCGTATTTGATTTCATACTCGTTCTTGATTCAGATTTGGATTCTTGGTCTGGAATATATCTCGGCTTCTGCTCAGATTCTTGATTCAGAATTTTGAAGATAATTTTGGCTTTGTATATTGACTTGACTTGCTTGATTGAGCCTTCTTCTTTTGACTCATTTGTCTTGGATCACGGGCACAACTGCGGCCTTGGATATTGACCTCAATTTCTCTTGATTGAGCCTTTGTCTTTGATCATGGCTCGTATCGCTTTGGATTTGCTTGTTACCATGGATTTGGGTCAGACTAGCACCTTTGGTATAAAATGGGTTGGTTTCTAGTAAACAGGGGTTGTTTATTGCGGGGAATGGGCTTGCCTTCCGTCATGGATTGTTAATAAGGGAGATGGTTTGGATTCGTCCTAGAACCTCTTGAGATAGGCTCGTCCTAAACTGGGGTACAACAAGGTTTCTATTGCCAGGCATGAAATAGGTAAGAAAAGAACACGTAGTTTCAAGTCCTCTACAACAGAGAATGGACCATCATCTAAGTGCACTCACATTGACTTGGCATGTGTTGTTGTTCAAAAATGTCTCAAATCAATTCTTGTTGTCACAAGAAAAGGGTAAAGGAAGAGATAGGATATAATATGTGGATTGAAAATTGTACTTTTATTGAAATGAATAATGAATGTATTTAATATAGACTCGAGAAGACATGTGACTCGTGGGATAGCCCCCAGGTTGTCACTAGAAATGGAAATGGACACAAAGAATGATACTAGAACAAATATGGGATATAAAGTCTAGGACTCGGACTTGAACTCTGACTCGATCTTAGATCCAGACTCGTAATCATCAGCCCATGCTTGAACATTTTCTCTTCCAGCAACTGGCTTCGGCATCTGACTTTGAGCATTCACCCATTTGAACACCTCGTCCTCATCATTGGGAATACTAGAAGGGTAAAGGCCAAAGAGACCTTCATGTCTTTGAAGAGTAAGACACCCATGAGGGTCATTCTTTTCTCTTAACGGATCGAGGGTTGATAAAGATATCTTGCCGTGATCGAGCATATAGTGGATGGTATATTTGAGTTTGGAACATTTTTCAGTGTCGTGTCCATTACCCCTATGGAATAAGCAATATTGAGAACCGTCCCAGAAGCGACCTCTCCACTCGTACTTAGGGTCTGGGGTTGGACCGATTGGTTGGATCAGTCCTTTGGTAAAGAGTCTTTTAAAGGCTACCGTATACGGCATGCCTAAATTGGAGTATGACCTTGAATGCCGAGTTCCTCTTTCTGGTGAAGGTTCTATAACCTTTACATCGGTAATGTAGATTGTTTGATTGTTAGGTGTAGATGCGGACGGTGAACCTCCTTGGATGACTTCATTGATATGAACAATCTCTGCTGATAAGTTTTCGACGGTTTTGATGCCACCTTTCAAATGAGAGGTGTAAATTGGGTGTAGACAGTCAATAACGTCCTCAACCAATGTCGCCTCCTTCGACTGGTCGGGTATTTGTGAATCTATTTTTCTTCTTTTCACCAAATGATTGGTGGATTGTTCATCTTTTTGATCATCCGCGATGTTGAAATCCCTATAAGGTCGCTTAGTTTCTGTACCCAAACATTTTAGGAGTGAGACAGAAATCCTACCATCCTCAATCCCATCTTGCATGACATGCTTGAGCTTATAAAAATCTTCGGTACCATGCCCCCTACTCCTATGGTATTGACAATATGAATTGCCATCCCACGATTTAGATTTCTTTTCTGGATCTGGTGTAGGTCCTATTGTTTGAAGAAGACCTAGAGAGGATAATTTGTTCAAGGCAAGGGTATAAGGTAATCCTAGATTTGTGAATGACCTGGGAGAGTTGTTTAATTTCTTTGACGAAGGCTCCATGAGATTGCCTTTGATTTTGACTCCTGGATGAGAAGAACTAGGAATAGATCACTGACTTTTTGCTTTCTCCTCGAGGCCATGAGGTTGAGGGTTTGTCTGGACACTCTTCATCTTGAAAGATTGGGTCTCAAGCTTCTTACCCATTTCAGCAAATTGGTTCTCCATGTTGGAAAGTCGAGAGTTTAGGCTATCAATGGCTCCTACTATCTTGGAAAATTAATTATAGAAGGCAATGGAAAGCATGAGCATTCCACTTTGGATATCGTCGTCTTCGAGCACATTGATCTCTCTGTCGTCATAAGGATCGAGGAGATGAGAACAGTCTAGAGATGATTCTTCGTCATGTTTAATGATATTAGACCCAAGAGGGTCGATTTTCTTGGATTTCCCGACAGAAGGAGGCTTAGGAAGCTTGCCCTCTTCGATCATATCTTGGATGGTGTATTTCAAGAGGAAACACTCTTCAATATCATGACCTCTACCTTGGTGATATAAGCAATTTTGTTGCCCTTCCAGAGGTTCACCTTTTTCTATAAAGGTGGATCCGGAGTCGGACCTATTAGATGTAGCTTGCCTTGGGCAGAGAGTCTCTTCAAAGCATCGGCATAAGACATGCCTAAATCGGTTAGTACCCTTTGATGCCTCCCAGGTTTCCTTTCAGCTGTTTTCGGCTTTCTAGGACGATGGTTATTGCAAGAGGTAAGCTTTGGACGACCTAGACTAGAGGTTTCTCTAGGTGGTGTGTTCTTTTCCACCATTCTATTCTCGAGGGTGAGGACGCGAATGCTCAAATTTTTCACTGTAGCTTGAACTCCTAGGACCATGGCATAAACGTCTTGGAGAGACACGGTGATTGTGGCTTGATCTGCTTCGTGACTTTGCTGACTGACAGAACTTGCTGGCTTCCTACTCAACATAAATGACGCGCATTACACTCGATTCGACATGGGATCACGCATACTAAGGCAACAAACAAAGGAAGGGACAAGATGACAAATCTAGACTTGACTTGTGAATTCGTGAAATGTCGTGAGCGACTTCTCGTGTTTGAATTCACGGTGCATGACTATAATTTTAGACTCGAGTGTTGACTTTGACGGAGTGACCTTCATATGATTGACTTTATTGACGGAAATGATGACACGTGTTAATTCTAATTTGTGTTGTTTAAGACAGACTTGACTCGAGGTTCGGGTATGTGTGTCCCGAACGTGTCATTAGAAGAATTCAAGAAACGGATATTGGAATGACTCGATGTGTTAGCCTCGAGTGTGTGAGTCGAGGTGTGGAAATGTTTAGATCCTAATTGAAGGGGGTCCAAAATGACGGCGTGACGCCTTAGGACTTGACTTGAATTTTGAAAAGACCCAAAATTTAAAGGAAGACGAGTTTATGACTCGACAGAGTTCCGACTAGGACATAGTCGGTTTGAACTTTGACTCAAACTTAGCCCAATTGAATTTACATATTTACATTTACACGGTTTGAAAAATATTTTGGTTTTCTTTTTTTTTTCTTTTTTCCTTTTTTTTTCGGACCTTTGTTTTTTGGTTTTTTTATTTTATTTTGGACTTTTTATTGGACCCTTTTTTTTAGGTTTTTTTTATTTTGGACTTTTTATTGGACCCTTTTTTTTTAGGTTTTGAAATGGGTATTAGGCCCGAAGTTTGACTCGATATTTGGACAGAGTTTCGGCTCATTTTGCGCTATTTTGAAAATGTTTACATTTTGAAAAGGATTTTATTTTACAAAATTTCGTCATCGTTTCGTTTACAAAATAGTGATCACATATGATACAAGCATTCAAACAGGCATTATAACGGGATGATTAGTGCATTTAGAAGGGTTTTGGTTTAAAGGGTGGGTTGCCATACCGAACAATTAAACCCGGGGTCTGTGGAGAGGCTCGTACCAAACAGGAGTAAGGCCGATTCCTAGTCCATTCTCTAGAGTGGTGAAAGCCCTTGATACAAACAGGAGTAGGTACCATGGTATGGTTGACGTCAATCGTTATCCATACTTAGGCCCTGTGGACATGGGCCACGTCTCGGTCTGTGGATTTGGGGGTCCACCTACCGGTCCGCGGTCACAGGCCACCTGCACGCCAGGCCAATCTGTGGACATGCAGCGGTCTTTTGAAAGCCACGCTCGGCGGCGTAAAAATGCTTTCGACCGGATCGCTTTAGATCGGTCGGTTTCGTCTCGGTAAAGGTCTCGAAACGATTAGAGATGTTCGGAGTCGCCACAAAGCATTTGTGGGATGCTTGGAACCCGTTCGAAATCCACTTTATACCTCGGTTAAACGAAGCATAAAGCAGGGTTTGACATAGGTACTAAAGATAAGGATTCGTCCCCCTTTTAGCATTCTATGCCTAAAATGACTCTCGTACGCCCTGGATAAGGCCATCCACTATCCAAAGGTTCTGAGTAAGGGGTGAGGGTACGTATTGGGAAGCCCTTTAATCGGACACCCAATCCCGCCCGCGTTAGCGGCCTCTACTGATCGATCGTGGTTGTTTAAGTGCAATAGTTGATAAAACGGTGTAAATGCATGAATGCACATCCAAAAGTGTTAACCTAACATGTGAGCTTTCTAAGTCGGTTTGTTAATCCAAATATCAAGCATAAGATTTCAAGTTGGATTTATGGTTGATTTGCATGTGAGAACGGATAATAAACATCCATTTACCAAATTCGGGTTATGATGCTTAACACGATCCATTTATTGAAAAAGGGTGTCAAATGACAAAGTGTAAAAAACGTAAGCTTGTCAATCTGATACGTCATGTATTCGGATTAACCGTAATCGGGATATTCCTAGACAAGTGCTAACAACGAGGCAGAACAGTGCCAGGCAGCCCCCTTGGGGCGCGAGCCTATTGGCGATAGAAGGGGCTCTGCCCTGGTTTTGAAACGTAGAAAACAGACGGCCTCTTGGGGCGCGAGCCATGAGCCGACCTAAGGGGGTGTCTCCTAGTTTTTGAAAAGGTTGTTTAAAACCGTATTTGTGATTAAATAATTTGCATGTATTGTTTGCATGACTCGGAATAATTACTATTGTGTTAGTAACATTCGTTGTCGGATTTGCATTTTTGAAAAGTATAGTTTACAAGTAAAAATGTAAAATGTTTAATTTGAACTAATCATGTTAAGTTCATTTCTTTGTAATTAGTCAAGTTAATCATCATACTCGGATTAAACCGATATGGTATAAAGAACCAAGGATGATTATGAATTATGACTAATATATTTGCAAATGTAAACAAATGAGAAAAATGGTAAATAAAAGAAAAGGGTGTTAAAATACCCATTAAAATGTAATTAACCATAAAGTCATCGAGTCACGGAATAAACCGTCATGGTATAAGGAACCAAGGATGATTTTTGTAATGGCCAAAATATGTTTATCATAAAAATGAATTAAAATGGTAAATAAAGAAAAGGATTTCTTTTAAAATGTAATTCACCAATTAATATCACCGAGTCACGGATTTAACCATCATGGTATATGGAACCAAGGGTGATTATGATTTATGGTTAAAAAGTTTGTTATAGAAATGGTTTGAAACATTCGAAATGGTAAAAACCGTAAAAGGAAAGAAGTAAAAATAAAAGAAAGTGTTGAAGGAAAGACGAACTCAAACACGTTTGAGTCTGACCTGGGCATCCCATTGAGGCGCGATCCACCTTGCACAATAAGGGGCTTCTGCCTCAGGCCAAAACTCAGTTTTGGCTCGTCTAACCTAAATTTGAATCGTGTTATGCATCGTTCGTGCTTATAGACTCATAAAAACAGTAAATACATGAAATAAAGTGAGTTGATTACACCCTCAAACTTACGTGTATTGATATTTTGCGACGTAGACGACTTTAGAGACAAGTTTTCTCGTAGCGACTACTCACGATCAAGAAGTTTAAAAGAGTGCCTTAAAAAAGGATTTTGTTTTGAAAATGAGTTGAAAATATGTTAATTAAAACATGTTGATTGATGAATTGAGTTGGTCAAATGGGTCGGTCGAATGCACGGCGACGGTACCAAACAATATGTGTAAGGCTTGTGTTTACGATCGGTAAGTCGTAAACACGTGTCGATTTTGTGACTTAGGAAGTCGGGTCTAGAAGTTTAAGAGAGATGTGAGGGGGCGGACGCTCGCGTAAGTCTCAAATGGGTGGCATTTGAGGGGTATTTATAGGAGAATGAGTGGTTGTGTGAGTTTTGAGCGACGTGGCCACTTGGGCTGCTCAAAGAGGCGCGAGCCATGTCGCGGGTCTTCGAGCTGTGTTGTCACTTTCACAACAAACGCAATCATGATTTGTTCTATCCTAGGTTTTGTAGTCACATGTTTGGTACTTGATCAACATGAATCCGGGAAAACTTAAGGTAGAAGGTTTGGAAAGTTTTGTCTTTGGTCGTTGACTCGGTTTGAATCGTTGTTGGAGTCGGGATTTAAATTTTTGAGTCGGTTTTTGGTCCGGTGTCGGTTTTGACTCTAGTTAGTGTCATTGCGACCCCGTCGTCGTGCATTAAACACTCTTGGTATTTTTGAAATATTTTGAAATGTTTTATTTTCAAAATCGTTTTAAGTTTTCCGACGTAAAGTTGTTCACAAACTGTCGATCAAACGCCGCGATTCCAAAACATGTTGTAATCCGATAATCATCGGGTGTTTGCTGGAGTCTCAGCAGATACTGGGTATCTACAGAGCCCCCCACTTTGACTGAGGCTTGGACAGGGCGAAAGTCAAAGTAGAGCCCCCAGGTCAATCGAAGATTACAACCTGGAGACCCGAGCAACGTCGAGGCGGCTCGAAAGGATTCGGGCCAAGGACCTGCCGTCGGGAAGGGCGACACCAAGGCAACTCGAGGGTACGAGTCAAGGACCTGTCGTCGGGAACAGTTTAGAGTCTGTCGACTTCCTGTTCGGGTCGTTTAAAGTCCATTAGACTACGTACAAAGGCTCGCCAGCCATAAGAGGGAGTCATACCTGAGGCATCTTCGGATATGTCCTTGCGCGTTTGAGGACAAAGGCTCGCCAGCTGATGGTAAGGAAATGTACCCGAGGCATCTTCGAGATCTGTCCTCGAATGTTTACGGACAAAGGCTCGCCAGCCATGGCAAGGAAATGTACCCGAGGCATCTTCGGGATCTGTCCTCGAATGGTTGCGAACAAAGGCTCGCCAGCCATGACAAGGAAATGTACCCGAGACATCTTCGGGATCTGTCCTTGGATGTTTGTGGGCAAAGGCTCGCCAGCCAATGGTAAGGAAATGTACCCGAGGCATCTTCGGGATCTGTCCTCGAATGTTTGCGGACAAAGGCTCGCCAGCCAATGGTAAGAAAATGTATCCGAGGCATCTTCGGGATCTGTCCTTGGATGTTTGCGGGCAAAGGCTCGCCAGCCAATGGTAAGGAAATTTACCCGAAGCATCTTCGAGATCTGCCCTCGAAGGTTTGCGGACAAAGGCTCGCCAGCCATGACAAGGAAATGTACCCGAGGTATTTCCGGGATCTGTCCTCGAATGTTTGCGGACAAAGGCTCGCCAGCCATCACAAGGAAATGTACCCGAGGTATTTTCGGGATCTGTCCTTGAATGTTTGTGGACAAAGGCTCGCCAGCCAATGGTAAGGAAATGTACCCGAGGTATTTTCGGGATCTTTCCTCGAATGTTTGCAGACAAAGGCTCGCCAGCCAATGGTAAGGAAATGTACCCGAGGTATTTCCGGGATCTGTCCTCGAATGGTTGCGGAAAAAGGCTCGCCAGTCAAGGAGGCGGTCGATTAATGGACCATGGGAATAGCCGCGTCAAACGGGCTTGTTTTGAAAGTAGCGAACTCGTGATGCCGTTGTGGGAATAGTGAGTATGGATTTTCACTATCACTGTTTTTGGAATGAGCGGGTTCCGCGAGGAAGCCCCCTGCTGGTATTGGAAGGAATGGTGAATTTGGAATCCTCACCATTCGTCGTTCTTCTTTGAATTTGAAGTGGCGGTTTTGATCGCCGTTTGTTTTAATTTTGAAGGAAAATAGCAAATTTTAAGTTTGCTATTACGTTTGAAGTGACGGTTTATATGCTGCCGTTGACATTTGATGGAAATAGCGAATTTGGAATCTTCACTATTAATTGAAGTGACGGTTTATGTGCCGCCGTTGACATTTGATGGAAATAGCGAATTCGGAATCTTCACTATTAATTGAAGTGACGGTTTATGTGCCGCCGTTGACATGTGTGGTGGAGAATAGTGGAATTCGATTTCCATCTATAATCTTGAAAATGACGGTTTTAATTCCCGACGCTTAAAATTTGGAGAAATAGCGGTTTTTGAATTTTCGCTATTATTTCGGAAATTGAAGGAAAATAGTGAATTTGATTTCACCATTATTTTTGAAGTTGGCGGTTTTGATCGCCGTTTGACATTTTTGAAAATAGTGATTTTAAATTTTCACTATTTGGTTTTGTTTGTCTTTGAGGAAATGACGATTTTCAATATCGTCAATGAAAGTCCGAATTTTGTTATGTGGGAATTGGGCTAAAACCCAAAATTTGCTGAAAAAGCAAGGGACGCCTGATTGAGGCGCGAGCCACCTGGCGAACCAAAGGGGCCTCCCTATTTTTCTGTAAAAGACGCGAGTTCAGGCCGCATCCCATTCATCATCTCGTCTTCTTCCTTTCGACAAAACAAAGCCAAATTCGCCATTGTTGGACTTTATAGCTTGCTTTCACTTGTGCCATTGTCAACAAATGTCATCTCAAGGTAAGTATTTCCTCTTGAATCCATTTAAAACAGTTGATCTTTAGCTTGATTGAATTAGGGCGAATTTTACCCTAGAAAATCGAATTGGGCGTTTTTGATTGAGCCTATTTCGAGCGAAATTGATGCTTGTGTTAGGTTAGAAACCTGTTTAGGAGCATAGGGGTGCTTTTAGTTTGCATTTTGGTCCCCGTTCCCGCTCCCTAGGCTCGAAAAACGTGAGTGAGGCGAGAAATCGTCTCATTTCGCAATGCCAAGTTTATTTGCTTGGGTAGTGGGTCCCACTACGTTGCATTGTAGTTGGGAAAACCCGTATTCGCCATTTATGGACCTTCGTTGGACATTGTGGGCAAAATTGGATTTTTGCCTTTTGTGACGGTCTTATGTCTGACAAAATAAGCGCCTGTTTGGGCTTGAATTGAGTCAGTTTCCCTTGAAATGGACCCCATTGGTATTTTAGGTCACTTTGAGGCGTGATAAAATCACGTTTGCCTTTTTGCGGTCGTTTTGAATTTTGACCGGTTTGGGCTCAAATTAGCGTATGAATTGCCTTCTTGAGCCGTAGAGAAATACCCCATTGTGTCAGGAACGTATTTTGGTTGGTAGGCGGACCTTGTAGGGGTCTTGAAATGCCGTTTTTGTGGTTTTGACTCGTCTTTTGTTTGAAAAGAGGGGCGAGTCGTTTTTGTGTTTGTTGTTTTTTTTTAATGAACTGTTTTGTTGGGTTTTGGGTGGGATTGCCCTTGTTTTGGCATTGCAGGTTGTTTTTTGTTTTTGTTTGGATTTATCCATTTCATGTCGTCGTAATGCCGAAATTTCGGCTGACGTTTTTTGTTGTTGTTTTTTTCTTATCGTAGGGTATCGTTTGGGACCTATGGGATCCGTCGTTGATGCCTTGGAGGAGGAAGTCGATCCTGGAGGGGCTGTAGCGGCCGAGGAGGTTGCTGTATTCGAGGCAGTGGTGGAGGATGCTTCCGTGGAGGAGGAGAGGCGGCTGACGTGGCCGGTCTGTCTTTTTCGTTGTGGCTCATAGACAGGGTGGCTGATGAGTGGGGTTCAGCAGCGGGGTGGTGCATCGCATCATAGTTCTTGGCCTCCTCATCATCCGAAGTCTGCAAGACACTGTCTTCATTTTTGTCGTGGAGCAGGAACGGGGTATTACCATAATGGTAATCACCTCTGCTGCCGTTGTTGCTCCTCTGTTCCCTATGTTGCTCTCTTTCTTTTCCGTTTGAGAGGATAGAGAGTGCTTAGTTCGGTAGGTGGCGGATAGCCCCCAGTTCGTTGTCTTAGGTCAGTGTCTGTATGATAGACGGTTGTTTTAGGCCAGTGTCTGTATGATAGACGGTTGTTTTAGGCCAGTGTTTGTAAGATAGACGGTCGTCGATGTATTTTGTGTAAGGCGGTTTGTATATATGTGTTTTTTGATTGTGGTTTATTTTGTGATTTTTGGCTTTTTTTGTGTTGTGTTTCGGAGGAGCGTTATCGGCTGTTGACTCTCCTTTTGATCCGCGCTAGTTCCTGTATCGTTAGTGTACAAGACAGGCAACAGATAGCACATGTACACAAACGCAAACACGTAAAAGCACTTGATTGAAAACACGTAAAGCATTTGATCGAAAATCAAAATTAAACAAGATGACTTGAAGTTAAAATTGAAATTTTGAAATGAATTTTGAAAATTCCGTGACGAATCGTCACGTTCGGAATTCAAAAGGAATTGATTTGAAAATTTGAGCGATTAACTCGTGTCGTGAATTAAATTGCATCGAAATTATTGAAATTGACTCGAAAAATTCAAACTCAAACCGTCAGGAAAGAATTTTTAGAAAAGGATTTTTGCGAGTATACTTGATTTTTTGATTTTTGAGGTCAAGACTCGAATTTGTGAGTGCTTGGATTTTGATGAAAATTGACGTCGTATTATCAATTCTCGATTTTGATTTTTGATGGAAAATGGCGAAAAAGCGAAAAAATTTCGGAATTTCGACTGACATGGAAACGATCCATCGCGGATCGGGGCGACTAGCCCTTCCCCTCTTAAAAAAGAAAGAAAAATCCGTATGTTTAAAGCTGCGTCATGGAAACCGTGTCGGATTTCGTAAAACGCGAAAGTAAGGAAATGTGAGTGTGAGGAAACACAAAATATCCTGGATCATCCCGAAGAGGCGCGAGCTTCCTGGCGGGAGGTTTGAGGTGTCAGGAGAAAACACATGTTGAAAGAGACAAGTCAACAGCGGTAATCCTGGGGAAGCCTCAAAGAGGCGCGAGCAGCCTGGCGATGGAAGCCGGCTCTCCCCTTTTTCTGAAAAATGCGCTGATTATTTTGTATAAATAGGGACGTTTGCGCTCCATTGTTTCATCATCCGAAACACAAAATCATCTCTACAAAACCTCTTCTTCTTCCACAAAAATATTCCATGGATGCTTTTGAGAACGCGTTGCGACAATGGTGCCGGGATTTGTCGCCTCCCGAAAAGTATCAACTCGCTTGCATGGGAGTTGGTCAATTGTTGGTGCTTCGTCAAGTCAAGGTGCAACCTTCGTTTCTTGAAGCATGTTCTCGGTTTTGGGATTCGAAACATCATGTTTTCGTTTTCCCGAAGGGTGAAATTTGTCCTCTTGCCGAAGAAGTTAGAGCCATTGGTGGGTGGCCGAGTTGTGTTCCGGTGCTTCCCCCGACTCGGTTGTGCTACAAGGAGAAATTCCGTTCCATGTTGGGCTTATCAACAAGCCAAATCAACTTTCTTCTTGCTCCACATGGTGTGGACATGTTGGCTCTTATCAACATCTTTTTAAACCGATTAGATGCTAATGTCTCGGAGGTGGCTAGGAGAAGGGCTCATGCCTTTTGCCTCGTCCATGTGTACCTCTTTATTGATGTCTTGAAGAAGGAGGGGCCAAAATGTTATGGTAGCATGACCCTTATTCATGTGATTGAGCAAATGGAGCATGGTAGAGATCCATCATGGTTAGTGCTTGGAGAGATTATCCAAGCCTTGGACAAGGAAGGCTCTTGTGGAGAAGCTCCCTCTTTCGGATCCCCGAGGATCCTTCAAGTGTGGCTCTTGGAGAGGCTAAGGTATGTATAGCCTCCGGTTGATTCTTCTTCTTATTCCTTCCGTCATCTTACCATGAGGAAGAAGTTGTACCCGGATAGTTTTGCTTCCACCGAGGCCTATTGGGCCGCAAGATTGGCGGAGGAGGGTGGTCTTTATATCCGTTGGGTGGTGCCGTGGTGGCACTTGAGGTCCTTCACGGGGATGCCTGCTTCGGGTGCTAGTCCACGTTCTTTGATGGTGGTGGGTTTGAAGGTTGCTTCCTTCATTTATCCCGAAAGGCTCATGAGGCAAATGGGGCGTCAACAAAAGGTGCCCGCTCAAGATACTCTTGTCCAAGAGAATGTTTTCCGGAACTCCGAACTTGTGGAGATTTTCGAAAGGTGGTGGGCCACTCGGCCGCTTTGGGAGGTACCAAACCCCGTTGCCACGACATGGGTGACTCCCGCTTATGTCAAGTGGTCACGAGCTCCGTCCTTGGAAGAGAGATCCAAATTTCGTAAGGACGAGGTCGTCGATTTGAAGTACCGAGAGGTTGGCAAGGCCAACCGTGCCTTCTTTGAAGAGTATGTTGATGGAGCTACTCCCGATGTGATTAGACCACCGAAGAGGAGGAGTTCCGGCCCCAAGAATATGGTGGGCCGTGCATTGGCTCGGCTTGGGTCGAATATGGGGTCTTGTGCTAGACCGGAGGCCGTCGCCGTCTTAGATCCGTTTAGGATCCGTTCTGAGGAAGAAGTCCAAGCTAGGCGGGCCAACAAGAAGAACAAGAGGAAGATGTACCCCGAAGGAAAAGGCAAGGGTAGAATGGAAGAGTGAAGACCTCCATTACCCATTTTATTATGTTGTATTATTGTTGTGAGTTTTTATTATGTTGTACTAGCTAGTTATTGTGTGTTTTGTGCTAGTTTTATTATGTGAGGTGTTTTAGTTGACACCGTAGCCTTGAAAAGTTGTAGACTCGTCGAGCTTTATTTGTTGGTGAAATTGTAATCCCTCCCATTATTAATTAAATAAGAGGATTGCCCGTGTCGAAAATTGTGAACGCTTGTTTCTTCCATCCATAAAGGCAATTCGATTTGAATCGTCCTAAACATTTGCACTTGGGAAAGTGGAGTTTTGTGGAAAGGGAGAAACGCTTATTTTGTATTTTGGTGGGAAAGGGGAATGTTTTTCCTTTTCTTTTTCTGGATGTTTTTTTTTGTATGTAGGATTTTTGTATGGGGATGGTTGTTTTTGATTGTGGGAATGGTTGTTTTTGATTGTGGGAATGGTTGTATCCTTCTTGTGTAAGAAAGGACTGCCTACGTATTCACCCGAAAAGGTGAAATCAAACCATGATCGTAGTTCGAAATGTTTTGTGAATTTGAATTGGGTTTTGTCGTTGTATCCCTCAGGCATAAGAGGGACTGCCTACGTATTCACCTGAAAAGGTGAAATCAAACCATGCTCGTAGTTCAGGGGGTTTGTTTTAGTGCAAATGGACGTTGCCTTTGACAGATCAAAGGACATTCGAAACGGGCAGGGTGCCGCAGCTTAGACTCGATAAAACATGCAATTTCAAATCAGAACACGTTGAGGAACTTGACTTGAAAAGGGTTGAGGTCGATGCTAGTCGTCAAACTAGGCTTAGGTCGTTGGTTGGTATGGTTCAAGGGTAGTATTTCTTGAGTTGGTCTAGGTTGGTCGGGTTTGTAAAGTCCTCCCCATATAGGTCACTTAGTCTCACTGTGCCCCCCGAAAGTATTTTCTTGACCAGGTATGGCCCAGCCCAGTTGGGTTTGAATTTTCCCCTCGGATCGACGGGTAATGGTGCTCGAACTGACTTGAGGACCAAGTCGCCCTCCTGGATGTTTCTGGGTTTAACCTTCTTGTTGAATGCCCGTTGTATACGTCGTTGGTATAGTTGGACGTTGTGCAAGGCGTTGAGCCGGCGTTCGTCTAGAAGGGTTAGTTGTTCGTACCTTCGACGGGTCCATTCCGCCTCAGGGACTTGACTCTCCAGTAGGATGCGTAGAGAAGGGACCTCTAACTCTACCTGTTGAACCGCCTCCATACCGTATGCTAGGTAGAAGGGTGTGGCGCCTGTCGGCGTTCGAATGGAGGTTCGGTATCCCCAGAGTGCGAATGGGAGTTTGCTCTGCCAATCGCGGTAGTTGTCTTGCATTTTCTTGATAATGGTGACAAGAGTTTTGTTAGCTGCCTCCACCGCTCCGTTAGTTTGGGGACGGTAGGGGGATGATCGATGTCGCTTGATCTTGTATTTGTCCAGCAAAGCTTAAGTTTCCGCCCGGAAGTGAGAGCCTTGATCGCTGATGATTTCATGGGGTACCTCGTATCGGCAGATGATGTTGTTCTGGATGAACTTGGCCACTTGTTTGGCGGTCAAGACTGCATATGACTGTGCTTCCACCCATTTGGTGAAGTAGTCGATGGCGATGAGGACGAAGCAATGCCCCTTGGTGTTTATCGGGTTGACTTTCCCGATGATGTCGATGCCCCAGGTTGAGAAAGGTCAGGGTGATGTCATGGTGTATAAAAGGGATGGTGGTATATGTTGTATGTTGGCGAAGATTTGGCAATTATGACAATGTTTGACGTAGTTACGGCAATCGGCTTCCATGGTGGTCCAGTAGTAACCTAGCCGCATGATTTTCCGTGTAAGCATCATTGCACTCATGTGAGGGCCACATTCTCCGTCGTGAACCTCTCCCATGACTTTTTGGCTTTGGGATGGTCAATGCAAAGGAGGAGAATTCCTTGGGGTGTTCTTTTGTTGAGTTGATTTTGGTTTATCACGAATTGTGATGCAAGTAAACGGATGGCTCTTTGTCCTCTTTGATCAGAGTTGGGAGGGAATTCGTTTTTGGTTTTGTAATTGAGGATGGCTTGGTACCAAGGTTCATCATGGCTTTCCTCGTCGTCGATAGTGGCACAAATGTGAGCTGGCTCGCTCCTTCTTTCGACACATAGGGGCATTGACGTCATGTCGTCAGGTATGTTGATTAGAGCGGCAAGTTTTGCCAGGGCATCAGCAAATTGATTTTCCTCACATAGCAAGTGGAAGTAGTCGACTTGGTCGAAGAACTCGGCCTCTTGATTGATCTCTGCTCGGTAGGGAGCTAAGCTGTCAGATCGGATTTTCCATGATCCGAACACCTGATTGATGATGAGCGAGGAATCGCCGTAGACCCTCAGTCTCTTGATGCCAAGTGTGATGGCTGCTTGTAGGCCGATGAGGCATGCTTCATATTCAGCGGCATTGTTGGTGACGGCGAAGTCTAGCTTGACCGAGATCGGAACATGTTCTCCCTCTGGTGATATTAGAAGGATTCCTACCCCGAAGCCTCTCAGATTAGATGCACCATCGAAGTATAGGTCCCATGCGTCGGAGTCGGCACAAAGGATGTCCTCGTCAGGAAGTGACCATGTGTCGGTCGTTGGATCCTCGTTGACGGGATTTTCTGCTAGGAAATCAGCGACTGCTCTTCCCTTGATGACCTTGAGGGTTACAAATTTGAGATCAAACTCGGACAGCATCAGTGTCCACCTAGACAGCCTTCCGTTTAGTACGGGTTTTTCAAAGATGTATTTAACCGGGTCCATCTTGGAGTAGATGTGGACCGTGTAGTTGAGCATGTAATATCGCAGCTTCTTTGTTGACCATACTAGGGCAAGGCATGTCTTTTCCAGTTGGGTATACCTCGTCTCGTACTCAATGAACTTTTTGCTGATGTAGTAGATGGCTCGCTCTTCGTTGCCAACTGTTTGTGCTAGCATTGCTCCCATGGCTGTGTTGGTAACAGTCAGGTATAGGGATAGAGGAATCCCCGGCTGAGGTGGCATGAGGACGGGAGGTTTGGATAAGATTTCTTTCATCCTGTCGAAGGTCTTCTGACAGTCGTCGTCCCAATCGGTGTGATTGGAGGTGCGAAGCTTTTTGAAAATTGGTTCACAAATCATAATGAGCTTGGAAATGAACCGGCTGATGTATTGGATCTGACCGAGAAATCCCCGAATCTCCTCCTCGTTCCTAGGCCGAGGCATCTGTTCAAGGGCTTTGATTTTGGTTGGATTAATCTCAATGCCTCTTTTGCTGACGACATGTTCTAAGAGTTTTCCGGAGGTGACCCCGAATGCACACTTCTGAGGATTTAGTCTCATGATATATTTCCTCAGACGAGCGAAGAATTTTTGGAGGGCACTGATGTGGCCGTCTCATTCTTTTGATTTGACGATCATGTCATCGACATATACCTCTACCTCCTTGTGCATCATATCATGTAGGAGAGTGGTAGCGGTTCTTTGATAGGTTGCTCCGGCGTTGATGAGGCCGAAAGCCATGACCGTGTAACAATATGTACCCCCACTGTGTAGTGAACGCAGTCTTGTGCATGTCTTCTTCAGCCATTTTAATCTGGTTGTACCCAGCATACCCGTCCATGAAGGATAGGAGAGCGTGCTCGGCGGTATTGTCTTCCAGAATGTGAACATGTGGCAAAGGGAAGTCATCCTTTGGACTCGCCTTGTTCAGATCCCTGAAGTCGACGCAAACCCGAATTCTTTCGTCTTTCTTCGGTACCGGCACAATGTTGGCCATCCAATCCGAGTATTCAGACACCTTGATGAACCCAGCCTTGAACTATTTATCCACTTCTTCTTTGATTTTTAGGGCCCATTCCGGGCTCATCCGGTGTAGTTTCTGCTTCACAGGTTTAGCCCCGGGTTTAATGGGTATCCGGCGCTCTGCAATTTCTCTGTCAATCCCAGGCATGTCTCTGTAAGACCAGGTGAACACGTCCTTGTATTCGTGGAGGAGGTCAATGAACTGTTGTCTTTCCGAGGGGTCCAGGGTTGTCCCTATCCTAAGTTCTTGAGGTGTATTGTCGGTTCCTACGTTAATAGGTTCGGTCTCCTCAATGATGGGGGTTCTGGTTTCCCGCTTGTCAAGTTCTTTGGCTAAGTGGGGTGGGTAGTCACTCAAGTCAAATTCCTCATAGTCATTCAGTATTGCATTGCAGTTAAATTGAGACGAGTCATAAGCAAACTTAGCGTTCATTAAGTTGACACGAGCGAAAAGCTCGGAAAGGACAGACATCTCGTGGTCAGTCAGAGGCGACACAACAGAGGAAGTGGCCCCTGGAACAGGCTCCAGGTTGTCACCGTTCATGGGAGTGGGGGTGACCTTAGTAGACTCAGCCTCTGAATCAGCCACGACTTTGTGATAAAACAGTGGGAACGGGACCTTGACTGGGACATTGGGAGTGTTAGGAGCTATAACAAACTCTGAATCCGACTCAGACTCAGACTCAAATCCTTCTTCACTTCTCTCCTTGAACATAGGGCCTTCTCCAGTTGTTATCTTGAGAATGCGGCCTTGACGATCGGTCCATTTGACGGTCTTCCTTCAGCCTTGGGTAGCTTTCTCCGGGTCAGTATCGGAGATCAAGGCGGTTGGATCGAACTGATTGTCTTTCAGGGCGATGTTGATGATATCCTCATAGTCGAGGTATTTGACGTTATCTTCCCCAAAGAGGAGTTTGACAACTTGTCCGTCGAGGCATGGTGATGGCTTGGACTCACTTGATGTAGCTTCGATGTTGTCGGGGATAAAGTAGCAGTCCTGGAAGACTTCCACCCCCGGGTACCGAGCCTTCACCACAGAGTCATAGATTTTCTCCGGAAAGCCATGGTAGAGCTCGGACTATCCCTCGGGGACAAAGTATCCGTTGAGAGTCAGGTGGTAGGGACGGAGGATAACTCCGTGCTTCTTGCGTTTTCGGATTAGGAGGTTCATCTCCTGGACATCTTCGTCGGTAGGCTCATATCCCAGCCCAAAGGGAATAAAGGGGGACCTTAGCCTGTTTCAAGGGAGGCAATGGGTTCTTTAGTGGATTGAGCGGCAAACCCGGGAAATAACCCTGACGCAACATAATACGGTTGACCGTGAGGTTGGTGAACAGGTCACAGTCAGAGGGTGTCAGTTCATCAGTTATGGCGTTCACGGCTTGGAAACCCCACATTTCATTATCATCCTCCTCAATGGCTTGGTAAGCTATCCCCTTTCTCATAACTGCCTTGATTGGGGAAGCAGGAATTGTAATCGTTTTCCCGTTAAAAGGGACCCTGATCTTCTGGTGGAGAGTTGAGGTGACCGCCTTGACGGCGTGAATCCAGGGACGTCCCAGGAGCATGTTGAAAGATGCGTCGATGTCGACCACTTGAAAATTGGTTGTCTTTCTAGTGGCCCGGTTGCGACGGTCAAAGTGACTAGCCCAGCGACCTTGTGACGAGTGCCGTCGTAGGCGCGTACTCCTTGATTCGTCGGGATTAAATCAGATTCCTTGATACCCAGCCTGTGGGCAGTTTTGAGAGGGATGACATTCACGGCGGAACCGTCATCCACGAGGACCATGGGTATATTTTTCTAGAGGCATTGTACGGTGATATACAGGGCCAGGTTATGATTGGCTCTGAACGGAGGGATGTCCTCGTCGGAGAAGACGACTGGGTTGTTTAGATCAGGGGCATCCCTCGTCATGTGCACCACTATTTCTTCTGGGGAAGAGGTGGTGGGCACGGTTAATTTTCCCAAGGCCTGCAGCAAGGCCTGCCGATGCTCAAAAGACGTTGTGATCAGTTGCCAGATCGAGATCTCGGCTTTTGCTTTCTGAAGTTGTTTCAGGATTGAGTTCTCAGGAGCCTTCGGTTGGGAGTCTACCTCAGGGACGACTTGGTCATTCGTTGTTGGAACGACCGTTGGATTGTTCGAATTCTGATAGGGACGTCCGGACCGGGTGAGATGCCCGATTTCTTTCACCCTCTTTTCCTTCCCCGGGATGACATAGACATCCTCAACATCATCTCTCCATATGCCGTTAATTTCGGAGTCTCGAGGATACCTTGGAGGGGTGTTCCTCGGTGGGTAGTTCTTGTGAGGGATATTTTTGTGAGGGCGATTCTTATGGGGGTATTCATTTTGAGGGTAGTTATTTTGAGGATGATTATTTTGAGGGTGATTTTCGTGGGGTCTATGCCAGAATGGCCGCGGGAGCAGTCCATCTTGGGATGGGTAATTTTGGATGTTTGGGGAATTCTCCCTTGGGCGCGGTGCTGGAGGATTAAAGATGAGTCGATGGTAGGCGTCGTCGAGTCGGGTGATTCTCTCAGAGAGGCTGGCTAAGGCCTCCTCAACTTGTTGAAACATAGTGAGCATAGTGGCAGCACTAAACACAAACACTCCGTCTGAAGGATCTTTTTCCAAAGCATTCACCTCGTCATCAACTGGCAGGATGAGGTGAGAACAGTCTAGGGTCGGCTCATCATCAGAGATGGCATAAATTCCCAGGGGATTCGTTTTGTTGTTCGGTTTAGTTGGTGGGGGTAAAGGGAAATCTCCTTTCTCAATCATGTCTTGAATGAGGTGCTTGAGTTTGAAATTAGTTTCGGTATCATGCCCTTTCCCTCGATGATACTGACAGTAAGCATTGGGGTTCCAGAACCAGGACTTCTTGGCATCGGTCGGATCCGGGGTGGGTCCGATCGGTTGTAACTTCCCCTGGTCCATGAGTCTTTTCAGGGCACTTGCGTAAGTCAACCCTATGTTGGTAAACACTCCCTGGGGGCGCTCAGTTTTCTTCGTAGATGGTTCAACGAGGTTAACCTCATCAATCTTGTTTGTCTGACCGTAAGGGCGAGATCCGGTTGAGGTGGATCCTTGATAACCCCTGCCAGTGGTCTTTGCTAAGACACCCTTTCGGAGGTCGTCCTCAATGCGCGTCCCAAGAATCTGCAGATCTTGGAAGGTCTTGATATTCTGATACCTCGGTAGGTTGGCATAAACCGGGCGGAGATTGTTGACAAACGTTTCCACCGAGTTGATTCACTCGCTTATCGACCAATTGAGTACTCACCCTCCTCCAGTAGGGTTAGGAACTCAGTGAACCCTTCCTTGTCGTTCTGGGTTAGTACTTCGAGGGTGCGGGTGTTGGCCTGGATCTCGACGTTGTCGGCATACTGTTTGGCAAACTCAACTGCGATCTCATCCCAAGTAGTAAGATTTTTCGGATCAAGGGAGTAGTACCACTGACGAGGGATTAGTTCCAAAGAGGACGGAAAGATCCGGGTGAAAAGTTCCTGTTTGACCCCTTTAATGGCCATGTAGTCTTTGAAGGCACGGATATGATTGAGCGGGTCCTCCACTCCTTTGAACTTAGGTTCATCAGTTAGGGTAAAGTTATCAGGTAATTGATCCCCAATAGGTTCGAACCTTCGGTTGTTCTCAGGATGGATATTGTTACCCCGGGCTAGGAGCTGTTCTTCCAAGAGCTTCAGCCTCTTCTCAGTTTCAGTCAGAGGTGGGGTATTATGTTCCCCAGTTTCCTTATTCTCCAGGGCGTCGATACAGGTCTCGACGCGATCCAGGGTGACCTTAAGGGCGGTAAGCAGGCTGGCTAGCTGATCAGTTGTGACATCTCTGTTGTTGTCATTGTTGTTGTTGGACGAAGCTGAAGATGGGGTCATGGCTCTGAGGCAGAAAAACGGCTCACATTATAACTCAATCCGACACGGTTCCAAGACTGAACGCAGACAACACAAAGGACGAGACAAAGATCAGACTCAACAAGACGGGGTGACAGTGTGTGGTCCCTCGGTGCTGACTCGATTTATGACGTGACGGTGTTTGACCGAACCTTTGACACGAGTCCAACATGACGGCGTGACGCCGTTGGACGGGTCTCGTGGTGAGACGACTCGTAAGTAAAGACCCATAAGTATGTTTGCTTTGACTCGATAGACACGAGGCGGAATTGGAATGGTGGACTGATGTTTTCGAAAATAGAAATTTTCAAAAAGATTCTAATTTGTGTTTTTTAAGACAGACTTGACTCGAGGTTCGGGTATGTGTTTCCCGAACGTGTCATTAGGAGAATTCAAGAAACGGATATTGGAATGACTCGATGTGTTAGCCTCGAGTGTGTGAGTCGAGGTGTGGAAATGTTTAGATCCTAATTGAAGGGGTCCAAAATGACGGCGTGACGCCTTAGGACTTGACTTGAATTTTGAAAAGACCCAAAATGTAAAGGAAGACGAGTTTATGACTCGACAGAGTTTCGACTAGGACATAGTCGGTTTGAACTTTGACTCAAACTTAGCCCAATTGAATTTACATATTTACATTTACACAGTTTGAAAAATATTTTGGTTTTCTTTTTTTTCTTTTTTCCTTTTTTTTTCGGACCTTTGTTTTTTGGTTTTTTTTTTATTTTCGACTTTTTATTGGACCCTTTTTCTTTAGGTTTTTTTATTTTGGACTTTTTATTGGACCCTTTTTTTTTAGGTTTTGAAATGGGTATTAGGCCCGAAGTTTGACTCGATATTTGGACAGAGTTTCGGCTCATTTTGCGCTATTTTGAAAATGTTTACATTTTGAAAAGGATTTTATTTTACAAAATTTCGTCATCGTTTCGTTTACAAAATGGTGATCACATATGATACAAGCATTCAAACAGGCATTATAACGGGATGCTGAGTGCATTTAGAAGGGTTTTGGTTTAAAGGGTGGGTTGCCATACCGAACAATCAAACCCGGGGTCTGTGGAGAGGCTCGTACCAAACAGGAGTAAGGCCGATTCCTAGTCCATTCTCTCGAGTAGTGAAAGCCCTTGATACAAACAGGAGTAGGTACCATGGTATGGTTGACGTCAATCGTTATCCATACTTAGGCCCTGTGGACATGGGCCACGTCTCGGTCTGTGGATTTAGGGGTCCACCTACCGGTCCGCGGTCACGGGCCACCTGCACGCCAGGCCAATCTGTGGACATGCAGCGGTCTTTTGAAAGCCACGCTCGGCGGCGTAAAAATGCTTTCGACCGGATCGCTTTAGATCGGTCGGTTTCGTCTCGGTAAAGGTCTCGAAACGATTAGAGATGTTCGGAGTCGCCACCAAGCATTTGTGGGATGCTTGGAACCCGTTCGAAATCCACTTTATACCTCGGTCAAACGAAGCATAAAGCAGGGTTTGACATAGGTACTAAAGATAAGGATTCGTCCCCCTTTTAGCATTCTATGCCTAAAATGACTCTCGTATGCCCTGGATAAGGCCATCCACTATCCAAAGGTTCTGAGTAAGGGGTGAGGGTACGTATTGGGAAGCCCTTTAATCGGACACCCAATCCCGCCCGCGTTAGCGGCCTCTACTGATCGATCGTGGTTTTTTAAGTGCAATAGTTGATAAAACGGTGTAAATGCATGAATGCACATCCAAAAGTGTTAACCTAACATGTGAGATTTCTAAGTCGGTTTGTTAATCCAAATATCAAGCATAAGATTTAAAGTTGGATTTATGGTTGATTTGCATGTGAGAACGGAAATTAAACATCCATTTACCAAATTCGGGCTATGATGCTTAACACGATCTATTTATTGAAAAAGGGTGTCAAATGACAAAGTGAAAAAAACGTAAGCTTGTCAATCTGATCCGTCATGTATTCGGATTAACCGTAATCGGGATATTCCTAGACAAGTGCTAACAACAAGACAGAACATTGCCAGGCAGCGCCCTTGGGGCGCGAGCCTATTGGCGATAGAAGGGGCTCTACCCTGGTTTTGAAACGTAGAAAACAGACGGCCTCTTGGGGCGCGAGCCATGAGCCGGCCCAAGGGGGTGTCTCCTGGTTTTTGAAAAGGTTGTTTAAAACCGTATTTGTGATTAAATAATTTGCAAGTATTGTTTGCATGACTCGGAATAATTACTATTGTGTTAGTAACATTCGTTGTCGGATTTGCATTTTTGAAAAGTATAGTTTACAAGTAAAAATGTAAAATGTTTGATTTGAACTAATCATGTTAAGTTCATTTCTTTGTAATTAGTCAAGTTAATCATCGTACTCGGATTAAACCGACATGGTATAAAGAACCAAGGATGATTATGAATTATGACTAATATATTTGCAAATGTAAACAAATGAGAAAAATGGTAAATAAAAGAAAAGGGTGTTAAAATATCCATTAAAATGTAATTAACCATAAAGTCATCAAGTCACGGAAAAAACCGTCATGGTATAAGGAACCAAGGATGATTTTTGTAATGGCCAAAATATGTTTATCATAAAAATGAATTAAAATGGTAAATAAAGAAAAGGATTTCTTTTAAAATGTAATTAACGAATTAATATCACCGAGTCACGGATTTAACCATCATGGTATATGGAACCAAGGGTGATTATGATTTATGGTTAAAAAGTTTGTTATAGAAATGGTTTGAAACATTCGAAATAGTAAAAACCGTAAAAGGAAAGAAGTAAAAATAAAAGAAAGTGTTGAAGGAAAGACGAACTCAAACACGTTTGAGTCTGACCTGGGCATCCCATTGAGGCGCGAGCCACCTTGCACAATAAGGGGCTTCTGCCCAAAACTCAGTTTTGGCTCGTCTAACCTAAATTTGAATCGTGTTATGCATCGTTCGTGCTTATAGACTCATAAAAACAGTAAATACATGAAATAAAGTGAGTTGATTACACCCTCAAACTTACGTGTATTGATATTTTGCGACGTAGACGACTTTAGAGACAAGTTTTCTCGTAGCGACTACTCACAATCAAGAAGTAAAAGAGTGCCTTAAAAAAGGATTTTGTTTTGAAAATGAGTTGAAAATATGTTAATTAAAACATGTTGATTGATGAATTGAGTTGGTCAAATGGGTCGGTCGAATGCACGGCGACGGTACCAAACAATATGTGTAAGGCTTGTGTTTACGATCGGTAGGTCGTAAACACGTGTCGATTTTGTGACTTAGGAAGTCGGGTCTAGAAGTTTAAGAGAGATGTGAGGGGGCGGACGCTCGCGTAAGTCTCAAATGGGTGGCATTTGAGGGGTATTTATAGGAGAATGAGTGGTTGTGTGAGTTTTGAGCGACGTGGCCACTTGGGCTGCTCAAAGAGGCGCGAGCCATGTCGCGGGTCTTCGAGCTATGTTGTCACTTTCACAACAAACACAATCATTATTTGTTCTATCCTAGGTTTTGTAGTCACATGTTTGGTACTTGACCAGCATGAATCCGGGAAAACTTAAGGTAGAAGGTTTGGAAAGTTTTGTCTTTGGTGGTTGACTCGGTTTGACTCGTTGTTGGAGTCGGGATTTGAATTTTTGAGTCGGTTTTTGGTCCGGTGTCGGTTTTGACTCTAGTTAGTGTCATTGCGACCCCGTCGTCGTGCATTAAACACTCCAGGTATTTTTGAAATATTTTATTTTCGAAATCGTTTTCAGTTTTCCGACGTAAAGTTGTACACAAACTGTCGATCAAACGCCGCGATTCCAAAACATGTTGTAGTCCGATAATCATCGGGTGTTTGTTGGAGTCTCAGCAGATACTGGGTATCTACAGGCCCAAATAAGAATTTGGACCGTCTAGACGGGACGATTGGTCGAATGGGTTGGGTTGGGCCTAGGAAGGCCGAATAAAACGGTCTAGGAAGACCGAGTTATGAAAATCGACAACTGTCTTGTACAAACTATTCCCTAACCTTGTTCAAGTTTCACCCTTGGCTACACGTAAGTGTATTATCCCCAGCGGGGTCACCAAACTATGGACGCGGGCCCACGGGGGTGAAAAGCGAGCAAGCTTTCCTTGTTGCATTTGTGGAGTCGCCACCAATTTATTGTGGAAAATTGGAAACCGTTCAAATACCTCGTGCTATGTCAAGACACAAAGTAGTGACATGAACACCAAGAACTCATTACCCTTAGCATTCTATGTCTAGAATGACTCTCGTGGATGCCAATGAACACGGATGTTCACAGAGATCTGGAGTAAGGGGTGAGGGTACGTATTAGGAAGCTCTTTTGATCGAACACCTAATCCCGCCCGCCTTGATAGCGGCCTCTACTAATGATTAGGGAAGTTGTCTATACTCGATATGTTGTCGATTATATGCATGCAATGCAACACTCATTAGATTAATCCTAGCATGTGAGAATTAACTAAGTCGGTGAACACGTAATTTAACATGCAATAATGTCGAAGTAGAAATTTAAGATCCATTACATGTGAGAGCATACAAGCAATATGATAAAAGAAACACAATAAAAATACAATAAAGAAAATTACAATAATTACATCGGATTAATGATTTATGTCGAAAATACATCTAAAACGGATAATTTTAGAAAAGAAAGAATAAATAAATAAACAAACATAAATTAGGTGATAATACGATTAATAGTTAACTAAATACGTAATCTAATAAACTAGGTCAAGGCAGAAACGGGAATTCAGAGACAGAAATCAACCGGAAACAGGCGCAGCAGAGCTGCGTCCCTTGGAAGAGGCGCAGCAGTAACTGCGTCGGTTCCTGGGTTGAGTTCTGGCTGTGAAGCCGAAACTGCATCTCGTTAATATTCATTGGTAAATTTAATGCTTGATTATGTTATTTGACTCGGGTGAAAGTGATTAACAGATTATTTACATGTGATTGAGGTCATAAAAGCGATAAAACACAAATAAAAACTAATTAGAACGGATTATATACAAGATTAATGAGGTTATTATAAATACAAATTAATCAAACTAATTAAATTAATTAGGTTAAACAAGTTATTAATGACGAACTAATAATGACGACGATAAATAACAGATGAAATATATCAAAAGTGAATTCCAGAGATTCAATATTGAGAAATCGAACCTCTAAAAACCCGAATTGATTTTAATGACGAAAACCCGCAAATATGAATTATAAGGGATTTAAGTCGGGAATTTAATGATGAATTAAATATTAATGATTTACATATTAGATTTATCATACTCAAATTATTATGTTAAAAGAACAATGAACAATTGAAGACGAAACAAAAACAATCGGATTTACAAAAGACGAAGGAAGAAGAAAGGAAGCATGTGTCCCTTCGAAAAGTTGCAGCAATTGCTGCGTCCTTTCTCGACGTTTGTCTCCTGATAATCCATAAGAAGGGTTTGAAACAAGGTTTTACAAATCGGTTTTAAGCATATTTTCGACATAAATCTTACAATTGTGATTACAATAATAAATAACAATAATAAAATAAGGATTTACACCATCAGACTTACATGTTTGACGAAGCGAGATTGACTAAGTTAACGTTTAGTGATGCTCGACTCGAATGTACGACGAAAGTGCCCTCTAGGAGGAAAACGAATAAGATTGATTAAAGTTGATTGATGTGGAGTTGGTCAAATTGGTCGGTCATGCAAAACGAGGCTAGTACTCAGAAAGATCCAAGCTTACGTGGTCGAAAGTTCAAGCACGTAGACGTCAGAAAGCAAGAGCGTGGTCTAGAATGCAAAGGGAGAAGAGAAGGGCGGACACTCGCGTGAGATATATGAGGAACGAAGCTCCCTATTTATACTAATCGCGGAATTAGGGTTTAGGAAAGGAGAGAAAGATCCGGAAACAACCGACTTAGGTTAAACACGAAAACTTGGACAAAAAGAAAGCCTGGGGAAAAGGCGCAGCAGTGCTGCGTCCCTTGGAAGAGGCGCAGCAGTTGCTGCGTCCTTTCCCCAACAGTTTCCTCCTGCGTAGAAAAGCGCGTTTGACAGCCTGTCGTATTTTAGGCATAACTTTCCCTACAAGACTCGGAATAAGGTGATTTTGGTGGCGTTGGAAAGCTAAAAGAAATATCTATAACTTTCTGAGAAATAGGCCTGACCCAAAAAGTAGTTATCACCTCGTAAAACGGGCCTAAAGGTTGGGTTATCATTTTAGCTAAATGAAATGCACATTTTGTAATGTAAACTTTAAGCTTAGCCCAAAGAAGTGACATGAGACTCAAAATGAGATATACTCTTAACATTTTATGACATCCTAACCTTAGGTAGACAATAACATTGCTTTTGACTTGGGATTTGACGGTTTTAGGAAATGAAGACGGTTTTTGACCCGGACTCCAAATGAACTCTAATTACTGTCAAAACGACCGTAATGACACCTAGATGACGACCATGAGGTAGACACAAGTATTTGAGCTATCACTTGACGATAAACTTAAGAATTGTCATAAATCGTTCCATGTACCAAACATGCGGCCCAATCATCACCGGGTGGCTTGCGGGAGGTGCAGAAATGAGGTATCTACAGGTTCTTAGATATAATTATAGCACTCGTGTTATCACTTAAAATAGGAATGCACCCAACGTTAATACCGTAATCACATAACTATTGCTTAAGTCATAAACGCTGAGAACATACCAACCCAGTAGCAATATACTCGGCTTTAGCTGTAGATAACGCAAAGGAATTTTGCTTTGTTGACCCCCATGTAATAATACACGGTCCAACAAACGTAGCTATGCTGGAAGTACTTTTTCTGTCAAGTGAGCAACCTGCATAGTCTGCATCTGAATACCCTATGAGATCAAAATTACACTCAAGAGGATACCATAGATATAATTTCGAGGTACCAATTAAATACTTCAAAATTCTCGTAACTGCAATCATATGCGATTCTTTAGGGCACGATTGAAATCGAGCACATACGCATACACTAAACATTATATCAAGATGACTTGCAGTTAAATAAAGAAGTGAGCCAATCATACCTCGATAAGTTGTCTCATCGACAGACTTACCGTCTTTATCCTTAGTCAACTTCTTATCTGTAACCATAGGAGTTGGCTTAGAATTAGAATTTTCCATACCAAATTTCTTAATTAGCTCTTTGATGTATTTTTGTTGGAGTATAATAATTCCTTCAGCAGTTTGTTAAATTTGAATCCCAAGGAAGAACCTGAGTTCTCCCATCATGCTCATCTCGAATTCAGATGTCATCAGTTCTGAAAAATACTTACATAAACGATTATTAGTTGAACCAAAAACAATATCGTCAACATAAATTTGTACAACTAATAGATCGGAATTTTCAGATTTCAAGAATAGGGTGGTCGACAGATCCTCTTTTAAAACCGCTTTCAAGAAGATATTTTGACAATCTGTCGTAACAAGACATGGGAGGTTGTTTCAAACCATACAAAGCTTTATCTAATTTGAAAACATGGTTTTGAAACTTGCTGTCGAGAAATCCTGGAGGTTGCACAACAAACACCTCCTCATTCAAATAACCGTTAAGAAATGTTGTCTTAACGTCCATTTGATACAGTTTAATTCCTTTGTGAGCTGCAAAAGCTATTAATAGTCTAATAGCCTCAAGTCTGGCTACGGGAGCAAAGGTCTCGTCATAGTCAATTCCTTCTTGTTGATTATATCCTTGTACAACCAATCTGGCTTTATTTCGTACAATAACTCCCGTATCATCCAACTTGTTTCTAAAAACCGATCTTGTACCAATAACAGTTCGGTCTTTAGGTCTCGGAACCAAATGCCAAATTTTGTTCCATTCGAACTGTTGAAGCTCTTCTTGCATGGCCTGTTCAGCTTTATCAAACATATTATTTTCATCAAAAATAACATGTTAGAAAACACATAAAGATAAACGCAATCGTGAAAGGATAACAAAGTCAACACAAAGCAAAGTTTAATCATAGTTCAAACGTTGTTCACCATGGCAATATCAAGTTTAAAGGGTACACCACCAAAACCAATAATACGAAGAAGGGAAGGGATGTAACAAAAGAGGCAAAATAGGTTGAGAGGATAAGGGTTAGGTCTAGGATGAGGACTCATCATCAGAATTTCCCTCGGAGGGACCATCTTCCTTTGCTTGGAGAAGAGTAGAGATAATATCAACTTCACCTTTCAACCCATCTACAATCTTCTCAAGACGACCAATCCCAGCCAAGGCATCCTCCACACGAGCCATAATAACATCCTTCTTTTTTGAATCCGCCTTAACCCGTGCACCAAGTTCTTGGGCTGCTTTGAGAACCGTTCCCAAAGATGGACCCGAACCTTTGCTAGATGAAGCAGATTCAAGACCCATGCCCCGAGACTTAATTGGGTGCAACCCATCATCACCAATTCGAATCAACATCTTGCCAAACTGCCCATCACTCATCACATCATAACAGTTTACACAACCTACACTTGTCGAGAGTAGCACACCCTTAGCTTTCAAAACTTTAGAAACCCACATACAATAAGGTAGACGGATAACACTAGAATCTTTGGGGTCGTAAAGTTTTGTGGTCATGGCCGAGAAACGGCGAAACATTAGACCAGGGAGGTTTATTTTGCGGTGAGTGGCAATGTGGTAAATGATGTATTGTTGGGCATTGAAATTTTATTGCGGTCTCCTGAAGGGTAAAGGGTACGGCAAAGCATATTGAAAATTAAGCGGAGAGGGGGAGGGATTAGAGTGTTCCCGACGCCACCACAAGTAATGGCCTTAGGAAAAACAATTTTGGCAATGGTCATGGGTGAGGCATAATCAAGGGCAGGCCAGGTTTCAGAGGGTAGGTTGTCATAGCCTTCGTTGGGTATGTTAAGAATTTCAGAAAAATCAGATTGAGAAAGTTCTATGGGCTTACCATTAACTTTGGCAGTGAGGGTTTTTCCAGTTTCATCAACTCGTAAGGAAGCATAGAATTGAACAACCTCACAAGCTTACACTGGTTCCCTAAGCTCGATTAAGCTTTCCCACTGTTGAGCAGCTATCATTTCTCGGACCTTGGTGAAAGCGGGTCGGTCAAGCCAAGTTTTCTCATAGACACGGGTTGAGTGGATAACATCCTTAGAAATTAGTCTCTTGCAATGACGATAGATTGAGGGACGAAGATCCAAAGCTTCGATTTGAGCCCATAAAGTGTCCTCGTCCCATTTTGATGTCAAGGGGACGGAATCATTTGGATCAATGAAGAAAGGTTTCCTCGGTTCTTCCACTGTCATGGGTTTCCCTCATTTCTTTGGAACCCCTTTTTGAAGTCTTCCTCTCCTTTTCTTAGGCTCCACAACCTTGTTTCCCTCATCAAGACCCGACTCATTACCTTTCCCCTTATCAGATTTTGTTGGTGACCCGGTTTTATCCGGATTTTCTTTATCCAAAACAGTATCCTCCTTTTCAACATTCACATCATTACCCTCGGCTTCTTCATTAATGTCGGGGAGATCAAGTTTTTTCTTTCTTTTACCCCCTCGTTGAGACTTAGCCGGAACATCTTCTTTTTCCCTTTGATCCACTTCCTCCTCGGATTGTTCATCATTTTCCTCATCCAAAATAGTGACAGTAGCAGATGATGATCCTACTGAGGTAGAGTTTATGCATTGTGAGCCTCGGGTTCTTATGCCAATCATAGAGGAGATCGGCGGTTCAGGTGGTAAAGGCTGGTCAGGAGGGAGGGTGGCAATAAGTGGTGGTTCAAGGGGAATTTTGGATTCAGTGGTGTTAGTGGGATCAGGAGTGATTGGGAATGCATGTGATCCCTTTCGTTTAGCCATGTCGGATTGAGAGAGTGAAGGGTCGTTGGTATGGTTGGTAGGGTTGGATGTTTGATTTGACATATGGGTAGGCTTTAGTTTAGTGTTGAATGAGGTTTTTACCATAGTAAAATGGTAAGGATAAGTAGGGATATGGATAGTTGGTAGGTGATATTGGGTGGATTTTGGGAAGTTGGAAGGAGATGGACGGATGTTTTGAGGATATGGGTTTGAGTCATTGAAGGTGGACGAAAATGACGAGGTGAAATGGCCCCATAAATATTGGATGGTGAGGGTAGGTTGGGCCAATTTAATGAAATGTAAACAATTCATATTAAGATTTCAAAGTGGTGTATAAGTAAACATGGACCTTGATATGAGGGTGAGTGATTACCAATTCACAAAGACGATATCAATTTATGATTAACGAACAATATGCAAAACACGAGAAAGAACAATAACATACTAACATGTCCCTAATTAGTCAATCATTTAGGAGAAAAAATATAGTCATAGTCATGAATTTAGTAACAATTAATTAAGCTTATGTCAAGTCTAAGTTTCTCAAATTGTTTCTGTTTAAGTGGCTTGGTAAATATATCGGCTATTTGGTCTTCGGTTTTGCAAAAGATAAGTTTAACGTTCCCTTTTTCTACATGGTCTCGAATGAAATGATGACGAATCTCAATATGGCTAGTCTTAGAATGTTGAATAGGATTTTTAGAAATATTTATTGCACTCGTATTATCACACAGTATGGGAACGGAGTCATAAATAATTCCAAAGTCAAGAAGTTGTTGTTTTACCCAAAGAAGTTGAGAGCAACAATGAGCGGCGCTAACGTACTCACTCTCGGCCATTGAAAGAGCAACCGTGTTTTGTTTTCTTGAGCCCCACGAAATCAAGCAAGGCCCCAAGAACGTGGCAATTCCGGAAGTGCTCTTTCGGTCAACGCTACACCCGGCATAGTCCGCATCTGAATAACCTATAAGATCTAAAGGACAATGTAAGGGGTACTATAAATAAAGTTCTTGTGTTCCAATCAAATATCGAAGAATACGTTTAACCGCTTTGAAATGGGATTCTTTCGGATTTGATTGGAATCTAGTACATAAACAAACACTAAAAAGAATGTCGGGACGACTTGCGGTCAAATAGGGAAGTGATCCAATCATACCTCTATACACCTTATCACTAATAATCTTACCATTCTCATCTTTGTCCAATTTGGACTTAGATATCATAGGTGTAGGAAGTGAGCTCCCATTAATCATCCCAAATTTCTTAAGCATTTCCTTAATATACTTTTATTGATGGATGATAATTCCTTCTTTGGATTGTTTAATTTGGAGTCCAAGGAAAAATCTTAGCTCACCCATCATGCTCATTTCAAATTCCGATTTCATTAGTTCCGAAAAATAAGCATAGAGTACATCATTTGTTGCACCAAAAATAATATCGTCCACATAAACTTGGACAACCAACAGTTCATCTGACTGTTGCTTCAAAAACAATGTTTTGTCAATTGAACCTCTTCTAAAACCATTTTCAATTAGAAATTTAGACAATCTATCATACCAACACCTAGGTGCTTGTTTTAAACCATAAAGAGCTTTGTCTAATTTGAAAACATGTTTTGGAAAATCATTGTTTAAGAAGCCCGGAGGTTGCTCTACAAATACATCTTCTTCCAAATATCCATTTAGAAAAGCGGTTTTGACATCCATTTGGAAGAGCTTGATGCCCTTGTGAGCCACAAAAGCAATAATTAATCGTATGGCTTCAAGTCTAGCTACCGGTGCATAGGTTTCGTCATAATCAATACCCTCTTGTTGGGTTATAACCTTGCACCACTAGTCTAGCCTTGTTCCTCACGATTTCTCCGGAATCATCAAGCTTATTGCGAAAGACCCACCTAGTACCAATGATGGTACGGTTAGGCGGTCTAGGGACTAAGTGCCATACCTTGTTCCTTTTGAATTGATTGAGTTCTTCTTGCATGGCAATTAACCAGACTGCATCAGTCAGAGCGACTGTCACATTGGCAGGTTCAATTTGAGAAAGAAAGGCATTGTGGGCACAATACTCATCAAGATGAGCAAGATTGTTGAGAGATGATCTTGTTTGAATTCCAGAGTTAATATCACTTGTGAGGTTTGAGAGAGGATGAGAGCTTTGACATTTCCACTTCTTTAGAATGATGGTTTCTTGTTCCCCCTCAGCAGTGTCAGTCTCAGTGACTGATTCCTTCTATGTGGAATGGTCATCATCAACACTGCCATGAGTTACCTCATTTCTGGAAGTGGAGGCAACAGTCGTTTGGTCTGTTGCGTTCTGAGAGGAAGCAGTGGCAGAGATACCACGTGTTCCCCTTGAAATGTTGCTTTTCTTTGGAGGTGACAGTGCCTGAGATTGTTGTTGATCAGCGTCATTGTTCATTGCTTCATCCTCCTCAAACACAAAGTCCTTTCGAACAAAACCTATTTAGAACTCATCATCATCATCGTCTTCTTCCACATTTTGTACCTGTCGAAGCATACTAGATTCATCAAAAATGACATGGACACTTTCTTCAATTAACATGGTTCGTTTATTGTAGACTTTATAAGCCTTACTATGGTCGGAGTAGCCAATAAACACCCCTTCATCACTACGTGGATCAAACTTACCCAAGTTATTTTTACCATTGTTGTGAACAAAGCATTTGCACCCAAAGCATCTAAAATATGAAATGTTGGGCTTTCTTCCACGTAGTAATTCGTAGGGAGTTTTGTTGATTATACTCCTTATCATGACACGATTATGAATATAGCAAGCGGTGTTTACCGCTTCGGCCCAAAAGTTCTTAGGCAACTTACTACACAATAACATGGTTCTAGCCATACTTTCAAGGGTCCTATTCATCCTTTCAACCACTCCATTTTGTTGTGGGGTTTTAGGAGCCGAGAAATTATGGTCTACACCATTGTCATCACAATAAGCACCAAATGATGAGTTTTCAAATTCGGTTCCCTGATCAGTTCATATGGAAACAAGTTTTAAATTGAGTTTATTTTGAATCTTTCTTAACCAAATTAGAAACTCATCAAATGCCTCATTCTTAGAGCCTAAGAAGAGTGCCCAAACGAACCTAGAATAATCATCAACAATGACACACACATAACGACTACCACCTCTACTCCTAGTCCTCATTGGTCCACATAAGTCGATATGTAAAAGTTGCAATGGTCGAAGTGTGCTCACAATTCTTTTAGGTTTAAAGAAACTTCTAACATGTTTACCTCTAGCACATTCATCACATACTTTGTCAAAGTCAAATTTTATGTTAGGAAAACCTTCAACCAAGTCAAGTTTTCTAAGGGTGTTAAGAGTTTTAGCACTAACATGTCCAAACCTTTTATGCCACAACCAAGGATCACTATTCATTACACTCATGCAAGACATGGTATGACCGGATAAAGTGTTTAAGTTGGTTAAGTACACATCTTTGACACGTCTACCTTCGAGAATTAATTCATGAGTAGTGACATCAAATATTCGACACAAATTAGCACTAAATTCGACAATATTACCCTTATCACATAGTTGAGAAATGCTAAGGAGATTATGCTTCAAACCTTTGACAAGCCGCACGTTGTCGACACAAAGAGATGGTGACTTACCGACCTTTCCAATGCCAATTACTTCACCCTTTTTGTTGTCACCAAACCTTACCGTGCCACCATTATACGCCTTTAGTGAGAGGAATTGGCTTCTATCACCCATCATGTGACGAGAGCATCCACTATCCAAGTACCAATTGCGGCCGCCTCTCACCAAGCCCTACACAAGATTAGACTTTGAGTTTAGGAACCCAAACAAACTTGGGTCCCCTTTTGTGATCAACATATCTTACGGTGTCCTTCCTAATCTATATTTGTTTTACAACTTTAATGTTCTTGTTAATGTCATTGAATCTTTTCTTGCAAGCATTAAGGACATGACCATTCTTACCACAATAGTTGCAAATAATATATTCGGGAAGACCAGCGTATTTTCTTCTCCTAAAGTCGGTCTTAGGCTTCTGGATATGATAGTCTGTCTGACTGTTCCATTTAAAGCCCAAACCGGCAACCTTGTCACATCTCTTGGATTGACTAGTGAGGAAGTTTAACACGGTTTGACTTCCTTCCCATTTTTCAGTGACATTTTTGGCATTCACAAGTTCTTTTGTCAATTCATTGACTTTGGTGAGAAGACGCATGTTCTTTTCCTTTTCTCTTTTAAGTTCATCATTCTTCTCAACTTCTATTGACGACCTTTTTTCAACTATGAAGTCATGAGTGTGAGCATTGAGTTTAGACACAATATATCCAATTCTTTCCTTAGACTCTTCATACTTAGATGTCATTTCATCAAGACGTTTGTTTAGATCAAAGAATTCTTCAGATCTTTGGTGAAGTATGGATCTAGAAGTACTACATTCGGGCATACCCTTTTGAAGGAAGGTAAGCCTTTCGTGAAGGACTCCTATTTATTTCTTGAGATTAGCTACTTCACCCTTTAGACACTCGTTTTCACTGACCAAACATTTGACGTTTTCATTTGACTTGTCTAGGTCTTTGTTGGATGCAACAGTTTCAGACACTATTTCTCTCAAGTCTACTATTTCAACCACAAGGTCATATACTTCATTTTCGAGAGCATCTTTGTCCTTTAAAAGATCATCACGCTCCTTGGTTAGCGAGGAGACTTGCATCACCAAGGTGGTGTTGACATTTCCAAGGTCAGAGACGTCCATGGGGGTCATCTTAAGACGCTCTAGCTCCTTAGTCATTTGTTTGTTTAGTTTGTTGACTCTTTTTACTTCCTCGTAAGCCTCTGAGGTGACAGTGAAGTTGTCTGTTGCTTTTAGTTCGTTCTTAAGGTTAAAGTTCTCTTGGGCAATTTCCTCAATCTCACTTTGCATGTCATCAAGTTTATCATTTTGAAACTGACACTTATCAAAAAGTTGGTCAAGAAGCTTACATACTTTCTCTTTGGAGTAAGTTCTAGCCTTGGCCTTTAGATGATTTACCTCATTATCGGAATCGGATTCGGAGTCATCGGGATTAGACATGAGGCATCTAAGGTGTTCGATTTTTGAAGTTTTTGAGACTTTGTCCTTGAGATGACTTGTAAGATACATTTTAGCCTCTAGTTCCTCCTCGATGATTTCCTCATCTTCCTCGGAGTCGGACATTCCCCAAATAGCACTCATGACTCTATGTTTGTAGTCCTTTTTAACTTTGTCTCGTTTTTCCTTAGATTTGATTTCATCCCACTTGGGACATTCTTTAATTTGGTGAGTTTTATCACCACACTTAAAGCATCCCACGGTGGAACTAGGTCGTTTCTTAGGAAAGCATTTTTTCGATTGATTATTGTTGAACCTTTTACTACCTTGACCATTGACTAACCCGGGTAAATTCCTTGAGAACATAGAAAACTCGTCTTCCTCCTCGTCTTCTCCATCACTTGGAGAGGATGTGAGGGCGAGACTCTTTCCCTTTGAAGACTCACTAGAATGCTTGTCGAGATTGAACTCGTGAGCCATTAGTGATCCCATTAGTTCATGAAGAGATATGGTTGACAAATTTTTGGCTTCCTCTATGGCGGTAACTTTGGGTTGCCATTTAGAGGTTAGACTACGAAGGATTTTTCGAATGATGTCCTCGGACTCGAAATTCCTTCCTAGACTCTTTAGCTCATTAATAATACAAGAAAAGCAAGAAGAAAAGCTATTTATGGACTCGTCCTTTGACATTCTAAATATCTCATATTGTTGCATGAGAAGGTCAATACGGTGTTTTCTAACTTGGGAGGTCCCCTCATAAGCAAGTACGAGAGAATCCCAAATAATTTTGCCATAGGACATCTAGAGATTCGACTAACTTCCCCCTCACCAACACAACGTTGAAGAATCGACATTGCTTTGGAGTTCTTTTCGGCAAGTTTGAAGTCATTTTCATTGTAATATTTTTCCTCTTTGGTTTTGGTGAAACCGTTTAGTATGTCGGTTTCCTCAATAACGAGAGGTCCATTTTGGATGATGTTCCAACATTGATAATCGATACTTTTGATGTAATGTTCCATTTTGAGTTTTCACCATCCAAAATTCGCACCGGTAAAGACCGGAATCTTGGAGTGTTTCTCGGAATCCATTACCCACGAATCAAACTCTAAGGCGATTAGCCTTGATCAAGAGCACGAGGCTCTGATACCAATTGAAGAGTTTAAGGATTCAAGTACCTAAGAGGGGGAGGGGGGTGAATAGGTACTATTTTAAAATTTCAACTTAAACTTTATTGGTTAAAGTAAGTTGTTTGATAATGTGGAGAAGTTGTGAATACATCAATTAATATTGACGAATTAAACGAGTATTGAAAAGTAACTACTTGCTGAACTGTGAGGGTAACAATGGTTCTGACTGTTGCTATTCGTCTCTTAGCATATGAAGTACAAGCTACGGAATAAATGTGACAGTATGTAGAACTGTTACTTCAAAGTAAAGCAAACAAAGAAGCTTGATAAGAATAAATGCAGGGGAATAAAAGTAAGAAAAGATAGAACACAAGATTTTTGAATTGTTTCGGCTAATACTCAAAAGCCTACGTCCAATCTACTTTTTATTGAATATTTTAGTGATCTACTCCGACTACTAAAAACCCGTACAATAAAAAGACCAACAACCTACTCCGGTTGTGACACAAGTTCAAGGACTACTCCGTCCTAGAACCATACACTCTTACTTAGAACGTTTTACAAGGATCAAGTTTCCACGGACTGAATCTTAACAAGAATTGATATGGACAACTTACAAGATCAAACGGTTCATAAGTGAAAGAGTTCAATACTTAAAGTAACAGTTGTTGTGACTGTAACACTTGAAGACTTTGAAAGCTTTTGCAAAATGTTAAAAATGATTTTAAACTTGAAACCAATTTTGCAAACTCAATAAAATTCTCAGGAAAGTCTTGCTTTCAAAATGAGGAGTGGTGCTCCTTTTATAGAGAAGGGACGAGAGGATGTAAGCTAGGGTTTGTGGTCAAGTTCTTTGGTCACGAAATAAGAGAAGTTGACCTTCCCAAACTAGCACCAAAAGGGCTTACTTCTAAGGAGCAAAAGAGAGAAAAGAGAGTTTGTATTTAGCCTCAAAATATCCGTGGCTTTTCAGAAACAAAGAGGAGATGCCATTAATAAGAAGACAATTCATTGATAAACAAGGAAAGAGCCAAACAAGGTTCATGGAAAGTTAAGAAAAAGTTGTTTCATGAAAAGGGAAATCTTTTGAACTAGTCTTTACAAACTCTTTTTAACATACCACCTTTTAAAATATTTTAGAATGCCAAAACTGATTTGAGAGAGCCTATTCGTAAAATATTTGAAATAAAAAGTTTGCTTCAAGTGTGACGGGTCAAACTAGATAGTCAAGAACACCATTACCCGTTATAGGTAACGGTATGTCAGACTGTCACTGTTATAAGTATTCTACTCTTCCAACTTGTACATAATATGACCGGTACAAGACCAAATGACTATATCTTGGGTAGCAATTACTTGACGATCCTTGAATGATTAGAATAAGCAAATTGATCGATTAAGCCTGAAATAATAAACTAAGAAAACACAAGTTAAAATGGGTATGTCATCATCAATTAAGAGAACCCAACACTTACCTCTTCTTCTTCTTCTTCTTCTTCTGAATCTCCTAAGAAGCAGCAATATTAGTCCACGCTATCTTTATCATCGTCTGAAAGTAGGTCAAGACTTACGTTGCTTAGGCATAGATTAGCAACTTCTTCTTCTCCAGATCCTTCGTCGTCCTCCGTGTCAAGATATCCCCAGCATGATGCCATCATAACTTGCTTGAACTCTTTCTTAGTCTTCTCACGTTTTGTTTTGTCTTTAATTTTCTCCCATGTGGGACAATCCTTAATCATATGACTGGATTATCAGCACTTGAAGTATCCTCTATTAGCAAACGTATTCTTAGACTCAGAAGTTTTCTTATTATAGGACTTGTTGTTGTTATTGAACGATTTTGCTTGCTTGTTTCTAAAAATTCGTTTATTGAATCATTTAGCAAACAAAACTGTTTCGTCCTCTATTTCAGCATTGACATCTTCCTTAGCAGAAGCTTGTAGAGCCATGCTCTTACTGTTACTGGACTCGGCCTCATCGTCATCCAGGACGAGTTCATGAGCCATAAGAGCCCCAATAAGTTCTGCATAAGGTAGAGAGGTGAAATCTCTAACTTCCTCCATAACCGTGACCTTGGGACGCCATTTATTGGTCAAACTCCTAAGTACTTTCCTAACAATATCATTGGAGTTAAAAGTTCTACCGATATTTTTTAGCTCATTAATGATAGTAGAAAATCGTGATGTCATGCTATCGAATGCTTCATTCTTTTCCATTTTAAAAAGTTCATATTTTTGAATCGACAAGTCAATACGATATTTTCTAACAGCCGACGTTCCTTCATAGGCCAATTCAAGACCATCCCATATTTCCTTGGCCGAAGTGCAAGAATAAAAACGATTGAATTCAGTCGATGTCATGCCGTTTTGTAACAGGCTTATCGTTTTCAAGTTTTTCTCAGCCTTCTCGTAATCAGCCTCGATATAGTCTTCTTCCTTTTTCTCATAGGTAGTGCCTTCTGAAGATGCGACCAAAATTTTGTGTGGCCCATTTTTAATAATCGTCCAGCACTTTCAATCATGTCCTTTTATATAGTGTGTCATCATGTTTTTCCATAGTCCATAATTCTTCCCATCAAAGATAGGACACTTAAGATACTTGGAATCCATTTCACATTTATAAGGCAGCGGAATTTAACATAAAATAAAAAGATAGACGGATCAGCCTCTTTGCGGTTAGGCAATCAAGAGCATAAGGCTCTGATACCAATTGAAGAGTTTATCAAGGTCAAAATACTCGAGGTGGGGGGGGGGAGTTGAATTGAGTACCCCAAATGTACTACAACAGAGGTCTGCAATAGAGATAGATATGACTCAGTTCTGGGCTTCTCCCACCACAAAAGCAGTCAACCAGAAATTCTCGGGAAAACTAAACTTTGTACTTGCTTTTTGGCAAAGTTACGGGGCTATTTTGCCGAGTTCCTTAGAGAGAAACTTATGCCCACTTTTTATTCTATATCTAAGTAATTAATTATTTAAATTTTACTGATTAAACTTTAACTAATTAACTAAACGATTATAAACGTAATGAAATGAACGATAAAGAAAACTGCAAGGACACACGATATTTGAAGTGGTTCAGCTTCACACGTTGAAGTCTACGTCCACTAATCTCGACTAATAATTTTAGTGCCTTTCTCCGGATTACAAATTTATCAACCCACTCGTATAGCTAACTCTAGATATAGCTCGATTTCAATATCACTAGACATTCGGTTTTGACTATCTTAAGTTACTAACAAAGCACTTGATTGTTCCTTTAGTGTTCACACAATTGAACGAGTAGAACAATATGAAGTACTATTATCTTATAACGTAATCTTAAGAATAACACGCAAATAAAGGAGCATGACTTTTCGTAAAAGATTTTCAATTGCAAAACAAATAAAATACTTGATTAGATTTAAACTCAAATTGTTTGCAAAGAATTTTTATATTTCGAAAATCTTGTTTGAATTAATAAATATCATGAGTATATATAGTAGAAGAGAAACACTAGGGTTTGGTCGAAACCCTAGGGGTGCCGTGAGGCAAGGTGAATTATTTCATAAGAAACAAATCTTATCTCTTCTTAAATTAATCTACTAAATATTTTGATTAAGTAAATAAGGTAAATCTAATATAATTGATAACATATGAAAATATCTTATGGCAATATATTATGGATTTGACCTAATAGTATTTACTTGCATAGGGAGTACGTTCGGCCTCCACACGGCCCATATGCCTATCTTAGCCGAAACCCTAGGTCAAAGTATCAAGGTGTAGATTAGGGTTAGGTTTAGATAATTTAGCAAACCCTAGGTAGCATGACGACTCACAAGTCGTTTTACTAACCAATAGGATAATGTAAATTATTCATTCTAAACAACCCGTATTTCATCTCTACCATATACACGCATGATTTCGAAATATATTTAAAGAATTTTATCTTTTAGAAAATTGATTTTAAAACTATTAAAATTGTGCCTTAAAATGCAACCTAAAGTTATAGTACAAATGGCTATAACTTTTAGTTTGGTAAGTAAAGTTATAAGTGAAATAGCTATAACTTTACCTTCCCAGTATTACTTCTTAAGATACCGTTACTAGATGAAGTCCTATACTAGCTAATCTTCCTGGAGATCTTCAGTGATAGGATCTTCTTTTTATCTTGATCATAAGCTCTTCATCTTGAGCTTGTTATAGACTTGATCGAGCCTTTTGCTTGAGTGATCATCATACTTGAAACTTGTTACAGTTACTATGACGCTTTAAGAATCTTCAATGTTATAGCTGAAGCTGCTATAACATTACTTGAACAATGCTTCACAAATCTTCAATGTTATAGTCAAGATTGCTATAACATCACTTGCTTAAATTGTGAACTTTAAACAATCTATTAAAGACTCAACAAACAATTACAAGAAAGAGTATATATAAAATAAAGTACAATACTTGTCATTATCAAAACTAATCATATATCAATATGGTCCAACAACTACAACGCGCGGATGCGCGCGATATGGGTGGCGTTGGTCCATAATATGGAGGCCAGTGCATAAACCAGTGAATGCTTCTCTAGTAATTGCCCAGCCTGCTCTATTATTTACACCTAAAGTATTCCCACCTTTGGTTAGCTCCATTAAGGCTACTCTAGCTAGACAAATTATGAGGATGAGTAGACATGATGGTCCTTTAGGTGGGAGGGCACTAAGAAAGTCTGGTGCTTACTCATTTATGGATGGATTAAATGGTATGACTACTCCTTGAGGGAGAGTAGTTCAGAGTATAAAGGATCCTCCTAACCAACTCCAAATGCATAGTATTGGTTTTTGGAATGTTAGGGAGTTGAATGACCTGAATAAACAAGAAGTGCCTAAGTGATTTATGCATAATAAGGGTGCAGGGTTATTTGGTTTATCAGAAACTAAAATTAATTCAAGTAGTTTACTAAAAAAGAATACTGTAATTTGTGATGAATGGAGTGTATCTACTAACTATGGCTGGCATAAGAGAGGTATGATTTGGATTATGTGGAAGCCTTCTTGTTTTGATTCTCAGTTCCTATTCTAAGGTGCACAACATATACATATGATGGTTGAATCAAAAGTTTATTTTATAGAGGTTTTATTTAACTATGATATATGCTTTTAATAGGTTGAATGAGAGAGTTGAATTGTGGGAGGTTGTGAGGAATGTTTCTTTAAATTGTGAGGAGTCGTGGCGCTGGACAGGGGATTTTAATATTATGTTATTCCATATTGAGACATTGGGGCCCAACTCTTCCAAGGCAAAGATGGAGCACTTTTAGGAGTGTGTGTCCTTATGTGGCGTAGAGGATATCCAGGCAACAGGAGCTTTGTTTACATGGTCTAACAAACAATAGCCTGTTAATAGGGTCTATAGTAGGCTTGACAGAGTGATTGGTAATCACGAGTGGATGAATAAATATGGAGATTACATTACTCATTTCCATCCTAAGGGAATTTTTTATCATTGTCCATGTATTGTTATGAATAGAAAGATAGAGTTTGGAGGAAGGAGAAGCTTTAAATATTTTAACATGTGGAGAATGTAAGAAAATTTCAGTGAATGTGTAGATAGTATATGGAAGAGGATATATGAAGGGACTAAAATGTTTAGAATGGTGAAAAAACTGAAGGATTTAAAATCTGTTTTGAAGCAACTAAATAAGCAGACCCTCTCTGATATTGAGAAAAATACGAATATCATTAATGCCCTACTTGAGCATATTCAAAAAGACCTTCTGCATAAGGGATATGGATCTTATGCAAATGTAAATGGAAGTGGCTCATGATTTAAAAGTATGAATTGCAGCTAAGGATAATTTCCTCATTCAGAAAGCTCAAGTTCAATGGTTAATGGAAGGGGACATTAACACATCATACTTTCATAATGCTATAAATAAGAGGGTGATGCTTAACAAGATATTATTAACAGAAGACAAGGATGGTCAAATTTGTACTGAAGGGACCCAAATTCAGGAAGCATTCCTGGATTATTATTATAGGGAGCTGTTGGAAACACACTATAATACAGATGACGTGAAAGTAAAGGTGGTAACTAAGAAGAGAAAGATGTTGTATTCAGGAACAATGGGAGATTCTGAACAAACCTGTGACAGTTGATGAGGTTAAGAAGAGTCTTTTCAGCATTCCAAAAGAGAAATCCTTTAGTCCTGATGGCTACACTAGCCAGTTTTATATGGATGTTTGGGGGATTATTGGGCATGACATATGTGAGCCTGTAATCAATTTCTTTGAAACTGGTAAACTGTTGACTCGGATCAATGCTACAATTATCACACTCATACCAAAATGGAAAGACCAACAAGTGTAAAGCACTTTATGCCAATATCTTGCTGTAATATAATTTATAAGACCATTTCTAAGCTCATGTGTAATAGATTGGCTATGGAGCTCCTTGAGGTGATAAGTAGAAAGCAAGGGGCCTTCATACAGGGTAGGAGTATCCTAGAAAACATACTAATATGCCAAGATCTGGTCAAACTGTATAACAGGGAGCATGTGTCACCTAGATTCGTGTTCTAGATGAATCTGCAAAAGGTATATGATTCAATTGAATGGAAGTTTGTTGATCAAATGTTGGATGCTCTTTGTTTTTCTAAGAAATTTAGAAAGATGTTTATGGTATGTGTAACAACTACCTCTTTCTCATTAAGTCTGAATGGTGCTTAATTTGGATACATTAAAGGAAGAAGGGGGTTAAGGCAAAGGCATCCAGTTTCTCCTTTACTATTCACAATTTGCATGAAGTATTTGACAAGAATGCTTGATTTTGCCACTCAGAAATAGTTTTTTAGATTCTGCCCATTGTGTAGGGGATTAAAACTGAACCATTTACTGTTTGATGATGATTTATTAATGTTCTATAATGGGGATGTGAGATCCATTATGTTCATATTGAGGGATTTACTACCTTTTCTGCAACTATGATTAACTTTGTATTCAAGACCTTATACAATTGCTGGCATCAATCTTCCCGATTCCGAAGATGGTAATCACAAGAATTGAGGCAATCTGCAGAAACTACCTGTGGGATGAGGGAGTTGAGTACAATAGGTCTCCTATAGTGTCTTGGCAGAAAGTCTGTTGCAGTAAGACGAATGGAGGATTGGGAATAAAGGAAGCAGGGGTGTGGAATATAGCTATTGTGGGTAAGTTGGTGCACTGGCTTTATACAAAAGCAGATAGGTTATGGTACAGTGGGTTGATCATATCTATTTAAAAGGGTACTAGCAGGAATGAGCATCAGCCTCTTCCTGATTTTAATTAAAATTGGAGGAATATTTGTAAGGTAAGATGCCATATGGATACAGGTTACCAAATCTTTGGATATCAAATCCTAGGGTTATTGGTTACCAGTTCTGGTTATCATTGGTTGCAGGGAGTATACCCACATATCCAATGGTACCTTGAGGTTTAGGACAATTGGTGTGTGCCCAAACACCCATTTGTGGGTTGGTTGTTTAAAAATGAAGCCCTAAACACAAAAGAGAAATTGTTCTCTATTGGTGTGTGTGAATCAAGCAACTGGGTTCTGTGTGAAAGGGAAAGTTAGACTCATGTACATTTTTTTTTGCAGTGTGTGAGTTCAGTATCAGAGTGTAATACTCCGTATTTTATAATTATATATACTATATTGTATTGTATTAATACGAGTTATGAATGAGACGGAATAATAAAATAATAATAATTATTATTATAAGTAGATGGTAATGATAATAATAATAATAATAATAATAATAATAATAATAATAATAATAATAATAATAATAATAATAATAATAATAATAATAATAATAATAATAATAATAATAATAATAATAATAATAATAATAATAATAATAATAATAATACGTAAGATGATACACATACGTAGATACATAAACTACCCTATAATCCAATATATACTCCACTCACCTTATCCAAACACAATCCTCACCCAAGATTTTATAGAGAGAAAGAAGAGAGAAAGAGAGAAAAGAAAAGGAAGAAAATGGAAGATCGTCTTTTGTCCCTCCGCCTCTAGATCGTAAGGTAATACCGTCTTAAACTAGTTTATATATTATTAATTAATACCGTTGACCCGCCTCGACCTTGACCCGTCTCTGACTTCCCTTGACCACCTGTATGACCGTCGTTGGCCGTGGGAATGGGGGTTTGACCGCAGATAAAAGGGTGTTACTATTTTTGTTGTGACTCGGTTTTTGGGTTGGGTTTGGAACACCAAACCATGACTGACAGGGCTGGGGTTTCAGTGGTTGTATTGTGGGTTGAGTGGGGGTTGTGGTGGTGATCAATGGTGGCGGGTTAGGTGGTGATAAGTGGTCGAAAAGGGGTTGTATAAGGAGGGTGTCGAGTTGTGTGTGGTTTTTGTCGATTGTTGTTGTTGTTGTCATGTGGGTGTTGTGGGCTCAGGACTGGTGGCGGCTAGGGGTGGTTGTCATGTAGTTGAGCGATGTGCACATTAATGACTTGTGTTTGGAGGGGCTCGTGTAGTTGAGACACGACGTCTGGCAGAGGGCCCGGTTGGGTTCCTGGCTCGGTACGTCTGGGCGTGTCCCGGTACCTGCTTGTGAGTTGTGGAGTCGTGGGCGTGTCCCTGGCACCGGTGGTTGTGGGTACGTCTTGGCGTGTCCCGGTACCGGTGTGGTGGTTGTTTGATAACGTTCCATTCATGTCATAGTCATGTTGCATATTCACACACTTGTGTCGTGTCTCACTTTATTTATTTATTTAAACTGACGTGTTGTGTGTCTGTGTAACTGTCACCTATTTCCGGGGTGGCCTGTATCGATCCATATGATATTTCCGATCGTATAGAGAGAAGGTTATGGATAGGTTATCTTTGATGGCACGTGGGAGACGGGACGAGTCTTGATGACATCCGAGTCGAGTATAGCTGGCTAGAAGAGTATAGTTGTCATGAGTTGTATTTTTCTTCATTTATTAGTTTATGGTTTGTAATCACTAAACTTGTATTTATAATAGATATTTCTTGATTGTATCTCCGATTTACCGCCACGGGAAACCGAGATGGTAACATCTCCCAATTACCTTGGCCGGGTAAGAAAGAGGTGTTACACAGAGTTACAGCTAGGGAGGAAAAATGGATGCAGCTGAGGATGGATAGTAGTAGTCTTAATTACTCAAAAATGCAGCTAAAGGTGTGCCATATGGTAAAGATGGCCTATTGGTACTGTATTTGGTTGTAGAGAAATAGATCTCGATTGGAAATAAGAGTAACCAAGATTGAGAATATTGTTATTGAGATCAAGAGGATCGTACATTCAAGAGTGCGGGCAACTTCTTCCTAAATCTGTCTTTAATGTCGACAAGAACTGGCTTCTGAAATTAGATATCATAGTTTGAAAATTGATTGTAGGCATGTTATGCCAAATTAGGGTGAACAATATATTGTATTGTTGAAATGTTTTGATTATTAATGAAAAACTCACATTTAGCCAAAAACACTGGCTATTGAACGATATTGTGTCATATATTGAGGGTTATCACACTTAAGAATAATTAAGGTGACAAATGTATGGTTACTCTGTTGAGAAATTTTACTAGACTGAAATAAATCTTGAATAGCACCACATGCCTCTTCCATAACTATAGGTCATGCATCTTTGTAGAAAGCACTAGAGTAACCATTAGTGCCATGTGGTTAAGAATTGCAAAAATAGTTTCTTTGTTGGAAACAGGAGAAAGAAGAATATCCCAGTGTTCAACATTACAAACAGTCCTCATTTGCACCACATTGAAGCTCGTTGACTTAGAATTTGCTGCAATGCCAAGCAGCTCTTTATAAAATGTCAAAAAGCTTCTTGTATTTTTTTCTTCAATCAGTGTGAATCACTCCAGCATGCCAGCAATCCCCAGAATCTTACTTTTTACTTGCCTATTCTTGAGAATACTGTGAAAATAACTAGTATTATCATCACCTTCATTAATCCAAACAGCCTTATGATTTTTTTTAAGGAAAAATTTAAGGAAAAAGATGTGCCCTAGAGAAACCCTACGTAGGCGATTTCTAGTGCATCTTCTTCATCCTTGATTCTTAACCATGGCCAGAAATTCTTCAAGTAAGACAAAGAGCAAGAAATCTAGTAGAGTAACTGTGGTTAAGAATGCTAAAAAGAGTATTGCAAAGATCGGTGAGATGAAAAAACCAGGGCCTTCAGAAGAGGATGTGTTGAAAACGAAGTCCATGCAGGAAATAACAGGAAACCCTGGATTGCCTTTTGATGAAGTAGTCGATGAAGAGTTGGAGGAAAACTCCCAATGGATCACTCAGAGAGGCAAGAAAGCTGTCGTGAAGGAGGTGGAGACTGTTGAAACAGAGGACCTACTTCAGTTTACACAAGAGGATACACAAGATGAGATATCTTATTGGAATAATGCAGTGTACTGCTTTGTGCTGGGGGCAAACCCTCCATGGGAAGTTTTGAATGGATTTATTCACCGCATTTGGCAAAAACATAGCATTGATAAGGTATCTTTTCTACCTAATGGTGTCTTCTTGGTAAGATTTAAGGAGAGTAAAGATAGAGAGACTGTTCTTCAAGCAGGTCATTTTATGTTTGATAATAAACCTCTGATTGTTCGTCCTTGGGATGAACATGTGGAACTTACCAAGGAAAATGTTAAGGATGTACCTACCTGGATTAGAATTCATGCTCTGTCTATGAAATTTTGGGGTAGATACTTGCCAAAAATTGCAGGACTGGTGGGAAAATTCCAAAAAGCTGATCAAGCAACCATGGACAAAACTAGATTGGGCTTTGCTCGTGTGATGGTTGAAGTGTTTGTGGGGCAGAAATTTCCAAATAAAGTGAAATTTCTGGATGAAAATGGTAAAGTGGTAATGTTGGACGTGGAGTATGAATGGATGCCCATTATATGTTCCAAATGCAAAGGAATGGGACATGACCAGGCAAAGTGCAGGGCTACTCCTGCTGATGGGAAAAAACCAGCTGTGATAAAGAAAATATGGAAGCCTGTGGTTAAACCTTTGGCTCCAACATCCAACCAGCAAGTTGTACCTGCACAGGCCACTGCTATGACTACTGAGGGAGAATGCACTCCTGTGTCCACTCCTATGAGCTTATTTCTTCTGCAGGTACTACCCCTGAGAAGTCTTTTAAGGATGTTACAGTGGGAAGTATGAATAATGTGAGACCTAAAGAAGGTGTAGGTCAAAATGGTAACCCAAAATCATCACATAATAATGAATAATTTAGGGTTTTGGAATGTTCGAGGGCTCAATAGTGTACATAAACAAAATACTGCTAAATGGTTTCTTCATAATAAAGATGTTGGTTTATTTGGTTTAGTTGAAACTAAAATAAATGGTGCAAATGTGGGTAATATTTCTAGCACTATGCTGGATGGCTGGAGTGTCACTACCAATAAAAATTATCATAAGGGAGGAAGAGTATGGCTCCTATGGAAACCCAATCTGTTTGATGTGCAGGTGTTACAATATGATGCTCAATACATTCATTCTAGTGTAACATCTAGAATCACCCAACAGCAATTTTTCTTCACTATGGTCTATGCTTTTAATGAGGGAGTGGATAGAAGGGATTTATGGAGGAAGCTGGAGCTGATTGGCACCCAGTGGCCAGGAGCCTGGCTAATTGCTGGGGATTTCAATACTGTTATAAATCCTGCAGAGAGACTAGGTGGCAACACTAAGCAAGCTGATATGGACGAGTTTATTGATTGTTTAGCTAATTGTGGGATGATTAATTTGCCTGGAACTGGTGCTTTTTATACGTGGTGTAATAAGCAAGATCCTCTGACTAGGGTGTACAGCCGGCTTGATAGATGTTTGGCAAATCAAGATTGGCTCAATAAGTTTCCTGATATGGTTGCTCACTTTCATCCTGCTGGACTCTTTGACCACTGCCCCTGCACTGTGAGTAACATCAAACTGGAATCAGGTAGGAGAGCTAGTTTTAAATTTTTCAATATGTGGGGAGATGCCCCGTCTTTCCTTCCTACAGTGCAAGAGGAATGGAACCAGCACTACCCTGGTTATAAAATGTTCAATGTGGTGAAAAGACTAAAAAATCTTAAGGCAAAACTTAAGGAATTGAACAAGGAATGCTTCTCTGATATTGAGAATAAGGCCAGTATTGCAGAGACGGATCTACTTTATGTCCAACTGCAGATAGAGATGGACCCTCAGAATGCTACTTTGATTCAAAAAGAGATTCAGCTGTCTGATAACCTTAAAACTCTCAGCAAAGCCAGAACCAGTTTCTTGTAGCAGAAAGCAAAAATCAGATGGTTGGAGGAGGGGGATAGCAACACTGCCTACTTCCATGGTGCTATAAAGAAAAGATGCACTATCAATAAAGTAACACAAATTGAGGATCAGAATGGAAATAGCTGTGTAGAGAGCCAAAGTATTCAGGATGCTTTCCTGGATTATTACAAGCAGCTTTTGGGAAGTAGTAAATCTACTTAACCAGTCAGGAATTCTGTAATTAATATGGGAAGAATCTGCAGTCAGGAAAATCACATGATCTTGAACTCTCCTATCACCAATGAAGAGATAAAGAAAGCTTTTTTTGACATACCTATTGACAAAGCACCTGGCCCAGATGGTTATACCAGTGGTTTTTTCAAGAAGAGTTGGAGTATTATTGGTGATGATATCAGTGAGGCTATAAAGGATTTCTTTGCAACGGGAAAGTTATTAAATCAGCTGAATGCTACCAACATCACATTGATTCCTAAGTGTGATAGGCCAACTTCTGTGAAGCACTTCAGACCTATTGCCTGCTGCAACATGATTTATAAGGTGATCTCTAAACTTATTTGTAATAGACTGTCCTTGGTTTTACCTGACATTGTTGGTGAGAATCAAGGAGCATTCATTAAGGGGAGGTCAATTATTGAAAATGTTTTAATTTGCCAAGACATTGTCAAACTATATAATAGGAGGGCAGTATCACCTAGTTGCTTATTCAAGATTGATCTACAGAAGGCATATGATACTGTGGAGTGGGGATTTGTTGAACAATTATTCAGGGCTCTTGCTTTTCCTGACAGTTTCACTCAAAGAATTATGGCTTGTGTGACATCCACTTCCTTCTCCTTATGCTTGAATGGAAATAGTTTTGGGTTTTTCAAGGGACAAAGAGGCCTAAGACAGGGAGACCCAATGTCTCCTATTATATTTACTCTATGTATGGACTATCTTACAAGAATGATCAATTATGCTACAAGTAGATGGCCGTTTCAATTCCATCCTCTTTGTAAGGGTACAAGATTAAACCATCTCATGTTTGCTGATGATTTGTTGATGTTTTTCAAGGGAAATGCTCAATCTATCATGCTCTTAGTCAGAGCTTTTTCATCCTTCTCTAAAGCTACTGGTCTAACTATGAATAGTACAAAATCTGAGGTGTACTTTAATGGCATGACTGAAGCACTTAAGCTAGACATCATTCAAGCAACTGGTTTTGTTGAGGGGTCTTTGCCTTTCAGATACTTAGGGGTTCCAATAAAAGCAGGCAGGTTGACAAAGAAAGATTGCAATATTCTTGCTGAAAAAATGGTGAATAGAATAAGGAGCTTAGGTGCCAAGAAGTTGTCCTATGCAGGGAGAGTTGTCCTCATTAATTCAGTACTCAACACTCTTTATTCATATTGGGCTAGCATTTTTCTGATACTTAAGGGTGTAATCAAGAGAATTGAGGCCATATGCAGGAACTATTTATGGGGTAGCAGTGCTGATTATCACAGGGTCCCTCTTATAGCCTGGGATAAGGTTACTCTACCTAAAGATGAAGGAGGATTGGGCATTAAGCAGGCAGAGGTATGGAATACAGCCACTGTAGCTAAACTGGTGGATTGGATCTATGGCAAAGCTGATAGGTTGTGGATCAGATGGGTCAATCAGATTTACATAAAAAACAAGGATTGGCATACCTATTCTCCGCCAAATGATGTGTCCTGGACTTGGAAGTGTATTTGTAAAGTGAAAGAGATTATGAAGCATGCATACATTGATGGCAAATGGTCTACAGATCCTAAGGGGTACTCTATTAGGAGTGGCTACGAATGGATGAGACCTAAGCAAGCCTTATAAAGTTGGAAGAGCCTTGTTTGGAGCAAATGGAACTACCCTAAACATGCTATGATTAGCTGGATCACCATGAATAATGGATTGAAGGTTAAGGATAAGCTATTCCAGATTGGTTGCTGCACTGATAATAGCTGCTGCCTATGTGATGCTGCTGTTGAAACTCGGAGTCATCTGTTTTTTGAGTGCTCATACAGTAGGCTAGTTATTGCTGCAGTGGAGTCCTGGTGTGGATTCAAGGTTGCCGTTAACATATCTGCAGCTACTACTGGTATTGTTCCCAGGCGTGCACTGAAACAAGAAGTACATTCCCTCATATGGACAGCCTGTGTATACTGCATTTGGAACCAGAGAAATAATGCAAGGATGAACCTTGTCCTGATAAAACCAGACATTATTGCTAGCAATATAAGAGAGGAAGTGAAGAGAAGAATCAGATCAAAGTTGAGCAAGGAAACTACACGAACTGATAGAATCTAGCTCAGGAAATGGGGCATAGCAGTGGACTGACCTGTGTCTGCTAGTTGTTCTTGTTAGTGTTGAATTTGTATTGGTATTGGTACTGCAGTGATACTCTTTGTAACAGGAAAGTTTTGGCTTAGGCTAAGGCTGGACTGTCCATCCTGTATATTTGTCTCTTTGATTAATATATTTATCTCACATTTCACCAAAAAAAAAAAAAAAAAAATCCATACAGCCTTAGATTATTGAATCAAGAAACTTTCAGCACCAGCATTCAGTTCCTTATAGGTCTTGGCAGCCTCCCTTTCTTTCAGAATCAACTTAGTATTATTAGGATGCAATTTCACTCTAGTCTGAATATAATATAAATACTTCCATGCCCTAATAGCATTATTTTCCACATCATCAAAAAGGGTTTTATTCAACTCTTTCAAAGGTTTCTTCAATTATTTCAATTTCATGGCAATCTTAAACATTTTAGTCCTCTTCCAATATGTATTCTTTGTTGTACATATGGGAAAGTAGCAAATTGCCCTCAAACGTTTGGAGCTATGTACAGTTTAGCCCCAAACTTTTTCAAATGTACAATTTGCCCCAAACGTTTGAGATTATGTGCAAATCAATCCAACTTTATAATTCCGGCAATGCTCCAACTATAACCACCCTCCCCACCACCACCAAACAAAATCTCCCCCCCACCCCCCCCCCCCCCCGTCGTTATGTCCCACCCTAAGTCTCTTCTCCCTTTCAAACCCCAACCTTAACCAAGAATCCAACCAAATCTCTCCAACCGTGTGACGTATAATTTATAATGTAAAAGCAAAATTTCCACAGATGGATGTTTGGAACAAAGTAATTGATTAATTATCGCAGTATATTGAAAAACAGAACAAATTACACATAAACTAGAAGAAAATGTACAAAAATTGGCAGATAGTATGTATCTCCTTCTAGGGGGACACACCCAATGAATAAGATCATGAGCTATACAAGTTTATTACAGTGTTTGTGGGTTGGTAAGTAGTTGTAGTATACAACAAATTTAATTGGTGCAAATAATGCTAGTTATTTGTAAAACAGGTGTATTTTCGTTAGTTGAACTGCACCTTCAGTTAAACTAACGTTGATACAATTTATAAATTATACTCTGTAATGAATAGATTTACAAGTGAAATCTGATAGGTGAGGTTATGGTTGGAGTTTGAATGAGATGGGAGATTTAGGATGGGACATGGGTTGGAGGATTGTGTTTGGTGGTGGTGGGGAGGGTGGTTGTAGGTGGAGAATTGATTAGGTTGATTTGCACATAGTCCCAAACATTTGGGAGCAAATTGCATATTTGAAAACGTTTGGGACCAAATTGCACATAACCCCAAACGTTTGGGGGCAATTTGCTCCCCGTTGTACACAAAGTAAAAAGTCATCAACAGTGCTCCACATATTTTAATACTTGAAGCTTTTCCGGCCCGCCACAAAATTAGCCTTGTCTTGAATATTACAGGGTTAATGGTCAAATAAGCCTTCATTGAAAAAATGAGCATAAGTATCACCAGAGGCTATTAACCAATCATGGTTAACCAAAACTCTGTCTAATCTAGAAAAACTCCCTAGTTTCTTGATCCTGTTTATAGTCCATGTATAATAAGAACCAACAGCAGGTATGTCTATAAGGTCATAGAAGTCTAGACACTCTTGAAAAGCATTCATTTCCTCATCAGTGGATTGGCCTCCTAGTCTTTCAGAAGAAGATAGAACACAATTAAAGTCCTCATTAAGCATGCAAGGACCCTGAATATTTGCGGTGCACACACAAAGATCCTTCCATAAACACTTCCTCTCATTCACACCATTAAAGGCATATATCATTGTATAATGAAATTTAAACTGAGAGTAGATTTCAACTAATACTGCCTTATGAATCATCTGGGCACTATAATAAAGAAAGTTAACTTGAAACAAATCTACCACATTACTCAAACTCTATCACTTTTATACCAATTAATATTTGTAGACAAAGACCACCCATCACAAATATTTGTATAAACTTTATTTAGAGAAGAAGGTTTTACCTTCATCTCAAGGAGGCCAAATAGACATTTGTACCCACTCCAACCCTAGGTCTAGTATTATTTAAAGAGAGAGGGTTTTTTGTCAAAAGGTACCTAACATTTAGGATAGTTTGCGTCAAGGTACCTAACATTTTAATATATGTACATGGCACCACTCCCTTAACAACGTGCTCCATTTCATGACATAGCATGTCTCCCTTAACAACGTGCTCATATCACCAAGGTACCCCTCCCTTAACAACGTACCACCACTTTGTAATAGTACCCCTACCTCAACAACGTACATATTACCGTTCATCGCAGAGTACAACTCCCTTAACAACGTACATCTGACCGCAATACCTCCCATCACAATTCCACATTCATAATCAACAATAATAATTAAACTCATCTCGTCATAATTACGCATCACAGTATAATATAATTTCTCCCTTTCCAACAATTCCAACAATATCAATATGTAAACAATTCACTTCAATATATCATTCTCCATATCATACAACAACATACACAGATCATATACGAGAGTTGAGTAGGATTTATCCCTACCTAGCAAGCAAAACAGCTCCAATAAATGTAATTCAAATACAACACCTAACATAAATAATAATAACATACAAAATTACCCATTATTCTTCTTAATAGATTATATAATTAATTAACTAATTCCGACTCAACGCTACCCAATTACTAATTATATTAATATTAATTATATAAAACATTAAGTGATTCAATTAAATAAAAACTCGTCCCAAACCATTGGTCAATTCCCGTCTCAAAAACTCAAGTCAAATCCCAAACATACTCGTCCTAAACTATCCAAATCGAACCCTGTGACCCACAACATAACTCATGCCAACACCCCTCAAAACATCCCTTAATTCCCGACCAACCAGGCCCGTCTAAAGCTAGGCGCTCTATGTGCAACGGCACTGGGCCTCAAAATTTTTGGGGCCCAAATCTTGGTTGTCCATAAATAATTGAAAAAAAAAAAGCAATGGAATTAGGCAACTCAAAAGCACGCTGCGGGAGTGCCTCAAAGCGTTGCAAATTGACAACGAATTGAGAGGTCCCGGGTTCGACTCCCTACACGGGAGTGCTGCGGTTACCTGTCATCCTAAGGGATGTCTTACCTGGCACACGTGGTTTGCAGGGTATTGCATGTGCCCGGGGGGATTAAACCCCTCGTCATCAAAAAAAAAAAAAAAAAAAAAAAAAAAAAAAAAAAAAAAAAAGCACGCTGCATGTAATTGTGTGTCTATACTCTATTCCAATACTTCAAGTATTCAATCAATTCAATCTCCTTCCTAAAATACTGAGTAAATTAATTTTCTTCCTAAAATGATTAAATTTGCTCTTTAGTTTTCCCATAAATTCATCCAATGTTCCTAAATTTGAAATCTTTATATATGATTTATCCCATATCAATTTCCCACCATTCCAAGTTTACAATTAGAGAGTTTGTAATCAAAATTTTACTATATTGTTTCGATTGTCAAAAAAAATCCCAGATTTACCCTAAGTTTCAAAGAGATAGAAATATAGGTAATATTTTTTCATAGTTTAATGAATTGTTCTGTTATGGGGATAGTCGATTTCTTGTGAATCTTATCTTTATTTTTCTTTTATATGATTGTCTTAATTTTTATTTGCTTTATGAATTTGCAGCTATTTTCGGAAGATTAGAGGATTTTATTTTGTCGGTTTTTGTTTCACGCCGCCGCAACGATAGTTTTGCAATTTGGCTTCAATAGGGCAGTTTCTGTATTTTGTAAATCTTGGGGGCCTCGTATTTTTTTTTGCTCCGGACCTCCACTTTTCTTGAGACGGCCCTGCGACCAACCACGACTCAACCACCTCTGCCGCCTGCCTCCACCGTGAGCCCACCACCACCTGCTGCCTAGCCACCCACCGGCACTAGTAGGACCACCACACACGACCTGACCATGCTCTAACCGCTACAACACATGACACCAACAACAATGTTGCAACACCAATCAACACCTCATTCGCCACCAGCATCCACCACCACCGTGGTCACCTCTGACCCACGGTGGTCCTATCAATATCGCCCTACTCTCGGTCAGGGCCACGACGATTCAAGGTGGTCCCTAGATTTAGTTAACACTCGGTTATAGCAAGACAACAACAACCACCACGACTTGTTTGAATTTCGGCAACCACCACACCGAAAGCCACCCCTGGCCACCCACGACCACCCAACCTGGTCGACCAACCACCCTGATACCAACCCCAGCCCAGGTCTGGTCCGAGTCAGGCGCGTTAAGGGCAAAAACCGAGTCTTATCTATTGTTTAACCCAACAAACACCACCACAAAACCCCGGTCAAACACCTCATCCCTAACGGTCAACGGCGGTCCAACGTGGGTTTGGTCACCCCCTGGTGTCCCACGGTCAAGGTCACGGTCCTAGCTAGTCTAGAGGCAGTCTAATTTACGAGTTTTTTATAATTATAAGATGCATACATTATATTGTGAGACGGTTGTATAGACTACCTTGAGACGATAATTGCGCTGAATCTAATTAATTCCCCCCCCCCCTCTGTATAATATTATGTCAATAAGACTTTAGGGTAGGTCAGCCTTGATTATATAGTATTAAAGTAGATAGGATGTGCTTTTTCACATACGAAATTTATTTTTTCACATACGTTTTTTACAATTTTACCCTTATCATTTTTTTCATCTTCCTCACTCAAAACCAATTATCCACTCATTTCCTCACCATCCACCGGCCTATACCCTCCCTCCGACCTACCCCACCCTCTGGCATATCCACCCGAGTCATGTTCAGACATTATAAAGGCTAGCTAGGCTTCACAAAGATAAAGCCTTCCCCACCGATTTTCGTCGACACTAGAACACAGGAACAATTTCTGGGCATGGTTAATTGGTTAAAGAGTAGAGGATGTACATCATTAGGACAAATGAAAAAATGAACCTAATTTCATTTACATTATTCTCGCACGAAGACGTCAAACAATGCACACTCAAATGTTCTACAAAATTCATTAACCAATAAAAGCTAAATGGGAGAACAACAAATTGGGGAAAAGCATCGGCAACCGAACACAATAGCCATTTTGATTGCATCACCTTTCTCTACATAAAGCGATTGAATTGATAAGTAAATACTTCATGCCCATGGATTACATTTAAATTAAGCGTAAAAACCCAATTGTTGTATGATTTATAGAACTTACATATGGTAGTTAATTGCACCTCCATCATTAATCGGAGATTAAGATTCATTTTTTAAGTGGAACAATTAGATTAGGTTTTTCTTTTGGCAAAAGGGTATTAGATGGAAAGTTAATGAGAAAATGTATGTGAAAGTGTAAAATCCGTATGTGAAAAAGTAATTCCGTTATTATTATTATTATTATTATTATAAGATGCGCTCAGCTTTCATTAAAATAATAATAATAATAATTATTATTATTATTATTATTATTATTATTATTATTATTATCATTATCATTATCATTATCATTATCATTATTATTATTATTATCGTCATTTATTATTATTATTATTATTATCATCGTCATTTATTATTATCATTATTATCATTATTACTATTACTATTACTATTACTATTACTATTACTATAGAATCAAGGGGAGAGATTGAAGAATTAGGATCAATTGCCGGAGAATATCAAGGGGAGAGTTTGTCTTACCTATCAAAGAATCAAGGGGAGAGTTTGTTGGTTTGTTGTAGAATTAATAACTAAAGGAGGAAAATCATTATTAATAACCGATATTGTTGTATTTTTTGTAGTAGAGATTGAAGAATTAGGATCAATTACCGGAGATCTCGCCATTTGTTCCTTTTTTTTTTATGTTCAATAGTCCGAGCTGAAACCTTAATTCGAGAGAGATTTTCCTCTTTTTCTCGTATCTCTAGATACAAGTTGATGTTTTTTAGTCGGGGTTGGGTAATTGGAAATTAGAATACAAAAAGTAATAAAATGTGTACAAAATATCCGCGAAAATAAACTCCAATATTATATATGTTGTAACAAAAAAACCTCAGCTGTGCCCCAAAAGTTAATATCGACATCACAAGTCAATATAATAACAGCAGTGATAAAATGATAATTCAATGAATGATGTGACGACATTTAGAATTATGAACATAAATAATGGTACAATTGTACAAACTATCGGAGAAAACTAAAGTTATCAATTGAACCATATCCCGGACTCTTGTAACTTCATCTTATGAGACTGGAATAATTACAAATTAAATGCCCGTAAATATAGTAAATTTACCCAAAGAATGATGTTTGTGCAACAAACTGTGCAACGCATTTCCATAGCCAACAACTTGCTGATCATCAAAGGATAATGGAAATGAAATTGATTCTCGCTCTCCAAAACGTGGTTCAGCCCCAAGTGAAACACACAATTTGGTAGAGCTTTCAAAGTTAATGGAACCATCTAGCTGCTTAAGCAGAACTGACAAAACTTCTTCAAGTTACAATTGTCTTTAAATTTCTGCTGTCAACATTTAACATTCGCTCAAGACTCCGAAAGTTTTCCCGATGTGTTATCAATCAAAGCTATTCAGAAACAGCAAATCTATAGCAGCATGGACCGAGGAAGGGCAATCATGGTGAACCTCTTAGTAACAAGTATTGGAGGTCTTGCACAACTTCAGACATCAACGGCCGGAATCCTGGCTCAGTCTGCAAAAATTAGCCTTTCTCAGTCAGAATTCTCTGAGGTAATATATGCACCAATTTGCTACGCATCAACTAAAAAGTGCTCGAAGCTAAGCTAGACAGTTGTTGAATTGTCATTTGTAAATCTACCTTCATGGTTCCATCCCTCATTCATTCATTGGCAACAATGCTAAACTTTTTACCATTAATTATATAGAGAAAATGTTAATATTTGATGTTTGAAAACTACTATTTTCCCTGATATCATATTAAAATTGTTTGAACGACCAGTCATATAAGAACATAACACAAGGGATGGAGGAAGTAACTAACAAAAGCTACAAGTATCACTATCCGTTCGGTGTTAGACATGGAATACAACCATGGAGTATAACTTTAGACGAGTAGTTCTAATTTTGTGACTGATATTCTCAAGAGGAACTTTTAGCCCCATTAGCTAAAATGTTTTTCAACCCTTCCTAATGTATAACAATCTATGATTCAAGAATATGTCCACCGCTTCAATTTTGTTAAATGTTGGTTCGGCAATGTATAGACGGAAAAAGTTCAATGTCGCATTTTACATATAACAATGAAACATAAACAAGATGGTCATACTTCACCTGTACACATCGAGATATAATGTCAGCAAAGTGAGATAAGGACTTAATTGGATACTCTCCATTAAGGGAAGGATCAACCATCCTTTGTAAAGCATCAATATCGTATAGCTGAGGAACTGCCCATCTTACCAAAATCTGTTCCCCTCGACTTCGTGTCCTGAACATGATTCCAAATGAACATAGAATGAGCGATCGGTTAAAAAAAGTGTTTTTAACGTCTCAATTATAACATATCTCACCTGTCATATGACATTCGACCCGTCAAAAGTTCCAACATAACCACGCCAAAACTGTAGACATCACTTTGGGTAGTATATATTCCTGACTCAAATTCTGGGGCTCCATATCCATAGGCTGATAAAAGGTGGCCGGACAACTGAGATAGGGAAACAACATTTCAGACAAGGCCATGATTGAGAGGAAGAATTTAATATTCTCGCTAAATTAATTTCAACAGAGCAGTTTTATACTCTGAAACCACACTCACTTTGACGGTTCATATTAGGCCAAAAATTTGAAACTTTCCATAAAATAGCCTGCCCTGGTGACCAACACTCACTTATTTTGCTTTTTCACCTACCTGGCTAACAGATTTAGATGCTATCAGAGTTGCCAAGCCACAATCAGAAACTTGCACATTGAGTTCGTCATCAAGAAGAATATTTGCAGATTTGAAGTTTCTGTGGACTACTGCTGGTTCACAGACTTCGTGCAAATACCTGTTTCAGACATGAAAAATACATCATCATTAAGTGACTAACAAAAAGTTGAATGCTTCGACGTTGGACAAACTCCTCAGACGAAAGTCTTCTTTACATGACAACATAGCAATCACAGTAATATTTTCACGTGCAGGAAGCCTTGTGGTGAAGTCCAAGACTCGTAGTACACAGAATTCTTAAGAAGTCAACAAAAAAAATGGTTGTAACCGAATCACAGGATGATTTAAATTAATCGTAGAGCAATAAATCACATAGGTCTCAAATTCAAATTCCAGGTCGCATTGTGGTTCATTGATTGTCATGTGAAAGCCAAATGTGTGAAAGCTTACATAGGGAGTCTAGCTGCTAAGAACTCTCAGATTGGAGGCAGTTGTTACAGTGTAGTGTAGATGAAAAATAAAGGAGAAACGAGGGAAAATGAAGGCAATGATGGGAAGACAGAGAAGTGGTGAAGGAGGAATTCTACAACCATACGAGGATATTGCATTATCATAGGAAGAACATGGTAACTACTGGAAATAGGAAATGAGGGAAAATGAAGGCGGTGATGGGAAGACAAAGAAGTGGTGAAGGAAGAATTCTACCACCATAAGAGGATATTGGATTACCGTAGGAAGAACATGGTAACTACTGGGGGAATAGTTTCATGCCATATACAACAACATTACCCCAGTGCCTCAATGGCTCCCGCAAACAAGGGCGTCTAATGCGCAAACAAGGGCGTCTAGTGCACTGGGCAACCACAGGCGGCGGAACCGGGCCTCTGGTTTTGGCCACCAATTTACAAGCTTAATTGATGAAATTCAATACAAACCTTGACGTATAATACACTTGTACATTCACATTTGGGGCCTCATTCCATTAAATGTGGGCCATTGGATGACACCAAAGAGCAAATATGGTGCATTGATAAGGAAAAGAGCATCTAACTTTTTCTGTAAATAATTTACCACAAGTGACTTTTTTTTATCAATAGGACAATTAAAATCCACCTGTTTTATCAATTTGATAGTTTGGCCCAAACAGAAGAGCTTTCTCAGAAGTCAGAACTACTTACTCCAGGGCTCGTGCAGCTCCAAGTGCCATTTGTGTTCGTTTATTCCATGTAAGTCTCTTTCTGTACTCATCATCTTGGTGCAATGCATCATCTAATGTTCCATTACTACAATACTCATAGATCAATAGTCGTTGGCCATGCTCCGAACAGTAGCCCATGAGTTCCACAACATTGACATGCCGAATCCTGTCGATTGTGTTTACAAGCTCAAGAAATTCATGGTCTTTCATTCTATTGGCAATACCTTTGTCAAATTTCTTGATTGTCGACAGCTGCACATACACCCAAAGAAAGAATTCAAGATACATAAATTATACTCGCTCCAGCTCATATATTGTCTTCATCTGAATTTGGTCAGTCAATATTGACTTTGACAAACATTTACTCATATAATACAACCACAACGTTTTACAAATGGTAACACGAAAATGGGTAATTTGTCAAATCAAACGTGACAAAACTTCTGCATTATTTGTGCATTATATTGAGGACATAACTGTTAAGGTTGGCTCTTTGATCGTCAAAGTCGAATGAGAATAAATTCAGGATGGACATAGTACATAGGTAAGAAATTCTAATATTTAAATTGCCACTAAACCACAAACCTTCCCCATCAAACACGTTTACACAAAGGAAAAGATGGAAGATACCATCCTCATATCCACATTGCATCAAAAGAGGCTCCCATTCAAGCGAGGGCAAGGGTGTATTATAGGCAGCATTTTTATAGTAACAATGAACAATCATCGACTACTAAACAACAAAACAATCAACTACTACTTCACGGTAAAAGGGCAAAGGATTCTAAGTTGTGTTTCCATTAACTCCATCACTTAATTTTTATTGAGGGAAGACATGAGATAGAGAGAGGATCACCATTTTCTAATGTTAGGATATGAGTTTGGGGCAAAAGGAGAGGAATGAAGACATCCACTTGCCTTCCCCTACGATAAACTCAATCTTTCTACAGAGGAAGTAATTTGGAAGAAAAAAGCATCTCCATCTATTCTCCCTTTCCATCTTTCTCCCTCCTTAAGCCCCCACACCATCCCCCTCTATTGTTACTTGAACAAATGTGTGTATTCCAATGTAAAAGAGCTATGATTTGCCGCCTTAAGATATGGTAAGCCAACAGAATCACAAACAAGTGAATAACGTTTCCAGAACCCAAAATAAAAAGTCAAATATATTGGCCTTCAATTTTTTTTATTAACTCCAGTCTCCAGAGTATATGCCAGACAAGACATATATGGGATGCCCTCAAAAATAACACATCACAGTATCAAATTTCTTTACACTGTTCCGTGACTGAAAATTGCAAATTTGCAATTCAAAGTTGCTTGGCAGGATACAGCACACTGGCTGCTTTCGGATGAAACATAAATAAAAATGCATTTAAAATTGCATCAAACACAGTTACTTCACAAATGAAAGCATCTTGTACACAAAAGAAAGAACACACCCATGCAGAAAGTAATGAACCCTCAAGACAGACAGCATTACTCCAGATGTAATGAGGATACCAGTCTAACCCTAACTTAAAAGTTAAAGCAAATGTAAATCACAAGAGGTGATATATGCAAGAAAGCATATTTCACATGCGAGTGCTTCTTCTAGACTCTCACACAAACCCAAAGCTAAAAGTTTAGCTTGAATGTTGAAACTCGTAATAAAACTCGTACCTTGCCATTTGGAAGTTCTGCATAATAAACAGTTCCAAGCATGCCGCTTCCAAGAAGATTATCTTGTGAAAAGCTGTTGGTATACTCTTGAAGAGAGGCAACTGGGAAAGACCTAACTGACGTCAATGGAAGAGGTTTAGTGGAAGGTCTTAGATCAGTATCTTCTGATCTAATGGGATTAACAATAACTTTCTCAGAAAGAAAAGGATGTGGTGGTGGTGGCGGCGGTGGAGGAGGTGGAGGGGGTGGTGGTGGTGGTGGTGACATCATAAAATCAATGTCACTCAAACTCATATTGCTGTCAAGGTTCCTCAGTGGCGTTGTGGACCTTTGTGAATATAAACCCTCCTCATTTTGTAGTTTTGGAACTGCAGCAATTCTTCTTACTGGTGCTTGATGCTCCTCATCTTTAATATCTACAACAGCATTTTTTTGAGCTGATAGCAGAGGAATCTCATGAGTACTTAATTTGTAATTAGATAAGGGTAAAAAGGCATGAACAAATTAGTAGCTTAGTAACTGAATAAAATTTGAAGCATACCCTTTTCAACATCATTATTGATCTGACTAAAAGGCCCGTAATCGCGGTATCTCATGAACTTAATTTGTAATTAGATAAGGGTAAAATGGAATGAACAAATGAGTAGTTTAGTACTGAATAAAATTTGAAGCATACCCTTTTCGACATGATTATTGAGCTGACTAAATGACCCGTAATCGATAGGGTTATCTCGCATGCCCACATATGGTTGAACTTCATGTCTCGTGGTAGTACGATAGTACTCTTTACTTCTACTAAAACACCATGGCATGCAGAGCAATAAAGCCAAAATAAATATTATAAATCCAATAACAGAAGCGATAGATATTCCAACTATCCTTTTCGTTTTTGAGGACTGAGTCTTTTTTTGAGTATTAGGTTCCTGCACTGCAGCGGGTGGCACGGCCTGTCTTCCAGGTTTCTGTCTGGAACCAGAAGCAGTGCCAGAACTAGAAGATGAGCCAGATCGAGGAGGTGACTTTGCCGGTGGCCCTTGAAAAAATGGAGAAAGTTGAATTGAGGGAGCTGGGGGTGAAGCCACTGGAGTAGCAGATGTACTAATATTATTTCCGTCACCACTGCATGGAAAAACTATGCTTATATAAGTACGACATACACAGAGAGTCAGATATATAGATGACATAAATAAGAGAATTCCAGTCACCTCTTTGGAGGTGAAGCCATCGGAGCAGCAGATGTACTGAAATTATTTCCGGCACTCCTGTATAGGAACATTTACTAGTATAAGTAGGAGATGTACAGAGACCTAGACAATATAACTAAGAGATCCAGACACCTATCCGAGAACTACTAGTCAAGGGTTTGTTTGGATACAACCACAGGAGGTAAAGGGCGCAAGGGTAATTTGGTAAACGGTGGGGGAATGAAGCAATGCCATTTTTCTTCTAAACCTTACTTATGTTGGAAGAGTTTTAATTTGGCTTCTAAGATTCATTTCCAATCTACTTTGCAAGCCAAACAAGGGAAACAGCCCCCTCCCTCTCCCTCCACTCCTAGTCGCTCAATGCAGATAAAGGGTAAAGGGTAAACATTACTCCATATCCTTTCATCCTAGCAAATGGTTAACATTACCACTAGACAATGCGAGTGATGGCATATATAATACATCAGTCAAGCAGGTCAAGTGGATCAGGCCAATACAATTCACAACAACATTAGTGAAACTTACTAGCAAAAAAGGTATATGTCTCACTCTCTTAGTACATCACTCTTGGACATCAACATTGCGCAATGTGTTTCATTGTTGTAAAGTTAGCATGAACGTATAATATTTAGGCTGCAACGAATTGCAAATGATTTATTGTGGTCTTGAAGGTACTTTTAAGTCTGTAACTGAATTTTGAGATGGTATGCGGCAAATTTATGACATGGTGACCGAGATTTGGCAGCAACACCCAATTCCAAAATTAAGCCTCAACTCGAAAACTTAATGCCACATGCATGACTCCACAAGTTAAGTGGCAATTTGGATGTCATTATATCACACATAGCATGCGATATTGTGATGCAAGTGTACTGCATTTAATATAAGCAAGACTGGAGAAAGAAATATGCAAAATAAACTCCTGAAGCTCTCACTTGAAGCTGGGGATAGTTAGCAGCTTCTGAGGTAGAGACCCAGAGAACAAGTTGTTTTCTATATTCCTGCTCAAAAAAAGAAGGAAACATAATACGTTCAGGAATACCCAACATAGCAAAAGCACATAAATTGACAGAAAATATTCACATGAGTTGTTCAACATATATAAAGTTAAAGAAGAGTACAGGTCTTGCAGAGGAAGATTCTGAAGCACATCAAGGGTTCCAGACAGTTGATTGTTCTGCAAGTGTCTGACAAAACAAAGTTCTTCGTTGGCAAAAGAAAAATCTTGAAAGAAGGGAAAAAGAAAAAGGTAAAAACTTTCCAATTACCACTTACAAGATAGAGAGAGCGGACAAATTCTCCATTGAAGGAGGAAGCTCTCCACTCATATTATTCCCTGCTAAATCTCTATACATAATAATAATAATAATAATAGTTTTCAGTAAAACATGCGTAAAATAATATTTCTGATAAAGCATCACATATGATCATTTCTGTGGAACTTACAAGGTTTGCAATGAAATTGGCAAGGTTGAAGGAATGTTCCCTCCAATATTGTTATTGCTTAAATCACTGTACAAAAACAATGGCTAACATGAGACAGCCAACTCATAGAGTGCCAGTCCTGAACAACTCAAAAGTCAGCGGACAAGAGATGTAAAATAGTCTTCTTGCAGAGTTGGAAAGAATACTGACTGAAGAATATACAAGATAAGCTGAGGGAATGTACTAGAAAGGTAAAGGGAGCTTGAGACAGAGTTAACACTAACAAAAGGAACTAAGTTATCACGTGTCTTCCACTCAAAGGACCTCAACTATCGAAGATTCTAGTTGAGAAGCTTACGATCTACTACAGTTGTATTTCTGTTGACTCTTAGTTATGAAGTATTTTAATCGCCACCATTTTGTCGCTTACGTGAATACAGAAGTATCTATATCACCTACCTCCATTACATATTCCCTCCTCTTACACACTCTCCCTTCAAAACTTTAGCAATGGTTGGCGACAAGTCAACAATTGAACCCTACCATAATTAATGTCATTTAGTAATTAGAAAATAAATGCAATTGCAACCTACTTCCACTGCTGTAATATGCATCTACAGCTTGTTCCAACAAGGAGTCAACCTAATACAATAATAAAGATACAAGCCTTAACAGCGTCAAGTTACATTGCTGATATTAAAAGAATAGAGGAGAAAGAAATCCTTACATTGTTTGAATAGATGAAAATGATCCTAGGCTATCACCTAGTTCACCTCCTAAATTGTTGTTAGTGAGAGTTCTGTTACATAAATTAAATTAGATACAAGTACAGATGAGATTGTGAGAAGCTAACAGTCCATACGCCATACACTATGTTACTCAGACTCTTTATCTGACCTCTTGCATCTGTGTTTGACACTCAACCATGGTATGACACTTGGAACATTTCACGTTAAGTGAAACACCATGATGTTTTTTCATAAATAGTCAGGTCTAGCATTAGGACATAAACCCATGTCTAATCATTCTAATTAAGTCTGAGTAGCATAGTGTATGGACTGTTAGCATTAGGAGATACACCTATGTCTAAGCATTAGGACATATTGTTGACAACACTGGAACTTACATAGAAATTATGTTATTTGTAGTATCACATAAGACGCCTTGCCAAGCGTCGCCACATGGATCGCCAGCAGCACTAACCCATCCCGGGATATTGGGAGAGCCAAGTGCAGCATATAAGCTGTTAATAGCAGCAACTTGTTGAACAAAAAAATTCAATATTTTTTATCAGTCATGTGCATACTAATTGATAGCCAGCATCACAGACAACCAAGTGCAGCGAAAGAGACGTGGAAAAATTGTTACAGAGGTTATTAAGATAAGAGAAGAATTCAGAACCAACATGGACAAGGCCATATTCAATATTTGTATGGGCTCTATACAGTATACACAAACAACACTACCCTGGTACCTCAAGGTAAAACCGTGAAACAGGTTGGAGGACCGGTGGTGGGTTACTGGTCGTGTAGGTTTGGAGAGAATACGAGTCTGCTTTATTGCGGATTTGAAGAATATGGGTTTATAAGAGTTGGGTTTATACAGATGTCAAGTTGGATTAGGATGTATATAACGTTTAAATACACATCAATTAATGATACTCCTTGTAAGATTTGTATATTTTCTTTGTTTTGACCATTATAAATACATAACTATGCTAGATTCATAATTATTTACTTTAATACTTCCTTCATCTATGATACTAAAATAATTAAAATCGTGTATATTAACTTGAAACATAAAGAGACTTTGTCTCCTATTTCTATTGAAGCGAGAAAATAGAATGTAGATATAAATAAAACAAATTATGAATATCAAAGAAGTTCAAAACCCTGAACATAAATCGTGAAATAGCGTAATAGCCTATTACGCTATTTCAAGGGTTCCATGTTCTCTGGTCTCATTCTTCATCGCGCTCTAGTGTCTAGTCCGACTGTTCCTTTTGGGACTTGACTGGGCCGGTGACAAGGATGATTACGTTTCCACCACTGCTTATCTTGTTTATCTTGGTCGGAATCCAGTTTCTTGGTGACAAGGATGATACTCACAGAAGAATTCACCGATCTTAGACAAGTCATATGTAGGTAGCAAATATTGTATCCTTTTCTTGTTGGGACGATACCCCTTGAAAATGAGTAGTGAGTAGCACAATATTGGATGTTTTTTTTCTTACTAAATTTAAAAAGGCGGCAATTAATTTGGGAATAAATGAGGGCGGATAAACAGGAAGGAGGGAGTAAGAGTGTTTAATTCCGAGTTTCAGACACATAACTGGAGAATCCAACAGACGAAAGTTAAGCAATAGTGGTACAATGAATTAGTACGATACAGTAGGAGAAGTTAGCAAACATGGTGTCATTATGAATCAAATGAAAATACACAGGAGTAATAATTAAAGAGTTACCATCAGTTGGATTAGTGGCCCCGTAGGCGAAATGATGCAGACAAATGAAGATAAAGACCAAGATAGGGTGTGGCCACAGTTTTGAACAAGGGCAGTCCATATCATTTATCCTCCAAACCATTCATTCAAGATTCCGCCTTGAATTGCCTGAATTTCACAATTCAAATAAAAAAATACTGTAATCAGACAGCAAGCAACCTAAGATCCATGGCAGTAACAAAACCAATGATTAACAATATAATTCACACACTTAAAATAATGCACATGAAGTAATAAATTAACAATGATTACTTGAAATCATAGCAAACACAGCAGAGAAACCGGGTGGGTGGGTAAATGGATCTAAGGAGATACAGATTCTTACCACCAATCAACAACTGAAACAACCATACATACCAGCAGTAAAAAATAAAAATAAATAACTATTACTAAGTAGTATGATAGATGAACAGTGAAGGAGATTATTATCTGGAAATGTTTGTATGAAAATAGCTATAAAAGGAGAAAGAGCTGGAAAGAAACAAAGCAAACTGAAATTTTAACTAAGAAAGAGCTTGTCTCGCTCAAACTCTATTGCTCAAAACCGACATTAGCTTCACTAACAAATTAGTTTTTTTTTTTTGGGTTGGGGGGGCTGTCACTCTGTCAGCCTGTCCTTATCTTTTATCTTTTTTTTTTTCCCCGGTTAGTTGTTAATTGGTGTATACTGTAGACTTTGGATCTGCTTTCTTAATTGAACGTGTTGCAAAATGACTTGGAAAAGGACTTTACTCATTATCTAACTAATGTCTACGCAAAGTAAAACGGAACACTCCACTTATCCGTTGCTTCCCCTTCAAAATTTGTAATCACTAACTTTTGGTGCTAGTGAGCGAGTCCGATGCGGAAATGATGCAAAACATTGGTGGTGCTAGTGGGTGAGTCCGATGTGAAAATGATGAACTGATCGTTAGGAGAGGACCTGCGCACCAAATTGTAGTAAGAAACAATAGCCATTGTCATTACATGTTCATCGCTCGATATGCTTTTAAAATTTTGTTTCTTCATATGGGATGACCAGAACACTAGTAGCTGAGAGTGTGAGACAAGAAGATAATCAGACAAACTTATTTATAAGTAAAACTAGTTTTTGTACCCGTGAAAACTATGGGTGCGTTTGAGATTGTATAAACTCACGCATAAACGTAATCTCATTAGTTTGAAACATGTTCACATCTTTGGTGCCTTGTGTTGACTACATGACACGCAAAAATGTTATCCATGAATGTTATTCATGTATTTTGGCGAGAAATAGAACAACATATTTATTTTCAATTTCACATGAATTAAGATATTAAAGAGGTAAGTAGATGTAATAACGTATGTGTATATACCTCGTTTCTACACCTTCCGCCAACCACCAGTGATAATTGGGCCGCATGTTTATCACGCTGAGCGATTTATGACATTCGTAAGTTCGTCGACAACTGATAGCTCAAACAGTCGAGTCAACCTCATGGTCGTCATCTACGCGCCAACACAGTCGTTTTGACAGTAATTAGAGTACATTTGGAGTCCGGGTCAAAAACCGTTTCCATTTTCTAAAACCGTCTTAAGCCGAATCGGAATGTTCCAGAATATACTAGAGTTTTATTCCTAAATATTTATTTTTTATGATTAAATATCGAAAATATCTTCTTTACGGAATAAGGAAGCATACATCTTCCCTAATTCCTAAATTAAATCGCAGAAATCTTTCTTGATGAGGAGGAAAAGCCTCAGGAGATGATGCAGTAGGAGCTGCACCTCTTGGAAAGGTCGCAGTTCGGCTGCTTTTTCCCCAATTTCCATAATCTTTCCGAATTTCTTTCCTAATCCGACTTTTTCCTCCTCCTCGTGATTAATATAAATAGAGGACTCTACCTCACACGCGAGTGTCCGCCCTTCTCTTCTCCCTTTGCATTCTAAGACCGCACTCTTGCTTTTCGACTTCTACGTGCTTGATCTACACGACCACGTAAACTCAGATCATTCTAAGTACCAGTCACGTTGCATAGACCGACCCACTTGACCAACCCCACTTAATCAATCGTTCTAAATCCTTCTAAAGAGGGCACTTTCAGTCCTACATCGAGTCGAGCAATCATTAACAACAACTTAGTTAATCTCGCTTCGTCAAACATGTAAGTCTGAGGGTGTAAAATTCCAATTTTGTTCTCTTTTGTTTCTTTGTAGATATTAATGTAAGAATTTATTCGTAAATATGCTAAAAAACGCTTTCAAAATTGCCTTTTAAAACCCTTTTTACGAAATCAACAGAGATCTGGCATGGGGAAGAATCACATCAACCGATGCGCTTTCTGGAAAGGCCGCAGCATCTACTGCGCCTCTTCCAAGGGCTGCCATCAGTTGCTGCATTTCTTCTTCTTCCTCAGGTTTCTTTCAAATTTCGTTTTCTTTTGTTTTTTCGTTTCTTTTATTTTCATTACCTTTTTTATCAAATCTTTTTCAATGTTTTCGACATTAGATCACTTATAATCGATATTTGTGGATTTTCGTCATCTATTCAAAGCCAGATTTTAAGAGATTCGATTCATTCATATCAAGTCTCTTGGGCTTGTTTTGATACATCGTTTTATGTAAATTCTCTATTTTCTGTCTTCTACTTTAATCTTACCTTAAGTTTCAACCTTTTCGTTTCCGACATCGTATACGTATCGCGTTTGTAAAATCCTTTATATCTTATTTAACTTGTCCTTCTATCGCTTTATGACGGTCCTTAGCTTGTACGCATATAATCTAACTAAATCACCTATTTTGACTCATATGCTAATAATCGACCCTAAAATCAACCAACGAACGATAACTGAAACATGAATTCGACTTTCACAGTCAGAATCCAACTCGAGAACAGCCGCATAAACTGATGCGCCTCTTCTAGAGGACACAGTGGATGTTGCGCCTGTTCTGAGTTTGGTTTTGACTCTGGACTCTTTCTCGTCTTGACGTAGAATTTTAATTAATTATTATCCGTATTATCGCCATATTTCTACATATTTCTATATCTCAAACTCCAATTACCTTATTCCTTTCGTTTTTTTACTTCTAAAATCCCTTTTGAGCACGTTTATGATGTAAATTCAATAATCGTTGTAATTTATTCTTATCATGTATTTTCATATTTATTTCATATCGTTCTTGTATGATTTATTTATCTGGCCTTTTCACATGCAAATCAACCTAAATTCCAACTTTGACTCCCAATTGAGTGCTAAATTGCTTGTCAACCGACATAATATATATTCACATGCTAGATTTAAAATATGTTTGTTGCATAGCATGCATACAATTGACAATATATCGAATATAAATAACTTCCCTAATCATTAGTATAGGCCGCTATCGAGGCGGGTGGGATTAGGTGTTCAAATAAAGAGCTTCCTAATAAGTACCCTCACCACTTACTCAGATATCTGTGAGCATCCGTGTTCATTGGCATCGCGAGAGTTATTCTAGATATAGAATGCTAAGGGTAACGAAATTCTTAGTGTTCATGTCACTACTTTGTATCTTGACATGACATGAAGTATTCGAACAGTTCCAATTTTCCATAAAAATTGGCGGCGACTCCACAAATGCAGGCTTGCTCAAACCTTTCACCGGTTTTAATGCCTTTCAAATCGGTAATGGCCCATGACGTGCTTTGTCCAACCAAAGTTCCGTGGGAGAAGTGTCGCCGCCTCAAAATCTAACCAACGCGCGGGTGGCTTGATCCACTGGTGACTCCGCTAGGGACTACACACTTAGACTAAGCCTAGTTTTACTTATGGTGAAACTTGAACAAGGTTAGAGAATAGTTTATATGAGACAGTTGTCAGTTTTCATTATTCGACCTTCTTAGGCCATTTTGGCCAGTCTTCCTAGGTTTTTTAACCAAACCAATTCGACCAATCGTCCCGTCTGGACGGTGCAAATTCCTATTTGTGCCCAAAGATGGATAACGACTGACATCAACCATACCACGATACTTACTCATGTTTGTATCAAGAGCTTCACTACTCGAGCGAATAGACGACCTTACTCATGTTTGGCACGGATCTCTCCACACGGACCAGGGTTTGATAGCTTGGTATGGCAACCCACCCTTTAAGCCAAAACCTTCTAAAAGCACTCAGCATACCGTTATAATGCCTATACCTATACTTGTAGCTTGTATGTTATCACCTTTTGCAAACAAAACCATGACGAAATTTTCAAAAACCTTTCTTCAAATGTAAATGTAAATATTTCAAAAATGGCCTAAACAGCGCAAAGTCAATAAAATCAAGTCGAAACACTGTCAAAATTTCAAAGGTCTTAAGCATTACGCTATCATTTTCAAAGTCACTTGGAGTCAGCACTCCTATAATCACACAATGATTGTCTAGGATAACATTTCAAAATCCATCACACGACACAAAGGCATTCACGTCCTTTTGAGTCATTACACGAGTCCTTGTTTTCTTCGAGTAAGTGTGCAATGTGGTCGATTGTGTTTTGATTCGTCATTAGTTCTTATCCTCAGTCCAAGATGGTCAGAACTAACGAAAGTCAAGGAAGGTTATTCAAGCTCACAACTAGAGAAGGAGAGATGTTCAAAGGAGAACCAGATGACGACGAGCTCTAGTCGGAGTCGGAGTTGGAACCTAAGTCTAAGTCTAGAGAAGTCGCTAAAGAGTCTCCTCCTATTGTCACTCCCTATCCCATCATTTCTCCTAGCATAGCGTCGTCTAGTAATAGTAATCTGGGGAATGTCCCAGCAACTGTCCCTCTGCCGCCACCGACTACGACGCAGATGGCCTCTTTAGTTCAGCTATGTTCAAACATTAATATGAATAAATCTGACTCTACTTACTCCTCATGTTATTTTGATTGCAATTTTGTTTATGATGATACTGAAGATGATCTTGACCCAGACTCAATCAAACTACCTCCCTACATAATAAATAGATACTAGAAGAGGGGGAAGGGGCACCAATCATAGAGAACACTGAACCTGTTAATGTAGGGGCAGACTTAAAACCCCAAGAACTTAGGATAAGGACGACCCTGGACCCAATTGAAAGAGCTTGCTTCATCAACATTCTTCACGAGTTCAAAGACGTTTTTGCTTGGTCTTACAAGGATATGATAGGGATAGACATGGATATTGTAGAACATCAAATCCTAATCAAACCAGGTTTCAAGCCTGTAAAGCAGAAGCTTCGCCGAATGAGAACAGAGTGGGCTCTCAAAATTAAAGAAGAGGTAAACAAGCAATTCAAAGCTGGATTCATCAAAGTTTTCGAGTACTAAGAGCATCCGCAAAGGAGGGAAATAAGCTCCCCTTTTGACTTCTCTTTCCTCAAATGAGCAACCCCATTGTTGCACCAACCTCTCCATTTTTTGGGGTTCCACTGTTTTTAGGGAAGGTCCCCAACAAAAAAGTAATGCAATTTTTGTTACTTTTGGGGAGCTTCCCAAATTTTTGTGTGTGAATTGGGGAACCTCATTGTTGCATTGATGTAGTTATGAAATGGGGAGGGTAAATGGAAAAGTTAGTGGAAAATAAGGTGGACGAATAAAAAAAGGAAAGAGAAATTATGGGGAGCCTCACCTTTGCGGATGCTCTAAGACTAGGAGGCTAACATAGTCCCCGTACCCAAAAAGGATGGGCGAATCCGGGTTTGTATTGATTTCAGAGATCTGGAGAAAGCCAGTCCAAAAGATGACTTCCCACTGCCACACATCGACATACTAATAGATAATATAACAGATCGCGCGCTCCTTTCTTTCATGGATGGGTATGCGGGATACAATCATATCAAAATGGATGAAGAGGATATGCATAAAACGGCGTTCGTCACTCAATGGGGTACTTATTGCTACACCATTATGCCATTCGAGTTAATAAATGCTGGAGCAACATATCAATGCACCGTAACTACCCTGTTACATGACATGATGCATAAAGAGGTAGAGGTATATGTAGATGACATGATCGTTAAATCCAAGGATAGGCAAGGTCACATCGCCAACCTTTGCAAGTTCTTTCTCAGATTGCGCAAGTACAACATGAGACCTAATCCTCAGAAATGCGCATTCGAGGTAACGTCCGTCAAGCTGTTGGGATATGTAGTCAGTCAAAGAGGAATAGATATTGATCCATCCAAGATCAAGGCTCTAATCGAGATGCCATAGCCGCAGACAGAAAAGGAAGTTCGAGGTTCCTAGGCAAGGTACAATATATAAGTCGCTTTATTTCAAAGCTTACTATGATCTGCGAACCCATATTCAAGAAGCTCAAGAAGACGGTGTAACACCTGTAATTCTTATAAAAACCTACTTTTGGCTTTTAGTCACAAATTTATTATTTTAAATTATTTTTATAAAATATAGGTTGATATATATATATATATATATATATATAGGGTTATTTAACAAGAACACTCCAAACTATTAGTGGTCTTCTCAAAATACTCTAGGCTTCAATTTAACTCACAATAAAACATACAATTGACGTCTCTTCTCATACTACACTCGGATGACCGACTACCTCTTTAACAACTCACTCCCTTTACTCTCCTTACAAACCTGCCCATTACCCACCTAACCTTTCTCCATTAATCATCACCCTACCACAACAGCCACCATCCACCGCAACCACAACCACCAATACCTTATTTAATTACGGACTACCGACACCTCCCGTCCCCCCACCCAATTCGCGGACGACCACCTTTCTTAACCCCTTAAATCCTAAATTAACATTTTCCTAAAATTGATTTGGGGGATCTCGGGTTTACATTGATCGTTGCCTGTGTCGAGAGTTGTACAAGCAAACTTGAATCAGTTTGTCCGGGCGTGGATTTAGGTTTGTCAAAGGGGTTGTTTGTGGCTGATTTCAGACATATTTAGGGGTGACGAAGGTGATTGAATGCTGCTGGTCAGAGATGAGTTCAAGCCTTGCGCGTGGAGACTGTGTTCCATGTCTGAAGTAGGTGGTGACAGAGGTAGTTATAGACTGTTTGAGGATGTTTTTAGGGCTGGTGGAGGGAGTAGCGATGGTGATGGTGATAGTGAAATGTGTATTAAATGGAGGGAGTAGTGATGGTGATGGTGTGTAGCTGGTTTGGTGGCATCGGGATAGTGGTGTCGGTTTAAATATTGGATGCGGTTGTTGTGCCTGTGAATTAGAAGAAGAAAGTGGCGGTAGTGTTTGAGTAGGTGATGTAGTGGTGCTGATGGGACCCGCCTTGGGTTTTGACCTGTTTTTACAAGTTAAAACCGACCCTAGTGCAATTTAAGAAGAGTAGGGTTATTGTATGTTTTATTGTGAGTTAAATTGAAGTGTAGTGTATTTTGAGAAGGCCCTCTATAGTTTGGAGTCTTGTTATTAAATAACCCTATATATATATATATATATATATATATATATATATATATATATATATATATATATATATATATATATATATATATATATATATATAGGCCGGATCGGTGAGGCACCTCATTATGGCGAGGCGGCGGTCTCACCATAATGATACATGTTGACCTGGATTTGTGATATATTGCGCGGGCTTAGATCAAAATTGACTCAATTACATTATTACAAACACACGCTCAACCCTATACAAACAACCTTCATCATCAAAACTCCTCTCAGCCATCTTTCCCAAATCAATCTCCATAACCTAATCAATTGAAGCAATTGTTCGTAGATTGCAGCGATTTTCCGATCAATTGTAGCGATTTTCCAATCAGGCGAAGAAATCGTCCGAGAATCTCAAGGAAGTGACTCATAAAGTGTTCTTCGATGTTGCAATTGATGGAAAGCCAACTGGTATGTTCTTATGGACCCCATTGATGATATGAAATTTAGTTTTGTGAAGTTTTGATATGCTTTTGGCATATCTTTGGACATTCGACTAGCTTTAGGTAGCTGGAGTAGATAAGAGTATAGGATTGCTGTTTTTGTTAATATCTGAAGGCGAATGACGCAGTTCATATGATGAATTATGTTGCTAGTTCATTTCTATTGTATCCGGAATTCATGGCGTAGACACATGGTAACCATCGGTTTTGCGTAGTATTGTCGTCTGGTTTAACAAAAATTACTACTACTATAGTTAAATGAGGTTTATGGCTTAAGATATGATAAGAGATAACCTGTTTTGCTCTTCTCCTGATTTTGTGAATCTCGGTCCTTATGTTGTGAATTCTATAGCTTGTTTTGTGAACCTGTAAGATAATTTTCTAAAACTTGGTCATTGTAGGTATTAGGAATCACCTATTTTGTTCTTTGCCTTATTTTGTGAATCTCAGTCCTTGTGTTGTGAATCCTAGAGATTGTTTTGTGAACTTGTAAGATAATTTTCTAGAACTTGGTCACCATAAGTGTTAGGAATCACCTATTTTGCTCTTTGCCTCATTTGTGTGAATCTCAGTCCTTGTGTTGTGAATCCTAGAGCTTGTTTAGTGAACCTGTAAGATCATTTTCTAAAACTTGGTCACCATAAGTGTTAGGAATCACCTATTTTGCTCTTTGCCTTATTTTGTGAATCTCAGTTCTTGTTTTGTGAATCTCAGACCTTGTTCAGTGAATCGTGGGGCTTGTTTTGTGAAACTTGGTCATCATAAGTGGTTAAAGTCGCCTATTTTGCCCTTTTCCTTATTTGGTGAATCTCAGACCTCGTTTTGTGAATCTCAGACCTTATTCTGTTAATCTCAAACCTTATTATGTGAATGTCAGACCTTATTCTGTTAATCTTAGAGCTTAATTTGTGAACTTAGAAGCTAATATTCTTAAATTTTGTTATAAGTGATAAGAGATAACCTGTTTTGCTCTTCTCCTGATTTTGTGAATATCGATCCTTATGTTGTGAATCCTATAGCTTGTTTTGTGAATCTGTAAGATAATTTTCTAAACTTGGTCATTATAGGTGTTAGGAATCACCTATTTTGGTCTTTGCCTTATTTTGAATCTCAGGTCCTTATGTTGTGAATCCTAGAGCTTGTTTTGTGAACTTGTAAGATAATTTTCTAGAACTTGGTCACCATAAGTGTTAGGAATCTCAGTCCTTGTGTTGTGAATCACATAGAATGAGGGCATTCTATGTTTGAGGTTTTACAGCTTAGTTTTTATTTCAGGAACTTTATAGTAGAATTTTTTGCTGTTACTTTTTAACTTTTTTCCTTATTTGGTGAATCTCAGACCTTATTTTGTGAATCTCAGACCTTATTCAGTGAATCTAAGAGCTTGTTTTGTGAAACTTGGTCATCATAAGTGGTTAAAATCACCTTTTTTGCTCTTTTCCTTATTTGGTGAATCTCAGACCTTATTTTGTGAATCTCATACTTTATTCAGTGAATCTTAGGGCTTATTTTGTGAAACTTGATCATCATAAGTGGTAAAATCACCTAATTTGCTCTTTTCTTTATTCAGTGAATCTCATACTTTGTTTTGTGAATCTCAGACCTTATTCAGTGAATCTTAGATCTTGTTTTGTGAAACTTGGTCATCATAAGTGGTTAAAATAACGTTTTTTGCTCTTTTCCTTATTTGGTGAATCTCAAACCTTATTTTGTGAAACTTGGTCATCATAAGTGTTTAAAATAAATGGTGGTATGATTTTCTTTCACATTCTTTCAAGATGGAATGAACTAAAGTAGCACATATTCAAAAAAACCGCAATTAATTTTGTTCCTCAACATGAAGGTGGAAAAAGATAAGGGAACAACTCACATGATGAAAACTAGTGGAATGATTTAATTATTTTAAAACCAATTAGCTCAAATGGCAGAGCGTTGTGCAATGCACAAGGTGTGGGTTCGACTCCCATGTTGGTTATTGATCTGCCATCACTTTATTTCAAAGCCTAGTTGGTATTTCTCTAGTGGCCTTTTGGGTTTTGGCCTTTTCATCATGCCCAATTGCACCCAATTTAGATAATTTCTAACATTGACTTTACAAAGGACTCAAAATTGTAATCCTTTGCTCCTTTAGTGGCTCTGCACGACGTTTTGGCTTATGCACGCCGTTTGTGCACATCTAAGTTTGAGCTTCTTCTACTCATCCTCAATTTTGCACATCTGAGTACGGATTTGGCTAACTCATCCTCAATGTTATTGTACTTAAGTTTAATACACTAGATTCTTAAATTAACTAGGCTATATGAGATTCGAACTCATACCTTTGTGCAAGATTTGCACATTGCTCTCCCATTTGAGCTAATAGCCGTTAAGATATACGAGTACATAACAAAGATTAAATAAGAGGAACCTTAAGCTAATAGCCTTTAGATATGCAACAATGAAAAGCCTAACTGCGATTGATCACAATGTGATGAACAGGCCTAGATTCATTACCATATGACTCCGTGATTGTAGAACGGGCATCGAGAACGAACTTAAATACATTCTATTTCTACCATTTTGCAAAGATAAGTACCCTTTGCCTTCTCTTTTCCAGTTCTATTATTTGTTTCGGTTAGACGGAAAGTCTTGTATCTTTTGGTTTTCATTGCATTCAGTCTCCAAAATGTCATTCTGCTAGTTTCATTAGACAAAAAGTCTTCATCTGTTTGCATTCGTGTCTCCACAATGTCTTTTCTTCTACTTATTTCGGTAAGACGAAAAGAACTGATTACCTCATCTGTCTTCTACTGTGAACCTCTTTTGGTTTTCATTGCATTCAGGTCTCCAAAATGATGTCTGCTAGTTTTCATTGCATTCAGGTCTCCAAACATGCAAACTAATCGCCATTGAAAATTTCCTAAAACCAAAATCCAGAATAACAAATTAAGCAGAGTTAGGGCTGGATAACACTTACCCTTAAGGCCTTTATCTAAATAGCTGAAAAGTGAAGATAGCTAACATCTGTAACATAACTTGTGCTCATTCGGTCAAAGTGTCAAACTGAAATCTTTTCTTGTTGGTCCTTTATCTAAATAGCTGAAAATTTGCCTTGGTAGGTAACAAAATTGAATGAAGCTCTTTTCCCTTTTCTAGAGATTTAGTTGATGCACATGTCGAGATTGCGCTAGCCATGGTAACCCCATTCGGTTGAACATTGACGAAAAGCATCTCCCTAAAGAACTGTAACGTTTCATCTATCCTATTCTTTTGTGCAAGGTCAGACACTAATGAAGTCCAGGTGAATACATCAGGAGACATTCCAGAATCACCCATCTTTCGCATAAATTCCATGGCAACATCACAATCACCAGACTGACTACAACCAGCAATCAGTATGTTCCAAGTTATCAAGCACGGCTCAATTCCCTCGTCTCTCATCAAATTAAACAACATATGTGCTTTGCCATTCTCACCTCTCTGACAATATCCAGATATCAAAACATTCCAGCTCACAATATCCCTTTCATTTATCTCCTCAAACAACTTCTCAGCTAAACTCAATTCACCACACTTTGCATACACAGCCAATAAAGCATTATCAATTCGCCTAGACGACCTCATCCCACCTCGAATCACAAGGGAATGTATCAACGTCCCAGTCCCGAAATCCCCACAATTCCCACAAGCCTGTAAATTTAAATATGCCTGAATCTGACTTAAACCACACAAGGAAACTTGCTATAGACACTGAAGGCTAGCATTTCCTTATCAGGAGTACCAACATTTAACTTTCAAGCTTGCTGTAGGATCACTTCACAAGTTGCCGCGATAAATAATACTCCGTTCAGATTATGATGAAGACTAGTATTATTTGAGAACTAAGTCTTTTAACATTTAAGATTTGATCAAGGAATTTCCTGCAAGCAATTGCAGACAGCAAGATGGCTTCCTAACAAGATCTTGTGATGAAGATGATTTATTAATGCTCACATCAGAGAATCATCACTGGCAGTATAGCATGCAAGAGATGCAGCTAGCTTTACAGCTTCAATATAATGCAAGAGACTGGTATTTTCTTCTTCTAAACAAAACATGGCATGTTTACATGGACAAGCTATAATTAGGACCCTTACATTTGATTTAAGAAAATAAGGCGGTCGGGACAAATAACTCGTAACTTTAATTATATTCACTCAATAGATTGATGTAAAACCTTAATGCGAAGCACAATTCACGGACATATCACAGTCTTAGAGGAGTTATGTGAAAGGGATTGCTTTTATATGCTATAGTTTTATTTCTTTATCAACAACAAAGCCAACTAACTATAACGATTAAGAATTAACAATAACAGATCTATTTCTCTAAAAACAAAACAAAGGATGATCTAAATATGTCTTTCGATATATAATTATAATTACAAAGGTGACAAAATTAGTGAGCAAAGCCTGCAAAACCCGAAAGGAGTTCCCTAAGGCTTTATATCTCATCGATTCGGCTAACACCTCTTGTGTGATCCTGTGGAAATCCCAACAACATCTCCATATCACTAGGTTCAAGTACAAAGAACCTTGTACTTCCCAACCCAAACCAAGTTCCATTTCTTGCATTGTTTCATAACAAAATCTATGTCACTTGGAGACGGCGTACCAGATTCCACACGCTTCCTAATCCTCTCCGTAAGTGAAGCACTTCCTATACAAGTTAAAAGGCAATTTAACTTTTCTCTTTTGTCCCAAGTGGGCCACCATTTTTTTGTGGATGGGAGTGCCTCATGTATGGTTTTGGGGGAATAGGAAAAAGAGGTCATCTCATTTTCTATAGGAAGGTTATGTATATAACCCCTTTTTCGAGCAAACACGAGAAATGAAGAGAGTCCACAAACTCGGGTTCTATGTCATACAAAAACCGGAAATCGATCCCAAACTCCCTTTGGAGTGCGGGCGACGTTTTCGTAGTAGAAGTAGGGAGGACCGAAAGCTAGTTTTGGGATCTCCCTCTTAGTTACCCTTGTTGAGTAACCAGGAATCCCAAAGCCAATCATATTGTTTGGCATTGGCAGATTGATTGAATCCCTGATACGCACACTTTGAACCAGTTTACGGGGTCGTTCTATGGACCCAAAACTAGGTTTTCTCTTTTGGGGTGTTAATGTAGGGGCATTAGTGTCAGTCTTCACTGTTTGAGAGGCGAATATGAAGTCGGTAAGTTCGTCTAGTGGAGCATTAGATCCTGAAATGCAAGCCATATATCAATCAATTTACCAAACAAACGGAATCATGTCAATTTATATAAAAATAATACTTCATTGCTAACTCAGGAAAATAAGTTTTGAAATATACACTGCCAAAGACTTAATTTGAAAAGATAAAACAATATTTTGCTAACTCACCACATTGCTCGATAGCCTTTACCACATCAACATATTGATAACCCATGCCAGTGAGGCGCGAAAGTGTGTCTACCGTTATATCTTTCTGCAAGGCAAAACGGATGGCATTTACTAGTAGAACTTTTCTAGCTTAAGAAAACCATTCCTGATCGCCAAGCCAAAATTTCACCAGGAAGAAAGTAGATTGAAACTTGTTGAGTGTCAAACAACGGTAACATGTAAAAAAGACATTCAGGACATAAGGTATAGAAAAATGAAGTTAACAAAGTTCATTGCTAATCCAAAGTTTTGCCCTTTAACATGGATATACTGGCAACATTGTGGAATAAGGAAGAAAACAAACTAGCAGATTTCCAGCAGTTGTACAGAATATTTCACATTTTTCTTTTAAAACGAGAAAGATACAAGGCACATAGCTAAGCAATGTAAAGATATTATCACACTGAAAGTAAAAGAAGCATTACCAATGGGTAACAAAACCACTTACAGGATAAGAAAGAAGGGTGTTCAAAATTGCTTCAGTATCCTCCTCCCCTGCCAATTATAGGTTCAGAGCATTAAACAATCAATGGTATTCAAAAAAGGATAATATGTCGATCTCAATCAACGGAAGCATGACAAAGATTATCACCATTCTCCTTAAGTGCTCGAATCACCAGCTTCTCATTAAATCCCATTGCGACAAAATGGTCAAGAGCAGCTGGATTCTGACTTGAAGATGAAGATGATATGTCAGCCTACAAGCATTGAACATGATCAGCCTTCTTGTAAGCTATGATTGACAAAAAAAATAAAAAATAAAAAAGGCATTTAACAGAGAAGAGCTATACAAAGATGTGAATGGACATCTTGAGGAGCAAGATTCTACTACTTTCATCCCAAATTATCTTCCCGTTCGGCTTTGATGATCAACTAATGACAACTTGGGGCATTAGCTACTCAAAATATATGTATAGTAGTACGTACAATGTAACATTCAACATGATTGGTTTATTTAAAAGTGGTAGCATTCAGCATTGCATTTCGAAAGTAGTAGTAGCCATATTACTGAGATTGGATGGAGGGAGTAGTTCGCAAACCTCAAATCAAATATAACTCAGGTTACCCATCAAATGTATTATGTATAAAAAATTCACTTGATCAACATATATAATGAAAGGTCAAAACAAAACAAGTACATACTTGATCATTTTCAATCTCTTGAAAGTATTCCATCTCAAGCTCATCATCAGTGTCCCACTCGTAGCTTTCCACTGAACTAACATTAGTAAGATCCTGCCAAGCAACACAAATATTTTGAGAGAACAAATGACACCTTGATATTATTAATCGCTACAGGAAAGACAATGCGAAATCCAAATTCAAACCCTGGAAGCATTATTTTTGTTCCTTAACTTATAATGGGTGACAACAAACTAAGCCCAAGAGAAAAAAAAAAATGTCATCCGATCCACACGTTAATGTAATCATGGGCAAATAAATATGCATTGTTTAGCAGGTTTTTAGTAAGGTGACCACCAAGACATAATTAATCTAAAGACAAATCAGATATCGTTAATATACAAGCTCTTGATGATTATTAACTCATTACCAAAAGGATTAATTCAAGGGAGGGACACAATTAGAGGCCCAAAATAGATATCCAAAAGCAGAAGAAAACACACCATTATTGTGTTAAGATGACACTTCCACTTAATTAGTACCTGCTCTTGAGACTTTCTTGCGGGAGGAATTATCAGCTCTACTTTGTTCCTAAAAAGCATGCAAATAGAGAAACGTTAAAATTCAATAATCATGCACAACTCCTAACCGGCATAGTTTTTGGCCTCATTAAAAACAAGGCGGTTAAATCCGGCCAGAGTCATTTTCAAAACCGGCATACTTAACAGATTCTTCTATGTTTTTATTAAAATACTCCTTTACAAATGAATAAAGTGTAAAGAATCTGTTGAGTCGGAGACTCGGAGGTTGTATTTCGTATTTCGTATTTCGTATTTCGTTTAGACTGCCAACTCCGTTGATGATTTAAAGTTTTAAACCAAGTCAATGAACATGAAAAGTTTCATTAAAAGCGTAGGAAACAAAAACCCATCAGGCAAAATACCTTCATTCGTCATCAAACCAAACAACTTTACCACCTCACTCCATCTCTGCTCCCTCGAATACGCTCCCATCATAGCAGACCAAGTAAACAAATTGTAATGAATAACATATATCATTAAAATCAAGCGATTGTAATTTTCAAGACGTCATAACCTAAAAACTTAATTAGAATCAAATTAAATCAACAATAAATACGAACTAATCGAACATCTAAGAAAAGAAATGAACTAAACGTAATCGAAATCTAATCGCATAAACTATCAATCAGCAATGTCAATGCATCATCCTAGTCGACTTCTGGAAAATCAAGAATATGTAAATTAAATAGGACATCAAAAACTATGTTGATAGTGCAAAAAAAGAAGAAATCGATAAGTGAAATTGTGTACCGTATTGAGCAACATCGAGGTTGAATTCATCGAAATTAGGATGAATCGAAATTACCTAGATCAAAAAATTAGGATGATCGAAATTAGGATGAATCGAAATTGCCTAGATCGAAAAATAAATTAGATTGACGATGGCGATGGCGATCAAAATTTGAGCGATAAATTGTCGATCGAAATAAGAGTGAGTGACGATGAGCTGAAGAGAGAGAAAGTAAGAAGTGCGAAATGAGGGAATTTTCGATTAGTTGAGTTTTGTATGAAAACACGTGTCATAATCTGATGAGGCTATAATAATTAGATCTAATGGTTTAGAAGGTGTCCAGTAGCCTCACCCTAAGGAGGGTGCCTCACATGATTCAATCTCTATATATATATATATATATATATATATATATATATATATATATATATATATATATATATATATATATATATATATATAGGAATGGGATCATGTGAGGATACACTATCTTTTTGAAGATTGGGGATTTCGTTACAATATCAGATGTTCTTCAATACAATATCACAGGTTATTCGATAAAATATCAAAAAAAAAACACCTGTTTTTTTTTAAGAAAAAAAAAATTGGCAAAGGTCAGATTTTTCGTGATATTGTATTGAAGAACCTCTGATATCGTATTCACTAATCCTCAATCCTCAAATATTTAGGAGTTCTCACTGGATCCCGACTCTCTCTCTCTCTCTCTCTATATATATATATATATATATATAAGAGAGAGAGTGAGTGAGAGAGAGAGAGAGAGAGAGAAAGAGAGGAGTTCTAATGAGTCCACCTATTCCATTGAGTCCCTAAGTCCCTCTAAGGGCCATTGGATGGACTCAATGGATAGTTGAGATGAAATTGATTAAGGCCTATTAAAAAGAAAAGGAAAAAAATGTGGATGGTTGGATTGAGATGGATGGTTGAGATTGAAAAAAAATAATAATTATCACTAATCAAATTTCTATACACTAATTAAATTTTCTTTCTCTCTCTAGCCCCTAATTAATCAGTTTTGAGTTTCAGATTTTATGAGTGTAAATGTAATGTTGTATGAGTTTTATGAGTGTAACTTTGATTTTTTGAGGCGGTTTTGTGTGACAAATTTTTTACAAGTGTAACTTTAACATTTTATGAGTGTAACTTTGAAGTTTTTTTAGTGTATTTTTTTTATGACGGAAAATCTGAATTTATATAATTTTAACATTTTACGAGTTTAACTTTGATGTTTTACGAGTGTAAATGTAATATTTTAAGAGTGTAATTTTTAATTTTTTGTGACGGAAAATTTGAATTTATATAATTTTAACATTTTACGAGTGTAACTTTGATGTTTTACGAGTGTAAGTGTAATATTTTAAGAGTGTAAAATTGATTTTTTGTGACGGAAATTTTGAATTTTTATAATTTTAACATTTAACGAGTGTAAATTTGATGTTTTACGAGTGTAAATGTAATATTTTAAGAGTGTAAATTTGATCTTTTGTGACGGAAATTTTGAATTTATATAATTTTAACATTTTACGAGTGTAAATTTCATGTTTTGCGAGTGTAAATGTATTATTTTAAGAGTGTAAATTTGATTTTTAGGCAATTTTTTCTATATAAAAATTTGAATTTATATAATCTTAACATGTTACCGAGTGTAAATGTGATGTTTCACAAGTGTAAGTGTAGTATTTTAAGTATAAATTTGAAGGTCTACGAGTGTAAATTTGAAGGTCTATGAGTGTAGCTTTGGTCCTTTATGTGTAACTTTAGTCCTTTATAAGTATAACTTGAGTCCGACCACCGACAAACACCACCACTGTCATCCTCCATCACTAACTCCTATCCACAAAGAAATCTATAGTAGATCTGAAAAAAAAATAGGAGTGTAAATGTAAAGAAATACGAGTGTAAATGTAAGGAAATATGAGTGTAACTGTAAAGAAATACAAGTGTAAATGTAAAGAAATATGAGTGTAAATGTAAAGAAATATGAGTGTAAATGTCAAAAATCTGAAAAATAAGTGTAACTTTAATAAAATACACGTGTAACTTTAATATAGTACGAGTGTAAATCTAAAAAAAAGAGTGTAACTTTAATAATACGAGTGTAACTTTAATATAGTAGAAGTGTAACTTTCAAACAATATAAGTGTAACTTTTAAAAAATCTGAAAATATATACGGAGTATAACAAACCCTAAATCTAGGGGAAAAAAAGATAAAAATATTAAAAGATCCTATTAATCTGAAAAAAAAAAAACTACTTAAAACAGCCGATCTACAACAACAACAAACAATAACAAATTTTATTGAAATCTCCTCAAAAAGAAAAAGAAAAGAGATGCGAAGGAGGGAGGCGGCACTCGGCCGGCGTGAGTGCGGCATGGTGGTATGTGGTGAGTGCGGCCCAGATCTGAAAAAAAAAGAGGAGATATGGTGGTGTCGGGTTGTGAGAATGGTGGGTAGAGGGTGGTCGGTTGGTGGTGGTCGGCTGGTGGTGGTCGGCCCAGATCTGAAAAAATCGAGTAGAAGGGGCGGATGGTGCAGGTTGTGGGAGTTTTTTGTAGATCTCTGTTTGTGAGGTGGAGTGGCGGCTGTGGTGGTTGTGGTGTTGGAGGTGCTATTGTGGTGGGGTCGGGAAATGGTGGTGGTTGTGGTTGCTGGAGGAGGCGACCGAGAATGGTGGTTTAATTTTCTAAATCTCTTTTTTTTTTCAGATCTAGTGATTGTGGTGGTGCGGTGGGTGGTGGTTGCACGTATGGGGGTGTTTTTGGCGGTGGTTGGTGGGCTGTGGTCGTGGGTTGGTGGAAAGGTGGGTTGCGGGTTTGTAGGTGGCGATGGTTGCAGGTTGGTGGGTGGTGGGGCTGCGGGTTGGTGGTGGTGGTGACGGGGTTGCGGGTTGGTGGGTGATAATGGTTTGGTAGGTTTTTTTTAGTGATTTTTTTTTTTTTTTGGGATTTTTGATTTTTATGGATTTTAGAGAGATGAAGGGAGGTTAATTTGGTGAGATGAGTGAGAAATGGGTGGAAAAATAAAATATATATAGTGGATTAGTAATTGATTAGTGTGGATTAGTAAAGTAGTGAGAGAGTGGGTTTAATTATCCACTAATCCCTTACTTTTTGTCTTCAATCTCAACCCTTCATCTCATCTTTTCAATGGCCCTAAAGAGGACTTGTGGACTCAAGGAATTTTGGCGGACTCATTAGATGGAGGGAGATGAAGGGATCAAGTGAGTCCATGTATATGTATTGAGTCCATAAGTTCTATTATGAGCCATTGGATGGAGGGAGATGAAGGGATGAGATGAACCCACCCAAAGTCATTAAATTGCTAATTAACACACTTTACTAATCCACCCTAATTAATCACTAATTTACTATATATTTGTTTCCCACCACTCATTTCTCTCTCATCTGACACATTTCACTCATCTCTTCTCTCAAATTCCCCCCCCCCTCCCAAAAAAAACCCAAATAAAAAAAACCCAAAAAATCCAAATAAATAAAAACCCAAAAAACTCTAATAAATAAAAAAACCCAACAAATCCAAATAAATAAAAAAACCAAAAACCCAAATAAATCAAAACTTCTCTTCTTCATACACACCACCCCATCCGACACCACCCAACCACCGTCCCACCACCACGATCTCGTTTCAGAATCAATTAACGTGTTTTATTTATTTATTTTTTTCAGAATGTGTCTTTATCGTTTTTTTTTTTCGCTTTTGTGTTAAATTTGATGTTTTGAGTTGTTTTTTTTCTATTTGTTAGTATTAATATTAGACATATTAAAGTTATTATAATGTATATTTTGACATTTCAAATATTGTCTTGTTTTTTGTTTTTTCAAATATCGTCTTGTTTTTTGTTTTTTCAAATATAAATTTTTCAGTTTTAGTATTTAAATTTCAATGTATATTTATTTATTTTCTCAAATTTCAATGTTTTATAAATTATTTAAAATCTCGTCTTGTTAAATTTGTGTTGTTATATAAAATTTTCAGATTTAGTATTACACTTTAATGTGTATAACTTCACCGACATTATGTATAACTTCAATCCACATTATGTATAACTTCACTGACATTATGTATAACTTCAACCCCACATTATGTATAACTTCACTGACATTATGTATAACTTCAATCCACATTATGTGCAATTTCAATGACATTGTGTGCAATTTTATTCAGTGGGCATTAATGACATTATGTGCAACTTCAATCTCATCTTGTTATTTTGTTGGTTTCAAATCTTAATTTATATTTGAACTAAAGTTATACAATTTTGGACTAAAGTTACACGATTTTGGACTAAAGTTACACAATTTTGGACTAAAATTATAAAAAAATGACTAAAGTTACACTATTATGGACTAAAGTTACACTATCAATGTACTAAAGTTACACACACAAAACTAGAGTCACATCAACTCAAAATAATAAATAAAATGAACTATACAGCTGAAGTTATAATATTAAGGACTAAAGTTACACTCTTAAAGTACTAGAGTTATATGATTTTGAATATAAAAATTTAATTTGTATAATGTTTAGTCAATATTGTGTAAGTTTAGTCTATATTTGTATAACTTTAGTCCAAATTTGTATAACTTTTGTAATTTACAGGTAAAACTTTAATTTTGAGAGTGAATTTATTAAATTTTAAGACAACTTTATGTGTAACTTTAGTACAAAATTATATGACTTTAGTCATCACAAGTAGTGAAATTATATTTCTTGAGAGTGAATTTTAAACCTCTATTTATTTATTTTCTCAAATTTCAATTTTATAACTTCAACCTCTTGTTAAATTTCGTGTTGTTATATCAAATTTTCAGATTTAGTATTAAAATTTCAATGTGTACAACTTCACCGACATTTTGTATAACTTCAATCAACATTATGTGTAACTTTACTGACATTATGTATAACTTCAATCCACATTGTGTGCAACTTCAATGACATTGTGTGTAACTTCACTGACATTATGTATAACTTTAGTCCAAATTTGTATAAGTCTAGTCAATATTTGTATAACTTTCAGTCCAAATAACTCTAGTCCATAAAGTTAAACTTCTTAGTCTAAAATTGTGCAACTTTAATCCAAAAAAGAAGAGAAATGAGAAGAATAAGAGATTTAATACACAAGATGTATAACTTTAGTCCAAAATTTGTGTAAGTTTAATTTATACAATGCATAACTTTAGAGGTTAATAGTATAACTTTATTTTGATTATTGTATAACTTCAGCCCAAAATATGAAACTTAAAAAAAAAAAGAAATACTAAAAATCAATTCTAGATCTGAAAGTAGTAACATTGAAATTGCAAAAAAAAAAAAAAAACCAACAATAATATTGCAAAAAAAAAAACCATCTGAACTTTAAGATTAGAACCTAAAAAAACCAACAATATTAAATTTAAATCAACAATATTAGATCTGGAAAAAAAAAAACATTATCTAAAAAAAACAATAAAAACAAATAACAAACAACAAAAACACATACATTGCGGTTCAATTAAATCTCTCTTTTTTTTTTTGGTATTCAACTATTTGAATATAAAATAGTTCTATAACTTTTGTATTTTATGCGTATAACTTTAGTCGTAAATAGTATAACTTTAATATGCCAAGGGTATAACTTTAGTCGTAAATAATGTAACTTTTCTTTTTTCATATATAGATTTTTTTCAATTATAACTTTTTTCTTTTTTCGTAAATAGTATAACTTTAATCGTAAAAAGTGTAACTTCAGTCGTAAATAGTGTAACTTTAATTAATAATGTAATTTGTAAACAAAAATTCGCAAATAAATCTGAAAAATCAAAAATGTAAATTACAAATAAAAAAACCGAACCGACCAAATGTTGTGTAACTTCAGCACAATGTGTGTAACATTAATAGACAAAGTGTACAACTTTAGTCCAAAACAAAAAAAAAACAAAAAAAAACAAGATCTAACAAACAAAACAAAAAACAATAAAACAAAAACAATAAAAAATAATAAACAAAACAAAAACAAAAACAAAACAAAAAAACACAAACTGATTGAAAAACAAAACAAACAGAGAAAAAACAAAAAAAAAAGACCGACTTTCAGATCTCGAAAAAAAAAACAATGAGATCTCGTTGTACAGTTGTCGGGGTTGTCGGACTCGGTGTGAGGTGCTGGCTCAGGTGTGTGGCTGGGGAGGAAGTGCGGTAGTGGAGGTGGTGACGTTGTCGTGTTGGGTAGTCGGGGTTAGTGGTGGCGTTGGGTGTGGTTGTCGGGGTAGTGGGTTGTCGGCTAGGGGAGAGGAGGAGGGAGGCCGGTGTCGGAAAAGGAAGTGGGAGCAGGCGGTGGTTGTGCGGATGATATTGGTGGTTGTGGGTGGTGACGCGGCCAGATCTGGACGTGGAGGGGATGTGGGTGTTGATGGGGTCAGCGGCGTCAGGGAGTGGTGGCATGTGGTGGTGTAGTCGGTGGTGTTGGGTGGGTTGGGTTGTTGGCCGGGTAATGTAGTCCTGTGGTGGTGTAGTCGGTGGTTATTTTTTGGGTTTTATTGGTGTGGTGGTTGGTGGTTGTGAGGGAGAGTGATGATAATTTTTTGGGTTTTTTTGTTGGGATTAAGATGGATGAGGGTTTTTTTTTTGGGGTTTTTTTTAGAGAATGAGAGAAAAAAGAGAGAGAATGAGTGAATGAGAGAAGTGGGGGAGAATGAATAATGAGGAAGTGAGTAGGGAGATTAGAATGAGGAAGAAGTTATACAGAATTAGGAAGAGTTACGGAGGATTAGGGAGGGAGATTAGGAAGAGGGATTTATGGCCTTCTATTTAGATGCAATCTCATCCATCCATCCTTTACATCCAATGATCCATATGAGGACTTAGGGACTTATATGATATAGTGGACTCATGGGAACCATATATATATATATATATATATATATATATATATATATATATATATATATTTTTTTTGGTGAAATGTGAGTTGTATAAATATATAAATGTGTCAAAAACATACACGTTTGGTAAACAAATCATCTAATGTCCTTACATAATTCCGATATCTCTTAGCCAGTCTATTTCTAGTCGAGTAAGCTTTCCTTCATCTTTACCATGAACTCTTAACTTCATGTCAGCCACGATGTTTTGTGCTGCCCTCTGTGGACGGAGAAGAACACCTTCAGTCCTGCATTTATTACGTTGGTGCCATACTTGATAGATTGCTCCTAGAATCAATCCTGCCTTCACTCCCCTCTGCATCTTTGTGCCCGTGTCCTGTGAGCACCAGTGCAGGCAGTTGCCAACTGGAAGAATAAACCAGTAATCTGTTGCAAGTGTTGAACAATTCTGAAACTATAAGCACACCCAAAAAACAGGTGCTCCAGGTCTTCAGGTGCCTGGTCACATAACCAGCAGGAGGCATCAATGTCCACCCCATATCTGATCAGCTTGGTTTTGGTTTTGAATGCTTCATGAGCAAGGAGCCATCCCATGAATTGATGTTTTGGGATAACCCAATCATTCCAAATCACCTTCTCCCAGTTAACCTTTGGACGAGACCCCATGAGCCATTCATAGCAACTAGCTGTGGTGAATCCAACTCCTTGGGAGTGCCAAGCCCCATTGGTATATGCTGTAAGTAAGTCTTGTTTAACCTTGCATATTCTCCTCCATACCCAGCTAGTATTAGCTCCAGGTTTATACGTCCACTCGTCCCTTCCTTTCGAGTAATTATGCTTCACCCGGTTGACCCATATTGTGTCTTTGTCTTCTCGAATCCAGTTTACCAATTTGCCAATCAAAGCTTTATTCATCATTTCCAGGTTATGAATCCCTAAGCCACCCTCCCATTTGGGTCTCCGCAAAATCGTGTCCCAAGCCACCAAAGTGGGACTCGAAGTCCGCACCGTTATCCCGGAGGAAATTTCTGCAGATCGCATCCACTTTAGCTATGATACCCTTAGGAAGGACAAACAGAGATGCCCGGTAAAGAATGAAGTGAAGTCAGCACACTTTCACCAACACCAATCTTCCAAAGATAAGAGAATTTTTTAGCTCCATATCCATGAATTCTAGTACATATTTTCTCAACTAAGCACTCACAGTCTTGTTTTTGTAATCTCGTGGTCTGGATTGGCATGCCAAGGTACTGGAAAGGCAGTTTACCCTCAACAAACCCAGAAACAGACAGGATATCATGTTTCAGCTGGTCAGGAACTCCTCTGAAGAAGGCATTAGACTTTGCAGCACTGATCTTTAGTCCCGTTGCTTTAGAGAAGGTCGAATAAGACTGGAGGAGCAGCATCATAGATTTTGCATCCCCATGGCAAAAGAGTAGCACATCATCTGCAAACATCAAGTTTGCCAATTGTACTTGCTTGCACATAGGGTGGAATTTAAACTCAAATTTAGCTGCCGCATACTTAATGGTTCTGGTCAGGTATTCCATGCATAGGGTGAAAACAAGAGGGGAAAGAGGGTCTCCCTGCCTGAGACCTCTTTTGCCATGGAAAAAACCAAACATTTCCCCATTGAGGGACAAGGAGAATGAAGCAGTTGTTATGCATTGCATCATCATTTCTTGGAACTCCACCGGGAAGTTGAGTTCAACTAGGAGCTTTTCAACAAAAGACCATTCTACCGTATCATAAGCTTTTTGGAGATCAATTTTAAAAAGACATCTAGGAGATGCATTAGGTTTTTCATAGCATCTGATAAGCTCTTGGCAGATAAGTATGTTCTCCTGAATGCTCCTATTTTGAATAAAAGCTCCTTGATTAGGATCAATGAGCCGAGGTAGCACTCAAAGCAAGTCTTGCACACGAAGCTTGGAGATCACCTTGTAAACCACATTGCAGCAGGCTATAGGTCTGAATTGGTACACAGTTTGGGGCCTGTCACACTTAGGGATTAAAGCCACATTGGTTGTGTTCAATTGTTTCAGTAACAGTCTATCTCTAAAGAAATCCTGGACAGCATTTATCACCTCCCCTCCTATCTCTTTCCAAGCATCCTTGAAGAATTTGCTAGTGTATCCATCAGGTCCTGGGGCTTTGTTGTCAGGTATACTGAAGATAGCCTCTTTTATTTCCTCTCCAGTAACTGGTTTCATTAGTAATTGCCTGTGTTCAGCATTACATTTTTGTCCATGTTCAATTATCTTCCTGTGAATTTTGGATGTGGTTTGTTTAGTTCCAAGCAGCTGCATATAGTAGTCAAGGAAAGCAGTCTGGACAAGCTCAGGACTGTCACACTTCTTGCCTTTCATATCTTCTATAGAGATCACCCTATTCCCATTCCTACGCTTCTTGAGAATCCCATGGAAGTAGGCTCTATTAGCATCCCCTTCTTTCATCCAGAATTGTTTTGCCTTCTGTGCTAAGAAGCTATCCCTGGCAGTGCTCAAGAGTTTTAAGGCCTGGGAAGCCTCATACTCAGCATTTAGAAGCTGTGAATCAGCAGGGTCCCTTCCCAGTTTTTCCTGCAACTCATGGACATGGTTCTGCAATCTGCTGGTTGAGTGTTCAATGTCACTATACCCTTCTTTGTTCAGACTTTTCAAGGCAGGTTTTAAGTTTTTCAGATTTTTGACTAGCCTGAACATGCTAGTACCCCACTGTCCCTTTTTCCAGTTGTTTCTAACAGTAGTCAAGAACTCCTTTGAGGCCCCCCACATGTTGAAATACTTGAAGCGGCGTTTTCTTTGGCAATTTTTGGTCTTTGTTAATAATGCAAGGGGTGTGATCCATTAGCCCTTCAGGTAAGAAATTGGCATAAAGCTCAGGGAAATGATCACACCAGTCTTTATTAACCAAAAATCTATCAATCCTACTATATATCCTCTCCTCAGGTTTCTTTTTGTTATTCCAGGTAAACAGGGAGCCTATAGCATCAATGTCAATGACTCCACAATCTGCCACACATTGTCTGAATGGTTCCATCTCCCCAGAGGGAGTGTTGCCACCTACTCTTTCTCCAGCAGATAACACACAGTTAAAATCCCCCGCAATAGCCCAAGGACCACTGACCTGACTTGCAATCTTCCTTAAATTATCCCACAATGGAGCTCTATCACTAATAGAATTGAAAGCATACACCATTGTAACATAGAAGGATTTCCTAGTCTCAACAGGTTCAATTCTCATATGTATGAATTGAGCATTATACTCAATAAAATGGACTTTAACCACATGAGGTTGCCACACTATCCAGATCCTACCACCATTGTGGTGTCCATTATTAGTAGAAATGCTCCAATTATTGAAGTTATTGAAAACATTCTTCAGACCTCTACTCTTTATTTTTGTTTCTAAAAGACCAAAAAGATTAATGTTTTTATGCTGTAAGAAAAAATTGATTGCTTTTTGTTTTCCTACTCTATTCATACCTCTCACATTCCAGAAACCTATCTTATCCATGTAATCCTTTTGGTTGAGACCTGTTACCAATTGCATCACCACTCGTTCTAGGGGGAGATGAGACCACCTCCTTGTAGGAAGTCAGCACTGTGTCCCCCTCCATTGTGTTCCAGTCTCTGCAATTGAACTAATCTCTTAGTAGGCGAGGTATACCTAGTTTCTGTGATCTGGTTTGGAACTTGCACATTCCCAGGAGGATTGACAGGGGCAGGCTTGACAGGAGCAGGAACTGTTGGTTTCTGCACCATGGGTCTCCAAACCCTCTGAGTAATCTGTCGTTTTGGTTGGTTATTCTTCCTGCATTCTGCCTCCAGATGTCCCATTCCCAAACATTTTTTGCATTTGACTGGTCTCCATTCATATTCTATCTCAATTTGGTTCACAACTCCAAATTCATCTTTGAATTTGATCTTTTCTGGCAGATCCTGATCCACCTTGAGCACTGCCATGACTCTAGCATATCCTATCCTTGTTTTTTCCTCAGTAGCTCCATCACTCTTGATGTACTTGCCCACCAATGAAGTAATTTTGGGCAATCCTTTGCCCCAAAAAGTCAGAGGCAGGTTATGCATCCGGATCCATGCAGGGACTGAGCTTACTTCCTCCTTTCTCATCACCACATCTCTCGTCCAAGGTTTCACTATCATAGGTTTATTGTCAAACATATAGTGTCCTGAGATTAGGACCTTATTCTTCATTTCAACGGACTTGAATCTAACCAAGAACACTCCATTTGGCATGAACGAGAGCTTGTCAATGTTGAACTTGGTCCAAATTCTCCTGATAAAACCTTCAATCACCTCCCAAGGGGGGTTTGCTCCAAGGATATAACAGACTACTGCCTGGTTCCAATATTGAATTTCCTCCTCTACATCTTCATGATCCAGTTGCAACAAGTCCTCATTTTCTATTGTTGGATTTGTCTCAGGGTTTTCAGAGCTCTGCTCCACAGTTTCTTGTTCTACTTCTTCTTCATCCTCTTTTCCTTCTACAGATTCTTCTACTACTTCATCCTCTTCCTCTTTTTCTTCCAATTTCTCTTCTTCATCAGTCTCGACATCATCGTTCTCTTGTGCTTCCACTTTTTCTTCTTCATCATTCTCCACATCATCTTCCTCTTCATCAGTAAGTTCCAATTCAGGGATGCCTGTAATTTCATTAATATTTTGTGTTTTCAATGCATTTTCACCATCCGGGCCTGCTTGATGATCTTCAGGTATAGTTGTATCATTAGTGTCCTCTATCTCATCAACAGGCGATGATACCTCTGCATTTACCTGTATACTTCTTCCTCTTAACGTCATTTCACGTTGCTTCTGGTTCACTGATTTCCTAGCCATGGCATGGAAGTCAGTCTGAGATTTACGTCTTCCGTTAGTCGTCTCTCATGGCCGGAGAGATGAGCTGTCCGATCTCTCTGTTACGTGGAATCGCACTATAACAGCTTTTTGTTTACTTTTCCCGCGTGCTCTCTTTTCCCTTTCTATCTCTTAATTTTTTAGATTGTAATTTCACTCATATATATATATATAGGATCACATGAGTCCACCCTATCTTTTTTAGTCTCGTGAGTCCACTTATGTATCACACGCTCTACACAAAAATATCACGATCTTTTTTATGATTTTTTTTTTTTTTGGGATATTCTACGGTGTACCCCTGAGTTTTTCAGTTTTCTATGTTGTACCCCTCCTTTTTTTTTTTAATTCTACAGTGTACCCCTAGACTTCTTCCTTATTTCTCCATCATAACCTCGTTTAACTCTCCATTAACTTTATGACTATCAAACGAACGTACTTTCACCTTTATTCCGACTATTAATGTTGTATCGCCATTTTATATGAGAAATATCACAGATGACCAAATAAGCACCAACTGCTATTAAAAACATCTGTTATGATTCATGACATGATAATGAAGATTTTTTGAACTTTTAGTTAGTTTCATATACTATTTCTTGGGCTAATGAGTAATTCGGCGAACTAATAAGTAAATGAGTAGGTTATTGAGTAACTGGAATGATAAATAGACGATTTAATAGGTCATTTAAGAAATTAAGTTGGCAATGACAATAAATAAGGTCATGGTATAGACTAATGTATAGAGTTTAGGGGTACACCATGGAATATAAAAAAAGGAGGGGTACAACGTAGAAAACCGAAAACCACGAGGGTACACGGTAGAATATCCTTTTTTTTTTAAGTCTAAGATGTGATATTGTTTAGTATAACCTGTGATATTGTATCTGAGTTGTGAGTTCCAGTAAAAGAGTATCACAAGTCATACAAAACAATATCACACCTTACAATAAACAATACCACTGGTTGTACTAAACAATATCACGGGTTATACTATACAATATCACACCACTGAACCTAAATCTGCCTTTCACCATCTTCATTGTCAGTCATCTTGTCCACCATTGTAATTCGCCATTATTTGTGTCTCCTCTGTTACATAGCTCAATCCGTGTTTTTCAAGCTATGAGGATGATGTGGATAGAGATAGCAAAGTACTTAGACGGAGAGTCACTGGTGAAGCTCGCAAGTACCTGCAATTGGTTCTACAAAGTCGTCACAAAGGAGTGCGTCTAGAAATATGCTTTACATACTTTACTTAGCTGTTTATCATATGTCTCTTCTCTTTCCGGCTATCAGCCCAACCTAATCTCGATTATTGTCATATCTCTCTCACAGTTAGATAGTTCTCTTTCACCCAAAACTAAAAGAGATTCTACATAAAGCCACAAAACTACGGATCTTCTGTCCTAGACTCCTGGTTAATGGAGTTGCTAGTATTTTTTTTCCAAGTCCTAGTAAAGGGTGTAAACCCCGAAAACTGTTAAGACGGATTCTACATAAAGCCACAAAAAGACTACAGAAACTTTCAATCGCTAAAAAAAATCTTTGCATTAATCACTTTTCCAAGATAACTGTTCAGACGGACTTAGAAATGATATGAAAAGCTAAGTATGTAAAGCATTACCTTCGATTTGTGTAATACGATCTAGCACCATTAAGTATAAAGCCATACTTTTGGACAAAATAAATGAGGTTAGTTACAATGACTTTTGCAGTCTGGTGCATTTTAATGGCAAGTAAGCCCCTGCACAAAGATGAAAAAACCTTTATGCTATTTCAAAGAGAGACTAGTCCTAAATTAAAAGTAGAGGACGATGAAAAACAGGTAGTCGCAAATAAAGTAAACAAAACCTGATGACCCAATAAGAATCGCAGTAGTAAACCTCTTTTGATTGTTAAATCTAGATACTACATTGTTATTCAATTCGTGATATTCTTGTGTACAGTGTGTGATACATAAGTGGACTCATGGGACTCAAAAATATAGGTGATATATATATATATATATATATATATATATATAGAGTCAGGTTCAGGTAAGTCCACAAATTTGGTTGAGTCCCTAAGTCCCATTCTTAGGCAATCATTTTTGAGTGTAACTTTACTGATTTATGAGTGTAACTTTAGCCATTTAATGATTTGTAAGTGTATCTTATCTTTTAAGGCCAACTTGTATACACAAATTTGAATTTGTAAATTAAAATTTATGTAATTTTAACAAAAATCTATGTAATTTTAGTGTCTTACGAATGTAACTTTAGTCATTGGGAGTGTAATTTTAGTCGTCAGAGTTATAACTTTTGTAATATGGTGGTTTGTACGTAAAACTTTGAGTTTATATACTTTTATGAGTGTAATTTTAGTCATTTGAGGTGTAATTTTAGCCGTGAAAAATGTAACTTTAGTCATGTGGTGGTTTTTATGTATAAATTTGAATTTATGTACTTTTCCGAGTGTAACTTTAGTCTTTGAAGTCGTAACTTTAGTCGTTGAAGTTGTAACTTTAGTCGTATAGTAGTTTAATGTAAATATTTGAATTAATATACTTTTCTATTGTAAAAGTAGAGTGTAACTTTAGTCCGATACGAGTGTAATTGTAGTCCGATACAACTGTAACTTTAGTATGATAAGGCTGTAAATTTAGTTCGATAGCTTGTAACTTTAGTTCGCCAAGTGTGTAACTTTGGTCCGCTAAGTGTGTAACTTTAGTCCGACAAGAAGCTAATACAACCATGACCACCAACACCACCCTCAGATCTGAAAAAAAAGAAAAAAAAAAGGAAGAAAGGGAGACGGCTATACACCACCACGCATCACGCACCACAAACACCATCCCCCACCCATTCTCCACCACGGCACCACCATAAAAAAAAACAGAAAAAAAACAAACAAAAAGACACCAAATTCACCCATCAACAACCAACAACAACCACCTACACCACAAGAGACACCACCAGCACACAACTATGACACCACCTACATCGAAAAAAAAAAAAAGGACAGAAGGAGTGAATAGGCGGCAGCCACACCATTACCCACCGCCACTGGAACCAGCGCATCACCAACCACCACCAATAACAAACTTCTTCAGATCTGAAAAAAATTAAAAAAAAAAAACGAGACTGTTGTGGTTGTTGTCGGTGGTGATAGAAAAGAGAAGGTGGGTGTCGTCTGTGGTGGTCCGTGAAGGAGGGAGAAGAGGAGTGGCGGTGCCGTGAAGGAGAGATAAGGAGAAAGAAGAGGTCGCTGCTGGTGGTGCCGTGAAGGAGGGAGAAGAGGAATGGGAGTGGCGGCTGCGAGGTGTGACGGACGGCGGTGGAGTCAGAGGAGACAATTTTTTTTTTTGTTCATATGAAGAGAGAGAGTGGCAGGTGGGAGATGAATGAAAGAGTGAGAAGTGATTAGGGTTTGTGTTCCTTTTATATCTAGTCCATTCATTTTGTTTTAATCTTGGCCCTTCATTTGTTTGATCCAATGGCATGGATGAGGACTCAAGGACTCAACCAAAAAAGGTGGACTTACATGATCCTTTCTATATATATATATATATATATATATATATATATATATATATATATATATATATATATATATATATATATATATATATATATATATATATAGTCAATATTATAATTATTGAGTAGTTGGAAATTGTAGACGGTTTCGGCAGTAAGAACCGTGTAGTATCTCGGTTGGGCTTATGTGTCCCTTGGGCCCTTGATTTTCTCTACAACACACCTTTTTCCACTTACCTTTCTCATAACACTCCATCTCCTTCCTTTGATTTTTCTGAAAAATAAACCCTCTAAACCTCCAACACCATTATCAAACCTCCCTTAACATTCTTAGTTTCACCATAACTCGTTCGTTACTCAACCAAATCCGACCATTTTTGCGCTAAATTCTTCCTCTTTACATTCTTCATCTTTCTAAGTAAGAAAGTCATCTCCTTTTCTCTATTTCGAAAATTCCATTTTTTAGGATGGGAGTTTTGTGCTAAATTTTCTCTTATTGTGTCTTTGGTGAAGGACATGAGGACGCGGAAGAAGACTCATACATTATTGACGAGGAATTGGATGAGTGAAGACGCTTTCAAGGTAACGATGATGGGTTACTCGACAAAGTGTCACATTTGTATGCTTTGGTTGTAATTTTAGTCTTCCAAATATTTAAAATCTGAATTTTGGTTATGTTTTGCTTGAATTTTGTTGAATGGTATTCTCACATGTTTGGATGAAAGTTTCATGCTTTATTGTCTCAAGTCCATAATTGTTGAGTTTTCGTCCCAAATACGATGTTTTTCTGAGTTAGAATCATGCTAAGACATGTAAACAATTGTTGTGGAACGATTTTGGTTTGTTTCAAATTATTTGGGAGTCGATTTTTGGTGAAACACGCATACAGATTATCCTAGCCAGTGGGCCGGCCGCCGGTGCCCTAGCCGGCTGGGAGATCCCTGTAAGGTTTAAGGATTTTCAAAGTATGTGATGTCCTACCTGGTGGACAGGCCGCCGGTACCCTAGCCGACTGGGAGATCACTGTAACCTTTCAAAGGATTTCAAAGTGTATGTTGTCCCACCCGGTGAGCCGGCTGCCGGTACCCCACCAGGCTGGGAGATCCCTGTAACTTCTTAAGGATATTCAAAGCATATGATGTCCCAGCCGGTGGGCAGGCTGCCGGTACCCCACCCGACTGGGAGATCAGAGTAAGTTTTTGTAAAGTTTTCAAGTGTTGAGGCGCTCCCAGCCAATGGGCAGGCTGCCGGTACCCCACCCGGCTGGGAGCCCCCTGATGGTTTTTCTTCACTTGACACTTCTATTAATCATCTATTTAGTTATGCATCTTACTTATGATTGATATGTGGTGAATTTAGGACTTGTTTACATCATGACATTGCAAATTATGGTTGCTCTTATTTGTGACTCGAGTGTGACGTTTTACATAGTGTGAGGACTTAACAATCCTTATTTACCCCTTTCGGACCTTTGTTACGGTTATGTGTGCCATGTTTCCGGATTGGGTTATTGATACCGTCGTTTAGTACCAAAAATAAATACCTAAAACAACTAACACAAGCTAGTGGAAGTAGGGTCGATCTCCACAAGGAGGCGGTCATTATCTACTTGTTAATTCTAGTCTGTCTACGGTCACAATTTGGGGGTTTGAGTATGAATAAACTAAACTAATAAGAACAAGGGTAAAGAGAAAATAAAGAGAGAGATGCCAGGATGTCGGGCTATCATGGTATTACACAAATCAGGTAAAGGTAGGTCAGTCGATCTAATGTGAGAAGGGTAAAGGAAAGATCCTTCCGATCCGCTATCCGCCCTAAAATACAACTAGCTTAGCTTCCGCCCTCACTAGTGTAGGTTATTGCTCATAACAGGTCTATTCATTCCAATCTTCCGATCTAGGTCTGAACTTAACCAAATTAACTAATTCAGTTGCATGCATTTAACTAAACGATTATAATTATATTGTTAATGAAACAATTCTCACATTAAATCTCCTAAACCAACTATCGCATCTTGCTATACTACCATGACTCCCCTAATCCTAGCATTAAGGGATTAGCTAAGCATAACAAATAAAACAAGAACGAGAAATAATGCAAGAACAAGCATGATGAAGAGATGTGCAAAAGAGAAATAACATAAAAGAGAGAAGAAAAGTTACAGAAATTCGGATCCGGAAAGTGAAGAACCAAAAATAACGTTGAACAGTGAAAGAGGAAAAAGGATATGAGAAGGGATATCTAAACCTAATTACGTCTCTCCTATTTATAGGAGAGACAATTATTAAACCTAAAACACGAAATTAAGATAAAAAGCCCGCGTCCAACAACTAAATACTCGATCGAGGACTTTCATATCACTCGATCGAACAAATCCAAGCTAAAATCTCTTGATCGAAGACTTTAGGTAATCGATCGAACACTATCAAAAAGGCACCATTCGATCGAGGATATTAGGCACTCGATCGAACAAGATAGTACTCGATCGAGTAATTCCCAGCGCACAATTCCTGCTTCGCGCACTGAATTTCAAACGGCCGCCATTTCTTCGTTACTTAGGCAAACAGAGTGTTTCCAGTGGCGCTGGAAAGTAAGAGGACAAGCTTTCATCTCTAATTGGAATCACTTGAAAATCAGTTTTAGAACTCGAGATATGGCTTTTCAAAATAGGCACTAGCAATTTGAAGCTCTTCCTTTGCTCGCCTAGCTAACTTACTTCTATGCGCATCTCAAAATAGTAGTCTCCAAGCTCCGACTCAACTCATCTCTTAAATGCATGCATAGGGACATGTTTTAGGCTTGATTACGCTCCTCTCCGATTCATACCTGCAAATAATACAAGAGAAACCAAAGTAGACAATTCGGGGTACATTTATAGCTAAACACTACTTAATATGCATATGAATGCGTGCAAATGAAGTACAAAATGCCTATATAAAATGCACACATCAAATCTCCCCAAACCAAACCTTTGCTTGTCCGCAAGCAAACTAAATGCAACTAACTAATGGAACGGAGTAAAGCTCGGAGCTAGCTACAAATCGTCCACTTAAACCAATTTAATGCAGCAAACTAACACTTATAGCAAAAACTGTCAAATGCAAACGAGTTGTAGGATGTTTATAATAAAGCTTAACCGTCGACCTTGCAAGACCTTTGATGATGGACTCTCATGGGTTACTCTTCTCTCATGAAGCAAGGGTAAGCGTATGAGTGTAAGAGAAGGAGAAAAATAGTCGCTCACCTTAACTACGACCCACATAAACATGCTTGCAACTAAAATGATAGACAATTCTAATCACCATAGATACATTCCAACCAAATAGTGTCTGTCACAGCCGATGGCTTACAAAAGTTATGGGAAAGTGAGGAAACGGGTGAGAAAGGCAAAACAATTATGGGACATGTGGAAGTAAAGCGTCAAGCTAGCACCTAAACAATACCATACTAAGCAAACCCAAATCTCAGCCGATTATAAAATCAAACGCAAGCGCCTTTCTTTGGCACGAAACTCACTAACCAAAAACAAAAACTCCTCAAATGATATAAATAATGCATAGGAGTAAGACCGTCACAAAGTTCCCTTTTTTACACGGTCTATTCTTTTTCTTTTTTTTTTCTTTTCTCATTTTCTTGCCCACATCTTTTTTTTTCCACAACCTTTTTTTTTTCAACATATCCTCCTTTCTTTTTATTTTTCTACCAACTCCATACAGATATAACGAACCAACTCGCATCAATGGGAAATATACCACAAAAATACACTAAACTAGCTTGACAGGCAGGCTGAATTTTGGGTGTAGTTAATGGGTCATAAAGGCTAAGTTTGGCTAATGTGGAGTTAAATGGGTAAAAATGAAAGAAAGGGAAATTGTAAGCACCTCCATGCATGTGACACCAACCACTAACCCGAATGTATATAGGCAATAAGCAATTGAATTTAATATACGTGCAAATTAATGAACATGCTATGCGAGGAGTAACTACTCACAATTCCTACATAAACTGGTCATAGATGACACCAGTTTTAAGGCTTTAAAACTTAAAATTTATAAGTAGGTTGCCAAAATTTTAGGTCAAGTCTATTTGTTCAGCTAAATTTTAACATTAACTCGTAGATATGCAAAAGACAAAGCTAATAAGATATCAATTTGTTGCAAGGCTTAAGTGAATGACCAAAAGTAGTGCAATTTCATCATTGAAATCCACCGTTCCGACTCAACCTATATGCAAAAGTAAACGTGAAATATTTTTGAATTTTCTAATTTTTTTTTAATTTTTATGAGATTTTTTGATTTTATAAAAACAAACCACAATGCATACAGAAATTAAACGTGATAACAGAAATGCAATAAAAACAACATGCAGACACATATATGGATGAATAACCTCCCCAAACCAAACCGTACAATGCCCTCATTGTACTCAAAAATAGGGAAAGGAAATGCAAACTGAAAAGAAGAGAGAGTGAAGATGCGGAAAACTCACAAGATTACGCGAATTAGAGACCTCCCCCAAACCAACCAACAACATGGGAGGTCGCAAAACAGCTCCATCAGCGTCATTGGAAGTATATCATAGCAAACTTACTCAATGGCAACGATCGAGAGGATTTAGTACTCGATCGAGTACATTGGGCTGCATAAGTTGTCGATCGAGGAAAGGGAAATGCTCGATCGAAATGGTCGTGTCTGTGGATGCTCGATCGAGGATGGAAAGCATTCGATCAAGGGAGTAAGTCACTCGATCGGGTAGAAAATTGCTCGATCGAGAGCTCCTTATTGCGCAACTCTTAGGCGTCAAGGAAACACCTGCAAAGACACAAATAGCAACCACAAATATGACCAAAAACCAAGCCTAGATCGTTCAGAGTCTATGGTTCGAAAACCAATTATTACACACACAACAAAAACTGAAATGCAAATCAACTAAAAATTTAAACTCCGGGTTGCCTCCCGGACAGCGCTAGTTTCAGACAGGTCCCTGCTCGACCTTCTTTTCTTCATCCAGTTGCTCCAGTTAGTCACTATCAAAGCAACTCAAAGCTCTTAGCATAAGATCATAAATCTGCGCATGTGCTACACAAGAGCATAAGTAGCACCAAAATAAAGAAGGAGCATATGAAAACAATCTAATGTACCATCTCAGCCTAACGAATTTTCGATGACAAATATGGTGAGACATTATTAGCATATTTACCCAACTGGGAGGGGGTGGAGTATTGAAATATAAAGCATAAGTCATATGAGGTAATTTACTATTAGTCATAGCAATGATCATAAAGTTATCGTTAATTACCTCAGGTCGGTCGCTCCTAACGTCAGAATCATTGATAAAAGAACGTATTACCTCTACCGTGCTAAAAGCGTTCTCGGACTCAGTTACCTTCTCGTTCCCTTTCTTTATGGGTTCTACCCCGTAAATTGCAACCTCTAAAGCATCTAGCTCGGCTTTCCAAATGGGGGATTCACCATAACCATTGTCTTCTTCAAAATCGTCATCTGAAAGGAACCCAGATGACATAGCAATGCTCTCCGTGACCAAAGTGTCCGATCGAGCAAAGATAGAACTTGATCGAGAGCTTTCCTCCTGAATTTTACTCGATCGAACAAAGAGATTTGCTCGATCGAGTGGTTCCTCGTGCAAAGTGTTCGACAGAAAGGTGTAATCTGCTCGATCGAACTCATGTTACTGTACAGTGCAGAAGTCTTCGTATTGAGCTATTTGAGACTCAAGTTCCTGTTGGAGTAAGTGTCCCCGACAATAATGCGATCACAATTGTCGATCATGACGATCACATGTTTAAATATCATATTTAAGAATACATGAGGGAAAGTAATATTTTACAGTCAACTGGTCCACACATATATGTAATGATTGGCTGACTAGAGTTTGACATTACTGTCGTTCGACGGTGGTGATCAGTTGATACCCTGAGGTCATACCTATAGGGTAATACTCTTAATTGATTATTTAATTAATCGTATGCCGATACGAGTTAATTAAATTGCTTAAAATTGACGGATAATTTGTGAGTAATATTAACGTATCTCATTGTAATTCGATTAAATTAGATACGGTCTAAGTAATCGAATTGTTTTATTACTTAGATTAAATTATTGTTTACGAAACAATTGAAACAGGGTGAATAATTTATTATAAATACAAGTCGTTGTAATTTATAATTCGATGAACCATTTTAGTACAAGTTATCAAGAATTACTAATTGAATTTTGTATGTGACATATTTTATTAATATGTTGATTTTTAATATGTTAAAAATACACTATAGTGTAACATGTCATGTAACATGTGACACATGACAAAATTGACAAATGACAAAATAAAATGGACCTTCCATTTTATGCGTGTGTGTGCCGAAAATTGGAGGGAGTATTAGAGTTTATATTGTGTTGTTTATTTTAATAGAAACACAATGATTAAACCCTACTTGTAGCCATGCATACCTAGTTTGTCTTGGGTAGAATGTAAAGCTCATGCATTTGCTCTCTTTCCTCCCCCAACCGGTTTCATGCATAGAAAAGCCAAGGGCTTTTCTCTTATTATTCATCATCTTTCACAAAATAATTTTCTAGTGTTAAAAATTTTTTTACTCTCTACATTTGTGAAAAAAACTTAGAGTAAGAAAACTCATAATATCCTCTCGTCTTAACCGAAATAGAGGAGAGCAAAAATCAATTTTTGTGTCAATTTTAAGTTAAGGTTTTAATTAATACTAGTCTCATATTAATTAAAATTATTAAGGGGTTACCTTGGGTATAATTCCTTAGGAGAGATTCTCCACTTGAATCTTATTCTTCCATCTTTGAAAAGCTCAAGAACTAGTAAGAAGGTGAACTTACTAGTGCCCATTTAACCGAAATAATCAATGTAAGAATTGATTTTCTCCTTATACTTTGTAATTGTTTTGCATGCATAAGATTCAACTTAATTTTATGACTAAATTAAACTTTCATACTATGAATATGTAAACATAAGAGATTATTGAATCCCAATAAGTGGTATCAGAGCACATGGTTGTTGCATGCAAAATCGGTTTTGTTTTTCCGAGTTAATTAGTTAACATATAAAACTTGTTATTTAGTATTTTTGAAGATAAATCATGAAATAATTTTACATGTTAAAAGTTTCTGGTCCTAAATGGATTTTAGGTCATATGGGACGATTTATGGATTTTATTGTTCATTTTATATATTATTGGCATTAAAATGTGATTTTTATGAGGAAAATGTCATATTTGGTCGAAAAATAGCAAAATTTCGAATTTTCCAGTGGTTTTTGGATATGTTTTCACATGTAATACATACTGATGGCCTGTAAATTTTCATATTAAAATAAGTTGTTTTGCTCGAAATATGGATTTTACAATTTTAAATCGAATTTAAAGGGTTTATTAGGTTAATATGAGTTATATTTCGAATCTGGTCATGAAAATGTTATATGTTGTCACATGCAGTTTTACTCAGTGTGTGTAAAAATTCTATACGAATTGAACTTCTTATGCATGATTTATGAATTTTTGAGTAAAAATTCAATAAATAGTGACTTAAATTAGCTTATAATGCTAAAACATATTTCATGACTAAAGAAAAACATCATATGTTGCATTTTATCCCATATTTCAGATCTAAAAGTGAAAAGTTGATTAAAATATTTTTCTCATATTTTAATGGTCATATTTGATAAAACCGATAAACCGCAACGATGTTTTTCTCGAAAAATTTTCGAAATTTTTAACCTAAATTTTGAACATTATGAGTGTCATGGTATTTTTCCAGAATGTTCATGAGTTTGAATTTCAAAATTTGAAATTATTTGAAATTTTTATAATTTAATTTGAAGTTTATGTTATAAAATTGTAATTTTTGGTCCATAATGAACAATATTAAGAAATCAAGTTGAGTTATTGTCAAAATATTAGTGAAGACTAAGTTTTGAGTCTTAAGATGGTTAGGGTAATTAACTTGAACATAAATATGAATTTATGAGACATTTTGTGATTTTAACAAGTTTATAATCACGCAAATCCGTAAAAACCGTTGTAATATACGATATTGGCTCTTAAAAGGCGATTTAGCATAAAACTAAGCATGTTCATACATATTATAATGCTACATTTTATTTATGATTGTCATATTTTTATTTTATATAATTTTTGAATTATGTAATTTTACTTAGTATGGCCTTAGTTTTAATTGGTATTACCCGAAATGCATGGGAATATCGATTCGGTTGTAATTATTGTGATCTCGTATCATCGTTTTATAATTTAATAGATTTATTTTTATGACAAATGTATAATAGGAAACTATGTAATTTTTATTTATTATTTGTAATTTCCCGGAGTTTCCATGAAGACGGTGTTACCTCGAGATGCGTGCCAAGACCGAAGTTCAAGGGACCAAAGGAGTTGGTTTCCGAATTTGTAATAGTTTATTAGATTTACTATTTTAGGAAGGCCATACTAGGACTTTATTTTTATGCTTAGCATTTTCTTTATATGTTTGCATGCATCGCTAAATCGCCATAACTAAACATGCATTTTATTTAATCGAGTCATCAACCGTGTCAATTATAATTATCGTAGTTCACCGCTTTAGTTCACTTAAAACGTGATAGATAATAAATTGACATGACCTCTCGCTAAATAAACAATTGAGACTTAGCCTTACCAAAAATTAGAAACCATGAAAACCTATTTCGTGAGGGAGTGCGCTCGGCCAAACCGGGATACAAACCTTGTTACGTAAGGGAAGTGGGTGATAAATGTCTATCCATCTAATTCATATTGATGAGGGTTGTATCGCCAAAGCGTGCCCAAGTTAATGTGAATTTGGATCATGGACACATTTATTCGAAATTTGTGTTGAACTCAACAAAAGTATTCTCGACCATAGCCGGATGTGTTTTGGGCTAAAGATAAAATATTAATGTAATTTTATCGACCAAGAGTTCTTAAAGTAGAATCGATTAAAGAGTTAATCCACCGAGTTATATTGATGAGGGTTATATCGCCAAAGCGTGCCCAAGTTAATATGAATTTGGATCTTGGAATCATTTATAATAGTTGGGTAGAGGTCACTATATAAATGCTCATATCTTGTTAAATTATTTACAAGTATTATTATAACGATAAATGTTTTGTTTTCATTATTCCGTTAATCATATTGTTCTAATTCTTTACCTCAAATTATATACGATATCATTTCGATTTTAGTTCAAATCTCCATTAAAACAACGTAACTAAAGACAAATTAGAATTTTCTTCTAAAAACCTCGTATTATCCATTGCAAGGATCTCTTGTGAAGAGTATAGATAAAAGTTATTCGTGATCAAAAGGGTTTTTGATTTTTGACTAACATATCTACTTACAATGAATTGTTTCTCATGTGCTTAATTGAGTTAAGTACTTTGAAACGTTAAATCATTTTGGTGACTAGATTTGTTAGAAATCGTAATTGACCAAAATACCGCAACCACTTCAATAAAAGTTTTAAGACTAAACGAATAAATTGAAGATTAGTCTTCATGAATTTCAATTTTGCTTCTCTTAGCAAAGACTCATTGAAATGAGTGGGAGCATTCTCTTAAACCATTAAGAAAAGGATGAGGTTTAAAGAAGTAAAATTAAAATGGAATTGATACAAGGTAATGATAAAAGTAAAGTTATTGAGAATAATGATACACTAGAAAGGAAACTACCCCAAATTATTGAAGAACAAACAATATTAGTTGTGGGACATCTAATGGAATTTTCTTCTATAAATGCTTTTTTGATTGACATAAAATTTGCTAGTACTACTTCGTCAATATTAGAAACCGGTGGTGGTTTTCATCATTGTATTCGATACATAAGATGATTAGAATATGACAACTAGCATCAAATGATGTAGAGAGATAGAGTCATTGTGTACTCAATCTAGTTTCGGGTTTATAGTTGTACCTTAATTATGACTATTAAGTGCATAAACTCTAAATAAGAATATAATCTTGTTAAGATTCAAAAGGGGTTTCACTTTTGTGACCCTATACACCACGATCTGATGTATGGCTAACCCATTATCAAGGTGATTATATTCTAAACCAAACTAGAATGATATATCATGTAGATGATGCAAGACTCAAATTGGTAACCCAAGATTAAACCTTAAATTCTGGAATGATGAACGCAAAGAGTTAGCGAGTACTCTTAGAACCATTATATTTTTAATCATATGGTATATGCGTATCTTGTATTCAAAGCAAGATGTCTCGTGCCTTTTGGTTGAAAAGAAGATCGGGGATGTAAATCATTGATCCAGAATAGGTTGATCATTTTCTTTTACCAACGATTTAAGTTGACACTAATATGTTCACTTAATAAAGTAAAAAGAGAAATCTTTGAAGAAGTTCAAAGAGTTCCATGAATCACGATCTAGTCATGATGGGATTATCAAAGTGAAGACTTTGATATAAGCCAAATGAAATGTGATATAGTATCACAAGTTAATCTCTCTTAGAACACATTATGGGATAATGTGTGGTTGGATAAAGAAATCAAACGCTATTCGATATGGTTTGGACTTTAATCAAGTTACTTTGAGTTACTTGATCCTTTTGGGGATTTTATCATATTATCTAAATTATTTTTCCACTAAATCTAAAACGATTCATATGAGATATGAAATGGTAGGGTACCATGCTTGTAAGTTTTCACAAGAAACAAATGTTCATTTTTCCTTACAATAATCACGAGTACAACGGGATTGTGGCTCGTAAAGCTGTCTTTTTAGAATACAAGTTTAATTCTAGAAGACAGAGTGGGAAAAATTATTCAAGAGCCACAAAGAATTGTGTCAAAAAAATTGTATGTCGCAAGAAACTGGTCTTTCTTGGCTATATGACGTTGTTTCTTCGAAACCTAGGAGGTTGAACTCATCACTTGTTGAAGATGATGAATTCGTGTTACTTTTAGAAAGTAAAGAGCTTGCAACTTACAAAGAAATTGCTTGATTCAAGTTACTTCTGCAAAGTAATGAACATATGACTTACATGAGAGTGTTTAAGTCACAACTCAATACAAGGCTTAGAGCTATGAAAATCCGAAATAAATTCCAAGTGGAATTGTTGGATATCAAAGAGAGATATCAAAGCTTGATTAGTTGCAAAGTGTTGCGTACTATTCGGATCTTGTTAGGGATTGTATTTCATTATGATGAGATATATAGCGAGTGAATCTAAAACCCACTTCTTCATAGAAGGAATGTATTCGATACATGTTATGAGTTTTGTAGATTCTTACAATCCTAAGACAATGTGAAACTTAAGAGATAGTCTTAAGTAGGACATCAATGAGTTGGAGTCAATGTTTTGATCATGTTGTAAAACTTTTCTCGATGGGTCGAGAAGTTGTGTTTATACATGAAGTTTAGTGGGAGTTACGGAAATTTTAATTAGTCTTCTATGTGGATGACATATTGATCATTGGGAATGATTTAAGACTTTTGGAGTAATATAATACATCTTTAATATCCAGATTTATGGAGATAAATCCACATGATATTAGCGCCAAATAAGAAGTTTTATGTTGATAAAGATTCATGATTAGTTCAATCGAGTTGAACATATTTGATTGATTCCATTTGCTTCCGCTGCCCGATCAATTAAATGAGTAATGATATATAACACTTCATATACTTTGAGTATGATGAATTGGAATTGTTTCAAATCGAATTTAAGTAATAGTTACCTAGTAGCCATATAGATTATCCTTAAGTGCTTGAGGAAGTGTTAAGGATGTAAAGTTAAGTGTTTTTGATGCAATTCACAAATTTGTATAAGGGCTTACACTAATGACTATTGAGATTGTATAAGGTTTCGGACAAAAACTGTATTCAAAACACCTAAAGATGGTTAAGGAACCATTGTGGCTATGTTATTTAAGAAATGGATTTGTTAGAATCGTTCTAGGCAATAAAGAACAATGAGAGATGCTTACAATGGAAATTGAGTACACTTGCAATCATGAGATGTGCGAGAGGGATGGGTCCCGCACACTGTGAAAACAGTGGGAGCTGTTCTATGACTAGAGAGCTTATGTCTAAATTGGATCTAGACATATACTCAGAAAGTTTTGTAATGCAAATGTATACATTACAAAGGAAAACGAGTATGTAGTAAGGTTAAGTAAGGTACAAGAAGTTGATAAAACCTACTAACCAAAGCCTTCTCATAGGCTTAACATGATGAGTCATGTCATTTCAATTGAATTGAGATGAACAACTACATTCAAGATCAAACTGGATTATAGAATATGAAGTAGTAATCAGGTATTAACTATTCATATGTGATAATCGCATTTATCGTTCGAGTTTTTACTTTAAAAACTCTTTATACCTTGTTACATCCAAACGGGTTGTAGAGACAATTGATCCCCATTAAAGTGAACCCGGATTAACATAGTATTCGCCCATAATCATTTATATGAGGTGACGTCTCGAAGTGACTAGAGTGTGATGCGATTGATGGCAAGTTCAAGTGCCATAGAGTCATGTGAGATGACTAGTCGATCACATAGGCAGACTGTTAGGAACACTTTGTTGGGCCTTATGACCGCTTATAGAGTTCTGGCAAATTTATATAGCCTGGTCGTGGCGAGAGCTACTATAGTATTTTAATGAGTCAATTCTTTTAACTAAAGACTGTTCGCCTAAGGTGGCTCAGTTTCAGATTAACTTTGATTTATATTACTGCGACCTTCGTAAATGGGGTCAAATGGGCATATTTTGGGTTATGATGGTTGTGGCTAGTCGAAGGGAATAGTGCGATAGGAATTGTCCACCCCTTGTTAGGGTTAAAACAATATCTCAGGGCCACTCGAGGAGTAATGAACTGGAAATGCGTGGCCACGCTCGGAAGATATCTATGGTAGATAATTTTTGCAATAATAGCTTATTCTCCAGATCGAGGAGACCACTCTCGATGTGATCACTTGCAAGTACGACCCGAAAGACACCTTGCATTGAGTGAGAGATAGTAATTGGACAAGAGAATTGGTGACGCACACTTGTCGAGGAAACCACTCTCGATGTGATCACTTGCAAGTTCTCGGACTCAGTTACCTTTTCGTTCCCTTTCTTTATGGGTTCTACCCCGTAAATTGCAACCTCTAAAGCATCTAGCTCGGCTTTCCAAATGGGGGATTCACCATAACCATTGTCTTCTTCAAAATCGTCATCTGAAAGGAACCCAGATGACATAGCAATGCTCTCCGTGGCCAAAGTGTCCGATCGAGCAAAGATAGAACTTGATCGAGAGCTTTCCTCCTGAATTTTACTCGATCGAACAAAGAGATTTGCTCGATCGAGTGGTTCCTCGTGCAAAGTGTTCGATAGAAAGGTGTAATCTGCTCGATCGAACTCATGTTACTGTACAGTGCAGAAGTCTTCGTATTGAGCTATTTGAGACTCAAGTTCCTGTTGGAGTAAGTGTCCCCGACAATAATGCGATCACAATTGTCGATCATGACGATCACATGTTTAAATATCATATTTAAGAATACATGAGGGAAAGTAATATTTTACAGTCAACTGGTCCACACATATATGTAATGATTGGCTGACTAGAGTTTGACATTACTGTCGTTCGACGGTAGTGATCAGTTGATACCCTGAGGTCATACCTATAGGGTAATACTCTTAATTGATTATTTAATTAATCGTATGCCGATACGAGTTAATTAAATTGCTTAAAATTGACGGATAATTTGTGAGTAATATTAACGTATCTCATTGTAATTCGATTAAATTAGATACGGTCTAAGTAATCGAATTGTTTTATTACTTAGATTAAATTATTGTTTACGAAACAATTGAAACAGGGTGAATAATTTATTATAAATACAAGTCGTTGTAATTTATAATTCGATGAACCATTTTAGTACAAGTTATCAAGAATTACTAATTGAATTTTGTATGTGACATATTTTATTAATATGTTGATTTTTAATATGTTAAAAATATACTATAGTGTAACATGTCATGTAACATGTGACACATGACAAAATTGACAAATGACAAAATAAAATGGACCTTCTATTTTATGTGTGTGTGTGCCGAAAATTGGAGGGAATTAGAGTTTATATTGTGTTGTTTATTTTAATAGAAACACAATGATTAAACCCTACTTGTAGCCATGCATACCTAGTTTGTCTTGGGTAGAATGTAAAGCTCATGCACTGGCTCTCTTCCCTCCCCCAACCGGTTTCATGCATAGAAAAGCCAAGGGCTTTTCTCTTATTATTCATCATCTTTCACAAAATAATTTTCTAGTGTTAAAAAATTTTTTACTCTCTACATTTGTGAAAAAAACTTAGAGTAAGAAAACTCATAATATCCTCTCCTCTTAACCGAAATAGAGGAGAACAAAAATCAATTTTTGTGTCAATTTTAAGTTAAGGTTTTAATTAATACTAGTCTCATATTAATTAAAATTATTAAGGGGTTACCTTGGGTATAATTCTTTAGGAGAGATTCTCCACTTGAATCTTATTCTTCCATCTTTGGAAAGCTCAAGAACTAGTAAGAAGGTGAACTTACTAGTGCCCATTTAACCGAAATAATCAATGTAAGAATTGATTTTCTCCTTATACTTTGTAATGGTTTTGCATGCATAAGATCCAACTTAATTTTATGACTAAATTAAACTTTCATACTATGAATATGTAAACATAAGAGATTATTAAATCCCAACAATTCCTTGGTACGAGCCTCTCTAAATGTATCAATTTCTTGCGCTCGAAGCGCAATAGCCTTCACCAAGGACTTCAATTCTGCAATCTCCTCTTTCTGTTTATCAGGAGGAGGAACTTGTTGTTGCGGCGGCCAGACGAATGGAGGCTTTTGATAGTCTTGTTGTTGAAACGGATGTGGTGGCACATATGCAATGGAATGACTAGCTTGTCAACATTGTCTAAATGCATAGACTTCGTCGTTCCCTGTCAAACAAATAATGGCATTGTGCCCAGCAGCACCACATCTCTCGCAGTAAACCACCTTTTGATGATCTTTTACCTAGAAAAGTCTAGGTAGGACCTGTAGGGTCTATCAAAACAACACTAGAGAAAAAGATAAGAACTGCCTCAAGGAATAAATCCCTTGAGGCTAAACACAAACAAAAAGAAACAAGTAAATAAAATAGTTGCCTCCCCGGCAACGGCGCCAAAATTTGGTACCGTCATTTAGCACCAAAAATAAATACCTAAAACAACTAACACAAGCTAGTGGAAGTAGGGTCGATCTCCACAGGGAGGCGCTCACTATCTACTTGTTAATTCCAGTCTGTCTACGGTCACAAAAATTGGGGTTTGAGTATGAATAAAATAACCTAATAAGAACAAGGGTAAAGAGAAAATAAAGAGAGAGATGCCAGGATGTCGGGCTATCATGGTATTACACAAATCCGCTAAAGGTAGGTCAGTCGATCTAATGTGAGAAGGGTAAAGGAAAGGTCCTTCCGGTCCGCTATCCGCCCTAAAATTCAACTAGCTTAGCTTCCGCCCTCACTAGTGTAGTCTATTGCTCATAACAGGTATATTCATTCCAATCTTCCGATCTAGGTCTGAACTTAACCAAATTAACTAATTCAGTTGCATGCATTCAACTAAACGATTATAATTATATTGTTAATAAAACAATTCTCACATTAAATCTCCTAAACTAACTATCGCATCATTGCTATACTACCATGACTCCCCTAATCCTAGCATTAAGGGATTAGCTAAGCATAACAAATAAAACAAGAACGAGAAATAATGCAAGAACAAGCATGATGAAGAGATGTGCAAAAGAGAAATAACATAAAAGAGAGAAGAAAAGTTACAGAAATTCGGATCCGGAAAGTGAAGAACCAAAAATAACGTTGAACAGTGAAAGAGGAAAAAGGATATGAGAAGGGATATCTAAACCTAATTACGTCTCTCCTATTTATAGGAGAGACAATTATTAAACTTAAAACACGAAATTAAGATAAAAAACCCGCGTCCAACAACTAAATACTCGATCGAGGAGATTCATATCACTCGATCGAACAAATCCAAGCTAAAACCTCTCGATCAAAGACTTTAGGTACTCGATCGAACATTATCAAAAAAGCACCATTCGATCGAGGACATTAGGCACTCGATCGAACAAGATAGTACTCGATCGAGTAATTCCCAGCGCACAATTTCTGCTTCGCGCACTGAATTTCAAACGGCCGCCATTTCTTCGTTACTTGGGCAAACAGAGTGTTTTTAGTGGCGTTGGAAAGCTAAGAGGACAAGATTTTATCCCAATTAGAATCAGTTGAAAATCAGTTGTAGAACCCGAGATATGGCTTTTAAAAGTAGGCACTAGCAATTTGAAGCTCTTCCTTTGCTCGCCTAGCTAACTTACTTCTATGCACATCTCAAAATAGTAGTCTCCAAGCTTCGACTCAACTCATCTCCTAAATGAATGCGTAGGGACATGTTTTAGGCTTGATTATGCTCCTCTCCGGTTCATACCTGCAAATAATACAAGAGAAAACAAAGTAGACAATTCGGGGGACATTTGTATCTAAACACTACTAAATATGCATAGGAATGCATGCAAATGAAGTACAAAATGCCGATATAAAATGCACACATCAGTTATCCTTTCGCCTTTCTTAGGACCTTTGGTTACGGTTATGTGTGCCATGTTTTCGATTAGAGTTTACTCGACCTTTGGTTACGACTATGTGTGTCATGTTTCGAGTCTTGGATGCGATTGGTATATCGCTTGTCGAATCGGGTGACGTCCATCCCGAGAGTCTTGATCCAGGTTTAGACTAGGATCGTATTATTATCGTCGTCCTACCTAGAAGTTGGAGTCTAGGTTATTGTCTTGTGACTCCATGCTAAGTATATGTCTTACACTTGTTGAGTCGAGTCAATATGAAATTGATTTACTTAGTTATTCTACCTTCTTGGATCCACATCTATTCTTAATGTATCATGCCTACCCCATTATGTATGTATTATGCCTATCTCATTATAATTATCATTTATATCCCCATGTTCATTATTATTCAAGTATGATGTATGATCTATATGTTTAATTAAGTGCCTGTTTACTTGTATTTTGACATATTGTGGCTGGGAGAATCCTGAGTTTCTCCCCACTGACCGTGTCTTTCATATTATATTTATATGATTGACAGGTTCGTGATGCAGCTTAAGTGAGGGAGACCGTGTGAGCTAGCGAGTTCTTACCATGGACTTTACTTTATTATCTATTAGACTCACCCTTTTTATTTGTGCGTATTCGTGGGATATCTTTTCCCCAACACGTTATTTGGTTTGTAAAACTTAAATTTACATCTATCGTACTTTCTTTTATTTATGGTAAGTGGATCCCACTTCCTTAGACTTTAAAAAGTTTTTTGAAACTCGTATTTTCCGCCGTTTTATTTAGTAACGTTACGTAGTTTTAACACGGGGGTTCACAGTTGGTATCAGAGCCTATGTTGCTCTCGACATACACACGTATACCCCAAGTTAAATCTTGAACTTGATCTTGATTAACGAATGAGTAATGGGTAGAATTAAGGACTTATAATTGGTAGCCTTCTTGTGTATGCTCTTTGGTAGGGACTAACATATTTGGATTTTGTTGTTTTGAGAAGATGGTGCGACCGACTAATGTGGAGCATACTATCATGCAAGCACTCTCCTAAATTCTTCAATATAAAAAAATGTTAACGCTCCAGGCAATCCCAATCCCGGACCCCATGATGGAACCGTCAAGGCAACTATGCTTGGATCGCAAGCCAATTGGGAAGGAAATAAGCAGGGACTTATGAAGGTGAGGTGGACCCTGTTGAACTTTTGGAATGGTTTCGAGATATGGAGAAGAACTTTTCCCTTTTTGATGTTCAAGAACAAGATAAAGTGATGCTTGCCTCTCATTTCTTAGTGAAGGACGCCGATATTTGGTGGATTATGACCGGACCATCCGCCATCTAAGATCCTATTTTTGATTGGAATCATTTCAAGATGCTTGTGGAGACCCGATTTTACCCCAAAGAACTCAAACAACAAAAGCTCAAAGAATTCATTGATTTCAGGCAAGGAGGGCTATCCGTGCAAGCTTATACCAATAAGTTTAATGACCTAGCTCATTATACTTCCAAGATTTGTGAGGGATGAAGATGAACGATTTTACTTCTACAAAAGCAAATTGAACCCGAAATTGGAAAGAATGGTGAGGAGAGACTCCACATCCTTTGTGGCGGTGTATGATGATGCTCTTTGGGCGGAGAGTTCCTTGAAGGCCATTGAATATGATGCTAAATCCTGTTTTTCTACTACTTCTTATCGTCCCAACTTTCATGGCAAAAGACCATTTAATTTGTGCCTTCTACTCCGATTTATTCCAAGAAGAAGAAGTATGTGCCAAGAGTACAAGAGCAAGGAGGGTAAGAGACAAGAGTACAAGATTCGAGAGGACAAGTCCCTATATCAAATAATAGGCCTGAGAAGGACCGCAAGTGCTTCCATTGTAGACAAGCTCTACACCCCGGAGTTGGATTCTATAATAGGCCATTAATTTGTTTTCATTGCAAGAAGCCCGGACATCGTGCCAATGAATGGCCCGAGAAGAAGAATGATACTACTCCGAATGCCAAGCCAAGAGGAACCATCTTTGTTATGAGTCGAGCCGAAGCCATCGCTCATCCCGATATCGTTGTCTCATTCTTCGATACCAACGCATCTTTATCTTTTATATCTTCCAAGTTTTCGAAAAAGCTAGCCATTGAGACTATACCTAGTCAGGATACCTCTATATCCTTACCATTCGGAGAGATCTTCTCATGTTCCTACTCCTTTTCCGAGATTCCTATCTTAATTTCGGTAAATATTTTCCCCGCTAACCTACTTCGTTTTCCCCTTGAGGAATTCAATGTAATTTTGGGTATGGATTGGTTGTCTAAGTACGATGCAAGATTCGAATGTAGAGATCAAAATATTCGCCTCAAGAGCCCACTAGGCACCCGTGTGTCCTATAAAGGAGTCCGTTCCCAAGAAGGTGTGAAGTTGATTTCCGCTTTGAAGTTAGTGAGTATAGAGAGGAAAGGTTACCAAGTCCTTTTGTGTGTGGTGACTTTTACCTCCTCTTCTTTGCCAAAGCTTGAAGAAGTGCCCGTTGTTTGTGAGTTCGCCGATGGCTTTTCCGATGAGTTGCCCGGAATACCTCCCAAGCGGGATGTAGAGTTTTCTATCGATCTTGTGCTCGGAACCGGACCGATTGCTAAAGCTCCCTACCGTATGGCACCACCCGAACTAAAGGAGTTGAGGAAGCAACTTGATGAGATGATTGAGAAAGGATTTATTCGACCTAGTGTCTCACCTTGGGGTGATTCCGTCCTCTTTGTGAGGAAGAAAGATGGATCCATGAGACTTTGTATCGACTATCGTGAGCTTAACCGTGTCACCATCAAGAATAAGTATCCTCTACCAAGGATTGAAGATTTGTTTGATCAACTCAAAGGTGCTTCTACTTTTTCCAAGGTTGATTTGAGATCCGGTTATCATCAAATTCCCATTCTTGTGTCCGATATCCCTAGATCCGCCTTTAGCACGAGATATGGACATTTCGAGTTTAAGGTGATGCCCTTTGGATTAACCAATGCTCTCGCTATCTTCATGGACCAGATAAATCGAACCTTTAGTGAGTTCTTAGACAAGTGTGTTGTGATCTTCATCGACGATATTCTAGTCTTTTTTAAGTCCGAGGACGAGCATGCTGATCATCTTCATATCGTTTTGGAGGTTCTTTGTTGTCAAAGGTGGTTTGCCAAATTCTCCAAGTGTGAAATTTGGTTGTCTAAGGTGTCTTTCCTTGTTCATGTGATGTCCAAGGATGATGTTATGGTAGATCCTTTGAAGATTGAAGCCGTGGTTGAGTGGAAGAGTCCGACCGATGTTGGTGAGATCCGTAGTTTCTTGGGTTTGGAGGGTTATTATTGTTGCTTTGTGAAGGATTTTTCCAAGCTTTCTAGGCCGATGACTCAACTTTTGAACAGGAGACCAAGTTTGTGTGGACCGAAGCTTGTGAAGGTGCATTCCAAGAGTTGAAGAGAAGATTGACTATCGCTCCCGTGATGACCTTGCCCGAAGATGGAGTCGACTTTGACGTGTTTTGTGATGCTTCTAAGATGGGTTTAGGTTGTGTTCTTATGCAAAATAGGAGAGTAGTTACCTTTGCTTCGTGGCAGTTGAGAGTTCACGAGGTGAACTATCCCACTCATGATTTGGAGTTAGCCGCCGTTGTTCATGTCTTAAAGTTGTGGAGACACTACCTCATTGGAGTTCATTTTCGTATATACACCGATCATAAGATTTTGTGGTATAATTTCACCTAGAAAGAATTGAATATGAGACAACGACGATGGTTAAAGTTGGTGAATGATTACGATGTAGAGTTGTTGTATCATGAAGGAAAGGCAAATGTGGTTGACGATACCCTTAGTAGGAAGTCTACTCATTCCTTGAGTGCCATTCGTGTGCTTCCCGATGATCTTTGTGCCGAGTTTCGTAAGTTGAGTTTGCAATTTGTGGAGAGTGGTTTCGATTAACTTGGTGCTATGGTTCCCGATGATCAACAAGTGAAGATTGAGCATAAGAGACCCGGAGGGTTGCTACAACCATTGGATGTCCCTCTTTGGAAGTGGGAATCCATCTCCATGGATTTTGTTATGGCTTTGCCTAAGACCGTTGGTGGAAAAGATGTTGTGTGGGTAATTGTGGATAGGTTGACCAAATGTGCTAAGTTCGTTCCTATCAAGGAAACTTGGAGTTTAGATCGACTTGCTAGTGCTTATGTTGAGGAGATCGTTCGTTACCATGGTGTTCCTATGGAGACATTGTCGGATCGTGACTCAAGTTTTTGTTCGAGATTTTGGAAAGCTTTGGAAGATGCTGTGGGTAGAAGTTGTTGATGAGTACCGTTTTTCATGTCGCTACTGATGGACAATCCTAGAGGACGATTCAAACTCTAGAAGACTTGTTGCGTGCTTGTGTCCTTGATTTTCATACTAGTTAGGAGAAGAGCTTACCTTTGGTGAAATTTTCCTACAACAACAGTTTTCATGCTTCTATCAAGATGGCCCCTTATGAAGCCCTTTATGGTAGGAAGTGTCGTAGTCCGATTTGTTGGGATAAAGCAAGTGATGTTCGTGATCTAGGACCCGACAAGTTAGCCGAGGCGATTGACCAAGTGAAGCTCATCCGTGAGAGAATGAAAGCCGCCCAGGATCGTTAAAAGTCGTATGCCGATGTTGGTCGTCAACCCTTGGAGTTTGAAGTTGAAGATAAGCTATTCTTGAAAGTGTCCCCGATGAAAGGAGTTAAGAGGTTTGGAGTTAAAGGGAAGTTGAGTCCAAAGTACATCGAACCCTATGATGTTGTGAAGAGGATTGGTGCTGTGACTTACAAATTGGATTTGCCCCCCGAGTTTGGGTAAAGTTCATGACATTTTCCATGTGTCTCAACTTAGGAAATACATTAACGACCCTAGTCATGTGTTGCAAAATGAGATTCCGGAGCTTGTACCTAGTCTTTCTTTCGAGGAGAGACCGATCCGCATCTTGGATAAGAAGGAGAAGAAGCTACGGAGCAAAGTGGTGCCTTTGGTGAAGGTTTTGTGAAAGTGTGATGACGTAGAAGAGAAGACTTGGGAGCCGAAGGCTTCCATGCGTGTCAGATACTCTAGTTTGTTTTCGTAAGGTAATACATTTTACTTCAAGTTTCGAGGGCAAAACTTTTTAAAAGGTGGGGTGATTGTAACACCCGTAATTTTTATAAAAACCTACTTTTGGCTTTTAGTCACAAATTTATATATATATATATATATATATATATATATATATATATATATATATATATATATATGATAATAAATATTATATTTATAGACTAGTCAGAAATTCTTGACGGTTTCGGTAGTAAGAACCGTGTAGTATCTCGGTTGGGCTTAGGTGTCACTTGGACTCTTCATTTTCTCTACAACACACCTTTTTCCACCTACCTTTCTCATAACACTCCATATCCTTCCTTTGATTTTTCTGAAAAATAAAACCTCTAAACCTCCAACACCATTATTAAATCTCCCTTAACATTCTTAGTTTCACCACAACTCATTCATTACTCAACCAAATCCCACCATTTTTGCGCTAAATTCTTCCTCTTTACATTCTTCATCTTTGTACGTAAGAAAGCAATCTCCTTTTCTCTATTTCAAAAATTCCATCTTTTTAAGATGAGAGTTTTGTGCTAAATTTTGCTCTTATTGTGTCTTAAGACGAGTGAAGACGCTTTCAAGGTAACGGTGATAGGTTACTCGATAAAGTGCCAAATTTTCATGCTTTGGTTGTTATTTTAGTCTTCCAAATGTTTAAAATCTGAATTTTGGTTCTGTTTTGCTGGAATTTTGTTGAATGGTGTTCTCACATGTTTGGATGAAAGTTTCATGCTTTATTGTCTCAAATCCGTAATTGTTGAGTTTCTGTCCCAAATACGATGTTTTTCTAAGCTAGAATCATGCTACGAGATCCATGTAAGTTTTAAGGATTTTCAAAGTATGTGATGTCCTAGCCGGCGGGCAGGCCGCCGGTACCATACCCGGCTGGGAGGTCACTGTAACTTTTAAAAGGATTTCAAAGTGTATGTTGTCCCAGCCGGTGGGCCGGCTGCCGGTACCCCACTCGGCTGGGAGATTCCTGTAACTTCTTAAGGACTTTCAAAGCATATGATGTCCTAGCCGGTGGGCAGGCTTCCGGTACCCCACCCGGCTGGGAGATCATGGTATATTTTTTTAAAGTTTTAAAGTGTTAAGGTGCCTCCAGCCGGTGGGCAGGCTGCCGATACCCTATTCGGTTGGGAGCCCCCTGATGGTTTTTCTTCACTTGTCACTTCTATTGATCATCTATTTAGTTATGCATCTTTCTCATGTTTGATATGTTGTGAATTTAGGACTTGTTTACATCATGACCATGCAAATTATTGTTGCTCTTATTTGTGACTCGAGTGTGACGTTTTACATACTGTGATGACTTGACATTCCTTATTTACCCCTTTGGACCTTTGGTTACGGTTATGTGTGTCATGTTTTCAGGTTGGGTTATCCTTCCGCCTTTCTTCGGACCTTTGGTTACGGTTATGTGTGCCATGTTTCCGATTAGAGGTTACTCGACCTTTGGTTACGGCTATGTGCGCCATGTTTTGAGTCTTGGATGCGGTTGGTATATCGCTTGTCGAATTGGGTGACGTCTATCCCGAGAGTCTGGATCCAAGTTTAGACTAGGACCGTATTATTATCGTCGTCGTACCAGGTGGTTGGAGTCTAAGTTGTTGTCTTATTAGTCCATGCTAAGTATATGTCTTACACTTGTTGAGTCGAGTCAATATGAAATTGATTTACTTAGTTATTCTACCTTCTTGGATGCACATCTATTCTTAATGTATCATGCCTACCCCATTATGAATGTATTATGCCTATCTCATAATGATTATCATTTATATCCCCCTGTTCATTATTATTTAAGTATGATGTATGATGTATATGTTTAATTAAGTGTCTGTTTACTTGTATTTTGACATATTGAGCTAGCGAGTTCTTACCCTGGACTTTACTTTATTATCTATTAGACTCACCCTTTTTAGTTGTGTGTATTCGTGGGGATCTCTTTTCCCCAACACGTTATTTGGTTTGTAAAACTTAAATTTATATATATCGTACTTTCTTTTAACTATGGTAAGTGGATCCCGTGTCCTTAGACTTAAATAGTTTTTGAAAACCCGTGTTTTCCGCCGTTTTATTTAATAACGTTACGTGGTTTTAACATGGGGGTTCACAGACGGACCACACTATGTGGGACGATGATTGTCAAAAGGCATTTGACAGAATCAAGGAGATCTTGGCTAAGTCACCTGTTTTAATGCCACCGCAGAAAGACCATCCTTTATCTTTGTACTTCACAGTCACAGAAACAGCCATGCGCGCTATGCTCGCGCATACCATTGGGAAAGAAGAAAGAGCTATCTACTCCTTAGCAAGAAGTTCTTAGAATATGAGGCTAAATATACACCTCTTGAAAAGACATGCCTCACTCTTGTGTGGGCAACCAAGAAACTACGTCATTATATGCTTAGCTATTTCGTTAGGGTGTACTCGAAGATGGACCCTATCAAGTACATTTTCGAAAAACCCGTCCTAAATGGGCGTTTAGCAAGATGGACTTTAATGCTCTCGGAGTTCGATCTCAAATTTATACCTTTGAAGGTCATTAAAGGACGAGCGGTAGCCGAATTCTTTGCAGACAACCAAATCCATGATACCTAAATAATAGATACATGGTCGTTTCCAGATGAAGACATTCTACACGCCAATGTGGAATCATGGTATCTCTATTTCGATGGGGCTTCCAATCTCAGATGGTATGATATAGGAGTGTTGCTCATTTCTCCCGAAGGCGAGCATACACTGATTTCTGTCAAACTCGACTTCGAGGTGACTAATAATGCGGCAGAATATAAGGCCTGCCTAATTGGTTACAAACAGCGGTTAGTTTAGGCATCGAGAGACTCCGAGTTCATGGGGACTTGTCCTTAATCATTAATCAAATTACCGGATCTTGGAAAATCCAGAGTGAAAGCCTAGCACCATATCTAGCCAGGATAGATCAAGTCGCATAATTCTTCGACCAAGTCATCTATTGCATCTACCTCGAGAAGAAAATCAGTTTGCAGACGCTCTTGCGAAACTTGCATCCCTGATCAACATGCCCGACAGTATGATGGAAATGACATTGTGCATCGAGCGATGGTCTGAACCGGCTTATGTCCACTTTCTTACCCATGAAAACGAAAATCAAGAGGAGCCTTGGTACCAAGCCATTTTGAATTACAAGCTCAACTACGAATACCCGCCAGATATGGAGAAGAGGGGACAGCGAGCAATATGTTTACTGGCATCTCAATATGTCCTGAATCACGGGGAGTTATATAAGAGAACGCCACATAGGGTCATTTTGCTTTGCCTTGATCATTCAAAAGTAAAGAAAGTTATGGAAGAAGTCCATGATGGATAATGCAGTCTTCATATGAGTGGACCAATGATGGCAAAGAAAATCATGCGTCTTGGCTACTACAGGATGACGATGGAAACAGATTGTATCAAATACGTCAGACATTGCCACAATTGCCAGATCTTCGGGAATGTGCAACACGTCCCACCATCTCTATTATACACGATGACATCACCTTGGCCATTTTCTGCTTAAGGAATCGACATCATCAGGAAGGTCACTCTAGCTAGAACGGGAGGTCATTCATTTTGGTGGCCATCGATTACTTCACAAAATGGGTAGAAGCAACGTCATATAATGCTCTAACATCCAAGCATGTGGCTAAATTCATAGAAGTCAATATCATCTTTTGATATGGGTGCCCACATAAGATAATCAGTGACAACGGGTTCCATTTCCAAGCTGAAACGAAACAGTTACTGGCCAAGTATAATACTAAGCATCGTCACTCTTCACCATATCGACCTCAGACTAACGGTGCGGTGGAAGCAGTAAACAAAAATGTCGTCATGATCCTCAAGAAAATGATCAACAACAATCGTGACTGGCCTAAGAAGATACCCTTTTCATTATGGGGATATCGAACCTCAGGCAGGACGCCCAATGGACTACTTCTTTCTATTTAACATATGGTATTAAAGCCATACAACCAGTAGAGCTAGAAATCCCGTCTCTGCGCATTCTACTCGAAATCCAAATCCCGGAAGCAGAATAGAACAGGGATAGGTATGAAGAACTCATCCTCTTAGAGGAACGAAGATTACGAGCCTTGCATAATTTCCAGACATATCAAGCACGAATTAGGAGAGCCTTCAACAAGAAAGTCAAACCCCGAAACATCAAAGAGGGAGACCTAGTGATTTGATCTATCCGAGCTCTTCGGCCAGTCGACCCAAGGAGGAAATTCAAGCCTAATGTGGTCGGGCCTTACCTAGTCAAATCTATAATCTCAGGGGTGCGGTTAGAATTACAGACCTAGACGGGAATGAGATTTCAAATCCGACTAATCTAGACCAACTTAAGAGATATTACCCATAGAATAGGCTTTAAAAATGCGCCACGCGTGATCCACGTACTGCTCTTGCGACACGTTATACACGGCCCCGACCGGCTTCAAAATTCGTGTCACCTCGCTTTTGCGTTTTGATATTTTTACTTTGTCCTCAGTATCATCGAATAACATAATTGTATTTTTAGGAGTAAGTAAAGCACCATGCTTATTCCCTACGTTCATTTCGAGCTCTTGCTTCGAACATTTATTCCTTTACATTTTCTATTTCGAACTACGTTCTGGGTTTGATTTCATTTTCAATGAATACGTAGGCAATCCTTCGCAGGATACAACCTGATTTATTTTTAATCCCAAATATGTAAATAAAAGGACATTTGCTTTTACACTTGAAATTCGAAAGAATAAATAAGGGGAATCGATTTAAAGTTTCTAACTAAAATAACAAGTTTATTCATTTATTATAATAATACGCCAAATAATACATCAAATAACAAAATTCTGAAATAAATGCTAGGCTAGGATTCTAAAAATCCTCCCGTTTATTACAAACAACGATAATAAACAATACAAATAAAAACTTAGGTTGTTTCTACTCTTCCATTTTTCCCTTGCCTTTGTCATAGTTCTTGTCTCAACCTCGAGGGGGCGTTCTTGCGTTATCTCTGACCTAATCACCAACGGTCTTTCTCGGGGCCTAGTCTTTCCATTTCGATCCACGACCATCCTCTCAACGAGAGCATTTTCTGGCTTCTTCTTCTGGCGGACAACTCGGAATCCAGCCTCTTCTTCCTCTTCGGTCAAGTATTTCTGGTTCTCTTTCGCCACCTTGTGGATCTTGTAGTCAATCGGCTCATGCTTCCTTAGCTTCTTATGATCTTCCGAGGTGCTAGCCTTCGTCCATTGCAAGTAAGAATCCGACACCCACAACGAATCAACTGGAACGGGTATAACCACATGTTTCTTTGGGCCCAACGAAGTGCCCATTAGCGACTAGACTCGGAGGAATGCGCCAGTGCTGTCCGCAGTATGGTGTCAAGCTTCAGAATCTTCTACTTCAAGCCCACTTGCCTCTTAAACCTCTCCTGGAATATGTTGACCATTAACTCCAAGCGAGGAACGTGATTAGATCGAGTAGGGTCGAGGGATGATACTCCTGTCAATGCTCTAAGATGCCACCAAGGGACGATCCATCTAATCAAGGCACCGCCTTCGCTCTTTAGCTTGTTATCCCAATAGTTGCACACTCGAGTAAAGTCCACCATGTATAGCCTTGTCCTCATCATGATCGATCGTGTTCGATATCCAAGCACGTCAACTGGGGGTTCGATCAATCGCAATCTCTCCGTCAGCCAAATCAACAAGAGGGACAAGCATTAGTATCCATCCGTCCTATGTGACCCACGGCAAAAAAAAAAAAAAAAAAAAAAAAACGAAAAAAAAGAAAAAAAAAAGGACGCACGACCGAACGAAGAAAAAAAAAGAAGCGGGGTCATTTTTACCTGTAAAATGATAGGACTCCCTAGATAGGGGAGCTCACAATTCGCCTTTCGGTTATCCAACCCTAAGATGGTCTCTCCTAAAACCAAGCAAGCTGGGCTCTTGCGCAGTTCTATTTGCTCGATAATACCCATGAATCGCGGGTCACCTCTCATTTCCGTATCAATGTGGCATTTTAAGACAAAGCAGTGAAGAGAGTAAATCCAAAGGCTTTACGCCTCGCCGCATAGGAAATGGTAGGGTCTTCCCTATCTATGAAATGGTCTACAAGGTCGAACATTCTTACACCCTTAGAGGTCACAAGTTGATCACCTCAGCCTTGGTCAGTCCTAAAAGGTCCCTAAATTTATTCTTATATCTTTGAGAGCTAGATGGTAAGGCTGGAATATTTTCTCCATCCCACCCTCCAACCGCTGCAAATTCTTTGGGAAAAAGACATATTTCGCCTCCAGGAAAGGCAAATACATGAAAATCGGGGTCCCAATATTAAAGACAAGCATCAAGGAACGGTCTGACCACGTTTACTTGCTTAAAATTGATGATCGATCCAAAGTTAAAAGCACCCATGTCATGCTTCCCCACGTTCGAAAACTCGTTCGTCCACTCTTTGAGTCAGGATTCAAAGGCATCCATATTTTTCGCAAATATATTTTTTGAGAGAGATTTTATGTATTTGATGAGCTACAGACTAATAAAAGGGAGAATTGTGAGAATAGAAGCTAACCCGAGGCCTTTATTTATACTATTCGGCCTTTCCTCATTCTGCTAAGTAAGAGATAAGCTCAAGAGACGACGCATCAACTGTTTTGCCATTTGGAAGTGTCGCAGCTCCTGATGTGCCTCTTCTTGAGTTCAGTTTTCTGCTAATTTTTGCGGAGGATCTTTTGTATTCCCGGTTTAGTTAATATTTCCTATTCCTATAGGAATTTATTTGGTGAATTTGGAAATTTTGTTTCCTTACAAAATCTCTACTCTTGTTTCGCTACGGAATCCTATTCCAACGCGGGTTCGCTTTTCGAGACAACATCGTCATTTCACATTTCGTCACACAAACACACTTACTCATTTCATTTCATTTTTTATTTTTGGGGAATCATTTCGCTCCCTCCTCTTACCACATTTTATTTTACTTTTTACACTTACACATTTCATTTATTTTCTTTTTTAGGGGGAAGAACTCCCGTCGTCTGTCGCGCGTCTGGTCATTTTTGCTCACTATGGGGTACGTCTTTTTTTATACTTTTATTTCTACATTTTCGACTTGGTCAAGTTGCATTTTATGCCATTTAGGTCAATTTTAATTTGCTACAAGTGTTTTGCTGGCGATTTCTACGTGAATTTCGGCAGCATGACGGCATAAACCGTCGATATGCCAAATCTATTTCCAAGCTAACCTGCAGGTACGATAGAGTTTACACCCAGCAGAAACAAAAGGCACAAGCCATCATATATACACAACAAAATGTAAATATATACAACAAAATTCGAGCTCTTGCTCGAAAGCAAAGTACAAATGTAGAAATATACAAGTCTAGTTATGACAACCAGCTAAACGACCCCTCAAGTCTGCCACCATCACCTCAAGAATAGCGATATCAGCATCCTAAACCTCGAGCTCCCTCGATAGGCGGGTCGTCTCTTCTCGCGACTGCTCTTGCTTGCGCTCCAGCTCACGCTCCCTCTAAAAAGAAAGATAGTTGGTAAATGACAGAATATGGAAAGCAAGTGCCCCCAAAGTACCTCAAAACGCTCATGTTTATCAAGAAAGGAAGAAAAAAAGGTTCATACCTGCTGTCTCGAGCCACCCAAAATTGTCTCAGCAGACGTCGCTTGCAGCCGGTTTGCCATCCTCCACAACTCCGCGTGCCTCGAAGGTGCCACCTGCATTTTCATTTTCAAAAACAAGGTTTATTATCATGTTCTTACACGATAATCAAAAGAGATAAGACAGCCTAAACTGGAGACTTACCCTCCTCACGACATGCTGCCACTCATCGAGTCCAGCCTTTGTCGCCACCTCGGGGAAGGACATGATCTCCATAAACATCATCGTACTAGCTCGACCCGCTTACTCCAACGTCTTAGGGAAAGCCGGGGGCTCGACGCCCGCCATATCGATCTCCTGCCGAATCAAATTTGTCATTTCTAAGCTACTTTTAAAGAAAGCTATCATTTCAAGCGGCTAAGTAGAAAGTATACTCACCACAATCGGCCAGTACGCCAGTCTCCTCTGCACGAACTCCGAGTACTCGAGGTTAGGAAGAAAGAGAGCGTCAACACTCGCTCTTGCCAAATCAGCCGCCCTCTCAGCTTCCGACGGCTCTCTAAACATCGTCCGTGGAGCCAAACGCTCGGCCACGAAGGCTGGAGCGCCAGAGTAATCCTCCCAGGGTCTCGGCACCTACTTAGTTGGTATCAGGGGTCATTCATATGATCCATATCAATCAAGAAAAAGGAAATAAAAGTGAATACAAGGCAGAGTACTTACACTGTCTAGCTGCAAGGCATTAACACTTCTCGTGCAGGTGTCGTAAGAAGACCGTTGGCTCTTCTACCGGCACACTATCCAGTCCTTCACCAGAGAGTACTCTCTTGCCACATCTGCAACCGTCGTAGGAGCAAAGCTGAGGAAATACGAGTACACCCACCCCTAGAAAAGAAGGGGTTATTTCAATAAAAAATGATATTTCATATTTTATTTCAAAATGATCTTTCACTTTATTCATTTCATATTTATTTCTAAATGGTCCTTCATTTATAAATAATCTGTCATTTTATCCATTTCTAATTTCATAACTCTAAAATAAGAAATATAAAGGAAGGTTCATATCTCGAAAATGAGACCTGGACCGACAATAGCAGAAGAATTTCCCTTCTCCATCACCTCGGGACGAACCGTGACTCACATGTACCGAGTGAGGACCGTAAAGCTAGGAGTAACCCAGTCTAGGTGGCCTAGGCTACTCAAGTTAGTAAGAAAGGGAAGAAGCTTCGTCGATAGCCTCTCCTCTTGTCTCCGAAGTAAATCGAAGACAGAAACCACCAGAGCCAAAAACGGGCCCATTCCTCAGCTGTGCATGGTGGAGAAGGCATCATGCCACCACCCCCAGTCATCTGCACTATCGCCGAAACTTTACTATCAAAATAAGTTTTGATGTAAGAACTCGGAACTAGGTTCGGTACCCTAGCCGCGGCCCTAGCAAGGTTCTAGCTGATCAAATACCTGGCCTCAACTGAGTACACTCTCATGGCCGTCGAAGGCCACATCACCAGATCCTCTCCGCAAGGTAAGCCGGAGATCATGCCGTAGTCCTCCAAGGTGAACCCGATCTCTCCAAAAGGCATATGGAAAGTCAAGGTCGTGTTCCAGAAGCAATCCAGGAAGGCTCAGATCAGGCACATGTTAGCCCGAATATTCTTCCTGTTGATCTCGCGGCAGCCCCTCACTAAAGCTCTGAAGGACCCAAGCTTAATGATTGCCTTCTCCTCCTCCGACAACTTCTCAAAAGCCTCCATTATGGTTGTATATCCGGAGAATGACCTCATGTTGCCAGCCTCCTGCATTTTGAAAGGTTTGTTAGCTTCTAAGTTAAGTAAAGCAGACGCAATATAAAAAGAAATGGCACAATACAGGGCCAGGTTGAAAGCTTACCATACTCCTTGCCATACGATGTGACACGTGGCTCTCTGTTGCCCAAATGAGATGTCCGCCATCCCATTTCTCAGCCCAATCAGGCGCCTGCGCAAGCTCATGCCCCCTCTTCCTCACGTTGGTCCTCCTACACACCTATTCCTTTTCCTCCACCTCCTCTACAACTCTCGTGTAAACCACGAGAGCCGAGCGGGGGTTAAAGTCCACATCCATAGGGACTCGCCCCGAAGTATAAGGTATATCCTCTGCAAAAGAAGCAAACAAAGACATTTAGAGGCCGTTTTAAGGCGATTTTTCCAAGCTAATTGATGTGACTCATATTTGCGCACATTTAGTCCCCTAATTGAGCCTATTTTGCATACTATTATAACATTTCATGACCATTTTATCTGTCAATTCTTTCCTATTTTGCTTTCCTAGTGCATTTCGTATGTTTTGTAGGAAAGAAGGTAATTAGGCGGAAATTCCCGTCTCTTGAGCTTATTTGGAAGGACATTGACGATCTTGGTAGAACGAGTATAGAAGAAGAGGCAAGAACTAAAGACCGACGTTGCAAGAATAAGAAGTATGCGAGAGGAAGCATTCTGAACAACAATCCGGGCGTCCAAAGTAGGAAGCCGCTCGTCCAAGTACCCAAGAATCCGAGCGTCCCGACCTTAGGCCGCTCGTCCAACTTGCCTACAATCCGCTCGTCCCACCCTTACATACGAGCGTCCCTCAGCGTCTTCAGCAGAGATGCACATCTCCCCGAAATACTTGCATTTCCCTACTTAGAACTTAGAATTGTTAATTACTAATTTAGCCTTAGTTAACCTAATGAGGCACTACTATAAATACCCCATTTTGATGATAATGAAAGGGGGCTTCCACATTAGAAAATTCTCTTAGAATAGATTAGGGTTAGATTAGATTAGATTACTCTTTAATCTTTCTAAAAATTTCACATTAATCTCTCCTTAATTATTGTTCAAGTTTATTACTTTTGGGTAATTGAGGATTATTGGGTTATTATTGAGGGATTGACAACCCTTCATCAATCAATCAAGTTCTATTCTTTTATTCTTGCTTTATTATTTAGATCATCTCAAGTTTGGTATAATTCCTTTACTCTTTACTCTTTATTGTTTATTTCCTCATTCACTTATCATGTTTACACTTCTTGTAATGATTGGCACCATTAATGACATGTTCTCCATGATAATGAGTGAGTAGTTACTAAACTAGGATTAATGGGTAATTAGGAGAAACCAACATGGGGAATAATCATGCTTAATCTAATATGTTTTCATAATAAATTTGCTTGCTTGTTGTGATGTCAACCTATGCATATGTTATGTTTGATGAAATGCTAAGCCTATGAATCCTTGCATTTACAACCATCTCTTATCTATTCAACTTGACTTGTAAGATATAAACCAACTCGAGTCTAGTTAGACCATGCATAAAAGTGATTAGGGGGAAAGTAAGTCGACTTGTAGGTGTTGTACAATCTAATCGATTTGGCTCCGGGACCCAACTCTTCCTAAGAACCGTAAGATATAAACCAACTCGGTTCCTTTACAACATTAATTGCTTGCAACTTGGTAAACATGTTTTTATGATCAAATCCCATGAATCCCCTATGCCCCCATGATATCCTAGTACTCTCTAATACTTGTTTAGGCCTCTATCTACATTATTACTCTCATTAGTCTAGAACATAACTACAAACCCAAACCAATCGTGACACTAGAATAAATTGAGATAGATAGACTTAGAACCCAAAGCACACCATCCCATGGATCGACCTCGACTTACCGCTAACTAGTTGTTTGTTGAGAATATAAATGTGTTTGATTGAGAGCCCCAACGACACTCCCGTCAAAATGGCGCCGTTGCCGGGGACGGTGCTATGTGATTAAGTTCTTACTTGCTTGTCTATTTTGATTTTGCTTTCACCTTGGGGAACTTGTTCCTCAAGGATTGTTCTTACCATTTTTGTGTAATTTCCATGCTTGTAGTTGTTTCCTTGTCTTAGCTATGATGACCCAAGACTTGACACATGGAGTACATGTTGGATCTTTTGAGTATGACTATGGGTATGGGAAGTTTGAGAAGCAAGTCAACACAAACCTACCTTACTATTTGTACAATGAAAATCCTAACTACTACCCCAATTTTTCCAACCAAAATCACCACATCCAATATCCACAGCAACCAACCACCCAATACCCACTTCACAATGAATTTCAATTGCCACAATACAACCACTTTCACACTTACCCACAACAAGAATATGAACCCATTCAAAATGTGATCCTCCAAATGATGGGAGATCAACAAAACTTCTTCAAACAAATGCTAGATGAGAGCCAAAAGAGGGACAATGTTCTTCAAGGCATTGTTACCCAAGTGAGGAGTTGGAGATTCAAATTGCCAAATTAAAGACCACCCAAGAAACCACTCCCCACCAATCCTTAAACATTGATCATGAATGTGAATTTGAAGTATTAACCTTTGAAATGGAAGATGACAAGTGGGAAGAGCCAATCTCCTTGAGCTCTTGTGAGTATGAAAGTGTGGTGTTTGATGAAGAATCACTACAACAAATTGTCACTTGCGCCACGAATTATGCCACGGGAATTTATAATTCGTGGCTAAATTCTGCTTAGCCACGGAAAAAACTTATTCATTATTATGGAAAAAATTTTATGCCACGGGATAACTTTTCCCGTGCCAAAAAGTCACTTGCGCCACGAATTAGGCTACACCCGTGACAAATAATCATTTTAGCCACGAGCTATGTCACACCCGTGGCGAAATTTTATTTAGCCACAAAGTGTCCCGTGGCAAAAAAAAAAAATTAGCCACGAAAAAACAAACACCCGTGGCGACTATCTTTTCCGACTTAACTTAAGATATTTTCATGTTAAGACAAACTTAAAAATTGCTTGATTAAAAAAAATACAAAATCTGAATGAAATTTAATCAAATATAAATAATATGAAAATACATTTAAATATAAAATTTTGAAAACACTTTGATTAATTTAATTAGTACTCCCTCCTATTCTACATAAGTGTCCCATTGTCCATTTCCGTCTATTCACAATAATGTCCCATTGTCTATTTTTGGTAACCTTTTATACTTATTTTAATCACTTCAACCCCTAAACAATATCCCACCTAACCCAAAACAATACTTATTTTAATCACTTCACTCACAATAATACCCCACAATACCTTCCCTCTCTCTAATTACCTCACCACACCACAATACTTTACATTATTTAACTCCTTTCCTTAATTCCCGTGCCATGTCCACAATGGGATTATTATCCAGAATAGGAGGGAGTATGTTTTATTGTTTTATTTACTTTAATAAGAAATTTTAAAATTTTATAAACTTATATGTAAGCAAAGAAAAGTTTATCGCCTAATTTTTTTTTTATTTTTTTTACAAATCACAATTATGTTTTGTAGGTTTTTAAAAACATTTATAATTTAACAAATTTGTTTTAATATATAATTTTGTTTAATAAAGTCGTGACTTTCTTTTAATTTCTTTTACTTTTTAAATTAAAACTTTATAATCTTAAATAACAATCTTAAATGATCGTATCACATTTAAAGACATAGCATATAAAATGAAATAAATAAGTTATTTACCATATATCTAGAAAAATCTAAAATTAATATATTCTCAAACCGTTTCATATAAAATTAGATCTACAACTTTATTTGTAAGATATTTATAGAAAAAATTGAATTTGATATAAAATTTAACTTGTTGAAAAAAAGAATTTGGGAATTTTTTTTACGAGTGACAAAGAAACAAAAATTAGATTACAAAATTGATTAAATAAAATAAGTGCGCTAAGAAATGGAAGTAAAAAAAATGATCTCCCACAAATCAATTAAGAAAAAAAACATATTGAAAAATTTATCAATATAAAATTCAATATGGTGAATTTTTTTCATTGAAAATGAGCTCATAATAGGGAAAATATAGAAACTATAATAATTTAAAGTCACAAGTGCAAGTAATGTGAAATTTTTGAGATAAGAAACGATAAAGCTTAACAAAGAGCAATCAGTTTAGGAAAATAAGCGATTCTGTTGTACGACAGTCTTTCTCGTGTTTTTTGGGTAAAAAGTGACGACTTTTTGGTTAATAATGACCACTTTGGGGGAAAAAGGACCATTAGTTATAAAAAGTGTTCATTTTTTTACAAAAAAATGGTCACATTTTTCGTATCGTAGGTGCGACGATCATACAATAGAATTAGCATAGAAAAATATACGAAAAAATGAGTACAAGAGAAATAAAAATAAGAATGTTGATAAACTAAGGAAATAAAAAAATGTTAGGAAAACAGGATTAACTTTACTGTTTGGAGAAAATGGTTTTGCTGACTTCAGAAAAAAAATGACGTCAAAATTATTGTCGGGTGGTTAACATCGAAAATTTGATTGTTTTTGCCAAAATAATGTTTTTCTCTTATAAATTTGTAAATCATGTAACATTTTTGTAATTAAATAGTGTTAAAGGTAAATTTTGAAAGAAAAAAAATAAACTTAATAGGATTCAAAGTGCTAATTATATCAACAAAGTTAACTTTCAATTTCGGTAGCATATCAAAAGAACTCTATGGTTAAGCGTGCTAAGGTGAGAGTAGTGTTAAGATGGGTGACCTCCTGGGAAGCCTCTCCGATGCGCACGGATGCATGACTGGTGAAAACACGTTAACGTTCAAATGAATCGATTTAACTAGCGAAACAAGTTCCTAGATTGTCACGGTTCCATATACGATAAAATATCCATTGTGAAAAAAAAATTATTTTACGTTTTGTTTATTTAATTTTCATAAATATTGTTTGCCACGGGAATTATAATTTGGCCACGGGAAATTTTTTTGGCCACGGGAGTTATTAGCCACGAGAGAATCCGTGACCAAAAATTCAATAATAGCCACATTTTTGTTTTTCCCATGGCTATCTCTTTGCCACGGCCACTTGCGTCACAGAAGGTAATCCCGTGGCAAAATGATTTAGCCACGAAAATTTAGCACTTGCGCCACGAATTTAGCCGTGGCCCAAGTGCTCATTTGTAGTAGTGACAAGTGGTTGAGTAAGCCAAATACTCTTAGCCTTTGTGAGTACGAGGGTGTGTCTTTTGATGTGAACTTTGAGATGTTGGAGAAAGAGTTGAATGAAGCGCCCATCTATGATTCTTATGAAGATAGCTATGATGATAAAATCGTACTTTGCAAGAACTCATGGGGTAAGGAAATGGAAGTTTATGAGGTTACTCTTCTTGAGGAGCCTATCCTTGAGAAATTTGAGATACCTTATCATGAAGAAGAATGTTCCTTCCTTATCGCCCATGAAGACTACTTTACACCCACTATGGAACCAATGATTGTTGACGACGATATGGTGGATCTCCTCCAAAAGATCAAGACATCATACAAAGTATACTTGGTGGAAAAGCTCAAAAAGAAACTTGCACATGAGGCTACTTGTGGAAATTTGGCGCCCACAACATCAATTCCTAAGGTATCCGGTCATCAATGTTGTGAGAATTCTTCTTCTACTCTTGAAGGATTGATAAATTCAAATGCTATCATCATCACAAAAGTTGAAGAAAAGGGTCGTGAGTGGAAGTCTCCGGACAACCACGAACCATACTTCCTACCTTACGCTAACAAGAATCATGGGCTAATCGGTTTGAAGCATCGTAATTATTCAAGTGCCAAGAAAAGGAAGAAAACAAGAATGAATTATAAAATTCCTTTGCCAATCTTCGTCTTAAAGTTAAGCAAACCATACTCATGCTTATTTGGAGCTTGTTCACAAGCTTTCGATCTCCTTCCAAGAGCCTTGAGCTCTATGGACAAGAATTTCTACAATTCGAACTAGTTTGGTGGAGTCCTATCTCAAACCACCATTTGTAAGATATTCTTTGAACCTTTGCCTAGTATAATATTGTACATTTTAGCAATTTTATTTATAATTTCTTGCATGAGAGTAGTGAGAGAGAGTTCCCTTACATTTTTATTGAGCACAATTTCAGAAAAAGATAAGGAGGAATGACAAAAGGGTGAAAGGGTACGATCCTGAAAAGAAAAGAAAGAAAAGCTTGAAAAGCAGCGAGGGACGATCATCCCGAAGGCAGGACGCTCGTCCTCAGCCTTTCTCCAGGTACTGTTTGGCGCTGACACAGAATCAAAGCGGATTAAGGTTCAAGACGCTCGCCCAGCAAAAGGACGCTCGTATTTGCTGTTGGACGCTCGTCCTATAGGATACCTGAAGAAAAATTTGGGACTGAACTAGAATCCGAGCGGATTTAAAAGAAGACGCCCGTCCAATTTTAGCCGTTCGTCCCAAAGCTCAGGCGCTCGTCTTTTCTCCTTCCCAGCTGAAGCAAGATCCCTGGAATGAAATCCGAGCCGATTTTTTCTAAGACGCTTGGACCAAATGCAGCAAGACGCCTGTCCCGACCATAAAGACGCTCGAATTCCTTACTTACCTCGACTAATCCGCCCGAGCCCCACCCTCAGCCGCTCGTCCCACCCCTCTTTTCTATAAAAATACCCCCACCATCCCTCATTTCCTCATCTTATCTAAACAAAATCCACTCATCTTCATCTCCAAACACTCCTTTCTCAACAAAAACCAACCAAACCCTAACTTTCCCAAATAAAAAATGATGAACCTCAAGGGAACAGCCAAGAAGCTTGTTGAAGCCGCTACCAAGAAACGCAAGGGCTCATCTTCTTCATACGCTCAACAAATGATGGTACCAAGAAGCTTTCATCTCGTGATAAGAGGAGGGGTGGAGCAACTTGAGTACTTTCCGGAGGTACTCTTCACATCCGATGAACACCGCGCTAAGTTCGTCAAGTTGCTAGGTAAGAATTACGAACCGACTCAGTTTATTGATACTAGGGTGTTAGAAATCCTAGGTATAAGGTACCAAACCGAAATGTTCTTTGACGGTTTGGGGATTGGGAAATTGTTCCATGCCCATGAAGAGACGTACCTTAGCCTTACCTTGGAATTTTTGAGTAGCCTTCGTATTGTTTCGAACACAAGAAACAATGTTGGTATGGAGTTCCGGTTGTGCAACCTTGACCATAGCCTATCACTTGACCAATTTGCTCAAATTTTTGGTCTTGTTGTACCAACAAACAACATCAACAAACCCTCCGATTTTGATGTGGACCTAGTATGGAAGGCTATTTCCGGGAGGGATTTCATTCACCAAAAACAATGCTACACCTTTGCTATTCAACACCCGGTGATTCGGATCACCGAACGTTTCATAGCCGGCACCATTAATGGGAGATATGAGCAAGATAAGTGCACTCTCCTCGATTTGACATTTCTTGAGTCCTATCTAAATGTCCGGGGGACAAGGAGGTACAACTTCAATACCCCCCTTGAGATGCTTACGAGATTCTATGATTTCTCTCAAGGGAACTCCCAACTTAAGACTTTCGTGATGGAAGGTCTAATTACTATCTTGGCAAACTACCTTTGTCCCGGGTTCAACACCCATGGGACTTATACACCTCTTGAGGGTAGTACTTTGATCGATGAGGACGCCGTCTTCAACCACCACCGGTGGTGTGCCTACACTCAAAATGGGAGTGTAGAATGGTTCACAAAAGGGTGTTCCTCTATTGTTCTTTCGGGGTGGAATATACCCGGTACCGACCCAAGGCTGAGCCCGTATTCGCCTAGGCCGAGCTACCTTCTCGACATCCAAATCCTCGCCAACCCCCCTCAAAGAGAAGAAGTACCCCGCCAACCTCCACAACCCCGTGGGATACCGGCAAGGCCCATTGCCCCGCCATCCTATGTGCCTATCCCACCATACCCTACTCCTCATACGCCATTCGCACCACCAGTCCCCAATGCTCCAGATATGCATGACTTGATGAACCTTATGAAGAAGGTTGATCTCGGAGTACACGATGGGCGGGTCGATAACTACATGGCCCTTTATCCTCAGTACTATCAAATGGCACAACAAGGGTATATCGACCCTAATGGCCCTCGACCATCTTGGGCTCAACCACATCTTTTGTTCCCTAATCAAGGGAACCAAGCCGGGAACTTTGATGGTCAAGGTGGAGGATACTCTGGTGAAGGAGGAGGGTATGACCAAGGAGGAAGTTCAAGTAGGCATGGCTACCACCAAGATGATGACGACGAGTGAGAGATGCCTACCTCACCACCTCCATTTGTATGATACTCTTCTCTCCCTCTCTTTTGTATAGTGCATTGCATTTAGTTTAGCCTTCACTTGCATTTGTATTATATTTCATATTGCATTTGCATCAGCTAGTTCATATAGTATAATTTGCATTGTATTATATTCCATATGATTCATGAAAAATAATTGCATGTAGATTAGAATAGATAGTCACTAATGACCAATCCTACTCTTTTCTACACTAGAAATAGTGCTTAAATCGGTTTGGGGAGGTTTGATCATAAGTGACTTAAGCATTTAGCATGCATCATCTAGTATAGTGTAGATTGCATTCATTTGTTATATATGTCATATAGAATTGCATTTAGTTAGAGCATGCCTTCATTCATATCATATCATTTCATTTGTACTTTATTTCAAAAAATCAAAAAAAAAAATGTATTTCTTTTTCGTTTCTACTCCTACATGTACATTGAGGACAATGTCCAAAATAAAGTGGGGGATGGGAATTTATATTTCAAAAATGCATAAAAATTGAAAAATTTCGAAAAATCCCAAAAACATGTTCTTTAATTTCATAAAATCAAAAACCATAAAAATTTGAAAAATTTAAAAATCCAAAAACAAGTTCATTTTCTTTATAGTGTAGTCTTGTATATACTATTTGTATATATTGTGTTTGTTCATCCTTTTGCACATTGATCGACTATGCCACATCCGAGACATGAGGATATAGAAGACCGCATGGTATGATATTTCCAATCTCCTTTTTCCTGTTTATGTTAATGACTATGTGGCTTTATTTTGATTGATGCGGTATAAACAATGTGAATTTAGGACTTGCATTTAGATTATTTGGCATACTAGTTGGTAGAAGCATATGCATTAGGATGTATAAATGTTAGTTGTATCATGGCATGTAGTTTGCATGTTAGAAAAATTTTGTGAAACCGTCTACTTGGGAAGCTTGACAAGTGTATATAGACCCTAGTAAATGCTTTTTCTTCTTAAGACTTTGCTTGTTAGAATACTTGTAAAACACCCTAGGATGTATCATGCTAGTATCCTTTGACCCATGGATTAAGGCCTAGTCAAGAGTACCTTGTGGTGTGATAACTCCTTGGCTACCGTTTATTCCAAGGTGACCCTTAAAACCATGCAATAATCATTCATCCATATTCTACCATACATTTTGTCATCAAAAAGGGAATGGGCACACAAAAAAATTGTTCAAATTTGAGTTCAAGAAATGAAATGAAAAGTGAAAAAAAAGTTTGCACAAATTGCATCAAATGAAAAGAGGAGCAAAAATAGACTCCTAAAGCTTCAAATATAAGCACCCTCCCTACAAATGGGGTGACTTTGAAAATGTTCAAAAAGAAATGCAAAGAAAAGTTGAAGTTGTCAAGTATTGAAATGCCAAACATCAAAAGAAATGGCAAAAAGAAAATGTTCTCAAATGTCAAATGCCACAAGAAATTGGGGGGAAAACAACAACAAAAATAATTCAAATACTATAGATCCCTTTATCCATCATATCCATTTTTGTGCATGGTAGAGAGGGGACGACCCTTCTTCTTGTTTAGGCAAGAAGGAGAATTCCGCGATCCTCCTGTGTTTCTAACACCATAGGGAGTCCACTCTTGACGAAAGCATTTAACAATTGAGGACAAACGTACCCTAGCTTGACACAACTTGGAGGTGATTTATTGGTATCCTTCTAGGCTTAGTAGTTTGAAGAAACCATATCTATGAAGGAGTGTGTACCCTTGAATTGCTTCCCCTTTAGATAATTTCTGCCACTTGGATGAGGAAAGTGGCTATTCTTTTGTAGATGCATCCATTACTTGACTTTGTGTGCTTTAATGCTTGGCTGTGTCGCCATTTTGGCAAGACCCACCTTGCCTTGCAAGAAGGCATCCTACCTCATGGTTGTCTTGTTGTGAGTTAAAGGGGCGGAGTGAGACCCGCTAATTGTCTCACGTCGGTTATATTATTAGGATAGTTTAAATAAAGGTTCTAGTTTTTGTCACCTCTTTACTCGGGATGAGTAAAGGTTTGGTTTGGGGATATTTGATGTGACTCATATTTGCGCACATTTAGTCCCCTAATTGAGCCTATTTTGCATACTATTATAACATTTCATGACCATTTTATCCGTCAATTCCTTCCTATTTTTCTTTCCTAGTGCATTTCTTATGTTTTGTAGGAAAGAAGGTAATTAGGCAGAAATTCCCGTCTATTGAGCTTATTTGGAAGGACATTGACGATCTTGGTAGAACAAGTATAGAAGAAGAGGCAAGAACTAAAGACCGACGTTGCAAGAATAAGAAGTATGCGAGAGGAAGCATTCTGAACAACAATCTGGGCGTCCAAAGTAGGAAGCCGCTCGTCCAAGTACCCAAGAATACGAGCGTCCCGACCTTAGGCCGCTCGTCCAACCTGCCTACAATCCGCTCGTCCCACCCTTACATACGAGCGTCCCTCGGTGTCTTCAGCAGAGATGCACATCTCCCCGAAATACTTGCATTTCCCTACTTAGAACTTAGAATTGTTAATTACTAATTTAGCCTTAGTTAACCTAATGAGGCACTACTATAAATACCCCATTTTGATGATAATCAAAGAGGGCTTCCACATTAGAAAATCCTCTTAGAATAGATTAGGGTTAGATTAGATTAGATTACTCTTTAATCTTTCCACAAATTTCACATTAATCTCTCCTTAATTATTGTTCAAGTTTATTAATTTTGGGTAATTGAAGATTATTGGGTTATTATTGAGGGATTGACAACCCTTCATCAATCAATCAAGTTCTCTTCTTTTATTCTTGCTTTATTATTTAGATCATCTCAAGTTTGGTATAATTCCTCTACTCTTTACTCTTTATTGTTTATTTCCTCATTCTCTTATCATGTTTACACTTGTTGTAATGATTGACACCATTAATGACATGTTCTCCATGATAATGAGTGAGTAGTTACTAAACTAGGATTAGTGGGTAATTAGGGGAAACCAACATGGGGAATAATCATGCTTAATCTAATATGTTTTCATAATAAATTTGCTTGCTTGTTGTGATGTCAACCTATGCATATGTTATGTTTGATGAAATTCTAAGCCTATGAATCCTTGCATTTACAACCATCTCTTATCTATTCAACTTGACTTGTAAGATATAAACCAACTCGAGTCTAGTTAGACCATGCATAGAAGTGATTAGGGGGAAAGTAAGTCGACTTGTAGGTGTTGTACAATCTAATCGATTCGGCTTCGGGACCCAACTCTTCCTAAGAACCGTAAGATATAAACCAACTCGGTTCCTTTACAACATTAATTGCTTGCAACTTGATAAACATGTTTGTATGATCAAATCCCATGAATCCCCTATGACCCCATGATATCCTAGTACTCTCTAATACTTGTTTACACCTCTATCTACGTTATTACTCTCATTAGTCTAGAACACAACTACAAACCCAAACCAATCGTGACACTAGCATAAATTGAGATAGATAGACTTAGAACCCAAAGCACACCGTCCTATGGATCGACCTCGACTTACCGCTAACTAGTTGTTTATTGAGAATATAAATGTGTTTGATTGAGAGCCCCAACGACACTCCCGTCACTACTTTTTCACTATTCTCAGGCAAGTCAACAAGTATGATTAGTCACGTTCCTACGTTTTTAATTTAAGCTTAGTCACGGTTACGAGTCGAAATTTCGGCAACATTTTGTTACTATAGCTAAATCCAATGCAAAAAGTGTCTCGAACGACCAGTCACAAACTGAAATTCCAAAGCATCAAGTTTTATGGAAAACTGACTATTATAAGGTCACATTCAAGCCTTTTGAAGAGGTATAGCAAAGATCGTTTTATTTCGCTCTGAATTCATCAATACTTCGAAATGGATACATGGTTATGCTCTTAGCATGTTCAATTATGCATTTCTAATTTCAATTTCAAGGGGCGAATCCGTTTGTGGCAGAATCCCCAATTTTTCGAGATTTTAGGCATCAAAAACCCTAATTTTCGACCCCAAATTTAAGCACAAATACAAAATAAAAGCAAAGACGGGATACATAACTGGATTGCTCATGATTTATAACGGATTTTGATAATGTTTAGACGAAATTTGGTTGGGATTTTGGGTGGTTTTGTGTTTAGAAGACGAAAGTTATTGTTTTGAATGAGGTATGAAATTCGCGCTAAGTTCCTGTTTTACTCAGTTATAGACATGCTCGGGAGATAACGCAGCAAATACTGCGCCTCTTCCTGAGGCTCTTCTCCTGTTGCGCTTTTTCTCCAGCAGACTTTACAACAGTTCTTGCTATCAAGTCTTTACAAGTTCTTTATTTGCGGGCGCCGGGCCCATGCTCTACCTTTCTCGTGCTGTTTTGCTGGTAATTTTTTATTCCGTATGTTCCTTTCGGCCGCTTTTCTTCGCATGGGCTTACATTTTCCCCAGCAAGTTGCAACATTTTATTCCCCAACGAGAGTTCATTTCCGCTATACAGCCCATGAGCTTCTCGACCAAAGTACAATTCGCTTGAGACGATGCAAGCAAATTCTTTTGGCGGTGCCTATAACGTTCCTGCCTTCTTCCAGCAGTGCCCATAACGTCCTGCTACTTACAAAGTTGATTACTTATTTATTATTATTATTTTGGCGGTTCCACATAAAGCCCTACTGCAGCTTTTTCAAGCAAATTGTTCTCCTGGCGGTGCCCATAACATTCCTACCATATTCTTTATTGTTCCCCGACGGTGCCCATAACGTTCTGCCTTTGTCCCAGTGGTTTCTTCTAACGTCCTGCTGTCGACATCATATGTTTTGTCCTTATGAAGTTCTGATTTTTGTCCTTATGAAGTTCTGATTCACCAACACCTCAGGTATGGTTTCTTCTTATGGTTGGCGAGATTTTCCACGTAGTCTAATGGACTTTAAACTACCCTCCCCGATAATCGAAAGACTCTCAAATATTCCCGACGATAGGTACTAGTATCAGTCCCCTTGAGCCGCCTCGCATCGCCATAGTCTCCAGGTTGTAATATTCGATTGACCTGAGGGCTATACTTGACTTTTGCCTTGTCCAAGCTGTTGGAATATGTGTCCTCGACAATAATGCGATCACATGTTTAAATCTCATATTAAGAATTCTAAACGGAATGTAATATTTTATTGTCAACTGATCCACATTAATCGGTAATGATTGGCTGACTAGAGTTTGCCATTACTGTCGTATGACGGTGGTGATCAGTTGATCCCTTAAGGTCATACCTCTAGGGTAACGCTCTTAATTGATTAATTAATTAATTGTATGATGATACAAGTTAATTAATTCCTTAAATTTGAACAAATAATTTTGTGAATAATGATACGTATCTTATTGTAATTCGAATAAATGAGATTCGTACTAAGTAATTAAATTGTTTTATTACTTAAGGTTTGTTTATTGTTTATGAAACAATTAAATAAGAATGAATGGTTTATTATAAATACAAGTTGTTGTGATTTATAATTCTATGACCCATTTTAAGTAATTCTAATTGTGAATTACTAAGTTAATTTTGTATGTGATTTATTTCATTTATATAATGATTTTTAATAAGTTAAAAATGCATTATTTGAATTACATGTCTAGTAACATGACTAATATGTCAAACTATACAAATTGACATTTGACAAACTTAAAATGGATTTATTTTATCTTATGTGAGCCGTGTAAATGGGAGGATAAGAAGATATTGTGCTTTGATTATTTTAATTAAGTGGAAGGCATAATCATAACCTATTAATGATAGGTTTGCATGCCTAAACTCTTGAGAAGAGAAATATGCAAAAGCATTGGGCACTCTTCCCCTATGCTACCCGACCACCCTTGTAAATTGGGAGAGTTTTTCTCTTCCACTTTACACAATTCATTCATATAAGTTTATTACTTGGTTAATAACTTATCTCTCTAGTTTTTGTTGTTGAACACTCTAGAAAAATCTCACATTATCTCTAATATTATTCTCTCATTACTAGAAGTAGTATACTAATAATATTAGTAGCAATTTAAGGATACAAATACTAATTTCTACTAACAAAAATTAGTACTTTGTTTAAGGGTGATTAACTTGGTACAATCCTTAAGGAGTAGATTCTATTATTGAATCTAAGGGTTTTGTTGGGCATTTGGATTTTTCTTTAAGAAGATTAATTTGGTAGGAGACCAATTAGTATAAACCATTCGGCCCTCTATGTAAGAATAATCGATTTCTCTTCTTACTTTGTATTTTGTTATGCATGCATAAGATCCTTTTAGTTTATGACTTAGCTAATAAACACATAGTTATTAGAAGTGTCTAATAAGAGATTAATGAATCTTACAATTGGTATCAGAGCAAGAGTTGTTGCATGCATAATCGGTTTTGTTTTTCCGAGTTAAAATGTTTACATATAAAACTTGTATTTTGTGATTTATGATGATAAAGGCCACGAAATTTTGTCATGTTAAACATTCTGGTTCTTAATTGATTTTATGTCATTTTGATGATTTATGGTATTTTATTGCTCTTTAATATGATTTTTAGTATTTTTATTACATTTTATTGAATAAAATGTCACTTAAAATGCTAAAATTAGTTAGACTATGATTCTGACTTTGAAATTTTTACATGACCTCACATGCATATTTTACACATTGTATGTAAAATTTCGTATAAAATGGTTTTATATTGCATGTTTTATGATTTTTACATGTTAAAAATTGATTAAATAGAGGTATTTTGTTAAAAATAGTTAGACTTTGTTTCTGAACATGAAATTTTAGTATGTTGTCACATGCAATATTTACACACTGTATGTAAATTTTGAGATAAAATGGTTTTATTTTGCATGATTTATGATTTTTAGATGCAAAAATCACATAAATAGTGACTATTTTAGCAAAAATAGCTAAAGTGAATTTTATGGCATGAAATTATTTCCCAATGTTGTATATATGATATAAACATCAGATCTAAAGTTGCATGTTAAATTTCATAAGATTTAAATGGTTATTAATTTTTATGAGATATAAATTGATATATAGCAACTTTAATAGTCATTAATATAAAAATTCGATTTTGGACTTAAAATTTGTCATTACAGGTTCAAGAAACTTTTTAGAATATTCAAAATTTTAATTTTGATTTATTGCATAATTTTATGTTTAATTTTGAATTAAAGGGTTAAAATTATGTTTTATACGATTTATTTGTGAAATAAATTAAAATAATCTAAGGGCAAATTTTATTAAAATTTTGGAATGTTAGGAATTTTTCAGAATATAAAAAATTATGATTTTGAATTTTTCGAATTTTTATGACTTTTTGGGAATTATTTCCTTATTATTATGAATAATAGTGATTAAAGAGCAATTATATAATATCAAGTTGAATTATTATCAAACATTTAGTGAAGACTAAATTTTTGAGTCCTAAGATGGTTGGGGTAATTAACTTGGACATAGATTTGATTTATGTAATATTGGGTGATTTTAAAAGGTTAATTATAACAATAATCCATAAAACCGGACCGAATATATGATATTAGCTTAAATAGGGCGATTTGGGACATCACATGACATATTTCATACATATATTAATGCTGCATTTTCAGTATGATTGTCATATTTTATTTTATATAATTTTTGAAATATGTAATTTATACTTAGTATGGCCTTAGTTTTTAATTGGTATTTCCCGAAATGAATGGGGATATCGATTCGGTTGTAATTATTGTGATCTCGTATCACTTTTATTTTATTTTGGTTTTTCTTTTTTATAATGTTTAAAGTAGAAAAGTTATGTAATTTATTTATTCCGGAGTTCCTTGAAGACGGTGCCATTCGAGAAGGCGGTTCAACAAAGACGACATTGCCTTTGGAGTGTGTGCCAAATGAAGTTCAAGGGACCAAAGGAGTTGGTTTCCGAATTTGTAAATAGTTTATTTGATTTACTATTTTAGGAAGGCCATACTAGGATTTTATCGTTTTTGCTTTGCATTTGTTTTATATGTTTGCATGCATAGCCAAATCGCCATAACTACACATGCATATTATTTTATCGAGTCATCGACCGTGTCAATTATAATTATCGTAGTTCACCGCTTTAGTTCACTTAAAACGTGATAGATAACAAATTGACAAGACCTATCACTAAAAATAATTGAGAATTAGCTTTACCAAATTGTAGAACCATGAGTCCCAATTTCATAAGGAAGTAGGCTCGGCTCACCGCGGTGCTAAACTTGTTACGTTGGGTAAGTGGGTAGTAAAATGTTATTACATCGAAATTTGGAATGAGCTCAACAGAAGTATTTGTGACCGTAGTCGCATGTGTTCCAGGCTAAAGATAAATATTAGAGTAATTTTATCGACCGAGAATTCTAGAAGTAGAACCGATTAAAGAGTTAATCCACCGAGTTATATTGATTAGGGATGAATCAGCTCACCGTGCACGAGTTAATATGAATTTGGATCTCGGGATCATTTATAATAGTTGGGTAGAGGTCAATATATAAATATTAAAAACTTGTTTAAAATGTTTACAAGTAATTTTAAGACAATAGATGTTTATTAATTCCTTCACCTCCTATTTTTGTAGTCAAATATTGTTTCTCAATTGCAATGGCAACTCCAAATTCATCCGCAACCACTAGCTCGAACACTCTCACCAATGTTTCATGGCTCCGATCCTTCATGGATCATTGTAAATTAGAAAAGAGTGGGTCCAACTTCGCCGATTGGGACGCTCAACTTCGCTTGGCCATGAAGGGTGACGACAAGCTTCGTTACCTTACCGAGGCCTCTCCCGCCGCACCTAACGCTAGGTCTACCTCTGCAGCTAGGCAAGCCTATGAGACTTACCAAAAGGAGTCGGCCGCGATCAAAAATGTGTTGATCTTCTCTATGGAGGCCGAACTCCAAAGGAGTGCTATAAAGATTAGCACCGCCTATGAGATCTATACGAAGCTTGTGACCATGTTTTCACAAGCTCCGAGGATCATTCAATATGAAGCGGCATCCGCATTCTTCGATCTTAACATTAAGGAGGGCCAAAAAGTTAGCCCTCATGTGCTCAAGTTGATGGAGCATGTTGAGACCTTAAAATTGCAAAAGGTAGAGATTCCCAAAGAACTCATCATTGATCGAATTCTTCATTCCTTGAACAAGGTTAAGGCATATGTTCAATTCAGGGTGAATTTTAACATGCAAAACTTGAAAGTGTCCCTCGATGAATTACACAAAATGCTTGTGCAAGCCGAGAGGGACATGGGGCTAAGTGTTAGCACCACCAAGGATGTGCTCAATATTAATCATAAGAGCAAAAGGAATTTCAAGAAAGGTGGCAATAAGGGAAAGAAGCAAACTCCCTACAAGAACAAAGTAAAGGCTTGTGAAGCTAGCTCCTCTAAGCCCAAGAAGGGTGCCCCGTCTGGGGACAAATGCCACTATTGTAATGATGTTGGGCATTGGAAGAGAAATTGTTCAAAGTACCTTGGCGATATAAAGGCTGGAAAGGTTATTCCAGTAGGTAAATAATTATCCCTATCTTTTATGTTCCGATCTCAACTTTGCTATTTTGATACAAGTTGTGATGATCTCCCTTTTTATTGTAATTAGGGCATCCAAGCAAGGACAAGGGTAAAGAAAAGCAAGCCTAGAAGATCTTGAGGGATGCTATATGTAGCCGCCCATGGTGCTTGATCGATGGAAGCTTGGCTTTATTTTGCTTTGTCTTTATTTTCATGTTGTATTTTGAAATTTTAGAACTATTTTCATTTCCTCATTCGACTTGGAAATTTGGTTGTTTCCTTAAACAATGGTTGTATTTTGGATATTAGTGACTTGGTTTGCAACCCAAGTCACTTACTTTATCATATCGTTTGTTCTAAAATTTGTCATCATACACTACTTGCATCGAGAAATATAAGATTATCGACTTAAATTGATCTAATAGACAATTATAATGATTGAGTCATTATATGTCCATAAGTTATGAATTCGATTCTCCTTATGCCATTGTGACTAAAGTCACAACTTACTTATGTAAGATCAATTATAAAGTTATATTGAGTTATTGAACTCACACTAGGGATATCAAATTTAAATCGTCTAGTCTATATTATCCTTTTAACATATCTCGAATAAATCACTATAAAATTGATATGTGATATGTTTTCCTCCTTCACCATCATTGTTTATGGCTCAAAAGCTATCCTTGGAGAAAAAGTGCCTTTCTCCTAAAGATAGAGTGGGAGTGAATCTAGCCACAAACCTTGACTAGATGGGATCTACGCGAAGAGACCAAAAGAAGATGTTCTTAAGGAATCTACGTGAGGAGACCAAAAGAAGATGTTCTTAAGGAAACTACGTGAGGAGACCAAAAGAAGATGTTCTTAAGGGAACTACGTGAGGAGACCAAAAGAAGATGTTCTTGGAATATAAGATTTTGATCTATGAAGGGATATAACTAGAGATTTAAAAATTCGACATTTTACTTAAGAGCCTCATGAAACTAAAAATGGTATCTATGCAAGTAAATAGATTTATTTGAGATTGTTGAGACCAATTCAAAGTAAATAGAAATTTATGATTAAGAGTTGTATAGAGAGGCATGTCAATGTCGACGAAAGCTAAGCTAATTGATAACTATGCTAAAGATTCAAATCATTGCTATACCTCATTATGAAAATAAGTAAGGTATTAAACCACTTTCCAAATGGTTATTTTGAAAGGGATATATGTGAATGACATATATGGTTTTAACTAATACTTAAAGAAGCAATGATTATTTCAATTCATGAAATGTTTCGAATGAGTTGTCAAAACGAAACATGTGGAATTGAGTGGGAGTCAGTAACAGTCATGTTTAGACATGAAGTTTAGTGGGAGCAGTCATCCTTCATGAATTGCATAACATATTACTCATTGGGAATGACTATTTAGGTTTTCAATTCTGGATGAAATTAGACTTTATGCAAATCTATCAAAACATGGGATGTTGGATTGGCACTTAGATAGGAATCTTATGTTGATAATGATCCTTCATCTTAATGATATCAACAAGTTAAGTAGGTTATTCATGTCAATGAATATGAAATTACCATGATAGAGTCATGGTTATTCACTAAACCTAAGAACTGTTGTCTACATGAATTCGATAACCAATGTTTCCGCCATTGGTATGATCATTTATGCCATTATGCACATGATCTAGGTGAATCACATGCTTGAAGCATGATAAGTCGATAACAAGTTAACCCATATGAGAGTCATTGGTAAGCCTCAAGGAACCGACATGAACTCTCAAGGAGAACTACTGATCTGTTCTGGAATTTGGAAGGATACTTAGTTGTGTGTTAAGAGGTTATACAAACTCAAGTTTCCAAACTCATTTGGATTTCTGAAAATCCTAGGCTAGTTTTATTGACCTAAGGAGTAAATGATTAGAAAGGGTATTTTATTGTCATCCATTCGAAGATTCTACGAAATGAACCTAAGTACGTTGTGATTAGGCGGTGTGCTTTAAAACTACAAGTAGTGTTGTCCATCGAAACCCACGTCAAAAGTTATATGATTACAGTAAGAGTTTCTTTAAAGTTAAAGAACCTAAGTCTAGTGTGAAGTCTAGACATGTACTTAGTAAAATTCATGCTATAAGGGATAATATGAAATTGAAGGAAATAGCAATTCACAAAGTTTGAATACTTGGACACATAGTATGTTCACAAGCTAAACTTTTATTGTATTTGGCATGTGCATAAGTACATTTATGATTATAAGACATAGAGTAGTAATATGGTACTGACTACTCGTGTGTGATAATCATATTTATTGTTTGAGTTATCATTAACTCATTTTGTACTTTGTTTGATCCAAATGGGTTGTTGAGACAATATTGAACCTCATTAAAGTGAACTAGATTAACATAGTATTTGCCCCTGGTTACTTATATGAGGTGACATCTTGAAGTAACTAGAGTGTGAAGCGATTGATGGCAAGTTCAAGTGCCATAGAGTCATAAGAGATGATTAGTCGATCACATAGGCAGACTGTGAGGGACACTCTGTCGGGCTTATGACCGCTTATAGAGTTCTGGAAATTTTTATAGCCTGGTCGTGGCGAGAGGTACTATGGTATTCTTCTGAGTCGATTCTTTGACTAAAGACTGTTCGCCTAAGATGGCACAGTTTCAGAGTGACTTTGATTTATGTTCTGCAACCTTCTTAATTGGGGTCTAATGGGCATGTTTTGGGTCATGATGAGCTGTGGCTATTCAAAGGGAAGAGTGCAATAGGAATTGTCCATCCCCGTCAAGGTTATCTTATATCTCTAGGCCACTCGAGGAGCAATGAACTGGAAATGCGTAGCCACGCTCGGAAGGTATCTATGGTAGATAATTCCGGTCAGACAGTTATTCTCCAGATCGAGGAAACCACTCTTGATATGATCAAATGCAAGTACGACATGCAAGACACCTTGCATTGAGTGGGAGATAGTAATAGGACAAGAGAATTGGTGACGCACACTTGTCGCGGACAAGTGGGAGATTGTTGGAATATGTGTTCTCGACAATAATGCGATCACATGTTTAAATCTCATATTAAGAATGCTAAAGGGAATGTAATATTTTATTGTCAACTGATCCACATTAATCGGTAATGATTGGCTGACTAGAGTTTGACATTACTGTCGTATGATGGTGTTGATCAGTTGATCCCTTAAGGTCATACCTCTAGGGTAACACTCTTAATTGATTAATTAATTAATTGTATGATGATACAAGTTAATTAATTCCTTAAATTTGAACAAATGATTTTATGAGTAATGATACGTATCTTATTGTAATTCGATTAAATGAGATTCGTACTAAGTAATTAAATTGTTTTATTACTTAAGGTTTGTTTATTGTTTATGAAACAATTAAATAAGAATGAATGGTTTATTATTAATACAAGTGGTTATGATTTATAATTTTATGACCCATTTTAAGTAATTGTAATTGTGAATTACTAAGTTAATTTTGTATGTGATTTATTTCATTTATATAATGATTTTTAACAAGTTAAAAATGCAGTATTTGAATTACATGTCTAGTAACATGACCAATATGTCACACTATACATATTGACATTTGACAAACTTAAAATGGATCCATTTTATCTTATGTGAGCCGTGTAAATGGGGGGATAAGAGGATACTGTGCTTTGATTATTTTAATTAAGTGGAAGGCATAATCATAACCTACTAATGATAGGTTTGCATGCCTAAACGCTTGAGAAGAGAAATATGCAAAAGCATTGGGCACTCTTCCTCTATGCTACCCGGCCACCCTTGTAAATTGGGAGAGTTTTTCTCTTCCAATTTACACAATTCATTCATATAAGTTTATTACTTGGTTAATAACTTATCTCTCTAGTTTTTGTTGTTGAACACTCTAGAAAAATCTCACATTATCTCTAATATTATTCTCTCATTACTAGAAGTAGTATTCTAATAATATTAGTAACAATTTAAGGATACAAATACTAATTTCTACTAACAAAATTAGTACTTTGTTTAAAGGTGATTAGCTTGGTACAATCCTTAAGGAGTAGATTCTATTATTGAATCTAAGGATTTTGTTGGGCATTTGGATTTTTCTTTAAGAAGACTAATTTGGTAGGAGACCAATTAGTATAAACCATTCGGCCCTCTATGTAAGAATAATCGATTTCTCTTCTTACTTTGTATTTTGTTATGCATGCATAAGATCCTTTTAGTTTATGACTTAGCTAATAAACACATAGTTATTAGAAGTGTCTAATAAGAGATTAATGAATCTTACACAAGCCTCAGTCAAAGTGAGGGCTCTTTAGATACCTTGTTTCTACACCTTTCGCCCACCAACCAGTGATGATTGGGCTGCATATTTATCACGCGGAATGATTTGTGACATTTCGTAACTTAGTCGACAAGTGATAGCTTACACAGTCGAGTCAACCTCATGGTCACCATCTACGCGCCATGATGGTCGTTTTGACAGTAGTTAGAATACATTTGGAGTCAAGGTCAGAAACCGTTTCCATTTTCTAAAACTGTCTTTAGCCGAGTCGGAATGTTCTAGAATATTCTAGAGTTTTCTTCCTAATTTTTTGTTTTTTATGATTAAATATCGAAAAGATCTTCTTTACGGAATAAGGAAGCATACACCTTCCCTAATTCCTAAATTAAATCGCGTAAATCTTTCTTGATGAAGAGGAAATGCCTCAAGAGATGACGTAGTAGGAGCTGTGCCTCTTGGAAAGGTCGCAGTTCCAGCTGCGCCTCTTCCTGGGTTGCTTTTTCCTTAGTTTCCAGAATCTTTCCGGATTTCTTTCCTAATCTGAATTTTTCCTAAATCCCTCCTCGTGATTATAAATAGAGGCCTCCGCCATACATATTTTTCACGTGAGTGTCCTCCCTTCTCTTCTTCCTTGGCATTCTAAGACCGCGCTCTTACTTTTTGACGCCTACGTGCTTGATCTAATCGACCACGTAAGCTCAGATCATTCTGAGTACCAGTCACGTTGCATAGACCGACCCACTTGACCGACTCCACTTAATAAACTTAATCAGTCGTTCTAAATCCTCCTAAAGAGGGCACGTTCAATCCTACATCGAGTCGAGCAATCACTAACGACAACTTAGTTAATCTCGCTTTGTCAAACATGTAAGTATGAGGGTGTATATTCCCAATTTTATTCTATTTTGTTTATTTGTAGATAATAATAAAAGAATTTATATCGTAAATATGCTCGTAAACGCTTTCAAAATTGCCTTTTAAAACCCTTTTTTACGAAATCAGCAGAGATCTGGCGTGGGGAAAAATTTCATTAACCGAAGCGCGTTCTAGAATGGCCGCAACATCTGTTGCGCCTCTTCTAGGGGTTGCCATAAGTTGCTGCACTTCTTCTTCTTCCTCGGGTTTCCTGCAAATTTTGTTTTCTTTCCTTTTCTTCGACAAATTATTTTCATTACCTTTTTTATCAAATCCTTTTCAATGTTTTAGACATTATATCCCTTATAATCGATAATTGTGGGTTTTCGTCATCTATTTAAAACCGGATTTTTACATATTCGATTCATTTAGATCAAGTCTCTTGCGCTCGTTTTGATACATCGCTTTATCTAGATTCTCTAGTTTCTATTTTATACTTTAACCTTTCCTCAAGTTTCAACCTCTACATTTCCGACATCGTATACGTATTGTGCTTGTAAACCACCTTTATATCTTATTTAGCTTGTTGAAGCAAATCCACCAAACCATTCACCCATTTCACCCGGTTTTGGACCATCCTCTAATTTGAGGTCCAACTCCTAATCCGTCTAAGAACATATGGAATTTTATGGCCTAGGATCCTTCTATTATGAGTTTAGAGCACTTTTGTTTAGGGACTTTTGTCTTGAAGAGGTAGCAATTATAGAGAAAAGAAAGCAACAAATCGGGTGGTCCTCAATGTACACGGATTACAAGAGGAGGTACAAGGTCGCTTTCAAGTCACTTTCAACCTTCCTAAACTATCCTTGACAACCCCAAAGCTCCTTTTTTTCTGTTCTATGACTCTTATACAAGCTTGGCCGGTCCTTTTGATGCTTTCAAAGAAGCTTACTTTATGTTAAATAATCATTGTCACATTAGTTTACTTTCCCTTGGTTTTTAGTCTATGATTTTCAACTTGTGTAAGGTCCTTGGGACCAACCATTGCACCATTTTTTGTGGCGATCTATGAACCCTTAGATTCGTATTTGAATGTAGGGTGGAGATTGTTTTGCTTGGTCTATAAAAGCAAAGCCAACCTTATATAAAAATCAGATTTGATGAATATTAAACACAAGTTGAAACTTTGCTTTCTTCTTAATTCTTCTTTGCTTAGTGCTTGAAGAGACTCCTTTGCTTAGAGCTTGGGGTTTGGGTGAACCCTTTGCTTAGTGCTTGGGTTAGCCTTAGACTTAATCTATTGCTTAGTATTTGGATTCAGTCATATCTTTCACTCAAATTGCAATCATTAAATCGTCCAAATTTCAGTCCTTATTTTCAATTAAACCATGTGAATTTCTTCAATTTTATGTTTTAGTCCAAATTGGTACCAAGAGCCTAGGTTATAAAACAATTCCGTCTTGTGTTAGTCTTGGAAAAAGCCTTTATTGTGAGTTCATTATATCCTAACTACAACAAAAACATAAAAAACAACCATGAGTGAAGAGAGGCTCACCGGAATAGAGAACCAAATGACACAACTTTATGAAAAATGCGACCTAATGTTAGATTCTTTCAATGCTATCATGGCTAACATTCCAACTCCAACAAGAGATGGAAGACCACCTCATGGTAGGGGAGGAGGCCGAGGTATGGGTCAAGGCAACCATGAAGAGGAAGCATTGTCGGATTCGAACAAGTTCATGCTCGAGGGCTTTCAAGGAGAGATCAACAAAGGCAGAAGCATGCAGCAAAAGAAAGAAAAAGACTACTTAGTTGCCGGTAGAAATTCCTGATTTTCATGGTAGTTTAAACCCTGAGGATTTGTTAGATTAATTTAGAACCATTGAAAGAGTCTTTGAGTTTAAAGCTTACTCGGATGCTAAGTCTTTTAAAGTTGCTATCATAAAACTTAAAGGCTATGCTTCACTTTGGCATGAGAACTTAAAGAACCAAAGAAAAAGGGATGATAAGGAACCTATTATGTCTTGGCTAAAGTTGCAAAAGAAGCTTAAAGAAAAGTTTGTGCCTAAAGACTACACCCAAGATATGTTTATTAGGCTCATACAACTTAAGCAAGACAAATAACCCCTTGAATCCTACCTTAGAGACTTTTAACAACTCACTTTGCAATGTGAAATGAATGAGAAACCCGAGCAAAAGATTGCTAGGGTTGTGGAAGGATTGGATGATAGAATTGCTAGTAGAGTTAGAATGCATCAAGCTTGGTTTTTTGATGAGGCCGTAAACATGGCCGTAAGGGTTTAGAAGATGGGTAAGGGGAATACCACTAGCTCAAAATTCATGCCCAAAACAGCCCCTAAACCAACATTTGCCGAGATCAAACCCAATGAAACCAACACCCAAATCAAAACTTCTATGCTTGACAAAGGAAAGGCAACCGAATCCTCACAAAGAAAAACCGCTGGCCTCAAAAAATGCTTCCAATGCCAAGGTTATGGTCACTTTGCTAAAGAATGTCCTACCAAGAGAGACCTTAGTATCTTTGAAATGGTTCATTGGGAAGATGATGAAATTATTGTTTGTGATGAAGATGAGGAGGATGTGGGACCAAGGGAGGATAAATTGGTGATGACGGATACGGGTCTTAGTTTGGTCATTTGGTGGATAATGCACACACAACCCCAACCCTTAGAAATGGACCAAAGACAACAAATATTTCGATCTAGGTGCACCATTAAGGGAAGAGTTTGGTAACTAATCATTGATGGTGAGAGTTGTACTAATATGGCCTCTAGTACTCTTGTTGATACACAAAACTACCCACGTCCTTACAAATTGAGATGGCTCAATAAAGGGGCAGAGATAATGGTTGATAACAATGTTTGGTGTCCTTCTCCATTGGCAAAAACTACATAGATGGCTCTTTGTGATGTTCTACCTATGGATGCTTGTCATCTTCTACTTGGTAGGCCTTGGGAGTTTGATAGGTATTCCGTTCATCATGGGAAGGATAACACTTATACTTTCAAATTTGGCTCAAGAAAGATCATCCTATCACCATTGCCATCGTCCATCAAACCGTTTACACCACCCTCCATGCTTGAACCTTTAAGAGAAGTCATATTGATTAGTGAATCCAAAATGATGCAAGAATTGAAAGGAGAAGAGGATGTCCATGTTCTAATTGCTAAATACTTGCTTGAATGGCAAGAAATGTCCCTTCCTAATGAAGTTAAGGAGTTGGTTGGTTCTTATGAAGATGTGTTTCCGAGTGAGATCCCTAGTGGCTTGCCTCCTCTTAGAGGAATTGAATATCAAATTGACTTCATTCCGGGGGCTACTTTGCCCAACAAGGCCGCATATAGGAGTGATCCTAAATCTACTCAAGAACTACAACAAAAAATTGGAGAGCTAATGAGCAAGGGCTTTGTGAGAGAGTCCCTTAGTCTCTGTGCGGTTGCGACCTTGTTAGTGCCAAAGAAAGATGGTCCTTGGAGAATGTGTACGGATAGTAGAGCCATCAACAACATTACCATGAAGTATAGGTTACCTATACGTAGGCTTGATGACATCTTAGATGAGCTTAGTGGAACTAAATTGTTTTCAAAAATTGATTGAAGGCAAGGTTATCACCAAGTAAGAATCAAGGAAGGTGATAAGTGGAAAACGGCTTTCAAAACCAAGCATGGGTTATATGTGTGGCTTGTGATGCCCTTTGGTCTTTCTAATGCACCAAGCACCTTCATGAGGCTCATGACCGAAGTGTTTAGACCTCATTTGGGCAGATTTAAGGTTGCTTACTTTGATGATATCTTGGTCTATAGCCCCTCCAAGGAAGAGCATATCAAGCACTTGTAAGTGCCATTTGAAACACTTATGAACCACAAGCTATATGGCAAGATAGAGAAGTGTTCTTTTATTCAAAATGTAGTCCATTTCTAGAGGTTTATTATTTCTGACCGTGGCATATTGGTGGACCAAGAGAAGGTTAAGGCAATGAAAACATGGCCTATACCAAGGAATATCATGAAGGTAAGGAGTTTTCATGGGCTAGCTTCAATCTATAGGAGGTTTATAAAGGAGTTCTGCGCCATCATGGCTCCTATAACCGACTGTATAAAGAAAGGAGAGTTCAAATGGAGTGATATAGTCGAGAATGCCTTCACCATCATCAAGGAAATGCTATGTGAGTGTCCTATTCTTGCCCTACCCTATTTCAATAAGTTGTTTGAAGTTGAGTGTGATGCTAGTTGGATTGGCATTGGAGCCGTGTTATTACAAGAACGCAAGCCTATTGTCTACTTTAGTGAGAAATTAAGTGGTGCCAAGCTCAACTATTCCACTTATGACAAGGAATTCTATGCCATTGTTAGAGCCTTGACTCATTGGAGTCACAACTTGAAACCAAGGCCTTTTGTGCTCCACTCAGATCATGAAGCTCTCAGTACATCAATGGCCAACACAAGCTCAATCATAGGCATGCTAAATGGGTAGAGTTCCTACAATAATTCAATTTTTCAAGCAAGTATATAGAGGGGAAAGATAATGTTATGGCTAATGCTCTATCAAGGAGATTCATTATGATAAGTTACGTGGAGCAAAGAGTGCTTGGGTTTGAGTACATGAAAGAGCTATATGAAGAGGATCCGGATTTCAAAAAGGAGCGGGAGCTACTAAAATCCGGCTAAATTAAAAGGAGGAGTTCTTATTTGGTTCAAAATGGGTTCTTATTCCTTAGAAATCGGTTGTGCATACCTAGGGGTCCTTAAAGAAGCTTGCTAGTAATGGAGGTACATTCCAATGGGCTTGCCCGATCATTTTGGCATCTAAAAGACTTATGACATAATCCAAGAGCAATTCTATTGGCCTAAGATGCTTGGAGTGTTGGAGTATGTGTCCTCAACAATAGTGCGATCACATGTTTAAATCTCATAATAAGAATACGTAAGGGATGATTCAATTATATAGTCAACTGATCAACATTAATCGGTAATGATTGGCTAACTAGAGTTTGACATTACTGTCGTTTGACGGTGGTGATCAATTGATCCCTTAAGGTCACACCTATAGGACAATTCCCTTAATAGATAAGTTAATTAATTGTATAATGATACAAGTTAATTAGTTCCTTAAAATTGAACAATTTATGATAATGAGTGAGGATATATATATCTTATTGTAATTTGATTAAATAAGATTCATTTTAGTAATTAAAGTGTTTTATTACTAAAATTGATTATTGTTTATGAAACAATTAAGATAAGAATAAATGGTTAATTATAATCACAAAATGTTGTGAATTATATTAAAATGACCCATTTTATACACATGTAATTATGAATTACTAGATATCTTGTGATTTATAATTTGATTAATTTATATAATGATATTTAATTGTTAAATATGCATTAATATGATTAATTACATGTTACATCCTACATGTGACATATTGTGTGACAATGTTACATATGAGAAAATAAAATGGACTCCACTTTAACATGGGTGAGTGGGTGTTTTATTTTATTGTAAAATAGACATCATTACCGTAAAATCTAGCCATGCATACCTATGATTTTGGGTAAGAGCAAAAGTGAGATGGGCATGCATTGGGTTTTTCCTCCCCTTGGAACCGTGCCCCCTCTCTCTTTAAGAGAATTAGTTCTCTTATTTTTGATCATCCATCTAAGAAATATGTTCTCATCATATATGCATTTTTGGATGCTTGTATCTCTCACCCAGAAAAACTCATAAAATAGTTTTATGCATCATAACTTGTTCATAGATCTAATATAAAAATATTACTAAATGTGTAGTAATTTTATTAGATTAAAAATTAAGGTTTACTATTATTATTATCTAGTTTGTAATAATATTAGTATTAAGGGATTGTTTTGGGTGCAATCAAGAGGAGACTTTCTAATTTGAAAGTTTGAGTTTATGGAGGATCATTCCAATGTATTAAGCTCAAGAACAAGTGAAGGTAGGAGACCTTACTTGTGCCCAAAATTCGGTACATTTACAATGTAAAGAAACTCGATTTTCTTCCTTATTTCATTATTTTGTTATGTATGCACTAGATCCACATAAATATAAATTATGGGTAATTTATAAAATGAATTAGATAAGTCTAATAGGGGTATATGAACCCAACATGAAGATGTCCAAGATGTGATCAAGAGGTGTGCTCCTTGTCAACAATCCAAGTCCTATTTCCAAACGGGTCCATACACTCTTTTGCCCGTCCCTAACCAACCATGGAAAGATATAAGCATGGATTTCATTGTTGCCTTGCCAAGAACTTAAAGGGGAAATGATTCTATCATGGTGGTTGTGGATAGATTTAGCAAGATGACGCATTTAATTGCTTGTAAGATAACGAAGGATGCAACTAGTGTGGTCGAGTTATACTTCAAAGAGGTGGTCAAGCTCCATGGTGTTCCTAAGTCCATTGTCTCGGATAGAGATTCAAAGTTCATGAGCCACTTTAAGAGGACATTGTGGAAGCTACTCAAGACAAGGCTCCTATTTAGCACCCCCAATCATCCCCAAACCGATGGCCAAACCGAGGTGACTAACAAGACACTAAGGAGGATCCTAATATGCACAGTCTCTAAATCATTGAAGGTGTGGGATCTCAAGCTAGCTCAAGCCGATTTTGCATTCAATAGGGCTCCCTCTACAAGTATGGACAAGTCACCATTTGAAGTTGTCTATGGCACCAATCCTCTAATGCCTACTGATTTTGCCCCTATCAAGAAGAATTCCATTGGTTATGATGCAAAGAAAAGGATGGAACAAATGCTCCATATCCATGAGCAAGTGAAGAAGCAAATTGAGAAGTCGAATAAAGCTTACAAGGCTCGTTCCAAAGGCCCCAAGTAAGCTACGAGATTTCAACCCGGATACGTTGTTTGGATACACTTGAGGAAGGAGAGGTTCCCTCAAATGAGGAAAAACAAGCTCATGCCAAGAGCCAAAGGTCCATTTGAAGTCATTGAAAAGATTGGGTCCAATGCATACAAGATTAATCTTCCTGGAGAATATGGAGTCCATGGCACCTTAAAAATTGGAGATTTAAGTCCTTATTATGAAGAAAAAGATGGAGTTGTAAAGGATTTGAGGGCAAATCCGTTTCCAGAAGGGGAGATTGAAGCAAATCCACCAAGCCATTCACCCATTTCCCCCGGTTTTGGACCATCCTCTAATTTGAGGTCCAACTCCAAATCCGTTTAAGAACATATAGCATTTTATGGCCTAGGATCCTTCTATGATGAGTTTAGAGCACTTTTATCTAGGGACTTTTGTCTTGAAGAGGTAACAATCATAGAGAAAAGAAAGGAACAAATTGGGTGGTCCTCAATGTACACGGTTTGCATGAGGAGTTACAAGGTCGCTTTCAAGTGACTTTCAACCTTCCTAAACTATCCAAGACAACCCCAAATCTCCTTTTTTTTTCTGTTCTATGACTCTTATACAAGCTTCGCCTGCCCTTTTGATGCTTCCAAAGGAGTTTACTCCACGTTAAAGAACCATTGTCTCATTAGTTTACTTTCCCTTGTTTTTAGTCTATGATTTTCAACTTGTGTAAGGTCTTTGGGACTAGCCATTTCACCCTTTTTTGTGGCCATCTATGATCCCTTAGATTCGTATTGAATGTAGGGTGGAGATTGTTTTGCTTGGTCTATAAAAGCAAAGCCAAACTTATGTAAAAATCAGTTTTGATGAATATTAAACAAAAGTTGAAACTTTGCTTTCTTCTTAATTCTTCTTTGCTTAGTGCTTGAAGAGACTCCTTTGCTTAGTACTTGGGGTTTGGGTGAACCCTTTGCTTAGTGCTTGAGTTAGCCTTAGGCTTAATCTATTGCTTAGTGTGCGGATTAAGTCATATCTTTTACTCAAATTCCAATCATTATTTGTCCAAATTTCAGTCCTTATTTTCAATTAAACCGTGTGAATTTCTTCAAGTTTATGTTTTAGTCCACTTATCCTTTTATCGCTTTATGACGGTCCTTGTACGTATATAATATAACTAAATCACCTATTTTGAGTCATATGCTAATAAACGACCCTAAAATAAACCAACGAACAATAATTGAAACACGAGTTCGACTTCCACAGTCAGAATCCAACTCGAGAACAGCCGCATAAACTGATGCGCCTCTTCTAGAGGACGCAGTGGATGCTGCGCCTATTCTGAGTTGGGTTCTGTCTCTTGACTCTTTCTCGTCTTGACATAGCCTTTTTGTTAGGCTTTTAATTAACTATTATTCGTATTATCGCCATATTTCCGACATATTCCTATATCTCAAACTCCAATTACCTTATTCCATTCGTTGTATTTATTTTCTTTTACTTCTAAAATCCCTTTTGACCACGTTTATAATGTAAATTCAATAGTCATTGTAATATATTCATATAATGTATTTTCATATTTATTTCATATCGTTGTTGTATGATTTATTTATCTGGCCTTTTCACATGTAAATCAACCAAAATTCCAAATTTGACCCCCAATTGAGTGCTAAATTGCTTGTCAACCGACATAGTATATATTCAGATGCTAGATTTAAAATATGTTTGTTGCATAACATGCATACAATTGACAACATATCGAATATAAATAACTTCCCTAATCATTAGTAGATGACGCTATCGAGGCGGGCAGGATTAGGTGTTTAAATAAAGAGCTTCCTAATACGTACCCTCACTCCTTACTCAGATATCTGTGAGCATCCGTGTTCATTGGCATCGCGAGAGTCATTCTAGACACAGTAGGCTAAGGGTAACGAAATTCTTAGTGTTCATGTCACTACTTTGTGTCTTGACATGACATGAAGTATTCGAACGGTCCAATTTTCCATAAAAATTGGTGGCGACTCCACAAATGCAGGCTTGCTCAAACCTTTCACCGGTTTTAATGCCTTTCAAATCGGTAAAGCCCATGACGTGCTTTGACGAACCAAAGTTCCGTGGGAGAAGTGCCGCCGCTTCGAAATCAAACCAACACGCGGGTACGGGTGGCACGGGTGGCTTGGCCTACAATATGAATGTAACCTAGAACTACTCGTTTGAAGGTTGAAAATTATGGCAAAAATTAACCGTGTCAAAAGAATATTTGATACCTTTATAGCTCATTGTAATAATTGACCACTGTTTTCTTTAGAGAGTCTTGCCTATATACTCGAATGCAAACACGTGCGTGATACGACTCTGCCCGATACAATCCCATTTCGAGCAATGAACAGGCCTGGATTTGGGTTCTCGACCAGAGTGAAACACACACGATATTCAATTAAGGGGCGCCCCTTGTTTTTTTGTTTGAAATGAAATGAGGGAGTTATATTTCCTACCGACAATTCAATAACAGATACTCCATTGGACTCCTCAAAGTGACCAATCGCGGAATGCGGGGCTCTTATTGGTTAACAGACAGAGAAGATAGGCCTCGCCCCAGATAATATACCCACCTTGTAGTGTCCCGCTTTCCCTCGAATGCTCGGTGCGGCGGTTAGGCACTTAATTAACTATAAATTTGTCCAGGAAATTAGGACCAGAGGTTGAATAAAATTGATCCGTGGCGGGTACACCCTCTTTTTGGCCTTTTCATGTCCGAAATCACTGGGTTCTTTGTAGAGCCAACCTCGTTCCAGAGTCTCTTTCCCCAAGAGGAGAGCGAAAGGCATTCTATTATAAAAATAAAGACGTGAGACGACTCCTCTTGTACTGTGCCGTTTTCTGCCCTAGCAAACAAAATTAATAAATTTTTTAGGTCTTCGAAAGGTTTTTTCCCAAAAATGTTTTTAATCCGGGTCGCCCTCTACAGGGAAAAGTTACATTCCCGCCAGGGTTGCCCATCTGCTTCACCCACCACACGCAGGGATTTCAAGCCAAACACGGCTTATTCAAACCAAAATTTAAGGAGCGTCGGCCGGTATTTCGACCAGATGCCCCTAAAAAATGTAGGTACGGGTCTCCCCGCAAGCGGCTTACGCCATTCGAGGTGGCCCAGCCCAGCATTCCTACGGACCTGTAGTCAAATTAATTGCGACTGCTCGACCAACGGAAGAAGCACACGCAACCAAGGATGTTCCGTCTAGGTGGCCAAGCCCAAGGATAGCTCCTAAGAGAAGAATTGCAAAACCAAAGAATTGTTTAGACAATGAGGGATTTCCAGCCACGATCAAAGTCTTATTTTTACTGATGATCCAAAACTTATCGATGCCCTTTCGCACCTCCTACGAGTCGTCCGGCGGAAAAGACTTTCTGAATTGAGTAAAAGAACTTTGGATGATCGATTTCATCCTTAAAGATTGGTATGAGTCGATGTCGGTTGATGGTGTGAAAACACTTCTTTTTTAATAACAAGAAAGATACCCTCGACCCGACATTCATTAATTTCGAATGAAGAGTGCCCTGCCCCCAGCAAGCACCAAGTCCTATCAAAATGGAAAGACTTATGTCACTCTCAAAAGGAGCGATAGACCAGATGATGAGCAATAACCCGATCTTTCTATTTTAATTGGACGATCATAGCTTGATTATAGTCTGGATCCCATTATCCTTCTAGAGGAAGAATATAGTCACACTCTGAATTTTTTGCATCACTAACACTTTTCCCTTTCCGAGATAAGGCGTAAATAGGCAGCTGCTTGGTCTCCTAATCTCTTCTTAACTTCCCCCGGTCTTCGGCCTGAGCTGTATGAGGTAGAAACTCGGCGGAGGCGCTTTAATAAAAACAAGGGGCGAGCCAGATCATTTCACCCCTAAGCGTAGCATTCTTGCTTGGCACGAGACACATCCGCCAGTTCCACAGTTTCGCGGGTGAACTTGTCCCATTATTACACTTATTCAAACAAATCCAAGAACTCGCAGCACGAATATGTCTTTATTTTGTCCTTTCGCAGTCTTCGCCCCTCTCACTCACGTTCGAGATATTCTCCGTGAAGATGTGGAGTACCAACGGCTAGTCGGTAATACCCCGTGTGAAGCTTCTAGCCTAGTGTAATCATTCTTATAGGTGATGGTTCAGGCAAAGGCGCGAGCTCATCGAACTTGACTTGTAGAGTGAGACCTGTAGTCGATATGGTTCATTTCAATGCTTTTTCGTTATACGAACCTTTTCTTCTGGCTCTTTTTCAAATCCGCACCAAACCCTAACAATAAAAGAGGTCGAGTCTGAAACCAGTACATACGTTCGAGTTTCCGGCTCGAGGGTTTGCTTCCACTGCACCCAAGAGCTTGTACTCAGCCTACCTCCTTTATCTTCCTCGGGCACTTCGCCTCCCTATTCCCGCAAAATGCTAGGAATAAGCCTACTCCTCGAAACCTGTACGCCCAGAAAAGCTAGAAAGCCAGTAATACCGATAATGCTCAAGCCCTAGAATGCTGAAAAACCCACCAAGGGGTGATCAAAGGCATTTGCTGATGAAGAATCAGGAGAAGCAGTCCCCTCTGCGAGTCGAGAAGTTATCAGAATAACTTCCTTGGGAACGCAGGCAGGTAGATTCCGCAAATGAGGTTTCAACTTCCCTTAGCCATTGCATATCCTATAGTTTTTGACGTGAACCTTGTTGGAGTAAGTGTCCTCAATAATAGTGCGATCACATGTTTAAATCTCATAATAAGAATACGTAAGGGATGATTCAATTATAGTCAACCGATCAACATTAATCGGTAATGATTGGCTAACTAGAGTTTGACATTACTGTCGTTTGACGGTGGTGATCAGTTGATCCCTTTAGGTCACACCTATAGGACGATTCCCAAACAAGAAAGTTAATTAATTGTATATCGATACAGATTGATTAATTCCTTAAATTGAACAAATTTAAATTATAAGAGAGCTTTATATCTTATTATAATATAATTAAATAAGATTTATTTTAGTAATTAAAATGTTATATTACTAAAATTGATTAATGTTTATGAAACATTTGAGATAAGAATTGTTAGTTAGTTATAATTACAAAATATTGTAGATTATATTGACTAAATTTAAAATGACCCATTTTACATATATGTAAGTTATTTGTAATTTATTTGATAAAATGATGATATTTAACTTGTTAAATATGCATTAATATGACTTATGACATGTTATGTGTACATGTCATATGTGACAAATGACAAAACACATTTTATAAAATGGAATCCATTTTATAATGGGGTGGACCGATTTTTTTTGGGTGTTTTAGAGTTTTTGTCTTATCTTTGCATAAGATGCTCAACATATAATAATGACACCTACTACTAGCCCTTACACACCTAGCTTTTCTTGTTAAGAACAAAAGCCAAAATTGGGAAGCAAAATTGTACTACCCCATGTGCAAAACCGGTTGCTCCCTCTACAATAATGAGTGAATTGTTCTCATTTTTGTGAGATTATTCTTATGCTCAAAATCTCTTCCTCTCTCTTATACTCAACAGAAATTGTTTATACATTTTATTTGTTCTAGATCTAATAAAACCTCAAAAATACTATAGTAGTAATGAAAAATAACATTAGATCTAATTATTTAAGGTTCTAGTAAACATTATCTAGTTAATAATTTTACTAGAGTTTTGGGATGAATCTTGGGTGCAACAAGAGGAGACTTTCTAATTTGAAAGTTTGAGTTCATGGAGGATCATCCTCATGTTCTAAGCTCAAGATCAAGTTTAGGAAGGAGTCCTACACTTGTGCCCAAATTTCGTCCATCTTTGCATGTAAGAAAAATTATTTTCTCCTGATTTTGTTCTTTTTATCATACATGCAACTAGATCCACATGACATAAATTATGAGTAATTTATAAAAAATGAATTAGATGAGTCTAATTGGGGTATATGAACCCAACAATTGGTATCAGAGCTTTGGTGTTACATGCATATCATTTTATGGTTTTTTATGAGTTATTTGATAACAAATTAAAAGCTAAAAATTTGTGACATATAATAAGCCATGAAATTTACATGCATGTTATATATTCTGGTTCGAAAACATTTTTAGGTGATTTTTATGATTTATGGATGATTATTGCTTATTTTAATGATTTTTAGTCTAATAATTACATTTTATTGAGTAAAAATGAACTTTTATTTAGTAAATATAGTTAAACTTCACCTCTGGCCATGAAATTTTATTATAACCTCACATGCATATTTTTCATATTGTATGTAAAATTTCGGATCATTGTGATTAGTTTTGCATGTTTTATGATTTTTATGTGATAAAAATGCTATAAATGGAGGTTAAATGACTAAAAATAGTTAAACTTCGAAACAGACCATGAAAGTTTAATATGATGTCACATGCATATTTTACAGATTGTATGTAAAATTTGAGATAAATGTGATTTATTATGCATGATTTATATTTTTAATGGTTAAAATGATATAAATAGTGACTATTTTTAGCAAAAATAAATTTTATAAGATGAATTTTTCCTTAATGTTGTATATATGATATGGACATCAGATCTAAAATTGCATGATTAATTTTGATTGATTTGGTATGTTTATTCATTTTTATATGATAAAATCGATAAAAGGGCAACTTTATTAGTCATAAAAATTAATTCAAAATTTTTGATTGAAATTTTGCCATTTTCAGGTTCTGGAATTTATTTATGAATGTTCAAAATTTTGATTTTGATTTTTTCATAATTTTTATGTTTAATTTGGATTAAATGGTAAAAGTTATGATTTATACGATTTATTAATGATGTAAATTATAAATATTTTGTGGGAAACTTTTATTAAGTTTTTGGAATCTTGGTAATATTCCAGTATATGCAAAAATATGATTTTAAATTTTCTCAAATTTTTATGATTTATTGGGAATTATTTCGTGATTGTTATGATTAAGAGAAGTTTAATAAGTAATAATAGAAACCAAGTTGAATTATTGTCATAAATTGAGTAAAGACTAATTTTTGATTTCTAAGTGAGTTATGGTAATTAAGTTGAGCTTAAATTTGATTTAAGTATTGATTTGTGATTTTAATAAGTTATTATCACGCATTTCCATAAAATCGGATTATATACGATATAAGGTTTAAGTAGGGCGATTTGGCACATTAATTTGGCATGTTAATCACATATAATAATGCTGCATTTTATTGATGAATGTCATAATTTTATTTATAAAATTTTGAATTATTTAAATTTATCTTAGTATGGCCTTAGATTTAATCGGTATTACCCGTAATGTAAGGGAATACCGGTTCGGTTGTAATTTTAATGTGATCTCGTATCACTTTTATTTTACTAGTTACAAATGTATAATAGAAAAGTTATGTAATTTTTATTATATTTGTAATTCCGAAGTTTCCCGAAGACGGTGCCACTCGGAAAGGAGTTCCGACGAAGACGGTGTATCCTTGGGAGGCGTGCCATGAGAAGTCCAAGGGACCAAAGGAGTTGGTTTCCGAATTTGTAAATAGATTATTAGATTTTCTATGTTAGGAAGGCCATACTAGGAAATTTATTTATTACTTTGCATTTATCCTTTATATGTTACATGCATTGCCAAATCGCCATAAACAATACATGCATATCATATAGAGTCCTCGACCGTATCAATTATAATTATTGTTAGTTCGAAAATTTAGTTCACTTAAATTTGATAGATAATAAATTGACTCGACCTCACACATTGAGACTTAGCCTTACCAAATAGTAGGAACCCATGAGTCTCAATTTCATAAGGGTACAATACGATTTTTTTCGGGGTGCTCTCTATTGACGTTGGGTAAGTGGGGTAATAAATAGTTATTACACTTCGAAATTTGGTTGATCTCAACGGAAGTATTAGCGACCGTCGCAATAGGTCCGGGCTAAAGATGAACTTAACGTAATTTCATCGACCGAGAGTTCTAAGTGTAGAATTGGTTAAAGAGTTAACCCACCAAGTCATATTAGTTAGGTTGTAGAGGGCCCGTTGGCTAACAATTGAGTTAGTATGGATTTGGATCTCGGAATCATTTGTATAATTGGGTGGAGGTCATTATATAAATGCTAAAACATTCTAAAATGTTTTGAATATAACGATGAATGTTTCTTTTCCCACTATTTCGTTGTTTTATGTTGTTCTTTATCATTTCTCCTATTAATATACGATATCAATTCGATTATAACACGAGTCTCCACTAAACCACTATTACTAATGACAAATATAATCTCTTTCTAAATCCTCAAATGAACAGTTTAAATAGCGCATGGACTAGTTTCATAGGAATCGTTCTATTTCATAGAACTCCATAGGAGTTGTCCTATGTCATATAAGATTAGCATCTTAAATTCCTAACATGCCTATGCATGATTTCTTGTGAAGATGTGTGAATAGAAGTAATGATTAGTCAAAATATGTTTTGATAAAATCTTCTATGCATCCACGGTTCAAAAGTCTTATTGCTCAATCTAAACACTTGTCATCAAGCACTTAAGTAATTAAGAACATGATAATGTTAAATTGGTAAATTGATTTGTTAGAAATTTTGATTAACCAAATACCACAAGAGAGTTAACCCTTGTGAAGGATTAACTAGGAATTTATATGAAGATAAGTCTTCATCATGTAGAAATTCGTGAAGTCAGTGGGAGCAATAAGAAGTACCTATCTTAATTGTTAAGGATAGAACTAGGCTCGAAAGAGAAGTTGTTAGACACTAAAATAGATACAAACCTCAATAAGTAAAGGAAGTTGGTCGTGTGACTCCAACATATTCCTCCTTGAAAATCTATGACATTGACATTACATTCTTGCCAAATACCACATCATGAGTATTTGATACAAATTTATGGATTTCATCATAATATTTGGCATTATCGTGTGACGACTAGCAAGAATGTTGTAGTGTCCTCATTTTAGTTTAAGTTAAGGAAGTTGGTCGTGTGACTCCAACATATTCCTCCTTGAAAATCTATGACATTGACATTACATTCTTGCCAAATACTACATCATGAGTATTTGATACAAATTTATGGATTTCATCATAATATTTGGCATTATCGTGTGACGACTAGCAAGAATGTTGTAGTGTACTCATTTTAGTTTAGAAATGTACCTCAATAATCCTTATGATGTACAATATGTCTAAATAAGAATATAATTCAAGTTTTTGTATAAAAACGCAAAGGATTTCTCTATTATGCAATTAAAATAAGCGTTGTGCCCTAACATACCACGACTAAGTTTATAGTGAGACCATACAAATCAAGGTAATTATATTCAAACTAGAAATAAAATGTCATATATACAAGACTCAAGTTGGTGACCCCAATCATTTCTCAATTCTTGATTGAAAATCACATTTAGAAACTAGTTTTGACTAGTCTCCCAAACCATTTGATTGGGAATCTTTTGGTGTATGCGAATCTTGTATTCAAATCAAGTTAATTCATGACTTTTTCTGGAAAAGGATTATGAATAGAGCAAGATATTCACCCTATTTACACTTTGAAGTGCATGGTCGAATAAAATTTCATTCAGAGAAGGTTATTACTTCTTCATCTCTTTTACTAACGAATTAGGTAGATACTTGATATCCACTTAATGAGGTAAGAAGAGAAATTCTTTGAATAAGTTCAATGGATTCTTTACAAGAAGTATCAAAACCTAGAGATTATACAATCAAAGTATTAGTATTTTGTTAAGGTTGGGAACTATAAAGTAGTGACTTTAATTTACACCATATAGAGTGTGATATGGTATCACAAGATCACTTTCATAATCACACCCTATCAAGATAAGGTGTATTAGAAAGTTACAAAGAATCCTATACGACATGATTGAATCTTTACATTGTAGTTGGAGGTAGTTTCTGTTATAAAATTTGTCTGACATTTAAATTTTCCACTAATATAAAACATGGTTAAAGCAATCATCTACTTTTCATATGAGATATGGTTGGGCATGGTACCTAAATTGTAGCTTGTTTCGATAGTAAACATGTGCTCTCTCTTCCTACATGATCACGAGAACAAAGGGTTTGTGGCTCGTGATGCTGTCTATTAAATAAAAGTGGATTATTTCTTAAAGACAGAGTGGGTGAAAATGTTCAAGAGCCACAAACTGAGAATAAGACGTAGCAAGATGTTCCTTCTTGGGCAAAATCAGCAATTATTTCTTCGAAACCTAAGTGGACAGGAGTCATATTATTTTGAAAGTAACAACCCTGTAACTTATTAAGATGCTTTATCTAGTTTCAACTCTCCGCAAAAGTCCGAACTAAACATAAACATTAAGATGTTTCCATAACTTGGTTGATTGGTGGTAAGAGTTTTACACCAATTGCAACGCTTCGTTATATTCGGATTTAATAATATTATTTGACTGTTGGATTTTAAAATCATCTTGCATGAGTTTTGTAAATCGCAACTTAAGGAGATATCTTAAGTAAAAGTCAAGGAGTTGAATGGTATGTTTCTGTCATGTAATAAACTTTTCTCGATTTGTCGACTAGTTTTGTTTATACATGGAGTTTAGTGGGAGTAATGTGGTGTTACTAGTCTTATATGTAAGGGACATATTGATCATTGTGAATGATGGAAGACTTAGGAGAAGAATAGTACATCTCTAAGGTATCCAGACCTATAAAGATAGTTCTAAGAGGATATTAGCGTTAAATGAATATATTATATTGATAAGAGTCTAGACAAGTTCAAAGGTGTTGAACGTGTAGAAATTGAATCCACATGCTTCCGCTGCGGGATTAATTCATTACGCTAAGATGTATCACCATTCTTAAACTTCGTATACTTGGAGTATGACAAGAAGTTATAAATCGAATCCTTGAGAGAAGTCTCTATATAGCCATATAGTTCATTGGTTAGTACTCATGAAGCACTAAAGAGATGAAGCTAAAGTGATTAGAAATGATATGGATTTATGTGCAAGGTTTTTCACGATAACTATATTCTAAACACACCAAGATGGTTAGAGAACCATATTGGCTATATTATTCAAGGAGGAAATCTGCTAGAAATGTCCTAGGAAGTTGAACAATGAGATATATACAACGGAAATTGAGTACACTTGCAATAATGAGATATGCAGGAAGGAGGGGATCATATTAGGATTCGGTTTTATGAATTGGAGGAACTATGGTAGTTCATTCCAATAACCGAAGGTCCTCTCCCTACACACTGTGAGGACAGTGAGAGTTATTCAATGGCAAGAGAGCCTATGTCCAGATTGGATCTAGACACGTACTCAAAGAAGTTCTTATAATACAAGATTATACACAAGAATGGGAAATAATATATAGTAAGGTTAGGGAAAGTGTAAAGTATTGCTAAAACTTGCTAACCAAGGCCTTTTCATAGGCTAAGCATGAAAAGTCATGCCATTTCAATTGATTTGAGATGTATAGTTATATACAATAATAAGTATGGATTATAGATTATGTAGTAATTGATATGGTATCAATTTTACATATGTGATAATGCATCCATCGTTTGAGTTTTATTAAAACTCTTTTATTACTTTGTTATATCCAAATAGGTTGTACGGACAACGTTGAACCCTATTAAAGTGAACTAGATTAACATAGTATTGGCCCCTAGTTGCTTATATGAGGTGACGTCTCCAAGTGACTAGAGTGTGATGCGATTGATGGCAAGTTCAAGTGCCATAGGGTCATAAGGGATGACTAGTCGATCACATAGGCAGACTGTATAGGACACTCTGTCGGGCAGTGACCGCTTATAGAGTTATGGCAACATTTATATAGCCTGGTCGTGGCGAGAGCTACTATAGTATTCTTTTAAGTCGATTCTTTGACTAGAGACTGTTCGCCCAAGATGGCACAGTTTCTGAGTGACTTTGATTTATGCTCTACGATTTTCGTAACCGAGGTCAAATGTGCATCTTTTGGTTCATGATGAGCTGTGGCTGTTTGAAGGGAGCAGTGCGATGGGAATTGTCCGCCCCCCTTGTCAGGGTTATTTAAAATTTCAAGGCCACTCGAGGAGTAGTGAACTGAAAATGCGTGGCCACGCTCGGAAGGTATCTACGGTAGATAATTCCGGTCAGACAGTTACTCTCCAGATCGAGGAAACCACTCTAGATATGATCAAGTGCAAGTACGACCTGCAAGACACCTTGCATTGAATGGGAGATTGTAATAGGACAAGAGAATTGGTGACGCACACTTGTCTCGGACAAGTGGGAGATTGTTGGAGTAAATGTCCTCAACAATAGTGCGATCACATTTTTTAAATTTCATAATAAGAATACGTAAGGGATGATTCAATTATAGTAAACTGATCAACATTAATCGTTAATGATTGGCTAACTAGAGTTTGACATTACTGTCGTTTGACAGTGGTGATCAGTTGATCCCTTTAGGTCACACCTATAGGACGATTCCCAAACAAGAAAGTTAATTAATTGTATATCGATACAGATTAATTAATTCCTTAAATTGAACAAATTTAAATTATAAGAGAGAGCTTTATATCTTATTATAAAATAATTAAATAAGATTTATTTTAGTAATTAAAATGTTATATTACTAAAATTGATTAATGTTTATAAAATATTTGAGATAAGGACTGTTAGTTAGTTATAATTACAAAATGTTGTAGATTATATTTACTAAATTCAAAATGACCCATTTTACATATATGTAAGTTATTTGTAATTTATTTGATAAAGTAATGATATTTAATTTGTTAAATATGCATTAATATGACTTATGACATGTTATGTGTACATGTCATATGTGACAAATGATAAAAGACATTTTGTAAAATGGAATCCATTTTATAATGGGGTGGACCGATTTTTTTTGGGTGTTTTAGAGTTTTTGTCTTATCTTTGCATAAGATGCTCAAAATATAATAATGACACCTACTACTAACCCTTACACACCTAGCTTTTCTTGTTAAGAACAAAAGGCAAAATTGGGAAGCAAAATTGTACTACCCCATGTGCCAAAACCGGTTGCCCCCTCTACACTAGTGAGTGAATTGTTCTCATTTTTGCGAGATTATTCCTATGCTCAAAATCTCTTCCTCTCTCTTATACTCAACATAAATTGTTTATGCATTTTATTTGTTCTAGATCTAATAAACCTCAAAAATACTATAGTAGTAATGAAAAATACATTAGATCTAATTATTTAAGGTTCTAGTAAACATTATCTACTTAATAATTTTACTAGAGTTTTGGGATGAATCTTGGGTGCAACAAGAGGAGACTTTCTAATTTGAAAGTTTGAGTTCATAGAGGATCATCCTAATGTTCTAAGCTCAAGATCAAGTGTAGGAAGAAGTCCTACACTTGTGCCCAAATTTCGTCCATCTTTGCATGTAAGAAAAATTGTTTTCTCCTGATTTTGTTCTTTTTATCATGCATGCAACTAGATCTACATGACATAAATTATGAGTAATTTATAAAAATGAATTAGATGAGTCTAATTGGGGTATATGAACTCAACAATTGGTATCAGAGCTTTGGTGTTGCATGCATATCTTTTTATGGTTTTTATGAGTTATTTGATAACAAAATAAAAACTAAAAATTTGTGACATATATGATAAGCCACGAAATTTACATGCATGTTATACATTCTGGTTCTAAAATATTTTTAGGTCATTTTTATGGTTTATGGATGATTATTGTTTATTTTAATGATTTTTAGTGAAATAATTACATTTTATTGATTAAAATGAACTTTTATTTAGTAAATATAGTTAAACATCACCTCTGGCCATGAAATTTTAGTATAACCTCACATGCATATTTTTCATATTGTATGTAAAAGTTCGGATCATTGTGATTAGTTTTGTATGTTTTATGATTTTTATGTGATAAAAATGCTATAAATGGAGGTTAAATGACTAAAAATAGTTAAACTTCGAAACAGGCCGGCCATGAAAGTTTAATATGATGTCATATGCATATTTTACATATTGTATGTAAAATTTGAGATAAATGTAATTTATTATGCATGATTTATAATTTTAATGGTTAAAATGATATAAATAGTGACTATTTTTAGCAAAAATAGCTAAAATGTATTTTATAACATGAATTTTTCCCTAATGTTGTATCTATGATATGGACATCAGATCTAAAATTGCATGATTAATTTTGATTGTTTTGGTATGTTTATTGATTTTTATGTGATAAAATCGATAAAGGGCAACTTTATTAGTCATAAAAATTAATTCAAAATTTTTGGTTGAAATTTTGTCATTTACAGGTTCTGGAAATTATTTAAGAATGTTCAAAATTTTGATTATGATTTTATCATAATTTTTATTTTAATTTGGATTAAATGGTAAAAGTTATGATTTATACGATTTATTAATGATGTAAATTATAAATATTTTGTTGGAAAATTTTATTGAGTTTTGGAATCTTGGTAATATTCCAGTATATGCAAAAATGTGATTTCGAATTTTTTCAAATTTTTATGATTTATTGGGAATTATTTCATGATTGTTATGATTAAGAGAAGTTTAATAAGCAATAATAGAGAACCAAGTTGAATTATTGTCAAAAATTGAGTAAAGAATAATTTTTGAGTCCTAAGTGAGTTAGGGTAATTAACTTGAGCTTAAATTTGATTTAAGTATTGATTTGTGATTTTAATAAGTTGTTATCACGCATTTCCATAAAATCGGATTATATACGATATAAGGTTTAAGTAGGGCGATTTGACACATTAATTTAGCATGTTAATCAAATATAATAATGCTGTATTTTATTGATGAATAATGTCATAATTTTATTTATAAAATTTTAAATTTTGTAAATTTATCTTAGTATGGCCTTAGATTTAATCGGTATTACCCGTAATGTAAGGGAATATCGGTTCGGTTGTAATTTTAATGTGATCTCGTATCACTTTTATTTTACTAGTTACAAATGTATAATAGAAAAGTTATGTAATTTTTATTATATTTGTAATTCCGAAGTTTCCCGAAGACGGTGCCACTCGGAAAAGAGTTTCGACGAAGACGATGTATCCTTGGGAGGCCTGCCATGAGAAGTCCAAGGAACCAAAGGAGTTGGTTTCCGAATTTGTAAATAGATTATTAGATTTTCTATTTTAGGAAGGCCGTACTAGGAAATTTATTTATTGCTTTGCATTTATCCTTTATATGTTACATGCATTGCTAAATCGCCATAAACAATACATGCATATCATATCAAGTACTTGACTGTGTCCAGTATAATTATCGTTAGTTCGAAAATTTAGTTCACTTAAATGTGATTGATAATAAATTGACTCGACCTCACACATTGAGACTTAGCCTTACCAAATAGTAGGAACCCATGAGTCTCAATTTTATAAGGGTACAATACGATTTTTTTCGGGGTGCTCTCTATTGACGTTGGGTAAGTGGGGTAATAAATAGTTATTACACTTCGAAATTTGGTTATCTCAACAGAAGTATTAGCGACCGTTGCCGCAATAGGTCCGGGCAAAATATGAACTTAACGTAATTTCATCGACCGAGAATTCTAAGTGTAGAATCGGTTAAAGAGTTAACCCACCAAGTTATATTAGTTAGGTTATAGAGGGCCCGTTGGCTCACAATCGAGTTAGTACGGAGAAAACAATTTTTTTTCGGGGTGCTCTCTATTGACGTTGGGTAAATGCATTTCCTTTAGTTCATCTTTATACCATGTTTAATATAGTTTTATCTATCGTTATTAGTTTTATTATCGTTATGGGTAGCTAAATTTCTAATTCCTGGGATTAGGGGAGCTATGATAGTAAAACAATGACACTTTAATTAGTTTAGGAGGTTTTAATGTGAGAATTGTTTTATAGCAATATAACAGTAATTACTTGGTTGAGTGCACGCGACTATATTAATTAATCCGGTTAAATTCAGACCTAGATCGGAAGCTCGGAATGAATAGACCTGTTATGAACAATAGACTACCCTAATCAGAGAGGAAGCTATTTAGGAAGAATCTAGGGCGGATAGCGAACCGAAAGGACCTTTCCCCTACCCTTCTCACTATAGACCGATTGACCTTACCTTTAGCTGATTTGCGTAATATCAAAGTGAACCGAAATCCTGGCATTTTTCTCTCTATTTGATCACACTCTTATTCATTCTTGCTAGTCTTAATTGTTATTTCTTTTATTGCTTTTAATTTAGTTCATTAGTTTAGTTAAATCAAATCAACCAAAACCCCCCAATTTCTGACCGTAGACAGACTAGATAACAAGTAGATAGTAACCGCCTCCCTGTGGATACGATACCCTACTTACCTCTACTGCATAAGTTTAGGCCAGTTAGGTTTTCTTTTTGATAGGTTGCGACAGCCGTGTCAAATTTTGGCGCCGTTGCCGGGGAGGCAACTATTTTATTTAATTGTTTTATTTTCGTTTGTTTTAGTCTCAAGCGATTTTAATTCCTTGAGACAGTTGTTATTCTTTTCTCTTAGTTTTGTTTATGCCCAGGTCCAACAGGTCAGAGTTAGTACTAGCTGATCCTGGACTAGAGAGGATATTTCACCGTAGACAAAACATTTTGAGGGAGATTCGTCGAGAGGAAGTCTTGAGTACTCTTGAACCAGTTCTAGAAAATTTTACTTTCGCAGAAGCTCAGTCTTTAGAGGAAGAAAAATCTATTTCTGCAACCGTTACTAATTCTGCGAAGATGCCTAACATTGTTAGTCATTCTGAGCCGACAACTGATTCTATTCCTAAAGGTTTCAAGCTTTCAACTAATGAGGGGATTACCTTTGATATTCGCCCCTCTTATATTAATCTGGTGGATAGAAACCTGTTTAGAGGAGTAGCTTGTGAGGATCCAAGCAAGCATATGAAGATCGAGCAAATCTACTGAAGAAGTGCTCGATCGAGGGGATAAAAGTGATCGATCAAGCATTGAGGAAAATAGGCCTCTTGATCGAGTATCCAAAGATGCTCGATCGAGCAAAATTTCTGAGAAAACTTCTCGATCGAGAAGTGATGTTGCTCGATCGAGTAACCTTAATGCTGAGGATGATAATTTGTCGTCTAAATCTAGTTTGGACGATAATTCTGCAAATAAAGATAATTCCTATAAGCCCCAAGTTCCATTTCCAGGAAGGCTATAGAGGATGAAGACAGAACAACAATTTGGCAGATTTGTCGATCTTTTGCGAAGTCTTAAGGTTAACGTGCCATTTGCCGAGTTACTCACCCAGGTACCCTCTTATTTAAAATTTATGAAAGAAATTCTTTTACGTAAGAGGAATGTTGTAGATACCCGTATCCGTCGATATTGGAATTTATAGAGAACCCGACAAACACCCGATGATGATAGGACACATGTATTCTTTAGTTGTCATCGTCATTATTTGGAGCTCGTTTTACGAGGTAGAATGGGCGTCGTCGATGAAGTATTTTATTAATTTAAATGATATTTAAATTAATGTTTTTTTAAGGGAATTCATTTTATTATTTTAAATGATATTTAATTTAATGTTTTTTAGTGAGTTCATTTTGTTAATTTGAATGATATTTAAATTATGGTTTTTTAGGTAAATTCAATTTATTTTATTTTATTTTGAATTTATTTTCCCAAGTTTATTTTATTGAAAATAAAATAAATATTTGATTTGAAAAATCATTTTATGAGTATATTTGATTTGAAAAGTCATTTATTTTAATTTATTAATTGATTTGAAAAATCGATTTTAAAAGCGAAGAACTCGTTTTTAACCATGTGTTTTTGAGCTCGATTTTAGCTCGGTTTTTAAGCCCGTTTCCTTTGCAAATTGGCACGAATCTCGAGTACATTAACCCACCTAGACCAATACCCATCAACCCATGTTCGAACCCCCTCACAAGCAGCCCAAATTCTCGTCCCAAACCCCTCACAAGCAGCCCGCAACCCAATCCCGTATGCCCTGTTTTGCAGCTCAATTCGCGAGCCCAAACCCGCTCCAAACACTACCAAGACCCGTACCCATTAACCCTAACCCATACCCTAGTATCCTACCCATATTATCCTAGCTTAATCACCAAGAAAACCCTCCTCAAACCCTCACAAAAATCGATGGACAGCAGCCATCCGTGAGCTAGCCCGATTTGCCTCCCCTCTCTTTTAACCTATTTTAACTCCTTATAAATACCACCCCTTCACCATACATTCATTCCTCTAAGTTCTCCACACATCCAAGCATCACATACAAGCTTTAAACCTCAGAAACAAACCCTAAACATCCTTCAAAAACCCTAAACAAAACCGACACACAAACTGAAACTGTTTGTGTGTCCTCTTCGAAAACCCTTTCGTTCCTCCATCAAAACTCCATAAAAATTCGAGTTTCTTGTTCCTAATTAACCACATAACATCCATCTACTCATTAGACAAAGATTTACGAGCCAAATTGCCCTTGAGAGTACACGAGATCCCTCGAAAAACAGAGTGAAATAACACTCTGTTTTCGCGGTTTACTCTTGTCTGTCCAGTTCTGTTTGTGCTCGTTTTTCGTGCCCAATAACCCAAAACGAGCAGGGGTTGCTTTAAGATCCTTGTTCTCCTCTCTTTCTAGTTTCCAAAACATCTTTCGAATCGAATTTTCGTCGTGAAACGAGGGAGATATCACTGTTTTAAAATCGCTGTCCAGAAACTTTCCAAAACCCGTGTTTGCTTTGTTCTTCGTCGACGACGGCCTCTCGAGATAAAATCTACCATCGATTACGACCCAAGACGGTGTCAACGATACATGTAGGTTGAGGGTGCATCAAATCCCCTTCTCTTTTCTCTTTTTATCTCGTTTTTTTATGCTTTTTTTATTGTCTTTTTTTGTTTGTTTTTTCGCTTGTTTATCGATTGTTTTAAATTAACTATGAAACTAGTTAGTCCGAGTATGAGTTAAAGTACCACTATGAACACCCGCGTTGACTTGAGATGGGAAAAGAAACCGCTACATCTGTCGGTCGTACACCCCGTCTCATTTACATATCCTCGTGTTCAAGGTAGGGCATAAATAAAACAATTATCTAACTTTGTTCTTCGTTTTCGACCCCCTTTTGTTTCGCCAAATCGACGACCCTAGGACCCGTTGCATGTTAGTTTAACCTCTGGTTGTTAACCTATGACGTATTTAGATGACTTTAATTTAATTTAATAACCTAATTAGACACGATAGGTGGCTTCGACGTAAGTTATAAAATCAATCGACGATTCTGTAATTAATTGAATGCATCTCTCTCTTTCACCTAATTTCTCGCTAGTATAAGAGTGCGTGATTAGCACCTTCTTATTGACACTCGATGAGTTAAATTAATTAGCGAATTTGACCTAATTAGACCCTTTAGGCCGTGTAGAATGCACCCTTGCGCGACAATCAATCGACATCGTTTTTAACTCGTTTTCTAACTTGTTTCCTATCCCTTTTCGCAATCATTCGATCTAACCAATGAATCTAACTTAGGAACTAGGTTGGCCGTTGGTTTGGGCCGTGGGGTGGCCGTTTTATTTACCTTTCTCGTTTTGTTTTGTACCGTTTGTTTCCTCGTTGTTTCATTGTTTGTAATTTATCGTTTGTTATCGAGTTGTATTTTTTTCAAGTTAACTTTCTTTTATTGAGTCAAAACCTTTTCAAAAACCTTGGTCTTGTTTGGTTAGACGGTTGTTCCCCAATGCTTGTAGGAGCGTAGTAAACCGCATGTTGTCTAAAGCAACATGGCCCGGTTTATGCTAATGCATGCTTTGGTGCGTAGCCTTATGTCTAATTCGATGAGATTAAGCGCGAGCACGCATTACGAGGAGTGACCCAAGGACCGTGGGTCATGTGAGCCGTGGGCCACCCTCATGTGCACGGTTTTCAAGGCCCAATGGCCGTGTGTTTTGTGTCGTGTTTTGAGTTGTATGTAGGAATTGTAATTAGATCGAGTTGTAATTTATTTATCGTTGCGTCGGCATGAAATGCCTGGTTTGTAATAGGTAGATCCCAACGGCTCCCCCATTCCCCCTTAAGCCTTGTTTGCTTTCGTTTGAATGTTGCTAGCTCAATCAACCCACATGTTAAATTACAACTTTGACAAAGTTAGTTTAGTTGCATCTAAAACGACATAGAAATTGTTGCCACATGATAGGGTTAAAACAACGTTTGCATATCATACATCGCACGTAGCTATGACCTTGTTTGAAATCCGACACTTGACTTAGTAGAGGCCGTTATCGACGGGCGGGGTTGGGTGTCCTTATGGGCTTCCCAACACGTACCCTCACCCCTTACTCAAGATCTATGGTTTGTGGATCCGTCTAAATACCATTGGATTACGAGAGTCATTCAAATCGAGTGATATAGGGTACAAGTCTTTATCTTTAATCACTCGTAGTCGATTGGCTTTATGCTTTTCGATGAAAGGTGTAAAGTTGACTTGAACGGTTCCAAGTTCCCAAAAAACTTGGTGGCGACTCTAATTGGTCTTAATTCGATTCGAAAGAACCTCGAGTCGATTATGCGGGTGTGGATCCCTCGACGAGCTTCCCGAGGGCCTTGTCCACAGATTTGGCGACTCACTGGGGAAAAGAGGACTAGTTACACTTTGTTTTCTAGGCTCTTTTCCTCCGAGGTGAAACTTGAAAAGAAAGTGTTGGAAAGTAAAACATTACTCATAGTGCTACGATTCATGCATAAACCCTTAAGGACTTGCCCGGGCCGTCCCAGCGTTTCTTCGTGATGCGTGGGGGGCGACGTCCCACTATGCCAGGAAGCTGCACATTGCTCGCTTCCACTTCGCCTCGCGTGGTTCTTGAGGGTGGGGACGATCTTCTAGGTACTTTACCTTAAGACACCTTGCTCTATAAGACCGCAAAAGGATGGAGGGCATAGACCTTCTTATAGAAGACTTGCCGAGACCTAGAGATGTCTAGGAGCATACATCCTTATAACATGAGAATGACAACGTGCAATGTGTTTTCCCGAGTCTTGTTTTTCGAAAATTCCCATGTCCCTTTCAAAACCGAACTTTTGAACAACTTACTTTCAAAATAACATGGTTTTAAAAACGCGGAATGCTGCCCAAATAGGACTAGGATTTTCGGCCCAAAACAAGCTTTTATAGCCGGCATGCTGCCCATTTCAAATCTCATTTTCAAATCAATCCTTCGTTTTTCAAAATCAATCCAAAATGTTTCTCGAACCTCAACCAAGCAAGAAATGCGTCGAGTCGTGTCCGGGTCATGGCCGTGTTAGGCCGGGCATGTTTCGTTCTAAGAGTCTAGAACACGACCTTGTTGGGTCACCCAAACTCACCTCTTGGGCTTTGAGTCATGTTGGTCAACCTTTTGGTCTAGAATAGTCCACAAAAAACGTCCAAGCTAGGCCTTATGGACGTTTCACTCGAACCCATGGGCTATGTTAGCCCAATCACGGGTTTAGTCACACCAAGTCCAAATTAGAATCGAGTTATGACAGTTTGAGTCATGTCGTTTTGTCGAGTCTAAAATGAACCGATGTCTAATTCAAACCGTGAGTCGAACCTTTGGTTAATCAATCTCAAGTCGAGTCTTTGTTTGAGTCAAGTTGGGATCGTGTCCTTAAGTGTGCAGGGGCTCTTACTTTAAATATTGACTCAGTACGGGGTTTTCTTGTAGAAAGGCCGCCCAAAACCCGACGTCAAGCAATGGAAGATGCTATCAACAAGCTCACGGAGGCCGTGAACCTCATGATGACCCGAATGGATGTGATCGAGTCTAAGTTGGTTGAAGATTCCTCTTCATCCACCCCACCTCTGACTGATTTGGAGAAACGGTTCAAGTTCATCGAGGATCGTTTGAAGCTCTCCCAGGGGAAGAACATTCACTATGAGAATGCTAGGGCCTATGCCCCAGTTCAGGACAAATTGCCCACGAACATGGTACTCACTGACATCCCCAAGTTCAAGGGCACTGAAGATCCAGTCCACCATGTTAAGGCCTATAAAGGGTACTTGGCACTGAAGGGAGTACCTGCTGATATGCTCTCTGAAATTTTCGCCCAATCTCTGGGAGAACACCCAAAGGCTTGGTTCTACAATCTTGACCTTAAGAACTTCCCCACTTTCGAAGATATTACGGTGGAGTTCTGTAAGCACTATGCTGACAATGTCGAGATTCAAACCAACATAAGAACTTTGGAGGTTATGACGCAAAAGGAGAAAGAGGGCTTTACTGAATTCCTCGCAAGATGGCGCGCTGAAAGCGTGAAGTTAGCTAAAAAGCCTGATGAAGTTGAAATGGTAGATAAGTTCGTGAAGAATTTACGACCGGTTTACCGTAATGCTCTGAAATACCAAAATTTTGGTTCTTTCAAAGAATTGATAAGGATCGGGATAAAGGTAAAGGACGATGTCCGAATTGCTGAAGCTGAGAAGCCAAAGGGATACCAAGGGGCTTCATCATCAAAAGCAAAAGCACCCGCAGCGGCCCATTTTGTTGACACCGTCAATCTCTTAGATGGACAGTCAAAAAGGCCTCCGCGCCAAGCTCCGAGGGTATTCACTGATATCGGATGCACTTACGCCTATGCTCTTCAAAGGCTCATGGCCCAAGGAAAGTTGAAGCCCATTGGTCCAACTCCGGACCCTCCTGCTGATCAACAAGGCAAATGGTACAAACCGAATGCCTACTGTGCCTTTCATCAAGGGAAGGGACACGATACCGAAAGGTGCTTTAGACTAAAGCACGAAATTCAAGATATGATTGAGAACGGAACGCTCCCAATCCCGGCCATAAAGCCTAACAACGTCACCAATCCGTTTGGCGACCACACTAACTTTGTCTCTACCGAAGATAGTGTCGATTACTCTCACTTGATTCGCCCATGTCGTCTGAAAGGGGTTTTCGTCGGAAGAATATTCGTGGATTGCTCCAAATTCCTACCAAGCTCGAGAAACGAGATTACATTCGGGGATTTTGTTGTCGATTCTTACATACTCCGAAGCGGCAATGAAATCAATGGCGTTTGGGCCGATGACGAGGATGATGTTTACCTCGTCAAAGGTGCGACAATTCCTCACACCCAAGAAGAAATCTTAAAGGTGAGGCAAGATGCCCTAGAGTCAAACCATTTGACCAGATCCGGACGCCCATATCGTGTGGAGAAAGCTAAGGATACCCCGAGTAAGGCACCTCAGAAGGAGCCGGCAGTGGTCGAAGTTCTTGGTGAAGGGTCGACCTCCGAGGCTTCCCTCATCAAGCAACTCCAAAAGACTAAGGCCGACGTATCTATCTGGCAACTTATCTTGAGCTCTTTCGAGCATCGTCAAGCTTTGTTGCAAGCTTTGATGAACATGACCGTGTCGTCAAATACTACTCCTGCGGATATGGTCACCCACATCGCCCAGAATCGGCCTCAGATTACCAACGGTGTGACATTCTCCGACGAAGATCTGCCACCGTTCGGGCCTCGACATAACCTGGCCCTCTATATTGCTACCGTGTGTCTCAACAAGCATATCCCTATGACTTTGGTTGACGACGGATCGGCCGTCAACGTACTCCTCGAAAACGGCGCATATTCTCGGCTTGGAGAAGAATGACTTCATCCCCACTACGCGAGACGTTCGGGCATTCGATGGCACTGTGCGTCGAGTGAGTGGACTTGTCGATCTAGTAGTACAGACTGGGCAAGTGGAAAAGAAAATAAGTTGCCAAGTGATTGACATATGCTCGTCCTTCAACTTATTGTTGGGAAGGCCCTGGATCCATGCGGCGAAGGCCGTAACATCAACGCTGCATCGAAAAATCAAGGTCCCACTCAATGGCAAAACCGTCACCATTGACGCCACGCCAATTACTGTAGCGGGAGGAGACATTACTTCCGAGGTAAGGGTCGAAGCTACCAATGACGCATGCGGTTTCGAGATTGTCAACATGATCGAGCTGAACTCCGAAAATATGGATCTATATACGGGAAGCCATGTCTGCGAGGTAATTCTCAAGACTGGGAAGTACTTCGGTTTCTCATTATATACTAGAAAGTAGGAGGCTTTCGAGTTGAAACCACCCGTAACCAAAGGAGTAACCTTCGGGCTTGGATATGAGCCCACTGAGAAAGATCTACGGGAAAAGAGGGGAAGAACGATCGAAGATCGAGATATCAAAATGGGACCGTATCACCTAACTCTAAACGGTCACTTCGTGAGAGCTGGGGAAGAACTCCCTTGCATGGACTTCCCCGAACCTATCTTTGACCCAAAGAAGAACCTTATGGTCCCGGGAATCGAAGTATTCCAAGACTGCTACTACATCCCCAAGACATTCTCGACCGTGATGCCGGTAGAAACCAAGCTGGATCCAATGAATGACGAGAAAGCCTTGGGTCTCCTTTTCGGTGAAGAAAAGAAATCACCAACACCAAACGAAGATTTGGTAAGCATGATCCTGAGAAGCGAACGGTTCGACCCATATACCCTCATCACCGATGTGGATCCTCTTAGGACCAACACGGGATGGCGGAAAACAATCAAGTGGACTGACAACAAAGGACTTCTTTTCAAGTTGACAACGGGAGAAGGAGAGATGTTCAAACCGGATGATGTTACCGATTCTGAGTCTGAGTCTGAGTCGGAGTCTGAGTCTGAGATAGGTCCTAACATCGAGTCTAAGGAGTCAGGTGTTGAAAATACCCCTCCCCTAGCTTTCCCTTCCTATGCACCTTTTCCTAATGGTGGTATTCCGGGGCCTGTCCCGAATACCCCTATCTCGCCACTGAGTTCTGATCAGTTGGCTCAAATGTTAGCGCATTTCGCGCAATTTCAAATCAATAATAATATGAACCAGTTTGCTTACGACTTGTCTTACTTACATTGCAATTCAAACTTTGAAAATGATTGTTTTAGTAATGACATTGGGACTGAGGTCGAGGATGAACAGTTGGTCGAAGACGAAGAAGAAGAAGAAATGGAACCACCTCTACAGTTGATAAAAGGGTTGGAAGAGTACGAACAGAAAACTTCGATCATCGAAGATACCGAAAATATCAATGTAGGTACAACCTTAGAACCACAGGAGCTTAAAATAGGAACTACTTTAAGTTCCACTGAAAGACAGGGGTTCATTGATTTGTTGCATGAGTTCAAAGATGTTTTCGCATGGTCCTACAAAGACATGCCGGGCATTGATAGGGAAATTGCAGAGCACAGGATCCCAATCAAGCCGGGGTATAAGCCAGTCAAGCAGAAGCTACGCAAAATGCACACAGATTGGTCTTTGAAGGTCAAAGAAGAAATCGACAAGCAACTCAAAGTCAGGGTTCATCAAAGTGTCGTAATACTCGACCGGGTGGCTAACGTCGTTCCAGTACCAAAGAAAGATGGTAAAGTTCGGGTTTGTGTTGACTTCCGGGATTTAAACAAGGCAAGTCCGAAGGACGATTTCCCATTACCTCACATCGACATCCTGGTTGACAACACGGCAAAGCACGCGTTACTATCCTTTATGGATGGATATGCCGGTTATAATCAGATCAAGATGGCGAAAGAAGATATGCATAAGACTGCGTTCAGAACGCAATAGGGAACCTATTGCTACAAAGTAATGCCTTTTGGGTTGATCAACGCAGGGGCTACATACCAGAGGACCGCGACAACATTGCTACATGATCTGATGCACAAGGAGGTCGAGGTTTATGTCGACGGCATGATTGTCAAGTCAAAGGAGCGTGATGGCCACCTTGGTACACTACGCAAATTCTTCGAACGATTGCGCAAATATAACATGAGGTTGAATCCACAAAAATGCGCATTCGGAGTCACATCCGGCAAATTGTTGGGCCACATCGTCAGCCACCGTGGCATCGAGGTGGACCCATCGAAAATAAAGGCCATAATGGAAATGCCTCACCCGAAAACCGAGAAAGAAATTCGAGGTTTCCTGGGAAGAATCCAATATATAAGTCGGTTCGTGGCAAGGCTAACGATGATATGCGAGCCAATTTTCAAGAAATTGAAGGTCGGGGAACACGTCGTATGGGATGATCACTGTCAAGCTGCGTTCGATAAGATCAAAGAAATACTATCTTCCCCTCCCGTGCTCAGCCCACCAACGGTGGGTTACCACTTTTGTTGTATCTTACGATCACGGATCGCAATGGGGGCAATCTTTGGCGCAGACAATCGATAAAGAGGAAAGAGCAATTTACTACATTAGTAAAAAGTTCTTGGAGTATGAAATCAAGTATACTCAACTCGAAAAGACATGTTTGGCTTTAGTATGGGCGACGAAGAAGTTACGGCACTACATGCTCATCATAGTGTCTCGCATCCACTCGAAGATGGACCCGATCAAATACTTGTTTGAAAAACCAGTTCGAACGGCAGGTGTCAAGATGGACTTTGATGCTTTCCGAGTTCGACCTGAAATATGTACCGCTAAAGGTGATAAAGGGAAGGGCGGTTGCAGACTTCCTGGCGGATAACCCGATAGAAGAAACTGAGGTTTTGGATACGTGGTCGTTTCCCGACGAAGATATCGTTCACATAGACAATGATACGTGGGACCTCTATTTCGATGGAGCATCGAACTATAGGGGATACGGGATAGGAGTTCTACTCATTTCACCAGAAGATGAACATGTTCCTATTTCGATCAAGTTGGACTTTAACGTCACTAATAACGCGGCTGAATATGAAGCATGCCTACTCGGTTTGCACAGTGCTCTCGAGTTAGGTATCAAAAAGCTTGTAGTACATGGGGACTCGTCATTAGTGATCAATCAAGTGGCCGGGACGTGGAAAACCCGAAGTGATAGCCTGGCTCCGTACCAAGCAAAAATCGAAGAACTAGAAAAGTTGTTCGCCGATGTCAAGTACGTGCACCTCCCCGCAGATGAAAACCAGTTCTTTGATGCACTATCAAAGCTAGTCGCTCCATCAACATACCGATCATATGGATACTATGCTTGATATGTGTCGAACGAAGATCATCGCCCGCCTATGTTAATGTAATCGGAGACACGAAGAAACCGAGGCCAAACCTTGGTATCATGCTATTCGAAATTTAAAGAATCGGAGAGAGTATCCACCCGACATGGATAACCGCGGAAAGCGCGCTATTCGAATGCTAGCCGCTCAATTCGTTAGAACCAATGACGGACAATTGTACAAGAAGACTGCGCAGAACATCCTTCTGCGATGCATAGACTCACCAACTGCGAAAAGAGTCATGGAAGAAGTCCATGACGGAGAGTGTGGCCCACACATGAACGCCCATATGCTTTGGTTCGTAAAATCATGAGATTAGGGTATTATTGGACCACGATGGAGACAGATTGTCGCCAATATGTCAAACATTGCCATAATTGCCAAATCTTCGCAAACATACAAAGATGTGCCACCGTCATCGTTATATACTACGACATCACCATGGCCTTTCTCAACATGGGGAATCGACATTATCGGAAAGGTCAACCCATCCGGAACAGGTGGGCATTGCTTCATGTTAGTCGCCATCGATTACTTCACGAAGTGGGTGGAAGTGAAATCGTACAAGGTTCTACAAGCAAAGCAGGTAGCAAAGTTCATTCAGAATGAAATCATTTGCAGATATGGGGTGCCGCATGAGCTCATTAGCGATCATGGCACTCACTTCCAGTGAAACTAGTAATACTTGAAAAGTATAAAATCAAACACCACAAGTCGTCACCGTATCGACCTCAAACAAATGGTGCGGTGGAAGCCGCCAACAAGACAATCACTGTGATCCTCGGAAGATGACCGACAATTATCGCGAATGGCCGGAAAAATACCGTTCGCACTATGGGGATACTGAACGTCTATTCGCACGACCACCGGAGCAACTCCGTTCTATTTAACGTATGGGATGGAGGCGTTCACCTATCGAATTAGAGGTACCTTCTTTAAGGATCCTGTTAGAAAGTCGGTCCTGAAGGCGATCGGCCGCAAGCCGTATGATTCCTTGGTCATGCTCGACGAGCGACGGCTAAATGCGTTACACCATGTTCAACTCTATCGAAAAAGGATACAAAGGGCATTTAACAAGAAGGTGAAACCTCGAGGAATAAAAGATGGGGATTTGGTCCTAAAGTCTGTGCGCGCTTTATTACCAATCGACCCGAGGGGAAAATTCAAGCCGAATTGGGCGGTCCTTACCTGTAAAGAAAATATTATCGGGAGGCGCAATCAGGTCGACAGATCTAGATGGAAATGATTTTGCGAATCCGACGAATTTGGATCAATCAAGAAATACTATCCGTAGAACTCATTCTCAATGTCGTAAAATAAAATTTTGAATTGCGGTGCTCGTGAGCGAGTCTAGGCCGCGGCACTTTTGCTTCGCTGCTTTTTGTGCGTTATAAATCGATGATTGTAGCGCATTTGTTTTGTGGAACTACGAGCTCGGTTTGATTCTCGTTAATAACGAATACGTAGGCAGCTCTTTAAAAGAGTACAACCGACCCTTATTTGAATAAAATGAAATTTTATGCGTAAACCGGAATTTTTAATAGATAGTAAGTCTTATTAAAGATCGGGCGATGCCCATTACATCCTTCAAAAAAAAAAAAAAAAACAACTAGCAACAAATAATAAGTAGTAGTATCAAATAATATATTTGAAGTCGAAGGCTCCTACATCTTCGTTTTCCCTTTGCCTTTTGGGTCACGTGACCGAGGCTCCGGAGGGGGAGGGGTAGTTGTGTTCTGTCTAGCGCGCTTCTTAGGAGGAATCGTCATTTCCTCCCGAGGGCCCAGCCTATCTTTTACACTCAAGCGAGGACCAAGCCTCCCTTCTAAGGCTGAGCCCGAGTGTGCCTTTGAACCCAACCGTTTCCACACACCTGTCGCCTGTGAGTCAGTCTTAGGAGTCTTCTCAGTCTTAGCTTCGAGTCCGGATGCGGATTTAAAGATCGTTAACAAAGAAGTCGCGACTGCTTCTGCTTTTGTCATAATATTTGATGTCGACAAGCTCATCCTTCCGACACAAGTCCTTACCTGATTCGGTCTTCTCTTTAAGCCATTTAGTATAAGACGGGGATACCCAGGTAGTCTGAGGGCGCGCAGATACGTACCAAAGACGCCTTTGGTGCCACCTTTTGAGCCAATCATCACATATAGAGCAATTCACTCTCTTGCTCGTCCCAAATGACCTCACACTTGGGAATTATTTGTCTGCGGCCCATCGACGCAGACGCGGTCGGGTAAATGTGAATAGACCTCTCTAACCCCGATGGCGCAAACGTCTGGTCTTGTCATCTTCCTAAGGATAGTAAAGGATTTGAGGCGAAGCCAAGGCATGAACCAGCAAAGAGGGCGACACTCCCCTCCTGTCAGTTTGTTTCGCCAATATGCAAGGTCATTTTGATGCTCGTCTTCATATCGCTTGGCACGCATAGTCAGCATACGAGCGAGATACGAGCTGGGCTCACGCGGCGGGGCGAAGAGCCAAAATCTCTCGCAAAGCCACACCTGAAAAAAAAAAAAAAAAAAAAAAAAAAAAAAAAAAAAACATGAAAAAGACGAAAAAAAAAGAGACGAAAAAAAAAAAAAAAAAAAAAAAAAAAAAAACGAAAAAAAGAGACGAAAAAAAAAAAGAAAAAAGGAAAAGAAGGAAAAACGGAATTGTGGCGGGAATCGTGGCGAATACAAAGAAGATCGTGGCGAGAATCACAAAATTGTGGCGAATGCGCAAAATCGTGACAAAATCGTGGCGTAATGCAACAAAAACGTGGCAAGAATTGTGATAAAGGAAAATTAATCAAGGATACGAAATCAGGAGAATAGATTTTGTTACCTGCAATAGACGGGAGCATCCCGACCAATCAGTACCAGAGTTCATTTTCTTAGCATCTAAACCCCGGAGAGTTTAAGCAAGAATAATCCAGGAAGGGTTATGTCCCGTCTCCATCTGAGACACAATGGACAAAAGCTTCGCTTGTCCTACACAAGTTGTCTTGTTCATTCTACCTTCGAAGACATAGAGGTGAAGCATGATCAATCCAAAGGCCCCGCGGCAATACGCGATAAAAATCTTGTTTCGCAAGATACAAAATTTCCGATGGATAGCAAAAAGGTTGACTTCGTCACCGGTAACTATCCCCTCGGACTCCGTCCCGGAAAGGCCAAGGCAATCTAGATATGTTCCACGCCACCCTGAATGAAATTTAGGTATAGCCGTATGGCCTCGGATCCCATCCTCCCGGGCGAAAAACTCTTCGGGTAGAGGGCGATTTCCCCCTCGGGAAAAGCAAAGACATGGTTCGGAGGATCCCAATAGCTAAGGCGGTGCTCCAACAACGCAGTTGAAGGGGATCCGCGTAAGGGAAGTAATTGCGCCAGTTGAGCGGTCCTTAATTCTTGTCTCTCTGCGCCAGTGAAGTCTGTCTCCCATGCTCGCATAGCACTCGCTAGATTATTCATAATGATTTACGCTATTTGCACCAGTTTGGAAGAAAGCAGAATAAATTTGGCAATACAGCTCTTCCTTATATATAAAAAGTATAAGGGAAGGAAACACCTAGGAGGACACCCCTAGGGTGCCGTTTTTTGAGCCGTGTGGGCCTTGGGTCGCGCGCCTCTTAGGCCCGCCCCAGTCTACACAGTATTTGGCACGATGCATCGGGTTTTCGCACATCTATCGCGTTTTGGGGAGCGCCGGAACGGCCGATTTACATTTTCTACCCTCGACAAGTCCATATTTGAATTAAAGCCCGTGCACACTTACAGTTTTATTTTCTTTTTTTGTTTTACGGTAGCGGGCTACGCCCACGTTGTTTACCGGTCGTATAGAATGTCTGAGTCGCATTTCATGCTCACCCATCAAGGTTCGATTTCAAAATTTCAAAATTTCAAAAACTTTCAAAATTTCAAAAACTTTTTAGGTCGACGACCCAGCATCCAAGTGATTCATTTCAAATTCAATTTTCGGGTCGATGACCCAATCACTCAAAATTTTCAAATTCAATTTTCGGGTCGATGGCCCAATTATTCAAAATTATCAAATTCAACTTTCGGGTCGATGACCCAGTACTTCAAAATGATCCAATTTCAAGATCGATGATCCAAATGTGCTTATGTGATGATTATTGCTCGTACATTTTCTATGTTTCAATTTTAGCAGGATATGCTTCAACTGGGGGCTCTAAAGTCTTCGACTTTAGAGCCATCACAAACTGGGGGCTCTGAAGCCGTTGGCTTCAGAGACCACTATCAAGATATAATGGATGACATCCACCAAGAATTCAATTCAATACAAGAGTATGAAATGGAAGAATTCCGTAGCTGAAAGCAAATGATGAAAACGACGGCAACCTCCTCGGAAAGTCCCGTCCCATTTAGACAAGCGCCAGCAGATGATAAGTTTTGGGCAAATGTCAACAGATGATGAATTTTGGACAAATGCCAGCAGATGATAAACTTTGGGCATGTGTCAGCAGTTGCCGAACTACGACGCGGGTTTGATTCCGTCAGAAACGGATACGTAGGCGCCTGAGGATAAGGCTCAATCCACCATTTATGCAACTTATGGGTCGATGACCAACGAAGATAATTCGACGCAACAGAAGGAAGAGTTAATCCCCGACGAAGTTTCAGGTATGATCTCTTCTTATGGTCAAGTGAGCTTATATACGCAAGTCTAATGGACTATAAACGACCCGCGAAATCCTCAGGTCGAAAGGGACCTGGGGTATACTTTGACTTTCGCCTTGTCCAAGCCTCAGTCAAAGTGGGGGCTCTGTAGATACCCGTATCCGTCGATATTGGAATTTATAGAGAACCCGACAAACACCCGATGATGATAGGACACATGTATTCTTTAGTTGTCATCGTCATTATTTGGAGCTCGTTTTACGAGGTAGAATGGGCGTCGTCGATGAAGTATTTTATTAATTTAAATGATATTTAAATTAATGTTTTTTTAAGGGAATTCATTTTATTATTTTAAATGATATTTAATTTAATGTTTTTTAGTGAGTTCATTTTGTTAATTTGAATGATATTTAAATTATGGTTTTTTAGGTAAATTCAATTTATTTTATTTTATTTTGAATTTATTTTCCCAAGTTTATTTTATTGAAAATAAAATAAATATTTGATTTGAAAAATCATTTTATGAGTATATTTGATTTGAAAAGTCATTTATTTTAATTTATTAATTGATTTGAAAAATCGATTTTAAAAGCGAAGAACTCGTTTTTAACCTTGTTTTTGAGCTCGATTTTAGCTCGGTTTTTAAGCCCGTTTCCTTTGCAAATTGGCACGAATCTCGAGTACATTAACCCACCTAGACCAATACCCATCAACCCATGTTCGAACCCCCTCACAAGCAGCCCAAATTCTCGTCCCAAACCCCTCACAAGCAGCCCGCAACCCAATCCCGTATGCCCTGTTTTGCAGCTCAATTCGCGAGCCCAAATCCGCTCCAAACACTACCAAGACCCGTACCCATTAACCCTAACCCATACCCTAGTATCCTACCCATATTATCCTAGCTTAATCACCAAGAAAACCCTCCTCAAACCCTCACAAAAATCGATGGACAGCAGCCATCCGTGAGCTAGCCCGATTTGCCTCCCCTCTCTTTTAACCTATTTTAACTCCTTATAAATACCACCCCTTCACCATACATTCATTCCTCTAAGTTCTCCACACATCCAAGCATCACATACAAGCTTTAAACCTCAGAAACAAACCCTAAACATCCTTCAAAAACCCTAAACAAAACCGACACACAAACTGAAACTGTTTGTGTGTCCTCTTCGAAAACCCTTTCGTTCCTCCATCAAAACTCCATAAAAATTCGAGTTTCTTATTCCTAATTAACCACATAACATCCATCTACTCATTAGACAAAGATTTACGAGCCAAATTGCCCTTGAGAGTACACGAGATCCTTCGAAAAACAGAGTGAAATAACACTCTGTTTTCGCGGTTTACTCTTGTCTGTCCAGTTCTGTTTGTGCTCGTTTTTCGTGCCCAATAACCCAAAACGAGCAGGGGTTGCTTTAAGATCCTTGTTCTCCTCTCTTTCTAGTTTCCAAAACATCTTTCGAATCGAATTTTCGTCGTGAAACGAGGGAGATATCACTGTTTTAAAATCGCTGTCCAAAAACTTTCCAAAACCCGTGTTTGCTTTGTTCTTCGTCGACGACGGCCTCTCGAGATAAAATCTACCATCGATTACGACCCAAGACGGTGTCAACGATACATGTAGGTTGAGGGTGCATCAAATCCCCTTCTCTTTTCTCTTTTTATTTCGTTTTTTATGCTTTTTTTATTGTCTTTTTTTGTTTGTTTTTTCGCTTGTTTATCGATTGTTTTAAATTAACTATGAAACTAGTTAGTCCGAGTATGAGTTAAAGTACCACTATGAACACCCGCGTTGACTTGAGATGGGAAAAGAAACCGCTACATCTGTCGGTCGTACACCCCCGTCTCATTTACATATCCTCGTGTTCAAGGTAGGGCATAAATAAAACAATTATCTAACTTTGTTCTTCGTTTTCGACCCCCTTTTGTTTCGGCCAAATCGACAGACCCTAGGACCCGTTGCATGTTAGTTTAACCTCTGGTTGTTAACCTATGACGTATTTAGATGACTTTAATTTAATTTAATAACCTAATTAGACACGATAGGTGGCTTCGACGTAAGTTATAAAATCAATCGACGATTCTGTAATTAATTGAATGCATCTCTCTCTTTCACCTAATTTCTCGCTAGTATAAGAGTGCGTGATTAGCACCTTCTTATTGACACTCGATGAGTTAAATTAATTAGCGAATTTGACCTAATTAGACCCTTTAGGCCGTGTAGAATGCACCCTTGCGCGACAATCAATCGACATCGTTTTTAACTCGTTTTCTAACTTGTTTCCTATCCCTTTTCGCAATCATTCGATCTAACCAATGAATCTAACTTAGGAACTAGGTTGGCCGTTGGTTTGGGCCGTGGGGTGGCCGTTTTATTTACCTTTCTCGTTTTGTTTTATACCGTTTGTTTCCTCGTTGTTTCATTGTTTGTAATTTATCGTTTGTTATCGAGTTGTATTTTTTTCAAGTTAGCTTTTTCTTTATTGAGTCAAAACCTTTTCAAAAACCTTGGTCTTGTTTGGTTAGACGGTTGTTCCCCAATGCTTGTAGGAGCGTAGTAAACCGCATGTTGTCTAAAGCAACATGGCCCGGTTTATGCTAATGCATGCTTTGGTGCGTAGCCTTATGTCTAATTCGATGAGATTAAGCGCGAGCACGCATTACGAGGAGTGACCCAAGGACCGTGGGTCATGTGAGCCGTGGGCCACCCTCATGTGCACGGTTTTCAAGGCCCAATGGCCGTGTGTTTTGTGTCGTGTTTTGAGTTGTATGTAGCAATTGTAATTAGATCGAGTTGTAATTTATTTATCGTTGCGTCGGCATGAAATGCCTGGTTTGTAATAGGTAGATCCCAACGGCTCCCCCATTCCCCCTTAAGCCTTGTTTGCTTTCGTTTGAATGTTGCTAGCTCAATCAACCCACATGTTAAATTACAACTTTGACAAAGTTAGTTTAGTTGCATCTAAAACGACATAGAAATTGTTGTCACATGATAGGGTTAAAACAACGTTTGCATATCATACATCGCACGTAGCTATGACCTTGTTTGAAATCCGACACTTGACTTAGTAGAGGCCGTTATCGACGGGCGGGGTTGGGTGTCCTTATGGGCTTCCCAACACGTACCCTCACCCCTTACTCAAGATCTATGGTTTGTGGATCCGTCTAAATACCATTGGATTACGAGAGTCATTCAAATCGAGTGATATAGGGTACAAGTCTTTATCTTTAATCACTCGTAGTCGATTGGCTTTATGCTTTTCGATGAAAGGTGTAAAGTTGACTTGAACGGTTCCAAGTTCCCAAAAAACTTGGTGGCGACTCTAATTGGTCTTAATTCGATTCGAAAGAACCTCGAGTCGATTATGCCGGGTGTGGATCCCTCGGACGCAGTTCCCGAGGGCCTTGTCCACAAATGTAGATGAATTTGAAACGGTGGCTTTGACTGAGTAGAGCTCCGCACTTCTTCAGAATAAGACTCCACCGAAATTAGCTGACCCGGGTAGTTTTTCAATTCCCTCACATTGGGATCTACTTAATTGATAATGAGCTTTGTGATCTAGGAGCTAGCATAAGCGTCTTACCTCTGTCTCTCGCAGAGAGACTTGGTTTGACAAAATTTCAATGCACAAACATGATCGTACAGATGGCCGATCGCTCATTATCACGGCCGTTAGGAGTCTTAGAGGATATCCCTGTAAGGATCGGGAAATTCTTCATTCCCGTTGATTTTGTAGTCTTAGACATACCCGAGGACTCATACACTCTCATTATTTTGGGATGACCATTTTTGCATACTGCTCATGCAATAATTGATGTCGGGGCTAAGACTTTGACCTTTCAGGTGGGTGGGGAGGATTTGACATTCAGGCAGTCTAGTGTTCGCAGGGCGCCCATGCAAGTCATGCCCTGCAATGCTATTCCCTCTATAGATACCGACGAGGATCTCTCTAGTGCTAATATCGAGTCATACACTGTTGTTATGACACCTCCGCCCAGTCTGGGAGCGAATTGGAGGACCATTCTGCCGTTTTTGCTTCTGCAGGACTTGAATGGATAGTGGAGATCCCGTTGCCGGACTTGGTGCATTTCAATTGGAGCCTAGCACTGATGGCGTTAAAGATCATGGAGGCTATGAGAAGAAGAAGCATGATAAGGCAAAGAGGAAGGTTGGGGATTACGAGATGTGCTATTTTCCTTCTGATGGCTCAGTTGTTTGGAAATCGAAGACGGAGGTCACTAATGCTGAAGGAACCTCGTCAAGTCAGAAGCCCTGTTTTGGGCTATTTAATTGCTTCAGAGGATGATACGGGACGCTATCCCATTTGTAAATATTTTGTAATTTGAATTTTCGCTAGACATTTAATTAGTTATTAGCATAGACTTTAGTAATAGCTTAGACAGATTTATTTAGCCGCTTAGGACGAATATTTACTGCGTATTTATATTTTGGTATTTTTGCGGGAAGTATTTTCGCGTATATTGTAGGTTTTGGGAGGATTTTGAATCACTGGAAAGCGTGCCAAGAAAGAAGCCCTTGATGGACCACTTTATGTTCTCGATCGAACAAATGCCCAAGTGAAAGTTCTCGATCGAGTTGTTTCAAACACTCGATTGAGCAAGCATATTTAAGGGGTTCTCTATCGAGTAGTCAAGCACTTGATCGAGTAAATTGAGGAAGAAGGTTCTCGATCGAGCAACTTCAAACCACTCGACGAGCAATTTAAGCGCTTATCAGATGAGGGAGTACTTCTCTTCCCTCATTTTATTTTTATTCTTTTGCTTTGTTCTTCCCCAATTTCTTTCGACACACCTTATTCCCCAATTTCTTCCCCAATATTACCAATAAAATTACCCAAATATATTTCAAGCATCAATTAAACCATTTTACCCTTAATTGCATCACAAAATTTTAATTTATTTGGGGATTTTTCGAGCTAGGGTTGCGAAAATTCGATTCAATTCGATTACTTGAAGTTTTTCTTTGGTTTTAATTGATTTTATTGTTGGGTAATCATCTAACTATGGATAGCAGTAAAGAAGGTGTACTCGAAAAGCCAATGCGTCGACTTCAACGCCTTCTCTGGCCGTGGTCTCTGCTGCTACCACAACCACTGCCACCACGGTTACTGCTACTGCTGTCGCTGTTGCTGCCACGCCAGCTGTTACTACGACGGTGTCGACCCCTGTTGTGTCGACACCCGTCACTGTTGCTGTTACGGTTACTACCGCTGTTGGTTCACGGTCTGGGATGGGCACGGGTTCCCGTGCTGCTGCGTTACGGGCCCCTGCTAGGAACGTTGCTGACACTTCTACAGAATCTCTACCTGAGTTTCCGGAGGTAAGAATTTTGTCCCCGTCCCACCGTACTCGCTTTTTGAATTTAATGGAATGTCATATGACCTCGACCCCATTTTATGTGTCGACCTGCCCTAGAGACTCTAGGAATTTTAGCGCCTGTTGTTGACTTGCTCAATGGTACGGGAATTTCGAGATTGGCCAATATGAAGGAGCTCACCAATAGGGGACTTACCTTAGAGTTTATTAGCTCTTTTGAATTTCACCCTGTGGCCTATGCGACTGACCATGGGAGCACTTGCATCACTTTCCGACTGTTTAACACTACCTTTTCCTGGACTTTAGCTGATTTCGGGGAATGTTTAGGTCAAGTTAGTGATGGCTGCCTTGAGCCTCCGAGGAAGCTTACGCGTCAGCTTTGGGCGAGCCTCCTAGGAAGCTTACGCGTCAGCTTTGGGCTACACTTTCGCACATTGCTTATGGACAGCGACGTTGTGCCCACGTCCATTTACCTCCTGCCCTTTCTCCGTCTACTTGGAGAAACTATTTTTGTGCGTCATGAGCTTAACAATGTTCATAATACTGAGTTGTATATCTTAGTTGGGTACCTGGACATTGATTGTGGTACCCCATTTGTTTTTAACATTGCATACTTGAAAGCTCAGCATTTTAACATTGTCGGGTTAAAAGTAGTGAGTACGATAGCGTCTGGTGGACTAGTGACTCGTATTGCCCGCCGTCTTTTCCCTGACTTTCCCCGTGGTCTTAGATATTTTGATAAGGATAATGTTATTGACATTTCTGTTATGTTTTCAATGAACTGGCTTGCTTCTGACCATAGGACGTGGAAGATAGGCACTTCTGCTTCCGTGACCTTACCTTCACCCTCTCTACCCCGTCTTTCACGTTAGACTACTGTGACGGGTAGATTACCACCACCTCCACCTTCTTACCTCCTTGACTTCTCTCATCCCGTTTCTAGGAAGTGGAAGAGGGCTTCTGAAGTAAAACGCTCAAGACTCGATTTTTGGACGAATTGGACTCGATTTGGACAGTGAAACGGACTGTTTAATTGTGAATTAAATGACTAAAATTTGGACAGAGACTTTAAGGATTGAATTTGAACACTCGGCTGGACTGTTTGAAACCACGATTTAACTTGAACAACACGGCTGTATCGCAAGAATGATTAGAATTGAGTGACTCGGGATATGACTTAATCCAAGCACTAAGCCACTAGATTAAGCCTAAGAGGAATCCAAGCACTAAGCAATGGAATCACTCAACTCTAAGCACTAAGCAATAGAGGGTTTTCTAGCACTAAGCAACGAAGATTAGTAGAAAGCAAAGTTTCTAACTTGTGTTTATCATTCATCAAATCTGAAATATGCATGAGGAGAGCCTTATTTTTATAGGCCAAGACAAGCAATCATCACCATCCATCTAACCTAGAATCTAATGGTCCAAAAGACCTTAGAAACACCGGTACAAAAGTGGCTCCAAGGCCTTACACAAAGTTCTTACACAAGTTAAAAATCAAATAGAAAAAACAAGAAGGTAAACTAATGGGACAATGCTTATTAATCAAGCTTGGAAGCTTCACATGGACCGGCCAAAAGAGTGTAAAAGGGCTAGAGCATGTAACAAGAAGACAAGAAGTTGTCTTGGACAAATTGGGAAGCTTGAAAGCGACCCTTGTACTTGATATTGCAAACCATGTAACCTTGATCCACCCGGTTTTACTTCTCTTGTTTGAACATGATTCAAATCCCCTTAGGACAAAAGATCCTAGGCAAAAGTTCTCCAAACTCTTCATAGGAGGATCCTAGGCTAAAAAGTCGCACATGTTCTTAGACGGATTTTGTTTTGGACCTTAAATTGTGTGATGGTCCAAGACCGGGTTCAAGGGGACTAGATGTGGCTTGTTTTGCTTCAGCTTCCCCTGTTGTTAAGGAAGTTGGAGAGGGGTCTAGACCTGCTCAGGCTAGGCTTACACCTACGCCCACGCCCACGCCTGCACTCTCTACCTCTCAGCCGGCTTTACCGGCTAATTTTATTCCACCTCCGATTTTTGAGGCGCCTAAGGTCATGGACCAAGGGCATCGTGATGCTCTTCTTTTGGATATGTGCATGAGGGTAGCTCAGATAGAGCGGGATCATGTTCTAGCCTTATTCCCCCTCTACGAGTATCATATCTATCGAGGCCGTCCGGTGCCAGCTGGGTGGCCACATCCTTCTTTTTACCGGTACCTGGAGGAGGGGTACCCTCAGCCTGAGAGCGAGGAAGACACGGCCGAGAGAGAGGAGAGGATTAGAGCTGACCTTGCTGCTGAAGGTCGTTGTAGGAGGAGGGGTGAGGAGGAGGAGGACCCTACCTTTTAGGTGGCTGACGAGAAGGGTGCTGACGAGTAGTTACTTGCTACTCACTTCCCCAGTTTGCTGGCTGGTTTGGGGAAGTTACATATTGTAAGTATTTTTGTTCAGCATTCTTTTCATTTCCTTTAGTTTTATTTCATTTATTTTGCATTTGTGTTGTATTTTCTCTTTCCCTATTATTCTGCTGGTGTATGCTGGAGGACAATGAGGGCATTGTCCGTTTTGGTTTTGGGGGGGGGGGGGGGGGTAATGCACACTTTGAGTCTGCATTAGCTTTTGTTTTGCATTCACGTTTATTGCATTTTAGCTTGCATTGTCTTTCATTTCAAAAAAAAAAATTAGAAAATTTTGGAAAAAACAAAATTTACTTTTGTTTTTGCATTTAGGTTGAGTCAGAACGGTAGATTTCAATGATGAAATTGCACTACACTTAGTCTTTTTTCTTAAACCTTGCAAAAACTAAATATCTTTTAGCATAATCATTTTGCATAATCCACGAGTTTATGTTAAAATTTAGCTGATGGAATAGACTTGACCTGATATTTTGGCAACCTACTCATATATTCTAGGATTTTAGAGCCTTAAAACTGGTGTTATCCATGACCAGTTGATGTAGGGTTGTGAGTAGTTACTCCTTGCATAACATGTAACATTAATTTGCACAAGTATGAAATTCAATTGCTTATTGCCTGCATACATTCAGGTTAGTGGTTGGTGTCACATGCAGGGAGGTTCTTACATTCCCTTTTCTTACATTTCTACCCATTAGCTCCACATTAGCCAAATTTGCCTTTTGACCCCTTAACTACATCCAAATTTAGCCTGCCTTGTCAAGCTAGTTTAGTTTATTTTTCGGGTATATTGCTTATTGTGTCAAGTTTGGTTTGCTCTGTAAAGTTGGGAGTTGGTAGTTTTGGAGAAGGAGGAAGTTGAAACAAAAAGAATGAAAAAAGAAAAAAGAAATAGAGAAAAAAAAACAGAAAAACCGAGAAGAAAAGAAAGAAAAAAACAATGGAAAAAGAAGTCAAATAATATCGGTTTTACTCCTATGCTATCATTTTATCTTATGAGGAGTTGTTGATATTTGGTTTAGTGAGTTTTTATCCTGAATTAAGGGCATTATGTTCAGTTTTGGAGATGGATTAGAAGCGGATATGGTTTATCTGGTTTTGTTAGGATACTAGCTTGGCCTATACCCTCTCATTCCCAAAATGTTTTGCCCCTTCTTACCCATTACTTCAATTTCCAAATCTTTATAAGCCCTCGGCATGTAATAGGACCTTGTATGGATGGAATGTATGTGTACGGTAGCTAGAATTGTCTATCATACTAGATTGCATGCATGCTTATGTGGGTCGTAGTTAGGTGAGCGACTTTTATTTTCTCTCTTATCTATACTTGCTTACCCTTTGCTTCATGAGAGAAGAGTGGCCCACGAGAGTCCATTTTTAAAGGTCATTGCAAGGTCGACGGTTCAGCTTTATTATAAGCATCTTAAAACTCGTTTGCATTTCACCGTTTTTGCTATAAGTATTAGTTTGCTTGCATTAAGTTGGTTTAAGTGGACGATTTGTAGCTAGCTCTGAGTTTTACTCCGTTCCACTAGGTTCTTAGTTGCATATAGTTTTCTTGGGGACAAGCAAAGGTTTGGTTTAGGGAGGTTTGATGCGTGCATTTCATTATAGTCTTTTTAAGCCTTATTTGCACGCATTTCTATGTGTTTTACGTAGTATTATGCTACAAATGTCCTCTGAGTCGTATACTTTGGTTTGCTTTGTCTTATTTGCAGGAATGTACCAAAGAGGGCGGAATTGAGCCTTTTGTTGTCTCCCAAGCGTGCATTTAGGAGATGAGTAGATTTGGAACGAAAATATCTCTGCCTTGGGATACGTGAAGACGTCATGGAAGAAAACCAACGTCCTATGGCTGATTCAGTGGTAGATTCTTCGATCAAGAGCTTTTGCTGGCTTAGTTGCTCGATCGAGACCTTTTTTATGTTGAAGATTCCTCGATCAAACTCCTGCTATGTTTGATCGAGAGGAGGAATTATGGGGTTCCTCGATCGAGTAGATATTATGCTCGATCGAGTGGTTTTTGCTGGAACTTAATCGATCGAGTTGTTTCAAATTGCTCGATCGAACACTTTGTGATCTGACGCAAGATTCTATTGCGTAAACTTATTTACTTAATATATTCGTTATCGTATTTAGGTTAAAAAATATCTCTCCTATATAGAGGAGAGACTTAATTAGGTTTAGGGATCCTGAATCTTTTAATCATTCATTAACTTCAGAACTCAATTATTCAGTTTTAATTATCAGACTCTTGTTCGACGTCGCTTTTCTTTTCCAGGAACTCGATTTGTGTAATTCCTTTCTATCTTTAATTCATAATTTTAATTCCTTTTTGCAACATATAATTCTCTTGTCTCTTGATTGTTGTAGCATATTAGATTTAATATTTGGTTCATGCAATTTCCTTTAGTTCATCTTTATACCATGTTTAATGTAGTTTTATCTATCGTTATTAGTTTTATTATCGTTATGAGTAGCTAAATTTCTAATTGCTGGCACTACTACAAATCCAGGCAACTACAACGCCCCTTTAACAACGTTTATGCACGAAAATCACAATAGACGTTGTAGAATGTATGGCGCGATTTTTACTAAACTTAATTACAACGGGTATGGTTATATAACCGTTGTTATACGTTTTAACAACGGGTTAAATTTGCACAACCGTTGTTAATAATTTGGCGCACAATTGGCGCAAAGTTAGTGAAAAGTAATCACAATGGGTATTTTTAAACCCGTTGTTAAAACTTATTTGACAACGGTTGTTGATTTACAACCGTTGTTAAAACTTATTTAACAACGGTTGTTGTTTAACAACCGTTGTCAATACTTTCCATACTATAAACCACACAAACACAGATCAGCTACAGCCACAAAACACATACATAACCTAACACAAACACAAACACAGACAAACACAAACACAAACACAAACACAAACACAAACACAGCAAACACACTTTCTCATCGTCTCTTTCTCTCTTTCTCATCATCGCTTTATCATCTCGCCGTCACTGTTGGTTTCATCGTCTCTTACTTTCTCTAATTATCAGGTAAATCTCGCCGTCACTGTTGGTTTCATCGTCTTTCATCGTCATTGTTTTCTTTTTTTGATTATTTCATTTGCATGTATATATATATGATGGGTTTTTATCGATCATTATTATGTTATTATTCGCTTAATTAGCTCGTAAAACAAATTAAATAAAATAAAACAAAGAAGAAGCAAGATGATAGAGAGGAATGCAAGATAAACTTAATTAATAATTCATTAATATATATATATATATATATATATATATATATATATATATATATATATATATATATATATATATATATATATATATATATATATATATATATATATATATATATATATATACATAAATAAAAAAAAGAATTACATTTCTAAAAATGCAATTCTTATATTTTCATAGAGAGTCTTATTCTCTTCTATGATATCCCTTCTCTCCTCCTTAGCTATTTGGAGGTTTCGTTCGCCATTGCTATATCGTCATATAGTCCGCAACAAATCCGCCGCTTTTCTGTCAAGCCATTTCTTTTGGCGTCCTTGAGTGCGGCTTGAGCATCCACAAGATAGCTCCTAAAACTGTCCTCGATGTGGAGCAACCGGCGGATGAAGCTAGTATTTTTCTCGGTCATAGTAAGAGTTTTAAGGATGTAATCGTTCATTTTGTTGATGAACTTTGGAGTTGTTAGTTTGAAAGATTAATTAGGGGTTGGAGATTGTTTGTTTTAGCGATTAGGGTTTGAAGATAGTGAGATAATGGAATGGTGGTTGAGATAATGTATGTATTTATACTAAGTAATGTGTCCTTTGAGTTATTTTTTAATTAATATAATATATGCATGTTTAGGAAGTTGTGCCATAATCATCATATCTCCCTGCTTCAAATCTAATGTAAACCCTTCTCATTCCATATATTGTCCATTCATATGCACAGTACAGGGATGGCAGTAATAATGTATGCATCAGAATTATAACGGGCCCCGTAATTATGCATGCATCTAGTAATATTTAATTTAATTTTTTTTATTTTGTAAAAACAAACAACGGTTATGTAGATACAACCCGTTGTCTTTAGTTATAACGACGGTTCGTTGTAAATTAACCGTTGTTATAACTTTCCCACCAAAATTGAGTCACACTTTCCACAACGGGTTTTGATACTTAAAACCGTTGTTAATAGTTTTAACAACGGGTTCCTTAAGAAAACCAACCGTTTTTAAAACCTTTTACAATGGACGCTTTAACAACGTCCGCTTTTTTATATAACAACGGTTTTTAATCGTTGTTATAGCCTGTATCTGTAGTAGTGTGGGATTAGGGGAGACATGATAGTAAAACAATGACGCTTTAATTAGTTTAGGAGGTTTTAATGTGAGAATTGTTTTATAGCAATATAACAATAATTACTTGGTTAAGTGCACGCGACTATATTAATTAATCCGGTTAAATTCAGACCTAGATCGGAAGATTGAAATGAATAGACCTATTATGAACAATAGACTACCCTTATCAGAGCGGAAGCTATTTAGGAAGAATCTAGGGCGGATAGCGGACCGGAAGGACCTTTCTACTACCCTTTTCACTATAGACCGACTGCCTTGTCTTTAGCTGATTTGCGTAATATCACGGTGAACCGACATCCTGGCATTTTTCTCTTTATTTGATCACACTCTTATTCATTCTTGCTAGTCTTAATTGTTATTTCTTTTATTGCTTTTAATTTAGTTCATTAGTTTAGTTAAATCAAATCAACCAAAACCCCCCAATTTGTGACCGTAGACAGACTAGATAATAAGTAGATAGTGACCACTTCCCTATGGATACGATACCCTGCTTACCTCTACTTCATAAGTTTAGGCCGGTTAGGTTTTATTTTTTATAGGTTGCGACAGCCGTGTCAGGTGTCAATTCTCCAAATAATAACCCAATAATCTTCAATTACCCAATAAGAAATATTAAACAATAATTAAGGAAAGATTAAAGTTCAATTTGTGGAATGATTAAAGGCTAATCTATTCTAATCTACTCTTAATCTAATCTAAGGGAACTTTTTGCCTACACTCAGAGGGCTTAATCCTCAATTTATTACAACGAGAGTATATATAATGATACTAGGATTTGGTTAACTAAGGGATTAAATGACGATTAGACCCTTTAATCTACGTTCAAAGCCTTGCAAGTCCTGAGAAGGGACGCTCGACCTCTTGCTCGAAGATAATCATGCTCTATGGGGAGCCGCCTGACCTCGCATGGGGGACACCCGTCCAATGCTTGGGGATGCCCGAACCGACTTTGGGTCGCCCGTCCTTAAGGGCTTTTCTTTTCCTTCTTTTTGCTTGGTCGCCTCGTGATCCGTGGGGATCATTGAGGAGCTGTGGGGGTCCTTTGTCATTGCCTAATTCCTTTTTTTTATCGACTTAGGCCTCTAATGTTAATCTGCTCTTTGTTGCTTTGGTTGTTTATATATATCAATTTAGCTCCGCTTCACTCCATCTAGCCAAGTTAGTGTTCTTCTCCTACAAAGTGTACCAAACCTCATAGAAAATGCATAGAAGGAAACTAAAGACAAGAAATGACCTTAATCCATACTAAAAAGCATAAGAACTAGCCTAGTTAGGGCACTAAATGTGCGTAAATAGGAGTCACATGAACCCATCACCAAAATATTCCGTGTTAAACAAGACATGTAGATCAAGGGTGAAGCAAGGCCGTAAGGTGGAGCGAATTCGGAAAGATTGCCTTAGTTCGGACTGTTCTCTGCAACTCGAGAACATGAAGTTGGAATCTGTAGTAATCGCGGATCAACATGCTGCGGTGAATATGTACCCGGACCGGAGCGAAGCCCTCAAAAGGAGTTCACAAAACATCAGAGGAAGGTCACTGTAACCGAGAATTGCTTTGAAAGAAAATTTGACAGCTATGCAGTCAAGTGAGAGCGTCTAGTCTATGTAGCCAGCTTAGTCAGCGTAGTCGGTTCGTGTTTATTGTGTAGTCCGTCAGCCAGCCAATCAGGAAATAGTAGAACGTGTAGCCAGTATAGCCAAGAAAAAGGGGAGCCAAAAGCCCGTTGTGGATAAGTTTGATGCTTTACCTGAGGAAAATGCCCAGCATAGGACAAGCTTTTGGGGGGATTATGCGTCAAACTCAAATTTAAATATCATTAGAGCTCTCCGCCTTTGGATCGGCACTGGACTTGCAAAGCCCATTGGATTCAACCCCTGCCTGGAGGATAAATTTCAACTGCCACGCGAGGGTTAAGATTTGTGCAAGCAGAACTATTGTGCAGTCGTTTAGGAGGACAGCACGCGCATGTGCTTCTGAGAAAAGCTCACTCTGCTTGTTGTCCTTACCATCCATACCCATTTCACCCAAGTAAGTCAGTTTCAAATCAATTTTACATCATTTGTGAAAATTTTTGTCGAGGAGATTTCGACATGAACATGAATTAGTTCAACCATTCTTAAGACCACCAAGCCTTCTCGAATGACTTCAACTATAGAAGCTTTCAACGTAGACCCGGAGACAAATATTTCAATCATCGAGAAGTGAAACCCTGTTACTAGATCGTTATGAAGACGGGTTCGACGGGAAGAAGTGGCATTTGTAAGTTTTGCGTCGGGAAGATCAATTCCGTTAGCCGTCTCCAACCCCTTGTCCAACCAACGGAAGAGTAAGTCACATTCTTTTTTATTGTTGTGGCTGCGAAAGCGAAAGGCGAATGACCCTCCCTTATATAGGAAGCAGCATGCCAAAGGCGAATGTTCTTAGGTTGGTGACTTCCTTAGCAAGCAAGAGATCCTACCCTTTGGTGGGAAAAAGGGCCAATACAGGGGTAGCCATGGCAAGAATCAAACCTGCCGAACAGATGCGGTAGAACCTTGACTTCTTTGGAAAAAAAGCTTACCGGTTGAGGCATACAAGTAAGATTTCATACCAGTAAGCCTTTTAGAAAGCAGAAATCGCACTTAATTTGTTTCAGGTATCCCCATCTGTAAAGGGCGGGCGAGGACGCCTTCTTACCGCCAAAAGGTATATGTAATAGTTGAAGTGTCCATCAAGACCAGGGTTGGTGGGGCAAGCCCCCTCATCGACCCAACTCGCAAAGAGCCCACCAACTCAAAAAATCTCAACGTCACTCACGCGATTTGCTATTGCAGGGAAGTATGCTTTTGACAATCCAGCTCGCCCAATTCCTGAGGTTTTAAACCAACTTGGGGGCAGCCAAGTGAGAATTTTTCTCATTCGAAGAAGAAAATGCCAATGCTAAAGGCTACTTCATTTCTAATAGGATGGAACGCATCCATAAGTGGTATAGTTGCTACTTTTCCGAATTTGACCAGTCTGATATAGAACAAGCATTCTATAAGATGGACACGTGTTATTCATTTTATTTAAACATGAAAAAAGGGACGCAAAGCCCGAGGCACAAAAGCTAGCCCATACAAATGCTATTTCTACCCTCGCTGCATTCTTTTGCTCGTTTCGTCGGGATACATCTTCGCAAAAGTACTAAATTGGCTGTCCCCCTTTCCCAGGTGGAGTACGACATGAATTTCTAAAAAATCTTCTCGAATTTTCTTTAGATAAAGTTTTAAATATTTTAATCTTGTGCGGACTTGTGCTCAAGCAGTCAGTCGTCTTGCCAACAACCAACCCAGATACCGATCTTAGCCATTTCTTATTCTATCCTGCCATGTTTGGGATGGGATCGTGAACTTATAAGGAGTTGGCGTTGCTGCTTCCCCCTGGCCACTACGGACGGAGATGAGCTGGGGGTGTAGATAATGGCGACGCCAAAGGCGTAGACAGAGACCAACAGGAATAGGAGAGTCTGACAAATAAGCTTATGCTTAGTTGGCAGCACAATGTCTCTGAGGGGAGTCAAGCTGAGTCTGGCTCCTGTCTGGTTTCTATAGAAGCCGCAATGGCTAAGCTTAAGTAGACAAAATCCTAAAGAGATTTTGAAAATTAAAATAAGGGGTTTAGGCATGTTCTCCGAGATTGGCGCTTGGGGTGGCCCTGTCCTGGGTTCAGGTTCGGGCTCAGCTACCTATTTATCTTCTAGATCAGGTGAGCCAACAAATGTTGCGACGGCTCAGCATAGGAATATAAATATGGCTAGGCTTGTTTTGACTTCCTTTAGTGTTGTTCCGACTTCCTTTTGTAAGGGGCAAGAAAGAATAAAGTTTGATTTTATTTAAAAAGTGTAATGACATGAATATCTTATTAGAATCAGTTGTGTTTGCCAGAAGATTTGACTTCTTGAACAGCGTCGAAAAGATCCTTCTTTCCGTCGAGACTTTTCAAGAGAAGATTTTGGGGGCATTTTGTTAAGGGCGGTAGTTACCAAGCTAAAAGCAGGTAAAAAAAACATCTTTTAGTTTTGCGATTCCCCGATCATTTCTTGATTTGCTGTCTTGTCCCCAGGTCTTGCTGCCTCGTGCTTCTCCATGGTCTACTGATTTCTTTCTTCATCTAGGGAAAAGAAAGCGTCTACCATGCCTCGTCTTTAGCAGGTTTGGTCTCCACACGAACAGTACTAGCTGTTGGAAAGAGAGTAACGTTTTGGGAAAAGAGGGACCTTCAAGATCGATCCTACGACCGGGCTTTCGTCCCTCTTTTTCTTTTCTTCAGTTGTGCCGTCTGCTTGCTCAAAAGGTATTTTATAAAGAAAGAACTACATAAGAGGATGATTTAATTGAAAGACCACACGGGGATGAGTCCAAAGACAGCTGGTGAGGCGCATTCAGATCAGAGACCATAAGTCAAAAGTACCTCTCACTCAAGGATAACACCCATTGCCGAATTGAATATTCACTCTTTTCATGGCATGGGAAATTAGCAACTGTTTCCTTTAGAGGACATTGCAGTACGAAAGCCAGAAGACAAGACAAAAAGAAGATATAATATAGTATGAAAGTATGTGGTTCTACAACTAATTATAGTTTCATGATTATCATCCTTTAGAGATATCGTTATATAAATTTGTGAAATATTACGATTAATATTTATATTAAATTACATAATTTATGCATTTATGTATCTAGTAGACTTTTCATTCGCATGCTCTTAGTTTAAAAAAAAAAAGAACAATTCCCTAAAACGCAATACTACGAAACAGATCTATAAATTTTCCTCAACTTGTATTTAATTTGTTTATTAGTAATTATTCTTCAAATTAATGTTTTCTTCTCTGTTTCCTAGCATTTTGTAGATACCTCGTTTATGCACCTCCCGCCAAACACCCATTGACGATTGGGCCGCATGTTTAAACATACGGAGCGATTTTTGACATTTTGTAAGCTCGTCGACAAGTGGTAACTCAAACAGTCATGTCAACCCCCTTGGTCCTCATCTGCGTGCTGATACGATCGTTTTGACAGTAATTAGAGTACATTTGGAATCCGGGTCAAAAATCACCTTTATTTTCTAAAATCGCCTTAGTCCGAATTGGAATATCCAGAAATTAATCCTAAATTATTGTTTAGTATTTTTTATTCTCGAAAAATCTTGCCTTGCGGAGTAAGAAAGTCCTTATCTTCCCTATATCCTATTTCAACCTGCGGAAATCTTTCTTGCTGGGGAGGAAAAGTCTCAAGAGAGGACGCAGTAGGTGCTTTGCCTCTTGGAAAGGTCGCAGTGCCTGCTGCGCCTCTTCCTGGGCTGGTTTTCATCAGTTTCCAGAATATTTCCAGAATATTTCCGGATTCTTTCCTATTTCTATCTTTTCCTAAATCTACACCTCGTGATTAGTATAAATAGAGGCCTCCGCCTCACATATTCTTCACGCGAGTGTTCGCGCCTTCTCTTCTCCCTTTGCATTCTAAGACCTTTGCTATTGCTATTGACATTTACGTACTTGATCACTCGACCACGTAAGCCCAAATCCTTTTGGGTACCAATCTCGTTGCATGACCGACCAATTTGACCAAATCCACATCAATTAATCTAATCATTTTTTTTCTAAATTCCTTTTTTAAGGGCACCTTTATTCGCATTAAATCGAACCGAGCAACCACTAAATTACAACTTAGTTAATCCCGCTTCATTAAACATGTAAGTTTGAGTGTGTAATCCCAATTTGATCTTGTTTTATTTTTGTAATTATAATTTTTGTACGAGTTTATATTATAAACATGCTCAAAACCATTTTCAGGATCACGTTTTAACACCCTTTTTTTACAGATCAGCAGAGAAAGACCGTTAAGAAGAAATGCATCAACTGATGCGCCTTTTGGAAAAGTCGCAGCATTTGCTGCGCCTCTTCTAGAGGCTGGTTATTAGCTGATGATTTTCTTCTTCTTCTTCCTCGAGTATTTGGTATTTCGTTCTTTGTTTTCGTTCCTTTTTTTTTTACTTTCTTTACTTCTTCAATCCTTTGTAAATTTCAAGTTTCTTATTTTGTTTTATCAATTAATTTTCAACTTAAATCCCTCATAATCAATATTTGCGGGTTTTTGTCATTAATTCAAACCCGGATTTTAGAGATTCAATTTTTTCGTATCGAGTTGCTTGAGTTTGTCTTTTTTACATAATTTTTGTTTGTTTTCCAGTCTTTAATCTTTTTGTTTTAACCCCTGGTTTCACTTATAGAACGAAGTTCATGTTTACACTTTACTTCCTGTTTTAGCAGGAATTCTCACAGAGATGATGTCTTGCCAGGGAAGAATTTGCAGGGTGATCTAACTCAAAACAATTAGCCTAACTAGTATAAAAGAACGAATAAAGGAATAAATGCAAAAGTATAACACAGAGATTTATACGTGGAAAAACCCTGGGAATAAGGGAAAAAACCAAGGGCACCAAGCCAGGAGGGATTATTACTATGATTTTAGATATCCTAACAGAGGATGTGTATGTCAGGCTAAGTATACAGCACGACTGCTTATTAGTAATGCTAATATTTTTAGTTGAATACAAGTATGAGAGTAAATTTAGAGTAAGTAGATGTGTAAGCCATTGTCCCTCTTCTTTTCTTCTTCTCTTCTATTTATAATAACTTTGCAACAGCTCCTTTTGGTTGATTTTAGGGTTTCCTGGTAAATAGGACTCATTCCCTATTTACTCGGAGGTGGTTGCTTGACTTTTGCAACATTCCAGCCGTTAGCCTTTCTTGGTCAACTCTTCTATGTTTTCGTGTTAAATGATGAATGGGTCTTCCTTGATTATAAGAACGATTTTCCTTAATCCTGACTGTGCTTTCCTGGTAAACAGGTCTCTCTCTCTCTTTATTTTCTCTTTACCCTTGTTCTTATTAGTTTAGTTTATTCATACTCAAACCCCCAAATTGTGACCGTAGACAGACTAGAATTAACAAGTAGATAGTGACCGCTTCCCTGTGGAGATCGACCCTACTTCTGCTAGCTTCTGTTAGTTGTTTTAGGTATTTTTTTTGGTACTAAACGATGATATCATCGACAAAGAAAGAAGAGGTTCATACCTTTCATCCAGAACTGGCCGAAAGAGCCAAAGCAGTTGTCGCCCGCAGCCGGTTTGCCATCCTTCACAGCTCCGCATGCCTCGATGGCGCCACCTATATTTTCATTTTCAGAATGAGATTATTATCATGTTCATACATGTAAGAAATAAAAACGAAGTCCAAAAAGGGAGTTTACCCTCCTCACGATATGCTGCCACTCGTCGAGTCCAGTCTCTGTCACCGACTCAGGAAAGGAGGAGATATCCATGGACACCATCATACCAGCTGGGCCCACGTACTCTAGTGTCTCGGGAAAAACTAGGGGCTCGACGCCCGCCACATCAATCTCTTGCCAAAGTTCGAAAGGTCATCATTTATCACGCCATTTTCAAGAGAATCTTTATTTTGAGAAAACATAAAGGTAGGAAATGTTTACCACGATCGGCCAATACGCCAATCTCCTCTGTAGAAACTCCGAGTACTCCAGGTCAGGAAAGAAAAGGGTGTCATCGCTCACTTCAGCAAGGTCAACTGTCCTCTCAGCCTGTTATGGCTCCCTAAACATAATCCGTAGAGGATCGATGGGAACCATGAAGGTGTCACGAAGGCATTGTTGAGACAAGCGCTCACCAAGTACCAAATAGGTCCCATGGGCATCGCAAGAAGCAGCCTACTCGAGCTCCTAAACCTAAGAACGTGAGCCAAGAAGGCTGGTGCACCAGTGTAAGCCTCCCAGGGTCTCGGTATCCACTATAGTATAGTCACAAGGGTCGTAACCAAAGGCGAAGCAGAAATAAAATATTGGATGAGTCAAACAGACAACGAAAAATTAATTACACTGTCAAGTTACAAAGAGTTACACCCCTTCTATATGTGTCCGTCATAAAAGGGTACTCCCTAGCTGCATCTGCTGCCTTGTGGGTGCGAAGCCACGGAAGTACGAGTACACCTAAGCCTAAAAAGAAAGGGTTTATGACATAATTTGATCAAATGATCCTTCATTTGCAGAAAAATAATCATTTATTTACTAAGTTGATCCTTGGTTTTTTTTACTCCATTTTCTTATTCGTATACACTACTAAAATAAAGCGCTATAGTGTCGGGCATTCTGACGGGAAAAAAAACCGTCAGATAATACGGAAAACTGACGGAAAAGAATTTCTGATGGATTGTCCGTAAGTATTCGTCGGATAAAATTGGCGCATTTAATAGTGTAAGTGGCCTAATACCTTGTCGGATTTCTGACGAAAAATTCGTCAAAAATTTGGTTTTACTGACTAAAAATCCGTCAAAAAGTAAGGATTTGTGACTAAATTTCAGTCAGATATATTAATAACATAATACGAGGTCACTCACTCGTTCTAAAATAATCCCTTGGTCTCTGTTTCTCCCCCAATCAACCTCAAACCCTAACCCCCAAACATGAGTTACACGACCCTCACTCTCCTTTCCTCCGGTCACCAGGCCATTACCGATCTTCGCCTCCGCCTACCTTTCCTCCTTTGTCGTCGTGAAAGACATCTTATCAATGGTGTCAATCATCACAACAAGTATAAACATGATAAAAGAGTGAAGAAATAAGCAATAAAGAGTAAAGAGTAAAGGAATTATACAAAACTAAAGATGAACAAATGGAAAGGAAAGAATGATAGAAGAAAACTTGATTGATTGATGAAGAGTTGTTAATTCTCCAATAATAACCCAATTAATCTTCAATTACCCAATAATAAATAGGGTTATTTAATAACAATAATCCATCCTAAGCCTCTCCTTCCCCATTTAATCCATCCTATCGATTATCCCATATTAATCTTATCTTTACTATCATTTAACTTACTTTGATACAATAACATGACAACTTTTTACACAGGTCACCCCTCCATTTTACTCCTTTCTTTAACTAAAAAAAAAAACTAAAAAAAAAAAAAACATAACCACTACCACCGTACTTACACCTTACCAATCTTTTTCTTATACCAAACTCTACTACTTCAATTAATTGAAAACCTCAATTGAAAACCTCTATAATCCAGTCCATTTGACAATCTTCTTCTTCTTCTTCTTCAATCAATACCTCAATTAATTGAAAACATTAATTGAAACCAAGAACTATCGTCCTATAAACCATGACAAATTCTAGGTTTTGTAAATTCAATTAAAATTTGTGCTTGTAGCTTATAATCCCTGACGAATTCCAACAGAATCAACGGGTTTATAATCCATGCACTTATAATCCATATGGACAGAGGAGGGGGAGTAAGGGGTTTACAATATTAGGGGAGTGTGGTTCGGTGGTGGCAGGGAGTGATATTGGCGGTGCAATCTGAGGTTCGGGGTGGTGGTAGGGGTGGTATCGGTGGTGTGATCCGAGCTGGTGGAGGGTGGTGGTCCGGTGTTTTCCGGTTCAGTGGTAGCGACGGAGATAGGTTGTAGAGAGCAAAGAGGGAGATGTGTGTGACGGTTGTTTTGGGTTTGATGGTGGTTGAGGATGGACTGATGAAGAGGTTAGAGTGGGTAGGAAGGGGGGAGAGACTGGATGACTGATTATTATGGTTTATGGATTTTAGATTTCCTTTTGTGAATGGAGGGAGTATGAATAAATGAAGAAGGAAGATGAAGTTTTGAAGAATGGCAATGGAGAAATGTAGAAGAAGAAGAAGAAGAAGAAGAAGAAGAAGAAGAAGAAGAAGAAGAAGAAGAAAAAATAGGGGTCCCACGTCATGACCGGTTAGGCAACTGGTTCTAGCAGGTGAATTATGGAACAAGATCAATGAAAGTTAAATGATAGGATATATTAGATTAATATGGGATAATCAATAGGTTGGATTAAATGGGGAAGGGAAGACTTAGGATGGATTATTGTCATTAAATAATCCTAATAAATAAGGATGCTTGAACAATAATTAAGGAAAGATTAATGTGTAATTTTGTGGAAAGATTAAAAGATAATATATTCTAATCTACTCCTAATCTAATCTAAGGAAGGTTTTTGTCTAAGAGAGAATTGGTCTAAAACTAAGGAAGCTTGGTGATTAGCTAGGTAATACAATGGGGTATTTATACTAAAAATCAAGTACAAGAATTAGGATTAAAAAGGGCTTAAATGACAAAGTCCTTAAGGGAAGATTGGTGTCTTGAAAGTCCCGCAAGGACACGCGCGAGCTGAGTAGCAAGTCCCCAATGACACGCGCATCCTGGCCTGAAGAATGCTCGGGACTGCTTCCCAATCCGCTCGAGCTGAGCCTTGGGACACCCGAATCCTAGGCCTGAACGCTCGTCCTCAACTCGGGACGCCCGTCCTAAAGGGCTTCTCTTCTTATCTTTGCTATGCTGCCTTGTGCTCTGTGGGGATCATTAAGGGGTTGTGGGGTTCCTTTGTTATTGCCCATTTCCTTGCTTTATTGACTTAGGCCTTTAATGCTAGTCTACTCTTTGGTGCTTGGTCGTTATATGTTTATCAATTTAGCTCCGTTTTACTCCGTTTAGGCAAGGTTAGTGCTCCTCTCCTACCAAGGACACCAAACCTCATAGAACATGCATAATAGGAAACTAAATATAAGAAATGATCCTAATACACACTAAAAAGCATAGGAACTAGGCTAGTTAGGGGACTAAATGTGCGTAAATATGAGTCACATCAAACATCCCCAAACCGAACCTTTGCCCATCCTGAGTAAAGAGGTGACTAGAACTAGACCTTTACTTATACTAATCTAATAATATAGCTATGTGAGACAATTAGCGGGTCTCACTCTGCCCCTTCAACTCACAACAAGACATCCATGAGGTAAGATGCCTTCTTGCAAGGCAAGGTGGGGCTTGCCAAAATCGCGATACATCCAAGCATTAAGCACACAAAACAAGTAATGGTTGCATCTACAAAAGAATAGCCACTTAACTCATCTAAGTGGCGGAAATCACCTACAAGGGGAAGTAATCTAAGGGTACACACTTCATTGTAGTTATCATTTCTCCAAGCTACTAAGTCTAAAAGGACACCAATAAATCACCTCCAAGTTGTGTCAAACTAGGGTACTTTTATCCTCAATCGCTAAATGCTTTTGTCAAGAGTGGGCTCCTTATGGTGTTAGAAACACTGTAGGATCACGGAATTTCCCCTCTTGCCCAAACAAGAGGAAGGGTCGTCCCCTCTCCACCATGCAACAAAGATAGGATCATCAAGGATAAAGGGATTTAAAGTGTATGAGTTTCACAATGGTATTTTGCTTTTTTCCCCCAATTTCTTGTGGTATTAGACTTTTGAGAACATTTCTTTGCCATTTTTGATGTTTGGCAATTTCATACATGGCAAATTCTTTGCATTCTTTTTGAACATTTTCAAAGTAATCCCATTTTGTAGCAAGGGTATTGTTATTGAAGCATTGGAGTCTATTTTTGCTCCTATTTTCATTTGATGCAATTTGCAAACATTAGATTTCGATTTGGTACTTGAACTCAATTTGGTGATTTTTGTGCCCATTCCCTTTTGTTGACAAAAATTGATGATAGAAGTGAAAGAACGGTTGCATGGCTTCAAAGGTCAACTTGGAATAAACGGTAGCCAAGGAATTATCGCACCACAAGGTACTCTTGACTAGGCCTTAGTCCATGGGTCAAAAGATACTAGTATGACACATCCTAGGGTGTCTTGAGGGTATTCTAGCATACAAAGTCTCAAGGAGAAAAATTATCTACAATGGCCTTATATACACTTGTCAAGCTTCCCAAATAGGAATTTTCACAAAACTTTCTAATCATGCAACTATATGCCATGATGCAACTAACATATATACAATTCTAATGCATATGCTTTTACCAACTATTATGCCATATACCTAGATGCAACTCCTAACAACATATAGATAGACCAACCGCAACATAAAAATACGCCACATCCTCCTTGACATGTAAGCCTATCTTCCTAATATGAATAATTAAAAGAAATGGAAGGGAAATAGGGATTAGAACGATCATACCAAGCGGGCTTCACATTCCCTTGACAATGCCTCAAATGTAGTGATGTATCTATATGAGAAGAGAACAAAAACACAAGTATATACAATTCTAAACTACTAAGTTAAAGAACTTGTTTTTGGTTTTTGAAATTTTCAAATTTTTATGGATTTTGTTTTTATGAATTTAAAGAACATATTTTTGGGATTTTTCGAAATTCTTTTCAATTTTTTTGTATTTTGGAAAATAAATTCCCATCCCCCACTTTATTTTGGACCCTCAATGTACATGTAGGAGTAGGAATGAAAAATAAATACATGTTTTTTTGGATTTTTGAATTTATAGAAATAAATGCAATGATATGAATGAATGCATGCTCTAACTAAATGCAATTCTATATGACATATATAACAAATGAATTCAATCTAAACTACAATAGATGATGCATGTTCTAAGTAAATGCTTAGGTCCCCTATGATCAAACCTCCCCAAACCGATTTAAGCACTATTTCTAGTGTAGAAAGGAATAGGTTTGGTCATTAATGACTATGTATGGATGCAAGAACTAACTATATGAATCTAACTAATGGATATGTGAGATATATTACAATGCAAATTATTCATGAGAGATAGGGAAAAGGTATCATACAAATGGAGGTGGTGTGGTTAAGCACCTCTAGCCATCTTACTCATCATTGTCATCATTGTGGTTTCCATGTCCGCTAGATCCTCCTTGGTCATAGCCTCCTCCTTGGCTAAAGAATCCCCTACTTTGGTCGCCAAAGTTCCCTCCTTGGTTTCCATAGTTAGGGAAAAAGTGATGTGTTTGAGCCCAAGATGGATGAGCGCCTCTAGGGTTGATGTACCCTTCTTGAGCCATGTTGCATTAGGAGGGGTATTGGGCCAAGTAGTTGCCAATCCTCCCATCGTGCACTCGAAGATCAACATTTTGCATGAGCTTCATCAATTCAGTCATGGATCTTGAGGAATGAATTGTCCATGTGTTGTTGGGTAGGGTGGAATGGGTACATAATTAGATAGTGGTGCGTCACCTCATTCCAGCAACTCGCGAGGTCGATGGTGCGCTTCTTCTCTTGGTGGTAGGTGGTCAAGGATCTCAATGGGGAGGAGGTAGCTTGGCCTTGGTGATTACCGGCTCAAGCGGGTCTCGATGGGTGGTATGTTCCACCCCATGAGAATAAGTGGTGTACATCCCTTGGTGAACCACTCTACACTTCCGGCTTGATTGTATCTACACCAACGGTGGTGGTTGAAGATAACATCCTCATCTATCAAGGTGTTTCCCTTGAGCTTTTCATATCTTCCATCAAAGTTGAACCCGGGGCAAAGTTCATTGGCCAAAAATGTGATTAGGCCCCCCATCATAAAGGTTTTGATTGGAGAATTCCCTTGTGCAAAGTCATTAAATCTTGTAGCTATCTCAAGAGGTGTGTTGAAGTTGTAGGGCCTTGTCCCTTACACATTCAAGTAAGACTCTAGAAAGGTCAATTCGAGAAGGATGTACCTGTCTTGTTCTAGCCTTCCATTTATGGTTCCGGCCACAAACCGCTCACTAATCCTAATCACCGGATGGTGAATAGCAAAAGTATAACATTGCTTGTAGGAATGAAGTTCTGTCCCAGAAATGGCCCTCCATAGGTGGTTAACAATAAAATCGTAGGGCTTATCAGTGTCATTCTATAGAACTTCAAGACCAAACATACTTGCAAATTGGTTTAGAGTCAACCTATGGTCTCTATTGCAAATACGGAACTCCATACCGATACCTTTTCGCCGATTAGTGACAGCACAGAGACTACAAAAAAACTCTAGTGTGAGACTCAAGTAAGTGTCCTCATAGGCATAGATCATCTGGTTAAGACCCAAGACATTGAAGAATACATCCATTTGATGCATTATGCCAAGTATTTCTAACACATCAAGATCGATGAATTGAGTAGGTTCATCCTCCTTACCTAGCAATTGCTCAAATCGTTGGCGGTGTTCATTATTGGTGAATTGTACCTCCGGGAAATACTCAAGTTGTGCAACATCCGTTATTATTACATTCTCTTACCCCCTTGCCTCCCGTGAGGCGGTTGAAGTAGCACCCTTGCGACGCTTGGGCGCGGTCTCGGCGGCCTTCTTGCTCTTGCTCCTTAGATTCATTCTTGCTTGATGTGGTTGGTTGACACTTGTTCAAAAAACTTGGATTGGTGATTGTGATGGGGTTTTTGTGATGGAGATTGTAAGGAGGATGATGAGATGTGGTTTTAATGTTGATAAGATAAAGGAATAGGGATGGTGGGGGAGACGTTTATAATAAATAAAGGTGCTGAGACGAACGAGCTAGAGCTGGGTTCGGGCGTACAAAAATGTAGCCCAGCATTCATCCTCTGTTGTCCGGGCGTCTTGACATCGGGTCGAGCGTCCTGAAGTTGCTGCACGGGCGTCCTGTCAAGGAAACGCGCAGATTATCTTCAAGCAGATCCTCCTTGTTTTGAATACAACTCAGGTCGAGCGTTTTGAGGTCAGCTCGAGCGGCTCAGAAATGGGGTCGGGTGTCCTCTGAATAATCTGCCCAGATTTTCAACCAGGGAAATTGTTTTCTTAATGTACCGTTCAGGACGAGCGTCCTAAATTTGGCATGAGTGGATCTGTAGCTGGGACGCGCGACCTCTCTATAAATCGCGCAGATCTTATGTCAGTGAATTATTTTGTCTGAAGCGCAGCTCTGGTCGAGCGTTTTACTGTCGGGACGGGCGTCCTGATCTGCTCCTTGTCAAATTTTCAATCGTTTCATGCTAATCCTTTCCCTTGCACCCTTTGTAATTCCTTCTTATCACCATTTTCTAAAAATTTCCTCAAAGAATAGAACTTTCCCTCACAACTCTCATGTAATAATCTAAAAGTATTTTTGATATTATACCATGCAAAGTTTTAGAAAGGAATATGTTACACATGGTGGTTTGAGGTAGTACTCCACCAAACTAGTTTGAAATGTTGAAATCTATTGTCCATAGAGCTCAAGGCTCTTAAAAGTTGGTCAAAAGCTTGTGAATGATCCTCGAGTAAGCATGAGTAAGTTTTGAACCATTTTGAGATAGAGTGGGGCCAATCCATGGTGGACTTCCATTCGAGCTTCTTCTTTTTCCCCTTTGCTTCATCATGATGGCCTTCCCGGCTCTTATAACTAGCAAACTTGAGATTCTTGTCATAGGGGGTTTTTCGGTTGCTCCTATTTCTTCCAAAGTTGATGACGAAAATACTTGGACTAGCCAATCCTCCAAGGATAGAGGGTGAACTTTCATGGCATTGATGATGGGGTGTATTAGGAGTTGGGATAGTGGGTAACAAATTTCCACATGTAGGCTCCTTCTTAGCCTTGTTTTTGAGCTTCTTCACTAAGTAATTCTTATATGACGATTTGACTTTCGTGAGAAGGTCCATAATGTCATCTCCAACTATCATGAGCTCCATAGTGAGTGCAAAAAGGTTCTCATGAAGGCATTCCTCCTCTTTATCGAAGCAATCTTCTAATTTCTGAAGGATGGGTTCCTCAAGCAAGTTGATCTCACAACTCCATTTATCATTTGAGTTCGTCTTTCCCTCATCATCTTCTTCCATAGTCTTGTCATCATTGCTATCTCCATACGAATCATATATAGGGGCTTCACTCCTTTTCATTAACTCTTTCTCTAACGCCTTAATGTCCACATCAAATGACACACCCTCATACTCACAAAGGCTAAGAGTACTTGGCTTACTCAACCTCATATCTCCTTCATTAAATACCACATTTTCCTACTCACAAGAGCTCAAGGAGATTGGCTCTTTCCACTTCACATCTTCTTCATCAAAGGTCATTACCTCAAATTCACATTCATGGTCAATGCTTAAGGATTGGTGGGTAGTGGTTGCTTGGGTTGTTGCTTGGGTTGCCTTTATTTGGGCAATTTGAATTGCTAACTCCTCGCCATAGGTAGCAATGCTTTGGACAACTTTGTTCCTTTTTTGGCTCTCTTCTAGAATTTGTGTGAAGAAATTTTGTTGGTCTTCCATCATTTGGAGAACCATATTTTGAATGTCAAAGTTAGGCTCATGTTTTTGTTGTGGGTGGGTGCGAAAGTGCTCATATTGTGGCATTTGGAATTGGTTGTAAAGTGAGTTTTGGGTGGGTGGTTGTTGTGGATAATGGGTGTGGTGATTTTGGTGAGAAAATTTGGGGTAGTAGTTAGGACTTTCATTGTATGAGTAGTAAGGTAGGTTTATGTTGACTTGCTGCTCAAACTTCCCATACCCGTTGTAGTCATACTCAAAAGATCCACCATATACTCCATGTACCAAGCCTTGGGCCATCATCATAGCTAGGACAAAGATACAACTACATACATGGAAACTACAATAAAACGGTAAGAACGAACCTTGAGGAAAGTTCCTCAAGGTTAAAGCACACGAAATGAAATTCCCAAGGAACCAAGGCTCCTCAAGAATAAGCACAACTAGAACTAGACAAAAGAACGATTCAAATACACAACACCGTCCTCGGCAACGGCGCCATTTTGATGAGTGTGTCGTTGTACGCCCTTAAACACATTTATTACTTAACTACTAGCATAGGAAGCAAGTCGGGGTCGAACCGAAAGGACAGGGGTACTCAAATTGTTCAATCTAATTGTAGTTGCACTAGGTTTGTTACAATTGGTTGGGTTGATGATTCTAAACTAATGAAAGCAATGAAAAGTAAGCAATAAAATTAATGAAAGATGTAAACAATTGATTAAGATACTAGGATGTCATGGGATCATAAGGGAATCATGATAAGATAGCATAAATGAGTTATATAGATGCAAGCAATTATTATTGTTGAAATTGAGTTAGTTCATGTCTTATAATTCATAGGAAGATTTGGGTCCTGGAGCCGAGTCATTCACGACTTTACAACACCTACAATCGACTTAGTTCTTCCCATTAAACTACATGCATATTAAACTAATTCCTAGGGAAACTTACGTCTCGGAGCCGAGTCGGTTAAGACTTTACAACACCTACAAGTCGACTTGGGTTTTCCCTATTTCAACTATATGCAAGGACTAACAAGGCTTGAGTTGGTTTATATCTTACAAGTCTTGTTGAAAGAATAAGAGAAACATGCTAGGTTGTCAATTAGCCATTTCATCAAACATGATATGTGCATAAATTGAAGAACAATAAGCAAGCATTCATATGAACTCATTAAGCATAAATTTATCCTATGATTAACTCCCCTATTCCCCCACTAATCCTAGTTAAGTAAGTACTCACTCATTATCATGGAAGACATGTTATCAATGGTGTCAATAATCACAACAAGTATAAACATGATAAAAGAGTGAAGAAATAAGCAATAAAGAGTAAAGAGTAAAGGAATTATACCAAACTTAAGATGAACAAATGGAAAGGAAAGAATGATAGAAGAAAACTTGATAGATTGATGAAGAGTTGTCAATTCTCCAATAATAACCCAATTAATCTTCAATTACCCAATAATAAATAAGGATGCTTGAACAATAATTAAGGAAAGATTAATGTGTAATTTTGTGGAAAGATTAAAAGATAAATCTATTCTAATCTACTCCTAATCTAATCTAAGGAAAGTTTTTGTCTAAGAGAGAATTGTTCTAAAACTAAGGAAGCTTGGTGATTAGGTAGGTAATACAATGGGGTATTTATACTAAAAATTAAGTACAAGAATTAGGGTTACAAAGGGCTTAAATGACGATTAAGTCCTTAAGAGAAGATTGGTGTCTTGCAAGTCCCGCAAGGACACGCGCGAGCTGAGTAGCAAGTCCCCAGGGACACGCGCGTCCTGGCCTGAAGAATGCTTGGGACTGCTTCACAATCCTCTCGAGCTGAGCCCTGGGATGCCCGGATAATGGGCCTGAACGCTCGTCCTGAACTCGAGACGCCCGTTCTAAAGGGCTTCTCTTCTTACCTTTGCTTTGCTGCCTTGTGCTCCGTGGGGATCATCAAGGGGCCGTGGGGTTCCTTTGTTATTGCCCATTGCCTTGCTTTATTGACTTAGGCCTTTAATGCTAGTCTCCTCTTTGCTGCTTGGGCATTATATGTTTATCAATTTAGCTCTGTTTTACTCCGTTTAGGCAAGGTTAGTGCTCCTCTCCTACCACGGACACCAAACCTCATAGAACATGCATAATAGGAACTAGGCTACTTAGGGGACTAAATGTGTGTAATTATGAGTCACATCACCAACTAGGGTCCTAGCCTCCACTGAATCCTCTCTCATGGTTGTCTTTGGCCACAACATCGACTCCTCTCCACAAGGCAAGCCGGATGTCATACCGTAATCCTCCAAACTGACCCCGATCTCTTAAAATGGCATATGGAAAATCGAGTTCATGTCCCAGAAGCTGTCCAAGAAGGCTCGAATCAGGCACATGTTGGACCAAATCCTCTTCCTCTTTATCTCGTGCCAGCCCCTCACTAAGGCTCCAAAGGCAACCCGCTCGATGATTGCCTTCTCCTCCTCCGACAACTTCTCAAAACCCTCCATCATGGTCGTATATCCGGAGAATGACCTCATGTTGCTAGCCTCATGCAATTCCAAGTACTTGTCAGTTTCAAGGCAAGATAACAAATGCTTACCATGCTCCTTGTCGGACGATACGACAAGTGACTCTCTGCAGCCCAAATGAGATGTCTGCCATCCCATTTCTCGGCCCACTCAGGTTCTCGGACACGCTGTCATCCCCTCCTCCTCATGTTTGCCCTCCTGGGAACCTCCTCCTCCTCACCTATATATTTATCCTCTATGACTCCCATGTGAATCACGAGGGCCAAATTAGGATCGAAATCCACGTCCATGAAGTCTTGCCCCGAGGTGGAAGGCACGTTCTCTACAAAATGAACAAACACATGCCATTTTACAGTCATTTCAGGCCAATTTTAGGTCGGTTTGAACTCTTTCAACTAGCAAAACGACGAATATGTTCAAAGTCACGTGTCTAGTTCACGCCTAACATTGATGATCATTCAAAATTTTCTGCAGCCTTTCACTACTATAGCCTATCTTCTGCAAAAAAGTGTTCCGGAGGAGCTGTCACAAACTAAAATTACGATATGATAGCAAGTTTACCCATAATCCAAGGTTCCAAAACATCAAGTTTTAGAAAAAATCCGATTAGTTGAAGGCCATTTTCGAGCCTATAAAGAGGTCTAGCAAAAGATCGTCTCATTTTGGTCTCATTTCGCCTATACTTGACGAAAATTCGAAGTAAACATATGGTTGTGCTCCTAGCATGCTCAATTACACTTTTCTAATAACAATTTTATAAGGCAAAATCATTTGGAACAAATTCCCCAAAACTTTCGAATATTTGGGTACATAAACCCTAATTTCTACCCTAAATTCAAGATACAAATGTAAAAAAAGGCAAGAGCAATTTACATACCTGGATTAGTCATGATTTATGGAGGATTTTGATTGATTTGGGGTGAAAATTGATGATGGTTTTCGAGTTTTCTTTAATAAAGGAAGTCGAAATGTTTGTGTTTGAGCAAATAAGAAACTCGCGCCTGAGTTTCTGTTTTAGTAGACTTGGACATGCTCAAGAGATAACATAGCAAATGATGTGCCCTTTCCTGGGCTCAAAAGGTTGTTTCGCCTCTTCCCAAGCACGATTCATATCAGTTCTTGTTTTTAAGCCGTTACAAGTTCGTTATTCGCGGGCCTAGGCCCTGTATTGGCCATAAATTTTTGATCTTTCCTCTAAATATTTCGATATATTTCTCCGGTATATTTTCTCGTCGGATTTATTTTATCTCCAGCGGATTGCAAAATTTATTCCCCAGCGATAGTTCATTGCCGCTTTACAGCCCATGCACTTTTCGACAAGCGGAGTTTTGAGTTTTGCTTTAGACCAACGCTAGCTAATACTGTTTTTAACGGTTCTCAGAAAGACTTGCCCATCGTTTCCAACAGTTTCTACCAACGTTCTTCTATCAACAAGATTATTATTTCCCAGCAGTTTCTACAAACGTCCTGCTACCTGGAAGCCTGTTTTCCCGGCGGTTCTCAGAAAGTCATGCCTTATTTTCTTCCCACAGTTTCTTCAAATGTCGTGCTGACCTTCATATGGTTCCCCACGAAGTTCCAAATTGCCTATGTATCAGGTATCGTTTCTTCATATACGAGCTTTCTTTTGTAGTATAATAAACTTTCAAACGACCCTCCCCGGAAGTCAACAGGCTCTAAAATGTTCCCGACGACAGGTCCTTGGCTCAGAACCCTTTGTGGCACCTTGAAGCGCCATAGTTTTCAAGTTATAATATTAGATTGACCTGAGGGCTAAACTTTGACTTTGGCCTTGTCCAAGCCTCAGTCAAAGTGCGGGCTCTGTACCTACCTCATTTCTGCACCTTCCGTCAAACACCCAGTGATGATTAGGCAGCATGTGTAACATACAGAGCATGTTTATGACATTTCGTATGTTCGTTGACAAGTGATAGCTCAAATAGTAGTGTCAACCCCTTGGTCGTCATCTATGTGCTGATACGGTCGTTTTGACAGTAATTAGAGTACATTTAAAGTCCGGCTCAAAAACCGACTTCATTTTCTAAAGCCGTCTTAAAACCGAGTCAGAATGTTCTAGAGTTTTTATTCCTAAATATTAATTTTAGTGTTTAAATCTCGAAAAATATCTTGCCTTGCGGAATAAGGAAGCACTCATTTTCCCTAATTCCTAAATAAAACCGTAGAAATCTTTCTTACTGAGGAGGAAAGGCCTCAGGAGAGGACGCAGTGGGTGTTGCGCCTCTTGGAAAGGTCGCAGTACCTGCTGCGCCTTTTCTTGGGCTGGTTTTTCGCCAGTTTCTAGAATACTTCTGGATTTCTTTTCAAATCCTATTTTTCCTAAAATTCCCCCTCGTGATTAGTATAAATAGAGGCCTCCGCCTCACATATTCTTCACGCGATTGTCCGTCCTTCTCTTCTCCCTTTGCATTCTAAGTGTGGACATAGGCCACCTACACGCCAAGCCAATCTATGGACGTGCAGCAGTCGGAAAGCCACGCTCGGTGGCGTAGAAATGCTTTTGACAGGATCACTTTAGATCGGTCGGTTTCATCTCGGTGCAGGTCTCGAAACGATGAAGAGATGTTCAGAGTCCCCACCAAGCAATTACGGGATACCTGGAAACCTTTCAAATCCACTTTATACCACGGTTAATCAAGGCAAAAAGCGGCGCTTGACATAAGTATTAAAGATAAGGAATCGTCCCTCTTTAGCATCCTATCGCTAGAATGACTCTCGTTCGCCTTAGATAAGGTCGTCCACTACCCAAAGTTTCTAAGTAAGAGGTGAGGGTACGTATTGGGAAGCCCTTTAATAGGACACCTAATTCCGCCCGCGGTAGCGGCCTCTACTGATTGATCTTGGTTGGTTAATTGCAAAAGTTGATAAAACGGGTTAAATGCATTAATGCATATTCGCAAGTTTAAACCTAACATGTGAGATTTGCTATGTCGGTTGTTTATCCAAGTATGAAGTAATTGATGTCGAGTTGGATTTAGTGGTGATTTGCATGCAAGACGGAAATTAAATATCCATTTACCGAGTTAGGTTTACGGTATTTAGCATGATCCATTTTTCTTAAAAAAAGGTGTTTTAGAATGCAAAGTGTAAAATGCAAACCCGCCAATCTGATCCGTCTTGTTGCACGAGTGCTGAAAATAGCACAAGAGCAGTGCCAGGCAGCTATTAAGGTGCGAGCCTGTTGGCGATGCAACAGAGTCTGCCCAGATTTGAAATGTAGAAAGCAGGAGTTGCCTTGGGGCGCGAGCCATCAGGCGACCTATAGGGCCTTTTCTGGTTATTTAAAATGTTTGTGGATTTGTTTGTAAAAAGGTGTTATAACCCGCTTTTCTTGAAAAGGACGTTAAGACCGTTTTTGTGCTGATATGAAGAACGGGACTCGGAATAATTGTTATTGTCTTGATAATATTCGATGTCGGGTTCGGTTTTGCGAGCTTGACATGAATAGTTTAGTAAAAAAAGGGTGTAGAAAATGTTGATATGAACTAATTATATTAAGTTCATTACTTTATAATTAGTCAAAGTTTATCAACGTACTCGGGCTAAACCGATATGGTATGTATAACCACGGATGATTATCCATGTATGACTAATATGGTTATTTTCAAATGTAAACAAATGAAAAGAGGGCTTTAAAATACCCTTTAAAAATATAATTAACCAAATATTATCACCAAGTCACGGATTAAACCGTCATGGCATGAAGAGTCAAGGGTGAATATAATTCATGGATAAAAATGCTCATCATAAAAATGATTTTAAATGGTCAAAACCGATTGCCAATAAGGAATAAAAAAGAGGAAAACATGAAGTCAAACACATTTGAGTTCTGGCTAGGGAGGCCTAAAGAGGCGCGAGGTTGGTAGCTGTGACTATGAGCCTCTGTTTCCAGTCAAAACTCGCTTTTGGGTCAATCAATCCGTATTTTGGATCATGTTATGCATATTTTATCATGTTAAATTAATAAAAACAAATAAAAAGAACATGAAAGTAGAGGATTAATTACACCCCCATACTTACATGCTACGTTGATTGACGAGGAATCGATAAATTGTAAAAACTTGTGAGTCGGAAAACTCTGTTTAAAACCGTTTTTGTAAAATATGAGTGTTGTTTTGCTTTAGTGATGGTGTAGTTGGTCGAAGTGGTAAGTCAATTGATTTAATGCACGATGACGATACCAAAGAATCTATAAGGCTTGTATTTTCAATAGTTAGGACGAAAATACATGTCGTTTGTTGACTCGAGAAGTCGGGGTCTTGAATTTTAAGGGAGAAAAGAAGGGGCAGACTCTTGTTTACCTTCAAATGGTGGAATTTGAGGGGTATTTATATAGGATTGTGTGATGGTGTGAGTTTTGGGTAACGTGGCCGTATAGGCTGCTTGAAGAGGCGCGAGCATGTCCGCGGGTCTTTGAGTTGTCTTATCACTATCACACATTTAGAATTTGTGGTTTATTCTATACTAGTTTTTGTAGGATATGATTGTTGTACTTGACCAACAAGTATACCGGGTATACTTAGCATGGAAACATTGTGAGATTTTTTTTTTTGTGTTTGACTCGTTGTTGGAGTCGGGATTTGAATTTTGAGTCGGTTCTTGGTCCGGTGTCAGTTTTGACTCTGGTTAGTGTCATTGTGACCCCGTCATCGTGCATAAAACTCTCCATATATTTTGGAATATGTTGAAAATATTTTCATTTTCGAAATCGTTTTTGAGTTTTCTGTTATACAAATTGTCGATCAAACGTAGCGATTCCTAAGCTTGTTGTAGTCAGATAATCATCGGGCGTTTGTTGGTGATTCAACAGATACCAGGTATCTACAGAACCCCCACTTTGACTGAGGCTTGGACAGGGCGAAAGTCAAAGTACATCCCCTGGTCAATCGAAGATTACAACTTCGAGGTAGAAGCAACGTCGAGGCGGCTTAAATGGATTTGGGCCAAGGACCTGCCGTCAGAAAGGGGGACGTCGAGGCGACTTAGGGATTATAGTCAAGGACCTGCCATCGGGAACAGTTTAGAGTATGTCGACTACTAGTGTGGGTCGCTTAAAGTCCGTTAGACTACGTATAAAGCCTCGCCATCCATACGAATGAGTCATATCTGAGGTATCTACGGGATATGTCCTTGAATTGCTGCTTGTTCGCGAGTAGAGGCTCACCAACCATTTTAAGGTGTGTATAGACTCGTAAGCCATTGAAGTTATGTAGAGACTCGCCAGCCGTTGAAGGTGCGTAGAGATTCGCCAGCCATTAGAGGTCATTGATGGTGCGTAGAGGCTCGCCAACCATTGAAGGTGCGTAGAGGTTCGCCAGCCATTAAAGATACATAGAGGCTAGCCAGCCATTGAAGGTCGAGCAATCTACTGCGGGAACTAGCCTGATTCAACATACTTATTTCAAGAGGTTGCTTGTTGTTGGTGCGTTGAAATTCGCCAGGCATTAATGGTCGAATGATTGACTGCGGGAAATAACCTGATTCATTGGGCTTATGTCAAGAGGTTGCATGTTGGGGGTGTGTTGAGACTCGCCAGCCTTTAATGTCTGTGGTGAACCATATGGTGATTTCCGCCCATATGGGGAGCAGTGTTGACAAGTTAGCATATTTGACTCGAGGGCTTTGGAGCGGTCTTCCTTAGATGTCATAACTTGTAATTATCTTAGTTTTTAACATTTAAACTCCACTTCTTTCAATTTGGTTGTATTAATGGGATGGTATTTGCATCCCCCAAAGTTGTAAATATTTAACTAACTACAACTTATCTGTTTAAGTTTATGTTAAGTACTTCTTTATTCGATTATTCGCACTACAAGCATGGGAAACCAAGTCTTGTAATGCCTCCATGTGTTGGGAATTAGAGGAAGGGTCCCAATTTATGAGGGTGTTATTATATATAAAGTGGTATCAGAGCAACGGTTTTGGAGCCTAAACCAATGAACCAATGAACTAGGGTGTATGTCAATCTAAAATGAACCCGGTTTGAGTCATAGAGAACTTGTGACAAGCTTGGGAGACGTCCCAAGGTTGTGCCCTTGTCCACTTATCTTAAGTCGGTCACTACGCGTGGGCGATGGGGCGTACTTGATGCATGTGATTGTTGCATACTCCTTGCTTGGTGTTTGTGAATTTATTGCATGCTTAGTGACATCTTATGTTGTAAATGATGGTGGTACAGTTAGAGAAGGATGTGTTGGATGTATAGGTGTAAGCATACATGGTAATTATCGTCGTATGTGAGTTGTTTGTTGTATCTATCTTTAAATTTTTCTCCGTACTTGCATTTAGGAACATGTAAATAGGGTTATATGTGGACTTGTGCGAGTCGTAATGAGTAGATAATCCCAAAAGAGGTGTACTCGACAAGTGGAAAGAGGGACTCGGACGACTAGAAGGCCCTCGACTGAGTGCCCCTGCCAATCGACCGAGTGGATCACTTTCTAGACTCTAAGGACCTCCTGTAAGTTGTGACACTAGACCGAGTGGACGACTCACTCGACTGAATGTGTGTCACTTGACCGAGTGATAGAATTGATACCGTCGTAAAGTATCAAAATTTAAATTTATAAATTCGAAACTACTACTGTAGACAGTGGTAGCACGAGTCGAACCACAGGGAGGAAGGGAATTTCAGTTGCTCTAGATTTCAGTCTAAAAGTAACAAATAAGGGGGTGGTTTTGGGTTTATCTAAAGCTAATATGCAATATAATTAAACTAAAGCAAATAAATAAACAAATAAAGAAAATGGATAAAATCAAATATTAAAAGGGATGCTAAGATGGTCGGTTCATTATAGCTATGACGGCGCATGTCCTGGGTGAGTCTGAAATAAAGTCGTGTAGATGGATAAATAACAAGTCCTCTCGGTCCAAGTTAACCAGTAGCTCCTTTCGGCCTATGCTACTAGCCCCTAAATCTCACTAATGCTAGCTCTCGCCCTGAAAAGTGATTCTTAAAGCCTAAATTACCTATCTTTCGATCTTAGCAATTTAGTCGTTCCAATTCATTAATTATTTCCCTCCCCTATCTCTCGATCTTAATGGGTTGGTCAATAATAAGCATCTAACAAGTCTCCTCTCGGTCTTGTTGTCAAATATTGCACTTAATAAATTAAAAACGGTGCTAATCATACACGCGTCAGTCGATCGACCACTATAGGCAGTCGATCGACCAAGCTACGATCGATCGACGACCAGAAGCCGATCGATCGACCAATGCCCTAATTCAGGTCACCTAATTCTACGCCATCTATGCTATAGGTCCCCTAGATCTTAGCACGAAGGGTTTAGCTACACATATTAATGAAGATAACAACAACTAATTCGATAAATACGATAAACGAATGCATAATTGAAATTGAACGATTAAAAGCAATAATAAACTAAAGGTTTCGGGATTATTCTAACAATTCTAACTACTGCAAGAATAACTAAAACAAACTGGAATTATGAAGAAGGAATACCGTAACAAGGTAGGAACCAGAGAATCCGAAAGCGAAATAACGAATTTTATTGAGAGTAAAAATTAAAGTAATTGAATCGCTCGATTATCAGCTCTAGAACTCGAGATATTGCCATCTGAAGCAGGCTGCAATATCGTGAAGTACTTCTTCGCTTGTTAAACTCGTACACACCCATGGTTTTGCTATCTTTAGGCTTTGAGACGCGCACCAAGCTCATTCCCGAGTCATTACTTCATGTCAAAACTTATGCTACGCACTTAGGGATGGAATTGGCTCATTTTCCACTCAATTCTTCATATTTCTGCAATCATAGACAAAAAACACGAAAGTAAAGGGAAATAGGGAAATAATGGCATATATTACACATTTGAGCTCTGAAATGCGTGTAGAATAAAGTGTGAAACATCATATTTTAGACACGCATCAAATCTCCCCAAACCAAACCTTGCTTGTCCCCAAGCAAGAACAAGACTCGATTCTAAAACCTAATGGAACGAGTTCGATCTCAGAGCGAAAATGCAAATGTAAAGCCTAAACCAGTTTAATACTAACAATCAACAATCAATTAATAATATGAATCATGCAAACGAATTATGATGTCGTTTAAAATTGCTGAACCGTCAACTGTATAGACTTATCATTATGGACTCTCACGGGTCGCTCAAATCACAAAATAGCATAGGTGAATATATGTAAAAGATAGAAAGAATTAGATTTTGTAGTGACTCTCACCTGACTACGACCTATAAGAACATGCCTGCAGTCTAATATGAAAATGATCTCTACAACCGTACATATGCATTCCAACCAAACAAATGACCATGACACATGCCGAGGCAAATATGGATATGTGAGGCATGGGCAAGAATGGGCTAAAATGAATTTGGATATGAGGAGTTAAAGCCAAGCTAGTAACTTACTAAACCAAATTATAACAACATCCCAACTTCATACTCAAAATTAAATCGAAACGGTGCTATAACTAGCACTAAACTCACAACCCAACAACAAGTAAACTCCCCAACAAATAGAAATAATACATGAGAGTACAAAATCACCAACTCATAACAATTGCAACATGTGATTTTCGAATTTTCTCTTTCTGCTGCAGTACTCAGTCGATCGACCACTTGGTTCAGTCGATCGACTGACCCTTTTTTTTTTCGAATCATTTTTTTCTTTTTCTCTTCTTTTTTTCTTCTTTTTTCTTTCTTTTTTCTTTCTTTCATTCCTCCTTTCCAACATTCTCCCAAACTTCTCATAAAGAGCAATATAACCAAAATGTAATAAATACATTCCCATAACTATTTATACTAGCTCGGATAGGGTAGGCTAAATATAGTATGTAGCATATGGGACAAAAAGGGCAATTTGGCTATGTGAGGCTTATGGGTAAAATGAGAAAAGGGGACCTCTACCACATGTGTCAACAAACCACAAACCGAATGCATACAGGTATTAAGCAGATTAAGTTCATATTTATGAAATTTTATGTAACATGTCTCATAAGGAGTAACTACTCACATTCTTAGATAAACTGGTCATGAACGACACCAGTTATAGGCTCTAAACCTCAGAAATATAAGTAGTTTGCCAAAATTCTAAGTCAGGTCTCAAGATTCAGCAAGATATTTAACGAAAACTCGTAGACTATGCAAATGATTCTACTAATAACATGTCAATTAGCAAGGCTTAGGCATAAACAGATGCAAATGCAATGTCATCATTGAAATACTACCGTTCCGACTCGACCTATATGCTAAAATAAACGTGCATTTTTATTGAATTTTTTGAAAAAAATTTCAATTTTTTTGGATTTTTCTGTATATATAAGAGAAATGAAATAACAAATGCAAGACAAAAATGTAAACGTGAATGCAAAACAGAATGACTGCAACGCAAAACCCTTCCCCAAACCAAATCACACAATGTCTCCACTGTGCAAAATCATATAATGGAAATAGCAAAGGAAACGGGAATTTGCGATAAATAATAACTAAAATTGACATAAAAGAAGGACTCGGAAACTCACAAGAGTTTAAGCGCAGCAAAAGGAAACCTCCCCAAACCAGCGTGAGCTAGGAGGTTTCAGTAGCCAGCAGTGCTACCATAAGTACCTGAAAAGAAACAAAATACCGCGCATAATTCCGAGAAAACAATTTATGAAACGCAAAATTATGTGCAAAATAAGAAAACAGAAGAAAACAGAAATGAGGCGGAGAATAAAGTGGAGAAAAGACTCCCTCAATTCCGCAAATCGACCAAACACAGTAGGGGAATGATCGAAAACAGGTACAGCAGCGTAACGCGGTCGATCGACCATAGCAGGCAGTCGATCGACCAAGTTGACACGAACAGAAGCTCCTGTAACTGTAGCAGTCAGTCGATCGACCAAATAGGCCAATCGATCGACTGAAAATCCTGGTGTAAGTTCTGATTTCTTCGAATTAGCTCAATAAATTGAGCAAATATGGTCTATAAATCTGCAAATACACATAATAACGCGCCCAAAAATTGCGCAAAACCCAAAGTAATAGTCTAAAGCATAAATAAATCATAAGCAAACTTATAAAAGCGAAGTCTCGCGTAAACCAAAAATAGTAAATAGTCTAAAACAGAAATAAAATGGTCTAAAAGTTCAATAACTATCAAATCCGTCAATCCATGCCGCCATATAGCTCAGAATACGGCTTCTGGCTATAAGAAACTCCTTCAGCAACACTAATCTCGGCAAATTTGGACTCCACCCATCTCCATCATCTAGGCAACTCAATGGATCATCAGCAGCTCTGGCCTCCCATGCTCTAGTATCGTCTGGCTCATCGAACTCCAAGTCATACTCCGTGACTCGCGCTGGCTTCTTCTTTCTTGGGCTCTTCTCCGGCTCCTCATCTGATCCATAGCTTAAACATCCCAGTCCACCTTTCTGAATAATTGGTTCCTTCACAAACTGGAGCAATATGCGGTAGTTCCTTCCCAAACCGGACCACTGCAACAAGTAAAACACGAGATTTTTCCTCCACCCGCTCCCAATCTGGGGCGGAGGTGTTAAAGCAGGAATAGGGGTAGGAATAAAAGGCGAGACATCATCAATAATCACATAAGTATTAGCTGTCTTAGCATTGCACTGAACCATCATAGGATCCCTACGAATGGGAGACTGAGCAAATGAAATTCTTTCCTTCCCCACCTTAAAAGTCAATGTCCTAAGGCCAACATCAATAACTGCACCAGCAGTGTGCAGAAATGGTCTACCCAAAATAATCGGGGTGTGACGATCCTCGGGTATATCTAGAACAACAACATCTACAGGAAAGAAGAATTTCTCGATTTGGACAGGAATATCCTCTAACACTCCTATGGCCTGGACCGTAGAACGATCGACCATCTGAACTGTAATACTCGTGCAAGCAAACTCAGTTAAACCAAGTCGTTTAGCTAGACTTAATGGAATAACACTCACGCTAGCGCCTAAATCACATAAAGCTTTATCGAGACTAAAAGTGCCTATTTGACACGGGATAGAGAAACTACCCGGGTCAACTAATTTCTGCGGAGCAGTATAAATTAAGTAAGAACTAGACTCAACAGTTAATGCAACAGACTCGACTCTATCAAGTTTCCGCTTTTTAGTCAAAAGTTGCTTCATAAATTTCATATAACCAGGAACTTGATTTACCAACTCAAGAAAAGGTATTTGAACATTTAAACTATGAATAACAGATTTAAATTTCTCGAAAGATACCTCATCCTTCGTCGGCACCAGTCTTTCTGGATAAGGGGCAGTGAGAAGTAATTTAGTACGCTCCTCTAAATCTCTCATACCAGCATCTGAAAACTTGGGCTGAAAATCGACCATCTTCTCTTTGTTGTAGCTAGAACCCTCTTCAGTCCGTCGCAGGAACGAACCATTGACAGTAGTGGGGTCATACTTGGGCACTGGAATTGACCCATCAGCATTTGGGTCTTGCCTCAATATTTTCGGAGTTGTCGAACCCCGAAACAAATGGTCTCTCAAGTCATCAGGCATTGGAGGACGGAACTGTGCACTTTCCGCAGCTTCCTCAGTCGATCGACTAGGTTGATCGATCGATCGACGAGGTCTTCGTGCACTGATAGCACGAAGGTCGGGGACTGATCGATCGACCATGATGGTCAGTCGATCGACCGGTCCTCGCTATCTGTTCTGACGACGCCCTTTCTTTCTTCTTTTTCGAGACCCATCTTTCGCCACAAAGTGGGCGGCAATAGTAGACCCGCTCCTCAGTGTTATGGCGTTCAAAGTCTCTTTTCGCTCAGTCTCTTCTTTCGATTTCTGGAGCCGCTCAGGAAATGAAAGCTTTATCGACAACTTTGCTTGCTCTTCTACTTCCTTCTTTGAAACATCCTTTGAAGTAAGGACCTTTTCCTTATCAACACCTAGAAATAACTTCATGGCTCTTGAAATGAACGACCCGTCAAGAATTCGGGTCGAATTATCAATAATATCAGCAGTAGGCGAGGTCGATCGACCAGAGTGGTTGGTCGATCGACTTTCAAATGCTGCAATTCTACTCCTAACGCTATTCTTCTGTTCTGACAGTTCAGCCTCTTCTCTTCCCGATTCATCTTTATTAATTTCCGGGCTTACCCTTTTCATACCAGTCCCTTCAAGGGTTGACCCACTACAGACGCGCATAGCATGCACGGTCTCCACGTGTTGAGGAGGAGAAAGGTCGGCCATTCGGGACTGAAATAATTTAAACCATGTTGCATGTTCTTCACGATGTTTGGCAGTTTTGGTCGCAAGCTCTTGTATCATAGCTTTGAGATCCGCCATCTCGTTAGAGGGAAGAGGGATTTGCGGAGGTGGTGCAAAAGAATATGAAGGCTCTTGAAAGACTTGTTGATAGTACGGATGTGGCGGTGTATAATGACCTTGTTTATATTGCCAGTAAGCATAGACTTGGTCCATATTTGCTCGGCACATAGCAGAATCATGCCCCTCAGCACTACATCTCCCAAATAATTCCACCTGCTGCTCCCAAGAACGGAACATGGTGAATCCTCCTGAAGTACTGCTAATAGGACCTGTAGGACCTATCGAAACAACACTAAAGAAGAAGATAAGAACTGCCTCAAGGTACTCAGTCTTCCCTTGAGGCTAAAGACAGACCAAAATAAAAACAATTAAAACTAGCGCTACCTCTCCGGCAACGACGCCAAAATTTGATACCGTCGTAAAGTATCAAAATTTAAATTTATAAATTCAAAACTACTACTGTAGACAGTGGTAGCACGAGTCGAACCACAGGGAGGAAGGGAATTTTAGTTGTTCTAGATTTCAATCTAAAAGTAACAAATAAGGGGGGTGTTTTGGGTTTATCTAAAGCTAATATGCAATATAATTAAACTAAAGAAAATAAATAAACAATTAAAGAAAATGGATAAAATCAAATATTAAAAGGGATGCTAAGATGGTCGCTTCACTATAACTATGACGGTGCATGTCCTGGGTGAGTCTAAAATAAAGTCGTGTAGATGGGTAAATAACAAGTCCTCTCGGTCCAAGTTAACCAGTAGCTCCTTTCAGCCTATGCTACTAGCCCCTAAATCTCACTAATGCTAGATCTCGCCCTGAAAAGTGATTCTTAAAGCTTAAATTACCTATCTTTCGATCTTAGCAATTTAGTCGTTCCAATTCATTAATTATTTCCCTCCCCTATCTCTCGATCTTAATGGGTTGGTCAATAATAAGCATCTAACAAGTCTCCTCTCGGTCTCGTTGTCAAATATTGCACTTAATAAATTAAAAACGGTGCTAATCATACATGCGTTAGTCGATCGACCACTATAGGCAGTCGATCGACCAAATAACTGATCGATCGACCGAGAGAAGCGATCGATCGACCAATGCCCTAATTCAGGTCGCCTAATTCTACGCCATCTACGCTATAGGTCCCCTACATCTTAGCACGAAGGGTTTAGCTACACATATTAATGAAGATAACAACAACTAATTTGATAAATACGATAAACGAATGCATAATTGAAATTGAACGATTAAAAGCAATAATAAACTAAAGGTTTCGGGATTATTCTAACAATTCTAACTACTGCAATAATAACTAAAACAAACTGGAATTATGAAGAAGGAATACCGTAACAATGTAGGAACCATAGAATCCGAAAGCGAATTAACGAATTTTATTGAGAGTAAAAATTAAAGTAATTGAATCGCTCGATTATCAGCTCTAGAACTCGAGATATTGTCATCTGAAGCAGGCTACAATATCGTGAAGTACTTCTTCGCTTGTTAAACTCGTACGCACCCATGGTTTTGCTATCTTTAGGCTTTGAGACGCGCACCAAGCTCATTCCCGAGTCATTACTTCATGTCAAAACTTATGCTACGCACTTAGGGATGGAATTGGCTCATTTTCCGCTCAATTCTTCATATTTCTGTAATCATAGACAAAAAACACGAAAGTAGAGGGAAATAGGGAAATAATGGCATATATTACACATTTGAGCTCTGAAATGCGTGTAGAATAAAGTGTGAAACATCATATTTTAGACACGCATCAAGAATCACTCGACCGACTGGGCCATTGAGGTATTTCTGGAAACCTCTTGTAAGGTGAGGCACTCGACCTGTTAGAAATTATTAATCTCATTATTTAACATATTCATATATGTGATATTTAATTTAGTCATAAAATTAAATCTAGATCTTATGCATGCAAACATAAATAGAAATAGAGAAGAAATCGTCTTTCTTACTATGGAATTTCGGATTAAGGGGCACAAGTAAGATCTCCTTCTTACTTGTTCTTGAGCTTTCCTTATATGGATGAACAAAGATTCAAGCTTAGAATCCCTCCCAAAGATAAATACCCAAGATAACCTCTTAATAGATTAATATTACTTGATCTAGAATAATAATAATCTTACTAAAATTGAATCAAAATATTTGTTTTGTCCTCTTGAAATTTCGGCCAAGAGAGGATGAATATTGAGAGATTTTATTTATTTAAGCTTTCATAAATTAGAGAGAATTTTTATTTTCTTACACTAGAAAATAATTCAAGTTGTGAATAAAAAAAATTAGAGAGAAAAACTCTCTATAATTGCCCTTAGAAAACCGGGTATGGGGGGTGGCAAGGGCCAATGCATGACCAAGATACTCTTCACAAAAGCAACTAGGTGTGCATGGCTATGAATTAGGTTTTATGATTATGCTTTCCACTTAAACATAATTAACATAATTTAAACCTAATACTCCCTCCTTATTTTCGGCACTTACATAAAATGGGAGGTCCATTTTATGTAAGTGCATTTTATATTTTGTCATTTGTCAATTGTCACATGTCACTAGTCATGTGTAATTGTAATGTATTTTTAACATATTAAAAATCAACGTATTAATAAAAATACGTCATGTACAAAATCGACTTAGTAATTCATAATTACTTGTACCAAAACGGTTTACCAATTACAAATCACAACGTCTTGTATTTATAATAACTTATTCATTCAGTTCCAATTGTTTGGTAAACAATAATTTTATCTAAGCAATAAAACAATTTGATTACTTAGACCGTATCTTTATTTAGTCGAATTACAATAAGACACGTCAATAATACTCACAAAATCGTCCGTCAATTTTAAGCAAGTTATTAACCCGTATCGTCATACGATCAATTAAATAATCAATTAAGAGTGTTACCCTTTAGGTATGACCTAAAGGGATCAACTGATCACCGCCGTCGCACGACAGTAATGTCAAACTCTAGTCAGCCAATCATTACCGATATGTGTGGACAAGTTGACTGTAAAATATTACATCCCACAAGTATTCTTAAAATGAGATTTAAACATGTGATCATTATGATCGACAGTTGTGATCACATTATTGTCGGAGGTCACATATTCTAACAATCTCCCACTTGTCCTCGACAAGGGTGCGTCACCAATTCCCTTGTCCTATTACTATCTCCCACTCAATGCAAGGTGTCTTTCGGGTCGTACTTGCAAGTGATCATATCGAGAGTGGTTTCCTCGATCTGGAGAATAACTGATTGACCGGAATTATCTACCATAGATACCTTCCGAGCGTGGCCACGCATTTCCAGTTCATTACTCCTCGAGTGGCCCTGAGATATTGTTATAACCCTGACAAGGGGTAGACAATTCCTATCGCACTTATTCCCTTCGACTAGCCACAGCCATCATAACCCAAAATATGCCCATTTGACCCCATTTACGAAGGTCGTAATAACATAAGTCAAAGTTAATCTGAAACTGTGCCACCTTAGGCGAACAGTCTTTAGTCAAAAGAATTGACTCATTAGAATACTATAGTAGCTCTCGCCACGACCAGGGTATATAAATTTGCCAGAACTCTATAAGCGGTCATAAGGCCCGACAAAGTGTTCCTAACAGTCTGCCTATGTGATCGACTAGTCATCTCACATGACTCTATGGCACTTGAATTTTCCATCAATCGTATCACACTCTAGTCACTTCGAGACGTCACCTCATACAAGTGACTGTGGGCGAATACTGATGCGTGTCATTTATATGATGTTTTACACCTCATTTTACACGCATTTCAGAGCTCAATTATGTAGTTTATGCTACTATTTTCCCTATTTCCGTCTACTTTCGTGTTTTTGTATATAATTGCAGAAATGTGAAGAATCCAGCTGAAATTAAGCTAAATCCGTCCCCGAGTACCTTGCATTGCATTTGACGTGAAGTATTTACTCAAGGAACGAGCTTGGTGCGCATTTCGAGGCCTGAAGGATAATTTTCTGAAGAACTAAAAGCGGACTATCAGCTAAAGCAGTCGATCGACTGACCTCTATGGTCGATCGACCAGAGCACGAGTCCAGAAGGTACTGTTCAGAGCAGACCAGTCGATCGACCGATCACAGTGGTCGATCAACCACACCGCTAATCCGCGTGAATTAAAAGATCGAGAGATTAGAAGCCCATTGTACATTAGGTTTTGGAATAAGAACTACGTTGTATTCCTATATAACGTAGCTTTAGTTTTCAGAATATTCATCTAGTTTTATCAAGTATTATTCAGTTTTTTGTTTATCATCAAATTTTAGGGTTAATTAGTTTAGAACAATTTCCTTCAATAAAAGTTACTTTCGCTTTCGGTTTTGATCTCTATTCCTGCTTCCTTTCGGTAATCTTCTGCTCTTATTTTCAGTTTATTACTCTGTTTGTTCATAGTATAGAATTGCCAGTTAGTTTCCCGAAGCCAAAATTATCATTTTATGTTATTTGTTTGTTTAATTATTTCAAGCATGAATTCAGTAGTATTAATTCTTAATCTTATTGTTGTTTTCGTCATAGTCATGAGTAGCTAAACACCCTGTGCTAGGATGTAGGGAATCTGTAGAAGTAGGCGGCATTAGAATAGTAGACCTAGATCGCGCCATGGTCGATCGACCGCACACCCTGGTCGATCGACTGGCCACGTGAGTTCAGCTTCGTTTTAATTAATTTAATTTCCATGTTCGACGAATTGAGTGCACGCGACTAGTTGAATGCCTAGGAATTGACCGAACCAATAAAGATCGAAAGATAGGGAAGGGAGACAGCCTACCTAATGAAGACGACTAGATTAATGAGATCGAATGATGACTTAATTTAGACTTATAAATCACTTTTCAGGACGAAAGTTAGTATTAGTGATATTATGGACCTGTAGCAAGATCGAAAGATGCTACCTGTAAGGATGGACCGAGAGGACTTCTTATTTTCCCGTCTCACGTGATTGTTTTAGACCTACCTAGTATTCTGCCGCCGAAACTATAGTGAACTGACCGTCTTAGCACCCTTTTAATTCTTGGTTTCATCCGTTTAATTAGTTTACTGTCTTTTATTGCCTTTAGCTATAGACCAAATCAAATCAAACCCCCACACTTGTTACCTTAAAGATTAAAATAGAACAACTATTAATTGCATCGCCTCCCTGTGGTTCAACCCGTGCTACCACTAGCTTCTGTTAGTTTAGCTCGGAATTATAAATAATATTTTTGGTGCATACAACGACGGGCATCAAATTTTGGCGCCGTTGCCGGGGAGGCAATTGTTTAAAATTTTAGTTGTTTTTATTTTAGTCTTTCTCTTAGTTTAAGGGACATCTGTTCCTTAAACTTTTCTCATATTCTTCTTGTAGTTTCTTCTTATGCGCAGGTCATAGGGCGGTGAATTACTACCATTCGATCCTGAGATTGAGAGAACTTTACGCGTGAAGAGGAGATTGTTTCAAGAACAACAGTCTGAGGAAGAGCCTGGTTCTCATTCTAGTTTTTACGAGAACGAGTTGTTCGAGGAGGATCCACCTTCATCTCCTGTTTCCACTTCTTCAGTCGAGACCGTCACATCTCCAGATTTTCTAGTCATGGTTGAAGAAGCGAGTATAGCCAGTCACTCTGAGCCGACAGCTGCGAATCTTTATAAAGGATTCGCACTAGCCGGGGAGGACATAAAATTCGAGCCAAAGCCTTCTTATATTAACTTGGTTGAGAGAAACCAATTTGGGGGAGCTGCAAATGAAGATGCAGCCAAGCACATGGAGACATAAATTGATTATTGCTGTTCCATACTCCCACCAACCGGTGTGACTCAGGACCAGGTGAAGGAAACTATGTTTATATTCTCTCTTTGTGATGCTGCAAGGGAGTGGTACAGAGACCTGGATCGAGCTGCTAATGGGATCACTGACTGGAATTCTTTGGCCCTAGCATTCTACAAGAAGTATTTCTCTCCCTCGAAGACGAATGCCATTAGAGCTCAGATCACGAGCTTTAAACAGTGTCCTGATGAGAACTTTCATGAGGCGTGGGTCCGTTTCAAGAAGCTGGTGCGAACTACTCCGCACCATGGGTTCGAAAAATGGAGTCTATGCAATCAGTTTTATAATGGGCTCTATGACGATCAGAGAGCTATCCTGGATGCGGCAGCTAGTGGCAGATTCCAGGAGAATGTGGGAGAAACTAAGGGGTGGAAAATTATTGATGATTTGGCCACCCAAAAAGCTGAGTATGGAAATTCTAGGGGAAATCAAAGGAGGAGTGCCGAATCCCTTCTGTAGTTGCATTAGAGACTCTTACGGCGAGATTTGATAAGTATGAGTTGGGAGGAGCTTCAAAAGGAGGGATCTATCATGTGAATGCTCTTTCATACGGTCCTTTCGTCTATAAAAGATGTGGGGCTGAGGGACATGTTTTAGACAATTGTCCTAGTCCCTATGAGTCTTGTGCTGCCTTTCAACATTATAGGCAGACAAACACTTATTTTGAGCCGAATGTCCATCCAAACTTGAGGTGGACTAGCCAGAATGTCCAAAATCCCACTCCACCCCCACAGCAGCAGCAGCAGCAGCAGAACTATGTGCCCCCTCATAAGCAACAACAGTTTCAAAAACCTCCCTATGTGCCGCAGCAGCAACAATCCCAAGGTTCTGATCTTACCGAGTTGAAAAATTTGTTGCTGAAAGAGTCTCAAGCTAGAGAGGCCGGGATGAAGATGTTGGAGAGCCAAATTGCTCAATTGGCAAGTAAGAATACAACTCGAGCTCCGGGACATTTACCGACGCAAACTGATCAAAAGGAGACCTTAAATGCAATTACCTTGAGGAGTGGTCTACCCTTGATGGGCCCGCTATGGTTGAGGATGTCGCTGAAAAAGATGAGGCGGAACCGAGTAAGAAGAAGGCTGGAATGAACAGTAGCAAGAAAAAGACGTTTGCCAGGTATGTCAGTCGATCGACTGACATACCCAGTCGATCGACCAGTACGCGAAAAGAAACAGCTTCTGTTCCTGTAGAAGTCGGTCGATCGACTGACCAACCTGGTCGATCGACTAACAACGCTGCTGATGATGAGTCTTTTCGTCCTCCAATGCCAAATAACTTGAGGGACCACTTGTTTCGGGGTACAACTACTCCGAAAATATTGGGGCAAGACCCGAATGCTGATGGGTCAGTCCCAGTTCCGAAATATGACCCGGCGACGATTAATGGTTCATTTTTGAGACGGTCTGAAGAGGGTTCAAGCTTCAACAAGGAGAAAGTAGTGGATTTTCAGCCTAAATCCACCGACGCCGGCATGAGAGATTTAGAGGAGATGGCTAAGTTACTTCTTACAACCCCTTATCCAGAGAGATTGGTGCCGACGAAGGAACAGGTATCATTTAATAAGTTTGAAAATGTTATTCGTAGCTTAAATGTACAAGTTCCTTTTCTCGAGTTAGTTAATCAAGTGCCTACTTACATGAAATTTATGAAGCAACTTTTATCTAAAAAGAAGTCACTTGAAACTGTGCACACTGTCGCACTAACTGAGGAGTCATGTTCTTATTTAACTCACACTGCACCTCATAAGCTAGAAGACCCAGGTAGCTTTTCAGTCCCATGTAGTATTGGCACCTTTACTATTGAGAAGGCCTTGTGTGACCTAGGAGCTAGCATTAGCGTTATGCCTTTGAGTCTTGCTAGGAAGCTGAAATTGACTAGGTTTGCAGTCACCGACATGGCAGTACAGATGGCTGATCATTCCGCGGTCCAGCCAATAGGAGTCTTAGAGGACATTCCTATGCAGATAGGAAAGTTCTTTTTCCCTGTTGACTTCGTTGTACTAGATATGCTCGAGGATGCCCATATTCTTATCATATTGGGTAGACCATTTCTGCACACTACTGGTGTAGTTATAGATGTCGGTTCGGGGACTTTGACCTTCAAAGTAGGGAAACACTCCATTGTCTTTGCCCAGACAGCTAAGAAGAAAGACCCCATGTGGCCTGTCACTTGTAATCCGGTTTCTGAAAAGAAATCCTATTTTATGCTTCCTGATATGCCTGTCTCTACACCTATTCCTGTTATAACACCTCCGCCCCAGATTGGGAGCAAATTGGAGGAAGATACTTCTGTTTTGGATATTGCAGGAGCTGGTTTGGGGAAGGAAGGGCCGCATTTTGCTCCAGCTGTGAGAGAGCCAGTCGTTTCAAGAGGCGGTTGAGGATGTCTTAGCTATGGCACTGATGAGGAGCTTGAAGATGAGCCAGTCAAAGTGAGAGAGTCCGACTTGGACTTTGATGAGCCGGACGAGGTCATTGATTGGGGAGATGCTGAAGCCGTTGATCCGTTGAGTTCCGCGGATGTTGGAGTTGAGAAGGGTGCAGCTGAGAAGATGAGCACTGTAGAGGCTACTTCTTGTAGCCAGAAGCCGACTAAGTGGGCCATTCCGTGGCCATTCTTGATCAACTATTAGTTGATTAAGACTTTTTCAAAAACATTCATTTTATTGCTTTCGTTAAACTCTCTTTTTATTGCTTTCGTGTGCGCGAGACTTCGCATTTTAATAAGTTTGCTTAGGATTTTATACACTTTAGACTATTGCTTTGAATTTTGCGCAATTTTGGGCGCGTTATTGTGTGTATTTGCACGTTTATAGACCATGTTGGCTCGAGTTATTGAGCTAATTCGAAGAAATCAGAACTTACAGCAGGTTTTCTCAGTCGATCGACTGGCCTATGTGGTCGATCGACTGCGTCGCGGCTTCCAGGAGCTTCTGTTCCTGTTCACTCCGGTCGATCGATTGCCTGCTATGGTCGATCGACCGCTTTCGCTGTTGTACCTGTTATCGATCATCCCCTGCTGTGTTTGGTCGATTTGCGGAATCGAGGGAGTCTTTTCTCCTCCTTATTCTCCGACGTATTTCTGTTTTCGTCCGTTTTTAAGTTTTGCACACAGTTACCGTTTCAATAATTGTTTTCTTGGTTTTATGCGCGGTATTTTCTGTCTTTTCAGGTACTTTATGGTAGCACTGCTGGCTACTGAAACCTCCTAGCTCACGCCGGTTTGGGGAGGTTTCCTTCTGCTGCGCTTAAAGTCTTGTGAGTTTCCGAGTTCTTACTTCATGCCTTATGTAGTTAATTTACGCAAATTCCCGTTTTTCCTTTTATTTCACTACATGATTTTGCACAATGGGGACATTGTGCGATTTGGTTTGGGGAAGGGTTTTGCGTTGCATTTGCTTGCATCCACGTTTACATTTTGTCTTGCATAGTTGTTTATTTTCCCTTATATATACAGAAGAAAAAAAAAAATTGAAAAATTTCAAAAAAATTCAAAAAATGCACATTTATTTTAGCATGTAGGTCGAGTCGGAACGGTAGTATTTCAATGATGACATTGCATTTTCAGCTGTTTATGCCTAAGCCGTGCTTAATTGACATGTTATTAGTAGAATCATACATGCATCGTCTACGAGTTTTCGTTAATTATCTTGCTGAGCTTGAGACTTGACTTTGATTTTTGGCAAGCTACATCATTTTCTGAGTTTTAGAGCTTATAACTGGTGTCATTCATGACCAGTTCATCTAAGATTGTGAGTAGTACTCCTTATAAAACATGTTACATAAATGTGCATAAATATGAACTTAATCTGCTTAATACCTGTATGCGTTCGGTTTGTGGTTCGTTGACACATGTGGAAGAGGTTCCCCCTTTGTTCATTTTGCCCATAAGCTCCACACTGCCAAAAATAGCCTTTATTGTCCCGTAACTACATCCTACACTTAGCCTGCCCTTGTCAAGCTAGTAGTTTATGTTCTTGGGATTGTTACTACATTTTTGATGGCATTTGCTCATTTTGAGATGATGATTGGGAAGATGAAAAAGGAATGAAGGAGGGAAAAGAAATAGAATTGAAGAAAGAAAAAAAAAAGAAAAAAACATGATTCGAAAAAGAAAGAAAAAAGATGTGTGTCGTACTGTAGAGGGCGGTCGATCGACTGCCCATCTTGGTCGATCGACTGCAGCCCGAGAAGGAAAGAAGAAAAAAAAGTCTATTCGCATAATTCAAAGTCATTTATTTAATGGCGATTTTTGCTCCCATGTTGCATTTATATCTTATGGGGAGTTGATTGATTTTTATGGAGATTGTGAGATTTGTGCTTGATAATTAGCACCGTTTCGATTGAAATCATGAGCAAGAAGTTGGATGTTGTTATAATTTGGTTCCCTTAGTTAATAGCTTGGCTTTTAACTCTGTTTTTATCCAAATTTATCTCAGCCCCTTACCTCACATATCCATATTTACCTCGGCATGTGTCATGGTCATTTGATTGGTTGGAATGCATATGTACGGTTGTAGAGATCATTTTCATATTAGACTGCAGGCATGTTCTTATAGGTCGTAGTTAGGTGAGAGTCACTACAATATTACTTCTTTCTATCTTTACATATATTCACCTGTGCTATATTGTGATTTGAGCGACCCGAGAGAGTCTGAATTGATAAGTCTCGACAGTTGACGGTTCAGCAGTTTTTTTACGACTCCATAACTCGTTTGTATGGTTCATATTGCTAATTGATTGTTAGTTGTTGCATTAAATTGGTTTAGGCTATTCGGTTTGCATTTCACTCTGAGATTGAACTCGTTCCATTAAGTTTTTTAGGATCGAGTCTAGTTCTTGCTTGGGGACAAGCAAGGGTTTGGTTTGGGGAAGTTTGATGCGTGTCATTTATATGATGTTTTACACCTCATTTTACACGCATTTCAGAGCTCAATTATGTAGTTTATGCTACTATTTTCCCTATTTCCGTCTACTTTCGTGTTTTTATATATAATTGCAGAAATGTGAAGAATCCAGTGGAAATCAAGCTAAATCCGTCCCCGAGTACCTTGCATTGCATTTGACGTGAAGTATTTACTCAAGGAACGAGCTTGGTGCGCATTTCGAGGTCTGAAAGATAATTTTATGAAGAACTAAAAGCGGACTATCAGCTAAAGCAGTCGATCGACTGACCTCTATGGTCGATCGACCAGAGCACGAGTCCAGAAGGTACTGTTCAGAGCAGACCAGTCGATCGACCGGTCACAATGGTCGATCGACCACACCGCTAATCCGCGTGAATTAAAAGATCGAGAGATTAGAAGCCCATTGTACATTAGGTTTTGGAATATGAACTACGTTGTATTCCTATATAACGTAGCTTTAGTTTTCAGAATATTTATCTAGTTTTATCAAGTATTATTCAGTTTTTAGTTTATCATCAAATTTTAGGGTTCATTAGTTTAGAACAATTTCCTTCAATAAAAGTTACTTTCGCTTTCGGTTTTGATCTCTATTCCTGCTTCCTTTCGGTAATCTTCTGCTCTTATTTTCAGTTTATTACTCTGTTTGTTCATAGTATAGAATTGCCAGTAAGTTTCCCGAAGCCGAAATTATCGTTTTATGTTATTTGTTTGTTTAATTATTTCAAGCATGAATTCAGTAGTATTAATTCTTAATCTTATTGTTGTTTTCGTCATAGTCATGAGTAGCTAAACACCTGTGCTAGGATGTAGGGAATCTGTAGAAGTAGGCGGCATTAGAATAGTAGAACTAGATTGCGCCACGGTCGATCGACCGCACACCCTGGTCAATCGACTGGCCACGTGAGTTCAGCTTCGTTTTAATTAATTTAATTTCCATGTTCGACGAATTGAGTGCACGCGACTAGTTGAATGCCTAGGAATTGACCGACCCAATAAAGATCGAAAGATAGGGAAGGGAGACAGCCTACCTAATTAAGATGACTAGATTAATGAGATCGAAAGATGACTTAATTTAGACTTATAAATCACTTTTCAGGACGAAAGTTAGTATTAGTGATATTAGGGACCTGTAGCGAGATCGAAAGATGCTACCTGTAAGGATGGACCGAGAGGACTTCTTATTTTCCCGTCTCACGTGATTGTTTTAGACCTACCTAGTATTCTGCCGCCGAAACTATAGTGAACTGACCATCTTAGCACCCTTTTAATTCTTGGTTTCATCCGTTTAATTAGTTTACTGTCTTTTATTGCCTTTAGCTATAGACCAAATCAAATCAAACTCCCACACTTGTTACCTTAAAGACTAAAATAGAACAACTATTAATTGCATCGCCTCCCTGTGGTTCGACCCGTGCTACCACTAGCTTCTGTTAGTTTAGCTCGGAATTATAAATAATATTTTTGGTGCACACAACGATGGGCATCAAATACTATGTTAATCCGTGTTCACTTTAACGGGGTTCAATTGTCACTACAACCCGTTTGGATGTAACAATGTATAAAGAAAAGATAAAAGACAAATGTGATTATGAACATGAACAAAAACAACACTTTTAATTTCATTTCAAAATCTAACACAAACTAAGTACACGTTTAAGACCCATGGACACCATATGTCCATTGTGTTTAGCCTGCGATAAAGGCTTGGTGAGCGGATCGGCTATGTTGTCATCCGTCGCAATTTCCTTTCTTTCAATGAAATCTCTAATTACATGATATTTTCTAAGTACATGTCTAGATCTATTACTAGACTTTGGCTCTTTAGCTTGGAATATCGTCCCACTATTATCACAATAGAGAGTGATGGGATCATTGGCGGTAGGTACTACTCTTAGACCTTCCGTGAATTGCCTGATCCATACAGCTTCCTTGGCGCTTTCGATGCTTTGCAATGTAATCGACCTCCGTTGTTGAATCGGCGATCACACTTCCTTGAAGCTTCTCCAAATAACAAAGACCACCATTGAGCATGAAAACGAAACCAGCTTGTGATTTCATGTCATCTCTATCCGTTTGGAAACTTGAGTCCGTGTAACCATTAGCACGGAGCTCGGTGTCTCCTCCAAAAACTAAGATAGAATCCTTAGTTCTTCTCAAGTACTTAAGGATGTTCTTGACGGCTATCCAGTGACTCTCACTTGGATTTCCTTGATATCTACTCGTCATGCTCAAGGCATACGAGACATCAGGACGTGTGCATATCAGGCATACATGATTGATCCAACAGCGGAAGCATAAGGGATCAACTTCATGCGTTCAACATGATGGGGTTCGGAGGGCGATTGAGACTTGCTCAATATTGTCCCAGTTACCATAGGTACCAATCCCCTTTTTGATTTGTCCATGCTGAAACGTCGAAGAATCTTATCAACATAAGATTCTTGGCTTAGTGCCAATATCCTCTTGGATCTATCTCTACGGATCCGGATACCTAATATGCGTTGTGCCTCTCCTAAATCCTTCATTTGGAAGTGGTTACCTAACCACTTCTTAACGGAAGATAACATCGGAATATCATTTCCAATGAGTAGTATGTCATCGATATACAAGACTAGGAACACAACATTGCTCCCACTAAATTTCATGTATAAACATGGTTCCTCAACACTTCGAGTGAAACCATTCTATTTTATCACATGATCGAATCGATGATTCCAACTTCTAGATGCTTGCTTAAGACCATAAATGGAACTCTTAAGTTTGCACACTTTGTTAGGATTTTTAGAATCGACAAAACCTTCGGGTTGTATAATGTACACCTCCTCTTCTAAATGCCCATTTAGAAAAGCGGTTTTGACATCCATTTACCATATTTCATAATCATGAAATGCGGCAATCGCTAACAAAATCCGTATGGATCTTAGCCTGGCTACGGGGGCGAAGGTTTCATCATAATGGAGACCATGGACTTGGGTAAATCCTTTTGCCACTAGCCTAGCTTTGTAGACATCATCATGTCCTTCTATACCATTCTTGACCTTGAAAATCCATTGAAGAGGTCTTGCCCCTTTAGGCAAATCCACCAAGTTCCAAACTTGGTTTTCATGCATAGAATCCATCTCGGACTTCATGGCTTCAAGCCATAAGGAGGAATTTGGACTAGAGATTGCGGCTTTGTAGGTGGCGGGCTCGTCACTTTCTAAAAGCAACACATCGAGTGTTCCATCTTCTTCGATAAGTCCCACATATCGATCGGGATGGCGAATAACGCGGCCCGTTCTTCTAAGAGGAGGAGGGATAACCGCGCTAGACGACGAAGGAACATCTTCTTGCGTCTCTACCTCGGTTTGTGGCTCTTGAACTCCATCAAGTTCAAAATTTCTCCCACTTTGTCTCTTAGAAATAAATTCTCTTTCTAAGAAGACAGCCTCGCAAGACACAAACACTTTGTTTTCTTGAGGCTTGTAAAAGTAATATCCTCGAGAGGTCATGGGGTAACCTACAAAGATGCATTTTTCGGATCTTGGGGCAAGCTTGTTGTCGGTCTTTGCCTTGACGTAAGAATTACATCCCCAAATCTTCATGTAGGATAGATTAGGAACTCTTCCTTTCCATATCTCAAATGGAGTCTTTTCGGTTGCCTTTATGGGACTATTATTCAAAGATATAATTGCAGTTTGGATTGAAAATCCCCAAAACGAGTTCGGTAACTCGGTTTGACTCATCATGGATCGAACCATATCAAGTAGGGTTCGATTTCTTCTTTCGGCAACACCATTGAGTTGTGGTGTTCTGGGTGGAGAGAGTTGTGATATAATATCACAACCTTTCAAGTGTGAATCGAATTCAAGACTAATATATTCTCCACCACGATCGGATCGTAGTGCCTTTGTCTTTTTGTTCAATTGGTTCTCTACTTCGTTTTGAAATTCCTTGAATTTCTCAAAAGCTTCACTTTTATGCTTCATTAAATAGATATACCCATATCTACTCAAGTCATCGGTGAAGGTTATGAAGTAGTCATAATTTCCTCGAGCGGTGATACTCAATGGTCCACATACATCGATATATATGAGTCCCAATAGTTCACTTGCTCATATCCCTTTACCACTAAAAGGATTTCGAGTCATTTTGCCAAGAAGGCAATATTCGCATGTTTCATATGATTGATAATCAAATGGTGTAATCACATTAGTCGAAATTAATCTTTTGATGCGATTCTCGTTTATGTGACCTAATTGAGAATGCCAAATGAACGATTCATTTGGATCACTTGATTTGAGTTTCTTTGATTGAATGTTGTAGATGTCATTAGTCGGATTCGAGGTTTCTAAAATGTAAATGCCATTAATGGAAGGAGCTTGGCCTATAACCAAGTCGTTCCTTGAAATAGTATAACGATTGTTCTTAATGACAAAACAAAAACCGTCCATGTCTAACATAGCGATAGAAATAATATTTTTTGAAAGTGTAGGCACATAAAAACAATTATGTAAATACAATTCAAATCCATTAGGCAAAGCTAATACATAAGTTCCCTTGGATTCGGCCGCTACTCGAGCTCCATTTCCAAGGCGTAGATCCACATCTTCTTTGCTAAGCCTCTTCGCGTCTCTTAACCCCTGTAAATGATTACAAAGGTGAGAACCACAACCGGTATCCAGTACCCATGTCGTAGTGGAAGTATAATTTACATCAATAACATAAATTTCCTTAGGAATTTTACCTTTTGGAACGATGATTCCTTCCCTTATATTTCGCAAATATACGGGACAATTCCTAAGCCAATGTCCCATGCCATAGCAATAATGGCACTCATCTTCAACTTGCTTGAAGTTTTTCTCTTTGTTTCCCTTCTTCTTAAACTTTTTGCCCTTGAAAGCAAGAACTTGATTGCTTGAGCTCCCACTAGTTTTGGCATCTTTCTCTTTCAAAGACAATGATCCTATAGATTTTATGAGGCGGTCTTCCTGAGACCGGCTCACAAATGATCTTGTAGTAGTAGGAGGTTTAGAAGAAGTGATGAAGTTTATGTTTCCATCCGAACCTATCCCAAAATGAAGTTCTCTAGTAGTGTCGAAATCATTGTTGAAGCAAACGTCGTCAAAAACATTGTGGCAAGACTCAATGGTAATCGGTGTAGTAGCGTTTGATGGATTCATTGTAATGAACTACAAGTATGGAGGAAAAAGAAAATATTAACATTTGTCTTTTTAAATCATACTTGTAAATATTTTAACAAGATATGAACATTTATATAGCGACCTCTACCCAACTATTATAAATGATTCCGAGATCCAAATTTATATTAACTTGGGCACGGGGTAGCCGATTCATCCCTCATCAATATAACTCGGTGGATTAACTCTTTAATCGATTCTACTTTTAGAACTCTCGGTCGATAAAATTACTCTAATATTTATCTATAGCCCGGAACACATGCGACTACGGTCATGAATACTTCCGTTGAGATCAATCCAAATTTCAAACAAATGTATCCATGATCCAAATTCACATTAACTTGGGCACGGGGTAGCCGATTCATCCCTTATCAACATGAATTCGGTGAATAGACATTTATCACCCACTTCCTCTACGTAACAAGGTTTGTACCCCGGTGTGGCCGAGCGCACTCCCTCACGAAATAGGTTTTCATGGTTTCTACTTTTTGGTAAGGCTAACTCTCAATTGTTTATTTAAGCGAGAGGTCATGTCAATTTATTATCTATCACGTTTTAAGTGAACTAAAGCGGTGAACTACGATAATTGTAATCGACACGGTCGATTAACTCGATTAAATGATAATGTTTAGTTATGGCGATTTAGCGACGCATGCAACATATAAATAAAATGCAAAGCATAAATAAAATCCTAGTATGGGTTTTCTAGAATAGTAAATCTAATAAACTATTACAAATTCAGAAACCAACTCCTTTGGTCTCTTGAACTTCGGTCTTGGCACGCATTTCAAGGCAATAATTTCTTGAATGGATAGCCTTCTCGAGTGGCACCGTCTTCAAGGAACTCCGGAATACATAAATTAGATAATTTCCTATTATACATTTGTAATTAAAATAAAATAAATCTATTAAATTACAAAACGGTGATACGAGAGCACAATAAATTACAACCGAATCGATATTCTCATATATTCCGGGTAATATCAATAAAAACTAAGGCCATACTAAGTAAAATTACATAATTCAAAAATTACATAAAATTAAAATATGACAATCATAAAATGCAGCATTATAATATGTATGAACATGCCCAATTTTATGCTAAATCGCCTTTAAGGAGCCAATATCGTATATTAATCGGTTTTTTACGGATTTGCGTGATTTAACCTTTTAAAAATCACAATAATTACATAAAATCATATTTATGTACAAGTTAATTACCCTAACCATCTTAGGACGCAAAATTAGTCTCCACTAACATTTGACAATAATTAACCTAGATTTCTTAATATTGTTCATAAATGGACCTAAAATACAAAATTATGTCATAAACTTCAAATTAAATCATAAAAATTTCAAATAAATTCAAAATTTGAAATTTAAACTCATGAACATTCTGGAAAAATACCATGACACTCATAATGTTCAAAAACATAGGTTAAAAAGTTCGAAAATTTATCGAGAAAAACAATGTTGCGGTTTATCGATTTTAACAATTATCACCATAAAAATATGAGAAAAATTATTTTTATCAACTTTTCACTTTTAGATCAGAAATTTGTGATAAAATGCAACATGTGACGTTTTTCCTTAGTCATGAAGTATGTTTTAGCAATTTTTACTAATTAAAGTCACTATTTAAGTGATTTTTCATCAAAAATTCATAAATCATGCATAAAGACTTCATTATAGCCAAATATTTTACACACATCTTGTAACATTATATGTGACAACATAGTAAATTTCCATGACCAGATTCGAAATATCACTCATATTACCCTATTTTCCCATTTAAATACGATTTTAACTTGAAAAATCCATATTTCGAGCAATATAACTCATTTTATTATGAAAATATACAGGCCATCAGTAGATAATATATGTGAAAACATATCCAAAAACTACTGAAAAATCGAAGTTTATCTATTTTTAGTCCAAAAATGACATTTTTAACATAAAAATCACATTTTAATGCCATTATTATGTAAAATGAACAATAAAATCCATAAATAAACCAAAATTTCATGATATTTCATAATAAACACAAATTTATAAGTTTTGTTTGTTAATCTTATAACTCGGAAAAACAATAGCCGATTTGCATGCAAACAACCTAAGGCTCTGATACCACTTGTTAGAAATTATTAATCTCATTATTTAACATATTCATATATGTGATATTTAATTTAGTCATAAAATTAAATCTAGATCTTATGCATGCAAACATAAATAGAAATAGAGAAGAAATCGTCTTTCTTACTATGGAATTTCGGATTAAGGGGCACAAGTAAGATCTCCTTCTTAATTGTTCTTGAGCTTTCCTTATATGGATGAACAAAAATTCAAGCTTAGAATCCCTCCCAAAGATGAATACCCAAGATAACCTCTTAATAGATTAATATTACTTGATCTAGAATAATAATAATCTTACTAAAATTGACCCAAAATATTTGTTTTGTCCTCTTGAAATTTCGGCCAAGAGAGGATGAATATTGAGAGATTTTATTTGTCTAAGCTTTCATAAATTAGAGAGAATTTTTATTTTCTTACACTAGAAAATAATTCAAGTTGTGAATAAAAACAATTAGAGAGAAAAACTCTCTATAATTGCCCTTAGAAAACCGGGTATGGGGGGTGGCAAGGGCCAATGCATGACCAAGATACTCTTCACAAAAGCAACTAGGTGTGCATGGCTATGAATTAGGTTTTATGATTATGCTTTTCACTTAAACATAATTAACATAATTTAAACCTAATACTCTCTCCTTATTTTCGGCACTTACATAAAATGGGAGGTCCATTTTATATTTTGTCATTTGTCAATTGTCACATGTCACTAGTCATGTGTAATTGTAATGTATTTTTAACATATTAAAAATCAACGTATTAATAAAAATTAGTCATGTACAAAATCGACTTAGTAATTCATAATTACTTGTACCAAAACGGTTTACCAATTATAAATCACAACGTCTTGTATTTAGAATAAATTATTCATTCAGTTTCAATTGTTTCGTAAACAATAATTTTATCTAAGCAATAAAACAATTTGATTACTTAGGCCATATCTTTATTTAATCGAATTACAATAAGACACGTCAATAATACTCACAAAATTGTCCGTCAATTTTAAGCAATTTAATTAACCCGTATCGTCATACGATCAATTAAATAATCAATTAAGAGTGTTACCCTTTAGGTATGACCTAAGGGGAGCAACTGATCACCACCGTCGCACGACAGTAATGTCAAACTCTAGTCAGCCAATCATTACCGATATGTGTGGACCATATGACTGTAAAATATTACATCCCACATGTATTCTTAAAATGAGATTTAAACATGTGATCATTATGATCGACAGTTGTGATCGCATTATTGTCGGAGGACACATATTCCAACACGACCAAGTGGGACACCACTCATCTGAGTGAACTCATCACTCGATCGAGTGGGATCCGACACTCGATCGAGTGGGCCTGTGTGGACATGGGCCACAGGCCGGTCTGCGGGCGAGATGCCGCCCACCGGTCCGTAGTCACGGGCCGCCTGCACGCCAAGCCAATCTGTGGACATGCAGCGGTCTTTTGAAACCAACGCTCGGCGGCGTAAAAATGCTTTTCACCTGATCGCTTTAGATCGGTCGGTTTCGTCTCAGTAAAGGTCTCCGAACGATGCAGAGATGTTCGGAGTGGCCACCAAGCATTAGTGGGATGCTTGGAACCCGTTCGAATCCACTTTATACCTAGGTCAACCAAGGCAAAAAGCATTGTTTAACATAGGTACTAAAGATAAGGACTCGTCCCCTTTTTAGCATTCTATGCCTAAAAGGACTCTCGTGCGCCCTGCATAAGGCCATCCACTATCCAAAGGTTCTGAGTAAGGGGTGAGGATACGTATTGGGAAGCCCTTTAATCGGACACCCAATCCCGCCCGCGTTAGCGGCCTCTACTGATAGACCTGGCAAAAGTATACCGAACCCGAAAAACCGATCGAAAATACCTGAATCGACACCTGACCGTACATCCGAAAGTTATAACTGAACTTCACACCAAAACCTGAACCGGCCTGAATTGATTCGAAATCGAACCGAATTTATAATATCCGAAATAGACCCAAAACTGTTTCAACCTGAACTGTTTTGATCCGAATCGAAACACACCTGAATCGCTTTCAACCTGTATAATGATGACCGAAACCCAACTGAAACCCAAAATGACCCGAATAAAATGATTGTAAATAATAAAAAATAAAACATAATCATATTAATTTACTTTTTTTTTATATTAGTACGGGAGTTACTTAAACTCGAATATCCAATGTCTTACCACCGATTTGGCGATTATTCATGAAGTACATGTCAGATCACAAGAGTTGGAGTTTAAATTATTTTCATAACCAAATAATCGATTGATTTTAGATATCTTTTATAATGGGACGAAAATTATTTACATGAGTTATAACAAATCACAAATGTTTACTTTGTACATGAGTATATCTCATCATTTACTAACAGCGGACAAAAATTCAAGTAAAGTAGTCATTACTCATTAGAAGACCTGAATTTTTATGGACCATTTTCAAGGTAGTCTAACATGTAAGTCTGTAACTATGCTACATTGGCAACATTGCTACTCATATCTATTAAAAAAGCTGAACATGGAGAAGAGTAGAAGACTGAATGAGTTCTAAAAATGAAAAATTTTATTGCATACGTAATACTCTAGTAATTACGATTTTAGGAAGTTCTCAAAACTAGAGAAAAAAAAAGAAAGGAAGACAATACATCAGAATTCATGTAAAATCCAAAAAAACTATAAAGACGATAAGAAGCTTGGCTTCAAGTCTTCATCATTAACTTCAAGAAGATGGTTGAACGTTCGACCATTCTACGTCTACACCTTCGAATTCGTCTTCTTCAATGGCTGCAAAATGTTAATCAACAAATTAGAATCAGAAAAAAAATATAAAGAGAAGAGATCGACAACACAATGTAAAAAGGACTTACCTTGATAGCCATATAACCAACTCCGTGTAGTAATCAAAGCCTCCACGTTTTCAGGAATATAAGAGCTCCTCCATTTATTCAAAACCCGACCTCCGATACTAAAAGTAGATTCCGATGCAATAGTGGTAAGTGGTACACCTAAAATATCCCTTGCGAGATGAGCTAGTTCACCATAACGATCCTCATTCTTTTTCCAATAGTCCAGAACATCGAGCTTTACTTTGCGATCAATTCTATCATCCTCAAGATAAGTCGATAATTTTGACTTATCATAACTATCCACCCCTTCATAATCATAATGCTACGTAATAAGTATGATATCAATACAGAACAAAAGTAATTAAATTTAGCATATAAACAGTAGAACTGTAAATAAAAGTACAAAATATCAGAGAAAGAAAAAGTAACTTACTTCACAAAAGGAAAATTTGCGTTTTAAAGTATTGGAGACCATACGAGGTTCAACATTTGATGAAGCAAATGAGGTATTGTAGCCTTTATACTCATTAAGTAGCATCTCCATCTTAAATTGTATATCATTCACCTTCGCTCGTGCTTTTAATTCATCGTCAAACAACTTTTTGTAACAGTACTTGAGAAAATGAAGCTTGCAACGAGGATCAAGAACCATAGCAAAAGAAAACAAAGTACCGTAGTTCTCTTCATCAGAGACTGCCGAATATTTGTCAAACTTCTTTTGCATTTCTACTGCCATGTCTCTTAATACCTCATCGTTACTTTGAATTTGAACTAATTCCTTTAAGAGCATAGAAATCCTCCACACACTCTCAAAGTATAAGTTCGATGTTGGATACTCACTACCGGAAAATAACTCAGTTATATCATAAAATGGCCCTAAAGCATCCCTTATTTTCTCAACCATTTCCCAGTCTAAAGCATGTGGACAATGTATATATGTCTTATCAACTAGGTTCAATTTATTAAAAGCATCCCGGTATATAAGAGCCCTATCAAGCATAAGATAGGTGCAATTCCACCTAGTAGGCACATCAAGCCAGAGTGCCTTAGTCTCCTTGACCCCAGCTTGTTCAACAGCACTTCGAAAGTGCATTTTTTTTGCCTCTGAGGCCTTCACATGTTTCACACTTTCTCTAATATTATTAATGGATTGCTCAATTACCTTAAGTCCATCCTTAACAATAAGATTCAAGACATGTGCAGCGCATCTAACATGGAAATATCTACCATCATACACTAAATTTCCCCAACTATTTAGTGTAGCCTTTAAATAATCTTGTGCCTTGTCATTACTAGAAGCATTGTCTAAAGTCAAAGAAAAAACTTTCTTTTCAATTCCCCATTCTTTTATTAACTTCAATAGAAGAATGTAGATTTCTTTACCACTATGGGGTGGTTCCATATGACAGAAGTTCAAAACAACACTAGACAATTTCCAATTAGCGTCAACAAAGTGAGGAGTTAGACACAAATACCCTTCTGTTTGACAAGAGGTCCACAAATCAGACGTCAAACAAATACGACCAGGCAGGTTACATAATGTATCTTTTAGGTTATGTTTCATTGAGGTGTACAATTTAACACAATCAGCTTTGGCAGTGTTACGACATATGGTTCTAACTTCATCACACAAGTACTCATGAAGTTCTCTATTTCCTTCATGATCAACCCAAGAGAACGGATACCCATGCTTAATTATTGCTTTTGCTACTAACTCTCGGTAATCCTTTTGATCAAAGACAAATTTACCTCTTGTTGACGCTGGCAAAGTGCGTTTATATGCTTTTCATTTTTCAAGATGATTTTTTGCATTGGTTGTCCCGTATTTTGATTCCGCTATCAAATTTGTATTCTTGCAGTGCTTGCACAAAGCTCTCAATTTTTTATCTTTACTTTTTTCAGCTGGGATTCGCCAATATTCTTTCCACACCGGGCTCCTTCTATGTTCAAAATCAGTGAAATCAGTAGCGTCCATGATAATGGAGGTTATGTTTTCAAATTGACAGTCATCACCGGGAGTTGCAGCAAATTCCATAACTTCCTGGATTCGAAAGAAAAGAAAGTTAGTGACTAATTAACTATAATATTGTTTCACATTTAATAAACTGGTTTGAAACTATATCCTCGAGTCTTGACATTAAAATTTCAGTTAAAACAAATCATTCAACTAAAAAATCACAGATTCGTAAATAAATGTAGCATGACAAAAACCAACTCTCCTAAGTCCTACCTGGTGTCACTGGAAAACAAACTCAGGCTAGGTGTTAGATCAGAAGACTTAAAATACCATGACTAATAACTTATAGTGTACCATGTCATGGTTAAGACAAATGAACCATAAAAGGCAGCCATCAAGCAGAAACAATGACTGTAAACTGGCCGTAATAGCTTGGAAATCCTAAATCTGCATCAAACAACCAACTAAAGAAGCCGCAATATTTCAGAAGTTCATTATAGCGCATTAATTTCTGCGCTTGGCCTGTATATTGGCAGGTCCACCCAAATGGATTCCAAACACAATAAATAAAACTGATCGTGATAATGCAAAAAGTAGACCTAACCATATCCAATATAAACCGATCAGTAAAACCCATTATAAAGCACAACCAAAAACACTCATTTAAGGGGACTTGGAGTAAACACAAATGAAATGAATAGTGAGATGCTAAATATACAGTAATGACGCGCAACAAAAACAAACAAACCCCATTAAATTAAACCATAATCAAGCAGTAGAACTCACTACCGTCTTAAGCATGATGAACTAAACTGGTCTGTAAATAAACACACATTTAATACGCCTAACAAAATCAACAATCAACTTTAAAAGAAGGCTTGTAAAGATTGAACCTTACCAGAAAAAGTGTTAAAACTAATCAACAAGATGATATTGAAAATTATAATTAAGAGACGATAATTGATTTGAAGGTGAGTTCAAAGCGCAGGCGATGATGTATATATAGCCACAATTGAGGCGGTAAAACAATCATTCTCATCTTCATTTTGGCGGGTAAATTGATGGTTGGCGGTAAAATAATTCGAGAATCTCCAATTTTTGGAGGCAAAATAAAGGAAATCAGTTTGTTTTACCATATTTGACTGCGATTCAACGGAAGTGATTTAAAAAATTTGATAGAAGAGATTTAGATGAACAAAATAAGTAAAATAACTAATTAAAGGGCGAAATCCGGAAATTTTCCAGATCTAAAAAATAATTCATTCATTAATTAAAGATAATTAAAGATTTTCTTACCAAAATAAGATATCCTTTCTATCTTTACAAAAAAATGTGGTGGTAGCCATTCCGATGACGGGCGCGCCAAAGAAATCAGATTGCGACTGCCGACTGCTGAGTTTTGTGAATGGATTTGGAATTGGATTTAGGAAGACGAAGTCAGACAGTCAGAGAGAGAGTTAGAGAACGATTTAGAAAAGGAAAGTAGCTGGGCCATGTGTATTGTCATATTAAATTATTAATGAATACGATGATAGATTTGCATTTGCTAATTGCTACACGCCTATACGTCCACTTTCCACCACTTAATTTTTTATTTAGTTATTTCCTTGTTTTTTATCAAAGAATTAATTATTTGGTATTAATTATTAAAGGATTAATTATGAAGTTAAAATGTTTATTTCATTATTTGGTCAATTGTTTTTTTTAAAGAAAAAAAATTATAAATTGTTAGGTTTATTATAACTTATTATACTCACTCTGTCTCAGTCTTTTGTTTACCTTTAGTTTGAGATTAAAGAAATATAGGAGGGGGTCAATTATTGGATGACAAGTTAATCAAATTGAGTGTGGAGTACCAAAATGCTCATCAAAATTCAAATGGCGTTTCCAATATAAAAAAAAATAAACAATTGATGACTAGAACATCCTAAAATGAAATAGGTAAACAAATGATTGAGACCGAGGGGTATAACTTATAAGTTCATATAACTATCTTGTTTATTTATATACATGAAAGCTTCCGATTCCAATACATTTTGTGATATTTTTGTCCAATTACTCATATATAGTTTACGTATTTCATTTAAGTTCCTCGAAGTTAGAGGCATAGTTGAACACTTGAACCATTGAAATTCGAGATGAGATTGTAAAATTACTTTATTATAAAAATAAAGTACTCCGTATAATATAGGACAAGATAAGATTTATGTCCACTACTTTCTAAAATAAAAGTTTAAGAAACTCGAACCGTAGATTATTAGTTAAAAATTTATATAACTCTAGCTATTGTTACTTTGTTATTATAGACAATAGAGTAGTGCTCGAGTAAGGTGTTAGTATAAATAACTAAAGATCAACGCAAGAATAGCTCAAGTTCAAAAGTCACCGAGCTCAATTTGAGCTTATGGAATTCAAATAATTCACATGTCGGTCTTCTTTAAGTCACCTTAACTTAAACCTTCTCTCATAAGTCATAACCTCCTTTTATTTTCACCTCTATTCTAACCAGGTGTAAGAACCGTCTTAATTTAAGATTGTCTTAAACAATAAATGGTGATGTAGTATTGTAGTCTGACAAATTGACGAGAAATGAACATTTGAAATAGTTATTTCCGGATATAATTTGCTTTACTTTTTTCCAAATTAAATTTCATTGGATAAAAGGTTTCATTGTCATTTTAAAAAAATTGAAACAAAAAAAAAAGTCGTGTATTTAAGTATTTTTGTGATAACATTTAATACATAAATATATACTCTTTTAGTTTCATTTATCATTTATAGGATGGATACTCACGAGTCACGATAAAAGATAAGTCAATATTGCAAGATACGGAGTATTAAATACTTATGATCAATTTATCAAGTATTATACTATTATGTAAGAATGTCGACTATTCCTCAATTTCATATTTGACCGCTTGTACTCAAATTATCCGTATATATAAGTAAACTATAAAAATAAATATTAGATTAGAAAAAAATTCGAATCAAATTATATTACTATTAAAAAAATTGAAATATTATCCAATAAAATTCTAAAAATCATTTCAAAAAAATATTTGATATATATATAATCCCTTGACATCCGATCTGAATATGGCCCGAATCGAAACTCATCTGCTCTGATATTGACCCGACTCGAATCTCATCTGTTCCGAAATTAACCCGACTCGAACCTGCACCGACCCGAAATATCTACAACCGATTAAAAGCAAAAAATGATTCCAACCTGAATTGAACCGAACTGAAATCGAAAATAAAGACCACCTGAAATAACCCGATCTGAATAAACCCGATCCGAAACGGAACCGATTGACCCGTTTGCCACCTCTATCTACTGATCGATCGTGGTTGTTTAAGTGCAAAAGTTGATAAAACGGTAAATACATGGATGCACATCCAAAAGTTTAACCTAACATGTGAGAATTTGCTAAGTCTGTTTGTTTATACATGTACCAAGAAATTGGTGTCAAAGTTGGATTTAGATTGATTTGCATGTGAAAACGGAAATTAAACATCCATTTACCAAATTCGGGTTATGATGCTTAACACGATCCATTTGTTTGGAAAAGGGTGTCAAATGACAAAGTATAAAACGTAAACTTGTCAATTTGATCCATCACGTATTTGGGTTAACCGTAATCGAGATCGTCCTAGACAAGTACGCATATCAAAAACACGTTATAGTCCGATCATCATCGGGTGGTTTTTGGAAGGTGCAGATACTAGGTATCTACAGAGCCCCCACTTTGACTGAGGCTTGGGCAGGGCGAAAGTCAAAGTGTGGCCTCCAGGTCAATCTAAGATTACAACCTGAAGACCATTGAGACGTCGAGGCGACTCAAAAGGATTTGAGCCAAGGACCTGCCGTCAGGAAGGGCGACGTCAAGGCGACTCGGGGATTCGAGTCAAGGACCTGCCGTCGCGAACATTTTAAAGTCTGCCGACTTCGATGCGGGTCGTTTAAAGACCATTAGACTCCGTATAAAGGCTCGCCAGCCATAAGAAGGAATCATACCTGAGGCATCTTCGGGATACGTCCTTGAATCATTTTCGCGCAAAGTCTCACCAGCCGGTGTTGAAGGTGGTGCGTTTTGAGGATCACCATCCATAGGAAGGAGTCATACCTGAGGCATCTTCTGGATATATCCTTGAATTGCTTCTTATGTGCATGCAAAGGCTCGCCAGCTATATTGAAGGTGCATTTTAAGGCTCGCCAGCCATGTTGAAGGTACGTTTTGTGGCTCGCCAGCCATCGAAAGTGCGCACAAGCTCGCCAGCCATCGAAGGTGCGTATAGGCTCGCCAGCCATGGATGGTCGAATAATCGACTTCGGGAAATAGCTTGGAACATCGGGCTTACTTCTAGATATCGTCCGGTAATGACTTCCAACCAATTTGACGTTGATCGGTTCGGCCAGGGAGCAACGAACTCCAACTTGATGGGGTCATAAATGAACTCCGTGGGGATAGATCATCTGTGTGACTTCTATTTGAAAATCGGCACTCGCCGGCGAGTTAGAAACTTCTCGGGACTCGCCGGGTATATGAGTTGGCACTTGTTGGGAGGTAGCGTATGCCATGTAATCGACAGGGTTAAAGGCCTTCGACTTGATGGGTCGGTGTTTGTTGGGAAGAACCTAGTACACTGTTGGAGTGAGTTTGTCTTCTCATGATTACCTGCATGGTTAGTGACCAGACAAATCCGCAGTCGCATAGACAAGCACGTAGCACACAAGTATATAAGAATGTAGGCACATAAACATGTAAGTAATTAGCACATAATATCTCGCGTAAGAGGAGATAAGAGTTTCGGAAGTTGTGAAGCTTAAAAGCTGTTGAGAGTTAGAATTTGTTGCTCGTAGATCCGTGATGCGACAGATCGGAGACACGTGACCGTTGGGATACTGACTCACACAGACACACACTGACAGACTCACAAATGGGCAGTCGTGAACGTGACACAAAGTCAGTGTCGACACGACGCAAGGCTGACTTTGACAGAATTTTCTTATGTGTGTGCAACTCCTTAGCCAAGAAAGGGTGATAACGCGCATCAGATTCTTGGGGTAGAAGGTCCGCTCAGCTGGGGAACGCGAATTGATTATCTTCACCAGACATCTTTGCCACCGTTTGCTTGTTTGAGATCCTTCTCTGAGGCATGATGATTCAGAGAGCGGAACCAGGACTTTGTCATCGTCCAAACCGAGCACTAGACTATGGGCAGTTTTATTTTGGACTGTAGTTGAGACTCGAAAGATGTTTGAGGGTAAAGGATGGGTGGCGTCTTGAAAGAGAAGCCCCCAGAGTGAGAAGGTGGGAATTTGACAAAACAAGGAATGGGCGACGTCTTAAGGAAGAAGCCCCCAGTAAAGAGGTATGAGATTAATATTCTGCAACTGGGTGGGATGGTTTTGAGGATTGATGTTGATGGTTGAGATTGAGATGGGTGCGTGGTTGTGTCCTTGTTGGAGGACTGCCTACGTATTTGCGTGTTTACGAAATCAAACCAGATCGTAGTTCTGAGCTGGTTTTTGAGGATTGAAAATTGGAAATGTTGTGAAAGGAGTATGCGGTTGTGCCCTTGTAATAGGACTGCCTACGTGTTCGCGTGTTTGCGAAATCAAACCAGATCGTAGTTCTGAGCTGTGTGTGCAATGGGTTGCAAATTGAAGGTTTGCAATTGAATGTGTGTGAGGGTGTGGTTATGTCCTAGCAATAGGATTGCCTACATATTCGCGTGTGTGCGAAATCAAACCAGATCGTAGTTCTGCATGTGTTTTGATAATTGATTTTGAGATTTATGGTTGTGTCCTTGAAGGACTGCCTACGTATTCACGTGAAGTGAAATCAAACCAGATCATAGTTCTGAATATGTGCCTAAGCAAGTTGTTAGGACCTTAAAGTGTGAGGGTCACAACGATAAATTCCGTTTGGTGACTCGAGAAATTGATTTGAGATAATTCCTCCTTGATCATGGATCGAAGAGGTGTAATTTATGAAAATGTTCCTTATCATGTGAGCACACTAAAAAGTGGACCTTGAGGGTAGACCAGGTATATCCCGTTCTCGGTAGCAAAGCATTCGAGGACTCCGTATCTGGGTCAGGGTGAAAATGGCTTCGACATTATGGAATGTGGAGCTTGGTAATTATAAGTTTGTTTGACAGATAAAAATCTGGAATTTGTATTTTGTGGTGTTTAGGCCGATGGGTTACGGCTTGTAATGTGGTGCGGAATGGGGTCTCCGGCTTGATGTGGGCTGAGCACGAAATGGTTAGTAAATAGTGTGGGATCAGATTCCCATGTCTGGACCTTAAAGGTTAAGGTGTGATATTACGAGCTTGAGGGGAATCCTCAGAAGCCTAGATAGTTCACCATATAATAGTCTCTAGAAGGACTTACGAGTGAAGCAGTGTTGGTTATGACCTTGAGGGGAATCCTCAGGATCCTAGATAGGTCTCCAATGTAGTAGTCTCTGGAAGGACTTAGGGGTGAAGCAGTGTTGGGTTTGTTATTAGTTGACTAGTCTTGAGCTCTTGTTTTAGCTCTTTGAGATTGGGTTTTGGTATTTTTGTGTTTTGTACTTGTTGGTCCCGGAGTTTAGAGGAAAGAAATGTTGGTCATGGGCTTTGGATTTATTGGTCCTGGACTTGGTGTTTTGGACTGACTTGCTTAGTGTTTTGGACTTGTCGGTCCGGGATTTTGTGTGTTGGACTCGTTGGTCCTTGGCTTTTGACTTGTTGGTCCTGGACTTGGTATTTTGGACTCACTTGTCCAGGATTTTGTGTGTTGGATGCTTTCTTTGGATTTTGGCCTTTTTGAGAGAAGGGTTTCAATCTTGTTTTGTATTGATTTTGGCTTGGGTCTTGGCCTTGACGTTGGGTGAGTAGCCTTTGGCTTTGGCTTTGACTTTGGTTTTTGCTTTGGCCTTGAGCTTTGGCTTTGGGTGAACGGATATTGGCTTGGGCCTTTGATTTTGGCCTCTCGCTTTGGCTTTGAGTGAAAGGATATTAGCTTGGGCCTTTGATTTCGGCCTTGGCTCTGGTTTTGCTTTGGCTTTAGATTTTGATTTATTGGTTCTTTGTCGTCCTTCGTTCGAGGCAGGTAAAGGTGCAGACGGGGATGTACCCGTTGGTGAGAGGTTGATATTTGGTGGTGGGATGTTTTTGTGCGGAATGGGCTTGCCTTCGATCATTGACCATGAACAAGGAGAGGTTTTGGTTTGTTGTCTAGGTTCGTCATAGGATCCTTTTGATTGAGAGCTCGTTCTAGATCGGGTGCTAATGAAAGGTTTCTGTTGCCATACATGGAATAGGTAAAGAGAATGGACACGGAGTTTCGAGTCCTCCGCTTACTCGGTACGGAACGTCACTCGAGTGTACTCACATTGAATTGGAACATATTGTTTGTTTTAAATCAATTCTCAAATAAATTCTCGTTGTTAACGGGAAATGTTAAAGGGGAGAATATATGATAGTTGGAAATCGTGCTTTTATTTAGATAAATAAGAGGTTAGCACAGACTCGATGAATACATGTGACTCATGGGGACAGCCCCCAGTTGTCGTTTAGGAATAAAAGGACAGACGCTAGGATAGATATGTAAAAGCCTAAGACCCGGACTCGGACTCAGACTCAATCGTAGATACGAACTCCTAATCATCATGTTCCTCCTCGAAGGGCTCTTTCGTAGCATCCAGCGGCTTGAATGTCTGGTCTTAAGCATTGACCCACTTGAGCACTTCATTCTCGTTGTTTGGGACGACAGATGGATGAGATCCAAGAAGGTTGTGCTGTTTTTGAGGAGTAAGATGCCCATGGGGACCATTCTTTTCCATTAAATGATTCAGGATTGATAAAGACAACTTGCCAGAATCGAGCATGTTTTGGATGATATGTTTGAGGTTCCAGCACATCTCTATTTTGTGCCCATTACCCCTCTGGAATAGGCAATATTGGGAACCGTCCCAAAACCGGCATCTTTTCTTGGGTGTAAGATCTGGAGTGGGGCAAATCGGTTGGATTAGTCCTTCAGAGATAAGCACTCTAAAAGCAATGGCATAAGGCATTCCCAAGTCTGAAAATTGTCTTTGCAGGTGTGTGGCTCTTTCTGGCGAAGGCTCTACAAATTTTACTTCGGTAATATGGAAGACTTGTTTTTCGGGAGGGGTCGCAGATGTTGAACCTCCTTTAATGACTTCATCAATGCGAGAAATTTATGTTGATAGGTCCTCGACGCTTTTGATGTTACAACCCTTCAAACGGGATGCATAATTTGGCTGAAGGCAGTTAATGACATGTTTAACTAAAGCCCCATCTCCTTGCTGATAGGATGGTGTTGAGTCTAGTGAATTTCCTTTGAGAACGTTCAACCTTGATGTTTGACTTGAGACATCCAGGAGAATTGTCTTTACTTTGAGGTGCAATTATGATGTTGCCAGCTTCAATCATATCTTGAATGGCATGCCTGAGTTTGAAACAGGTTTCGGTGTCATGGCCCTTGCCTTGATGGTATTGGCAATAAGCATTTATGTTCCAGAAACGAGTTCTTTTGTGTTCAGGTTTATCCGGAGTCAGACCAATGGGTTGCAGCATTCCTGCTAAAGCAAGTATCTTCAGAGCGGTGCCATATGTTATTCCCAGATCTGTGAATACCCTTTGATGTTTTCCCATGTTTCCAACATTGGTGTTTTTGGGGATGTTTTTGTGAGTTTTGTTTTTGTTTTTGTCAATCCTGAGCGGAAGCAGGATTGGGTTGTTGTTAATGGGAAGTTTTTGGGATGTTGCTTGATATTTTGAAAGGGTATTTGGCGAGGTAATTTCATGTTCTTTGTTGGTGGGTTCATGGGTGTGCGAACCATTATATGACTCCTCATTTTCAACAGCTGTTGGTTGGTGAATGGAGGGTTGGTCTTCTCCTTAATGGTTAGGTTCATTTTCGGTACTACCAAACCTCTTCTCCAAATTAGCTACTCGAGTGTTCAAATCATCGATTGCCACTTGCAGCTTTAAGAATATGTTTTTGATGGAGATAGAGAGCATCATTATAGCACTTTGTATGCCATCTTCGTTAATTGCATGAATTTCCTCATCATCAGGAGAGAGGAGGTGAGAACAGTATAGGAAAGATTCTTGACTGTGTCCAATTGGGTTTTCTGGAGGGTTGTTTTTGTTGTTGGCCAGTAGTCGGCTTTCAAGTAGCTTAACCCTTTGCTCAATATCAGAAGAGGTAAAAATTCCGGTCATCATTTTGTCCTCAACCTGGGAGAGACGAGTGCTCAAGTTTTCCACGGTAGTTAGGAGTCGAAGGACCATGTTGCTGATTGACGATTGATGGCACCCAAGGGATTCCTATTGACATAACGATAGGCGCCATAACTTGTCTTGACAAGAGGTTGCACAAACAAAGGCAAGTCTGACACATATGTACAAAAGGCAGTTTTGTCGTGAAGACGCGACGGTGTGACTAGGTTATGAGTTCATTAAAGATCGTGAATGAACTCTTGTGTTTGAACTCTTGGTGCATGACATTGAACTTAGACTCGAGTGTCGACTTTGGCATAGTGATGCCTAGACAGACGACTTCTGACGAGATTTGGATGCGCGTCGATGGAGTGACGCCGTTGGACGAGACATGTACACAAACTTGACCTTTCACCCGTAATGTGGGGGAAAGACGGTTTTAATCCCCAAGAGGTTTTGACTCTGCTAATGCCATTGGAAATGTCTTGACAATTTGGCGACATGACCTAGACTAGATGTTATCTAGATGACTTGACCTGAAATCGACTGGACTCTAATCGACTCGAGGCTGAATCAGAAAAGTGGACTGAAATTTTCGAAAATAGAAATTTTCAAAAAGATTCATTTGTCGTTTTATGGACGGCTTCCAAAGAGTAGGGATATTTAGAAGGTCGGCCAGTTGAAAGGGTTATCTTAAGTTTGTTTTTAAAAGACGGTTTAAGTTAAGATTGCAGCTGCTCTGAAAACAATGTGTTGTTTCCGAAGACTGTTTTTAAAATTCCGAATCACAAATTTGAAAATCGAGAATTGAAGAATTTGGAATCGTCATCACAATGGCCATGAAAACGGTTAAATTTGTTTTCAAAGACTGGGTTTGAATTGAAATCTGAAAACGGTTTAATTGGTTATCAAAGATTTGATTTTGAATATGAAATTTAAAAACGGTTAAATTTATTTTCAAATGATTTGATTTTGAATTTGAAATTTAAAAACGGTTAAATTTATTTTCAAATGATTTGATTTTGAATTTGAAATTTGAAAACGGTTAAATTTGTTTTCAAAGATTTGATTTTGATTTAAAATTTGAAAACGGTTAAATTTATTTTCAAAGATTTGATTTAAATTTATTTTCAAAGATTTGATTTTGAATTTGAAATTTAAAAATGGTTAAATTTGTCTTCAAATGATTTGATTTTGAATTTGAAATTTGAAAACGGTTAAATTTGTTTTCAAAGATTTGATTTTGATTGAAATTTAAAAACGGTTAAAATTGTTTTCAAATATTTGATTTTGAATTGAAATTTGAAAACGGTTAAATTTGTTTTCAAAGATTTGATTTTGATCTGAAATTTGAAAATGGTTAAATTTGTTTTCAAATGATTTGAAATTGGATTGAAATTTGAAAACGGTTAAATTTGTTTTCAAAGATTTGATTTTGAATTGAAATTTGAAAACGGTTAAATTTGTTTTCAAATGATTTGAAATTGGATTGAAATTTGAAAACGGTTAAATTTGTTTTCAATTGATTTGAAATTGGATTGAAATTTGAAAACGGTTAAATTTGTTTTCAAAGATTTGATTTTGAATTGAAATTTGAAAACTGTTAAATTTGTTTTCAAATTATTTGAAATTGGATTGAAATTTGAAAACGGTTAAATTTGTCTTCAAATGATTTGATTTTGAATTTGAAATTGGAAAACGGTTAAATTTGTTTTCAAATATTTGATTTAGATTTAAAATTTGAAAACGGTTAAATTTGTTTTCAAATAATTGAGTTTTGATTTGAAATTTGAAAACGGTTAAATTGGTTTTTATAGATTTTATTTTGAATTGAAATTTGAAAACGTTTAATATTGTTTTCAAATAATTTGAAATTGGACATTGTGAGGATTAAATTCGTCATTAAGACGGGTTAGAAAACCGTTTTAACCTTTGAAAGATGGTATGCAAATCGAAAAGTGTGAGAATTAAAATCGTCATTGCGACGGCTTAGAAAAGCCAGATTTGATTTCGAAAACGAGATTTGAAATTTGGAAACTTGCACGGATTGAAATCGTCATTACGACGGTTTGAAAAACATTTTTGTTTGAAAATTAATTTCGAATTTTGAAAATTCGAGGGTAAAATTCGTCATTACGACGGCGTAAAAGGGCGCTTTGAGAATGCAACGGTCGTCGAGGGACCGAGGTTTGAAACGGCCATTATGACGACGTAAAAGGGTATTTGAAATGGTTTGTGAAAACAAAGGTTTGAAATCGTCATTACGACGGTATGAAAAGGTGCATAACGGTCGACGAAAGACTGAGGTTTGAAACAGTTGTGAAAAACCGAGTTTGTAAATCGTCATTACGACAACCTAAAAAGGTGATTTTGAAACGATTGAAAAACCTGGTTTTAAAAATCATCATTACGACGGCCTAAAAAGGTGTTTTTGAAATGGTTGTGAAAACCGGATTTGAAAATCGTCATTACGACGGCCTATAAAAGCGTGTTGAAATGGTTGTAGAAAACCGGATTTGAAAATCGTCATTACGACGGCCTGAAAAGGCGTGTAGAAATGGTTGTAGAAAATCGGGTTTGAAAATCGTCATTATGACGGCCTAGAAAGGCGTGTTATTTGAAATGCAACGGTCGGCGAAAGACCGAGGTTTGAAACGGTTGTGAAAAACCGTGTTTGAAAATCGTCATTACGACGGCATAAAAAGGTTCTAACGGTCGGGGAAAGACCGAGGTTTGAAATGGCCAATATAACGGCGCAAAATGTGTTTTTAAAACGGTTGTAGAAAACCGGTTTTGAAAGTCGTCATTAGGACGGCCTAAAAAGGCGTGTTGAAATGCAACGGTCGGCGAAAGACTGAGGTTTGAAATGGCCATTATAACGGCGCAGAAGGGTGTTTTTGAAAGTTTGAAAATGACACGGAAGGACTTATGATCACATAACACATAAGCACTCACAGTTCATTATATTATGCATAATGCTGACACGGGTTTTGGCTTAAAAGGGTGGGTTACACACCAAGCAATCAAACCCCGATTTTTGAGAGGGATACCGATCCAAACAAAATGTGTAGCGAGGGTACCCTAGCCTCGTGCTCGAAAGTGATGAAAGCTCTTTGACGAAACAGAAATGTGTAACGTCAACGGTATGCCTGACTCAATCGGGATTCGAGGCGCGGCGATGAGAAAACTCACGCCGACGAGACGAGCCAATTGGTCGAAAAAGGTAAGGTTGTGGGCCCGGACAAGGAACCCGACTTATGACCGTAATATCAATTAACGCACTTTAACCACGACCTCGTTCGAGTTTCACCTCTAAGGATCACAAAGACACAAGTGTCCTAGTTTTCCCCAGCGGAGTCGCCAATCTGTTGACATGGGCCACAGGCCGGTCTGCGGGCGAGATGCCGCCCACCGGTCCATAGTCATGGGCCACCTACTCGCCAAGCCAATCTGTGGACATGCAGTGGTCTTTTGAAAGCCACGCTCAGCGGCGTAAAAATACTTTTGACCGGATCACTTTAGATCGGTCGGTTTCGTCTCCATAAAGGTTCTCCGAACGATGCAGAGATGTTCAGAGTCGCCACCAAGCATTTGTGGGATGCTTGGAACCCGTTTGAATCCACTTTATACCTAGGTCAACCAAGGCAAAAAGCGGTGTTTGACATAGGTACTAAAGATAAGTACTCGTCCCCCTTTTAGCATTCTATGCCTAAAATGACTCTCGTGCGCCCTGGATAAGGCCATCCACTATCCAAAGGTTCTCAGTAAGGGGTGAGGGTACGTATTGGGAAGCCCTTTAATCGGATACCCAATCCCGCCCGCGTTAGCGGCCTCTACTGATCGATCGTGGTTGTTTAAGTGCAAAAGTTGATAAAATGGTAAATGCATGGATGCACATCCAAAAGTTTAACCTAACATGTGAGAATTTGCTAAGGCGGTTTGTTTATACATGTACAAAGAAATTGGTGTCAAAGTTGGATTTAGATTGATTTGCATGTGAAAATGGAAATTAAACATCCATTTACCAAATTCGGGTTATGATGCTTAACACGATCCATTTGTTTGAAAAAGGGTGTCAAATGACAAAGTATAAAACGTAAACTTGTTAATTTGATCCATCACGTATTCGGGTTAACCGTAATCGGGATCGTCCTAGACAAGTACCAAAACAGGACAGATTAGTGCCAGGCAGCCCCATTGGGGTGCAAACCTATTGGCGAGAGAAGGGGCTCTGCCCAGGTTTTTAAAATATGAAAACAGGAGCTGCCTTAGGGCGCGAGCCATGAGCCGACCTAAGGGGCATCTCCTGGTTGTTAAAATGGTTGTCTAAAACCGTATTTGTGATGAATGATTTGCAAGTATTGGTTGCATGACTCGGGATAATTACTATTATGTTAGTAATATTCGTTGTCGGATTTGCAAGTTTGAAAAGCATAGTTTATAGATAAAAATGTAAAATGTTTGATTTGAACTAAATATGTTAAGTTCATTTCTTTGTAATTAGTCAAGTTTGTCATCGTACTCGGATTAAACTGACATGGTATAAAGAACCAAAGATGATAATGAAATATGACTAATATATTTACAAATGTAAATAAATGATAAAAATGCTAAATAAAAGAAAAGGGTGTTAAAATAACCATTAAAATGTAATTAACCAAATAATATCACCGAGTCACGGATTTAACCGTCATGGTATATGGAACCAAGGGTGATTATAATTTATGGCTAAAAAGTTTGTCATAAAATTGATTTGGAACATTTGAAATGGTTAAAATCGATTACAAATAAGAAATGAAATAAAGAGGAAAGACGAGAACAAACACGTTTGAGTCTGACCCGAGAACCCACAAGAGGCGCGAGCCTCCCTTCATAGCAAGGAGCTTCTGTCTCAGGCCAAAACTCGGTTTTGGCTCGTCTAACCTATATTTGAATCGTGTTATGCATTGTTCATGCATATAAACTCATAAAAACAGTAGAGATATGAAATAAGTGAGATATTTACACCCTCAAACTTACGTGTATTGATGTTTGTGAAGTAGACGACTTTAGAGACGGTTTTCTCGTTGTGACTAATCGCGATCAAAGAAATTTAAAAAGGTGCCTTAAAAAGGATTTAGTTTTGAAAATGAGTTGAAAATATGTTGTTGAAAAACATGTTGATTGATGAATTGAGTTGGTCGAATGGGTCGGTCGAATGCACGGCGACGGTACCAAACAATATGTGTAAGGCTTGTGTTTACGATCGGTAGGTCGTAAACACGTGTCGATTTTGTGACTTCGGAAGTCGGGTCTAGAAGTTTAAAGGAGAAGGAGAGGGCGGACTCTCGCATAAGGATTATGTTGTGTGAAGGGTGGTATTTATAGAGAAATGTGGGGAGGTAGGTCGGTTGAGTTTGCTTAGAGGCTAAGCAGACACCTGCTTTAGGCGCAAGCTACCTTGTGATGCAAATGGGTGTATTGTCCATTTCAATTTGGACGTGGCCTTGGCTCTATCTATTGTTTGGTTGGTTTAATTTGTGGTATTGAAATGAGATGTCGTGTAACAATATGGGCATCTAATAAGATGATTTTGCTGTTACTTGGGGTAGGTAATTTGTGTGCTTGACTCGGGTTTGACCGGTGTGAGTAGGGATTTGAATTTCGAGTCGGTTTTTGGCCCGGTGTCAGTTTTGACTCTAATTAGGGTCGTTTTAATGGAAATGACATGATAAAGGCATTCATGGCATCATTTTTGACATTCGGGATTTGGGTTGACTCGGGTTGACTCAGGTTGACTCGAGTTGCGGGTTTCTGAGTCGGTTTTGGGTCTGAAGACGGTTTTAACTCTAAATAGTGTTATTTTAATGCAAATGAAGTTAGAAAACTTTTGAAATCATTTTTCATATCCGAGTAGTGCATTAAACCATCTCATGTATAGCCAATCCACGCACGCATATCAAAAACACGTTATAGTCCGATCATCATCGGGTGGTTTTTGAAAGGTGCGGATACTGGGTATGTACACATGTATAGTGGTCAATTGCATTTGTCTCCTATTTTGGAGCATATATTGAAGTTTGTTACGCTTATTGAAGAGACATAATGTAGAGAGCCCATGCAAGGACTCATTCACCTCCACCCCGCGTGTCCGAGGAAGACATGGTGCGGCTTATTGCTCAAAATTAGGCCCTTATCGAGGCCCTTAGAAACGTCACTAGGGAGAGAGACTCAGCGATGGATGCCTCGACCGTGAGCACCTCCATCTCCCGCCACCGCCCCATCAAGTACCTAGGGGTGGGGGAGCCTTGTCTCTTTAGTGATTGGGTAAGGGAGATGGAAAACGTGTTCGAAGTGGTAAGGTGCCCCGAAGAGCATAAAGTGGAGCAAGCTGCCTTCTACTTAGGAGGCATTACGGGAGGAAGGAGGTATAAGGAGAGGGATGCCATGAGGGACTTCTATGAAGAGAAAGGCGAGGCTGCCATCCTTTGAACCGACTTCAAGGTAGAAATGAGAAATGAGTTCATCTCCGAACACATGAGATGCAAACTCCGGGCGAAATTCGACTGATTTGTTATGACCGATACTATGACGTTACAAGATTACTACATCCGCTTCAACGAGCTCGCTACTTATGTGGAAGACCTCCACTTTAGCCAATCTCACTTGGCTCTCAAATTTGAGGGGGTTTGACCATCAAGATCTTAGAGAAGCTCCCACATGGAGAATTGTCTAGTCTAAAGGAAGTATATGCTAGGGCCGTAAACTCGAAGAGACTCCTCGGCATGACCAAGGATGCTAAGGAGAGGTACGGAGAGAAAAGAAAGAAAGAAAGAAAGTGAAGGTGGGGGATATCAATCCAAGAAGTTTAACTTCAATCAAGCTAGGTCTTACTCGAGTGGAGCATAAACAAGTGGCTATGGAAGATCGGGTGGCTACGGAGGTAGAGCCGTGAGTGAAGGAGGGGGATTAAGGTGCAACAATTGTGGTGGCTTCGGCCATAAGAAGGTGGAGTGTACTAGCACCCAAAAAGGGCCTAACCGGAGGTTTGGGCGAGGAAACTCCTACTTCACTCCTTCTCAAAGCGGGACAAAAAATCGGAATTCGGGGGTATGGAGCAGCCCGAGGAATGCTAACCTTACTTTCAATGGTGGGTTACAACCGGGGAAATTTCAACCGGGGAGCTCCACCTAGAAAAACAAACTTCACGGGAGGCAATGCTTCGGGGATTAGGCCAACCTAATTGGCGAGCACGGTACAAGGTGAACTGAAGTCTACTGGAAAACTCTTTGCCATGGATAAGAAGAGCGCCGAAGAGGATGCCCATTTTGTCTCGGGTACATTTCTTGTTAATTCGCATCCTTGTTTCAATTTATTTGACTCAGAAGCCACTCATTCATTTGTGTCTAAGAGTCATGTGTCGACCGAAGGTTTGGGGGAGGTAGAATTAGCTAATGACGATGTGTCCTTACCTTCAGGAGAGTCTATCATATGTTCAAAAGTCTATAAAGAGGTGTCGGTCAGAGTACATGAAACAAACTTTCCGGTAAATCTCTTTGAATTTCCTTTGGAGGGGTTTGAAGTAATTATAGGAATGAATTGGCTAAGTAGACACGAAGCCGATATAGATTGCTATCAAAAGAAAATCGCTATGAAATAAGCCAAGGGTGCTAGGGTATCATACAAGGGTTACATGGCCAAACCCAAGGTGAAACTTGTTTCGGTGATGACCTTATAGATGTTTTTCAAGATGGGTTGTCATGTGCTCTTGTGTCATGTGTGGGACACAAGTAGGAAAGGACCACAAGCTCAAGAAATACCAGTGGTGGGGGACTTCGAAGACGTGTTTCCGGAGAAGTTACCCGTATTACCACCACCAAGAGAAGTAGAATTCAGGGTGGACTTGAAACCGGGTGCGAGACCAATCTCTAAGGCCGCGTACCGGATGGGTCCAAAAGAGTTGGAGGAATTGAAGAAACAACTTTGGGAATTGGCGTACAAGGGGTACATTAGACCTAGTGTTTCACCGTGGGGAGCACCTGTTCTATTTGTGAAGAATAAGGACGGGACTTTGAGGTCATGCATCGACTGTTGGGAGTTGAATAATGTCACCGTCAGGAACATGTATCCTCTACCAAGGATCGACGATTTATTTGACCAAATTAGTGGAGCCGGAGTATTTTCAAATATTGACCTACGATCGGGCTATCATCAATTGAAGATCAAAGATGAGGACATCCCAAAGACTGCATTTAGATCAAGGTACATGCATTATAAGTTCGTGGTGATGCCATTTGGACTAACGAATACACCGGCCATGTTCATGGATCTTGAATAGGGTTTTTAGTCCGTACTTGGACAAATTCGTGTTGGTATTCATAGACGATATATTGGTCTACTCTAAGACCAAGGAAGAGCATGAGGAGCAACTAAGAATCGTTTTTCAAACCTTGAGAGAGCACCAACTTTATGCAAAGCTTAGTAAGTGCGAGTTACCAAGAGGAGTTGTCGTGGATCCTACCGAGATTGAGGATGTGTCTATGGAATAAAACGAGAGGGTGGTCCTTAATCATCTCAAAACAGGCCATAAAAACGCAGAAAGAACAACAACAATTGCAACAAAATTTAAGACCATCACAAATGACCCAAAAACAACATAAAAAGAGACCTAAAACCGGGCTAAGGATATGACGGTCCCGGAAAACGTTTGGCTTATCATCACCCTCGCATTAGCATTGGCAAATGAGAAAGGGATGATGAACCACGACCCAACATCAAACCCTACTAAAAACGGTGCAATCATACTACAAAAATAAACTTGAAAATGGGCTGTTTTGTGTATTATTGTCTCGGTTTTAAAGGGACTGTTTTGTGGGGTTTTATTTGTTTGAAAGATAGAAAGATATGAGTTAAATAAGATCACAAAGCATGTTTAAGCCTAAAATAGTACTCTTCCAAAGCACTAAGCAAAAGGAGAGAGTCATCTCCAAACACTAAGTAATGGAGGTTATTCAAGCACTAAGCAAAGAACTAAACAAAGGGGTTTTTCAAAACCCTCACATTTTCATTTCTCATAAACTTCAAATCTGAAATTATTACAAGGGATAGGTGCTCTTTAAATAGAGACTCAAATTACATCCAAACCATCCATCTAAAAGTAAATCTAAAGGCTACAATTGAAAGCATAAATGGACAAAAGTTAAAGTAGATATTTTACACACAAAAGCACTACAAATGGGTCCAAAATAAACAAGCTTGGCAGCCTGTTTTAACGTGTAAAAATGCTGCCCATTTTGTTGGTTTTGCTCTTCAATTCCTTTGGCTTCTTTTGGAGACAATAAAGGGGCCATATGATGTCATCTTGTCTTGGAATCTTTACAATTGTGCTTTTCATTTAGCTTGAGAAAGCTGGCTGTTTTAACACAAAATGTCGGCCTACCATATTTGCTTCAAACTCCCTTTGTTTAGAAAAGTTTGTCCTCAAACTTTCGCGGTTAAGAACATGGTATAACAAAAGACGATTTCAAAAACAAATACAATTTCAGAAAAATGTAGTATAGATGTTAAAGAGGGAAACAACAAGAGCCCATTCTAGTCAAGCACTTAGCAAAGACCGAACCCTCTTGTTAGCCAACTCGACCCGAGCAACACACAAGTGCTCGAACCAAAGCTAACACCCACAAATCATGCCACGCACAGATTTGTTGTGTCACACCCTAGAACACCAAGGACCACCATTTCCCAAGATCGTCTTGGTTTAAGAAAACGCAAGAGCCGAAGCTCTGATACCAATTTGGAATAAAACGAGAGGGTGGTCCTTAATCATCTCAAAATAGGCCATAAAAACGCAGCAAGAACAACAACAATTGCAACAAAATTTAAGACCATCACAAATGACCCAAAAACAACATAAAAAGAGACCTAAAACCGGGCTAAGGATATGACGGTCCCGGAAACCGTTTGGCTTATCATCACCCTCGAATTAGCATGGGCAAATGAGAAAGGGATGATGAACCACGACCCGACATCAAACCCTACTAAAAACGGTGCAACCATACTACAAAAATAAACTCGAAAATGGACTGTTTTGTGTAGTATTGTCTCGGTTATAAAGGGACTGTTTTGTGGGGTTTTATTTGTGTGAAAGATAGAAAGATATGACTTAAACAAGATCATAAAGCATGTTTAAGCCTACGATAGTACTCTTCCAAAGCACTAAGCAAAAGGATAGAGTCATCTCCAAACACTAAGTAATGGAGGTTGTTCAAGCACTAAGCAAAGAACTAAACAAAGGGGTTTTTCAAAAACCTCACATTTTCATTTCTCATAAACTTCAAATCTGAAATTATTACAAGGGATATGTGCTCTTTAAATAGAAACTCAAATTACATCCAAACCATCCATCTAAAAGTAAATCTAAAGGCTACAATTGAAAACATAAATGGACAAAAGTTAAAGTAGATATTTTACACACAAAAGCACTACAAATGGGTCCAAAATAAACAAGCTTGGCAGCCTGTTTTAACGTGTAAAAATGCTGCCCATTTTGTTGGTTTTGCTCTTCAATTCCTTTGGCTTCTTTTGGAGACAATAAAGGGGCCATATGATGTCATCTTGTCTTGGAATCTTTGCAATTGTGCTTTTCATTTAGCTTGAGAAAGCTGGCTGTTTTAACACAAAATGTCGGCCTACCATATTTGCTTCAAACTCCCTTTGTTTAGAAAAGTTTGTCCTCAAACTTTCGCGGTTAAGAACATGGTATAACAAAAGACGATTTCAAAAACAAATACAATTTCAGAAAAATGTAGTATAGATGTTAAAGAGGGAAACAACAAGAGCCCATTCTAGTCAAGCACTTAGCAAAGACCGAACCCTCTTGTTAGCCAACTCGACCCGAGCAACACACAAGTGCTCGAACCAAAGCTAACACCCACAAATCATGCCACGCACAGATTTGTTGTGTCACACCGTAGAACACCAAGGACCACCATTTCCCAAGATCGTCTTGGTTTAAGAAAACGCAAGAGCCGAAGCTCTTATACCACTTTGGAATAAAACGAGAGGGTGGTCCTTAATCATCTCAAAATAGGCCATAAAAACGCAGCAAGAACAACAACAATTGCAACAAAATTTAAGACCATCACAAATGACCCAAAAACAACATAAAAAGAGACCTAAAACCGGGCTAAGGATATGACGGTCCCGGAAACCGTTTGGCTTATCATCACCCTCGAATTAGCATGGGCAAATGAGAAAGGGATGATGAACCACGACCCGACATTAAACCCTACTAAAAACGGTGCAACCATACTACAAAAATAAACTCGAAAATGGGCTGTTTTGTGTAGTATTGTCTCGGTTATAAAGGGACTGTTTTGTGGGGTTTTATTTGTGTGAAAGATAGAAAGATATGACTTAAACAAGATCATAAAGCATGTTTAAGCCTACGATAGTATTCTTCCAAAGCACTAAGCAAAAGGATAGAGTCATCTCCAAACACTAAGTAATGGAGGTTGTTCAAGCACTAAGCAAAGAACTAAACAAAGGGGTTTTTCAAAAACCTCACATTTTCATTTCTCATAAACTTCAAATCTGAAATTATTACAAGGGATAGGTGCTCTTTAAATAGAAACTCAAATTACATCCAAACCATCCATCTAAAAGTAAATCTAAAGGCTACAATTGAAAACATAAATGGACAAAAGTTAAAGTAGATATTTTACACACAAAAGCACTACAAATGGGTCCAAAATAAACAAGCTTGGCAGCATGTTTTAACGTGTAAAAATGCTGCCCATTTTGTTGGTTTTGCTCTTCAATTCCTTTGGCTTCTTTAGGAGACAATAAAGGGGCCATATGATGTCATCTTGTCTTGGAATCTTTGCAATTGTGCTCTTCATTTAGCTTGAGAAAGCTGGCTGTTTTAACACAAAATGTCGGCCTACCATATTTGCTTCAAACTCCCTTTGTTTAGAAAAGTTTGTCCTCAAACTTTCGCGGTTAAGAACATGGTATAACAAAAGACGATTTCAAAAATAAATACAATTTCAGAAAAATGTAGTATAGATGTTAAAGAGGGAAACAACAAGAGCCCATTCTAGTCAAGCACTTAGCAAAGACCGAACCCTCTTGTTAGCCAACTCGACCCGAGCAACACACAAGTGCTCGAACCAAAGCCAACACCCACAAATCAAGCCACGCACAGATTTGCGGTGTCATACCCTAGAACACCAAGGACCACCATTTCCCAAGATCGTCTTGGTTTAATAAAACGCAAGAGTCGAAGCTCTGATACCACTTTGGAATAAAACGAGAGGGTGGTCCTTAATCATCTCAAAACAGGCCATAAAAACGCAGCAAGAACAACAACAATTGCAACAAAATTTAAGACCATCACAAATGAACCAAAAACAACATAAAAAGAGACCTAAAACCGGGCTAAGGATATGACGGTCCCGGAAACCGTTTGGCTTATCATCACCCTCGCTTTAGCATGGGCAAATGAGAAAGGGATGATGAACCACGACCCGACATCAAACCCTACTAAAAACGGTGCAACCATACTACAAAAATAAACTCGAAAATGGGCTGTTTTGTGTAGTATTGTCTCGGTTTTAAATGGACTGTTTTGTGGGGTTTTATTTGTGTGAAAGATAGAAAGATATGACTTAAACAAGATCACAAAGCATGTTTAAGCCTACGATAGTACTCTTCCAAAGCACTAAGCAAAAGGATAGAGTCATCTCCAAACACTAAGTAATGGAGGTTGTTCAAGCACTAAGCAAAGAACTAAACAAAGATGTTTTTCAAAAACCTCACATTTTCATTTCTGATAAACTTCAAATCTGAAATTATTACAAGGGATAGGTGCTCTTTAAATAGAGACTCAAATTACATCCAAACCATCCATCTAAAAGTAAATCTAAAGGCTACAATTGAAAGCATAAATGGACAAAAGTTAAAGTAGATATTTTACACACAAAAGCACTACAAATGGGTGCAAAATAAACAAGCTTGGCAGCCTGTTTTAACGTGTAAAAATGCTGCCCATTTTGTTGGTTTTGCTCTTCAATTCCTTTGGCTTCTTTTGGAGACAATAAAGGGGCCATATGATGTCATCTTGTCTTGGAATCTTTGCAATTGTGCTCTTCATTTAGCTTGAGAAAGCTGGCTGTTTTAACACAAAACAACAATTGCAACAAAATTTAAGACCATCACAAATGACCCAAAAACAACATAAAAAGAGACCTAAAACCGGGCTAAGGATATGACGGTCCCGGAAACCGTTTGGCTTATCATCACCCTCGCATTAGCATGGGCAAATGAGAAAGGGATCATGAACCACTACCCGACATCAAACCCTACTAAAAACGGTGCAACCATACTACAAAAATAAACTCGAAAATGGGCTGTTTTGTGTAGTATTGTCTCGGTTTTAAAGGGACTGTTTTGTGGGGTTTTATTTGTGTGAAAGATAGAAAGATATGACTTAAACAAGATCACAAAGCATGTTTAAGCCTACGATAGTACTCTTCCAAAGCACTAAGCAAAAGGATAGAGTCATCTCCAAACACTAAGTAATGGAGGTTGTTCAAGCACTAAGCAAAGACTAAACAAAGGGGTTTTTCAAAAAGCTCATATTTTCATTTCTCATAAACTTCAAATCTGAAATTATTACAAGGGATAGGTGCTCTTTAAATAGAGACTCAAATTACATCCAAACCATCCATGTAAAAGTAAATCTAAAGGCTACAATTAAAAGCATAAATGGGCAAAAGTTAAAGTAGATATTTTACACACAAAAGCACTACAAATGGGTCCAAAATAAACAAGCTTGGCAGCCTGTTTTAACGTGTGAAAATGCTGCCCATTTTGTTGGTTTTGCTCTTCAATTCCTTTGCCATCTTTTGGACACAATTAAGGGGCCATATGATGTCATCTTGTCTTGGAATCTTTGCAATTGTGCTCTTCATTTAGCTTGAGAAAGCTGGCTATTTTAACACAAAACAACAATTGCAACAAAGTCGGCCTACCATATTTGCTTCAGTCTAAGTTGGTGGCACCTAAGAATGTAGCGGAAATTCGATGCTTCCTAGGCCTAGCCAGGTATTATCGTCGATTCGCTAAAGATTTCTCCAAGATTCCTAGACTTTTTACATCGTTTCTAGTGGGATGGGAGTTGTTAGACGACCTTTTTTACCCTAAAGGAGCGCCTAACCACGGCCCCGGTGTTACCGTTGCCGGAAGGGAGTGAAAATTTTGAAGTATATACTGATGCTTCAAACAATGGCTTGGGATGTGTGGTTATGCAAAATGGTAGAGTCATTGCCTATGCATCACGGCAATTGAAGACCTATGAGGAGAATTACCCAACACAAAATCTAGAATTGGGAGCCGTTGTCTTTGCCTTGAAAATTTGGAGCCATTACTTGTATTAAGCAACCTTTAAGGTATTTTCCGATCACAAGAGTTTGAAGTATATTTACACCCAAAAGGAGTTGAACATGAGGCAAAGGAGTTGAATTGAACTCATCGGGGATTATGATACGTAGATAATATACCATGAAGGGAAAGCTAAGGTGGTGGTTGATGCCTTAACTAGGAAGTCGGTGCACTGCTTGTGTACCGCCTTGTCCATATTAAGGTTGAAGGTGTTAGTTTCTAAAACCCCTATTAAACTTATTTAATAAATTTTATAAATTACCCATAATTTATATTTACGTGGATCTAGTTGCATACAAGATTAAAAGAACATAAATAAGGAGAAAATCATATTTCTTACAAACATTTGTGACGGATTTATGGGCACTAGATTTGGACTCCTTCCAAACCTAGTTGAGCTTAAATAAGATTAGGATGATCCTCCAAAAACCCAAGCTCCATATTAGGAACTCTCCTCTTAGTTGCACCAAGACTATCCCTCAATATTAATATTATCATTAACTAGATAATAATACTAATTACCTTAAATATTAATTCTAATATTAGTTATATTACTACCATAGTAACCTTATGTGAATATTAGAATTTGTGAACAAAATTATGCATAAAACAATTTTATTTGTATGAGAGAATGTCTAAGATGAAGAGAGATAAGCATAAGATTAGCTTAAGAAAAATGATAACTCATTTTCTAATAAGGGGAGGGGGTGCTGGTTTTGAGGGTCATATGGAAGGGATAAAGCTCTTCCTTTTAGCTTTTTGTCATACACAAATAATAGGCTAGGTTTAGGTGTAAGACTAGTGTGATGATTATGCTTTTCCTTATAAAATAATCAAGCACATACACCCTAAAACTACCTACTAAAACTGGCTCCCACACTTAAAATGGACTCCATTTTATTTTTGTAATTTGTCATTTGTAATATGTTATGACATGTGATATGTAACATGTCATTAGACATACTAGTGCATATTTAACAAATTAAATATCATTATATATCAAATAAAATTACATTTAACAAATTAACAAGTAATTCACAATTACATGTATATAAAATGGATCATATTAAGTCAAGTTAATATAATCTACAATATTTTGTAATTATAATTAACGTACTCTTATCTCAAATGTTTCATAAACATTAATCAATTTTAGTAATATAAGATATTAATTACTAAATTGAATCTTATTTAATCAAATTACAATAAGATATAAAATTCTCTCTTATACATCAATTTGTTCAATTTAAGGATTTAATCAATCTGTATCGCCATACAATCGATTAACTTTACAATTGAGGGAATCGTCTTTTAGGTGTGACCTTAAGGGATAAACTGACCACCACCGTCAAACAACAGTAATGTCAAACTCTAGTTAGCCAATCATTACCGATTAATGTTGATCAGTCGACTAAATAATTAAATCATCCCTTCCGTATTCTTATTATGAGATTTAATAATGTGATTACACTATTGTTGAGGACACATACTCGAACAGAAGGAAGAGGTGTGGAAAATGGGTATCCATGTGATACGAAAAGGAGAAAAAATGGGAGACTTGACCTTGGAACCCGAGTTGTACGACGAAATTCGGGAGAAGCAAGCAAGTGATGTGAAGATCCAAGAGTGGAAAGGAGTGCTAGAAAGGGAAGACCCCTCAAGATTTGACTTGCATGGGGATGGAAGCCTTAGATTCAAGGGGAGATGCTGTATACCAAATGATGAAGAACTTAAGAAAAGGGTAATGAATGAGGCTCATAACACGCCTTATTCGGTGCACCCAGGTGGCGATAAGTTGTACAAAGACCTTAAGAAGAACCTTTGGTGGTCAAACATGAATAGAGAAGTGGCGGAATTTGTGGCAAGGTGCTTAACTTGCCAAAGAGTGAAGGGAGAACACAAGGGACCACAAGGGAAAGTGCAACCTTTAGATGTGCCGGAATGGAAGTCGGAGTCGATATCTATGGATTTCATAGCCTAATTACCAAGAACCTAAAAGGGTAACAACATTATTTGGGTCATTGTGGATAGGTTAACCAAATCGGCTCATTTCATTGCAATGGACACTTGGAGCAAGGAAGAGTTTAATAATGCTTACTGCAAGTATGTGGTCAAACTTCATCGATTCCTTAAAGACATTGTGTCGGACTGAGATTCGCGATTCATTTCAAGTTTTTGGCAAGAACTTAAAAGCTCCTTGGGTACCCAATTGAAGATGTGTACGGCCTTCCACCCGGCAACGGATAGACAAACGAAGAGGGTCATTCAAACGTTCGAAGATATTTTGAGGGCTTGCATCCTAAAATTAGGAAGTTCTTGGGAGGATATGCTACATTTGATTGAATTTTCTTATAACAATAGCTACCATGCTAGCATTGGCATGGCACCGTTTGAAGTCTTGTATGGAAGGAAATGTCGGAGTCCGATTTTTTGGGATGATAGCACCGAAGCCGTCTTGTTGGGACCTTAAATGATCTACGACATGATCAATCAAGTCCATGTAATTCGAGACAAGTCGAGGGCGGCGCAAGATTCGCAAAAGCGTTATGCCGACTTGAGGAGAAGTGACATTGAATTTGCGGTAGGAGACAAGGTGTTACTCAAAGTTTCACCCATGAGGGGAGTCATGAGATTTGGGAAAAGAGGCAAGTTGAGTAAAAAGTTTATTGGTCCCTATGAGATATTGGATAGTGTTGGGGAAGTGGCCTACCGTTTAACACTCCCCCCGGCCTTGGACCGAGTTCACAAGGTTTTTCACGTGTCTCAATTGCATAAATACATAAGTGACCCTTATCAAGTGCTCGAGGCGAAGATGATCGAGCTATATGATTCGTTAACATATGTGGAAACGCCCAAGAAAATCCTAGACCGGAAGGTTAGGACGACAAGACATGGGGAAATGGTGTTGTAGAAAGTTTTGTGGTCCAACCATCTAGTAAAGGAGGCCACATGGGAGGCCGAGGAAACCATGAAAGAGAGATAACCTCACCGTTTCGCTCAGGTATAAGTTTGGTTACGAGGTCGTAACCGTGTTTCTAGAGGGGTAGCGCGTATAACGCAAGTACAACTAGCACGAGTTTTCCTTATTTCTCCTACTTAGTTGGTCACCACTTAACCTTATAGTAGCTTTTTAGTTGGTTATAACCTGCTAGCCTCATGATAACCGACTCACCGTCGCAAGCCTTTAGACCTTAAAGGGACATAGAATTTTAGCTTTTATACTCTTGAGTGTGAACTTCGGGGACGAAGTTCTTTTTAAGGGGAGAAGATTGTAATACCTCACATTCATATAGATCTCACTTGACCGAGAAGATAATCCACTCGGCCGAGTGAAGCTCCACTCGACCGGGTGGAGGACCGAGTGCACTCTGGCAGAAGGCTGGAAGTCTGGAAGATTGGTCACTCGACCGAGTGACCATCCACTCGACCAAGTGGAGCCTCCACTCGATCGAGTGGACCGCCCACTCAATCGAGTGCTTGTCGAGTTCTGCTTACCCCTGAAACTTGTTTGGTGGGAAGTCGCTTTCAAGGCTTATCATTTCATATTTCCCATCAAAAAACCCTCCCTAACCTTATTCCACCACTCTCTAAACTCCCACAACATTCTCTAAAAACATTCACCAACTAATCCTGGTGTGAGGCATTGTGCCTAGTCATTATCGCTACCAACCAAAACAATATTTATATCTTCACAAACTACTCTTAGTAGGGTGGTATGTAAAGGTCGGATCCCAAAGGACGGGTATCGATTTAGGATTTCAATTGCAAGTAGTTATGTCTTAGAGTGCCACAAATTGGGTTGAGATGAGATGTAGTTTAAACCAATCAACAAGATGAATGTAAATTAATGAAAACAAAGTAAAGCAATTAAAGGGGTTTGTAAACAATTGATTAAAGGCACTAGGGTGTCATGGGTTCATAAGGTATTCATGGAAATACATCATACAAACATGTTCTCAAATAGAAGTAAGCACTTATTGTTGTGATGGAATCGAGTTAGTGTATGTCTTAAAATTCCTAGGAAGATTTAGGTCCCGGAACCGAGTCGATCAAGACTTTACAACACCAACAAGTCGACTTAGTCTCTTCCTATTCAACTCTATGCATGGTCTAATAAGGTTTGAGTTGGTTTATACCTTACAAGCCTCATTGAAAAGATGAGAGATGGGTAAAACATGCAAGGTTTCATTGTCTAGCATTTCATCAAACATAACATGTGCATAGGTTGAAATCACAACAAGCAAGCAATTAATTATGAAGGAATATTAATTTAATCATAGATCTAATTCCATGATTGATTCCCCTAATTCCCCATTAACCCTAGCTAAAGGACTACTCACTCATGATCAACTTTAGCATGCTAATAAGGTTGTCAATCATACTCATGATCAACATGATGAACAAATGATGTGATTAACAATAATTAAACAAAGGTAAAACGGATTATACCTACTTGAGATGATCCAAATAATAAAGCAAAGAATAATAGGAGTAAACTTGATTATTGATGGAAGGTTGTCAATCCTCCAATAAACCCCAAATAATCTTCTAATTACCCAACTAAAACTAAGAACAATTGAGAGATTAATGAATGATTAAGATGTGATTAATATTGAAATGTGTATTACCACTTTGATTAAGACTAATTTAAGAGATTGATTATGATAATATGTTAATCTAGGTAGTACAATAGGGTATTTATATTAAAATTAAGTACAAGGATTAGGGTTACTAAGGGCTTAAATGACGATTAAGACCCTAAGAGAAGCTTGATAATTTGCAACTCACGAGGGGCATGCGTAGATCATGTAGCAACTTCCAAGGAAATCCACGCGTCCTAGCCTGAAGCACGTTTGGTCCTGTAAGGCGATCCGCTCGGGCTGGCTATTGGGACGCTCGGATCCTGACTCATGGACGCTCGTCCTGAGCTCAGGACGCTCGGATCCTGGGACAGGGTTCTTCTCTTGTTCTTGGCTCCCTAACAATCCGTGGGGACTATCTTAGGCACGCACGGATCTTTCATCATTGCCCAATTCACTTCATTTATTTGCTTAGGCTTCTAGTTTTGGTCTCCTATTCGATGCTTGGTCATTAGATGGGATCCATTTAGGTCCATTTTGTTCCATAAATGCAAGGCTAACAATCCTCTCCTAATAAGGACACAAAACCTCAAAGAATATGCAAAATGGGAAACTAAGATAAGAAATTACCTTAATATATGCTAGAAAGCATGGAAACGAGGTTAATTCGGGGACTAAATGTGCTCAAATATGAGTCACATCAAACATCCCTGATACGTGCTTTTTATATAGCCTTTTTAGTCTTATATGGCACGTATTTCTATGCATTTCTGTACCGTTATGTATTGCAAAATGCCCCGAATTGGCTACTTTGGTTTGTTTTGTCTGATTTGCAGAAATGAACCTGAAAGTGGTGAGACCGTACTCTATTCGTCCTATTTAGCATGCATAATGAGGAGACGGAAATGTTAGAGCAAATGATATGCCTTGGAGTACGTGAAGAATGGTCAAGGAAGCGGTCAAAGACAACTTAAGAGGCTGATCTGAAGAAAAGCACTCAATCGAAGGGTTCTAGTGTTCGATCGAGTGGTTTGGAGGACACGAGAGGTCGATCGAGTACTTTTGTTTACTCGATCGAAATACTGAATGCTGGAGTTCCTCGATCGAGAGCTCTGTTTACTCGATGGAGAGGAACAGCTGGAGAAGACCTCGATCGAGTGGTCTGAATTCACTCGATCCAGAGGATTTTAGTTTCACGCGGGCTTTAGAGACCCGTGTTGCTATTATTTTGCTAAGTATTGTTTTCCCTATTTAAGCTTTCGTTAATTAGGTCATTAGTACGCTTTTTCATCTCTAAACACTCTAATCTCTCTTTCATACTTTGCACTGAAAACTCTTTCTCCTTTCCTTTAATTTCTTGCTTGGGTGGATTGTTCTTTACGCCGGATTGCTTGAGATTGTAATCATTCTTCTCTTAATCTTAATCTTATTATTTGTGTTTGCTTTAATCCTTATTTCCTCTTAATTATTTCTGCCCTAATTTAGTTTATGCATAATTATTGTTATTTCATAATGTGTTCGATTAGTACACTTAATATTATTATTGTTGACACCATTATTATTATGAGTAGCTAATTCCTTTAATGTCGGGATTAGGGAATCCATGGTAGTATTGTGACGATGTAGCGAATAGACTAGACGATTTATTTGTAAGAAACTGTCCCATAGCAATTTAACTGTAATATCAACCTAGTTGAGTACACGCTTCTAAGTTACCTTTAATATGGTTAATTTTACTCCTGGATCGGAAGATTGGATTAAATAGACCTGCTATGAACAGTAGACTACCCTAATGAGGACGGAAGTTAAATTAGTGGAATTCTAGGATAGAAAGTGGACCGGAAGGACCTTTCCTGTATCCTTCTCACAGTAGATTGTCTAGGTTATTTGCAGCTGAGTCGATAAACTACCATGGTGAACCGAAATCCTGGCATGCCTTCTCTTTATTTGATCATCTTTATCATATTTTATATCTTTTGTTGCTCTCACTTTATTACTCTTACCTTTAATCCTTTATTAGTTTAGAAATTAAAAATCAAACTTCTATTTTGTGACCTAATAGACGGACCTTTAACAGATATCTTGCCTCCCTGTGGATACGATCCCGACTTCCCTAGCTGTATTAGTTAGAGACCAGTTGGTTATTTTTGGTAGGTATACGATTAGCCTGTCAAATTTTGGCGCCGTTGCCGGGGAGGCAATAGCCCTATCTGTTTTTGTTTCATTTATTTCTATCCGTCTAAGGGAATTTTTATTCCTTGAGACAGTTCTCACTTAATTCTTTCAGTATTGTGTATGCCCAGGTCAAACAGGTCGGAATTAGTTCAAGCTAATCCTGAGCTAGAAAGACTATTTCGGCATAGACTTCGTCTGCAAAGAGAAATTCGAAAGGAAGACTTGAGTACTTTTGAGCCCGAGCTACAACACTTCTTATTCGCAGAGGACCCGTCTTTTGAAGAAGACAATCTCATTTCTGCTAACAAGACAGTAAAGATGCCTAATATAGCGAGTCACTCAGAGCCCACAGCTGCCTCGATTCCCAAAGGTTTCCAGCTCGCGACAGAGGATGGTAACACCTTTGATATCTGTCCGTGTTATATAAATCTGGTGGAAAGAAATCTTTATCGAGGTGTGGCGGGTGAAGATCCGCGGAAGCATATGGAAGTCTTTACTGACTACTGCTCTACTATTCCCGCTACTAAGGGAGTAACTCAAGACAAGATAAAGGAAGTGCTTTTTCCTTTTTCTCTGACTGATGCAGCCCGTGAGTGGCTGACTGATCTTGACCGGACTACTGCTGGTATCACCAACTGGGAGACTCTCGCACTTGCCTTCTAAAAAAGATACTTCCCTCCACAATGCACAAATCAGCTGAGGGGTAAGATTACTAGTTTCAAACAGGCCCCTGATGAGAATTTTTATGAGGCTTGGTGTCGATTCAAGAAGCTGGTGAGGTCTCTTCCTCACCATGGTTTTGATCAGTGGTTCTTGTGCAACCAGTTCTACAACCGGTTGTACGATGACTACATAGCTATACTTGACGCCTCATCCAATGGGAGATTTCAAAACAACATTGATGGCGATAAGGGATGGGGCATTATTGAGGAGATGGCGACCCATTGTGCTGAATATAGGAACCCCAGGTATGGAATACGGACTGTTCACACGGTCGATAACGCGGTCGTGGCTCAGCTGGAAGCCATCAATGCTCGTTTTGATAGATTGGAAATGGAAGCTGTTGGTGATCAACTGACGGTTCATCTGTTGACTAGACAGGAAACTATCACTTATGAGAGATGTGGGAGCAACGACGGTCACACTGGTATTGACTGTCTGACAGAGAACGAAAAAGTCCTTGCCTTTCAGCAATATAGGCAAGGAGGAGGCTCTTATTACAATAATCAAGGGGCAGTCCATCCCAATTTGAGGTGGACAAGTCAGAATGTTCTCAATCCTACTCCTCCACCGTAGCAGCAGCAAGCTTATGTCGCTCCTTATAAAGCTCAACAAGGCTTTCAAAAGCCTCCTTCTTTCCCTCCACCGCATCAAGGAGCTTCATCTTCTAGTGGGGTAAGTGAGCTGAATGAGTTAAAGACAATGATTCAATCATTGACAAAGCAATTGCAAATGAGTGACCAACAGAAGGAAGCTTCAATCAAGTCACTTGAAACTCAAGTTGCTCAGTTGGCCGCAAGCCAATCCACAAGGAAACCGGGTCATCTACCGTCCCAATCTGAGATAAATCCACATGAGACGGTAAACTTGATTAATTTGCGAAGTGGTCGTTCTTATGAAGGACCAAAATTTTCGACTTTAGATGTCATATCAAACCCAAGGAATGCTGTTATTGATGATGAACAGGCGTATAATGCTGAACATATGCCAAGCACGAAAGAAATACTCGATCGACTGATTTCTGGTGGTCGATCGAGTAGAAATGTTGAAGAAAGCACTCGATCGAATGGAATTAATGCTCGATCGAGTAATCTGGATATTCAAGGAATCGATCGAGAGGTTAAAACCACTCGATCGAGTGGAAATGTTGAAGAAATTGTTCGATCGAGAGGAACTTTGCCTTGATCGAACACTGTGCATATAGAGGAACTCGATCGAGAGCATGAAAGTGTTCGATCGAGTGAAAGCTCACCTGAAAGGACTCGATCGAGAGGTAAAAATACTCGATCGAGTGAAAAAGGGCTTGAACCTGCCGAGACGTTGGAAGAGAGGAACAAAGGGCTCGAGATTCCTATTACGGTGCCCTTTCTAAGGCGATTACAGAGCACCAAAGTTAATCAACAGTTCGGTAAATTTGCTGAGCTCCTGAAAAGCTTACATGTTACTGTTCCATTTGCCAAGTTGCTGACTCAGGTACCCTCTTACTTAAAGTTTATGAAAGAAATTTTGTCGCGTAGGAGGCATATAAACGACCATGAGACGGTAGCTTTAACTGAGGTAAGGACTGCCCTAGTTCAAAATACGTTGCCACCTAAACAGTCAGACCTGGGTAGTTTCTCAATTCCGTGTCATATAGGAACCGTTTGATTGATAACGCGCTATGCGATCTTGGTGCTAGCATGAGCGTCTTACCTTTGTCTCTCGCTAAGAGACTTGGTTTGACCAAATTTAATTGCACTAATATGACAGTACAGATGGCCGACCGTAGTGTATCACGGCCGTTAGGAGTTATAGAGGACATACCTGTCAAGATCGGGAGATTCTTTATTCCCTTAGACTTCGTAGTGCTTGACATCCCCGAGGACACTCAAACCCCTATTATTTTAGGCAAACCATTTTTATTCACTGCACGCGCAGTGATCGATGTCGGGGGCAAGACACTTACGTTTCAAGTAGGAAATGAAGAATTGATTTATCATCAGTCTAAATCTCGTAGGGCTCCCAGGCAAGCTCAACCTTGCAATGCCCTATCTTCTACTAACTCGGATATAGACACTCCAGCTGAGAATGTTGAATTTTGTGCTGCTATTGTTGATACGTGCATTTTATATAGTCTTTTTAGCCTATTTTAGCACGTATTTCCATGTACTTTTGTACTGTTTATATCGCATTATGCCCCGAATTGGCTACTTTGGTTCGTTTTGTCTGTTTTGTAGGAATGAACGTGAAAGTAGTGGAATCGTACCATTTTCGTCCTTCTTTGCATGAATTTTGAGGAGACGGGATTTGTCTGAGTGAGATCTTGCATTGGGATGCGTGAAGAAACGGTCTACGAAGCATTCGGCTACGAGTTGGAGCTGTTTTAGAGGAAGAACACTCGATCGAGCCCTTTTATTGGTCGATCGAGTGGTTTCTGTGGCTGAATTGGTCGATCGAGTGGTTTTTTTTACTCGATCGACAGTGCTGGAATTGGAGGTTACTCGTTCGACCTGTATTTCTACTCGATCGAGTAGATTTCTTGAAGAAGTACTCGATCGAGCTATTTAAAACTGTTCGATCGAGTGGTTTGGTCTTAATGGGCTTTAATTAGTCCGTGAACTTATAATTAGCTTGCGGACTTAGCTTATTTCTATTTAAATGCACAATAATTAGGTCATTAGGATCTTATCATCGTTTATTCATCTAGGAACTACGTTTACTGCTTATTACTCTCTTCTCTCAAAACTCTCTACTGTAACTTTTGCATTCGGATTATTTCTTGTTCGGATCTAGTGTTCTTTACGCCGGAATTCTTACCTTTGTAATCCTTCTCTCTTCCTTAATATTAATCATTCATTTATTTACTTTAATTACTTGTTTTGTTCCCTTTAATTTTCGCCCTAATTTATTTATGCACATTTATTATTGTTTTATCATGTTTAATATTAGTTATTTCGATTTTATTAGTTTTGAGTATATTAATAGCATGAGTAGCTAAATCATTTCATGTTAGGATTAGGGAATCTACGGTAGAAATGTGATTATGTAGTGAATAGGTTAGATGAATTATTTGTGAGACTCTGTCCCCATAGCAATATAACTGTATTTACCGACTTAGTTGAGTGCACGCTTCTGAGTCACCCTTTAATCTGGTTAAATTTAATCCTGGATCGGAAGATTGGACTAAATAGACCTGCTATGAACAGTAGACTACCCTGACGAGGACGGAAGTTAAGTTAGTGGGAATCTAAGATAGAAAGTGGACCGGAAGGACCTTTCCATATCCGTCTCACAGTAATTTATCTAGACTATTTGCAGTTGAGTCGCTGCACTACCGTAGTGAAACAAAGTCATGACATGTCCCTTCTTTATTGATAGTTTATCTCTATTTTCTGCCTTCACTGCTCTTTCCTTGTTTCTCTTTCTTTTACACCTTTTAGTTTATAAAATCAAAATTATAAACCCCCCATTTTATGACCAAATAGACGGACTCTTTACAGATATCTCGCCTCCCTGAGGATATCGACCTGACATCCCTAGCTATATAGTTAGTTTAGTTAGTTATTTTTGATAGGTATACGACTGCCCTGTCAAATTTTGGCGCCGTTGCCGGGGAGGCAATTGCCCTATCTGTTCTTTGTTTCATTTATTTTATCCGTCTCAGGGAATTCTTATTCCTTGAGACAGTTCTTATTTATTTTCTTTCAGTGTTGTGTATGCCCAGGTCAAACAGGTCGGAGTTAGTTTCAGCTGATTCTGAGCCAGAGAGACTGTTCAGGCATAGACTCCGTCTGCAAAGAGAATCACGAAAGGAAGACTTGAGTACTTTCGAACCCGAACTTCAGCATTTCCTATTTACAGAAGATCAATCTTTAGTAGAAGATAATCTCAGTTCTGTAAACCAACCAGTAAAGATGCCGAATATTGCAAGTCATTCGGAGCCTAAAACATCATCTATTCCAAAGGGTTTCAATCTCCAGATTGAGGATGGGAATACTTTTGACATCCGTCCGTCCTATATCAATCTGGTGGAGAGAAATCTCTTTAGAGGTATGGCAGGTCAAGTCCCGAGGAAGCATATGGAGGTCTTTACGGACTACTGTTCTAATATCCCCGCCACAAAGGGGGTAACTCAAGACAAGATTAAGGAGGTGTTGTTTCCTTTTTCTTTGACTAACTCAGCCAGGGAGTGGCTGACTGACTTGGACCGTGCGGCCGCGGGGATCACAGAATGGGAGACCCTTGCTCTTGCCTTTTATAAGAGATATTTCCCTCCGCAACGCACCAATCAACTGAGGGCAAAGATCACTAGTTTCAAGCAGGCACCTGAAGAGACTTTCTATGAAGCTTGGTGCCGGTTCAAGAGGTTGGTGAGGTCCCTTCCTCACCATGGTTTTGATCTGTGGTTCTTGTCCAATCAGTTCTACAATGGGTTGTAAGATGATCACAGAGCCATACTTGACGCATCATCTAACGGAAGATTCCAAAGAATACTGATGATGATAAGGGATAGGCCATTATTGAGGAAATGGCGACCCATTGTGCTGAGTTTAGGAACCCGAGGGACGGTATTCGAACAGTTCACGCGGTTGATAAGGCAGTTGTGGCTCAGCTGGAAGCCATGAATGCTCGTTTTGATAAATTGGAGCTGCATTCCGCTGGGGAGCCTCAGACGGTGCATTTGCTTACTAGAGGGGAAACCGTCACATGTGAGAGGTGTAGGAGCAACGACGGTCATACTGCTGTTGACTGTCTTGCAGAGAAGGAACAGGTCCTTGCTTTTCAACAATACAGGCACGGAGGGGGTTCCTATTATAATAACCAAGGTGCAGTCCATCCTAATTTGACGTGGACAAGTCAAAATGTGCTCAATCCTACCCCTCCGCAGCAGCAGCAGCAGCATATGTCCCTCCTCATAAGGCTCAACAAGGCTTTCAAAAGCCTCCTTCCTTCCCTCCTCCCAATCACGGTGCATCATCTTCAGGTGGGGTGATTGAGCTATCTGAGTTGAAGATGATGTTGCAGTCTTTGAAAAAGCAGTGGCAGCTAAAAGACCAACAAAAAGATGCATCTATCAAGTCACTTGAAACTCAAGGTGCCCAGTTAGCTGTGACCCAGTCCACGAGAAAGCAGGGTCTTTTGCCGTCACAAGCCGATAAGAATCCATATGAGACGGTGAATTTAATAAATCTGAGAAGCGGTCGTTAATATGAGGGACCAGAATTGTTGAAATCAGACCCGAGGAAGATAATTACTGTTGATGAACAGTGTACTGTTGATGAAAAAGAGCTGACGACAAAGAAGATACTCGATCGATTGGTTTCTGGTGGTCGATCGAGCAAAACAGCTGAAGAAAGGACTCGATCGAGTGGAATTTCTGCTAGATCGAGTAACCAGGAAAAAGAATAGCTCGATCGAGTAAAACAAACAGCTCGATCGAGTGATTTTATTGAGGATTCTGCTCGATCGAGTGATATTTCTGCTCGAACGAGTGATGCTGATAAAGAAGACCTCGATCGAGAGCCTACTAGTGCTCGGTCGAGTGATATATAGCCTGAAAGACCCCGTTCGAGAGGAAAGTGTAGGAAATATCGGTATACTTCATCAAGAAAAATTCGGATTATAACGAATTATGATATATGAAATTTATAGTCATAAACGAATTGCATAAACAAAAGAATAGAGATTTAGAATTAACCTTTGGTCCTAGCAATTTGGCCTAAGAACAATATCGAAATCGATATTCTCCTAATTGTTGCATCCAAAATGCTTTGACAAATGCCTCTCTTTTGCTAGAAAATATGAACCCTAATTTCTAATTTTTAGGTTTTTGTGTGATGTGAGAATTAGGTCAAAAAGGAATAATGGAAATGATCTCCCTATTCTCCCTCTTAAACCGTGTAAAAGAGAGAATTAAGGAAGATTTTTTTTCTTATTTTCTTCCTCTTTTTCGGTTAACCACCTACCAAAAATAAGGAGGTAAATCTTCTTATTTTCAGGTAGTTATCAAAATGTATAAAATGTGTATTATTATCCATTATCATTTATGTCGTCATATATTAATAAATTCACACACAACAGTTTGTAGTCGATTTATTAATACCGGTTTGTCAACATTTTATTATGACAATTTCGCATATTATATACAATAACTATAAATATAACATATTTATAATTTGCTAATTAAATATAACTGGTTACGTCTAATTACGAATTAACATCTTAATTCGTTTAAGCTAACATTATATACATTAATTAAATATAACAGTTTATATTCAATTTACGAATTAACAATTAATTCGTCTCAGCTAATATTATTTAATTATATTAAATAATCGTCTCATCATCACATTGACTAACTGTTTAATCAAATACATGGACTAACCTTTTAGTCATATAAGGCATCAATGTGATTATATCTTCATACAATCACATCTCTCAAACACATCCTTTAGGTGTGACTTTTAGGGACCAGTTGATCACCGCCATCAGTATGATAATAACGTCAAACTTCTAGGAAGCCAACCGTTATTAAGTAAACGTTAATCAACTGATAAAATACTAAGTACACCCTTGTGAACCTATAAGAGATTTATATACGTTGTCACACTAACTGTGGAGGACACAACCTCCAACAAACTCCCACTTGTCCTCACAAGTGTATGTGCGATAACCGATTCTCATATCCTAAAATTTCTCCCACTCAATGTAAAACAATTTGCAAAATCCGTATTCACAAAGGTCGTATTTTACAAGCGATCAATATCAAGATTGGTTTTCCCGACTAGAGAGTAACTTAACTGATAAACGAATCATCATTCGAGCATGGCCATGCATTTCAGTTACAACTCCTCGAGTGGCCCTGAGAAATAACTAAACTTGATAAAGGTTGGATATTTTCTTCAACTCGAATCTTGCATATGTAAGCACAGTATGAAATGACCCAGAAAAAATCTGCTTAGCCTCCTGTTATGGTCGACCATGAGAAAGAAACCAAAGTCACCCAAAAACTGCCTTAATCTCAAGAGACAGTCGATAGTCAAAAGAATCGACTCTAGGAACACAATGGACGTCCAATCCACGACCTGGCACCGAATGTTTTTAAACATTTAGGACTCCATTACGTTGTCACAATTGTCCTACGAGGTATCGTTATAACTCGCATCTGTGATCGATCAGCCAACCGTTTGAGTTATGGCTCGTTGAACCCACCATCAATCAACTTCACAAAATAATAGCAAGAGTTATCAGCTCATGTAGGCGATTACGGACCAAAACAAATATAATGTAATTAAGTTCACTTTGTGGCGTTCAATGTTGTCGTACAATCCACATGAAAAACAAAATATGAAATAATCCGATGAAGTTATAAATAACATATGAAAAAGATAATGTATCGAATTCATTAGCAACTAGTACAACTCAGGAACACGTTTAATTCCCATGGAAATAACGTACCCTTCATGCTTATCATATTTCAATGGTTTAGTGAGAGAGTCCGCGATGTTGTCATCCGACGCAATCTTGTCAATCACTATCTCCTCTTGCTCCACGTAAGCACGGATCAGGTGAGCCTTCCGATGTTCATGTCTAGACTAGTTACTAGTCTTAGGCTCCTTAGCCTAGAAGATGGCACCTCTATTGTCACAATAGATAGTGATTGGGTCATTCGAACTAAGAACTATGGTTAGTCCTTGTAAGAATTGACGCATCCATATAGCTTCCTTTGCTGCTTCTGAAGCGGAATAGTACTCGGATTCAGTAGTAGAATCTGCTACAAGATCCTGTTTGGAACTCTTCCAGCTGACTGCAGCACCATTAAGAGTGAAGACGAATCCAGACTAAGATTTCGAATCATCTCGATCTGTTTGGAAGCTAGCGTCTGCGTAACCGATTGCACATAGCTTAGTATCTCCTCCATAAGTCAATACCCAATCCTTCGTCCTCCGTAGGTACTTAAGGATGTTTTTAACAGCTATCCAGTGTGTTTCACCTGGATTGCCTTGGTACCGACTCATCATACTCAATGCATATGCCACGTCTGGACGTGTGCATATCATGGCATACATGATTAATCCTATGGCTGATACATAAGGAACACGACTCATGCGTTCGACCCCTTCAGGTGTCTTGGGTGACTGAGACTTGCTCAAATGCATCCCAGATGTCATTGGAAGGTTTCCCTTCTTGGAGTTGGTCATGCTGAACCTTTCAAGAATCTTATCTAAATAAGACTCCTGACTTAATGATAACATTCGTCGTGATCTATCTCGATAGATACGGATTCCCAATATGCGTTGTGCCTCACCCAGATCTTTCATCTTGAAATGGTTCTTCAACCATCCTTTTACCGAAGATAACAGAGGAATGTCATTCCCAATCAAGAGTATGTCATCGACATACAATATCAAGAAAACAATCTTGCTCCCACTCGACTTGATATATAAGCATGGTTCCTCGACCGATCGAGTGAAACCATACTCTTTTATCACCTGGTCGAAGCGATGATTCAAACTCCTAGAAGCTTGCTTAAGTCCATAAATGGAACGTTAAAGCTTGCACACTTTCTTAGGATTTTCAGGATCCATGAAACCTTCGGGTTGCACCATGTACAACTCCTCCTCCAAATAACCGTTTAAGAAGGCATTTTTCACATCCATCTGCCAAATTTCATAGTCATGAAAAGCGGCAATCGCTAAGATTATGCGAATGGAACGCATCATGACTACGGGTGCAAAAATTTCATCATAATGCAATCCGTGCACTTGAGTGAAACCTGTTGCCACTAGTCGTGCTTTATAGGTATCTGGTTGCCCGTCTACAGAATGCTTTATTTTGTAAATCCATTTGCACTGAAGAGGTTGTACCTTGTTAGGTAAATCAACAAGATCCCATACGTCATTCTCATACATGGAGTCCATCTCAGATTGTATGGCTTCAAGCCATAGCTTTGAGTCGGAACAGGCCATGGCACCTTTATAGGTAGCGGGTTCATTACTCTCTAGGAGCAAAACGTCATTCCCCTCGACCATACCAATGTATCTGTCTGGAGGATTAGAGACTCTACCCGACCTCGTAGGTTCCTGAGGAATGTTAACCGTATCATTAGTTGAAGGAACAACTTCCTCCATCTGTTCCTCAATTGTTGGTTCTTGAATCTCCGACAGCTCGAAGGTTCTATTACATGACTTGTTCTCGATAAATTCTTTCTCTAAGAACTTTGCACTAGCCGCAACAAAAACTCGATGTTCGGTAGGCGAATAGAAGTAATGACCAAACATTCCTTTTGGATAACCAATAAAGTATGTCTTGACCGATCGCGGGCCGAGCTTATCCTCATGTCTCCACTTGACATAAGCCTCGCAGCCTCAAACCCGAATAAAGGACAAGTTAGGGACCGTTCCCTTCCACATTTCATATGTAGTCTTGTCGACAGCTTTAGACGGACTTCGGTTAAGTATAAGAGCAGCTGACAAAAGAGCAAAACCCCATAATGAATCAGGTACTACCGTGTGACTCATCATGGATCGAACCATATTAAGTAGTGTTCGATTTCTCCGTTCGGACACACCATTTAATTGAGGTGTTCTAGGTGGAGTTAACTGTGAAACTATTCCACAGTCTTTAAGGTGTTGATCAAACTCATTTGAAAGATATTTGCCACCCCGATCTGAACGGAGTGCTTTAACCTTTCTTCCTAGTTGGTTCTCAACCTTATTCTGGTATTCCTTGAATTTTTCAAAAGACTCACTTTTATGCTTCATTAAGTAGACATATCCGTATCTACTCAAATCGTTCGTGAAAGTGATAAAATATCTATAGCCATCTTTAGCGGTGATTGACATAGGTCCACATACATCAGTATGTATGAGTCCTAATAGGTCACTAGCGCGCATTCTAACACCTTTGAAGGAAATTCGAGTCATTTTGCCGATAAGACATGATTCACACGTGCCAAATGTAGAAAAATCAAATGTGGGAATAGTCCCATTCTCAATGAGTTTCTTTATACGTTTTTCATTTATGTGTCCCATTCGACAATGCCATAGATAAGTTTGATCTTTGTCACCAACCTTTAATTTCTTATTATTCACGTGTAATATATCTGTGGTTTGATCTAAGATATAAATTCCATTCATGGAAACTGCTTTGCCAAAAACCATTTCATTGAAACAGAAAATACAGCTATTATCCTTTATTGAAAATGAAAAACCGTCTTTATCAAGTACGGAAACAGAAATAATGTTCTTAGATAAACTGGGTACATAGTAACAGTTATATAAATATAACTCAAAACCACTAGGGAGCTGGATTACATATGTTCCCATTGAGACTGTAGCAACTCGTGCTCCATTCCCGACTCGCAGGTCCACATCACCCTTTGCGAGAGGTGTGATGTTTTTTAGGCCCTGCAAATGATTACACAGATGGGAACCACAACCAGAATCAAGTACCCAAGTTCCGAAACTTGCATGGTTAATCTCAATCATATGAATATAAGATGACATACCAACAGGAGTAACGCTTTTATGTCCTCATGGTACACGGGACAGTTCCTCCTCCAATGTCCAGTCTTGTGACAATGGTGGCATTCAACGTTACCGTCCTTGTTCTTTGCCTTGCCTTGTGAGCCACTAGTCTCACCAGGCCCACTCTTACCATTTCCTGACTTTTTAAACTTTGGCTTTCCTACAGTTAGGTCGCCGTGAGCTTTGCCCTTACCCTTATTCTTGTTGGAAATCATGAGAACATCTTGCTTCATGCTCCCACTCAATTTCATATCCTTCTCGGTCTGTACGAGAAGTGAGTGTAGCTCATGAGGACTTTTCTTCATGTCATTCATGTAGTAATTTACCCTGAAGAGGGAAAAACCATCATGAAGTGAATGAAGCATACGGTCAATGACTATGCTCTCACTGATTTTGCAATCAAGTGCCTCCAGTTTCTCGGCATTCTCAATCATGTTAAGAATGTGTGGGCTAACCGGTTGGCCCTTCTGGAGTTTCGCATCCAAGAAGTGACAGGTATGCTCATAAGTAACGATTCTCGGTGCTTTTGAGAACTCATTAGTGAGCGTGGTGAAAATCTTGTTTGCACCTTGGGCAATGAAGCGTCTTTGCAAATTGGTTTCCATTGCAAAAATGAGTACGTTCTTTATCGCACCCGCTTCCATAACGAAGTCACTATAAGCAATTGACTCGTTAGCTCTTGCATTGGGGCCTGGGTTTGGCGGTATTGGCTCAGTTAAGTACTTGAGCTTACCATCAGCAATAGCAACATTCCGTAATGATGCCTCCCAGTCCGCAAAGTTGGACCCGTCATTCTTCAGTCGTGTGAACTGATTCATGTGGTCCATGAAAGCTTTTAGCCAGGACTCGCGTCCAAGTATGGCACTTGGCATAGGGATATCATTATTTCCAGCCATTTGTTGTAAGCAGTATTATCAATATAAAACGAATTCTACACTGCGAAAAGAAGAATGAAAAATAATAAGCATACTCATCGTTATGATTTAAGTCTAATGCAAAACTGTTATAAGCGAAGACTCGAGCATTTATACAATTGACCTTCCTCAAGAATTATATAAATGATCCCAAGACTCAATTATCTGTAAATTGATAAGCCAACCTTTTGGCTAATTCTACTTTTAGAATTCTTGGTTGATAAATTTCTGTAAATTCTATCTATAGTCCATCATAATCTCGAGAAACTCTTCGGAATATAATGTTGAGGTAAACTAAGTCAACACAAACTACTTACCCAACGTAGAAGGGGTCATATGGAGAGTAAGGTCCTATATGCCTACCGACGAAGAAGGGATTCATAGTTGTTTGGCCTATAAAGACTAGTCTCAATTTCAGTTTTAGAGGAAGATCCCATCAACTTTATTTTAATTCATTTTAAGTGAACTAATATCTAGCATGCGAGAATGAATAAACTAAGATGATGGCTTAAAATTGTGTGACATCTGTATGTCTATGAAAACTAACATCCAAACTATATGAGTCAATTTCCATGCATTTAAGTAGGTGGTTTGGTTTAGGCGGAATATGATGCAATAACTATGAAGCGAAGAAAAACAATAAGAATGGAAAAACGTAAAACAAAAATAAAGTCCTAGTGTGGCCTATCTACCAAAATGAACATAAATACAACTTTGGAATCCTTCCTAGGACCCGAGAAGCTTGTCTTGATGTTCCATCTTGGTCAATGTAGCGGGAGTGAACAATCCAATCTCCATTTTTAGTCTTCTCAAAATTACAATAAAAATTACAAAATAAACCTATTTACATTCTAATTTCAAAACCATAATACTTAAAGAAAACCAAAAGGAGATACGAGATCTCAAAATTACATAAAAATTATGTTTCCATCATTACAAAAACATAATTAACTAAGGCCACACTAGGTATTACAAATTACAACCGATTGGAAAAATATCTAAATAAACCATTCAACAAATTATTCAACTAAATAAAAATGCATCAACTATAAATTAATCATTCAAGACATAATTCCTTAATTATGTAGAGCAATTTATCCAAACCACCTATTTTAAATTTATCAAAATTATGTGACAATTCCTCAATTACTCACAATAATTCTAATCTTAATTCACATTAACCTATAATATGAATTAATCTAACATTATTTTAAACTTCTTTAAAATAATTTGGGTATCTCAAATTTGTGAACCTTTTCACAATAATTATCATACATTATAGATAATAATAATTGGCCAAAATAAACAAAAAAACAGAAAAAAAAATTTATTTACTTGCACACGGCATTCTGCCCAAAAAAAAAGAAAAATATTTTTTTTTTATATTGCTCTCGACATTTGCCTAAAAAAAACAAAAAAAGTTTTGTTTTTCTTTTCTTTAATGCTCTCGGCAATTGCCCTAAAAAAACAAAAAACAGAATTTTTTTTTTTATTTCTTGCGGCATTAGCCCTAAAACAAAAACAGTTTTTTTTTCTCGAAAAAAAAAATTTATCAATGTGAACAAAATGTTTAATGTTGATAAAATAACAAGATTGGCATAATTATCATCTTTTAATTTAAACATAGATTCAAACTAGATGATTCAATTTAACCTCTTAAAATGAATATCTAAATTATGATTAAATTGATTATTCGAATATTTGATTCATCACAATTGATTTGAACATTATAAATTAACTTGTATGCCAAAATTATATAGCAAAAACAAATTATCAACAATGAAAACGATTTTCATTTACATTAATTTAATTCTTATTAAATCAAAACATCTACAAATTTATCATATTATCATCTTAACCTATTAAAATAATAATATGAATAAATCTAAATGGAAACAAAACACAAAAACAAAAAAAAATGGCTCGGCAAAAAAAAAATCCATTCGGCCGAAATTTTTTTCTCAAAATTTTTGTTTGAATTCATTTATGTAACTCATATAAAATAATTTCGTGGCCTAAGCTCTGATACCACTTGTAGGAAATATTGGTATACTTCATCAAGTAAAATTCGGATTATAACGAATTATGATATATGAAATTACTAGTCATAAACGAATTGCATAAACAAAAGAATAGAGATTTAGAATTAACCTTTGGTCCTAGCAATTTGGCCCTAGAGATTTAGAATTACTAGTCATAAACGAATTTGGCATAGCATGTTCATCATCTTTCCACTTTTATGACATTCGATTTCTTGTCAAATGCACACATTCGGGTTTGTGGTCGGTGTCACATGCACGAAGGTGCTTGCGAATTTTCCCCTTTCTTATATTTTTCACCCATTTAGCTCCACTTAAGCCAAAGCTTGCCTTTTTGACCCATTTGCTACATCCCAAACTGAGTCTGCCTAGTCAAGCTAGTTTAGTATGTCTTTTGTGTTATGCGTTTTTCGTCTGCAATTTGGTTCGTATCATTTTGATTGGAGTTGGTGTAAATAAAGGAAGGAGAAAGGGAAAAAAGAATTGAAAAGAAAAAAAAAAAAGAGAAAAACGTGAATAGAAAAAAAGAAAAAAAATGAAAAAAAATGAAAAATGAATGATTCACGTAAGTCAGAAAAAGGAAGAAAAAGTTGAAAACAATTTTTGATTTATATCAGCTGATTCATTAAGACGGTATTAAACAAGGGAAGTTTATGACCGTCTAACTCCTCCGTTCTTATTCCATATTTTTGAGGAGATAGTGTATGTGATTAGTGAGCTGTGTGCCAAATGAAGGGCACTTGTACTTTATTTTTCAGTCAGTTGAGATTCGGACGGTCTTATATGGTCCTGTTTAGGAACTAGCTTGGCGCTTTTACCTCCACATTTTCATAACTTGTTTTGCCTTTTCTCACCTGAACCTCACTTTCCCATATCATTTGTAAGCCCTCGGCTGTGACGGACATTATTGGTTGGAGCGTGTGCATTAGTACTTGAATTGCCTTTCATTTTTGTTGCATGCATGCTATGTAGGTCGCAGTTTAGGTGAGTGACTGTTTCTCTTCCTCTTTTTCACGTATATTATTCACCCTTTGCTTCATGAGAGAAGAGTGACCACGTGAGAGTCCGATTTTGTTGGTCTTGCAAGGTCGATAGGCCGGCTATATTTCTGAACAACTCATAACTCGTTTGCGTATTGACTGCATAGCTGTAACTGTTAATTTTTGTTGCATTAAACTGGTTCAAGTAGACAAGTTATAGCTAGCTCTGAGTTTTAATTTCCGTTCCAGTAGTTGCATTTTAGTTTACTCGAGGACGAGTAAAGGTTCGGTTTGGGGAGATTTGATACGTGCATTTTGTATAGTCTTTTTAGCCTATTTTAGCACGTATTTCCATGTACTTTTGTACTGTTTATATCGCATTATGCCCCGAATTGGCTACTTTGGTTCGTTTTGTCCGTTTTGTAGGAATGAACGTGAAAGTAGTGGAATCGTACCATTTTCGTCCTTCTTTGCATGCATTTTGAGGAGACGGGATTTGTCTGAGTGAGATCTTGCATTGGGATGCGTGAAGGAACGGTCTACGAAGCAGTTGGCTACGAGTTGGAGCTGTTTTAGAGGAAGAACACTCGATCGACCCCTTTTATTGGTCGATCGAGTGGTTTCTGTGGCTGAATTGGTCGATCGAGTGGTTTTTTTACTCGATCGACAGTGCTGGAATTGGAGGTTACTCGTTCGACCTGTATTTCTACTCGATCGAGTAGATTTCTTGAAGAAGTACTCGATCGAGCTATTTAAAACTGCTCGATCGAGTGGTTTGGTCTTAATGGGCTTTAATTAGTCCGTGAACTTATAATTAGCTTGCGGACTTAGCTTATTTCTATTTAAACGCACAATAATTAGGTCATTAGGATCTTATCATCGTTTATTCATCTAGGAACTACGTTTACTGCTTATTACTCTCTTCTCTCAAAACTCTCTACTGTAACTTTTGCTTTCGGATTATTTCTTGTTCGGATCTAGTGTTCTTTACGCCGGAATTCTTACCTTTGTAATCCTTCTCTCTTCCTTAATATTAATCATTCATTTATTTACTTTAATTACTTGTTTTGTTCCCTTTAATTTCTGCCCTAATTTATTTATGCACATTTATTATTGTTTGATCATGTTTAATATTAGTTATTTCGATTTTATTAGTTTTGACAATATTAATAGCATCAGTAGCTAAATCATTTCATGTTAGGATTAGGGAATCTACGGTAGAAATGTGATGATGTAGTGAATAGGTTAGATGAATTATTTGTGAGACTATGTCCCCATAGCAATATAACTGTATTTACCGACTTAGTTGAGTGCACGCTTCTGAGTCACCCTTTAATCTGGTTAAATTTAATCCTGGATCGGAAGATTGGACTAAATAGACCTGCTATGAACAGTAGACTACCCTGACGAGGACGGAAGTTAAGTTAGTGGGAATCTAGGATAGAAAGTGGACCGGAAGGACCTTTCCATATCCGTCTCATAGTAATTTATCTAGACTATTTGCAGTTGAGTCGTTGGACTACCGTAGTGAACCGAAGTCCTGACATGTCCCTTTTTTATTGATAGTTTATCTCTATTTTCTGCCTTCACTACTCTTTCCTTGCTTCTCTTTCTTTTACACCTTTTAGTTTAGAAAATCAATTATAAACCCCCCATTTTGTGACCAAATAGACGGACTCTTTACAGATATCTTGCCTCCCTGAGGAGATCGACCTGACTTCCCTAGCTATATATTTAGTTTAGTTAGTTATTTTTGATAGGTATACGACTGCCCTGTCAATTGTAACCCCTCCGCCTTGGACTAAGAGCGAAAAGGAGGAACATTCTTCTGTTTTCCTTACTGCAGGTACAGATGGAATGGAGGCCGGAGTCGTCAACGGTCAAAGTGCGATTAAAGTCAATCAAAATGGAGATGCCAATGTCAAAGATGATGTGAAAGACAGAGGGACGAAGAAAGTTCGTGCATATGTAGATATCAACTACTCTCCCTCTACTGGTTCAAATTCAAGCTCATAGAGATCGAAGAGGATGGTCCGAGATGCTGAGGGGACCTCCTCCAGTCAGAAGCCCTCCTTTGGGCTACTGAAATATTTTGGGAATTAAGCGGGGAATGCCCCGTTATAACAAATTGTAAAACTTTAAATTTCCGTCAAACTTCTTTATTGCATTTTTAGAACTGTTAGACTTTAGACTATTTAACTTAGCTAGAAAAGACTATAGACTGCGTATTGTGTGATTTGGTATTGTGGGGATGTATTTTTACGTGTTTTTATGCAGGTTTGGGGAATTTATATTGCATTGGGATGATTTACACGAGAAAAGAACTCGATCGAGTACTTTTCGTACTCGATCGAGAGGAATGCCCAAGAAAACAGTTTGAACGGGAGGTTTCAGTTATTCGATCGAAATGGCAAAAATGAGGAGTTCTCGATCGAGTGGAATTTTGTTCGATCGAGCAGAATGAAGGCCAGAACTCTCGATCGAGTGATTTCAAATCACTCGATCGAGTGAAATTGTTTACTACACGCAGGAAGTTAACTTTTTAACTTCTATTTTTCATTCCTTATTTCATTCTTCATTTTTGTTCCTCCTTGTTTGCAATAATAACCCAAAATCCTCCATATTTCTTGCCCAAATATCAAATCCAACACCCACATTTTAATCCTTGTACTTAATTCCACACTTGCCCTTCGATTTTCCCCTTAAATTTCGTCCTTGTTGCGGTTGATTTTGGGATTTAGGGTTTGCGGGTTTTCTATTCGAAAATCCATCATTTGCATCAATTTGAGTCGATTTTCTTGCTTATTTTGTGGGTTTATTGATCAAGTAAGTTTCTGTTTTGCTCTTTTGTTAATCTATTGATTGTTTTGAATTTATTTGAGTAATTAGGGTATAGGGTTTTGCAAATTAGCTCGAAAAACCCGACTGTTTTGGGGATTCTGTGGTTAATCGGTTTAATTGACTGTTATTCCCCCTTGCTTACTTGATTAGGATGGAAAGTAGTTCATTGCCTTCGACTAGTTCGACTGTTGTTCCATCCTCGACTGAGACGGTGGTCCCTGCTGTCACCATCGTCACTACGACTGTGAGTACCGCTGCTACTTCTCATGTTTTAGCTACTGTTGTTACTGGTACTACCACTGCTGTTGTTGCTAGTTCCGCCTATCGCGGCTAGCTCTGTTTCTACCTCCATGTCTGCCTCGGTTTCAGTTTCTGCTAGCACTGCTGCTAGCTCTGTTTCTGCTTCCGTCTCTGCTGCCTCTACTAGCACAGCCACTGCTAGTACTTCTGGTACTGTGACCACCCCTGCTGAGTGGTCACCAGCTGTCAGAGCTGCTTACCGGGCTGCCTTAGTACCTCGCCCCGTCACTGGATGGGCTTCTTCTTCAGGTACTAGAGGTCGGGGTCGCGGACGAGCTACACCTTCTGTTGGCCGCTCTACTGGCCGTGTCACTATCCGAGTTGATGATTCACTCGACCCGCACCCTGACTACTCCGAGGTAATTTTCGTTAACGCTTTTCATCGTACTCGTTTCTTTGCCTTAGTGAGCTGTGATTTTCTGCCTACAAAGTTTTTGTGTCGTAAGTCACTTGATAGGTTAGGTATTTACGAGCCCGTACTTGAGATTTTGAGAGGGGCGGGGATGACGGGACTAATTACCATGTGTGCCTTGACCTACAGGGAGCTGACCCTTGAGTTTTTCAGCTCCTTTACCTTCTCTTCTGGCGCCTACGCCACTGACCCGACCTGTGCTTTTGTTTCTTTCCGGTTATTTAACCGGACTATTTCTTGGACCTTAGAGGAGTTTGGTACTAGGTTAGGTCTTTCTTTTACGGGTGACACTGCCCCTCCTAGGAAGGTCATCCGCATGTTGTGGAGGGCCTTGGGATAGGCCAGTTACGAGGAGCGCAAGCTCACGGATGTCCACCTTCCCCCGGCCCGTTACTTCTTGCGTCTCATTGGTGGGACCATCTTTGGCCGTAAAGAACCTAACAATGTAAACAATATTGAGCTGTCTATTCTTGGTGGGTACCTGAACATTGACAGTGAGGGACCCTTTGTGCTTAACATTGCTTACTTGACTGCTCAGTACTTTCACACGGTGGGGCAGAAGACTACGGGCACCATTATTTACGGTGGCATAGCCACTTTTCTTGCCCGTTCTATCTTCCCCGCCTTTCCTCGTGACTTACAGCACCTAGACACTGATAGGTATCTTGACCTGGCAGCTATGATGTCTATGACTTAGCTTACTTTTGACCATCAGATATGGAAGATTTGCGGTTCCTTGTCTGTACCCTTACCTTGCACCACCCTGCCTCGTCTCATTCCCCTGCCCACTGTTAAGGGCAGGATACCTCCATCACTACCCATGTATCACCTCACACTTGGCCCACCTCCTACCATGTCCGCTTCTAATAAGCGGAAGAGACTTGAGACCTGAGAGGGATCCACACCTTCTACGGGTGGCCAGACTTCTACGGCCATTCCTATCCTGATCCCTACTCCTACTCCCACTCCTGCACCCGACCAGACACAGCCGGTTTACCAGGCTAATTTTGTTCCTCCTCCACCCTTTGAGGCGTCCGCGGTCCTTGACCAAGGACGCCGTGACAGTTTGTTTCTTGAGCTTCTTAGCAGGCAGGCTCGTATGGAGCGGGACATAGCTCTTACTTTGTTCCCTCTATATATGTATCACATGATGCGACGACGTTCCGTTCCTGAGGGTTGGCCACACCCGTCTTTCTACCGGTACCCAGCTGAGGGGTACCCAGAGCCAGCCAGTGACGAGGAGGAGGGCACAGCTGAGGAGGAGGCGCGTACTCAGGCTGAGGAGGCGAGGAGGAGATAGAAGGAGGTGGACCCAGACTTCACGGTGGAGAACGTTGAGGACGAGGCTGACGAGTAGCTACTGGTCTACTCACTTTCCCAGTTTTCAGGCTAGTTTGGGGAAGTTCGTGTTTTGTATGTACATTCTTGTACTCTTATTTCTTTTGTCTCCGTTTTATTTATTGTTTTTCATGCATTTATCTGTTGTATTTTCCCATTCCCCTGTATTTATCTGCTAGTGTATGCTGGAGGACAACGAGGGCATTGTCCGTTTTGGTTTGGAGAGGGTAATGCATCCTTTGAGTCTGCATTTGCATTTGTTTTGCATTCACGTTTCCATTTTCTGCTTGCATTGTATTCTTTTATTTAAAAACAAAAAAAAACAATCATAAAATTCAAAAAATTAGAAAATTTCAAAAAATAATAAAATATTTACGTTTCATTTTGCATATAGGTTGAGTCGGAACGGTTGATTTCCGTGATGATATTGCACTGTAACTTGTCATTTGTACTTGAGACTTGCACTTTATTGACAGTTATTAGCTGAGTCTTACGCATATCTACGAGTTTTTGTTCAAATTTAGCTGACTGTGTAGACTTGACCTGATAAATTGGCAACCTACTCTATAATTTCTAAGATTTAGAGCCATATAACTGGTGACATTCATGACCAGTTTGCATAGGAATTGAGAGTAGTACTCCTTGCATAACATATTTATCATTTTTGCACATTTATGAAATTCGATTTCTTGTCGATTGCATACATTCGGGTTTGTGGTCAGTGTCATATGCAGGGAGGTCCTTGCAAATTTCCCTTTCTTACATTTTTCACCCATTTAGCTCCACTTAAGCCAAATATAGCCTTCTTTTTACCCAATAGCTACACCCATAACTAAGCTTGGCCAATCAATCTAGTTTAGTGTGTCTTTTGTGGTATGTTGATCCATTGCGAGTTTGGCTCATTTTTGTTGTTTGGAGTTGGTAGAGAAATGAGGAAGGATGAGTTTATGAAATGAAAAAAAAGATATGAAAAAGAAAAGAAAAAAGAAGGAAAAGGAACGTGTGGCAAAAGAAAAAAATGAAATGAAAAAAATGCTGGAAATCACACGGGCAGAAGAAGAAAAAGAAAGAAAAAATATGAAAAAAGTTAGTTGTTTGAAAATATGAGACTGTATTAAAAAAGGGAATTTTGTGACCGTCTCACTCCTCTGTTCTTATTTACATCTCTTTGAGGAGATAGTGTATTTGGTTAGTGAGTTTTGTGCCAATGAAGGACACTTGTGCTTTATTTTCAGCCAGTTGAGATTCGGATGGTCTTATATGGTCTTGTTTAGGAGCTAGCTTGACGCTTTACCTTCACATTCCCATAATTTGTTTTGCCTTTTCTTACCTGAACCTCACATTCCCATACTTTTTGTAAGCCCTCGGCTGTGACGGACATTGTTGATTGGAGTGTATGCATAGTACTTGAATCGTCTATTATTTTTGTTGCATGCATGTTATGTAGGTCGCAGTTTAGGTGAGTGACTGTTTCTCTTTCTTTCTTATACGTATATAATTCACCCTTTGCTTCATGAGAGAAGAGTGACCACGTGAGAGTCCGATTTTGTTAGTCTTGCAAGGTCGATAAGTCAGCTTTATTTATGGACATCTTATAACTCGTTTGCATATTGACTGCTGTAGCGATGACTGTTGATGTTTGTTTGCATTAAATTGGTTCAAGTAGACAAGTTATAGCTAGCTCTAAGTTTTCATTTCTGTTCTATTAGTTTGCATTTAGTTTACTCGAGGACGAGTAAAGGTTCGGTTTGGGGAGATTTTATACGTGCATTTTATATAGCCTTTTTAGTCTTATATTGCACGTATTTCTATGCATTTCTGTACTGTTATGTATTGCAAAATGCCCCGAATTGGTTACTTTGGTTTGTTTTGTCTGATTTGCAGAAATGAACCTGAAAGTGGTGAGACCGTACTCTATTCGTCCTATTTAGCATGCATAATGAGGAGACGGGAATGTTAGAGCGACATGCCTTGGAGTGCGTGAAGAATGGTCAAGGAAGCGGTCAAAGACAACTTAAGAGGCTGATCTAAAGAAAAGCACTCGATCGAAGGGTTCTAGTGTTCGATCGAGTTGTTTGGAGGACACGAGAGGTCGATCGCGTACTTTTGTTTACTCGATCGAAATGCTGAATGCTGGAGTTCCTCGATCGAGAGCTCTGTTTACTCGATCGAGAGGAAAAGCTGGAGAAGACCTCGATCGAGTGGTCTGAATTCACTCGATCGAGAGGATTTTAGTTTCACGTGGGTTTTAGAGACCCGTGTTGCTATTAGTTTGCTAAGTATTGTTTTCCCTATTTAAGCTTTCGTTAATTAGGTCATTAGTACGCTTTTTCATCTATAAACACTCTAATCTCTCTTTCATACTTTGCACTGAAAACTCTTTCTTCTTTCCTTTTAATATCTTGCTTGGGTAGATTGTTCTTTACGCCGGATTGCTTGAGATTGTAATCATTCTTCTCTTAATCTTAATCTTATTATTTGTGTTTGCTTTATTCTTTGTTTCCTCGTAATTATTTCTGCCCTAACTTAGTTTATGCATAATTATTGTTATTTCATAATGTCTTCGATTAGTACATTAAATATTATTATTATTGACACCATTAATATTATGAGTAGCTAATTCCTTTAATGTCGGGATTAGGGAATCCATGGTAGGATTGTGACGATGTAGCGAATAGACTAGACGATTTACTTGTGAGAATCTGTCCCATAGCAATTTAACTGAAATATCAACTTAGTTGAGTTCACGCTTCTAAGTTACCTTTAATCTGGTTAATTTTACTCCTGGATCGGAAGATTGGATTAAATAGACCTGCTATGAACAGTAGACTACCCTATTAAGGATGGAAGTTAAATTAGTGGAATTATAGGATAGAAAGTGGACCGGAAGGACCTTTCCTGTATCCTTCTCACAGTAGATTGTCTAGGCTATTTGCAGCTGAGTCGGTAGACTACCATGGTGAACCGAAATCCTGGCATGTCTTCTCTTTATTTGATCATCTTTATCATATTTTCTATCTTTTGTTGCTCTCACTTTATTACTCTTACCTTTAATTCTTTATTAGTTTAGAAATCAAAAATCAAACTCCCATTTTGTGACCTAATAGATGGACCTTTAACAGATATCTTGCCTCCCTGTGGAAACGATCCCGACTTCCCTAGCTATATTAGTTAGAGACCAGTTGGTTATTTTTGGTAGGTATACGATTAGCCTGTCAATCCCTAAACCGAACCTTTGCTCGTCCCGAGTAAAGAGGTGACTAAAACTATGACCTTTATTTAAACTATCCTACTAATATAGCCGATATGAGACAATTAGCGGGTCTCACTCCGCCCCTTCAACTCACAACAAGACATCCATGAGGTAAGATGCCTTCTTGCAAGGCAAGGTGGGGCTTGCCAAAATGGCGACACGTCCAAGCATTAAGTACACAAAACAAGTATGATGCATCTACAAAAAGGAATAGCCACTTTCCTCGTCTAAGTGGCGGAAATTATCTAGAAGGGAAGCAATCTAAGGGTTCATAGTCCATTATAGATATGGTTTCTTCAAGTTACTATGCCTAGGAGGATACCAACAAATCACCTCCAAGTTTTTTTTTTTTTTGGTAAAATGTGAGAGGGTATATATAAGATCAAAAAATAGGTACATACAAGATAAGGACTTAGTACAGGCACTAAGTCTCCACTACCAAGCCATCACGGATGCTACATAAGTAAAGCATTAAGTTTACAACCAACTTAACATCCTATCAAATTGTATCACAACTAATATCATAAGCCCCATTTCCTCAACCATGTGCTATCATTCCTGCTAGGACTCCTACCCATCTTGACTTTTATCCTACGACATACCTCGTCCTTGATCATTTCAGCCAGTTTCTGAGGTCTGATGAGAACAGACTGAATACGAGCAGCATTCCTTTGACTCCATACATGGTAGTAAAGAGCATTCCACAGCAGGTAGTGAACTTGCTGTTTTAGACGATTTTGGCATTTTGCGATCCTCCAAGCATACTGACATGTATTCTGAAGCCACACCACTGTTCCAACAGTAGCAGTACTTGGTTGCTATAAGGACAGTCGAAAAACAAATGAGACTGAGTCTCAACTTCCCTGTCACAGATAATGCACCTGTCATCAGTGAAGCATCCCAATCTGAACAGTTTCTCTTTCACTTTTAGTCCCTTATGCATACTGATCCAAGTGATGATAGCATGCTTAGGGATGTTCCAGTTACTCCATATCATAGGAGCCCAGTGCTGTTGAGGTTGCTTATGTCTAAGCCATTCGTAGCCACTGCTAACTGTGTACCCTTTAGTGTTAAGAATCCAGGTATTAGCTACATAACCATTTTTCATCATCTCTTTTATTTTACAGATATTTTTCCAAGCCCACGCAGCATCTGAGGGAGGAGAGTAATTGTGCCAGTCTTTATCCTTGATATAGAGCTGATGGACCCACTTGATCCATAGTCTGTCAGATTTTGTATAGACCCAATCAACCAGTTTGCCTATAGTAGCATAATTCCAGGTAAGAGCTCTTTTGATACCAAGGCCACCCTCATTCTTTGGGAGAGTAACAGTTTCCCAGGCGACAAGAGGTACCTTGTGATATTCAGAGCTACCATCCCAGAGAAAGTTTTTACAAATGGCTTCTATTCTCTTGATCACACTCTTTGGAATCAAAAAAAATCCCTGCCCAGTAAGAATATAGAGTATTTAGCACAGCATTAATAAGAGTTATCCTCCCTGCATAAGATAACTTCCTGGCACCTAAGCTTCTTATTCTTGCCACCATTCTTTCAGTCAGGATATTACACTCTTTTTTTGTCAACCTCCCTGCTTGTATTGGTACACCCAAATATCTGAAAGGCATTGTCCCTTCCTCAAACCTTGCAAACTGATGGATATCATCTTTGACCTGCTGAGCTACCCCATTATAGTAAACTTCTGACTTTGAGTTGTTCATTGTAAGTCTAGAAGCTTTAGAGAATGAAGAGAAAGCTCTTAGGAGTAAAACAATAGACTGAGTGTCACCCTTACAAAACATAAGCAGGTCATCTGCAAAAATCAAATGGTTCAATTTTGTGGCTTTGCACAGAGGATGGTAATGGAAGGGCCATCTAGCAGTGGCATACTTGATCATTCTGGTTAAGTACTCCATGCACATAGTAAAGATGAGGGGGGATATGGGATCTCCTTGTCTAAGTCCCCTCTTTCATTGAAAGTAGCCAAATTGACCCCCATTGAGACAAAGGGAGAAGGAGGTAGTTCTTACACATGTCATCACCCTTTGAATGAAGGCTTCAGGGAACTGGAATCCTCTGAATAGCTGCTCAACAAAGTCCCATTCAACTGTATCATATGCTTTTTGCAGATCAATCTTGAAGAGGCATCGTGGGGACACAGCTTTCCTATTATACATTTTCACAAGGTCTTGACAAATGAGGACATTTTCTATAATAGACCTACCTTTTATGAAGGCACCTTGATTCTCACTAATAAGGTCAGGTAGCACCTGAGCTAGTCTATTACATAGCAGCTTGGAAATCACCTTATAAATCATATTACAACAAGCTATTGGCCTGAACTGCTTGACTGAACTAGGTCTATCACATTTAGGGATAAGAGTTATGTTTGTAGCATTTATTTGTTTCAGTAATTGCCCTGTGGAGAAGAAATCTTTAATAGCAGCACACACCTCACCTCCAACTATATCCCAACTGTCTTTAAAGAAAGCACTCGTATATCCATCTGGTCCAGGGGATTTGTCAATTGGAATAGAGAAGAATACAGCTTTAATCTCCTCATCTGAAACTGCAGTACTGAGTATAGCAGCATGATCCTGATTACAGTATTGTCCCTCAGCTATAACCTGATGTCTCACCCTTTCTGTAGGCTTTTGGGTACCCAACAAAGTTTGATAATAGTCCAAGAAAGCATTTTGAATGCTCTGACTATCAGTACAGGTCCTGCCATATTGGTCATCTATTTTAGTTACCTTATTCAGACTGTTTCTCTTCTTAATTGAGGCATGAAAATATGCTGTATTACTGTCCCCAGCTTCTAGCCACTACAGTTTAGCTTTTTGTTTCAGGTAACTGTTTTTGGCCTCTATCAAATCCCTCACCTTCGTAGCAGTTTCAATCTCTCTTGTAATCAGATCAGCATTCTGAGGATCCTGTGCCAGCTGGTTTTGGATTGCCAGCAGGTCAGACTCAGCAATGTTTGCACTAGTCTCTATGTCAGCAAAACAGTCCCTATTTAAACTCTTCAAGGGAAATTTTAGGGCCTTCAATTTTTTCACCACAGAGAACATTTTATGTCCCTCATAATGCTTATTCCATTCCTCTTGGACCTTAATCAGAAAAGAAGATGATTTACTCCACATATTGAAGTATTTAAAATTAGCCCTCTTCTTATCCCCAACAAGAATATTACTCACTGTGCATGGGCAGTGATCAAACAAGCCTTCAGGGTGGAATGTGCCCTCATATCAGGATACCCATTGAGCCATTCCTGATTGATTAGAAACCTATCCAGCCTGCTGTAGACCCTAGTAGATGGTTCTTGCTTGTTAGTCCATGTATAGTAAGCCCCATTTACAGCTATATCAGTCATACCACATTCAGCTAAGCAGTCAATAAACTCATCCATATCACTTTGTTTAGTATTGCCACCCAACCTCTCCATAGGATTAATCACAGTATTAAAATCTCCTGCAATAGCCCAAGGCCCTTTGCATCTGCTTGCAATCATCCCCAAGTTACTCCATAACACCCGTCTATCAGTCCCATCATTGAAAGCATATACTAGGGTTAACCAAAAAGATTGTTGAGATATTCTTGATGTAACCTTAGTGTGAATGAACTGAGCATCATACTGATCAATCACCACATCAAACAGATTAGGTCTCCACATGATCCACACCCTGCCTCCTTTATGACAATGACTATTAGTTGTGACACACCATCCATCAAGCATAGTAGAGGTAACATTATGAACATTCCTACCATTTATTTTGGTCTCAAGTAAGCCAAAAAGGCCAACATCTTTATTGTAAAGAAACCATTTAACTGTGTTCTGTTTATGTACACTATTTAACCCTCTCACATTCCAAAAACCAATATTATTCATTTAAACTAGGGGATTGAGAATTACCCTGTTGGCCAATACCAACCTTAGGAGTGACTTCCCCCTCAACAGCTTCCTTGTATGAAGGAGCCTTAGGGCTCCCTGCTAGTGGAGTTGCAATAGCTGTGCTGTTTATTATAGGCCTGCTAGGAGTGGTTGAATTGATCTCCTGCCTAGAACTCGTTCCTTGCACTGGGATATTATGTTTTTGCACAGGCCTCCATTCCTTCTGGACTGGCTTCTGCTTCTGCAGTACAGGGGACTTCCTGCACGCCTGATATTCATGCCCTATACCTTTGCATTTGCTACACACTGAAGGCTTCCACTCATATTCCACTTTCAGGCAAACTACCTTTCCACCTTCATCTAAGAATCTCACTTTATCTGGAAATTTTTGCCCAACATTAAGCTCTACCATTACACGTGCAAATCCAAGTCTGGTTTTCTCAGTGGTGGCCTGATCTGCTTTCTGAAATTTGCCAATAAGCCCAACAACAGTTGGGAGACATTTACCCCAAAATCTCAGGGGAAGCTCATGAATTCTGATCCAAGCTGGCACCGTTTTGACATTTTCTTTTAACAATTCAACCTCAGCATTCCAAGGTCTGACTATCAATGGTTTATTATCAAACATAAAGTATCCTGCATTCAGAACATCTTCTCTATCCTTCTGCCCTTTGAACCGAACCAGAAAGATTCCATTGGGTAGAAAAGATACCTTATCAACATTGTGTTTGTGCCATATCCTGTGTATGAATCCTTGAAGGACTTCCCATGGCGGGTTAGCACCAAGCACAAAGCAATATACAGCATTATTCCAAAAGTCTACCTCCTCTTGAGTATTCTCTTTGGTAAACTGTATCAATGTTTCAACATTTTCCTCATCTTCCTCCACCACTACACTTTTCCTTCCCCGTTTGGTGATCCAAATATTATTCTCAGGAATGTTTTCATCTGCTAAGTCATCAACATCCTCCAACAAGTCATCAATATCGTCCACATCCTCTACGACAACCTCCTCTTCAAGAGCATCATCGTCAAATTTGAGACCAGGAACTCCATTGATTTCTTGCATGGATTTTGTCTTTGTCACGTCCTCTTCAGCAGGACCTTTTTTCTTATCCTTCTTAGTACTATCCATTCTTTTCCCTGCTGATTTCAGCTTTTGAAGCCTACTGGAATGCTTATGCTTCGTTTTACTCGAAGAATTACGTGCCATTAAGGAGAAATCAAGCAGAAAATTGAGCAAGAAGAAGGCTGCGTAGGGTTTCTGAGTTAGGGTTCATAATCGCCTCTCTTTCTTTGTTTTCCTTAGTTTTGAACTAAAAAGCTCCCTTTTTCTTCTTCTTATATCTTTCTTACTTTTAATTGTGTTTTTATGTGAATACAAGTAAATCACCTCCAAGTTATGTCAAGGGTACCTTTGTTCTCAATCGCTAAATGCTTTTGTGAAGAATAGACTCCCTATGGTGTTAGAAATACTGTAGGATTACGGAATTCCCCTTCTTGCCTAGACAAGAAGAAGGGTCGTCCCCTCTCCACCATGCACGAAAGTGGGATTAATGGAAAAAGGGATTAATATGATTTTGAGTTTTATAATGGGAGTTTGTATTTGAGTTTGTTATTCCCTCCCATTTTCTTGTGGCATTTGACATTTTTTAGAACAATTTCTTTGCCATTTCATTAATGTTTGGCATTTTGATACTTGACAATTTTCAATTTTTGCATTTTTTTTTGAACATTTTCAAAGTCACCCTAATTTGTAACGAGGGTGCTTTTATTGAAGCATGGGAGTTCTTATTTTTGTACTCCTCTTTTCTTTGATGCAATTTGTGCAAACTTCTTGATTTTCATTTTGATGCTTGAACTCAAATTGAGAATTTTTGTACCCATTCCCTTTTTGTTGACAAAATATGATAGAAGTGGAAGATGGTTGCATGGTTTTAAGGGTCACCTTGGAATAAACGGTAGCCAAGAAGTTATCACACCATAAGGTACTCTTGACTAGGCCTTAGTTCATGGGTCAAAGGATACTAGCATGACATATCCTAGGGTGTTTTAGAGGTATTCTAATGATCAAAGTCTCAAGAACAAAAAGTATCTACAAGGGCCTTATATACACTTGTCAAGCTTCCCAAATAGATGTTTTCACAAATTTTTTCTAGAATGCAACTACATGCCATGATGCAACTAACATATATACAACCTAATGCAAATGCTTCTATCAACTATTATGCCATATAAACTAAATGCATGCTCTTAAGAACACATTGGTTTGTACCGCATCAACCAAAATAAAGCCACATTGTCATTAACATATAAAAGGAGAAAGGAGATTTGAAAAGATCATACCATGCGGTCTTCTATTTCCTTCATGCCTCGAATGTGGCATAATCGGTCCAATGTGATAAGAGTGGCAAAGAAACACAAGTATATACAATATGCACAATTCTACACTACAAAGGAATAAACAAGTTTTTGGATTTTTAAATTTTCAAATTTTTATGGTTTTTGTTTTGTGAAATAAAAGAACATATTTTTGAGTTTTTTCGAAATTTTTCAATTTTTATATTTTTGATTTTTGAAAGGTTAGAATTTCCCATCCCCACACTAGTATGGGCATTGTCCTCAATGGCCAATACGATAGGAAATTATGCAATGCAATCTATATGAAAATGCATGATTTTTAAACTAGGATGCAAACTATATGACATATATAACAAGTGATGCAATCTAATCTATCCTATATTATGCATGCTTTCGATTAATTGGAGAGCCATTTTGAATTGAATCGTATTCCTTGTGAGTGAACTTCCCTAAACCGAACAAAACACTATTTCTAGTGTCAAGAGGGGAGTTCATGTACAAGGCAAGGATACAATGCATGATTTCTAAATTGTCATTTTGGATTTTACAAATGGGAACAAAATGTTAAACACTTCAATGGGACCGAGGTGGGAATCCTTTGAATGGTGCTAGGACTCAAAATTATCAAGATAAAGATAAAAAACATGATATAAATACAAAGCTAAAGGAGGTGTAGGAAACTCACAATAGAATAGGTTGAAGTCAAGTAATCAACCCTGCACTTGTGGTATCCTCCAATAGGCCTTATTAACCCTCAATTGTCACTCATTGCGACATCATCATCACCGGCCTTATCGCCGTCATCATCATCATCATCGGAATCATCATCGGAATCGTCACTTTCATCATTATCTTCTTCATCATCCACCTCCATTGGTCCGGAGGATTCACCACTTTCTTCGTCGTAGGAACTTGAACCTTTCTTTTCTTCTTGGCATGAACCAATACATTCCTTATCTTCAACAACAACAACCTCCTTTCCATTAGCCACCCGATTATCCTTTTCGGCATCTTGAGAAGTACTAGAGAAGAACACCTCCTTATCCGCCCAACTAGGCAAAGGACAAGAAGGATCAAGCAGTCCTTGCCTAGCTAGATGTAGTAGGGCTGGATATTGGGCACAGTAAGCATTCACTCGGTCATCGTAAGCTTCTCTATGCATGTGTTGCATCAATTAGGTCAAGTAATCATTGCCTACCACGATATTAGAGCCACTCGGTTTAAACTCTTGCTAGGCAAAAGGATATGGTGGAGTCACAATGGTAGAGGAGGAGGGCTTTTCAATTGGATCCCTTTGTTGCTTGATTATCAATTCAGCTTCTTTGGAGACGGGAATGAGGTAGTTTGGTCTACGGATGGAGATACGACAAATCTCGGAGGGCAAGACAATGGACTTGGCTTCTTTGATGAGCCATTCATATTTATGGTCAAGATTGTCATTCTTGACCCAATAAAACTTGTAGATCAAAGTACTCATGTTAAGAAGGTTGCTTCCCTTAACCGGCTTATAGGTGTTGTCCTTGTTGAACTTCGGGTTAAAATGTTTAGCTAACCTGGTTACCAAGCCCCCATTTACAATAAAGGCCGCTCCCTCTTTCCCATTATCAATCTCTAGCCATCGATCAAGCAATAATTGAGGAATGTTGTACTTTTTGGTGGACTTCCCATTGATATTCATGAAGGACTCAAGGGAGACAAAATCGAGTTCGGTGAAGTGGTTGGTGCCTTTCCTAGCAATTAAGGTATTGGCCACAAACTTGTGCCAAATTCTTATGCCCGGATGGTGAACATATAAAGCATGGCACTCCCGGAAGGAATCAAATTTATGACTGGTTATAGCTTTCCATAGGGGTGCGACATCATACTTCAAAGGCTTCTTTTCAAAATGATCATATTGCACAAGACCAAACACTTTACCAAACTCACCCTTAAACATTCTTCTACTCTTGTTCTCAAGGCGGAACTCAACATAACTTCGAGTCTCTATCTTATACACCCTTAAAAAGCTTATGAACTCCATGATCAATGAGGGGTAACTCAATTCATCCATATCGAAGAGGGTTTTCAACCCCACAGACTCGAAAAATACTCTAGTTCGCTCAAGTACACCCAATTTTTGCAAAGTATCTTGGCAAATAAACTTGGCAGCCACAATAGTCTTTTTGGCAAGGGATATAAATGCAATCCTATGTTTATCGGATAAGAAAGTTACTTCCGGAGAGTTTGGCATTTGTTCTACAACCGTAGTAGAAGGGGTAGCTTTGGTCAGACTATCGTTTTCGGTTACTTGTCGTTAGGAGTACCTAGACCAAAACAATATTTATAACTTCACAAACTACTCTACTATTAGTAAAGTGGTAAGCGAAGGTCGGATCCCAAGGGACGGGTATTGATGTAGGATTTTCGATTGCAAGTAGTGGTGTCTAAGGGTGTCACAATTTGGGTTGAGATAAGAAGATCACTAAACTAAATAACAATGTAAATAAACAAGCAAGATGATTAAAATGAGATGTAAATAATTGATTAAAAGCACTAGGGTGTCATGGGTTCATAGGAGATTCATTGGAATTTATCATACAAACATATTCTCAAATGATAAGCAAGCAATTATTGTTGTGATAGGATCGAGTTGGTTTATATCTTACATCCTAGGAAGGTTTGGGTCCCGGAGCCGAATCGATTAGATAGTACAACACCTACAAGTCGACTTAATCCTCCCTACTCAACTATATGCATGGTCTAATGAGGCTCGAGTTGGTTTATGTCTTACAAGTCTCATTGAAAAGGTAAGTGATGGGTAAAAAATGCAAGGATTCATAGGCTCGCATTTCATCAAACATAACATGTGCATAAGTTGAGATCACAACAAGCAAGCAAATAAATTATGTGAACATATTAGATTAAGCATGAATCATCCCCCATGTTTGTTTCCCCTAATTCCCCATTAACCCTAGCTGAGGAAATTACTCACTAATTATCAAGTTTAACATGCTAACAAGTTTGTCAAACATATTAACAAAGCAAAACATGATGAATGAATGGAAAATGATTCACAATAATTAAAACAAGGGTTAAGAGAATTATACCTAATGATGATTCCAAAATAATAAGCAAAGAATAATAGAAATACTTGATGATTGATGGAAGGTTATCAATCTCCCAATAATACCCAAATAATCTTCAATTACCAAAAATAAATGATGAACAATAGAGAAATTAAGGAAATGAGATTTGTATTAATGCTTAATTAAAAGTTGATTACAAGATTAAAATGAAATTAGGAAGAACATAAATAATATTAAGGATTGATGATGATCTAATTAGTACAATGTGGTATTTATAGTGAGGATTAGGTACATAAATAAGGGTTACTAAGGGCTTAAATGACGATTAAGACCCTTAAGAAAATTTGAGGAAATGCTCCTCTCGAAGGAAGATGCTAGTCTCCTTTTTTTGCTAGTCTTTCAAAAATATGCGCATCCCGAGTGGAACAAGGAAGAGACGTGCTGTACTGGGGAGGAATCCGAGCGGCCAAGGGGTCGGGACGAGCGGATTGCAGTGGTGCAGGACGAGCGAATTGTGTGGTGGGACGCTCGAATTGTGTGGGTCTGGGACGAGCGGACAGGGTGGTGGGATGCTCGGATTGTGGAGGTGGGACGAGCGTCCCGAGGCAGCGACGGGCGGATTGTAGTCCAGCAAGCTTCTTCCTCTTTTCTTCTTTTCTTCTTCCAACAATCCTCACGGATCTTGTCGGAGATGCCAGGATCTTCTTCATCATTGCCCATCTACTACATTACTTACATAGGCCTTCTAGTCTTGTCTTCACTTTGATGCTTGGTCATTAGATTCGATCAATTTAGCTCTATTTTGCCATAAAAATGCAAGGTTTGCACTTCTCTCCTACCAAGGGAACAAAACCTCAAGGAATACGCAAAACAAAGGACTAAAGATAGTAAATGACCCAATTATGCACTAAAAAGCATAGGAACAAGGCTAATTCGGGGACTAAATATGCTAAAATATTGGTCACATCAAATATCCCCAAACCGGATCTTTGCTCGTCCCGAGTAAAGAGGTGACAAAACTAGGACCCTTATTTAAACTAACCTACTAATATAACCGATATGAGACAATTAGCGGGTCTCACTCCGCCCCTTCAACTCACAACAAGACAACCATGAGGTGGGATGCCTTCTTGCAAGACAAGTGAGGCTTGCCAAAATGGCGACACATCCAAGCATTAAAGCACACAAAATCAAGTAATGGATGCATCTACAAAAGAATAGCCACTTTCCTCATCTAAGTGGCGGAAATTATCTAAAGGGGAAGCAATTCAAGGGTACACACTCCTTTGTAGATATGGTTTCTTCAAACTACTAAGTCTAGAAGGATACCAATAAATCACCTCCAAGTTGTGTCAAGCTAGGGTACCTTTGTCCTCAATCGTTAAATGTTTTCGTCAAGAGTAGACTCCCTATGGTGTTAGAAACACTGGAGAATCGCGGAATTCCCCTTCTTGCCTAGACAAGAATAAGGGTCATCCCCTCTCTACCATGCACAAAAGTGGACTCGATGGAAAAGGGATCAATAGTATTTGAGTTTCATTTGGGAGTTTGCTTTTGTTGTTGTTTCCCTCCCCCCTCCCCCCCCCCCCCCAATTTCTTGTGGCATTTGACATTTGAGAACATTTTCATTTTTTGCCATTTCTTTTGATGTTTGGCATTTCAATACTTGACAATTTCAACTTTTCTTTGCATTTCTTTTTGAACATTTTCAAAGTCACCCCATTTGTAGTGAGGGTGCTTATATTTGAAGCATTAGGAGTCTATTTTTTCTCCTCTTTTCTTTTGATGCAATTTGCAAACTTTTTCATTTTCATTTCAATTCTTGAACTCAAATTTGAACAATTTTTGTGCCCATTCCCTTTGATGACAAAATGTGGTAGAATATGGATGATGGATGGTTGCATGGTTTCAAGTGTCACCTTGAAATAAAAAGTAGCCAAGGAGTTATCACACCACAAGGTACTCTTGACTAGGCCTTAATCCATGGGTCAAAGGATACTAGCATGACACATCCTACGGTGTTTTACAAGTATTCTAACAAGCAAAGTCTTAAGAAGAAAAGGCATCTACAAGGGCCTATATGTTGTCAAGTTTCCCAAATAGACGGTTTCACAAAATTTTTCCTAAATGCAACTATATGCCATGATGCAACTAACATTTATACATCCTAATGCATATGCCTCTACCAACTAATATGCCAAATAATCTAAATGCAATCCTAAATTCACATTGTTTTTACCGCATCAATCAAAATAAAGCCACATAGTCATTAACATAAAGAGGAAAAAGGAGATTGGAAAGATCCATACCATGCGGTCTTCAATATCCTCATGTCTCGGATGTGGCGTAGTCAATCAATGTGAACAAGGATGAACAAACATAATATATACAAACAATATATACAAGACTACACTACAGAAGGAAATGAACTTGTTTTTGGATTTTTCAATTTTTCAATTTTTTTGTATTTTGTTTTAATGAAATTAAAGGACATATTTTTGTATTTTTTAAAATTTTTAATTTTTATCATTTTTGTTTTAAAAAGGTCAAGTTAGAATTTTCCATCCCCGCACTAGTATGGGCATTGTCCTCAATGGCCAATACGATAGGAAATTATGCAATTTACATAAATATGCATGATTTCTAAGCTAAATGCAAATGGTATATAAATAAGAGTGAATGCAAACTAAGCTATGCTATATGATGCATGGTTTTTGTTATGGTGGAGAGCATAATTTAGGTTAGCTCTTAATGCATATGCATAAACTTCCCCAAACCAAAATAGACACTATTTCTAATGTCAAAAATTTTGGGGGAGTTCATGCACATAAAATCCAATGCATGAAACTAAAATTTATCATTTTGGATTTTGAAAGTTGGGAACTATAAAAATGAACACCTCAATGGAACAAAGGTGTTAGTCCTCTAATGTTGCTAGGACTTCCACAAACGTGAAACAAATATTATACAACAAGTTATCAAAACACGAAATTCTTTTCATGAAAATTAAAGAGGGGATAAAGGAAACTTCACTTAAGCCTTGATGGGTGCCTCTTGCCCGCTCCATCTAGCCATAAAAAGATCTCTAAGGACCGCCATCATCCCCCTCCAAGTCGCTATCCCAAGCTCCTTTTGATGCATCGCTTCCATTGAAGTCCATGAATTCATCACCCTCACTATAAACTCCACCGTATCGCCACCATAAGACTTGTCACTCCCTTCACCCTCTTGACCATGTGTTCCTTCATTAGCCTTTACCGAGTTTGGGAAGAGAATATTCATTTGAGCCCAAAAGGGAAACATTCCCTCTTCACTAATAATCCCTTGTTGAGCCAAACGATGAAATTGCAGATATAAAGCATAATAGTTATCCACATTGGCCTCATATTGGCGTAGGTGCAAATCTTGAAGGATCCCCGTCACGAAATCATCCCTATGAAGGATGAAGGGATTTGGGTGGTTATAGGGTTGGTATTTCAAAGGGTAGGGTGGTATTACAATCTTTTCATCTTCATTTCTTGGTTGCTCATGTTGTTGTTGTGTTGGGGGTGGTGCTTGATTGGCTTGATTTGGGTTTGTGGGGATGAGATAAGAGGGGATTGGAGAAAGAGAGCCTCTTCTTGGTGAAATTCTTGGCAAACCATTCATTGGTAGGTAAATAGGGTTGCTTCCCTTGGTGATCCATTTGATCCTCTTCTCATGACCCTCATGGGTTATCCAATGGTGTTGAATAAGAATTAACTCCTCATTGATTCTCGTATTTCCCGAAAGTGGAGTATACTCGTTGTTTTCATTAAACCTTGGATTGAAGTGCTTTGCAAGTCTTGTAATGAGTCCTCCATTGACAAAATGCTTCATACCATCATCATCCCCATTTTTCTAGGAGAACAAGCGGTGCATTGAAATGATATCCATTTCTCCCTTGGATCTCAAGATATGATTCCATAAATACGAGATCTAGCTCGTTCACTATTGGCGAATCTCGGCGTGCAAGAATAGTTCCGGATAAGAATCGGTAATTGAGCCTTAGAATGGGGTTTTGGATGTGAAAGGCCAAACATTCCTTGATATATAGAAAATCTCGACCGGTCATGGCTCTCCCAATGGTGCTACACTATACTTCTTTGGTCTTGATGTTCGGATAGGCGAAACATCTAGACCGAGCACATTTGCAAACTCGACAAGAGTCATCATCCTTGTTATATTTTCCAATCTAAAATCTATACAAATTGTCTTGTTCAAAGTGGTAATCTTTAAGAAACTTAAGAACTCAAGGACAAGAGGCCGATAGGTTCGTTCATGCATATGGAATAAAGTAGAAAGATCGAATAACTCGAAGAGAGCTTCCGGTTGGTGATAGATTCCAAGTTTTCTCAAGGTTTTATGGCACGTGAATTTGGTAGGAAAAATATTCTTACCAAGTAATCGGTGGAAGACAAGCCTTTGAACATCGTTTACAAACTCTATGTTGGAAAATTCATCAAACTTGGTGAGGTCAACTATCTCCTCATGTTCTCTTCTTAAAGTATTGATGTGAGAAGTAGATGAGCTTTGTGGACAAGGCCCTCGGGAACTTGGAACCGTTCTTTCGAATCGAATTAAGACATATTAGAGTCGCCACCAAGTTTTATGGGAACTTGGAACCGTTCAAGTCAACTTTACACCTTTCATCGAAAAGCATAAAGCCAATCGACTACGAGTGATTAAAGATAAAGACTTGTACCCTATATCACTCGATTTGAATGACTCTCGTAATCCAATGGTATTTAGACGGATCCACAAACCATAGATCTTGAGTAAGGGGTGAGGGTACGTGTTAGGAAGCCCATAAGGACACCTAACCCCGCCCGTCGATAACGGCCTCTACTAAGTCAAGTGTCGGATTTCAAACAAGGTCATAGCTACTACGATATATGATATGCAAACATCGTTTTAAACCCTAACATGTGACAACAATTTCTATGTCGTTTTAGATGCAACTAAACTAACTTTGTCAAAGTTGTAATTTAGCATGTGGGTTGATTAATCTAACAACATACAAAACAAAGCAAACAAGGCTTAAGGGGGAATGGGGGAGCCGTGGGATCTACCTATTACAAACCAGGCATTTCATGCCGACACAACAATAAATTAAAGATACAACTCGATCTAAATACAATTGCTATATACGACACCATACACGACACATGGCCATTCGGCCTAGGAAAACGTGCACAAAGGGGTGACTCACGGCCTACATGACTCACGGCCTTGGGTCACTCCTCGTAATGCGTGCTTTCCACTTAATCTTATCGAATTAGACATTGGGTCACACACCAAAGCATGCATTAGCATAAATCGGGCCATGTTGCTTTAAACAACATGCGATTTACTACGCTCTCACTTGCATTGGGGCACAACCGTCTAACTAAACAAAACTAAGGTTTTTAGAAATCGTTTGACTCGATAAAGGAGAACTAATTACAAACAAGTTACAAAACGCGACTCGATAAACAGAAATTGATTACAAGATACAAACAATGAGACTAAGATAAAAAAAGCGAGAAAAGGGATACAAAAGACACGGCCCAAACACGACCTCATACACGGCTATCCTAGTTCCTAGGTTAGATTCATTAGGTTAGATGGATTTGTAAAGCGATGCGGAAAATACATTAGAAATCGATGACAAAAAGAGGTCAGAAGGCTTCGCCTAAAACCGGGTGTTCTACACGGCCTAAGGGGTCAAATTAGGTCAAGTTCGCTAATTAAATTAACTCGTCGAGTGTCAATAAGAAGGTGCTAGTCACACACTCTTATACTAGCGAGAAATTAGGTGAAAGAGAGAGATGCATTCAATTATTTACAGAATTGTCGATTGATTTTAAAAGCTATGTCGAAGCACCATAACATGTCTAATTAGGTTATTTAAATGATCGAATGTCGTCTAAATAAGTCATGTGTTAACAATCAGAGGTCGTACTAACATGTGACGGGTCCTAAGGTGGGTCGAATCACACGAAACAAAAGAGGGGTCAAAAGCGAAGAGCGAAGTTAGAACTCGTTTTATTAATGCCCTACCTTGAACACGAGGATATGTAAATGAGACGGGGGTGTACGACCGACTGATGTAGCGGTTTCTTTCCCATCTCAAGTCAACGCGGGTGTTCATGGTGGTACTTTAACTCATACTCGGACTAAACTAGTTTCATAGTTAATTAAACAATCGATAAACAAAAACGATAAACGAATAAAAACAAACTATAAAAAAACAAACATAAAAAAACGAAATAAAAGGGAGAAATAGGAGGATTTGATGCACCCTCAACCTACATGTATCGTTGACACCGTCTTGGGTCGTAATCGATGGTAGATTTTATCTCGAGAGGCCGTCGTCGACGAAGAAACAAAGCAAACACGCGTTTTTATCGAATCTGGACAGCAACTTTCAAACAGCGATTTCTCTCTCGTTTCACGATGAAAATTCGATTTTAAAGATGTTTTGAAAACTAGAAAGAGAGGAGAACATAGATATTAAAACAACCCCTGCTCGTTTTGAGTTATTGGCCACGAAAAACGAGCACAAACAGAACTGGACAGACAGGAACAAACCGCGAAAACAGAGTGTATAACACTCTGTTTTTCGAGGGATTTCGTGTACTCTCAAGGGCAATTTGGCTCGTAAATCTTTGTCTAATGTGTAGATGGATGTTATATGGCTAATTAGGAACAAGAAACTCGAGTTTTGATGGAGGCTTGAAGGAGGAACGAACTGTTTTTCCAAGAGGACACACAAACTGCTTCAGTTTGGATGTCGGTTTTGTGGAGGGTTTTTGAGAGGCCATTAGGGTTTGTTTCTGAGGTTTAAAGCTTGTGAGTGAAGGTAGGATGTATGGAGAACCTAGAGGAATGTATGTATGGTGAAGGGAGGGTATTTATAAGGAGTTAAAGTAGGTTAAAAGGGAGGAGAGGCAGACGGGCTCGGCTGAGCATAGCTGCTGTCCAGCAGCTTTTGGGGGGTTTTCTAGGGTTCGTTTGGGGGGGTTTTCTTGGTGGTTAAGGTAAGGTAATATGGTTAGGATATTAGGGTATGGGTTAGGGTTAATGGGCACGGGTTTTGGTGGTATTTGGAGCGGGTTTTGGGCTCGGGATTGAGCTGCGAAACAGGGGGGGCTGTTTCGTGTTTTGCGGGCTGGTTGGGGGTGATTTGGGGTGGGATTTGGGCCGTGGTTAAGGGGGTTCGAACTGGGTTGGATAGGTAGAGGCTTAGGTTGGTTAGTGTACTCGAGATTCGTGCCAACTCGTAAAGAAAACGGGCTCAAAAACCGAGCTAAAATCGAGCTCAAAAACGTGTGGTTGAAACGAGTTCTTTTCGATTTTTAAATCGATTTTTCAAATCAATTAACACATTAAAATAAATGATTTTTCAAACCAAATATACTCATAAAATGATTTTTCAAATCAAATATTTATTTTATTTTCAATAAAATAAACTTGGGAAAATAAATTCAAAATAAAATAAATTGAATTGAAATCACCTTAAAAAAGACTTTAATTTAAATATCATTTAAATTAATAAAATGAATTCACTTAGAAAAACATTAATTTAAATATCATTTAAATTAATAAAATAGTTCATCGACGACGCCCATTCTACATCGTAAAACGAGCTCCAAATAATGACAATGACAACTAAAGAATACATGTGTCCTATCATCATCGGGTGTTTGTCGGGTTTTCTATAAATTCCAATATCGACGGATACGGGTATCTACAGAGCCCCCACTTTGACTGAGGCTTGGAAAAGGCGAAAGTCAAAGTATACCCCAGGTCCCTCTCGACCTGAGGATTCTTCGGGTCGTTTATAGTCCATTAGACTTGCGTATATAAGCTCGCCAACCATAAGAAGAGATCATACCTGAAACTTCGCTGTGTATTGACTCTTGCTTTCGTTGTGTCGAATTGTCATCATTGGTCGTCGACCCATAAATTGCATATATGGTGGATTGAGCGTTATCCCTAGGCGCCTACGTATCCGTTTCTGACGGAATCAAACCCGCGTCGTAGTTCGGCAACTGCTGACACATGCCCAAAGTTTATCATCTGCTGGCGTATGTCCAAAATTCATCATCTGCTGACATTTGCCCAAAATTTATCATCTGCTGGCGCTTGTCAAAATGGGACGGGACTTTCCGAGGAGGTTGCCGCCACTTTCATCATTTGCTTTCAGCTATGGAATTCTTCCATTTCATACTCTTGTATTGAATTGAATTCTTGGTGGATGTCATCCTTTACATCTTGATAATGGTCTCTGAAGCCAACAGCTTCAGAGCCCCCAGTTTGCGATGGCTTTAAAGTCGAAGACTTTAGAGCCCCCAGTTGAAGCATATCCTGCTATATTTGAAACATAGAAAATGTACAAGCAATAATCATCACATAAGCACATTTGGATCATCGATCTTAAAATTGGATTATTTGAAAGATTGGGTCATCGACCCGAAAATTGAATTTGAAAATTTTGAATAATTGGGTCATCGACCCGAAGTTTAAATTTGACATCACTTGGAATGTTGGGTCATCGACCCGAAATTTGAGTTTGAAAGACTGGGTCATCGACCCGAAATTTGAGCATGTTGAAAATTTTGAATAATTGGGCTATCGACCTAAATTTTGAATTTGAAATGAATCACTTGGATGTTAGGTCGTCGACCCAAAATTTGAATTTGAAACGAATCATTTGGATGTTGGGACGTCGACCCAAAATTTGATTTTGAGCTTTGAGATTTGAACCATCTGTCCATAATTCGTAAAAGAAGTTTTTGAAATTTTGAAATTTTCGTCATTTTGAAATTTTTTGAAATCGAACCTTGATGGGAGAGCATGAAATACGACTCAGACACTCTGTATGACTCGTAAACAACGTGGGCGTAGCCCGCTACCGTAAAACAAAAAAGGAAAATAAAACCCTAAGTGTGCACGGGTTTTAATTCAAATATTGACTTGTTGGGGGTAGAAAAGTAAATTGGCCAATCCGGCGCACCAAAATGGCAAATGGGAATCACAAGGTCGTCGACTTGGGATGTAGATATCGTATGGCATGGTCGTGCTCCCGAGGGCACATGGGAATCAAGATCACTTGGCATTGACAGGGTGGATTAAACTCACGGAGCAACAACGTTGGCTTCGCCCAGACACTAAACACGGACTGATTTTATGAAAGCACTTAGACATCACACATGACTTTTGTTGGGAACATTCTGTCACTCTTCTCCTCGCCTCCTTTCTTTTCAGCGAGTTTTCATCATTTCTTGCCACCGCCTTCTTTCTTTTCAGCGGGCTTTTACTAATTTTCCTCCACGCCTTCTTTCTTTTCAGCGGGTTTTTCATATTTTCTGTTCCCAACACAAACCCACATCTATGTGACTCAGCATCTTTGCCTAAACCATTAGATAAAGCTCATTCTGAGACTCGATACTATCCATCCGAACCTATATCCTCATCCTAGCCTACATCGAGTGCTAAGACCGACTCAAACAAAGGTGGCTTCATTTGGACTTGGTTAAGACCCGTAAGAAACCGACAAGATGACAACTTGGTTGATGAGTGGATTGAATCCCTTATTCTGAAGGACTGCCTACGTATTCGCGTGGAGCGAAATCAAATCCGACGTAGTTCGATCATGGTGCATAAACATGGCATTTTGATTGTGGGTACACACTCGAAGGTTTCACCTAAGGTATCATGTCGTATCCCATTCTAGCCTGTAAGGTACCGTTAAATCCCGTGTCTAGGGTTGGTACAAAAGGTTGTGTTTCTTTGGGATGTGGAGCTTGGTAAAAACAAGTTTGAATGGTTAACCATCATTCTGAAGGCTTGTTTTGTGGTGTTAAGGCCAAGGGCTATGGCTTATAACGTGGTTGGAAATGGTGTCTCAGGCTTGATGAAACCCGAGTACAAATGGGTTGGAAAATGATGTGGGTTCAAATTTCCATGTCGACCCTAAAGGTCAAAAAACAACACAAGCGGAATAATTCTCAAAATTCCCGACTATCCCTTTGAATCGTCTCAGGAAGGACTTAGAGGGTAAAGAGGTTACTACTTAAGCTTTTGGGCTTCGCCCATTGAACTTCAACTATGGGTACTTGACTTGACTTCTGGCTTCCGTAACTTCGACATCCAACCAAAAGCAATCCGCAATAACTTCAACATCTTTTTTTTCTTTTTTCTTTTTCTTTCATCTTTTTTTTTTTCATTTTTCATTTTTTCTCGTTTTCTCATTTTTTTCATTCTTTTTCATCTTTTTTCTCTCTTTGAATGATCTTCTATTCATTCTCTTGGAGATGGGATGATTTTATGGGGAAAAGGCTTGCCTTCCGTCATCGATAGGGGAAACAAGGAGCGAGTCCGGGTTTGTCATAGAATCATCTAAAAGCTTGTCATAAACATTGGTTCAGATGGAGGTTTTCTACCGCCAGACATGGAATAGGTATAGGAATCAAACACAGGATCCTAGTGTACCTTACATTTTGAAACGGGACATATTTCTACCCTAGGGATGCCTTTGAGCGTGTTGTGCATTTTATCATGCTTTCAGAATGATTGGGGATTGAAAACAAGACATATTTGGAAACGAAACTGGAACTTTTTATTGGAAAGACAAATGCTTAACAGACTCGAAGAAAGGATTCCTAGGACACATCCTAGGTCATCGCGGAACAAACGACTCAAATTCAAAAAAAAAAAAAAAGAAAGTTCTAGACTCGACTCGACTAAGATAAGAAAACAGATCCCGACTCATAATTTTCAAATCTGGTCTTGAGCTTTCTCTTGTTCAGCTATCAGCTTAGATGCTCGGCTCTTGTCCTTGATCCCTGTGATGGTTTGCCTCCATCCCGAGGTAGTCCTCTGAGGATCTACGCCAGTGATGAAGGTTGGTGAATCGAATTGTCTTTTATTAACTTCGTTAATGAGAGTAGTACATTCTAGAGCGAGACTCCCGATTTGAATTTCATTCTTCGGGTTTGGCAAGAATTCACAGCAATCCACAAATATTTTCCCGATAAACACCCCTTTCAAGTGACATGGGTGGATAAGATGGGAATAATCGACATTGTCTTCGACAGAAACAAAATTGGTGTGATCGCCAAATGGATTGGTGATGTTATTGGGTTTAACAGTTGGGATCGGGAGTGTTCCACTCTCAATCATGTCTTGGATTTCGTGCTTCAGTCGATAGCACCTTTCAGTATCATGGCATTTACCTTGATGAAAGGCACAGTAGGCATTTGGTTTATACCATTTACCTTGTTGATCAGCGGGAGGGTCCGGAGTTGGACCAATAGGCTTCAGCTTTCCTTGGGCTATGAGCCTTTGGAGAGCATATGTATAAGTGCATCCGATATTGGTGAATGCCCTAGGTGTTTGGCGCTGCGGCTTCTTCGATTGCCCTTCTAAGAGATTGATGCCTTCATCTAAATGGGTCGTTGCTGGGGCTTTGGTCCTAGACGATGAGGCCCCTTGGTACCCTTTCGGCTTTTCAGTCTCTGCCCTTATGACATCATCTTCTACCTTTATCCCGATTCTTATCAATTCTTTAAAAGAGCCAAAATTCTGGTATTTCAGAGCATTGCGGTAAATAGGTCGTAGATTCTTTACGAACTTATCTACCATTTCAACTTCGTCGGGCTTCTTGGCTAACTTCACGCTTTCAGCGCGCCATCTTGCAAGGAATTCAGTAAAACCTTCTTTTTCTTTCTGTGTCATCACCTCCAATGTTCTTATGTTGGTTTGAATCTCGACATTGTCGGCAAGATAGTGCTTACGAACTCCACCGTAATATCTTCGAAAGTGGGGAAGTTCTTAAGGTCCAGATTGTAGAACCACGCCTTCGGTGTTCATCCGAGAGATTGAGCGAAAATTTCGAGAGAGCATGTCGTGGGCACTCCCTTCAAAGTGCTAAGTACCCCTTATAGGCCATAACATGGTGGATGGATCTTCTCGTGCCCTTAAACTTTGGGATATCAGTGAGTACCATGTTCGTGGGCAACTTATCTGAATCGGGGCATAGGCCCTAGCATTTTCATAGTGGATGTTCTTCCCCTGCGAGAGTTTCAGGCCGTCCTTCAATGAACTTGAACCGTTTCTCCGGATCGTTCGAGGTGGGGTAGATGGAGGGGAATCTTCACCCAGCTTAGATTCAATTGCATCCATGCGGGTCATCATGAGGTTCACGGCCTCAGTAAGCTTGTTAACAGCATCTTCCATTGCTTGACGTCGGGTTTTGGCGGCCTTTCTACAAGAAAACCCCGTACTGAGTCAATATTTAAAGTAAGAGCCCCTGCACACTTAAGGACACGACCCCAACTTGACTCTAACAAAGACTCGACTTGAGACTGACTAACCAAAGGTTCGACTCACGGTTAGATCTAGACCTTGATTCATTTGGACTCGACAAAACGACACGACCCGAATCATCATAATTCGGTTCTAAACCGGACTCGGTGTGATTAAACCCGTGATTGGACTAACATAGCCCATAGGTTCGTATGAAACGTCCACAATGGCCTAGCTTGGACGTTTCTGTGGACTATCCTAGACCAAATGGTCGACCAACATGACTCAAAGCCCAAGAGGTGAGCTTGGGTGACCCAACAGGGTCATGTTCTAGACTCTTAGAATGAAACACACCCGGCCTAACACGGCCAAGACCCGGACACGACTTGACGCATTTCATGCTTGGTTGAGGTTCGAGAGGCACTTTGGATTGATTTTGAAAAACGAAAGATTGATTCGAAAATGAGATTTGAAATGGGCAGCATGCCGGCTATAAAAGCTCATTTTGGCCGAAATTTCTAGTCCTATTTGGGCAGCATTCCGCGTTTTGAAAACCATGCTATTTTGAAAGTAAGTTGTTCAAAAGTTCGGTTTTGAAAAGGACATGGGAAATTTCGAAAAGACTCGGGAAAACAATTTGCACATTGCCATTTTCATGTTATAAGGATGTATGCTCCTAGACATTTCTAAGTCTCGGCAAGTCTTCTACAAGAAGGTCTATGCCCTCCATCCTTTTGCGGTCTTATAGAGCAAGGTGTCTTAAGGTAGAGTACCTAGAAGATCGTCCCCACCATCAAGAACCACGCGAGGTGAAGTGGAAGCGAGCAATGTGCAGCTTCCTAGCATAGTGGGACGTCGCCCCCCACGCATCACGAAGAAACGCTGGGACGGCCCGGGCAAGTCCTTAGGGGTTTATGCATGAATCGTAGCACTATGAGTAATGTTTTACTTTCCAACACTTTCTTTTCAAGTTTCACCTCGGAGGAAAAGACCCTAGAAACAAAGTGTAACTAGTCCTCTTTTCCCAAAGAAAGTCGCCAAATCAGTGGACAAGGCCCTCGGGAATCGCTGTCCCGCGGGATCCACACTAGGCATAATCGACTCGAGGTTCTTTCGAATCGATTTAAGACATATTAGAGTCGCCACCAAGTTTTATGGGAACTTGGAACCGTTCAAGTCAACTTTACACCTTTCATCGAAAAGCATAAAGCCAATCGACTACGAGTGATTAAAGATAAAGACTTGTACCCTATATCACTCGATTTGAATGACTCTCGTAATCCAATGGTATTTAGACGGATCCACAAACCATAGATCTTGAGTAAGGGGCGAGGGTACGTGTTAGGAAGCCCATAAGGACACCTAACCCCGCCCGTCGATAACGGTCTCTACTAAGTCAAGTGTCGGATTTCAAACAAGGTCATAGCTACTACGATATATGATATGCAAACATCGTTTTAAACCCTAACATGTGACAACAATTTCTATATCGTTTTAGATGCAACTAAACTAACTTTGTCAAAGTTGTAATTTAACATGTGGGTTGATTAATCTAACAACATACAAAACAAAGCAAACAAGGCTTAAGGGGGAATGGGGGAGCCGTGGGATCTACCTATTACAAACCAGGCATTTCATGCCGACACAACAATAAATTAAAGATACAACTCGATCTAAATACAATTGCTATATACGACACCATACACGACACATGGCCATTCGGCCTAGGAAAACGTGCACAAAGGGGTGACTCACGGCCTACATGACTCACGGCCTTGGGTCACTCCTCGTAATGCGTGCTTTCCACTTAATCTTATCGAATTAGACATTGGGTCACACACCAAAGCATGCATTAGCATAAATCGGGCCATGTTGCTTTAAACAACATGCGATTTACTACGCTCTCACTTGCATTGGGGCACAACCGTCTAACTAAACAAAACTAAGGTTTTTAGAAATCGTTTGACTCGATAAAGGAGAACTAATTACAAACAAGTTACAAAACGCGACTCGATAAACAGAAATTGATTACAAGATACAAACAATGAGACTAAGATAAAAAAAAGCGAGAAAAGGGATACAAAAGACACGGCCCAAACACGACCTCATACACGGCTATCCTAGTTCCTAGGTTAGATTCATTAGGTTAGATGGATTTGCAAAGCGATGCGGAAAATACATTAGAAATCGATGACAAAAAGAGGTCAGAAGGCTTCGCCTAAAACCGGGTGTTCTACACGGCCTAAGGGGTCAAATTAGGTCAAGTTCGCTAATTAAATTAACTCGTCGAGTGTTAATAAGAAGGTGCTAGTCACGCACTCTTATACTAGCGAGAAATTAGGTGAAAGAGAGAGATGCATTCAATTATTTACAGAATTGTCGATTTATTTTAAAAGCTATGTCGAAGCACCCTAACATGTCTAATTAGGTTATTTAAATGATCGAATGTCGTCTAAATAAGTCATGTGTTAACAATCAGAGGTCTTACTAACATGTGACGGGTCCTAAGGTGGGTCGAATCACACGAAACAAAAGAGGGGTCAAAAGCGAAGAGCGAAGTTAGAACTCGTTTTATTAATGCCCTACCTTGAACACGAGGATATGTAAATGAGACGGGGGTGTACGACCGATTGATGTAGCGGTTTCTTTCCCATCTCAAGTCAACGCGGGTGTTCATGGTGGTACTTTAACTCATACTCGGACTAAACTAGTTTCATAGTTAATTAAACAATCGATAAACAAAAACGATAAACGAATAAAAACAAACTATAAAAAAACAAACATAAAAAAACGAAATAAAAGGGAGAAAGAGGAGGATTTGATGCACCCTCAACCTACATGTATCGTTGACACCGTCTTGGGTCGTAATCGATGGTAGATTTTATCTCGAGAGGCCGTCGTCGACGAAGAAACAAAGCAAACACGCGTTTTTATCGAATCTGGACAGCAACTTTCAAACAGCGATTTCTCTCTCGTTTCACGATGAAAATTCGATTTAAAAGATGTTTTGAAAACTATAAAGAGAGGAGAACAGAGATCTTAAAACAACCACTGCTCGTTTTGAGTTATTGGGCACGAAAAACGAGCACAAACAGAACTGGACAGACAGAACAAACACGAAAAACAGAGTGTATAACACTCTGTTTTTCGAGGGATTTCGCGTACTCTCAAGGGCAATTTGGCTCGTAAATCTTTGTCTAATGTGTAGATGGATGTTATATGGCTAATTAGGAACAAGAAACTCGAGTTTTGATGGAGGTTTGAAGGAGGAACGAACTGTTTTTCGAAGAGGACACACAAACTGTTTCAGTTTGGATGTCGGTTTTGTGGAGGGTTTTTGAGAGGCAATTAGGGTTTGTTTCTGAGGTTTAAAGCTTGTGAGTGAAGGTAGGATGTATGGAGAACCTAGAGGAATGGATGTATGGTGAAGGGAGGGTATTTATAAGGAGTTAAAGTAGGTTAAAAGGGAGGAGAGGCAGACGGGCTCGGCTGAGCATATCTGTTGTCCAGCAGCTTTTGGGGGGTTTTCTAGGGTTCGTTTGGGGGGTTTTCTTGGTGGTTAAGGTAAGGTAATATGGGTAGGATATTAGGGTATGGGATAGGGTTAATGGGCACGGGTTTTGGTGGTATTTGGAGCGGGTTTTGGGCTCGGGATTGAGCTGCAAAACAGGGGGGGATGTTTCGTGTTTTGCGGGCTGGTTTGGGGTGATTTGGGGTGGGATTTGGGCCGTGGTTAAGGGGGTTCGAACTGGGTTGGATGGATAGAGGCTTAGGTTGGTTAGTGTACTCGAGATTCGTGCCAACTCGTAAAGAAAACGGGCTCAAAAACCGAGCTAAAATCGAGCTCAAAAACGTGTGGTTGAAACGAGTTCTTTTCGATTTTTAAATCGATTTTTCAAATCAATTAACACATTAAAATAAATGATTTTTCAAACCAAATATACTCATAAAATGATTTTTCAAATCAAATATTTATTTTATTTTCAATAAAATAAACTTGGGAAAATAAATTCAAAATAAAATAAATTGAATTGAAATCACCTTAAAAAAGACTTTAATTTAAATATCATTTAAATTAATAAAATGAATTCACTTAGAAAAACATTAATTTAAATATCATTTAAATTAATAAAATACTTCATCGACGACGCCCATTCTACATCGTAAAACGAGCTCCAAATAATGACAATGATAACTAAAGAATACATGTGTCCTATCATCATCGGGTGTTTGTCGGGTTTTCTATAAATTCCAATATCGACGGATACGGGTATCTACAAGCTTCCTCTTACCCTTGGTCTTATTGTTTCTCTAGATAATGATCCTCTTAGTCCCATTCTTGGATGTAGATTTGGAATTTGACTTGTTGAAATATGGGGATGCTCTTTGTGAATTAGATCTCCTTGTGAATCTTTTTTAAACCCTAGATTTTGGGGGTTTTTGTTTTTGTTGGGTGAGTGAGTGCTTGAGATATGATTGGGGTCATAAGGGAAGGGGTTTCTATATTATGAGTGGAAGGAAGGATAAGGTGTCACAAATTATGTGGTGGGGAAGATTTTAATTGGCGGAAATCTGGAAAATAAGACGCAGGGAGACGAGCGGGTTCTGTGTTGGGATGCTCGGATTTCGGACTATTGGGATGAGCGGATTCCTTGAGGGGTGCTCGGATTGTTATCCAGGACAGATCCCAGACTCTGAAGTAGCCAGGACGAGTGTATGCTAGTCGGGTTGAGCATCTTGCTGTAGTGGGACGAGCGGATTTCACAGAGGACGCTCGGATTCTCTTCCAGGGAGAAATGCCAGAAATTGTCACTATCGGGACGAGCGGATTCCTTGATAAGACGACCGTCCAGACACAGACGAGCGGATTGTCGCTGAGGACGCTCGGATCTTGGATCAGAACAAAACAGCTCCTTGTCAGCTCTCGTAGGACGAGCGGCTTGCTGGTGGGACGCTCGGATTTCTTGCCTGGACAAGTGGATTCACCTCGGGACGCTCGGATTGATCCTGGTTTCTGTAGATACCCGTATCCGTCGATATTGGAATTTATAGAGAACCCGACAAACACCCGATGATGATAGGACACATGTATTCTTTAGTTGTCATTGTCATTATTTGGAGCTCGTTTACGAGGTAGAATGGGCGTCGTCGAAGAAGTATTCTATTAATTTAAATGATATTTAAATTAATGTTTTTTTAAGTGAATTCATTTTTATTATTTTAAATGATATTTAAATTAATGTTTTTTAGTGAGTTCATTTTGTTAATTTAAATGATATTTAAATTATGGTTTTTTAGGTAAATTCAATTTATTTTATTTTATTTTGAATTTATTTTCCCAAGTTTATTTTATTGAAAATAAAATAAATAATTGATTTGAAAAATCATTTTATGAATATATTTGATTTGAAAAATCATTTATTTTAATGTGTTAATTGATTTGAAAAATCGATTTGAAAATCGAAAAGAACTCGTTTTGAACATGTGTTTTTGAGCTCGATTTTAGCTCGGTTTTTGAGCCCGTTTCCTTTACGAATTGGCACGAATCTCGAGTACACTAACCAACCTAGACCACTACCCATCCACCCCAGTTCGAACCCCCTATCCACGGCCCAAATTCTCGTCCAAAACAGGCCCCAAACAGCCCGCATACAAGCAGCCCCCCCCTGTTTCGCAGCTCAAACCCGAGTCCAAAACCCGCTCCAAATACCACCAAAACCCGTGCCCATTAACCCTAACCCATACCCTAATATCCTACACATATTACCTTACCTTAATCACCAAGAAAACCCCCCATACGAACCCTAGAAAGCCCCCCAAAAGCTGCTGGACAGCAGCTATGCTCAACAGGCCCGATTGCCTCTCCCTCCCTTTTACCCTACTTTAACTCCTTATAAATACCACCCCTTCACCATACATTCATTCCTCTAAGTTCTCCATACATCCTACCATCACCCACAAGCTTTAAACCTCATAAACAAACCCTAATTGCCTCCCAAAAACCCTAAACAAAACCGACACACAAACTGAAACTGTTTGTGTGTCCTCCTCGAAATACAACTCGTTCCTCCATCAAACCTCCATAAAAACTCGAGTTTCTTGTTCCTAATTAACCACATAACATCCATCTACACATTAGACAAAGAATTACGAGCCAAATTGCCCTTGAGAGTACACGAAATCCCTCGAAAAACAGAGTGAAATAACACTCTGTTTTCGCGGTTTCTTCTTGTCTGTCCAGTTCTGTTTGTGCTCGTTTTTCGTGCCCAATAACCCAAAACGAGCCGGGGTTGCTTTAAGATCCCTGTTCTACTCTTTTTCTAGTTTCCAAAACATCTTTTAAATCGAATTTTCGTCGTGAAACGAGGGAGATATCATCGTTTGAAAATCGCTGTCCAGAAAGTTTCCAAAACGCGTGTTTGCTTTATTCTTCGTCGACGACGGCCTCTCGAGATAAAATCTACCATCGATTACGACCCAAGACGGTGTCAACGATACATGTAGGTTGAGGGTGCATCAAATCCTCCTCTTTTCCCTTTTATTTCTTTTGTTTTATGCTTGTTTTTTATTGTCTTATTTTTGTTTGTTTTCGTTTTGTTTATTGTTTGTTCTAATTAATTATGAAACTAGTTAGTCCGAGTATGAGTTAAAGTACCACCATGAACACCCGCGTTGACTTGAGATGGGAAAACAAACCGCTACTTCAGTCGGTCGTACACCCCCGTCTCATTTACATATCCTCGTGTTCAAGGTAGGGCATAAATAAAACAAGTTTCTAACTTCGCTCTTCGCTTTTGACCCCCTTTGTTTGTTTCGGCCAATTCGACATACCCTAGGGCCCGTTGTATGTTAGTTTAACCTCTGATTGTTAACCTATGACGTATTAAGATGACATTAAATTAATTTAATAACCTAATTAGACACTTTAGGGTACATCGACATAGTTTTAAAAATCAACTAACAATTCTGTAAATAATTGAACGCATCTTTCTCTTTCACCTAATCTCTCGCTAGCATAAGAGTGCGTGATTAGCACCTTCTTATTAACACTCGATGAGTTAATCTAATTTGCAAACTTGACCTAATTCAACCCCTTTGGGCCGTGTGGAACACTCGATCTTAAGCGAAGCTTTCTGACCCTTTTTTATCATCGTTTTCTAATCCGTTTTGCAATCATTCGATCTAACTAATGAACCTAACTTAGGAACTAGGTTGGCCTTGTCTTGGCCGTGAGGGTTGTCGTTGGTTTGGGCCGTGAGTTGGCCGTGTGTTTTGGCTTTCTTATTTCGTTTCTCTTTCTTTGTTTATCATTTGTTCTTTGTTGTTTTGTAGCTTGTAATTTACAGTTTGTTTATCGAGTTGTAATCTTTCAAGTTTGTTTTACTTTTATTGAGTCAAAACCTTTTCTAAAAACCTTAGTCTTGTTTGGTTAGACGGTTGTTCCCCAATGCTTGTAGGAGCGTAGTAAACCGCATGTTGTTTAAAGCAACATGGCCCGGTTTATGCTAATGCATGCTTTGGTGCGTAGCCCTATGTCTAATTCGATGGGATTAAGTGAAAGCACACATTACGAGGAGTGACCCAAGGCCGTGTGTCATGTGAGCCGTGGGCCACCCCTCATGTGCACGGTTTTCTAGGCCAACGGCCGTGTGTGGTGTCATGTATTGCGTCGTGTGTATAGCTTTGTATTTAGATCGAGTTGTATCTTTAATTTGTTGTTGTGTCGGCATGAAATGCCTGGTTTGTAATAGGTAGATCCCAACGGCTCCCCCATTCCCCATCAAGCCTTGTTTGTTTCGTTTGAATGTTGCTAGATCAATCAACCCACATGCTAAATTACAACTTTGACAAAGTTAGTTTAGTTGCATCTAAAACGACATAGAAACTGTTGTCACATGATAGGGTTAAAACAACGTTTGCATATCATACATCGTAGTAGCTATGACCTTGTTTGAAATCCGACACTTGACTTAGTAGAGGCCGTTATTGACGGGCGGGGTTGGGTGTCCTTATGGGCTTCCCAACACGTACCCTCACCCCTTACTCAAGATCTATGGTTTGTGGATCCGTCTAAATACCATTGGATTACGAGAGTCATTCAAATCGAGTGATATAGGGTACAAGTCTTTATCTTTAATCACTCGTAGTCGATTGGCTTTATGCTTTTCGATGAAAGGTGTAAAGTTGACTTGAACGGTTCCAAGTTCCCAAAAAACTTGGTGGCGACTCTAATATGTCTTAATTCGATTCGAAAGAACCTCGAGTCGATTATGCCTAGTGTGGATCCCGCGGACGCAGCCTCCCGAGGGCCTTGTCCACATTTGGCGACTCACTTTGGGGAAAAGAGGACTAGTTACACTGTGTTTCTAGGGTCTTTTCCTCCGAGGTGAAACTTGAAAAGAAAGTGTTGGAAAGTAAAACATTACTCATAGTGCTACGATTCATGCATAAACCCTTAAGGACTTGCCCGGGCCGTCCCAGCGTTTCTTCGTGATGCGTGGGGGGCGACGTCCCACTATGCCAGGAAGCTGCACATTGCTCGCTTCCACTTCGCCTCGCGTGGTTCTTGATGGTGGGGACGATCTTCTAGGTACTTTACCTTAAGACACCTTGCTGTATAAGACCGCAAAAGGATGGAGGGCATAGACCTTCTAGTAGAAGACTTGCCGAGACTTAGAGATGTCTAGGAGCATACATCCTTATAACATGAGAATGACAATGTGCAATGTGTTTTCCCGAGTTTTTTTTCGAAAATTCCCATGTCCTTTTCAAAACCGAACTTTTGAACAACTTACTTTCAAAATAGCATGGTTTTAAAAACGCGGAATGCTGCCCAAATAGGACTAGAAATTTCGGCCCAAAATGAGCTTTTATAGCCGGCATGCTGCCCATTTCAAATCTCATTTTCAAATCAATCCTTCATCTTTTCAAAATCAATCCAAAATGTTTCTCGAACCTCAACCAAGCATGAAATGCGTCGAGTCGTGTCCGGGTCATGGCCGTGTTAGGCCGGGTGTGTTTCGTCCTAAGAGTCTAGAACACGACCTTGTTGGGTCACCCAAGCTCACCTCTTGGGCTTCGAGTCATGTGGTCGACCTTTTGGTCCAGGATAGTCCACAAAAAACGTCCAAGCTAGGCCCTTTAGGACGTTTTCACTCGAACCCATGGGCTGTGTTAGCCCAATCACGGGTTTAGTCACACCAAGTCCAGTTTAGAATCGAGTTATGACAGTTTGAGTCATGTCGTTTTGTCGAGTCTAAAATGAACCAATGTCTAAATCAAACCGTGAGTCGAACCCTTGTTTAATCAATCTCAAGTCGAGTCTTTGTTTGAGTCAGGTTGGGGTCGAGTCCTTAAGTGTGCAGGGGCTCTTACTTTAAATATTGACTCAGTACGGGGTTTTCTTGTAGAAAGGCCGCCAAAAACCCGACGTCAAGCAATGGAAGATGCTGTTAACAAGCTTACTGAGGCCGTGAACCTCATGATGACCCGAATGGATGCAATCGAATCCAAGCTGTGTGAAGATTCCCCTCCACCACCGACCGATCCGGAAAAACGGTTCAAGTTCATCGAAGACCGTTTGAAGCTCTCCTGTGGGAAGAACATTCACTATGAGAATGCTAGGGCCTATGCCCCAGTTCAGGATAAGTTGCCCACGAACATGGTACTCACCGACATCCCAAAGTTCAAGGGCACCGAAGATCCAGTCCACCATGTTAAGGCCTATAAAGGGTACTTAGCACTGAAGGGAGTACCTGCTGATATGCTCTCTGAAATTTTCGCCCAATCTCTGGGAGAACACCCGAAGGCGTGGTTCTACAATCTTGACCTTAAGAACTTCCCCACTTTCGAAGATATTACGGTGGAGTTCTGCAAGCACTATGCTGACAATGTTGAGATTCAAACCAACGTAAGAACTTTGGAGGTTATGACACAAAAGGAAAAAGAGGGTTTTACTGAATTCCTTGCAAGATGGCGCGCTGAAAGCGTGAAATTAGCCAAGAAGCCTGACGAAGTTGAAATGGTAGATAAGTTCGTAAAGAATCTACGACCTATTTACCGCAATGCTCTGAAATACCAGAATTTTGGCTCTTTCAAAGAATTGATAAGAATCGGGATAAAGGTAGAAGATGATGTCATAAGGGCAGAGGCTGAAAAGCCGAAAGGGTACCAAGGGGCCTCATCGTCTAAGGGCAAAGCCCCAACAACGACCCATTTAGATGAAGGCATCAATCTCTTAGAAGGGCAATCGAAGAAGCCGCAGCGCCAAACACCTAGGGCATTCACCGATATCGGATGCACTTATACATATGCTCTCCAAAGGCTCATAGCCCAAGGAAAGCTGAAGCCTATTGGTCCAACTCCGGACCCTCCCGCTGATCAACAAGGTAAATGGTATAAACCAAATGCCTACTGTGCCTTTCATCAAGGGAAAGGCCATGATACCGAAAGGTGCTATCAACTAAAGCACGAAATCCAAGACATGATTGAGAACGGAACGCTCCCAATCCCAGCTGTTAAACCTAATAACATCACCAATCCATTTGGCGATCACGCCAACTTTGTTTCTGTCGAAGACAATGTCGATTATTCCCATCTTATCCTCCCATGTCACTTGAAAGGGGTGTTTATCGGGAAAATATTTGTGGATTGCTTTGAATTCTTGCCAAACCCGAAGAATGAAATTCAAGTCGGGAGTCTTGCTCTAGAATGTACTCCTCTCATTAACGAAGTTAATAAAAGACAATTCGGTTCACAAACCTCCATCACTAGCGTAGATCCTCAGGGGACTACCTCGGGATGGAGGCTGACCATCAAAGGAATCAAGGACAAGAGCCGAGCATCTAAGCTGACAGCTGAACAAGGGAAAGCTCAAGACCAGATTTGAAAAATTATGAGTCGGGATCTGTTTTCTTTTCTTAGTCGAGTCGAGTCTAGGACTTTCTTTTCCTGAAGTTGAGTCGTTTGTTCCGCGATGACCTAGGGTGTCCTAGGAGTCGTTTCTTCGAGTCTGTTAAGCATTTGTCATTCCAATAAAAGTTGCAGTTTCGTTTCCAAATTTGTCTTGTTTCCAATCCTCAATCATTCCGAAGCATGATAAAATGCACAACACACTCAAAGGCATCCCTGGGGTATAAATATGTCCTGTTTCAAAATGCAAGGTACACTAGGATCCCGTGTTTGATTCCTTTACCTATTCCATGTCTGGCGGTAGAAAACCTCCATCAGAACCAGTGCTTATGACAAGCTTTTAGATGATTCTATGACGAACCCGGACTAGCTCCTTGTTTCCCATATCGATGATGGAAGGCAAGCCTTTTCCCCAACAAAATCATCCCATCTCGAAGAGAGGAGATATCAACCCGTTCTAACAAGGAATTGTTAGTTCCTACCCAAATTAGTTGGCGAAGCCCAGTTTTCAAGGTGTATCCATTTATGACTAAGAGAATGAATAGAAGATCATTTTCAAAAAAAAAAAAAAAAAAAAAAAATGAAAAAGAATGAAAAAAGGAGAAAAGGAGAAAAATTGGAAAAATGAAAAAAAAGGAAAAAAAGGAAAAAATGAAAAAAGAAAAGTGATGAAAGAAAAAGGAAAAAAGAAAAAAGATGTTGAAGTTATTGCGGAACGCTTTTGGTTGAATATCGAAGTTACGGAAGCCTTAAGTCAAGTCAAGTACCCATAGTTGAAGTTCAATGGGCGAAGCCCAAAAGCTTAAGTAGTAACCTCTTTACCCTCTAAGTCCTTCCTGAGACAGTTACAAGGGGATAGTCGGGAATTTTGAGAATCATTCCGCTTGTGTTGTTACACCCAGCCTTTAGGGTCGAGACATGGAGATTTGAACCCGCATTGTTTTCCAACCCATTTGCACTCGGGTTTCATCAAACCTGAGACACCATTTCCAACCACGTTGTAAGCCATAGCTCTTGGCCTTAGCACCACAAAACAAACCTTCAGAATGATGGTTAACCATTCCAACTTGTTATTACCAAGCTCCACATCCCAAAAGATCCAAGCCTTTTACACCTAACCCCAAACACGAGATACAACGGTACCTTACAGGCTAGAATGGGATACGAAATGATACCTTAGGTGAAACCTTCGAGTGTGTACACACAATCAAAATGCCATGTTTATGCACCATGATCGAACTACGTCGGATTTGATTTCGCTCCACGCGAATACGTAGGCAGTCCTTCAGAATAAGGGATTCAATCCACTCATCAACCAAGTTGTCATCTTGTCGGTTTCTTACGGGTCTTAACCAAGTCCAAATGAAGCCACCTTTGTTTGAGTCGATCTTAGCACTCGATGTAAGCTAGGATAAGGATATAGGTTCAGATGAATAGTATCAAGTCTCAGAATGAGCTTTATCGAACGGTTTAGGCAAAGATGCCGAGTCATATAAATGTAGGTTTGTGTTGGGAACAGAAAATATGAAAAAACCCGCTGAAAAGAAAGAAGGCGTGGAAGAAAAAATAGTAAAAGCCCGCTGAAAATAAAGAAGGCGGTGGCAAGAAATGATGAAACTCGCTGAAAAGAAAGGAGGCGAGGAGAAGAGTGGCAGAATGTTCCCAACAAGAGTGATGTGTGATGTCTAAGTGTTCTCATAAGATCAGTCTGTGTTTATTGTCGGGCGAAGCCAACGTTGTTGCTCCGTGAGTTTAATCCACCTTGTCAATGCCAAGTGATATTGATTCCCATGTTCCCTCGGGAGCACGCCCATGCCATACGATATCTTCGTCCCAAGTTCGACGACCTTGTGATTCCCATTTGCCATCTTTTGGTGCCAGAATGGCCAATTTACATTTCTACCCCCAGCGAGTCAATAATTGAATTAAAACCCGGGCACACTTACGGTTTTATTTTCTTTTTTTGTTTTGCGGTAGCGGGCTACGCCCACGTTGTTCACGAGTCATGCAGAATGTCTGAGTCGCATCTCATGCTCACCCATCAAGGGTCGCTGGTTCAACCTTTCAAAACCTTTCAAATTTCAAAATTTCAAAAACTTTTTATGATTCGTTTCAAATTCAAATTTCGGGTCGATGGCCCAATTATTCAAAATCTTCAACATGTTCAAATTTTGGGTTGATAGCCCATTCCTATCATCATCGGGTGTTTGTCGGGTTCTTTCATCACTTTTCATCTTTCTTTTTTTCATTTTTTTTCATTTTTCCAACTTTTCTCTTTTTCTCATTTTTTCATTCTTTTTCATCTTTTTTTTTTTCTCTCTTTGAAAATGATCTTCTATTCATTCTCTTAGTCATAAATGGATACACCTTGAAAACTGGGCTTCGCCAACTAAATTTGGGTAGGAACTAACAATTCCTTGTTAGAACGGGTTGATATCTTCTTTCTTCGAGATGGGATGATTTTGTTGGGGAAAAGGCTTGCCTTCCATCATCGATATGGAAAACAAGGAGCTAGTCCGGGTTCGTCATAGAATCATCTAAAAGCTTGTCACAAACATTGGTTCAGATGGAGGTTTTCTACCACCAGACATGGAATAGGTAAAGGAATCAAACACGGGATCCTAGTGTACCTTACATTTTGAAACGGGACATATTTCTACCCCAGGGATGCCTTTGAGTGTGTTGTGCATTTGATCATGTTTCTGGAATGATTGAGGATTGAAACAAGATATATTTGGAAGCGAAACTGCAACTTTTTATTGGAATGAGAAATGCTTAACAGACTCGAAGAAACGATTCCTAGGACACATCCTAGGTCATCGTTGAACAAACGACTCAACTTCAAGAAAAGAAAGTCCTAGACTCGACTCGACTAAGAAAAGAAAACAGATCCCGACTCATAATTTTTCAAATCTGGTCTTGAGCTTTCCTTTGTTAAGCTGTCAGCTTAGATGCTCGGTTCTAGTCCTTGATCCCTTTGATGGTCTGCCTCCATCCCGAGGTAGTCCTCTGAGGATCTACGCCAGTGATGAAGGTTGGTGAATCGAATTGTCCTTTATTAACTTCGTTAACGAGAGGAGTACATTCTGGAGCAAGACTCCCGACTTGAATTTCATTCTTCGGGTTTGGCAAGGATTCACAGCAATCCACAAATATTTTCCCGATAAACACCCCTTTCAAGTGACATGGGCGGATAAGATGAGAATAATCGACATTGTCTTCGACAAAAATAAAGTTAGTGTGATCGCCAAATGGATTGGTGATGTTATTGGGTTTAACAGTTGGGATCGGGAGTGTTCCATTCTCGATCATGTCTTGGATTTCGTGCTTCAGTCGATAGCACCTTTCAGTATCATGGCCTTTCCCTTGATGGAAGGCACAGTAGGCATTTGGTTTATACCATTTACCTTGTTGCTCAGAGGGTGGGTCCGGAGTTGAACCAATAGGCTTCAGCTTTCCTTGGGCTATGAGCCTTTGGAGAGCGTATGTATAAGTGCATCCGATATCGGTGAATGCCCTTAGAGCTTGGCGCTGCGGTTTTTTCGATTGCCCTTCTAAGAGATTGATGGTTTCATCAATATGGGTGGTTGCTGGGGCCTTGGCCTTAGACGATGAGGCCCCTTGGTACCCTTTCGGCTTTTCACCTCTTTCCATTCGACATCATCTTCTACCTTTATCCCGATTCTTATCAATTCTTTGAAAGAGCCAAAATTCTGGTATTTCAGAGCATTGCGGTAAATAGGTCGTAAATTCTTCACGAACTTATCTACCATTTCGACTTCATCAGGCTTCTTAGCTAGTTTCACGCTTTCAGCGCGCCATCTTGCGAGGAATTCAGTAAAGCCCTCTTTTTCCTTCTGTGTCATTACTTCCAAAGTCCTTATGTTGGTTTGAATCTCAACATTGTCAAGCATAGTGCTTGAGAACTCCACCGTAATATCTTCGAAAGTGGGGAAGTTCTTAAGGTCAAGATTATAGAACCACGCCTTCGGTGTTCATCCGAGAGATTGGGCGAAAATTTCGAGAGCATGTCGTGATTACTCCCTTCATGCTAAGTACCCTTTATAGGCCTTAACATGGTGGACTGGATCTTCGGTGCCCTTGAACTTTGGGATGTCAGTGAGTACCATGTTCGTGGGCAACTTATCCTGAACTGGGGCATAGGCCCTAGCATTCTCATAGTGGATGTTCTTCCCCTGGGAGAGTTTCAGACGGTCTTCGATGAACTTGAACCGTTTCTCCAGATCAGTTAGAGGTGGGGTAAATGAAGAGGAATCTTCACCCAGCTTAGATTCGATCGCATCCATTCTAGTCATCATGAGGTTCACGGCCTCAGTGAGCTTGTTAACAGCATCTTCCATTGCTTGACGTCGGGTTTTTGGCGGCCTTTCTACAAGAAAACCCCGTACTGAGTCAATATTTAAAGTAAGAGTCCCTGCACACTTAAGGACACGACACCAACTTGACCCAAACAAAGACTCGACTTGAGACTGACTAACCAAAGGTTCGACTCACGGTTAGATCTAGACCTTGGTTCATTTTAGACTCGACAAAACGACATGACTCAAACTGTCATAAATCGGTTATAAACCGGACTCGGTGTGGCCAAACCCGTGATTGGACTAACATAGCCCATAGGTTCGAGTGAAACGCCCCAAATGGCCTAGCTTGGACGTTTCTGTGGACTATCCTAGGCCAAATGGTCGATCAACATGACTCAAGGCCCAAGAGGTGAGCTTGGGTGACCCAACAAGGTCGTGTTCTAGACTCTTAGAACGAAACACACCCGGCCTAACACGGTCATGACCCGGACACGACTTGACGCATTTCATGCTTGGTTGAGGTTCGAGAGGCACTTTGGATTGATTTTGAAAAACGAAAGATTGATTCGAAAATGAGATTTGAAATGGGCAGCATGCCGGCTATAAAAGCTCATTTTGGGCCGAAAATTCTAGTCCTATTTGGGCAGCATTCCGCGTTTTTAAAACCATGCTTTTTTGAAAGTAAGTTGTTCAAAAGTTCGGTTTCGAAAAGGACATGGGAATTTTCGAAAAACAAGACTCGGGAAAACACATTGCACATTGTCATTCTCATGTTATAAGGATGTATGCTCCTAGACATCTCTAAGTCTCGGCAAGTCTTCTATAAGAAGGTCTATGCCCTCCATCCTTTTGCGGTCTTATAGAGCAAGGTGTCTTAAGGTAAAGTACCTAGAAGATCGTCCCCACCCTCAAGAACCACACGAGGCGAAGTGGAAGCGAGCAATGTGCGCTTCCCGGCATAGTGGGACGTCGCCCCCACGCATCACGAAGAAACGCCGGGACGGCCCGGCAAGTCCTTAAGGGTTTATGCATGAATCGTAGCACTATGAGTAATGTTTTACTTTCCAACACTTTCTTTTCAAGTTTCACCTCGGAGGAAAAGACCCTAGAAACACAAAGTGTAACTAGTCCTCTTTTCCCAATGAGTCGCCAAATCAGTGGACAAGGCCCTCGGGAACTGCGTCCGCGGGATCCACACTACGCATAATCGACTCGAGGTTCTTTCGAATCGAATTAAGACATATTAGAGTCGCCACCAAGTTTTTTGGGAACTTGGAACCGTTCAAGTCAACTTTACACCTTTCATCGAAAAGCATAAAGCCCATCGACTACGAGTGATTAAAGATAAAGACTTGTACCCTATATCACTCGATTTGAATGACTCTCGTAATCCAATGGTATTTAGACGGATCCACAAACCATAGATCTTGAGTAAGGGGTGAGGGTACGTGTTGGGAAGCCCATAAGGACACCCAACCCCGCCCGTCGATAACGGCCTCTACTAAGTCAAGTGTCGGAGTTCAAACAAGGTCATAGCTACTACGATGTATGATATGCAAACGTTGTTTTAACCCTATCATGTGACAACAATTTCTATGTCGTTTTAGATGCAACTAAACTAACTTTGTCAAAGTTGTAATTTAGCATGTGGGTTGATTGATCTAACAACATATAAAGCAAACAAACAAGGCTTGATGGGAATGGGGGAGCCGTTGGGATCTACCTATTACAACCCAGGCATTTCATGCCGACACAACAACAAATTAAAGATACAACTCGATCTACATACAAGGCTATACACACGACGCAATACATGGCCGTTTGGCCTAGAAAACCGTGCACATGAGGGGTGGCCCACGGCTCACATGACCCACGGCCTTGGGTCACTCCTCGTAATGCGTGCTCGCGCTTAATCTCATCAAATTAGACATAGGGCTACGCACCAAAGCATGCATTAGCATAAACCGGGCCATGTTGCTTTAGACAACATGCGGTTTACTACGCTCCTACAAGCATTGGGGAACAACCGTCTAACCAAACAAGACTAAGGTTTTTAGAAATCATTTGACTCGATAAAAGAAAACAAACTTGAAAGATTACAACTCGATAAACCAACGATAAATTACAAACAATGAAACAACGAGAAAACAAACGGTATAAAAACAAAACGAGAAAGGTAAAGAAAACGGCCACCTCACGACCCAAACCGACGGCCACCCTCACGGCCAAGACAAGGCCAACCTAGTTCCTAAGTTAGGTTCATTAGTTAGATCGAATGATTGCGAAAAGGGATAGGAAACAAGTTAGAAAACGAGTAAAAAACGATGTTGATTGATGGTCGCATGAGGGTGCATTCTACACGGCCTAAAGGGTCTAATTAGGTCAAATTCGCTAATTAATTTAACTCATCGAGTGTCAATAAGAAGGTGCTAATCACGCACTCTTATACTAGCGAGAAATTAGGTGAAAGAGGGAGATGCATTCAATTATTTACAGAATCGTCGATTGATTTCATAACTTACGTCGAAGCCACCTATCGTGTCTAATTAGGTTATTAAATTAAATTAATGTTATCTAAATATGTCATAGGTTAACAATCAGAGGTTAAACTAACATACAACGGGTCCTAGGGTATGTCGATTTGGCCGAAACAAAAGAGGGTCGAAAACGAAGAACAAAGTTAGATAATTGTTTTATTTATGCCCTACCTTGAACACGAGGATATGTAAATGAGACGGGGGTGTACGACCGACAGATGTAGCGGTTTCTTTTCCCATCTCAAGTCAACGCGGGTGTTCATAGTGGTACTTTAACTCATACTCGGACTAACTAGTTTCATAGTTAATTTAAAACAATCGATAAACAAGCGAAAAAACAAACAAAAAAAGACAATAAAAAACGAGCATAAAACAAACGAAATAAAAGGGAAAAGAGGAGGATTTGATGCACCCTCAACCTACATGTATCGTTGACACCGTCTTGGATCGTAATCGATGGTAGATTTTATCTCGAGAGGCCGTCGTCGACGAAGAATAAAGCAAACACGCGTTTTGGAAACTTTCTGGACAGCGATTTTAAAACAGTGATATCTCCCTCGTTTCACGACGAAAATTCGATTTGAAAGATGTTTTGGAAACTAGAAAGAGAGGAGAACAAGGATCTTAAAGCAACCCCTGCTCTTTTTGGGTTATTGGGCACGAAAAACGAGCACAAACAGAACTGGACAGACAAGAAGAAACCGCGAAAACAGAGTGTTATTTCACTCTGTTTTTCGAGGGATTTCGTGTACTCTCAAGGGCAATTTGGCTCGTAATTCTTTGTCTAATGTGTAGATGGATGTTATATGGTTAATTAGGAACAAGAAACTCGAGTTTTTATGGAGGTTTGATGGCGGAACGAATGGGTTTTCGAAGGAGACACACAAACAGTTCAGTTTGTGTGTCGGTTTTGTTTAGGGTTTTTGAAGGATGTTTAGGGTTTGTTTCTGAGGTTTAAAGCTTGTGGGTGATGGTAGGATGTATGGAGAACTTAGAGGAATGAATGTATGGTGAAGGGGTGGTATTTATAGGGAGTTAAAATAGGTTAAAAGAGAGGGAGGGCAAATCGGGCTAGCTGAACATAGCTGCTGTCCAGCAGCTTTTGGGGGGGTTTCTAGGGTTCGTTTTTGGGGTTTTCTTGGTGATTAAGCTAGGATAATATGGGTAGGATACTAGGGTATGGGTTAGGGTTAATGGGTACGGGTCTTGGTAGTGTTTGGAGCTGCAAAACAGGGGACTGCATTGGTGTTTTGCGGGCTGCTTGTGGCCTGTTTTGAACGAGAATTTGGGCTGCTTGTGAGGGGGTTCGAACAAGGGTGGATGGGTATTGGTCTAGGTGGGTTAGTGTACTCGAGATTCGTGCCAATTCGTAAAGGAAACGGGCTCAAAAACCGAGCTAAAATCGAGCTCAAAAACAAGTGCTCAAAACGAGTTTTCTTCGCTTTTCAAATCGATTTTTCAAATCAATTAATAAATTGAAATAAATGACTTTTCAAATCAAATATACTTATAAAATGATTTTTCAAATCAAATATTTATTTTATTTTCAATAAAATAAACTTAAGAAAATAAATTCAAAATAAAGCTTTAATTTAAATATCATTTAAACTAAATAAAAAAATGAATTCACTTAAAAAACATATTAATTTTAAATATCATTTAAAATAACAAAATGAACTTACTAAAAACATTAATTTAAATATCATTTAAATTAACAGAAAGAATTCACTAAAAACATTAATTTAAATATCATTTAAATTAATAAAATACTTCATCGACGACGCCCATTCTACATCGTAAAACGAGCTCCAAATAATGACAATGACAACTAAAGAATACATGTGTCCTATCATCATCGGGTGTTTGTCGGGTTCTCTATAAATTCCAATATCGACGGATACGGGTATCTACAAGCCCGCTGAAAAGAAAGAAGGCGGTGGCAAGAAATGATGAATACTCGCTGAAAAGAAAGGAGGCGAGGAGAACAGTGGCAGAATGTTCCCAACAAGAGTGATGTGTGATGTCCAACTGTTCTCATAAAATTAACCTGTGTTTAGTGTCTGGGCGAAGCCAACGTTGTTCCTCTGTGAGTTTAATCCACCTTGTCAATGCCAAGTGATCTTGATTCCCATGTGCCCTCGGGAGCACGCCCATGCCATACGATATCTCCGTCCCAAGTTCGACGACCTTGTGATTCCCATTTGCCATCTTTTGGCGCCGGAACGGCCAATTTACATTTCTACCCTCGACAAGTCCATATTTGAATTAAAGCCCGTGCACACTTGCGGTTTTATTTTCTTTTTTGTTTTGCGGTAGCGGCTCGCCCACGTTGTTTACCGGTCGTATAGAATATCTGAGTCACAATTCATGCTCACCCATCAAGGTTCAATTTCAAAATTTCAAAAACTTTCAAAATTTCAAAAACTTTTTGGGTCGACGACCCAGCATCCAAGTGATTCATTTCAAATTCAAAATTTGGGTCGATGACCCAGTCTTTCAAATTCAATTTTTGGGTCGATGACCCAATCATTCAAAATTTTCAAATTCAAATTTTCGGGTCGATGACCCAATCATTCAAAATTTTCAAATTCAATTTTCGGGTCGATGGCCCAACCATTCAAAATTTTCAAATTCAATTTTCGGGTCGATGGCCCAATTATTCAAAATTATCAAATTCAACTTTCGGTCAATGACCCAAGACTTCAAAATGATCCAATTTCAAGATCGATGATCCAAATGTGCTCATGTGATGATTATTGCTAGTACGTTTTTGTGTTTCAAATATAGCAGGATATGCTTCAATCGGGGCTCTAAAGTCTTCGACTTTAGAGCCATTACAAATCAGGGCTCTGGCCGTTGGCTTCGAGACCATTATCAAGGTGAAACGGATGACATCCACCAAGAATTCAATTCGATACAAGAGTATGAAATGGAAGAATTCCGTAGCTGAAAGCAAATGATGAAAGTGGCGGCAACCTCCTTGGAAAGTCCCGTCCCATTCGGACAAGCGCCAGCAGATGATAAATTTTGGGCAAATGTCAGCAGATGATGAATTTTGGACAAAGGCCAGCAGATGATAAACTTTGGGCATGTGTCGGCGGTGGCCGAACTACGACGCGGTTTGATTACGTCGAAAACGGATACGTAGGCGCCTAAGGATAAGGCTCAACCCACCATTTATGCAACTTAGGGGTCGATGACCAATGACGATAATTTGACACAACAGAAGCAAGGGTCAATCCCCAACGAAGTTTCAGGTATGATCTCTTCTTATGGCTGGCGAGCTTATATACGCAAGTCTAATGGACTATAAACGACCCGAAGAATCCTCAGGTCGAAAGGGACCTGGGGTATACTTTGACTTTCGCCTTGTCCAAGCCTCAGTCAAAGTGGGGGCTCTGTAGATACCCGTATCCGTCGATATTGGAATTTATAGAGAACCCGACAAACACCCGATGATGATAGGACACATGTATTCTTTAGTTGTCATTGTCATTATTTGGAGCTCGTTTTACGATGTAGAATGGGCGTCGTCGATGAAGTATTTTATTAATTTAAATGATATTTAAATTAATGTTTTTTTAAGTGAGTTCATTTTATTAATTTAAATGATATTTAAATTATGGCTTTTTTTAGGTGAATTCAATTTATTTTATTTTATTTTGAATTTATTTTCTTAAGTTTATTTTATTGAAAATAAAATAAATATTTGATTTGAAAAATCATTTTATGAATATATTTGATTTGAAAAATCATTTATTTTAATTTATTAATTGATTTGAAAAATCGATTTTAAAAAGCGAAGAAAACTCGTTTTAAAAGCATGTTTTTGAGCTCGATTTTAGCTCGGTTTTTGAGCCCGTTTTCTTTACGAATTGGCACGAATCTCGAGTACACTAACCAACCTAGACCAATACCCATCCACCCCAGTTCGAACCCCCTATCCACGGCCCAAAATTCCATCCCAAATCGTCCCCAAACAGCCCGCAACAAACAGCAGCCCCCCCTGTTTTGCGCGATGAATCCCGAGCCCAAAACCCGCTCCAAACACTACCAAGACCCGTACCCATTAACCCTAACCCATACCCTAGTATCCTACCCATATTATCCTAGCTTAATCACCAAGAAAACCCCCAAAACGAACCCTAGAAACCCCCCTCAAAGCTGCTGGACAGCAGCTATGTTCAGCTAGCCCGTTTTGCCCTCCCTCTCTTTTAACCTATTTTAACTCCCTATAAATACCACCCCTCCACCATACAATCATTCCTCTAAGTCCTCCATACATCCAAGCATCACATACAAGCTTTAAACCTCAGAAACAAACCCTAAACATCCTTCAAAAACCCTAACCAAAACCGACACACAAACTGAAACTGTTTGTGTGTCTCCTTCGAAAACCCTTTCGTTCCTCCATCAAAACTCCATAAAAATTCGAGTTTCTTGTTCCTAATTAACCACATAACATCCATCTACATATTAGACAAAGAATTACGAGCCAAATTGCCCTTGAGAGTACACGAGATCCCTCGAAAAACAGAGTGAAATAACACTCTGTTTTCGCGGTTTACTCTTGTCTGTCCAGTTCTGTTTGCGCTCGTTTTTCGTGCCCAATAACCCAAAACAAGCCGGGGTTGCTTTAAGATCCTTGTTCTCCTCTCTTTCTAGTTTCGAAAACATCTTTCGGATCGAATTTTCGTCGTGAAACGAGGGAGATATCACTGTTTTAAAATCGCTGTCCAGAAACTTTCCAAAACCCGTGTTTGCTTTGTTCTTCGTCGACGACGGCCTCTCGAGATAAAATCTACCATCGATTACGACCCAAGACGGTGTCAACGATACATGTAGGTTGAGGGTGCATCAAATCCCCTTCTCTTTTCTCTTTTTATTTCGTTTTTTTTATGCTTTTTTTATAGTTTGTTTTTTGTTTGTTTTCGTTTTGTTTATCGTTTGTTTTAATTAACTATGAAACTAGTTAGTCCGAGTATGAGTTAAAGTACCACCATGAACACCCGCGTTGACTTGAGATGGGAAAAGAAACCGCTACTTCTGTCGGTCGTACACCCCCGTCTCATTTACATATCCTCGTGTTCAAGGTAGGGCATAAATAAAACGAGTTGTCTAACTTTCATCGCTTTCGACTCCCTTTTGTTTCGGCCAAATCGACAGACCCTAGGACCCGTTGCATGTTAGTTTATCCTCTGGTTGTTAACCTATGACGTATTTAGATAACATTAATTTAATTTAATAACCTAATTAGACACGATAGGTGGCTTCGACGTAAGTTATAAAATCAATCGACGATTCTGTAAACAATTGAATGCATCTCTCTCTTTCGCCTAATTTCTCGCTAGTATAAGAGTGCGTGATTAGCACCTTCTTATTGACACTCGATGAGTTAAATTAATTAGCGAATTTGACCTAATTAGACCCCTTAGGCCGTGTAGAATGCACCCTTGCGCGACAATCAATCGACATCGTTTTTAACTCGTTTTCTAACTTGTTTCCTATCCCTTTTCGCAATCATTCGATCTAACCAATGAATCTAACTTAGGAACTAGGTTGGCTTTATCTTGGCCGTGGCTTTAGGCCGTGGGGTTAGCCGCGTCTTTCTTTGTCTCGTTTTATTTCTTACCTTTCGTTCTTTGTCGTTTGTTAGCTTGTAATTTATCGTTGTTTATTGAGTTGTAATTTTCGAGTTTGTTTTACTTCTTTTGAGTCAAAACCTCTTCAAAAACCTTGGTCTTGTTTGGTTAGACGGTTGTTCCCCAATGCTTGTAGGAGCGTAGTAAACCGCATGTTGTTTAAAGCAACATGGCCCGGTTTATGCTAATGCATGCTTTGGTGCGTAGCCTTATGTCTAATTCGATGAGATTAAGCGCGAGCACGCATTACGAGGAGTGACCCAAGGACCGTGGGTCATGTGAGCCGTGGGCCACCCTCATGTGCACGGTTTTCAAGGCCCAATGGCCGTGTGTTTTGTGTCGTGTTTTGAGTTGTATGTAGCAATTGTAATTAGATCGAGTTGTAATTTATTTATCGTTGTGTCGGCATGAAATGCCTGGTTTGTAATAGGTAGATCCCAACGGCTCCCCCATTCCCCCTTATGCCTTGTTTGTTTGCTTTACATGTTGCTAGATCAATCAACCCACATGCTAAATTACAACTTTGACAAAGTTAGTTTAGTTGCATCTAAAACGACATAGAAATTGTTGTCACATGATAGGGTTAAAACAACGTTTGCATATCATACATCGTAGTAGCTATGACCTTGTTTGAACTCCGACACTTGACTTAGTAGAGGCCGTTATCGACGGGCGGGGTTGGGTGTCCTTATGGGCTTCCCAACACGTACCCTCACCCCTTACTCAAGATCTATGGTTTGTGGATCCGTCTAAATACCATTGGATTACGAGAGTCATTCAAATCGAGTGATATAGGGTACAAGTCTTTATCTTTAATCACTCGTAGTCGATTGGCTTTATGCTTTTCGATGAAAGGTGTAAAGTTGACTTGAACGGTTCCAAGTTCCCAAAAAACTTGGTGGCGACTCTAATATGTCTTAATTCGATTCGAAAGAACCTCGAGTCGATTATGCCTGGTGTGGATCCCGCGGACGCAGTTCCCGAGGGCCTTGTCCACAGTTTAAAAACTTTTTATGATTCGTTTCAAATTCAAATTTCGGGTCGATGGCCCAATTATTCAAAATCTTCAACATGTTCAAATTTTGGGTTGATAACCCAATTTTTTTTTTTTTCAAATTCAATTTCGAAGGGTCGATGGCCCAACGTATCTTCGGGTCGATGGCCCAATTATTCAAAATTTTCAAATTCAATTTTCGGGTCGATGACCCAGTATTTCAAATAATCCAATTTTAAGATCGATGATCCAAATGTGCTTATGTGATGATTATTGCTAGTACGTTTTTGTGTTTCAAATGTAGCAGGATATGCTTCAACTGGGGGCTCTAAAGTCTTCGACTTTAGAGCCATTGCAAACTGGGGGCTCTGAAGCCGTTGGCTTCAGAGACCATTATCAAGATGTAAAGGATGACATCCACTCAGAATTCAATTCAATACAAGAGTATGAACTGGAAGAATTCCGCAGCTGAAAGCAAATGATGAAAGTGGCGGCAACCTCCTCGGAAAGTCCCGTCCCATTTTGGCACGTGCCAGCAGATGATAAATTTTGGGCAAATGTCAGCAGATGATGAATTTTGGACATACGCCAGCAGATGATAAACTTTGGGCATGTGTCAGCAGTTGCCGAACTACGACGCGGGTTTGATTCCGTCAGAAGCGGATACGTAGGCGCCTAAGGATAAGGCTCAATCCACCATATATGCAATTTGTGGGTCGACGACCAATGACGATAATTTGACACAACAGAAGCAAGAGTCAATCTCCAACGAAGTTTCAGGTATGGTCTCTTCTTATGGCTGGCGAGCTTATATACGCAAGTCTAATGGACTATAAACGACCCGAAGAATCCTCAGGTCGAAAGGGACCTGGGGTATACTTTGACTTTCGCCTTGTCCAAGCCTCAGTCAAAGTGGGGGCTCTGTAGATACCCGTATCCGTCGATATTGGAATTTATAGAGAACCCGACAAACACCCGATGATGATAGGACACATGTATTCTTTAGTTGTCATTGTCATTATTTGGAGCTCGTTTACGAGGTAGAATGGGCGTCGTCGAAGAAGTATTCTATTAATTTAAATGATATTTAAATTAATGTTTTTTTAAGTGAATTCATTTTTATTATTTTAAATGATATTTAAATTAATGTTTTTTAGTGAGTTCATTTTGTTAATTTAAATGATATTTAAATTATGGTTTTTTAGGTAAATTCAATTTATTTTATTTTATTTTGAATTTATTTTCCCAAGTTTATTTTATTGAAAATAAAATAAATAATTGATTTGAAAAATCATTTTATGAATATATTTGATTTGAAAAATCATTTATTTTAATGTGTTAATTGATTTGAAAAATCGATTTGAAAATCGAAAAGAACTCGTTTTGAACATGTGTTTTTGAGCTCGATTTTAGCTCGGTTTTTGAGCCCGTTTCCTTTACGAATTGGCACGAATCTCGAGTACACTAACCAACCTAGACCACTACCCATCCACCCCAGTTCGAACCCCCTATCCACGGCCCAAATTCTCGTCCAAAACAGGCCCCAAACAGCCCGCATACAAGCAGCCCCCCCCCTGTTTCGCAGCTCAAACCCGAGTCCAAAACCCGCTCCAAATACCACCAAAACCCGTGCCCATTAACCCTAACCCATACCCTAATATCCTACACATATTACCTTACCTTAATCACCAAGAAAACCCCCCATACGAACCCTAGAAAGCCCCCCAAAAGCTGCTGGACAGCAGCTATGCTCAACAGGCCCGATTGCCTCTCCCTCCCTTTTACCCTACTTTAACTCCTTATAAATACCACCCCTTCACCATACATTCATTCCTCTAAGTTCTCCATACATCCTACCATCACCCACAAGCTTTAAACCTCAGAAACAAACCCTAATTGCCTCCCAAAAACCCTAAACAAAACCGACACACAAACTGAAACTGTTTGTGTGTCCTCCTCGAAATACAACTCGTTCCTCCATCAAACCTCCATAAAAACTCGAGTTTCTTATTCCTAATTAACCACATAACATCCATCTACACATTAGACAAAGAATTACGAGCCAAATTGCCCTTGAGAGTACACGAAATCCCTCGAAAAACAGAGTGAAATAACACTCTGTTTTCGCGGTTTCTTCTTGTCTGTCCAGTTCTGTTTGTGCTCGTTTTTCGTGCCCAATAACCCAAAACAAGCAGGGGTTGCTTTAAGATCCCTGTTCTACTCTCTTTCTAGTTTCCAAAACATCTTTTAAATCGAATTTTCGTCGTGAAACGAGGGAGATATCATCGTTTGAAAATCGCTGTCCAGAAAGTTTCCAAAACGCGTGTTTGCTTTATTCTTCGTCGACGACGGCCTCTCGAGATAAAATCTACCATCGATTACGACCCAAGACGGTGTCAACGATACATGTAGGTTGAGGGTGCATCAAATCCTCCTCTTTTCTCTTTTATTTCTTTTGTTTTATGCTTGTTTTTTATTGTCTTATTTTTGTTTGTTTTCGTTTTGTTTATTGTTTGTTCTAATTAATTATGAAACTAGTTAGTCCGAGTATGAGTTAAAGTACCACCATGAACACCCGCGTTGACTTGAGATGGGAAAACAAACCGCTACTTCAGTCGGTCGTACACCCCCGTCTCATTTACATATCCTCGTGTTCAAGGTAGGGCATAAATAAAACAAGTTTCTAACTTCGCTCTTCGCTTTTGACCCCCTTTGTTTGTTTCGGCCAATTCGACATACCCTAGGGCCCGTTGTATGTTAGTTTAACCTCTGATTGTTAACCTATGACGTATTTAGATGACATTAAATTAATTTAATAACCTAATTAGACACTTTAGGGTACATCGACATAGTTTTAAAAATCAACTAACAATTCTGTAAATAATTGAACGCATCTTTCTCTTTCACCTAATCTCTCGCTAGCATAAGAGTGCGTGATTAGCACCTTCTTATTAACACTCGATGAGTTAATCTAATTTGCAAACTTGACCTAATTCAACCCCTTTGGGCCGTGTGGAACACTCGATCTTAAGCGAAGCTTTCTGACCCTTTTTTATCATCGTTTTCTAATCCGTTTTTGCAATCATTCGATCTAACTAATGAACCTAACTTAGGAACTAGGTTGGCCTTGTCTTGGCCGTGAGGGTTGTCGTTGGTTTGGGCCGTGAGTTGGCCGTGTGTTTTGGCTTTCTTATTTCGTTTCTCTTTCTTTGTTTATCATTTGTTCTTTGTTGTTTTCTAGCTTGTAATTTACGGTTTGTTTATCGAGTTGTAATCTTTCAAGTTTGTTTTACTTTTATTGAGTCAAAACCTTTTCTAAAAACCTTAGTCTTGTTTGGTTAGACGGTTGTTCCCCAATGCTTGTAGGAGCGTAGTAAACCGCATGTTGTTTAAAGCAACATGGCCCGGTTTATGCTAATGCATGCTTTGGTGCGTAGCCCTATGTCTAATTCGATGGGATTAAGTGAAAGCACACATTACGAGGAGTGACCCAAGGCCGTGTGTCATGTGAGCCGTGGGCCACCCCTCATGTGCACGGTTTTCTAGGCCAACGGCCGTGTGTGGTGTCATGTATTGCGTCGTGTGTATAGCTTTGTATTTAGATCGAGTTGTATCTTTAATTTGTTGTTGTGTCGGCATGAAATGCCTGGTTTGTAATAGGTAGATCCCAACGGCTCCCCCATTCCCCATCAAGCCTTGTTTGTTTCGTTTGAATGTTGCTAGATCAATCAACCCACATGCTAAATTACAACTTTGACAAAGTTAGTTTAGTTGCATCTAAAACGACATAGAAACTGTTGTCACATGATAGGGTTAAAACAACGTTTGCATATCATACATCGTAGTAGCTATGACCTTGTTTGAAATCCGACACTTGACTTAGTAGAGGCCGTTATTGACGGGCGGGGTTGGGTGTCCTTATGGGCTTCCCAACACATACCCTCACCCCTTACTCAAGATCTATGGTTTGTGGATCCGTCTAAATACCATTGGATTACGAGAGTCATTCAAATCGAGTGATATAGGGTACAAGTCTTTATCTTTAATCACTCGTAGTCGATTGGCTTTATGCTTTTCGATGAAAGGTGTAAAGTTGACTTGAACGGTTCCAAGTTCCCAAAAAACTTGGTGGCGACTCTAATATGTCTTAATTCGATTCGAAAGAACCTCGAGTCGATTATGCCTAGTGTGGATCCCGCGGACGCAGTTCCCGAGGGCCTTGTCCACAGTTTCCCTTCACTCTGGTAGAAATGTTCCCCCACACTTGAATTCTAGTTCTTTCATTCATCAAAATGATTAGTGACCCTCCCTCACTTACTCTCGTGGTAAGAATCATGTTTATGATAAAAAAAATGCAATAAACTTGAAAGTACAAGTTAAAGGGTTAGTATATTTACAAGTGGTGGTTTAGGGAGGACTCCACCAAACTCTCCTTTTGATGATCTCTTCAAGGAGGAGGAGGCCCGAGGTAGGTGACCTCGACCTCTTCGATGAATGCTCCCTCATAATATGGCTTCAATCTTTGGCCATTGACCTTAAATTTGCTTCCATTTTCCGACTTAATCTCAAAATCTCCATACTTTCCTACCTCGGTGATCACATAAAGACCCATCCATCTAGAGTTCAATTTCCCGGGAAAGAGTCGATATCGGGAGTTGAATAGAAGGACTTTATCTCCCTTGTGCAAGGCTTTTTGCTTGATTCTCTTGTCATGAAGCAGGTTCGTCCTTTCCTGATCTTGGCATTCTCATAAGATTGTAGTCGGAATTCCTCCAACTCTTGAATTTGTATCATCCTCTTTTGACCACTTAATTTGAGATCAAGGTTGAGAGCTTTAATTGCCCAAAAAGCTTTGTACTCTAACTCAATCGGTAAGTGCCATGCCTTCCCATAGACAAGTTTGTAAGGGGAAGCTCCTATGGGGTCTTATAGGCCGTCCTATAAGCCCAAAGAGCATCATAAAGCTTCATGCTCCAATCCTTGCGAGTCTTGTTGACAACTTTCTCAAGAATTTGCTTGATCTCTCTATTTGAAACTTCAACTTGACCGCTTGTTTAAGGATGGTATCCCAAGTTGGTTCTATGTTGAACACCATATTTGCTCAAAAGGGATGTGAGCTTCTTTTCATAAAAATGCGTTCCTCCATCACTTATGATTGCTCTAGGGACTCCGAATCTTGGGAAGATTATTTTCTTGAAGAGTTTAGTGACCGTCCTTGCATCATCGGTTGGGGTGGCAATTGCCTCTACCAATTTTGAGACGTAGTCTATGGCCACAAGGATGTATTTGTTCCCTTTGGATGTCACAAACGGCCCTTGGAAGTCGACCCCCCAAACGTCGAAGATATCTACCTCTAGTATACCCTTTTGCGGCATTTCGTTCCTCCAAGAGATATTCCCCGTTCTTTGACAAGCATCACAATGAAGGGTGAATTCCCTAGCATCTTGGAACATAGTAGGCCAAAAGAAACCTGATTGAAGAATTTTTGCGATGGTTCTTCTTGCTCCATGGTGTCCACCATAAGGGGATGAGTGACATCATTCCAAAATTCCTTGAATTTCCCATTGAGGGATGCACCTTCGGTAGAGCCCATCACTACACTCCTTGTAAAGATTTGGGTCATCCCAAAAGTACCTCTTGACTTCGAATAAAAACCTCTTCCTTTGGTTGTAGTTTAAGTTTTGAGGGAGTACTCTTCCAACAATATAGTTGGCATAATCGGCAAACCATGGGGTGATATGCCTCTCAAGTTGTGTTTGAATGGCCATTAAGATATCATCGGGGAAAGAGTCATTGATCGGTGTTTCTCCTTCTGCATCATGAAACCGGATCCTTGACAAGTGATCCGTTACTAAATTCTCGGCCCCTTTCTTATCTTTTATTTCCAAGTCGAATTCTTGAAGAAGCAAAATCCATCTCAACAACCTCGGTTTTGCTTCTTTCTTTATCAAGAGATGTCGAAGAGTACGGTGATCTGAAAAAACAATCACCTTGGATCCAAGCAAATAAGAACGGAATTTGTCTAAAGCATAGGCAATAGCAAGGAGCTCTTTCTCGGTGGTATCGTAGTTCACTTGGGAAGAATCAAGAGTCTTACTTATATAGTAGATAGAATGTAAAGCCCTTCCTACCCGTTGGCCAAGAACCGCTCCAACGGCGTAGTTACTAGCATCGCACATAATCTCGAACGATAGTTCCCAATTTGGTGGTTGAATGATCGGTGCCGAGATTAGTGCTTCCTTAATTCTATTGAAGGCTTCAACACACTCATTAGTGAAATGAAATTGAGCATCTTTAAGTAAGCGTTGAGTGAGGGGTTTCGCAATTTTTGAGAAATCTTTTATAAAACGGCGATAAAAACCCGCGTGACCGAGGAAACTTCTCACCCCTCTAACATTCACGGGAGGTGGGAGTTTCTCTATCACCTCAACCTTGGCTTTATCGACCTCGATGCCCTTTTTCGAGATTAAATGACCCAATGATGTGAACATTATTTGCGCAAATTTAGTCCCCTAATTGAGCCTATTTTGCATACTATTATAACATTCTATGGCCATTTTACGCGTCAAAACCTTCCTATTTGCTTTTCTATCGCATTTCATATGTTTTGTAGAAAAGGAGATAATAAGGCGGAAATTCCCGTCTTTCGTGCTTACTCGGAAGCTACTTGACGATACTAGATGGACTAGTATGAAGAGGAAGCAAGGACTAGAGACCAATCCCACAAGAATAAAATGGAAGTGAAGAAAAGGGAAGAAAAGAAGAAGGATTATCGCTGAGGAACAATCCGAGCGGATTGTCCACTATCCGTCCGTCTCCTCACAGCACAATCTGAGCGGTTTCCTCCAAAGACGCTCGGATTGCACCACCAGAATCCGCCCGGATTCTCTTGAATCCGCTCGTCTTCCACCACCAGAATCCGCCCGTCCTCATTCCAATACGCCCGGATTCCTTCGCAGCATAATTTCGTCTCTCCAAGCTACAAAGAAAGAAGCCCTTCCTTCGAAAAATACCGGCTCCTCCCTGCTCCATTTAAAAAGTGTAATTACTATTTTAGCCTTAGTTAACCCTAAATGCATCCACCTAATTTCCAATATAAATATCCCATTTTGTAAATTAATCAAGTGTGTGGTTTTTAGGAGGAAATTCTCTTAGATTAGATTAGGAGTAGATTAGAATAGATTACTCTTTAATCTTTCCACAAATCTCACATTAATCTCTCCTTAATTATTGTTCAAGTTTATTATTCAAGTTTATTATTGGGTAATTGAAGACTATTGGGTTATTATTGGAGGATTGACAACCCTTCATCAATCAATCAATCAAGTTCTCTTCTTTTATTCTTTGCATTATTATTTTGGAATCTCCATAGGTATAATTCTCTTAATCCTTGTTTTAATTATTGTTAATCTTTCTTACTTGTTCATCATGTTTTACCTTGTTAATATAATTGACAACCTTGTTAACATGCTAAACTTGATAATGAGTGAGTAGTTTCTTAGCTAGGATTAGTGGGTAATTAGGGAAAACCAACATGGGATTGATTCATGCTTAATCTAATATGTTCACATGATTAAATTGCTTGCTTGTTGTGATGTCAACTTTATGCACATGTTATGTTTGATGAAATGCTAAGCCTATGAATCCTTGCATTTTTACCATCTCTTATCTACTCAACTTGACTTGTAAGATAAAACCAACTCGAGTCTTGTTAGACCATGCATAAAAGTTGATTAGGAGGAAAGTAAGTCGACTTGTAGGTGTTGTACAATCTAGTCGATTCAGCTCCGGGACCCAACTCTTCCTAAGAACCGTAAGATATAACTCAACTCGGTTTCTCCACAACATTAACTGCTTGCAACTTTGTAAACATGTTTTTATGATCAACACCATGAATCCCCTATGACCCCATGATATCCTAGCACTTTTAATCAATTGTTTACATCCTTCCTTTTATTGCTTGTTTTTCCTTATTGCTTTCATTAGTATAGACACAACTACAAACCCAACCAAATTGTGACACTAGCATAAATTGAGATAGATAGACTTAGAACCCAAAGCACACCGTCCCATGGATTGACCTCGACTTACCGCTAACTAGTTGTTTGTTGAGTAATATAAATGTGTTTGATTGGATGACCCGACGACATCACCCATATCACCCAAAACAATTCCTTCATTGACCATGAAGTGACACTTTTCCCAATTCAAAACGAGACTAACATCTTCACATTTTGCAATACAAGAGAGAGGTTATGCAAGCAGGAGTCAAAGTCTTTCCCATAAACGCTAAAATCATCCATAAAAACTTCCATTATGGTCTCTAGGTAATCGGAGAAGACACTCATCATGCATCTTTGGAAAGTAGCGGGGGCATTACACAAGCTAAAAGGCATTCTCCTATAAGCAAAAGTACCGTAAGGGCATGTGAAGGTGGTCTTGTGTTGGTCATCTGGGTATATAGAGATTTGAAAGAATCCCGAATACCCGTCAAGGTAGCAAAAGAACTTGTTAGAGGCTAGCCTCTCAAGCATTTGGTCAATGAATGGTAGGGGAAATGATCCTTTCTTGTTGCGGAATTCAATTTTCGATAGTCAATACACATACGCCAACCGGTGATCTTCCTTGTGGGTATTAGCTTATTCTTTTCATTTGTCACCACCGTGGTACCTCCTTTCTTAGGTACCACTTGAACGGGGCTAACCCACAAAGAGTCCGATATGGGATATATGATTCCTGCATCAATTAATTTCATAACCTCTCCTTTAACAACTTCTTGCATGTGGAGGTTTAATCTCCTTTAAGATTGGATGGTAGGTCTATGGTCCTCTTCTAGATGAATTCTATGCTTGCAAAAATTGGGACTTATCCTCTTAAGGTCATCTAGACTATATCCTATAGCCTTTTCATGTTGTTTCAACACATCAAGCAATTTTTCCAACTGGTTCTCATCAAGTTTGTCATTAACAATCATGGGTTTGGTCTTAGATTTATCAAGATAAGCATATTTCAAATTTGGGGGAAGGGGTTTTAAAGTTGGAACTTGTACCTCGCTTTCCTCCATTGAAGGTTCATTAGGAACTTGCTCCATTTCCATTAGACATTCCATTCTCATGGCATATTCAACTTGTTCTTCAAGCTCACTAATCTCATCATACTCAAATTCCATGACAAATTCCTCTTGCTCTTCGGTTTGTATGATGTCCTCTACGATTGCTTGTTCTCATTCCATGGGTTGATATGCTTCCACAAGGATGTTATGTACTAATTCGGATGGCTCATAAGTAAGTTCTTTGTTGGTTAGAGCGGCCTCAAGAAGATATACTTCCAATTCCCAATGCTTATTTTTGGCCTCACTTACTTCTAAGGCTTCCAATGCTTGCATGGGGTCTTTGAAGAAAGGTATACTCAAGTGGTCCTCAACAAAACAATCTATAAGATCCATCTTGCAAAATATCAAATAACTCGAAAATAATTAGAACAAACCTTGAGGAGTTTTACTTCCCCAAGGCAAAGAAAGACACAACTAAGAACAATCAAAGAGAATCAAATCAAGTTAACACCGTCCCCGGCAACGGCGCCATTTTTGGTCGGACTATCGTTTTCGGTTACTTGTCGTTAGGAGTACCTAGACCAAAACAATATTTATAACTTCACAAACTACTCTACTATTAGTAAAGAGGTAAGCAAAGGTCGGACCCAAGGGACGGGTATTGATGTAGGATTTTCTATTGCAAGTAGTGGTGTCTAAGGGTGTCACAATTTAGGTTGAGATAAGAAGATCACTAAACTAAATAACAATGTAAATAAATAAGCAAGATGATTAAAATGAGATGTAAACAATTGATTAAAAGCACTAGGGTGTCATGGGTTCGTAGGGGATTCATGGGAATTGATCATACAAACATATTCTCAAATTATAAGCAAGCAATTATTGTTGTGATAGGATCGAGTTGGTTTATATCTTACAATCCTACGAAGGTTTGGGTCCCGGAGCCGAATCGATTAGATTGTACAACACCTATAAGTCGAGTTAATCCTCCCTACTCAACTATATACATGGTCTAATGAGACTCGAGTTGGTTTATGTCTGACACGGCTATCGCGTACCCTGTCAAAGATAAAACCTAACGGTCTCAACTAAAATGTAGTAGAGGCAGTCGAGTATCGAATCCACAGGGAGGTAATGTAATTATCAGTTGCCTAAACCTAGTCCTAAAGTAACAATGGGGGGTTTTGGTTGAATTGGTTTCTAAACTACGAGAATTAAGGGAAAGAGAAATAAAGGCAAGAGCAGTAAGACAAAATAAAGGTTTAAACTATCAAGAGAGAAGGGACATGTCGGGAATTCGGTTCACTACGGTAGTCCAGTGACTCAGCTGTAAATGATTCAGACGAACTAATGTGAGACGGATGTTGAAAGGTCCTTTCGGTCCACTTTCTATCCTAAAATACCACTAACTTAACTTTCATCCTCATCAGGGTAGTCTACTGTTCATAGCAGGCCTATTTAGTCCAATCTTTCGATCCAGGATTAATTTTAACCAGATTAATAGGTGACATAGAAGCGTGCACTCAACTAAGTCGAATAAATACAATTAAGTTGCTATGGTGACAGGGTCTCACAATTAATTCATCTAATTCATTCACTACATCGTCACATTTCTACCGCAGATCCCCTAATCCCAACATGAAGGGGGTTTAGCTACTCATATCGCTAATTAAACTAACAGCATATAAATTCCCAGCAATAAACATCATGAAATAACAATTAAAAAGCATTAAAGAGAAATTAGGGCAAAGGAAATAAAGAGACAACAAGAAATTAAAGCAAACGAAAGGTTAATTATTATTAAAGGAAGAGAAGGAATTACAATCAATGCGAATCCGGCGTAAAGAACAATCGAATCCGAGCAATAATAATCCCAAAACAAGGTTACAGTGAATGATGAAAGTAACGTAACAAAGTTCTCAGTAGCAAAGTTTTTAAGATGAAAGATAGATCCTAATTAACTTAGTAAAGCGTGCTTAAATAGCAAAAGAATTAAGTTTAGCGAAATAAACACTCACACGGGCTGATTAAAGCCCAAAACCATCAAAACCACTCGATCGAGTGGATTAAAACCACTCGATCGACCAACTCTTCAGCCAAAACTACTCGATCGACCAGAAAGTTACTCGATCGAGTAGTTGGTCTTTCTGCAAGCAAAGGATCGAGTACAAAGTGCTCGATCGACCACTTCTGGGACGTAGAAACCACTCGATTGATCTGTAAAACAGCTCGATCGAGTACTTTGACTTCATTTCAGCTCAAGTCCTCGCCTAAATGCCTCGTATTGCGTGCCACGACGCTTCCAAATGCAGTATCTCACTCTGGAACAATCCCGTCTCCTCTAAATGCATGCAAAAAGGACGAAAATGGGTACAATTCCACTACTTTCGCGTTCATTTCTACAAAATGGACAAAACGAACCAAAGTAGCCAATTCGGGGCAAAATACCATAAAAACAGTATAGAAATGCATAGAAATACATGCTGAAATAGGCTAAAAAGACTATATATTAGGCACGTATCAAATCTCCCCAAACCAAACCTTTACTCGCCCTCGAGTAAACTCAAAACTAAACTAATGGAACGGAAACGATAACTCAGAGCTAGCTTAACTTGTCTACTTGAACCAATTTAATGCAACAAAAACTAACAGTTAAAGCTAAGCAGTCAATACGCAAACGAATTATAAGCTGTTCAGAAATATAGCCAACCTATCGACCTTGCGAGACCAATAAAATCGGACTCTCTCGTGGTCACTCTTCTCTCATGAAGCAAAGGGTGAATGGTATATGTAAAAGAGAGAAGAAAAGACAGTCACTCACCTAACTGCGACCTACATAGCATGCATGCAACAAAAATGAAAGACAATTCAAGTACTAATGCACACACTCCAACCAATAATGTCCGTCACAGCCGAGGCTTACAAATAATATGGGAATAGTGAGGTTCAGTTGAGAAAAGGCAAAACATGTTATGGAAATGTGGAGATAAAAGCGTCAAGCTAGTTCCTAACAGGACCATAATGAAACCATCCGAATCTCAACTGACTGAAAAACTAAGTACAAGCGCCCTTCAATTGGCACAAAGCTCACTAAACCCAAACACAATCTCCTCAAAAATATAGGATAGAACGGAGGAGTCAGACGGTCAAAAACTTCCCTTTTTTAAACACCGTCTGAATAAACCAACTGAAACAAGTCAACTTTTTTTTCAAACTTTTCTTTCTTTTTCTTCTTCTGTTCCACGTGATTCAGCTCTTTCATTTTTTTTTCATTTTTTTTCTTTTTTTTTCTCTTTTCTTTACTTTCACGTTTTTCTCTTTTTTTTTCATTTTCAATACCTCTTTTTTTCTTTCTTTCTTTTCCTCCTTCCTCAATTCTTACACCAACTCCAAAACAATAATTACGGACCAAACTGCAATGGAAAAACATACCACAAAAGAACATACTAACTAGCTTGACTAGGCAGACTTAGTTTGGGATGTAGCTAATGGGTCAAAAGGCAAATTTGGCTAATGTGGAGTTAAATGGGTGAAAAATATAAGGAAAGGTAAGTTTGCAAGCACCTCCCTGCATGTGACACTAACCACAAACCCGAATATGTGCATTTGACGAGAAATTGAATGTCATAAATGTGCAAAATAGACGAACATGCTATGCAAGGAGTACTACTCAAAATTCCTAATGAACTGGTCATGAATGTCACCAGTTATGGGCTCTAATATCTCAGAATTTTTAAGTAGTTTGCCAATTTATCAGGTCAAGTCTAAACAGTCAGCTATATTTGAACAGAAATTCGTAGATTATGCGTATGACAAAGCTAAAAAACTATCAACAGAAGTGCAAGGCTCAAGTAAAACGACAAGTTATAGTGCATTATCATCATGGAAATCTACCGTTCCGACTCAACCTATATGCAAAAATAAACGTGAAATTGTTTTGATTTTTTGAAATTTTCTAATTTTTTGGATTTTTTTGATTTTTATGAAAATAAACAACAATGCAAAGCTGAAAAATAAACGTGAATGCAAAAACAAATGCAAATGCAGACCCAAAAGGATGCAATACCCTCCCCAAACCAAAACGGACAACGCCCTCGTTGTCCTCCAGCATACACCAGCAGATATATACGGGGGAACGGGAATAGACAACCAACAAAATAAAAATAATAAAATAAAGGAGACAAAATAAAAGAATAAGAGATACATACAAAAATACGAACTTCCCCAAACCAGTCAGAAAACTGGGGAAGTGAGTAGACCAGTAGCTACTCGTCAGCGTCGTCGCCACTGCTGTCTCCATCTCATTCTCCATCTAGTCGGTACTCCGGATCTCTCTCCTCCTCTCTCCTCCTCCGCTCCTCAGCGCGAGCTCTCTCCACTGCAACCTCTGGGTCCTCGTCCTCCTCCTCCTCGGACACTGGGTACCCCTCAGATGGGTACCGGAAGAAGGAAGGGTGTGGCCATCCCTCCAGGATCGGTCTGTGTCGCCGCAAGTGGTACTCGTACAGAGGGTGTAAGGCAAGAGCCATGTCCCTCTCCATACGAGCCTGACGCTCTGCAACCTCAAGCAACAAACCGTAAACTGCGCCCCCTTGGTCTATGACCGCGGGCGCTACAAAAGGAGGAGGTGGTCTAAAAGTAGCCGGTAAGACCGGCTCAGTCTGGTCAGTGGGAGGTGGAGTAGGAGTGGTAGTAGTAGTGGGAGTAGGGGTCGGATCGGGAGTAGCCGTGGAAGGCTGGGTACTCCCGGAAGGTGTGGACCCCTCTCCAGTCTCAAGTCGCCGCTTCTTGGCGGCGGGTGCAGCAGGAGTAGGTCTGGGTGGAAGGTGAAGGAGAGGTAGTGGTGGCAGACGGTGGCCCTTTGCGACAGTAGGCAAGGGCTCAAGACGGGGGAGAGTGTCACAGGGTAAGTCAACAGACAAGGAGCCGTCAATCTTCCAAGTCTGGTAGTCTGGGGTCAGCCAATGCTGACAAAAGCATGGCTTCTAGACTCAGTAGCCTCTCTCTCTGGAGGTACTGCAGGTCACGAGGCCAAACGGGGAAAAGGCGGCGGGCAAGAATGGTGGCTATGCTACCGCAGGCAATGGTTCCCGCCTCCTTCTTCCCCTGGCTCAGAAGGTACTGGGCGGTCAAGTAAGCTATGTTGAGGGTAAAAGGACCCTCGCAGTCGACGTTCAGATAGCCGCCCAGGATGGAGAGCTCGTTGTTTGTAATGTTGTTCGGCTCCTTTCGGCCGAAAATAGTGCTCCCCATCAGTCTAAGGAAACAACGAACAGGGGGAAGGTGGACCTAATGGAGCTTTCGCTCCTGAAAAGTGGTATGGGCCAGACACCGCCAAAGCTGACGGTAGACCTTCCTCGGGGCAGCAGTCAAGCCCGTAGAGGAAAGGTCAAGTAACCTCCCAAACTCCCCTAGTGCCATCGGAAAGGTCCGGTTAAACAACCGGAAGGACACTGAAAGGCACTCGGGGTCAGTCTCGTGTGCCCCGGGGGAGAAGGTAAAAGAGCTGAGAAACTCGAGACTCAGCTCTAAGAAGGTACGGCCTCTCATAGTGATGAGTCCAGGCATCCCCGTGACCCGTAGTAAGTCACAAACTGACTCGTAAATGCCGAGTCTATCTAGTGCCGATTTATCCAAAAATCGGGAAGGTACATGTACACACTTAAGCAGGTTATAAAAATTCGTACGGTGTAAAGCGTTGACGAATAATACCTGCGGATAATCTGGGTGAGAGTCGATGGAGGTGTCCCCTCGACCGTAATGTGATGCAGTAGAAGCGAAGCGAGAAGCTGCCGGTTGTAGAAGTGCTAGGAGCGGAAGAAGAGGTAACAGGAGCTGGCGTAGCTCGAGACTGTCTACGACCCCGGCTTCTAGAACTCAAGGCAGAAGCTCGTGAAGCGACGGTGTGAGGAACCAGGGCTGCTCTGAAGGCAGCTGCGACTGCTGGCGAGTCCGCCACAGGAGTAAAAGTAGAGGCTGGTGTACACATAGTGGCTGCAGTGGTCACCACTGAAGAGGGACTAGCAGCAGTGCTAGCAGTGGTGGTGACCGTAGAAGAAGTGGCAGCCTGAACTGAGCTAGCAGCTGAGCTAGCTGGAGCAAAAACTGTCCCTGCAGCTGAAACTAGGAACACAGGGGCTGCAATGGTGACTAAAGCGGTGGTAGTGGCAACAGCAGGGGCCACTGACTCACTCAACGACGGGCTGGAGGTGGTACTGATAGTAGGCACAGTACTAGACTCCATCCTGTGACAAGGTAAGGGTATGATAAGAAGAATAGCTGCTAACCGTGGCTAAAACAACACGTAAAACCAGCATGTGACAGCATGTGAATCCCCTACCAGTCGAAAAATTCGACTTTACAGCAAATAAATCCCAACAATCCTCAAAAATTTCGAATTACAGAGTGCAAATGGCGATAGGGAACGGGAAAAGCAGTTAACATCAGTAACATGTAAGCAATACTGAGGTTAATTAAAGCAATGCAGCATATAAACCGTCTGACAGTCGAAGAATTCGACTAAGGTAGCCCTAATCGCGAGATTTTTGCACAAAATTTGAATGGAAGCATGTTAGGCATCGACAGGGTGCGATAACAGTCTAAAACAGCAGCGATTAAGCGGCAAAGAAGCTAATTTAGACAGATTACAGCAGTAATAAACAAGTGACAGTCGAAAATTCGACAGTCCTGCACCCATATCACAAAAAATTTATGTAGAATTCGAATTAAGCATGTAAAACAGCGAGGAAGGGGAATTATGATCATCAAGCAAGCTAATTAAGGGCATACAAACACAATGAAGTCGAAAAATTCGACTAAACAGGGATTTTCGAAACCCTAGAAACCATTTACCTCATAACAATTCGAAAAAACGAAATTAAGATGCATAGAGGAAGGAAGAAACACTTACTTGATGATACAAGACCTACAATATGCAATTAATCTTCAATAGACAAGCAAAAGTAGCGATTTTTCGAGCTAAAAACCGCAAACCCTAACCCTTCTTTAAAACCGTGTAAATCAACACAAATTAAGGGGAAAATAAGGGGCTTTTGAAGATTAATTAGCTAGCAAGATATTGTAGGTCGCGGATTTGGATATTGGGCAAGAAAAATGGGGATTTGGGGATGAGTTTAATCGCAATTAGGGGTATAGTAGACGAAAATTTAGGGACAAAATGAAATAGAAACAAAATAAAAGTGTTTAAGGTTAAAGACTCCCTGCGTCCTATTCACTTTCACTCGATCGAGTGGTTTTAAACCACTCGATCGAGCGCTTTTGATGATCCAGATGCTCGATCAAATAGAATTTACTCGATCGACAAGTCCCACTTTATGCTTTGCTCGATCGACTGGAAAAAGCACTCGGTCGACCAGATTTTCACTCGATCGAGTACAAAAAGTACTCGATCGAGGACTTTTCTCGCGTAAGCTCTTTAATTTCGTCATTTCTTCCTCTGGAATGCGTAAAACTTCCCCAAACCTGCATAAAAACACGTGCAAAAATTTCCCAAAATACCAAATACGCATAAGAACAGTCTATAGTCTTACGTCTACGCTAAAAACTGTCTAAAACTAATTGTCCTAATTGAAACTCAATAAAACAAATTCAAAAGAAATTCAAAAATTATCTATTAGAAAGTGTTACACGGGGCATTTCCCCGCTTAACTCCCAACAAATTTCAGTAGCCCCTCGGAGGGCTCCTGACTGGAGGACGTCACCTCAGCAACATTGACTGTCCTCTTCAACTTCCATGAGCATGAGTTATCACTTGAAACGGTAGGAGGGGAGTAGTTCACATCCACGTAAGCGCGAACTTTCCTCGTCCTTGCTCCTTTATCACCAGCTTTAGCGTCATCATCTTCAATTTGATTGATAATAATTACACCATGTCCTTTGACAGCTCCTTCATTGCTTTCATCTGTACCTCCAGCAAGGAAAACAGACGAACTTTCCTCCTTTTTGCTCTCATCTCGAGGCGGAGGGTTAACAATGGCAGCACAATTCTCCAAATTTTCATCTGGAGTGTCAATAATATTATCAATAGAAGAGAGAGCATTGCAAGGCTGGGCTTGCATGGGAGCTCTCCGGAACTTAGACTGATGAAAAATCATCTCCTCGTCCCCTACCTGAAAGGTCAAAGTCTTGCCCCCGGCGTCTATTACTGCACGGGCAGTAGACAAAAATGGTCTCCCTAAAATGATAGGGGTGTGTGCATCTTTGGGGATGTCTAAGACAACAAAATCAACGGGAATAAAGAATTTCCCGATCTGAACAGGTACGTCTTTTACTACACCTAGTGGCCGTGATAAACTACGGTCGGCCATCTGGACAGTCATGTTGGTGCAACTCAGCTTTGTCAAACCAAATCTCTTAGCTAGAGATAATGGTAAGATACTCACGCTAGCGCCTAAATCGCATAGCGCGTTATCAATCAAATGCATACCGATATGACAAGGAATTGAAAAACTACCCGGATCAGACTGCTTAGGAGGTAACTTATTTTGAAATAGGGCTGACCCCACCTCAGTCAAAGCTACGGTCTCACTATCACTAATGGTCCTCTTACGCAATAAAATTTCTTTCATAAACTTTAAATAAGAGGGTACCTTTGTCAGCAATTCAGTGAACGGCACAGTGACTTCCAAGCTTTTCAGAAGTTCGACAAATTTGACGAATTGTTGATTAGCTTTTGTATTCTGCAGCCTCCTCGAGAAAGGAACCGTGATAGGTATCTCGAGTCCCTTGTTTCTCGCTTCCAATGTATCTTCCGGTTCAAGTTCTGCATCCTTTGGACGCTTCTTACCTCTCGAACGAGGTCTTTCCGGTGATTTCTCGCTTAAACGAGCACTAGCAGGCTCTCGAATAAGCTTCCCGTCATCAATACTACTCGATCGACCAATTTCTTCATTCGATCGAGCAGTTTCTCCTTCAGAATCAGTCGATCGAGTAAAATTTCCACTCGATCGACCAGTTTCTTCACCGTTTCTGCTCGATCGACCACCTGAAATCAGTCGATCGAGCACTTTCTTAGCTGTCAGCTCGTTATTTTCGCCTGAACACTGTTCATCATCAATTTTAGCCATCTTCGGGTCTGATTTCAACACTTCTGGTCCCTCATAAGAAAGACCGCTTCTCAATTCTATCAGATTTACCGTCTCATGTGGATTCTTCTCATTTTGAGTCGGTAAATGACCCTGCTTTCTCGAGGATTGATTCGCGGCTAGTTGGGCAACTTGAGTTTCAAGTGCCTTAATGGACGCGTCCTTCTGTTGATCACTTGAGTTTCTTTGTTGATCACTCAGCTGAAACTGCTTTGTAAGGGCTTGCAACATAGACTTAAGCTCACCAATTTCACTCACCCCACCGAAAGATGATGCACCTTGATTAGAAGGAGTGAAAGAAGGAGGCTTCTGAAAGCCTTGTTGATTCTTGTGTGGAGGAATATACGGCTGCTGCTGGTTCGGAGGAGGAGTAGGATTTAGCACATTTTGGCTTGTCCACCTCAAATTGGGATGGACATTCGGCTCATAATAAGTGTTTGTCTGCCTATAATGTTGAAAGGCAGCACAAGACTTAAAAGGACTAGGACAATTCTCTGAAACATGTCCCTCAGCTCCACATCTTCTACAGACGAAAGGACCGTCTGAAACAACATTTACCTGATACATCCCTCCTTTTGAAGCTCCTCCTAACTCATATTTATAAAATCTCGCAGTGAGAGCTTCAAGTGCAGCTACAGAAGGAGATTCAGCACTCCTCCTTTGATTCCCTCTGGAATTCCCATACTCAGCTTTATGGGTGGCTAAGTCATCAATGATCTTCCACCCCTTAGTCTCTCCCATATTCTCAGCAAATCGGCCACTAGCGGTAGCATCCAAGATAGCCCTCGATCGTCATACTGACCATAGATAGACCGATTGCATAGACTCCACTTTTCGAAACCATGGTGCGGAATGGTTCGCACCAACTTCTTGAAACGGACCCATGCCTCATGAAAGTTCTCGTCAGGTCCCTGTTTAAAGCTCGTGGTCTGAGCTCTAATGGCATTAGTCTTCGAGGCAGAGAAGTACTTCTTGTAAAATGCCAAAGCCAATGAATTCCAGTCAGTTATCCCAATAGCAGCTCGGTCCAGATCCCTATACCACTCCCTTGCAAAGATCGCGGAGTGAGAAAATAAACATGGTTTCTTTTATCGATCCGGTCACGCCGATTGGTGGGGGTATGGAGCAGCAATAATCGATAAAGGTCTCCATGTGCTTGGCTGCATCTTCATTTGCAGCTCCCCCAAATTGGTTTCTCTCAACCAAATTGATATAGGACGGCTTCGGCTCGAATTTTCTTGCCTCCCCAGGTAATACAAATCCCTTATAGAGATTCGCAGCTGTCGGCTCAGAGTGACTGGCAATGGTTGCTTCTTCAGCCATGTCTGGAGGTGTGACAGTCTCAACTAATGAAGTAGAAACTGGAGAGCAAGGTGGATCCTCCTCGAAAAGCTCGTTCTCGTAAAAGCTAGAATGAGAACCAGGCTCTTCCTCTGATTGTTGGACTTGAAATAATCTCCTCTTTGCGCACAAGGTTCTCTCAATCTCAGGATTGAATGGTAGTAATTCACCACCCTGTGACTTGCGCATAAGAAGAAACTACAAATAGAATATAAGAATAGTTTAAGGAACAGACGCCCCTTAAACTAAAAGAAAGACAAAAAATAAAACAACTAATAATTTAAACAATTGCCTCCCCGGCAACGGCGCCAAAATTTGACACGGCTATCGCGTACCCTGTAATTATCGAATCCACAGGGAGGTAATGTAATTATCAGTTGCCTAATCCTAGTCCTAAAGTAACAATGGGGGGTTTTGGTTGAATTGGTTTCTAAACTACCAGAATTAAGGGAATGAGAAATAAAGGCAAGAGCAGTAAGACAAAATAAAGGTTTAAAATATCAAGAGAGAAGGGACATGTCGGGAATTCGGTTCACTACGATAGTCCAGTGACTCAGCTGTAAATGATTCAGACGAACTAATGTGAGACGGATGTTGAAAGGTCCTTTCGGTCCACTTTCTATCCTAAAATACCACTAACTTAACTTTCATCCTCATCAGGGTAGTATACTGTTCATAGCAGGCCTATTTAGTCCAATCTTTCGATCCAGGATTAATTTTAGCCAGATTAAAGGGTGACATAGAAGCGTGCACTCAACTAAGTCGAATAAATACAATTAAGTTGCTATGGTGACAGGGTCTCACAATTAATTCATCTAATTCTTTCACTACATCGTCACATTTCTACCGCAGATCCCCTAATCCCAACATGAAGGGGGTTTAGCTATATCGCTACTTAAACTAACAGCATATAAATTCCCAGCAATAAACATCATGAAATAACAATTAAAAAGCATTAAAAAGAAATTAGGGCAAAGGAAATAAAGAGACAACAAGAAATTAAAGCAAACGAAAGGTTAATTATTATTAAAGGAAGAGAAGGAATTACAATCAATGTGAATCCGGCGTAAAGAACAATCGAATCCGAGCAATAATAATCCCAAAACAAGGTTACAGTGAATGATGAAAGTAACGTAACAAAGTTCTCAGTAGCAAAGTTTTTAAGATGAAAGATAGATCCTAATTAACCTAGTCAAGCGTGCTTAAATAGCAAAAGAATTAAGTTTAGCGAAATAAACACTCACGCGGACTGATTAAAGCCCAAAACCATCAAAACCACTCGATCGAGTGGATTAAAACCACTCGATCGACCAACTCTTCAGCCAAAACTACTCGATCGACCAGAAGTTACTCGATCGAGTAGTTGGTCTTTCTGCAAGCTAAGGATCGAGTACAAAGTGCTCGATCGACCACTTCTGGGACGTAGAAACCACTCGATCGACCTGTAAAACAGCTCGATCGAGTACTTTGACTTCATTTCAGCTCAAGTCCTCGCCTAAATGCCTCGTAATGCGTGCCACGACGCTTCCAAATGCAGTATCTCACTCTGGAACAATCCCGTCTCCTCTAAATGCATGCAAAAAGGACGAAAAAGGGTACAATTCCACTACTTTCGCGTTCATTTCTACAAAATGGACAAAACGAACCAAAGTAGCCAATTCGGGGCAAAATACCATAAAAACAGTATAGAAATGCATAGAAATACGTGCTGAAATAGGCTAAAAAGACAATACATTAGGCACGTATCAATGTCTTACAAGTCTCATTGAAAAGGTAAGTGATGGGTAAAAAATGCAAGGATTCATAGGCTCGCATTTCATCAAACATAACATGTGCATAAGTTGAGATCACAACAAGGAAGCAAATAAATTATGTGAACATATTAGATTAAGCATGAATCATCCCCCATGTTGGTTTCCCCTAATTCCCCATTAACCCTAGTTAAGGAAATTACTCACTCATTATCAAGTTTAACATGCTAACAAGTTTGTCAAACATATTAACAAAGCAAAACATGATGAATGAATGGAAAATGATTAACAATAATTAAAACAAGGGTTAAGAGAATTATACCTAATGATGATTCCAAAATAATAAGCAAAGAATAATAGAAGTACTTGATGATTGATGGAAGGTTCTCAATCTCCCAATAATACCCAAATAATCTTCAATTACCCAAAATAAATGATGAACAATAGAGAAATGAAGGAAATGAGATTTGTATTAATGCTTAATTAAAAGGTGATTACAAGATTAAAATGAAATTAGGAAGAACATAAATAATATTAAGAATTGATGATAATCTAATTAGTATAATGGAGTATTTATAGTGAGGATTAGGTACATAAATTAGAGTTACTAAGGGCTTAAATAACGACTAAGACCCTTAAGAAAAGTTGAGGAAATGCTCCTCTCGAAGGAAGATGCTAGTCTCCTTTTTTCTAGTCTTTCAAAAATATGCGCATCCCGAGTGGAACAAGGAAGAGACATGCTGTACTGGGCAGGAATCCGAGCGGCCAAGGGATCGGGACGAGCGGATTGCAGTGGTGCAGGACGAGCGGATTGTGTGGTGGGACGCTTGGATTGTGTGGGTCTGGGACGAGCAGACAGGGTGGTGGGACGCTCAGATTGTGGAGGTGGGACGAGCGTCCCGAGGCTACGACGGGCGGATTGTAGTCCAGCAAGCTTCTTCCTCTTTTCTTCTTTTCTTCTTCCAACAATCCTCAAGGATCTTGTTGGAGATGCAAGGATCTTCTTCATTATTGCCCATGTACTACATTATTTACATAGGCCTTCTAGTCTTGTCTTCACATTGATGCTTGGTCATTAGATTCGATCAATTTATCTATATTTTGCCATGAAAATGCAAGGTTTGCACTCCTCTCCTACCAAGGTAACAAAACCTCAAAGAATACGCAAAACAAAGGACTAAAGATAGTAAATGACCCAATTATGCACTAAAAAGCATAGGAACGAGGCTAATTCGGGGACTAAATATGCTCAAATATTGGTCACATCAAGCTTCATCCATAGGATTGACGGTTTCGTGCACTTCCTCCCTTGGTTGAGCTACTACCAAAGCCGTAGATGCAAGAAGAGCTTGTTGCCTCTTTGACAAATTTGGAGTTTTGGGTGCCTTGGTTCCGCCTTTAGTCCTTGACATTGTATGCTCTTTATCAAATTGGTATCAACAAACCAAGATGTTCCTTGAATGCTCTTTGCTTCGTCAAACTTCAATCAATTCCTCAATCAATTGGGGATTTTCGAAATTTTGCCCAAACCCTAGAAAATTGATTCAATTTGTGAGGAAATTGATGTTTAAATGGTCTTTTGTTGATGAAGGAGTGATTTAATCTTGTTTTGAGCAAGTTTTGTTTGGATTGTGGTGAATTTTGTTAAGAAATTGATGTTTATGGATGAGGGGATTGAAGGTTGAAGTGACGGAAAATGTATGTGTTTGTGTTTTTCAAAGATGTAAATGAATTGGGAAGAAGGAGGAGTCCCGTGTTTGTTTATGTATCAAGTATGGGACGCTCGGATCAGAGTCGGGATGCACGGATTGTCTTACAGGACATTCTGAAATAGCAAAGCAGTCCTGGGATGCGCGGATTAAGCTCAACTCGAGCGAATTTCTGTTGAGATGCTCGGGTTATGACTGGGACGTGCATATTTTTCTTCAGCAAAATTTCATAAGTTTGAAGGTTCCCAGGACCCGCGGCTCGATAGTAGGACAAGCATCCTGATGTTGGAGGACGAGCGTCCTGAGCTCGGCTTGCGCAGAGTTTCTTACAGGACTTTCTCCCACAATTGAAGCCTTCCAGCTCCCATGTCCCGACAGTAGGACGCGCGGATTGAGCTTGGAGAACTCGGATTGCTCTCAGCTCCCACGAGCTCAGGTCTGCTCGTGGGGATTCCTTTTCCCGTGTCATTCCTTCTTCCTTTCCTTGTTAAATGTTGTGGGTTGCACTACAAAGGCTCGATTAGTCTAGGCATTTGCCATCCCCACACTTGATCAAACACTACACATTAAAACACGTTAAAATACCTCCCTCACTTGCTCTCATGTCAAAAATCTTGTAATAAAGCACAAAGTTGCAAATCCAAAAATGACAAAGATGCAATAAAGGAAATGAAATTCTAGTTAAGGGGTTAGAATATTTACAAATGGTGGTTTAGGGAGGACTCCACCGAACTCTCCTTCTTGGATGAGGTGTCAAGGGGGCAAAGCCAAGGTGGAGTTGATGTTGCTCAACACCTTGTAGAAGTAGTCGAAGGCTTGCTCATTTTTATGATAAAGATCTTGCATAGACCTTTGTGCATTGTTTTCTTCATTGTTGTATTCCGATTCAAAGTGATGACAAGGATCCACAAAGCCCTTGTCTAAGGTCATAATATTTCCAATATAAGGATTGACCAATCCTTCAAATTCATCGTCCCATAGACCACAAACTTCACTAGCTTGTTTCCCAATGATGTCATGAGTTGACAAGAGCAACTCTCCTTTCTTGTTGTCATGGCCAACGAGGCCTTCTTCATTACTTGTCATGATGGATGAGCTATTCAAGCTCTCATTCTTGCTGAAAATCCCACGCTCTCTGAATAGAGCTACTTGAAGGTCATCTACTTTCTCCGTCCATATGGGTGGTGTTTCTTTACCCATGGCTTGATCTTTGCATAGAGATTCTAACTTCTTTCTATCACTTTCTCGGCTATAGTGATCGACCATGAAGCATGGCTCATGTAGTCGGGGAGCTCTCATTGTTTTGTCAAGATTGAAAGTAATTGTCACGTCCCCTACTTAAAGTGGGAGCTCTCCATGTTTCACATCGATTACCACTCCCGCGGTATGCAAGAAAGGTCTTCCTAAGATGATAGGAATGTTGGAATCCTCCTCCATGTCTACAATGACAAAGTCTACCGAGATGAAGAATTTGCCAATTCTCACGGGCACATCCTCCCATATCCCTAAAGGTATCTTTGTTGATCGATCCGCCATTTAAAGAGTAATGTTGGTGCATTTGAGCTCTCCCATTCCTAGTCTCTTACATACCGAGTATGGCATGACAATTACACTTGCTCCAAGATCACATAATGCTTTGTTGATTGTAGTGTCACCAATGGTACATGGAATAGCACTACTCACTTTGGTAAAGGCAACAGTCTCCAACTTTCAGATGGATTTCTTCTAGGTAATAATATCCTTCATGTACTTTGCATAAGCCGGAACATGATTGATCAATTCCGTGAATGGGATTGAGACTTCTTAGTTCTTCATAATTTCCATGAACTTTCCAAGTTGCTCATCAAACTTAGGCTTAGCTTGGCGACTTGGGAATGGAAGTCTAATCACAATAGGCTCTTTTTCCTTAGCCTTCTCTTCATTTCTCTTCTTTGAAAGTTCATTGGTAGAAGGATCTACTTCCTTCGAGTTCTCCACAACTCTTTGCTTGTCACTAGCATCCACAATATCTTCATCAATCGGCCCCTCATATCTTGTACCACTCATCAAATGGACGGCATTAGCCGTTTCATGTTTTGGGGGGTTACCTTGTGAAGGAAAGGTAGATCTTTATACCTAACAACATACTCATATATGTATAATTTAATTTGTCATAAAATTAACTAATGATCTTATGCATGCAAACAAAAGATATAATAGAGGAGAAATCATGTTCTTACATTGATATTCGGTATATATGGGCACAAAAGAGTTCTCCTTCTCTTTTGTTCTTGAGCTATCCTTAATGGAAGAACAAAGACCCAAGACCCAAGTGTAGGATCTCTCCCAAGGCTTTATACCCAAAGCTTTCTCTTAATCTAAATTAATATTATGAATACTAGACAATATTAATTCTTTGCATGAAAAATTGACCAAAAATATGGTATATTTTTGGCTCTCCAATGTCACGTAGAAGAGTAGAAGATTAGGAAGCTATTTCTTGCACAAAACACTTTTGTTTTTTCAGCATGCCTTTGAATGAATGATGGCATGTATATTTAATGGCAAAGGTAGGCCAAAGGTAGGCAAAAAGGAGAGAAAAGTATTGTCCTTTGAATTCTTCAAACCGTGTGAAGAAGTAGAAGAGCCAAGGCTTTTGGTCTTTTAATTTTCAGCACTTATAATAATATGGTTACCATATTATTTTTGTCAATTTGTCAATATGTTACATGTCACATGTCACATAAAATTGCTATGTATTTTTAACACATTTAAAAATCAACGTATTAATAAAAATACGTCATATACAAAAATCGACTTAGTAATTCATAATTACTTGTGCCAAAATCTTTTACCAATTATAAATCACAACAACTTGTATTTATAATAATTCATTCAATTTCAATTGTTTCCTTAAACAATAATTTCATCTGAGTAAAGATACAATTCGATTTACTCGGACCGTATCTCATCTAAATGAGACACGTAAATTTTACTTCCAAAATCGTCCGTCAATTTTCAAGTAATTTAATTAACTCGTAACATTATACGATTAATTAAATAATCAATTAAGAGTGTTGCCCTATAGGTATGACCTAGGGGATCAACTGATCACCACCGTCGCACGACAGTAATGTCAAACTCTAGTCAGCCAATCATTACCGATATGTGTGGACCAGTTGACAAGAAAAATACTTCCCAAATGTATTCTTTAAAATGAGATTTAATAATGATATTTAAATCATATGATCGCACTGTTGTTGAGGACACATTTCCCAACAATCTCCCACTTGTCCTCGACAAGTGTGCGTCACCAATTCTCTTGTCCTATTACTATCTCCCACTCAATGCAAGGTGTCTTTCAGGTCGTACTTGCAAGTGATCTTATCGTGAGTGGTTTCCTCGATCTGGAGAATAACTGATTGACCGGATTTATCCACCATGGATACATTCCGAGCGTGGCCACGCATTTCCAGTTCATTACTCCTCGAGTGGCCCTGAGATATTGTTATAACCCTGACAAAGGGGTGGACAATTCCTATCGCACTCATTCCCTTCGACTAGCCACAGCCATCATAACCCAAAATATGCCCATTTGACCCCATTTACGAAGGTCGTAGTAACACAAATCAAAGTTAATCTGAAACTGTGCCATCTTAGGAGAATAGTCTTTAGTCAAAAGAATCGACTCATTTGAATACTATAGCGACTCTCGCCACGACCAAATATAAAATTTGCCAGAACTCTATAAGCGGTCATTAGGCCCGACAAAGTGTTCTTAACAGTCTGCCTATGTGATCGACTAGTCATCTCACATGACTCTATGGCACTTGAACTTGCCATCAATCGCATCACACTCTAGTCACTTCGAGACGTCACCTCATACAAGTGACTATGGGCGAATACAATGTTAATCCGTGTTCACATTAACGGGGTTCAATTGTCATTACAACCCGTTTGGATGTAACAAAGTATAAAAGGAGTTTTTAAAGAAAAAACTCGAACGACAAATGCGATTATCACATATGAATAGTCAATGCCTGATTACTATTTCATGTTCTATAATCTAATTTGATCTTGTACGTAGTTGTTCATTTCAACTCAATTGAAATGACATGACTCATCATGTTTAGCCTTTGAGAAGGCTTTGGTTAGTAGGTTTTATCAACTTCGTGTACCTTACTCAACCTTACTACATACTCGTTTTCCTTTGTAATGTATACATTTGCATTACAAAACTTTCTGAGTACGTGTCGAGATCCAATCAAGACATAGGCCCTCTAGCCTTAGAATAGCTCCCACTGTTTTCACAGTGTGCGGGACTCATCCTTCTTGTACATCTCATGATTGCAAGTGTACTTAATTTCCGTTATAAATATCTCTCATTGTTCTTTATTGCCTAGAACGATTCTAGAAAATCTACTTCTTGATTATCATAGCCACAATGGTCTCTTAACCACCCTAATGTGTTTTGATTATGGTTTTGTCGAAACCATGCGCAATCTCAATTGTCAATTGTCACTTGTGTAACACCCTTACACAAAATTGCATCATAAACACTTTGCTTTACTTCCTTAATGCTTCTGCAAGCACTTAAGGGTAATCTTCATGGCTTACTTGATAAAGATTTCTTAAATTCGATTTTGAAAACAATTCATCATACTCAAAGTATATGAAGTGTTATACATCATTACTCATTTAATTGATCCGGCAGCGGAAGCAAATGGAATCAATCAAATATGTTCAATTTAATTGAACTAGTCATGAATCTTATCAACATAAGACTTCTTATTGACGCTAATATCATGTCGATTTATCTACATAAATCTAGATATTTAAGATGTATTATAATACTCCAAAAGTCTTAAATCATTCTTAATGATCAATATGTCATCCACATATCGGACTAAATAAAATTTCCATAACTCCCACTAAACTTCATGTATAAAAACAACTTCTCGTCTTATCGAGAAAAGTTTTATAACATGATCAAAACATTGATTCTAACTCATTGATGTCCTACTTAAGACCCTCTCTTAAGTTTCACATCATCTTAGGATTGTAAGAATCTATTAAACTCATGACATGTATTGAATACATTCCTTCTATTGAAGAAGTGGGTTTTAGATTCACTTGCTGTATTCATATCCTCATAATGAAACACAATCCCTAAGAAGATCCAAATAGACTTAAACATTTCAACTAGTGCAAAACTCTTTGCTACCAATCTTGCTTTGAAATCTCTCTTTATTAGTGCAAAACCCTTTGTCACTAATCAAGCCTTTTTGTTTCGGATTTTCATGGCTCTAAGCCTTGTATTGAGTTGTGACTTAAACACTCTTATGTAAGTCATATGTTCATTACTTTCTAGAAGTAATCAACTTGAATCAAACAATTTGTTTTGTAAGTTATAAGCTCTTTACTTTCTTAAAAGTAGCTTGAATTCATCATCTTTAACAAGTGACGAATTTAACCTCCTAGGTTTTAAAGAAACAACGTCTTACACAACACGTCTCATGTAGCCAAGAAAGACCTGTTTCTTGTGACATGACATTCTTTGTGGCTCTTGAATAACTTTCTCCCACTCTGTCTTCTAGAAATAAACTTGTATTTTAGAAAGACAGCTTCACGAGCCACAAACCCGGTGTACTCGTGATTATCATAGGGAAAAATGAGCATTTGTTTCTTGTGAAAACTTACAAACATGGTACCCTTACCATTTCATATCTCATATGATTCTATTTAGTGGAAAAAATAATTTAGACAAAAATGATAAAATCCCCAAAAGTATCAAGTAACTCAAAGTAACTTGATTGAAGTCCAAACCATATCGAATATCGTTTGATTTCTTATCCAAACACACATTACTCCATAATGCGTGCTAAGAGAGATTAACTTGTGATACTATATCACATTTCCTTTGGCTTATATCAAAGTCTTCACTTTGATAATCCCATCACGACTAAATCGTGATTCCTTGAACTCTTTGAACTTCTTCAAAAGATTTTTCTATTTACCTCATCAAATTAATTCGTTGGTAAAAGAAAATGATCAACCTATTTTGGATCAATGATTTACAACCTCGATCTCCTTTTCAACCAAAAGGCACGAGACATCTTGCTTTGAATACAAGATACGCATATACCATTAACAATCTAATGATTTCAAGAGTACTCGATAACTCTTTGCGTTCATCATTCCAAAATTTAAGGTTTAATCTTGGGTTACCAATTTGAGTCTTGTATCATCTTCATGATATGTAATTCTAGTTTGGTTTAGAATATAATCACCTTGATAATGGGCCAGCCATACATCAAATCGTGGTGTATAGGGTCACAAAAGTGAAAACCTCTTTTGTATCTTAACAAATTTATATTCTTATTTAGAGTTTATGTACTTAATAGTCACAATTAAGTACAACTTTAAATCCAAAAAACTAGATTGAGTACACAATTACTCTATCTCTCGGTATTATTGTTGCTAGTCGTCATATTCTAATCATCTTATGTATCAAACATAATGATGAAAACCACCACCGGTTTCTAATATTGACAAAGTGGTACTAGCAAAATTTATGTTTAATCAAATAAACATTTAAAGAAGAAGATCCCATTAGATGTCCCACAACTAACTTGTTGATTCTTCAATAATTTGGGGTAGTTTCCTTTCTCGTGTCCAACATTTAAGACAATGGAAACTTTATCGGTTGGGATTGATAGGTTTAGTATCGTCATTCTCAACAACTTTACTTTTAACATTACCTTGTATCAATTCCATTATAATCTTTACTTCTTGAACCTCGTTCTCATCTTAACGGTTTAAGAGAATGCTCCCACTCATTTCAATGAGTCTTTGTTTTGAGAAGCAAAATTGAATTCATGAAGAACACTCTTCATTTGTTCGTTTTAGTCTTAAAAACTTCAAGGTACTTAATTCAATTAAGTATATGAATAACAATCCATTGTAAGTAGATGTGTTAGTCTAGAATCAAAAACCTGTTTGATAATAGATAACTTTAATCTATACTCTTTGCAAGAGATCCTTAGCAATGGTTCATATGAGGTTTTAAAAGCAAAATTCAAATTTGTCTCTAGTTACGATGTTTTAATGGAGATTTTGGAAAATCGAAATGATATCGTATATGAATTGTGGTAAAGAAATAGAACAATGTGATAACGGAATAGTGGAAAACTTACCATTTATCGTTTTAATGATACTTGTAGATAACAAGTTTTATGCATTTTTCTAGTGACCTCTACCCAACTAGATAAATGATTCCAAGATCCAAATTCATATTAACTTGGGCACGGTGTGGCCGATGAAACCCTTATCAATATAACTCGGTGGATTAACTCTTTAATCGATTCTACTTTTAGAACTCTTGGTCGATAAAATTACATTAATATTTATCTTTAGCCCAAAACACATTCAACAAGGGGACGGTGTGGCCGATGAAACCCTTATCGAAAAACTTTTGTCGAGTTCAATCCAAATTTCGAATAAATGTGTCCATGATCCAAACCCACATTAACTTGGGCACGGTGTGGCCGATGAAACCCTCATCAACATGAATTCGGTGGATTGACATTTATCACCCACTTCCCCTACGTAACAAGGTTTGTACCCCGGTGTGGCCGAGTGCACTCCCTCACGAAATAGGTTTTCATGGTTTCTACTATTTGGTAAGGCTATATCTCAATTGATTGTTTTAGCGAGAGGTCATGTCAATTTATTATCTATCACGTTTTAAGTGAACTAAAGCGGTGAACTACGATAATTCTAATTGACACGGTCGATGGACTCGATTAGAACGATGCATGTTTTAGTTATGGCGATTTAGCGATGCATGCGACATAAATAAAATGCAAAACATAAAAAAAAATCCTAGTATGGCCTTCCTAGAAATAGAAAACTGTTTAACTATTACATATTCGGAAACCAACTCCATTGGTCCCTTGAACTTCGGTTATGGCACGCATCTCGAGGTAACACCGTCTTTATGTATCGCCATCTTTAGGAAATTCGTCTTTAGGAACTCCGGAATGAATTAAAATTACATAATGAATTACATAATTCCTATTATACATTTGTAACTATAATAAAATAAATCTATTAAATTACAAGACGGTGATATGAGATCACATTAAAAATTACAACCGAATCGATATTCCCATACATTTCGGGTAATACCAATTAAAACTAAGGCCATACTAAGCAAAATTACATAATTCAAAAATTATATAAATAAAAGAAATTCAACAATTGAAATATGCAGCATTATAATATGTATGAACATGCCCAATTTTATGCTAAATCGCCTTTAAATTTGCCAATATCATATATTACTTGGTTTTTACGGATTTGCGTGATTTTAACATTTTACAATCACCAAAAATACATAAATTCATATTTATGCATAAGTTAATTACCCTAACTGTTTAGGACTCAAAATTTAGTCTTCACTAATAATTTGACCATAATTAACTCATATTTGTTCATAATGGACTTAAAATTATAATAAAATGCTATAAACTTCAAATAAATCATAAAAATTTCAAATAAATTCAAAATTTGAAATTTAAACTTATGAACATTCTGGAAAAATACCATGACACTCATAATGTTCAAAAACTTAGGTTAAAAAATTTCGAAATTTATCCGGAAAAACAATGTTGCGGTTTATCGATTTAAACTAAAATAATCATAAAAACATGAGAAAAATTATTTTCACCAACTTTTCAATTTTAGATCTGAAAAAGATAATAAAAAGCAACATGTGACGTTTTTCCTTAGTCATGAAGCATGTTTTAGCAATATTCACTAATTAAGTCACTATTTATGCTATTTTTCTTCAAAAATCCATAAATCATGCATAAAGACTTCAATATAGCCAATTATTTTACACACATCTTGTAAAATTGCATGTGACAACATACTAAATTTATATGACCAGAATCGAAATTTATCTCATATTAACCTATTTTTCACCAAAAACGAATTTAATAATGAAAAATTCATTTTTCGAGCATAAAAACTCATAAAATTATGAAACTTTCCAGATCATCTAATAATAATATATGTGAAAACATATCCAAAAAGAACTGGAAAATTCGAAGTTTAGCTAATTTTCGTCCAAAAATGGCATTTTTATCATAAAAATCACATTTTAATGCCAATATTATATAATATGAACAGTAAAATCCGTAAATTAACCAAAAATCCTAAAAATCATTTTAGGACCAGAAACTTATCATGCATGAATTAATTTCGTGATATATCATAATAACACAAATTCATAAGTTTTATATGTTAATCGTATAACTCGGAAAAACTATAACCGATTTGCATGCAAACAACCATTGCTCTGATACCAATTGAAGGAAAGGTAGATCTTTATACCTAACAACATACTCATATATGTATAATTTAATTTGTCATAAAATTAACTAATGATCTTATGCATGCAAACAAAAGATATAATAGAGGAGAAATCATGTTCTTACATTGATATTCGGTATATATGGGCACAAAAGAGTTCTCCTTCTCTTTTGTTCTTGAGCTATCCTTAATGGAAGAACAAAGACCCAAGACCCAAGTGTAGGATCTCTCCCAAGGCTTTATACCCAAAGCTTTCTCTTAATCTAAATTAATATTATGAATACTAGACAATATTAATTCTTTGCATGAAAAATTGACCAAAAATATGGTATATTTTTGGCTCTCCAATGTCACGTAGAAGAGTAGAAGATTAGGAAGCTATTTCTTGCACAAAACACTTTTGTTTTTTCAGCATGCCTTTGAATGAATGATGGCATGTATATTTAATGGCAAAGGTAGGCCAAAGGTAGGCAAAAAGGAGAGAAAAGCATTGTCCTTTGAATTCTTCAAACCGTGTGAAGAAGTAGAAGAGCCAAGGCTTTTGGTCTTTTAATTTTCAGCACTTATAATAATATGGTTACCATATTATTTTTGTCAATTTGTCAATATGTTACATGTCACATGTCACATAAAATTGCTATGTATTTTTAACACATTTAAAAATCAACGTATTAATAAAAATACGTCATATACAAAAATCGACTTAGTAATTCATAATTACTTGTGCCAAAATCTTTTACCAATTATAAATCACAACAACTTGTATTTATAATAATTCATTCAATTTCAATTGTTTCCTTAAACAATAATTTCATCTGAGTAAAGATACAATTCGATTACTCAGACCGTATCTCATCTAAATGAGACACGTAAATTTTACTTCCAAAATCGTCCGTCAATTTTCAAGTAATTTAATTAACTCGTAACATTATACGATTAATTAAATAATCAATTAAGAGTGTTGCCCTATAGGTATGACCTAGGGGATCAACTGATCACCACCGTCGCACGACAGTAATGTCAAACTCTAGTCAGCCAATCATTACCGATATGTGTGGACCAGTTGACAGTAAAAATACTTCCCAAATGTATTCTTTAAAATGAGATTTAATAATGATATTTAAATCATATGATCGCACTGTTGTTGAGGACACATTTCCCAACACCTTGAGGCGGTAATTGGCCCTTTTGTCTTTGAGATCTAGAAGATGCTAATTGAGTCATTTGAGATTCTAACATTTTGGTGTGGGCAAGTATGTTGTTGATGGTGGTTTCTTTAGCTTGGCTATCGTTTTGCATTTGGGTGAAGGATTCTTGTTTGTTCTTTTGTATTTGGAGGACCGCTTTTTGAACATCAAAGCTTTGGTCATTAGATTGGTTGTAGGAAGGTTGATTTTGATATCCTTGGCTTTGGTTGAAAAAGGGTCTTTGAGCTTGATTTCTCATTGGAGGTGGGGTGTATTTTGGTTGGGGGTTTTGGACATTTTGGCTTTTGTATGAAAGATTTGGATGGAATTTGGTATTCTCATTATAGTAGTTGGAATCAGGGGTGTCATTCTTGTATGCTTGGAAAGCATTCACTTGTTCATTTGTTCCCCTACATTCATTTTGATCATGTCCCAAGGTTCCACAACTTTCACATACTCCATTTGGAATTAAGGATGATGCCACCATAGCATTGACATGTTGTTTGGGTGATTTGGAAGCTTCATCAAGCTTAGCTATAGCGTTTTCAAACTTCAAATTGATGGTGTCGATATGAGCACTTAGTTGAGCACCCAATTGGGTGATGGAATCTACCTCATGCTTTCCTCCTCTAGTGGCCTTTCGAGGCCTACTATATTGGAAATTATGAACCGCCATCTCTTCGATTTTGGCCGATGTTTGATTGTCATCAACTTCGGTAAACCTCCCATTGGATCCTATATTAAGCACATTGCGTGAGTCTTCATATAAGCCATTCCAAAATTGTTGAATAAGGAACCACTCACTAAGTCCATGGTGTGGACAAAAACGACAAGTTTCCTTAAATCTCTCTCATGCTTCATATAATGATTCCTCATCCCTTTGCTTGAACCCGGTGATTTGGGCTCTCAACATATTTTTTTTCTCTGGAGGGTAGAATTTCTTGTAGAAGGCAAGTGATAAATTCTTCCATCAATCAATACCAAGGGTAGCCTTGTCTAGGCTCTTCAACCATTACTTTGCAGTACCGATTAAAGAAAAAGGAAACAATACCCATCGGATTTGGTCTTGAGTAACTCCGGTATGAGAAATTACATCACAATAGTCGCATAAAGTCTCCATATGTAAATGAGGATCTTCACTAGGTATCCCTCCAAATTGAGTTCTCTCAACTAATTGTATGAATGCGGATTTGGCAATGAAATTACCGGTTAAATGTGGTGGTGTAGGAGTACCGTTTGGTAGGTTCTCCTCGGTTGGTACGGAATGAGATGAAAATTTAGGCATTGTAGGTTGATTTTGTGGTTGGTTTAGAATTGGGTTATCCTCTCCTTCTCTTGCAAAAGGGTTGACAAACTCAATGTTATTTGGTTGAATGTCCACAATCTCTCCAATACTTACAACTCTTGAAGCACCTCTAGCAACTCTTCTATTGTTGGTTAAGGTCCTTTCAATCTCGAAATCAATTGGTAATAAATTATCTTGTGATCTCCTAGTCATGCAAAATATCAAATGATGTAAAAATAATCACGAATTTTGTGTTAGTTTATGATTAATGAAAATACGCAGCGAAATTAATGTGTTTTTGGTGTTTTTTTTATGTATAAGTAACGAAAACAAAAAGGATATGGATTAGTTGTGATAATCTCGCAAGACCCCTCAACTAAAACTAGGATATGACGTGAACAACTCTCTTCCCTCGCAATGAACTCGAAACTGAACACGAATGGCACCCAACCTCGCAAGGATGAATGTGTATTATTTCACCCTCGCAAGAACGAAATAATAAATCTAATAACTCGCAAGCAATTAGAACACACAAGTATAAAACTTGATTTAACTCTCCAATTCAATTTAATTAAAACTGATTACAAAGACCCTTATTTAGAGTGCTAGGATTGACATCCTATTCCTAATCGAAGATAATAAAATCTTTCCTAAACTAAATAGGAAATAATAATAACTATTCTAGTTACAATTAGGAAACTAGCTTTCCTAAACTTATTAAGAAACAATAATAATAACCTAACTCGAATTAGGAAACTAATAATTCAGGGAAGTAACAATTTCGTTCGTCCTTTGATTGTCTTAGTTCGTCCAATTTGCGTCACCCGCGTCAAAGTTGGACAGCTCACCTTAAAACGACCATATCTCTTTCGTTACTAAACCAAATAAAGCGTGTGACCACTCGTTGAAAAGCTTACATCATGTACTTTCATTTAAAATAGGAATCACACCAAAATTAGCCATATTTTCGGAGATATTTAGCTTTTAAATCAACTGAATGAATTTGAATTGTTAAGAATGACTTGAACTTGCGTTTTGAACATTTACCCATGTCCCTCATGTATCATTCTCCCCTTCTTCAAAAAGATTCGTTCTCGAATCTTCAAAATCTTGAAGTGTAAAATCCATATTTATGCCAGGATCAAATACAAATCTGAAAATCATGTAAGTAAGAACACCTAAAGAGAACACGAACTTTTTTTTTTTGGTGTAATGTGAGTATAGTATATATCATATCAAAAAAACATAATTACATGAGGTTCTGGGATCGAGTCCTATTACAAACAAATCATACCACTCCCATGCTTTGCAGCCAAAGGAGGACAGTCTGGTCATCAACTGCCCTACATTTCTGTTTAACTCTTCTCTTAATATCCTCCACTATACGAGCAGCAACTATTTCAGGTCTTAGCAGCCATTCATTGATCCTGGTATTGTTTCTTTGATACCATATGGAATAATGGAAGGCATTGAACATGGCAACCTTAATCTTCCACTGCATACTATTCCTATTGTCTGCAATCAAGCTGTTCACAGTTAGGAATGTGCCTCCATACCACTGTAATAGATGGCTCAAACTCGACCGGTGTACACACAGCTTGTGAACAGGTGCTCCACAGTTTCAGGCTATCTCTGACAAAGTATACAAAGGTCATCTGCACAGCAACCAAATCTGAATAATTTACTCTTCACATTCATTCCTTCATGCATTCTAAGCCAGGTAGTCAGAGAGTGTTTTGGGATGTTCCAGTTGTTCCACACAATAGCAGTCCAGTTAAGGGTTATATGAGCAAGAGCAAGCCAGTCATACCCACCCTTGATTGAGTATCCTTTAGAACTCATGGTCCAGATGCTGTCAGTATAACCATCTTTGAGCTTTTCTTTCACTTTACAAATATTTTTCCAAACCCAGGTTGCATCAGTAGGAGGAGAATAGCTATGCCAGTCCTGATTCTTGATATACACATTATTTATCCACTTAATCCAAAGCCTATCAACTTTACAGTAGATCCAATTAACTAACTTGCCCACTGTGGCAACATTCCAAACATCAGCTTTCTTAATCCCCAATCCTCCCTCCTTTTTAGGCAATGTAACCTTATCCCAGGCTACAAGAAGAACTCTATGGTACTCAGGGGAGCCATCCCACAGAAAGTGTCTGCAAATAGCCATAATATGGTTGATGATGCTCTTAGGGAAGAGAACACGAACTTATTTTTAAACACCTTTGATTTCTCCTTTAGTTCGTCATCTTCAATGTATTTTCCAAGATTTTCAGTTTTAATTGATTTGTCAAAGTAGTGACAAACTACATGGTAATCAATGATCCCCTTGTGCCATCTTTTCTTGTGCTTTCCACCCCACCTCCCTCTATGCACAATTCTACCAAAATCCAAATAACTGTTCCTCGAAACAACAAAATCATCATGAGCTTCCATAAAAAATGACTTCAATAAAAAATTAGAGTTCCCACCATATAGCTTCTGATCAATGTATTTATCCATTGGTGATTCATACGGTTCTTTTATATGGGAATCTAAATTAATGTTATTTTCCAAAAACTCCTCTTTCAAGATTGGCATGAGATTAAGATCATCATGAATTACATCTTCATAACTTGTAGTATCAATTTCTTCCACGTGAGCATCATCGTAATCTTCTTCAAATTCTTTGTCAAAAACAATCGGTAAGTTAGGATCAAATAACGAAGTACCGTCTATATGGGATTCCTCCTCAAAAGAAAATAAGGCATCACCAATTGCATCTTCTGTTTGATCATCATCAGTCAATGGCTCAACTATAATAACCTCGTCTTCTTCTTTTGGTTCATCCTGTTGAATCTGGCAGTCTTCTTTCTGACAGTCTTTTGGACTGTTCGTTTCGACAAGATTAGGCATCATCTTCCCCACATCTTCAACAAGCTTTTTCTCTTCTTCTTTGTGATCAACTTTAGAAGATTCAATCTTTATCTCTTGTTTCTTTAATTCACAAGATTGACGAAAGTCACGTTCAAACTTCTCCATCAGGTTCGATAATTTGGCAAGACCTCTTTCTAAATCCTCCCGCCATAATCGTTGCTCAAATTCCTCCAACTCCTTCCAAAATTATTTGAATTGCCTTCGAGACATGACTATGAACTTCCCCAGATAAGTTTGTTAAGAAACAAACTAAAACCTGCTTTGGTTACCACTTTGATGTAAAACAAGCACGAGTTTTACTAAATTGATGTAAAACTACTCGGATTTTGATGTTTGATTTTTGAATAATAAAATACGCATCGGAATTAATGTGTTTTTGGTGTTTTTTTTTATGTATAAGTAACGAAAACAATAAGGATATGGATTAGTTATGATAATTTCGCAAGACCCCTCTACTAAAACTAGGATATGACGTGAACAACTCTCCTCCCTCGCAAGGAACTCGAAACTGAACACGAATGGCACCCAACCTCGCAAGGATGATTGTGTATTATTTCACCGTCGCAAGAACGAAATAATAAATCTAATAACTCACAAGCAATTAGAACACACAAGTATAAAACTTGAATTCACTCTCCAATTCAATTTAATTAAAACTGATTACAAAGACCCTTATTTATAGTGCTAGGATTGACATCCTATTCCTAATAGAAGAAAATAAAATATTTCCTAAACTAAATAGGAAATAATAACTATTCTAGTTACAATTAGGAAACTAGCTTTCCTAAACTTATTAAGAAACAATAATAATAACCTGACTCGAATTGGAAAACTAATAATTTAGGGAAGTAACAATTCCGTTCGTCCTTTGACTGTCTTAGTTCGTCCAATTTGCGTCACCCGCGTCAAAGTTAGACAGCTCACCTTAAAACGACCATATCTCTTTCGTTACTTAACTAAATAAAGCGTGTGACCACTCGTTGGAAAGCTTACATCATGTGCTTTCATTTAAAATAGAAATCACATCAAATTTAGCCATATTTTCAGAGATATTTAGCTTTTAAATCAACTGAACGAATTTGAATTGTTAAGAATGACTTGAACCTGCGTTTTGAAATTTACCCATGTCCCTCCTCTATCATCAAATAACTAGAAAACAATTAGAACAACCTTGAGGAGATTGACTTCCCCAAGGTAAGGAAAGACACAACTAAAAACAATTAACGAAAATCAAATCAATTGAACACCGTCCCCGGCAACGGCGCTATTTTTGGTGTGAGGTATTGTGCTTAGTCATTATCGCTACCAACAAAAACAATATTTGTATCTTCATAAACTACTCTTATTAGGGTGATAAGTAAAATTCGTATCCCAAGGGACGGGTATCGATTTCGGATTTCAATTGCAAGTAGTTATGTCTTAGGGTGTCATAAATTGGGTTGAGATGAGATGTAGTCTAAACTAATCAACAAGATGAATGTAAATTAATGAAAACAAAATAAAGCAATTAAAGGGGTTTGTAAACAATTGATTAAAGGTTTCATTGAGAATGTCCTAATTTATCAAGACCTTGTGAAGATGTACAATAGGAAAGTTGTGTCCCCAAGATGCCTCTTCAAGATTGATTTACAAAAAGCATATGATACTGTTGAATGGGACTTTGTTGAGCAGCTATTCAAAGGACTCCAGTTTCCTAAAGCCTTCATTCAAAGGGTCATGGTTTGTGTAAGGACTACCTCTTTCTCCCTATGTCTTAATGGTAGCCAATTTGGCTACTTCCAAGGAAAGAGGGGACTTAGGCAAGGGGATCCCATATCCCCCCTCATTTTTACTATGTGCATGGAGTACTTAACCAGAATGATCAAGTATGCCACTGCTAGATGGCCCGTCCATTTCCATCCTCTATGCAAAGCCACAAAATTGAATCATTTGATTTTTGCAGATGACCTGCTTATGTTTTGTAAGGGTGACACTCAATCCATTGTTTTACTCCTAAGGGATTTCTCTTCATTCTCTAAAGCTTCTGGACTCGCAATGAACAATTCAAAGTCAGAAGTTTACTATAATGGGGTAGCTCAGCAGGTTAAAGATGATATCCATCAGTTTGCAGGGTTTGAGGAAGGGACAATGCCTTTCAGATATTTGGGAGTGCGCATTCAAGCAGGGAGGTTAATAAAAAAAAGAATGCAATATCCTGACTGAAAGAATGGTGGCCAGAATAAGAAGCTTAGGTGCCAGAAAGTTATCTTATGCAGGTAGGATAACTCTTATCAATGTTGTGCTTAATACTCTATATTCTTACTGGACAGGGATTTTTCTGATTCCCAAGAGTGTGATCAAGAGAATAGAAGCCATTTGTAGAAACTTTCTATGGGATGGTAGCTCTGAGTATCACAAGGTCCCCCTTGTTGCCTGGGACACTGTTACTCTTCCTAAAAATGATTGTGGCCTTGGTATCAAAAGAGCTCGTACCTGGAATTATGCTACCATTGCCAAGCTGGTTGATTGGGTTTATACAAAATCAGACAGATTATGGATTAAGTGGGTTCACCAGCTCTATATCAAGGATAAAGACTGGCACACTTATTCTCCTCCTCCTGATGCTGCGTGGGCTTGGAAAAGTATCTGTAAAATAAAAGAGATAATGAAGAATGGATATGTAGCTAATACCTGGACACCTAATGCTAAAGGGTATACTGTTAGCAGTGGCTATGAATGGTTTAGACATAAGCAACCCTAACAGCATTGGACTCCAATGATATGGAGCAGTTGGAACATCCCTAAACATGCTGCCATTACTTGGATCAGTATGCATAAGGGACTCAATGTGAAAGAGAAATTGTTCAGGCTGCGATACTGCACTGATGACAGGTGCATCATCTGTGACAGGGAAGTTGAGACTCAATCTCATCTGTTCTTTGACTGCCCTTATAGTAAACAGGTTCTGCAATTGCTGGAGCAATGGTGTGGGTTCAACATACATGTCAGTATGCTTGGAGGACTGCAAACTGCAAAAGACTGTCTAAAACAGCAAGTTCATTACCTGCTATGGAATGCACTCTACTACCATATATGGACTCAAAGGAATGCTGCCCGTATACATTCTGTTCTCTTAAGACCTTAGAATCTGGCTGGAATGATCAAAGATGAGGTATGCCGAAGGATAAAAGTAAAGATGGGAAGGACTCCTAGTAGAAATGATAGCATCTGGTTGAGGAAATGGGGTCTATGACATTAGTTGTGAATCAGTTAATCAGGATGCTGAGTTGGTTTTGTGCTTAATGCTTTTTTTATGTAGTTTCAGTGTTGGTTTGGTTCTTGTGACTTAGTGCCTGTACTAAGTCCTAAACTTGTATGTACCTTTTTTTGAGCTTATATATATCCTCTCACATTTTACCAAAAAAAAAATTGATTAAAGGCACTAGGGTGTCATGGGTTCATAAGGGATTCATGGAAATAGATCATACAAACATGTTCTCAAATAGAACCAAGCACTTATTGTTGTGATGGAATCGAGTTAGTGTATGTCTTACAATTCCTAGGAAGATTTAGGTCCCGGAGCTGAGTCGATCAAGACTTCACAACACCTACAAGTCGACTTAGTCTCTTCCTATTCAACTCTATGCACGGTCTAATGAGGCTTGAGTTGGTTTATATCTTACAAGCCTCATTGAAAAGATGAGAGATGGGTAAAAAATGCAAGGTTTCATAGTCTAGCATTTCATCAAACATAACATGTGCATAGGTTGAAATCACAACAAGCAATCAATTAATTATGCAAGCATATTAATTTAAGCATAGATCTAATCCCATGATTGATTCCCCTATTTCCCCATTAACCCTAGCTAAAGGAATACACACTCATGATAAAGTTTAGCATGCTAATAAGGTTTTCAATCATACTAACAAAGCAAAACATGATGACCAAATGATGTGATTAACAATAATTAAACAAAGTTAAATGGGATTATACCTACTTGATATGATCCAAATAATAAAGCAAAGAATAATAGAAGTAAACTTGATGATTGATGGAAGGTTGTCAATCCTCCAATAAACCCCAAATAATCTTCTAATTACCGAACTAAAACTAAGAAAAATTGAGATATTAATGAAAGATTAAGATGTGATTAATATTGAAATGTGTATTACAACTTTGATTAAGACTAAATTAAGAGATTGATTATGATAAGATGTTAGTCTAGGTAGTACAATAGGGTATTTATACTAAAATTAAGTACAAGGATTAGGGTTATTAAGGGCTTAAATGACGATTAAGACTCTAAGAGAAGCTTGATAATTTGCAACTCCCGAGGAACATGTGCAGATCATGTAGCAACTCCCAAGGAAATCTGCGCGTCCGAGCCTGAAGCATGTTTGGTCCTGTAAGGCGAACCGCTCGAGCTGGCTATCGGAACGCTCGGATCCTGGCTCTGGGACGCTCGTCCTGAGCTCAGGACGCTCGGATCCTGGGAGAGGGTTCTTCTCTCGTTCTTGGCTCCCTAACAATCCGTGGGGACTGTCTTAGGGACGCTCGGATCTTTCATCATTGCCCAATTCACTTCATTTATTTGCTTAGGCTTCTAGTTTCGGTCTCCTCTTCGATGCCTAATCATTAAATGCGATCCATTTTGCTCCATTTTGCTCCATAAATGCAAGGCTAGCAATCCTCTCCTACCAAGGACACAAAACCTCAAAGAATATGCAAAATGGGAAACTAAAGATAAGAAATGACCCTAATATATGCTAGAAAGCATGGGAAAGAGGTTAATTTGGGGACTAAATGTGTTCAAATATGAGTCACATCAAAGTTTCTCTAAACCTAGCCTCCTCAAGTGAAGATTCCGTACCATCTTCTTCTTTCTTGTTCATCCACCTTTTTTGTAAGTCGGTTTATGTTTTATTTAATTAATCTTACATTAGTAACCTTAATTATCATTAGTGGATTATCACTTAAGTAATTAGGTTATAGAATTAAGATGGGTAACTTAGGGGTTTAATTATTATAATTATTGTAGTGAATTATGGTAATGAATGTAGTAATTAATTATGTAGGAAGCTTCATTGAGGAGCAGTTCTAGTGACTAGCTTGAGGATTTGGCAAGATAAGCTTGAGGTAGGGTTTTCCCTATTTAGCTATAATGATATGGGTGTTTAATTTAATTATGCATTTATTGTCATTATTTGCATTTGTCTTATGGTAGTTGCATTACAACATGTTTTTGATAATTAGGGTTTATGACATAATATGGTTTCATGATAATTATGTAAAGGTAAGTATGGTTAATGGTCATATGATAGCTAAAATGCATTATAACATGTTAAGAAACAATTAGATGAGAATAAATGAATTAGTAAAGAATTGAGCATGGTAATACTTTTTGTGTCAATGTTATTACATAATTGCCTTGGTTGAATTTGTTTGCCTTGATTGTTGTTTGGTTGACAATGGAGGATGATGGTGGGATCTTGGTTACGATTATGGAGACGGAAGGCGGTTGGGAAACCGTCTTCCGCTCATGTCACCCTTGGAGCTTCCCACTCCAAGGGGGATGTGCACATTTAGTACTTGGGTTATGGAAGGACTCGAGTGCTTGAGGCACGATGTCTGACAGGGGACTTGAGTCACTCTCGGGCCCGGTACCATAGACGTGTTTCGAGTACCTTGAGTTGATAGTGGCGTCTTGGGCGTGTCCCGGCCACCGGTATGTGGAGGTGAGTATGTTGGAGAATGATTGTCATGCATTTCATACTTTGTGGGAATTATGGTTATGGTCTTAACATTGTCATATGAGCATGTAGGCTTGATCATTTTATTTATTGAACGTTTATATTGTTAAGCTAACACTTGGGTTTTAAATGTCTGTGGTAAACCATATGGTAATTTCAGCCAATATGGGGAGCAGTGTTGACAGGTTAGCATGTTTAACTCGAGGGCTTGGGAGCGGTCTTCCATAGATGTCAACACTTATACTTATCTTAGTTTTTGACATTTATACTCCACTTCTTTCAATATGGTTGTATTAATGCATCGGATGGTATTTGCATCCCCCAAACTTGTAACTATTTGACTAACTACAACTTAGATATTTAAGTTTATGATAAGTACTTCTTTACTTGATTGTTCGCACTATAAGTTTGGGAAACCATGTCTTGTAATGCCTCCATGTATTGGGAATGCCTAGAGGAAGGGTCCCGACTTATGAGGGTGTTACAGTTTGGTGCTTGGACTTCAAGTGTAAAAACTTGAGAGTCGGAAAACTCGATTTATAACCGTTTTTGTAAAATATGGAGTGTTGTTTTGCTTTAGTGATGGTATAGTTGGTCGAAGTGGTAAGTCAAGTGATTTAATGCAAGATGACGGTAACAAATAATTTGTAAGGCTCGTATTTTCAATCGGTGGGTCGAAAATACGTGTCGTTTGTTGACTCGAGAAGTCGAGGTCTATAATTTTAAGGGAGAAAAGAATGGGCGGACACTCGCGTACCTTCAAATGGTGTCATTTGAGGGGTATTTATAGAGGATTCTGTGATGGTGTGGGTTTTGGGTGACGTGGCCATATAGGCTGCTTGAAGAGGCGCGAGCATATCCGCGTGTCTTCCAGTTGTCTTGTCACTATCACGCATTTGGAATTTGTGGTTTGTTCTAACCTAGGTTTTGTAGGATATGATTGTTGTACTTGACCATCAAGTATATAGGGTATACTTAACATAGAAGCATTGTGAGGTTTGTTTTTTGTGTTTGACTCAATTTGACTCGTTGATAGAACCGGGATTTGAATTTTGAGTCGATTTTTGGTCCGATGTCAGTTTTGACTCTAGTTAGTGTCATTGCGACCTCGCCGTCGTGCATATAACACTCCAGGTAGTTTTGAAATATTTTGAAAATGTTTTCGTTTTCGAAATCATTTTTGAGTTTTTCGATGCGTAGTTATACAAATTGTCGATCAAACGAGCAATTCCTAAGCATGTTGTAGTCCGATAATCATCGGGTGTTTGTTGGGGATTCAACTGATACCGGATATCTACACTAAGACCACGAACTTTTGCTATTGACGCCTACGTGCTTGATCTGCTCGACCACGTAAGCCCAGATCCTTCTGGGTTCCAGTCTCGTTTGCATAGACCAATCAATTTGACCAACTCTACTTAATCAATCAATTGTTTTGTTACTAAAATCCTTTTTTTAAAGGGCACTTTCAATCCTATATCGAGTCGAGCAATCACTATACAACAACTTACTTAAATCTCGCTTCATAAACATGTAAGTCCGAGGGTATAAATCCCACCTTTAAATTTCGTATTTATTTTTTGTATTTAACTTATGTATAAATTTATATCATAAATATGTTCAAAGTGATGAGGCTGTCATAATCCTATTAAAGATAAACCCGAAAGGTCTCTAACTAATACAGCTAGGGAAGTTGGGATTGAATCCACGGGGAGGCTATTGTATCTACTTGCTCAACTAAGTCTGTCAGATGTCACAGTTGGGGGTTTTTTGGTTGAATTTATAACTAACTAATCTAACTAAACAATGAGAAGTAAATAAATCTAACAATAGAGAGAAAGAGAACTAGGATTGTCGGGTCACCAATGACTGTCCTATGGTCGTAGTTAGGTCGCAGATTAGTCATATGCGTCGGTCTAAGGGGTAATGAAAAGGTCCTTCGGGTCCGCTATTCATCCTAAAATACTATTAACTTAGCTTCCGCCCTCATTAGAGTATCCTAAAGAATTGTAACAAGTGTCACTCCTTCTAATCTTCCGATCTAGGTCAGAGTTTGCCAAAAACAACTAGAACAATTATGTGCATTAACCGCCTAATCGTCATTAAAAGCTACTTATAACAACAAAGACATAAAACAAGCATCATATCTGCAAACCTAGTTAACTACCATCATTCATTCATGGTTCCCCTAAATCCTAGCGAAGGAATTAGCTATGCATAATAAAATTAACGAAACTAATAACAACTAATGCAATAATCAATAACAACATAATAATAAGAGAGAAGAAACGAAATAACATAAACTAAATTAACAAAGAGATTAAAGGAAGAGAAATTAAGGAAATAAGAGAATTAAAGATGCAAAGGATAACGAATTAATACTAGAATTAAGAGAAAGGAAGAGAAATTACAGATTTTAAGATTCGGAATAAGAAGAACAAAGCAACGTAATAGAGGTTCAAGCAGTGAAAAGTTTCGAACCCTTAACCTAATGAATGTTTTTCTCTTATATATTAAGAGATTTTATTATCTAATAATATAATATAGCTAAATATAATAAGTCTCGACATAAATCCTGCGCGTCAGACTTGGTTTTGCTCGATCGAGCAACATAAAGTTGGCCGATCGAGTAATTTTTCCTCAAAAGCTCTAAGGCGCTCGATTGAGTACATTAAGAATCAAGGTAGTCAATCGAGACACTTAAAGTACTCGATCGAACACAAAAAGTACTCGATTGAGCACTAAAGTACTCGATCGAGTGGTTTTAGAGCGTAATTCCTGCTTCGCGCACTGAACTTCAAATGGCCGCCATTTCTTCGTTACTTATCGGAAACAAGCGTTTTTCACAGCGTTTGAAAGCTAAGAAGATACGATTTCACCTCCAGTTGGAATCACTTGAATATCAGTTGTAGAACCCAAGATATGGCTCTTCAAAGTAGGCACTAGTAATTTGAAGTTCTTCCATTGCTCGCCTAGCTGCCTTACTTCTACGCGCATCACAAATTAGTAGTTTCCAAGCTCTGACTCAACTCATCTCCTAAATGCATGCATAGGGACATGTTCTAAGCTTGATTCCGCTTCTCTTTGGTTCATTCCTGCAAATAGGATAAGAGAAACCAAAGTAGACAATTCGGGGGACATTTGTAGCTTAATACTACGAAATATGCATAGAAATGCGTGCAAATACAGTACAAAAAGTCTATATAAAATGCACGAATCAAACCTCCCCAAACCAAACCTTTGCTTGTCCCCAAGAAAACTATATGTAACTAACTAATGGTACGGAGTGAAACTCAGAGCTAGCTACAAATCGTCCACTTAAACCAATTTAATGCAATAAATTAATAAAATAGCAACAATGTCAGATGCAAACGAGTTATGAAGATGTTTATTAAAATAGCTGAACTTTCGACCTTGCAAGACCTTCAAAATTGGACTCTCACAGGTCACTCTCTCTCAATGAAGCAAAGGGTAAGCGTATAAATATAAGAGAGAAAGAAAAATATAGTCGTTCACCTAAACTACGACCTACATAAACATGCATGCAATCTAATATGATAAACAATTCTAGCTACCGTACAGATACATTCCATCCAATCAAGGTCATGTCACATGCCGAATGCTTACAAAAGTATGGAAAAGTGACGTAATGGGTAAGAAGAGGCAAAACATTTTGGGAATGTGGAGATAAAAGCCAAGCTAGCACCTAAACAAACCAACATTACAGCATCCACTTCTAAACCAAATTCAAGAATAAATACAATGCCTTCATTGGCAATAAGGGACACGTTCATTATTTATATATTATTTGCCCCATATTTAGCTCGATTTTATATTTAATTTACGCTCTTATGAGCGATTATTTGAGCTAATATCGCCTTGGATAGTATTATTGTATTTTATTGTCTTATGTAGGAATTAGAGCGGTTTTTTCATCATTTTCTTACATTAAGAAGAATCTCGAGCAAGTCGGAGCTAAATACGAGTAATGAAGTTAATGTGGACGTGCCATGCTCATTTTCATGACCCGAGTCAAGGGAAAGAAAGGTTACTTGTCAATACGAGCTTATGTGATGCAATTTACGACAAAGTTATATGCTTATTTGTATA